>NC_087356.1:50668292-51918292 GCF_030014295.1 Loxodonta africana | reverse complement strand
CTGCTCTTCTGTATAAGACACCACTCAAAAGAGATTAGGTTTAGCAACCTACTCCTGTATGACCTCATTAACAAAGCAAAATAAAACCCCTGTTTCCAAACAGAGTCATATTTAAGGTATAGGGGTTAGGACTTCCACATATCTTTTGGGGAGGGAGCACAATTCAATCCATAGCAACCAGTTATGAAAGCACCAGTCACCAGAAATGCTACGGACCCTCCACCAGACGCCTGGAACCCCAGGACAGGCAGAGTGGCAGCAGATTCTTTGCAGAAGCTTCCTCTGGCCTTGTCCGGCCACAAGCAGGGAGTTTCAGGAAGAAAGAATTTTGTGGAGTGGTGTGGTAGCCACAGTAGAAAAAATTGACCCTGAGACCTGGGGTCTGCTCTAGGTCTGAGCCATGCCCAGAGGTCTGCTCAGGCTGGGGTACTCCACTGGGGCACAGTGGCTCTAGGGTCCCCCTAGCTGTTCTGGTCATAGGAGGTTGTGACTACAGCTTCTCATCTCACAGTATTATTAGAGACACTGTATGAAAACAGCATCAGCCAGCCATTCTCCATGTAATGACAATATTTGTAGTTATGCTATTTTTCCCCATGCATCTGTCAGTTTGCCATACTATGGTGGCTTGCATGTTGCTGTGATACTGGAAGCTATGCAACCAGTATGTCAAATACCAGCAGGGTCACCCATGGTGAACAGGTTTCAGCTGAGATTACAGACTAAGACAAACTAGGAAGAAGGACCTGCTGCTCTGCTTCTGAAAAAACTGGCCAGTGAACCTTACGAATAGCAGGGGAACATTGTCAGATATAGTGCTGGAAGATGAGCCCCGCAGGTTGGGAGACACTCAAAATAAGGCTTGGGAAGAGCTGCCTTCTCAAAGTAGAGCCGACCTTAATGACATGATTGGAGTCAGGACCTTCATTTGCTGATGTGGCATGACTCAAAATGAGAAGAAACATCCATTAATAACTGGAACGTGGAAAGTACTAAAGTATGAATCTAGGAAAATTAGAAGTCACCAAAAATCCAATGGAATGCATAAAAATCGATATCCTAGGCATTAGTGAGCTGAAATGGACTGGTATTGGCCATTTTGAATCAGACAGTCATATGGTCTACTATGCCCAGAATGATAGCTTGAAGAGGAACGGTGTCACATTCATAGTCAAAAAGAACTGTCATGAAGTATGCCACTGTCAGTGATAGGATAATAAACATATGCCTACAAGGAAGACCAGTAAATACAACTATTATTCAAATGTATGCACCAACCACTAATGCCAAAGATGGGGAAATTAAAGATTTTTACCAACTTCTTTAGACTGAAATTGATCAGACATGTGATCAAAATGCATTGCTAATTATTGGGGATTGGAATGCGAAATTTGGAACCAAAGAAGAAGGATCAGTAGTTGGAAAATGGCCTTGGTGATAGAAATGATTACGGAGATACCGCATGATAGAATTTGTAAGGCCAATGACTTATTCATTGCAAATACCTTTTTTCAACAACATAAACAGTGACTATACATGTGGACTTCACCAGATGAAATTCACAGGAATCAAATTGACTACATCTTTGGACAGAGGCTGTGGAGAAGCTCAACATCATCAATCAGAACAAGGCCAGAGGCCAACCGAAGAACAGACCATCAGTTGCTCATGTTCAAGTCCAAGTTAAGCTGAAGAAAGTTAAAATAAGTCTATGAGAACCAAAATATGACCATCAGTATATCCCACCTGAATTTGGAGACCATCTCAAGAATAGATTTGACACATTGAGCATTAATGACCAAAGACCAGAGGAGTTGTGAGATGACAGAAAGGACATCATGCATAAATAAAGCAAAAGGTTATTAAAAAAAAAGAAAGAAAAGACCAAAATGAATGTCAGAAGAGACTCTGAAACTTGCTCTTGAATGTGGAGTAGCTGAAGTGAATGCAAGACATGATGAAGTAAAACAGCTGAACAGAAAATTTCAAAGGGTGACTTGAGAAGACAATGTAAAGTATTATAATTAAATGTACAAAGACCTGGAGTTAGAGAACCAACAGGGAAGAACATGCTTGGCATTTCTCAAGCTGAAAGAACTGAAGAAAAAGTTGAAGCCTCAAGTTGTAATATTGAAGGATTCTATGAGCAAAATATTGAATGACACAGGAAGCATCAAAAGAAGATGGAAGGAATACGCAGAGTCACTCTACCAAAAAGAATTGGTCAATGTTCAACCATTTCAGGAGATAGCATATGGCCAAGAACCAATGGTACTGAAGGAAGAAGCCTAAGATGCATTGAAGACAAGGCTCCAGAAATTGACGTAGTACCAACTGAGATGTCTTAACAAACAGATGCAGTGTTGGAGGTGCTCACTCATCTGTGCCAAGAAATTTGGAAGACAGCTACCTGCCCAACTGATTGGAAGAGATCCATATTTATGCTTATTCCAAAGAAATGTGATGCAACACAATGCAAAAATTATCAAACAATATCATTAATATCACACACAAGTAAAATTTTGCTGAAGAGCATTCAAAACAGCAATACATTGACTAGGAACTGCCAGAAATGCACGTAGGATTCAGAAAAAGACATGGAATGAGGGATATCATTGCTGATGCCAGATGGATCCTGGCTGAAAGCAGAGAATACCAGAAATATGTTTCCCTGTGTTTTATTGACTATGCAAAGGCTTTTGACTGTGTGGATCATAACAAATTATGGATCACATTGCAAATAATAAGAGTTCCAGAACACTTAATTGTGCTTATGCAGAACATGTACATAGACCAAGAGGCAGTCACTCCAACAGAACAAGGGGATACGGCATGTTTTAAAATCAGGAAAGATGCATGCCAAGATTGTATCATTTCACTATACTTATTCTGTCTGTATGCTGGGCAAATAATCTGAGAAACTGGACTAAATGAAGAAAAACAGGGCATCAGAATTGGTGGAAGACTCACTATCAACCTGCAATATGCAGTTGACACAGCTTGGCTTGCTGAAAGTGAAGAGGACTTGAAGCACGTACAGATGAAGATCAAAGACTACAACCTACAGTATGGATTGCACCTCAACATAAAAGAAAACAAAAATTCTTACAACTGGACCAATAAAGGACATCATGATAAACAGAAAAAAAGTTTGAAGCTGTCAAGGATTTCATTTTACTTGGATCCACAATCAAGATCTGTGGAAGCTGCAGTCAAGAAATCAAAGGACATATTGCACTGGGCAAATCTGCTGCAAAAGACCCCTTTAAAGTACTGAAAAACAAAGATGTCACTTTGAGGACTAAGGTGTGCCTGACCCAAGCCATAATATTTTCGATTGCCTCATATGCATGCAAAAGCTAGACAATGAATAAGGATAACTGAAGAAGAATTGATACCTTTGAATTATGGTGTTGGCAAAGAATATTGGATACACCATGGACTGCCAGAAAAACGAACAAACCTGTATTGGAAGAAATACAGCCAGAGTGCTCCTCGGAAGTGAGAATGGTGAGACTTCGTCCCATGTACTTTGGACATGTTATCAGCAGGGACCAGTCCCTAAAGCAGGACATCATGCTTAGTAAGGTAGAGGGGTCAGCAAAAAAGAGGAAGACCCTTGATGAAAGGGATTGACACAGTTGCTGCAACAATGGGTTCAAACATAGTGACGATTATGAGGATGGCCCAGGACCAGGTAGTTTTCTTTCTTTCTGTTTCTTTATGTTGTATATGGGGATCACTGTGAGTCAGAACTAGCTCAAAGGCACCTGACAATAATAACATGCTATCATGAAACCTTAGCATGTAGCAGCCAGAAATTAGAATGCTTTTGTATATTTATCTCATTTAATACTCAAGAAATTATACCATAGATACTATTACTACTCTTATTTTAGAGATGAATAAACTAAGACTTAGGAACCTGTATAGGGCCACACGTTGGCAAGTGGCAGAACTAGAATCTGAACTCAGGATATCTTACTTTACTCAGCCTGTCCTTAGGCTCTTTTCCTCTTTATGAGCAAAGACTAATCCCAGTTAGGAATGGGTTTGCAAGCTTGGGTCATTTCACACCTTAGAGACCAACTAGCCAGTGATTCTCAACTCTTGTTAAACAATGCCAATGCTGAGGTCTTCCCTTGGAGATTTTGATTCTTTTTGTCTGGGAAAAGGCCTTAGCATCATTATTTAAAAAAAAAAAAAACCCGGGTGCTTCTATCGTCCACTCATGGTGACATGAAACTCAGAGGTTAAGTGACTTGTCCAAGGTCACACAATGGGTTAAAAAGAGTTCTGAGCACCAATTCCTGGCTCTCATCTTTCCTAATGTGTGTAAGAGGACACAGTAAAACATGGTGATCAAGGATGTGGATTTAGACACAACTGGGTTAGAATTAGGAGCCCTGGTGGCACAGTGTTTAAAGTACTCAGCTGCTGACAGATCAGCAGTTTGAACCCACCAGCCACTCTGTGGAGAAAGATGTGGCAGTCAGTTTCCACAAAGATTATAGACTTGGAAACTCTATGTGGCAGTTCTACTCTGTCCTGCAGGGCCCCTGTGAGTCAGAGTCAACTCGATGGCAGTGGGTTTGGTTTGGTTGGGGGCTACAATAGTAGCTGTATCATCTTGGGGCACAGTTCTCTGTGCTTCAGTTTTCTCATCTGTAAAATTAGAATAATAAATCTTGTGTTGTGGGGTTGTTGTGAGGGGATATTGTGAGATGAGACCATGTAATGGTGTCAGAATTCAGCCTAGCATGTGATTTTTTTTTTTTTTTTTAACGTACGGTATGGAAAGGACTGCTCAGTAAACATCAGTCTTGTTAGTCACTCAGAGAGCAATGATCAGTGATATCACCTTTGACTTAAGAGTATATGAGTAAAGACAGAAAGTTTCTTCATTAGACTGTAAATTCATTGAAGATCATATGTGTTGTTATAATGTACACTGAGCAAGTCGATATTACCTGTGGGGCCTCAGTGACTACTTACTGTTGGCCTGTCTGGCCTATTACTGGCTTGGCTGCTGGGGTGGAGGGGGGACAGGAGGGGCAGGATTCAAATCTAGTATTGCCATGCTTCCCCTCTAGCGTGTTATCATGGAGGGGGCACTCCATGTTCTGTCCGCACCCCCAGGTTCTTCTCAGTGTCATCACCAGTGTAAAAGTAAAGGCATTTATAATGCTGATGATGGGAAAGAACATTAGGCTTGTCTTATAAACTTACTAGGCCTTTCTCTATGGTATTTTTACTTTCAGAAGGCGTTGTTCTTATCTTCATCATTTGCCAAATTCCATTCAACAAGGGAGCCATGGTAGAATGGAGTTTACTCTATGGAGACCTTATCTCTTGGCTTGTGTAACACAGCTCTTCACACATTGACCCTTTCCTCCCTGGAAGTATCCTGTAAGGATTTTTTGTTGTTGTTGTTTTATTTTATTTTGTTTTTACTTTTTTCTTTTTTCAGCTTCCACTCATATATCGTTCTCCACACCTTAGCCTTCTGTTTCTCTCATTCCGGCCACACAATATCCAATGACACACCCAACTCCATAGCTTCAACTACCGTGGTCTCACTAATGACAATCAAATCTTCATATCCATCAGCCAAACCCATTGCCGTCAAGTTGATTCCAATTCATAGGCACCCGAAGGACAGAGTAGAACTGTGCCATAAGGCTTCCAAGGCTATAATCTTTATGGAAGCAGACTGCCCCATCTTTCTCCTGTGGATCAGCTGGTCAGTCTGAGCGACGGTCTTTCGGTTAGTAGTTAAGCACTTAACCACTGCGCCACCAGGGCTCCTTACATCTAACAGCAGCAAAGCTGTATCTGTAGAAAATAGAAGCCTAATGAAATTTCCTCTTCAGGGTGTCGCTATATGTTCAAAATTAAATAAACCTTCTGAGCCCACCTCTTTTGCCACTCTAGATTCCCCTTCTTTATGCATTAGCTATCTTGAAGAATGGCAAAACTAATATTCATTGTCCAGAATAGACAACTAGGTGTCATCCTGCTTTTTTTTTTTTTTTTTCCCCGTAGGTCTCCTTATCCAGATAGTCATCTGATGCCGTGCTTCAAGTCTTTATCCCATTTTCCCTGATTGCTTTATATATACTCTCGGTCCTCCTCTATGGATTCTCCTTCCAGTGGCTACAGTGATGATAGTAGCATACGTTTTTTGGAATCTTAACAGATGACATAGGGTTGCTATGAGTCAGCGTCAACTCGACAGCAGTGGGTTGCTGGTTGAACAGATGACAGATACTAGGCTTAATACTTGGCTTACAGATTCTCCCCACTATAGGCACAGATAATAGTATAGTGTCTGCATTCTGTAGATGAGGAAACTGAGTCACACATGGGTAGAGGAAGAGGGAGATTGAACCCTCACTTGCTGTTATAAGAACACCCATGAGTGAGTCTGTCCCTCCCTCAGGAGACTGAGCTTTCATTCCACCTTCTTTTAAGCCTCTTCCTGCTAAGTGCTGCTTCTTGCAGAGAAGAGTCTTTTTTTCCTTTTATTTCTTTTAGGTTTCCCTGTCTCCTCAGCAATGTTGATTTCGTTGTATTTTCATAATATGTCATGCTTTAATTTAATTTATTTAGTGCTATTGTACAGTGCCCTGAGCACCTTGAGAGAAGCAAGAATTTTATAAGTAAAATTATTATTACAGCTGCTCAGATAGCTAGCTGCCTCTGAGCTATTTAGTAGATATATCAATTACTCTCAGTGTTGAAAATTTTCATCTAAAGCCCTTTACAGCCCGAGTTTTCTCTGGCTTCTGCTAGTCTATCCTGCTTGTTACAGTTTTGACACAGTCTTGCAGCGTTTCTCCTTACCATCCCCGTCAGAGTTGTATAGACAGCACCTTAGCAAAAGCAAAATGCATGTAATGTATTCTGGAGCACATGGCCTAGTTTCTTTAAACTTTTTGAATCACTAACGTTCCAAATCCCATTTGCTAGACCTATAAAAGTCTTGAAAAAAAGTGAGTCCCAAACAAGGATATGAGAGTAAGAGTCACTGTGTCATTGACCATCATTTCTAATATAAAGGCTGCTTCGTGGAGCCCACCTGCTAGCTCATGATCTCGGAGCACTCCACCAGCAAGAGCCACGGGAGGACCACTGGTTTCTAGTTATAGAATGTCAGTGACTTTTTGAAGAACTGACAAGATAAACCAATGGCCAAGCTAGGATTCCTCCTTGAGCATGCCTCATGCTATTGGACTTGATGTTCCCTTTCCTACCTCTACCTATTTGTTGTTGTTGTTAGGTGCTGTCAAGATGGCTCTGACTCATGGTGACCTTATGTATAACAGACCAAAAAGTTACCCAATCCTGTGCCATTTGCATGATAGTTGGTATGTTTGAGTCCATTGTTGTTGCTATTGTGTCAATCCATCTCACTGAAGGTTTTCCTCATTTTCACTGACTCTTTACCAAATGTCATGTCCTTTTCTAGAGATTGGTCTTTCCAGATGACATATCCAAGTTAAATGAGCTGAAGTCTTGCCACCCTTGTTTCTAAGGAGTAATGTAATTGTATTTCTTCCAAGACTGATTTGGTCATTCTTCTGGCAGTCCACAGTATATTAAATATTCCTTACCAGCACTGCAATTCAAATGCATCAATTATTTTTCTGTCTTTCTTTTTAATTTTTCAGCTTTCACACACATATGAGGCAATGCAAAAGACAATGGCTTGGGTCAGATGCACCTTAGTCATCAAAGTGACATCATTGCTTCTTAACACTTTAAAACAGTCTTTTTGCAGCAGATGTGCCCAATGCAATATTTCATGTGATTTCCTGACTGTTGCTTCAATGGACATTGATTGTTGATCCAACCGGTAGCTTGGTCCTTTTCCAGTCAATTCTATCCCTCTTTTCAACACACTCATCCATTCATTCATTGAATAAAAATTAACTAACCACTTACTATGTACAAGTTATCTTGACGATATGTACAGTGATGAACACAACTGAGAAAGTATCTTACTCCTTTTGGAGTTGGGTTCTTCACTTCTCTTTTCACTTTGACTTACCTCCTTCTCAAGCGTCTACTCTCTTCATAATTTATAGTTGTATTAAAGATTTCTGAAGAAGTTTTCTAATTAACCAGGAGCAATACACTTTGCTATCTTCATTCTCTGTCTTTTACAAAACAGATGAGGGTAGCCAATGAGTTCCTTCCCATTCAAGCAGTGGCTGTCATGTACCTTGCCTGAGGCTTCTTCTGTTATGAGTAATATATTGGCTTTAGTTGTCCGTGCTTCTTCCCAGCCACACTGGTTGCATTAGATGAAGTCAAGACACAAGAACTGGAAAGAATTTATTGTGTTAGATATGGTGGCTATGCATTGTTCCCAGAAAAGGTAGTACATGAACTTGTGCAACCCTCTCGCCTAGCCAGGTAGAGGTTGTTGGATATCTTACAGCCATTCTTCATTCTAGCCATAGAATCTGAAACTTACTGCGACCCAGCTGTCTAGACCAGCAAGAAATAGACAGCATGAAACCTGTTTTTTCCCTAAAGGGAAGAATAATTTCAATGATAAATGACTAATTAGAAATATTCAGATTGCCAATAAAAATTATATTAAAAAAACATTCAGATTGCTATAAATGATACAGTGTAGAGGGATGCCTAATTTAATTTAATTATCCTACAGCTCAAAAATGCTTTGCAATCCGTATAGTAATCAGATAGAATCCAAGTCACTTTGCATTCCTGGACCCAGTGTTCTCAAGATACATTAATCAGTCAGTGGCAGTTTATATCCCTACTAAGCACAAGCCACTCTGCAAGATGCTGCTGTGTTAAATAGGAGCATTCCACTGCATTTCCTGATTTCATGATGAGTTAAGCTGGAAGGATTCATCAGACATCTACTCTCTGGAATACAGCTAAAGAGGCCCAATTCTAGACCCATCCTTGCCCTTCCGTCTCTCCAAATGTACCTGAACGTTGGTGACCCTCTTTCATGGACCAGGGCAATCCTGAGTTGCTGACTGAAGCGTGGTTTGGTCCACTTGCCCCTACTCTATTGGGCATCTAGAATCACTCTCATTGTGATTCTGTGTTAGTCCTTTAACAAAAACAGCCAGCAAGCCCACGAGATAACAGGATAGGAATCAATGGGACCTGCAATTGTCTGCATACCAGATTCCCTTGTCAGCCTAGTCTCCAATCCATCCTGCCAAGTCCACCTCCTCTGGGACCAAGATGTTTGAAAACAGTACAGTAGCCTCGTCTCCCAGGCAGTGTTTTTCTCCATCATTTGCTTTATTAAATATTGATTTTCTGTTGCATTATTAAACCTTAAGTCCAGAGCATAAATTCTGGGCTGATACTTTTATCTGGCTCTCCTCATTATTATTATTATTATTTTTTAGCTTTTAGAACTGATTTTCAGGCCAGCTCTCCTGGAGAATCTTTAAGTCAACTCAAGGCCTGAGAGAAACCTGCCTGCAGAAAGGGAGGAGCCTAGAGTTGAGAAGTAGCTTGCCTTACTGCGATTGGGTATAGCAGTTCTTCGCTTCACACTCATCTCAGACACAAAACCCTGTCCCCGGGGCATTCAGGTGATTGTGCAAGTAAGGTCTTACGAATTCACACCACCAAAACTATCAAGCAGGCAAGTGGTGGACTGATTATAGAATCTGGCATCTGAAGCTCTACAGACATTATCTACTCCCTTTCTTTTGGTCCCTATTATTGCTAAGATTTGAGATAGATGTTCTAATCACACAAACCTTTGGCTTTCTCTTACTTTGAGCCTCTGATTCTTTCTTTTTTGTTCTTCCCCTCTTTTTCTCTAAGACCTTAGTGGTTGTGTGGTCAACTATGATCATCCACTGTTGAATGGAGCCATCACACTCTTCATAAAACTCTTTCTGATTCAGATACCTCCACCAACCATATTAGCTACTGTGATCTCTAGGTTTAATTCCCCAGCCCTTAAATAACTTGTTTCCCAGACAGGCACAGTCACAGCCTGGGGGCTGGGGCTGGCGACCCTGAAGGTTAGAGGCAAAAGGAATCATCGTGCCTCTGTCTTCAACACTGGTAGACAAAGAGGAGAAAAATTGAAAGTTAATATTTACGGAGAGTTTGTTGTAGCAGGACTAGGACATGGTGCTGTCTACGTGGACATTTGTAGAAGGACAACAGTCTAAGTGTCCAGTGACTATTTCCTGGCTGGACTCCAGTTTACCCCATCCTTCTCTTTGCCCTATTAGGCCCTGCCTCTTCAGAAATTTATTGTTAGAAAATGAATCCAGGACAAGGAAGAGCCTCTGGTAAAGGTCAGGAGTTAGGAAAGGGTGAAGAGTGACTCTAGTTCACTCTAGGATGGAGAGGAAACATTATTAACTCAGGCTGGCCACAGTCACCTGCCAAATGCTGTGAGCTCAAGGGTGCTATGAGCGAAGGTCTCACTAAGCTTGTGTGGCCACATTAGTTCCAATAGAAAAGAAAAAAACCCTCTGAGGAATATTTCACAGAAAATATGTGAGAGTCAAGATGGAAGGGACTGTCTGTTCCATCTTTCCCAACCTCCCTCCTATCACCAACATAATAGGAGCTGTGCTCTTGAGAATCATAGAAATTCCAGGTCATCTATTTTTCCAGAAGTCACAATTCCCTTTCCAAACCCCTAATTCCTTCCATAATATTGCTGTCAAAGCCCTCTTAACCTCTCATTTGAATACTGTGAGTGATGGGTTACTGTCTATTCATGTAGGTTCAACTTCCTGCGGAAAAGTTCTAGTATTTTTACATTAAGCCAAAACCTCCCTCACGCTAATGTCTACTTCTTGATTATTTCTTCTAGAATCACATAGAATAAGTTGAATTCTTTATATAAAAAAAAAGTTTTTGGCATTTGATTAAGAGATAGAAATGTTTAGACTTGGCCACCCCCTTACTATCTATGTACATTTTAACAAGTTGTGGGTCAAAAATGCTGGGCTGTGTTGTTGTTGGTGTTGTTGGATGCCTTCAAGTCAGTTCTAACTCATAGCAACCCTATTTAGAACAGAACAAAACACTGCCTGATCTTGCACCATCCTTACAATCATTGTTATACTAGAGCTCATTGTTGTGGCCACTGTCAATCCACCTCCTTGAGAGTCTTCCTATTTTTTGATGACCCTCTACTTTACCAAGCATGATATCCTTGTCCAGGGACTGGTCCCTCCTGATAATGTGTTCAAAGTATGTGAGATGAAGTCTCTCCATCCTCACTTCTAATAGGCATTCTGGCTGTACTTCTTGCAAGACAGATTTGTTCGTTTTTCTGGCAGTCCATGGTGTATTCAATATTCTTGGCCAACACCATAACACAAAGACATCAATTCTTCATCAGTCTTCCTTTTTCACTGCCCAGCTGTAGCATGCATATGAGGTAATTGAAAACACCACGGCTTGGGTTAGGTGAACCTTAGTCATCAGGTGATATCTTTGCTTTTTAACACTTTAAAGATGTCTTTTGCAGCAGATTTGCCCAATGCAAATGTGTTGTTTGCTTTCTTGACTGCTGCTTCCACGAGTGTTGATTGTGGATCCAAGTAAAGTGAAATATTTGACAACTTCGATCTTTTCTTCGTTTGTCATGATGTTACTTATTGATTCAGTTGTGAGGATTTTTGTTTTCTTTATGTTGAGGCGTAATCCATACTGAAGACTGTGGTCTTTGATCTTCATCAGTAAGTGCTTCAAGTCCTCTTCATTTGCAGCATTCAAGGTTGTGTCATCTCCATAATGCAGGTTGTTAATAAATCTTCCTCCAATCCTGATGCCTTGTCCTTCTTCATATAGTCCAGCTTCTCATATTATTCGCTCAGCATACATATTGAATGAGTATGGTAAAAGAATAGAACCCTGACACACACCCTTCTTGACTTTAAACCGCACAGTATCCCCTTGTTCTGTTAGAATGACTGTCACTTGATCTATGTACAGGTTCCTCCTGAGTACAATTTAGTGTTCTGGGATTTCCATTCTTTTCAATGTTATCTGTAATTTGTTATGATCCACACTGTTGAATGCCTTTACATAGACAATAAAACACAGGGAAACAAATTTCTGATTTTCTCTGCTTTCAGCCAGGATCCACCTTACATCAGCAATGATATCCCTTATTCAATGTCCTCTTCAGAATTCAACTTGAATTTCTGGCAGTTCCCTGTCTATGTACTGCTGCAACCACTTTTGAATGATCTTTAGCAAAATTTTACTTGCTGGTGATATTAATGATACTGTTCAATAATTTCCACTTTTGGTTGGATCACCATTCTTTGGAATGGGCATAAATATTGATCTCTTCCAGTTAGCTGACCAGGTAGCTGTCTTTCAGATTTCTTGGCAGAGAAGTGAGCACTTCCAGCGTGTTTTTTGAAACGTCTCAATTGGTATTCCGTCAATTCCTGAAGCCTTGTTTTTCGCCAGTGCCTTACGTGCAGCTTGGGCTTCTTCCTTCAGTATCATTGGTTAGTGTTCATAGGCTACCTCCTGAAACAGTTGAACGTCGACCAATTCTTTTAGGTGTAGTAACACTGTGTATTCCTTCCATCTTCTTTTGATGCTTCCTGTGTCTTTTAGTATTTTCCCTGTAGAATCCTTCAGTATTGCAACTTGAGGCTTGAATATTTTCTTCAGTTCTTTCAGCTTGAAAAATGCTGACTGAGTTCTTCCTTTTTGGTTTTCTAACTCCAGGTCTTTGCACATGTCATTATAATACTTGACTTTGTCTTCTTGAGCTGCCCTTTGAAATCTTCCGTTCCGCTCTTTTACTTCTTCATTTCTTCCCTTTGCTTTAGTTACTCAACGTTCAAGAGCAAGTTTCAGAGTCTCTTCAGACATCCATTTTGGCCATTTCTTTGTTTCCTGTCTTTTTAATGATCTCTTGCTTTCTCCAGTATGATGTCCTTGACGTCATTCCACAACTCATCTGGTTTTTGGTCATTAGTGTTCAATGCATCAAATCTATTCTTGAGATGTTCTCTAAACTCAGGTGGAATATACTCAAGGTCATACCTTGGCTGTCATGGACTTGTTCTAATTATCTTCAGCTTCAGCTTGAACTTGCATAGCAACAATTGATGGTCTGTTCCTCAGTCAGCCCCTGGCCTGGTTCTGACTGATCTTACTGAGCTTTTCCACCATCAGTTTCCACAGATGTAGTTGATTGATTCCTGTGTATCCCATCTGGCAAGGTCTGTGTGTATAGTCACCATTTATGTTGTTGAAAAAGGGTATTTGCAATGAAGAAGTCATTAGTTTTGAAAAGTTCTGTCATGTAATCTCCAGCAATGTTTTTATCACCAACCTGTCTTTGCTTCCAACTTTCACATTCCAATCACCAGTAATTACCAGTTCGTTTGGATTGCATGTTTGTTCAATTTCAGATTGCAGAAGTTAGTAAAAACCTTCATTTTCCTCATCTTTGGCCTTAGTGGTTGATGCATAAATTTGAATAATAGTTGTATTAACTATTCTTCCTTGTAGGCGTATGGATATTATCCTATCTCTGACAGGGTTGTACTTCAGGATGTATCTTGAAATGTTCTTTTTGACGATGAATGCAATGCCATTCCTCTTCAAGTTGTCATTCCTGGCATAGGTAGACCATATGATTGTCCTATTCAAAATGGCCAATACCAGTCCATTTCAGCTCACTAATGCCTAGGATATAGATGTTTATGCATTCCATTTCATTTTTGGCGATTTCCAATTTTCCTAGATTCATATTCTGTACATTCCATGTTCTGATTATTAATGGATGTTTGCAGCTGTTTCTTCTCATTTTGAGTCATGCCACATCAGCAAATGAAGGTCCTGAAAGCTTGACTCCATCCATGTCATTATGGTTAACTCCATTTGAGGAGGCAGCTTTTCCCTAGTTGTCTCTTAAGTGCCTTCCAACCTGAGGGGCTAATCTTCTGGCACTATATCAGATAATGTACTGCTGCTATTCATAAGGTTTTCAATGGCTAATTCTTTTCAGAAGTAGACCTCCAGGTCTTTCTTCTTAGTCTGGAAGCTCAGCTGAAACCTGTCCACCATAGGTGACCCTGCTGGTATTTGAATACTGGTGGCATAGCTTTCAGCATCACAGCAACACTCAAGCCCCCACAGTGTGACAAACTGACAGATGCATGAGGAGGGGTTGGATATTGGCAGTAACATATGTTTCAGCCTAGTGTTTAATCTTCCTGAGTTCCAGCCTTCTCCTTTATAACAGTTTATTTATAACCACTCGTTAGTTTATTGTGAGAGGTATTGAAATTAGGTAAAATACCTAGCAATAGGAAACACTCAGTATTTTTTAAACTCAATTTAGCAAATATTCGCTGACTCTTACTGTGTATCAGGCGCTAATGGCAAATGTTGGGAATAGGAAAATGAGTTGTAAATGACCCCTGACCTCATGATGGAAATTACAATATTCGAAGATGCAGATGGGAGCTTTGGTGGCACAGTGATGAAGAGCTACCACTGCTAACCAAAAGGTTGGCAGTTCAAATTCACCAGCCACTCTTCAGAAACCCTGTGGGGCAGTTCTACTCTGTCTTATAACGTTGCTATGAGTCAGAATCAATTTGACAGCAATGGGTTTGGTTTTCTGGTTTATGTTCCTTAAGTCCTTTCTCCTTACCCTAGCTCAATAGATCAAACGTTGCATACTTATATCATTGTACTCACCTTGTTATATTTAATTACCTCCCCCTACCCCGACCAAACATGTAACTTTTCTGAGCACAAGAATCATTCACTGAATGGGATATAGATTTTTCTCAGTAAGTGCTGGTTGTTGAATAAATTTCTAATTATCCATCATTGCTTTTGTGATAGATTTTAGTGTCTTCATTTCTCTCTTCAGATGTTAGCTAACTTTCTCCCAGGGCAGCGCACGCTTGCAGAACTAAAAAATGAGTGGAGACAGAAGCCAAACAAGTCTCTGAATTTTATCTCATCACCCCACGCTTTTCCCGTTGCTGACACTTCTATTGCCATTTCCTGCACCTTGACTACCTCTGTTTTCCTTCCAATTCCTTCACTGTATTTGCCTTCCCAAACATTATCATTGTTTAAAAAACAGTTTGAATTACAGACATTCACTCAAATACTTAAAGGGGGCTTACTGGAAGAATGGGGGCACATTTCACAGAAATAAAGTGCAGGAAGAACAGCTGAGCCTGTGACAAGGGAGTGACCATCAGCAGGTGCTCTCTCCTTTCTTTGGAGCTGGGGGGTCTCATTATGTGTACTTCTTTCTACTCATCTCCTACAGTCTCTACCTCTCCTACTAGGGCTTCTCTGTTCCTCACTAACTTCACCTTGGCTTGTCTTGCCTTACACTTAGACCACTTGATAACTAGAAGCCAACTGACTTGGTTTTGGTGACTCAAGTCCAAATTAGCACGAAAGTGAATCAGACTGCCCTCATTTGAGTCAAGTGATTACCTTCAGTCCAATCCATTATGGTTAGGGTGAGGGAAGAGTTTAAATGATATTATCTATGCCTATTAAGGGCTTTGATAATTTAGAAAGTGGATGTGGGTAAACGGTTATCATGGTAGCTCTAGTACAAAAATATTCTGAAATGACCACTAGGTGAAAACTAAGGACGGTCTGCTCCAACCTTCTCTGCCTCCCCTCTGGTCTTCACATCTGTCTTAATTTCCTAGTTTTATTATAATACAAATATCATGAGTGGTTGGTTTTCAAGAACAGAAATGTATTTTCTCATGGTGCTGGAAGCTAAAAGCTCAAGTCAGAACCATGTTGATTCCTTCCTTGTCCGTAGCCCTGATTGTCCCTTGGTTCCTTTGCTTGTAGATAGTCCTCATATGGAGTCTGAATTCCCCCATGTGTGTGTCTCTGTGCCTACTCTGGTCTTTTTATAATACAGAAATGATTAGATTTAGGAGCCATCCTACACCGATATGAGGTAATTAAACATAACAAAAGAAAGCTTATTTCCAAACAGGATTACATCCACAGGTGTAAGGGCCAGGAATTCAATACATATTTTGGCGAAGGGTCACAGTTCAATCCATAACAATGTCTTCCTTCCTTTCTGAGCACTGCTAAGGATATGCCTCTGCCAGAGACATGATCACAAGTGCATGTAGGTCCAGACAAAGCTTTTCTTCAAAAGGAGGACTTGGGGGAAAATGCATTCATTGGCTAGAAATCATCCTAACTTGAAATGCTTTGGCCTTACAGAAGAAAGAGACTATTAAAATCTACTGAAACGTCAATAATTAAAAGCAGAAACAGCTATTGGAAAGGCCTGCCGTATCTTACACTAATGCCCAATTCTCCCAGCATGGAGCCTCACAAGATGTATAATTTCCCATTTATGCATAGAGGAGGACCCCAGGTCACAAAGGAATATTGCAAATGGGTTTAGGATCCAGGGTTTTAAGGCTATTCCTGTCTCAAGTTATTTTTATTTTTCCATTTGATGGTGTCAGAAACTCAGGAACTGATCATTTGTGCTGGAAATAGCACAACTTCTGCCCTTTGTTTCGATCACTTTGGCCATGTTTCATTGGTGAATTTGATTGCTGGCCACAGAAAATTGCATTTGCGCCAAGAGTATTCTGAACAGATCAATGTAGGAGGAAATCAGGCAAGATCAATTATAATACCAAAGGACTAGTACAAAAATTCATGCAACTCACATGTCATACTGTAACTCACAGTGTCTCCATAGCTCCCAGATTCTTCACAAAAATTCATTTGTTAAAGCTCAAAATATACCAAGAGGTCAGTTAGTGCCTGATGTTAGACAACCAGAAGAGAAGAAAATAGCACTATGTCAATCCAATTATTTTTACTGAAAATTTGTACAAAGTGAGACAATGCATAGTAAAAAATAAAAATAATTATAGTTGTTCCATTTATATTCCAGGTACTCTGTTATGCCCTTTATGTACATTTCTCATTTAAACTTTAAAACAAGCTGATGAATTAAGTCTTAATATTTCCATCTTATGACTAAAGAGTCTGACACAGAAAGAGTAAGTAATCTGTTCATAGTTGTCCTGGAGGGTATAGCAATGTGGGCACTTGAATCTTTGTTCTGACTGAGTTCAAATTCCATGCTTTTGATTATCTCCATTTTCTGCCTTTGTATTTTCAAATCGCAAAGTTGTATACCAACATAAATAACCACAGTGACAGCTTCTACTATTGTTGCTATTTTACTAATCTTCCAAATGCATGGTAAGCTAGGCATTTTCTCCTTTCCACCAAGGGGCAGTTATTCAAACTCTGTAATATTTGTATACGTATTTGTATCCTGCATTCAACCTTATAAAGTCGTTCCCCTGTCCATTTTTCTCAACCAGCTAGAGAAGTAAGTAGAGCAAATATTATCAATTCCATTTCCTAGGTGAAGAAAGTGAAGTTCACAAAATGTGACTTATGCCCAAGCTAGTGAAGACTGCCGCTAAAACGAGCTGTCAGCCCCCTGGCTACAGAGCAGTTGTTCTTTCCACTGCCTTATATTCCTGGAAGATAAGCCGTTTACTTTGAAGATGCCACAGTCTCAACTGAATTAATCTTTTTCTTAAACATCGAACCATTCTCACTTTCATACACTTAAACACACACATATAAAAAAAAATCAGAATGATTAAGTCAAGAAGTGTGTCCTGAACTCTTTAAAGAGTAGACCACGTCCTATAAACCTTGTAAGTCCTATCTAACACCTAGTAGAATGCCTTCAATAGAGTGGAAAGAATTCTTATCTGGCTGTTAGAAGGCCAAATTCATGCCCTAATGATACTTAATAATTCTGTCTCGACACCCTTTATTCCCCTGTAAATGTTTACTGATGGCCTCCTGCATTCTAGGCCTTCAGCTGGACACTTAATACCTGGTCAATCTTGGACAAGTCACTTAACTTCCCCAAGCGTCAGTTAGGTCATCTGTGAAATAGGTATAATGAGGCTTCTTACCATACTTCAAAAAGCTGTTGTAAGAATAAAATTAAATTATGGACATGAAGGTGGTTTTGTAAAATAATAAATCTCTATACTGATGTGATATAATATTTTGGCTCTCAAAAAATGTCTATAAATACATACGAGACTAAGTGGGCAGCTCTTGTCTGAGGGCAAGATGAGAAGGCAGAGGGAGACAGGAGCTGGTTGAATGGACATGGGAAATATAGGGTGGAGAGGAGGAGTGTGCTGTCATATTATAGGGAGAGCAACTAGGGTCACATAACAATATGTGTATAAATTTTTATATGAGAAACTGGCTTGATTTGTAAACCTTTACTTAAAGCACAATTTTTAAAAAGGGGGAAAAAAGTTTATAAACGGATTGGCAAATTAAGAACATACTTTCTATATGCTCCAGGAGCAACAGAAAAAAAAAAAAAATGTCAAAAAGCTGACTTCATGGAGAAGGGCAGATCAAGAAGGAAGTCCCTGCTTCTCCTTCCTTTGCCCCCTGAGTGGAGAGGGCTGCCTTTGGCAGGATTTAGCCACTCATCTTTGCTCAGTCATTCTCTTGGACTTGCTGGCTTTGAATGGTGTGATTTCTGTGTCATTTTCTTCTTGTTCTTTCTCTTTCTGGCAATGACTTTTTGAAATATTGTTTTTGCTTCCTCGACAGCAGGGCTATATAATTGATGGTCTCTCTGGGCTGCAGGAGCCGTGCATTTAAACCACACTTGCCTTGGCTCCAATGCCTCAGAGTTCATTACTTTAAAAAGCTTCACATCCGTTTATGTTCAGATTATTGTTGTTCTGGAGAGGGAGGTTATTGTCAGGCAGGAAGAGGAGTGTGGAGCAGAATTCACGAAAATCAAATCCTCTCCTCTCCTTAGATGAATATTTCTGGGTAACAAGACTTCACATTTATCTGATATGGCTGTTCTGAACTGTGGGACCAAGGACCTTCACTTTTCCCCTGAAGCATGCTGGAGGGAATTCAGCAGCATTCAATCCTTGGATGTGGGAGGCTGCTGCTCTGCAAATAAAGTGGATAATAAAAGTGCCCAGCTCCAGTAATAGAGAATAATTTAGTATGAATATATACATGTAAGATTTTTAATTAAAGTTTCGGGGTGTGCGTGGTTCTTAGTGACAGTGTGGGTGGAGGGCACATGTTCTCTCCACTTGTGTCTGTGATCTTCTCTCACTCTGCAATGATCATTACATCATTCCCAACCCTGCCTTTCTTTCAGCACACATGATACGCTGCACCGTTATCACTCACATATGTTCACGGCCTGCCTCCTGCCCCCTACCCTGCCCGTGCCCCATAAGCACTGGAACCTCAAATGTGCTAACCCCAACCAAGTCTGTGTAAATTTATAATACACCAGAACATGGTCTATATGAAAGGTGAAGAATAACACCTTTCCTTTTCCAGAGATGGAGATGCATAGACTGAGTGTCTGGAGAGGTTGATAGGGAATTTAACTGGGAGCTTTTAATGGGGATTCGTTGCATCTTCTTGCTCAACCTGGAAAAAAAAATAGTATCTCATTCTTTAAGACAGAAATTGACTGCCTTTTTTTTTAAGAAGCTGCAATAGACATTCCACAGCCCACCCCTCCATATCAGTAAAGTTGCTGGGTGCCCCTTTGAACTTAAAGGTCTTTATTTGTATCATGGCTGTAGTATTTACTATAAAGAAAAAAAAATTTTTTTTTCTTTATAGTACTCTGTAGTAATTATTTATTTCATGGGTGTTCCCTTTGGCCTCATGGCATCCCTTGAGGACAGGGGCCAGTTTTAATTTATTTCCATATCATCAGCATCTAGTGTGGTCCTGGCATATGCCTGACACTAAATAAAGGTTCATTGAATGAAGCCGTGAGAAGATTTTGCTTGATTAAAGCACGTTTGGACCTCTCCCTCCAGTTAAGTGTAACGGCATGCAGAAGAGAATCTGTGTGGTATGCAGAGGGATCACTTAGTCATCTGTCCTTTGGAAACTCACATAGCTCCTCGTTCCCAAGGGAGAGATAGTCAGGCTCAGTGCCTCAGGTGGGCTATTTGCACAAGGCTACGTGATAAGGGCACTTGTAAAAGGTGGGTTTCTGGCATTTTGGTCAGTTAGAAAGATAGAAGCAACTTTCAAGGAAAAAATATAGAAAAAATCTGTTTTAGAAAGAGTTTTCATCTCTATAGGAGATGAAACACTTATTAAGTTGAAGGCAATGTCTTTCCCTTTTGTAATGTAACGAGTAGAAGATATTGTCATACCTTGTCATTTGAGGGGTATAAAACTGGCTTTACAACTAACAATATAGTAGGCATATTCTGGCATTTAATAAAAAATAAATATTTGAAGGACTATTTTCTACACATTCTGAAAGAATTTCTAAATCTACCCCTAAATGGTAGATATCTTCCCAGATTATACTTAATATGTGGTGTTGTATCTATAGAAACCCTGGTGGCATAGTGGTTAAGAGATACAGCTGCTAACCAAAAGGTCAGCAGTTCAAATCCACTGGGTGCTCCTTGGAAATTCTATGGGGCAGTTCTGCTCTGTCCTGTGGGGTCGCTATGAGTCAGAATTGACTCAACGGCAGTGGGTTTGGTTTCTAGTTCTTTATTGTATCTATACATTCCTTAGTGTTTTGTGAACAGGGGAGGATTTTAGCTACTCAGAGCCCTAGCCATGCCAGGTGTATAAACCTGAAGTCTCTGCTTTACTGGTTCTTTGTTGCTCAATGTTCTTCTTGATGCCTCTCATGCTCGATTGTGAGCACTGTAACAGACTGAAACTCAGCAAAGTGAATGTGATTATCAGAATTTGAAGTGCTATGATGTTTGGCTGCCAAAAAGTAATTGATGTATTACAGACATTACAATACATGCATGATTCAACATAAGAGGTTGCCTTGAACTTGTTCAGTACTAAATCCTGTGGAAAACTGTTTGCTTTCAGCACCATGGACAGAGACTCACTTGCCTTCCAATTCAGTTGACTTTTTACAAGTAAATATTACAGCTCAGCAGCAGCTCTCCAATCCAGTGGCCACAGTATGATCCAATTTATATAGATTTAACAATTCCCAATGGTGGGTACCAGAATATTAATACATTGTTTTGCACTTATGCTGCCACAAAGTGGAACAAGGGACGGGATCGGATGCCTGTAAATGTATTATTGTCATTATTATCATCAGTGTTGCTAAAAATAAGGATGTTTCACAACAGATCAGATAAAATATAAAATGTTTCAGAAGATATTTTAATTTTTTCTAACAAGCAACTACTTAGTAATGACATACTTCAAAACACTGAACAAGAAGGCGTGATTGAGTTCAGTGGTTCCACACCTAAGCAGTGAGCCAAGGAGACTCACAGGATGCCTAAAGCTAATGAAAATCTTATTCCTGAAAGCAGCAATACCCCCATGAGTTCTGGGGGAAAATAATGAGAGGATTAAGATCTATATCTGCTATCTTAGTCATCTAGTGCTGCCATAACAGAAATACCACAAGTGGATGGCTTTAACAAAGAGAAATTTATTCTCTCACAGTCTAGTAGATTACAAGTCCAAATTCAGGGTATCAGCTCCAGAGGAAGACTTTCTCTTTCTTTTGGCTTTGGAGAAAGTTCCTTGTCATCACCTTTCCTTGGTCTGGGGGTATTTCAGCACAGGAACCTAGGTCCAAAGATGTGTTCTGCTCCCAGGCTGCTTTCTTGATGGTATGAGGTTCCTGACTCTCTGCCTGCTTCCCTTTCCTTTTTGTCTCTTGAGAGATAAAAGGTGGTACAGGCCACACCCCAGGGAAACTCCCTTTAAATTGCATCAGGGAGGTGACCTGAGTAAGAGTGGTGTTACAATCCCACCCTAATCTTCTTGACATAAAATTGCAATCATAAAATGGAGGACAACCACACAATAGTGGGAATCATGGCCTAAACAAGTTGATAAACACATTTTGGGGAGGACGTAATTCAATTCATGACATCTACCATAATGGCTGTGACTGATAAACATATCCTGACTAGTTAGACCTCTGGTTAATTCTCAACTGCTTCAAGCAACTGGCCAAAATTTTTAAATAGAGGCACAGTGTTAATCCAGGATACTGTTTACTTCCATATTCAATGTCTATTGATTGTAAATGTGCCCCCAAAAATTATCCCACATCAGACACATGACAAAAAAAAAAAAAAAAAAGGGAACTAATAATAAAGTAATTTGGGGGCTTTGCTGAAAAGCTCACATTAAACTGGATTATAGGGTAACATCTATATTGATGCCTGAATTAATAATATTTAGACTACATGCTAAATATGTATGATAGTCTTAAATAACAGCTTAATACACTTAAATAACAAAAGTCCATTCCTGACTCTTTATAGTTAGGGAGACGCTAGCTCACCAGGATCACTTCACTTGCCAGAGTTCACAGAGCTAAACATATAGCCTGTAGAATCTTACAATTTTTGCTTGGTTGAAAAAAAAGGTGGGAGGATTAATCCTTATTAATGTGTATGTTCTCTTTTTACCTTTGTTATCCAGAAAAGCTGCAAAGCTTCCTTCTTACTGAACAAAACTTTCATATAACTAACCGTGCTTCCCAGTTTACCCTTGTTGTTAAGAAACTCAAAAAACAAATTTAAAGCTTAATGGCAAAATTTATCTTGACCATTATAGTTGCCCGATGAGGTATTCTCCTTTTTCTTTTGACCTTATTTTCTCTGACCATTTATTTTGTCTTTTCATTGTGAAATCAGTTGCTGACAAGTTGATTCTGACTCATCGTGATCCCATGTATGTCAGAGTGGTACTGGGCTCCACGGTGTTTTCAATAGCTGATTTTTCAGAAGTAGATCACTGAGCCTTTCTTCCAAGTCATGCCTGGGTGGACTCGAAATGTCAGCCTGTTAGTTAGCTGCTGAGTATGTTAACCATCTACACCACCCTGGGACCATTTTCCTTGTAAGCTGCTTCCAATGTATTGTAGAAAAAGGTGGAATGTAAAAATTATGAATAATCTGATGTAGAGATCTTTTAAAATATAATTTAATCCTGTAATAAATGTGCCCTGGACAACTGACCAGTGTGCTTATTATGGATTCTGATCATTTGTCCATCTTAAAAAATTGAAGGGTGGGGGAGGGGTGTTCATCATTTGTTAATCACAAAATATTGACAAGGAATTAAAAAGTAAATTTAAAAAGGATAAGAATTTAATGTAGATATAGGCCATAAAGGAGATTAAATGGGTTTCTTTAGAGCAAAAATATTTTTAAAAGATTAAGGGAAAATGTATGCTATGAGAATTTCGCATTTAATTCGTCAATTGAATGTGTGGACTCAAAGAAAAAAATGAACACACAAACAAAAAACCAAACAGGTTTTTCATTTACCCAGCTTGAACAATTACATTGATTAAGTAAGCTAATCTCACTTTTTATTCTTTTTTTTTTTTTTTCGCCAGTCATTTATTGAGCACCTGGTATGTTTTAGGCACTCTGGAGTTTTGGGTATTTAGAGATAAAAGGGAATTTTTATTCTCAAAAGAATTTTCAGGAAGCCCCACTTCTACTAAAATATAACACACTGAACTATTTGTAAGATGTTAGAGAAACATAAAACAAGGATCAAACCTGAACTGATTCAAGATGAAGTGGAGCAGAGAAGGCTTCCTGAATGAGGGGACATCAGGGTCTAGATTTAAAGGGCTAAGAAGAGTGAGCTATATGAAGACTGTGAGTTTACTGATCAAAGGAAAGAAAGTGCATGCATAGGAGAGCATCTGCGTGTCTGTTTACAAGAAACAAGTATAGCACGGTTGAAAGATAGGAGTAGGAAGGCAAAGGCAGAGTGTGAGTGTGTGTGTGTGCCTGTGTGTGTGTGTTTAGGGTGCATTATAGTAAAAGATAAGATTAGAGAGGTATAAATGTATCAATCCTGAAGGGCCTTGCTTTACAAATTCTGCTGAGGATTTTGATCCCTAACTTGGCAGCAAGATAAAACTTTTTAAAAGTGTACAATGAGATGATTTTTGCATTTCTGAAAAGATCATTCAAAGTCATTTTGGAAGATGACAGAGAGGGGCAAAACTGACATACTCTGTATAGTAATTTCAGAGTGCAATGAAGTAGCCAAAACTAAGGTAGTTCACCATGGTGATGGAGAACATGTAGTTTGGATAGATCTTCACCAGTGAGGACTGGTATGGGTTGTAAAGAAAATGAAGAAGTGTGAGAAAATTCTTTGATTTGGGGGCAGAATAGCATAGTAATTTCACATGTGAACCATGAGACCAGACTGCCTATTTTAAAATCTGGCTGCTTGATCCTGACATGGTCCTTAGCCTCTCTGTGCCTCAGTTTCTCTAATGGAAAGTAGAGTAATCATGATAATATTTTGATTATTAGTTTGTGTACACTTTCAGGAAATTTTTGGAAAATATGATACCCTTTGATGAACCTCTTTAAAAGCCCGTGGACATCAGGTTAGGATCTCTTGCAATATACTGAGGAATTTATTGAGTTTGGAGAAAAAGGTGATTCATTCACTATGGGACTTCATGTTTGCTTTGTATCATTGTGTATTTATGTTCTAATTAATTATTATGTGATTTGTGGAAAGATGAAAGAGAATAAGCACATAATTAAAGAGAAACAATCCAATAGAGAGATGCTGGAGATGATTAGAGCGGGCATTAGGAAGGCAAGGAGAAACTGACAATCATGTTAAGTCAAGCATGGCTTTCAAAGAAGCTGCTAAAAGTGGTAGATTTTTTTATTAAAGACAGAGAGTAGCCAAGAAGTAAAGCAGACACGTTCAAAGGAACAAGGAAAATGAAAAAGCATTTAAGACCTTAAAAAAAGACAAATAATAGAAATTTAACACAACTGAACAGCTTTCCATAAACAAGTTTCAGTCATTCCTTGACTTCCAGAACTGCGAGATCATAGGTTTCCAAGCCTAGGGGAGTTAAAAACAAAAACCAACAAGCAAAAATACCATTCAAAGTTTGCTGTAATTGTTCCCGGGAAGCTGGGTTTAATCTCCACAAATGCAAAGACCTAAGCTACCAAACTTTTTTATGTTTGAGCCATTATAGTGACCATAGTGGGTAGTTCAGCTCACCACATTTGCTTCACTTACCCTTAGAGAAAGAAAAATAAAAACCCGGTGAGGTGCTCTCCTCAAGTTCTTTTCCATTGCTACCAAATGCCAGGCTAACATGGGGCCTCTCTGGAAAGAGTTCCAGAAAATAAAAAGAATTTTTTAAAAAATAGTAATAAGACAAGAAAGGGGAAGGACAAGGAGAAGAAAGGAAGAGAAGAGGGGGAAGGAAAGGCGGCAGAAGAGGGGAGGAGAGGAGAGAAGACAAAAGTGATAAATTTGGTTCATCACTGTGTGGATGAGGTAAACCATCCACACTCTATGTTAAAGTTGCCTATTTTACTTAAAGATCTCAGAATAAGACACAAAAGTAAGTAAACTTCTGCTGAGGACACCAGTAGTTGCTCACTGCCGAATCCCGTGATGCTTTCAGTATTCTTTCTGCTGAAATTAGTGCTCTTGCCACCACCCTCCTTCTTTCCTGACATTTCATGAAATCACTCTCTCTTGACTTTCTTCCAGCCCCGACCACTCCATCACAATTTCCTTTGTTTTCTCAGCTAAATACTTCCCACAGGTTATTAATGCTGGCATGTCTCTGAGTTCCATCTTTAGGTTTCTTCCCTTCATGTTTTCCCAGGTGATGCTACGCAGTCACAACATTAGCCTAGATTTGAGAAGTCATCAGATTGTGTTCTGCTCTCATCACTTTTCAAAATTCCCAAATTATGACAAGGTATCTACTGAGCATCTAAGATTGTATGTCTTGCAGATAACTCGAATTCAACATACCCAATTGTCCTTATAGCTTCTGTACCAAACTGGGTTCTTGTTTGCAATTAACAGAGATTTATTTGGGTTGACTTAACAAAAAAGGAATTGAATGGAAGTATATGGTAGATCTCACTGAATTGACAGAGAGGTTGATTCAACAAATGAGAAGGAGGTCAATACACAGAGGAAAAAATAAAAATCACAGCACAGGAAGAGCCTCTCCAGGGCACTGATGCAGCACCGGCCACTTGATGCTCCTTCTGGCCTTTCTGACACCTCTGGATACTAGAAATTCCAGCTGGAATGAATTAAAAACCATCCCTGCCTCTTTCCATCACTCACTCTAGAGCCCCGATGCCCTAGATGTTAGAGCTTAGGAGGGCAGCTCTTTGACCTTAGCAACTTTCAGAGTGGACTCATTATCTAGAGTTTCTTAAATATACGAAGGTGTTCAGATTCTTTGTAGTAGCTTAGAAAAATGGCAAATGCCCACTGCCTCCTCCATCAGGTGTGTCTCTCTACAATCAGTATTTCTCATCTCAGTAAATGGCCTCAGCACATACCCAGTCACCCAAGCTAAGAAACCTGAGTCATCAGCAGGTTTTTCTTCATGTTACACATCTATTTTGTTGATGTTGTTTATTTAAGTTACCAAGTCTTGTGCATTCTATCTATCAAATATTCTATAACTCTTTTCCACTCTTTCCCTTCTTAGGCCTGCCCTATGTCATTTCTAAGAAAAAACTTTTATAATGTGAAGCAATGATGTACTGCTTAAGGGTATGGGCTCCAGTGTCGGACCACCTGTGTTCAAATTGTATTTCAACCACTCATTAGCTGGGTGATCTTTAGCATGTTACCTAACTTCTCACTATGCCATAAGGAAAATAAGATTAATAATAACACCTACCTGTGAAGATTGATTGAGGCAGTGTGTTTAAAGCATTTTAAGCGTTCATAAAATGAAAGAACTCACTGGCTGAGGTGGTAGAGACGGTAATAATGGTGGTAATAACAGTAGGAGCTACCTCTAAGCATTACTCTCTCAAATGTGCACTCTACTGTGGCCAAAATTTTTCCATAGCCCAGACCTGATTGTGTTACTCTCTCGCTTAGAATCCTTTGATGACTCCCCATTTCCTGTGAGATAAAATCCAGTCTCTTTAGTAAGGCGTATAAAGTTTTACAAAGTTTGACTCCCAAGTTATCATTCCGCCATCATCTCACACCACTGGTCACTACCCACTTCACAGTAGAGGATCATGGACCAATTCATCATCCCCCAGGAGCTCAGAACTTTTGCTCATCCTATTTATACATAGCTTAAAAAAAATGTTGCCACAGAGTCAATTTAACTCATGATGACTCCGTGTGTTTCGTAGTAGAACTGCTCCATAGGGTTCTTAATGGCTGATTTTTCAGAAGTAGATCACCAGGCCTTTCTTCAAAAGCACCTCTTGGTGGATTCAAACTACCAACTTTTTGGTTTGTAGCTGAGCACTTAACCATTTTCACCACCCAGGGACTGCTTCCTATAACACTGTCCCTTACAGCCTTGGAGCTCTCACATGTCCTGTGAGACCCAAACACAAGGCAGCTTTCTCTGCATTTTCCCCTGACACCCCCAGCCCCGTGGTCCTATCACACTTTGTATATGCATCTCTTGTGGCCCTATACAGTAACCATTGTGTGTAGTTCTAACTTCTACTCCTGCTGGCTCACTCCTTGAACTGAGTGTTCTGTCTTATTCATTTCCATCTCTGTTACACAGGGCCTGGCACATAGTAGGTACTCAAAGAATGATTATTCAACTGGTACCTTTCTGAGCACGCTTGCAACTGTGCTGTAAGAACCAGAGGCCTGGAGAGGCATGTGACTTGTTCCGGATAAGTGCATCATGTACCACTGGCCACATCTGTCAGCAGTGTGAACAGATGTAGAATTGAGGGCCTTGATTTCAGGGCTCTGCTTGAACCACTTCCAGTCTGTGCTTGGCACCAGATACCTTGCTAGGAACTTTCACAGAATACCGGGAAGACACAGTTCTTCTTTCTAAAGGGATTTTCATTCCAGTAGAAACTCTAGATTAATGGACATCATAGTTATGGGACTCTTGAGCCAAATTTGCAATCGCCATTAAGGGAAAGAGCCAAAGGACTATGCAGGTCTTAGTATAATATTCTAAAGTAAAAATCACTACCTGTACAAACGCAGATGTCTCTGGAAAAAGCTACATGCTCGTGGAGAGCACCCAGGCAAATCTATTTTCCCAGATCTAGGAAGTCATAGGAACTTTATAGCCTCCCCTCCAGAAAGCAAAATAAAACCACAGGCCCTTAATCATGAACATGGTCTTTGATTATATTTGGAAACAAATGTATTGCTCTGGGATGAAACTAAAGATCTAATAGGGAGTGAGAAGAATAGAAAGCAACTGGATTGGGAAAATAGTTCTCGTAACATTTTAATTGTTGAAAAAGAATACTTTTATCAAAATGCAGAAATCCTTTTTCCATTTGTAGAATATGCTACACTCCCCCAGAAGATTCCCACGGAATATGAAGTTCTGAAGGCCGGCGTTGGGAAAATACTGATGTAAAACCTTTCCCTTCCCTCTAATCCCAGTCACTCACTGTGCTCTGATTCAGAACTCAAAGATGTAGGTGGGTACTTGGGAATTATAAATTATTACCTGATAAACAAATGAGTGTGCAACAGCAAAAGCCCAGTGCTTTCATTCCCACTGTTCTGAAGAATTGCACTCACTTTGCTGCAGTCAGAACAAACCGCAGCCAACTGCTTCATTACCAAATTGCAACCATTATTGCTTTAGAATCTGATACCAGCAATCCTTTCACCTCCTGCAATGCCAGCAGCCCTTGTTTATGAGTTTCTTGATGCATGTTACCTATGTTCTTACTGTGGAAAATCATTTGATCTCAGCACCTCCTGTACATGGAGTTGAAGTAAAATAGGTAATAGAGGGATCCTGCATTTCAAACATCTTACATTTGTTTTTTGAGAGCCTCTCTTGAAAGGACTGGATATAGAGATTATCCATGGCCCTTCCTGCCCCAGAAGAGGGAACTTCCACGAAAACTTGTGCCTCCCTGCTAGGGCCGGAGTCAAGGTTTCCTCCCTTCTCCCCGTCCCTTTGCTCTCTACTCCCAGTGTGAGGCTGGGCTAATCCGGTTGATCCAGAGGATCACTGGCTACCTCCAAAGCAGGCTTCTCTCCCAGCTCATTCTCTTTGCACCCTTCTTTGCCTAGGTAGGAATCCCTGGTGGCGTAGTGGTTAAGTGCTACGGCTGCTAACCAAAAGGTCAGCAGTTCGAATCCACCAGGTGCTCCTTGGAAACTCTACCGGGCAGTTCTCCTATGTCCTATAGGGTCACTATGAGTCGGAATCGGCTCGACGGCGGTGGGTTTGGTTTGGTTTGGTTTTTTGCCTAGATATGGATAGTGGGCTCTTTCACACACTGTTTTCCTGTAGTGTACAGACAGCTGGGCCCTGCTCCCTCTTAAGACTTTTCCCCTGTTACTGGAGAGGTCGATCTGATGCCTCCATGCAATAGCTGCCTCTTGACCCTTCAGGAAGGGAACAGAAACTTCCTTTTTCCACAGATCCTGCTTCATTCCAGTCTCCTATGCTGGCAGTAAAGCTGGTGGAACCCTCTGTCCAACCTGAAGCTTTGCTCTGTCCCTCACTTGTTAGTACCTGGAAAGAAGGTCCAATGGCTGTTTGGCTCTTTAAAACTTCCATTGAAATTATGTATTTTTAGAGTTACAGTTTAAATTTTTCTGCAAGTAAACTTAGGTTATATGTAAGTCCACCACATCCATTTGATGAAGAACTAACTACGTAGATCTTACTGAAAAAAGAACATTCTGTTACAGGCAGTGGACCTTCAGTCAGGTTAGCACAGCTTTGCTAGTCTGCTATCACTGTAAACCTATGCCACCGCATCGTCCGGTCCAGTGCTGCGATTAGGAGGCAACATTTTTATGGAACTGTATGGCTGCATTTTCTGTTTTCAGCTCACCTCTTTTCTTGCTTTAATTTATGTTGATCCAGGTTATTATTGTCTTCTGCTTCAGCACACCAGATTCTTTGGCTGTGACTGTTTATACATTGTGATAGCTTTATTATGGTATCTGATATGTTATTCTCCCACTTTCTCTAAAAAAAGTGTCATACCCATGTTCAGAGCTCTAGAAACAGAAGAGCATCTTAACAAAATACAAAGTGTGAAATGCTCCGGGTCCTTGATGCTGGAAGACTTCATTACATGCTGAAACATTGAATTTGCTCTCTGTCTTGCTTTCTGTAGTTCTTACTCTTGCCCCTCCTCTAGGGTGTGTGCAAACATATGTACGTGTGTGTCTGTATTCACACATATATACAAACTGACACATATATAGAGAGAGATATATACATACATGTTTGCAAAAGCTATAAAAACTTTTTTGTGCCCTAAAATGCTCTTCTCTCACCTTTCTCCATCCAAGAAGGTTTTTCCATTGGAGCATCACTCTGAAATAGAACCTGCATTTATAACATGTGCAGAAAGTTGTCTCAGTGCTTGTCTAATGAGAAGTGATACCAGAATTAGAGCTTGATGCCTTGCAGTCATCCTGTTGCGTATGATTTTGTTATATCACAAATAGATATTTTCTTTCCTCCCCAATAGCTTCTTAAATAGATCGTGACAACTCTCTCCAAAACAAATGGGCAGGCATTGCTAACTTTGCCATACATTTAAAAAAAAAATCCCCATTATTTAAAAAAAGCAAAGAGTATCTGCACAGTGTCTGCTGGTCATAATCACCAAAGTAGGCTCCAGATCTTTGGCATAGGATGAGGTTGGAAGTTAGTTCTCAAAGAACATAGTTTTTATCAGAGCTGGGAGGGAGCCCAGGATAGAGTGGGAAGGGAACTGGAGGACTTGGTAGCATAATTACTTTCACTTTATTTTGGGGTTTGGACTATCTAACATTGACCCTGTTTTGTGCTCAGGCAAATAATGGGTCAAGGCACCTAAAAGCAGACAGCTGCATTGGACTTAGTTCATCTTAATCAAAAATAAAGCAGCACTTGCCTGCTGCCTCTTTTCCACCCTAGAAATGGGAGCTCACAGGAAAAAAAGTCAAATTTAAAGGGTTCTTCCTTAGATTGTTAAGAGGATGATTGAAGTCAATAAATCTCAGGCTTCCAGGAAGTCCACTTGATTCCAAATTTACTAAAGATGGAAAGAGAGAAACGTCAGCAGGAGCCTCTGGTGGTCAGAAGTTGACCGCTGAGTTTATCGCAGCAGTTCTTTCATCGCCAGGGCCTCCTAGGATGAGCCTGAGTTCTACTTGATTCCACCTCATTATACTTGTCTGCTTATGAGGAACTAAATCAAAATGAGGGCATCATAAAGCAAATGGGGAAACAGAGCAGCCAAAGTTAAAGGAATCAGTCAATGGGCAGCACATTCATGAATTAGTTTGTCTATTTCTACTGGGCCAAATCTCCTCAGTGGAGTTTCCATCAAGTCTCAGGTCTCTGGTGTGGCCTCTCTTTTTTCCTTTGGCTGATGTTGCAGTGCCATGAGGAGCTTTCAGGCTACTTCATTGTCATGATGACAATAGCAATGGTAGAAGAAGACACTAGTCTCATTATCACATGGCATTACAGTATGTGGCCTGCCTTTTTCTTTTCTTTTTTTCCCTGGAACACTCCGGCCTAAAGGCCATGGTATTGTAGCCATATATATGTCTTTTTAATATGAAAGCATTTTCACATAAATTGCCTTATTTGATCCTCACAATAACTTGATAAGGCAAGGGAGTTATAATAATTTCCATTTTACAAAATGAAGCACAAAACATCAAATCTTAGGCCTAGGCAAGTGCTAGACTTAATGTGGCTTTGTTTTTGGCCCATTATCCATTCCACTACTCCTTCCAGCACCCACTGCTTGGGGTTCCCTGAGACCTTGCATGAGCTTGGCCCCCTGTGAAGATCTTGATGAGGAATGCATTGTGGTCACAGTTGTGGAGAGTGGAGGGTGGTGGTGATAGGTGTATGAACATGACAGCTCCCTTGACTCCCGGTCAGAGAGAGCATTTCCTGGTTCATTATCCACCTGTGTACACTCTAGTAGTCTCCACTGTATGCACTGTAGCCTTTCTCACCTCCTCCTTTCTCAACTCCTTAGGGAAATAAGCTACTGTGAGAATCTATGCAGAATCTTCCTTCTCTTTTCTTCATCCTCTTTGGGAAGGAAGTCATTCAGATGGTATGGTTTTCCTTTTAGGCTTGAGTCCCTGAAAAAACAAGATGAAAAGTCTAGATGTATGTTCAGCAATACCATATCTAGCTTCTCTGCTCCCCCCCCCTTCCTATTAGCTGTTCAGTTTTAGATAGCACCAATATAGTGCTCCCCTCCCACATATCCCTTTAGGGTGAATGACTGCTCAGTATGCTTCAGGAAGGCGGTATATTTTAGGCAGCCTGATAAAGGCTCTAATAGCCCCAGATTAATGCATTCATTCCTAGCCAATTGAAGGATTCATTGCAGTGCTTGGACTGAGGCTCCTCTCTGATGAGTTTGCCCTGGGTAATGAGCCATTCAGCAGCTAGTTACCCTGCATTGCTGATGACCTGCAGAAGGGGGCATCGAAAGGAGCTGAGCAGCAACGTGGGTAAAGGACAAAAGAGTGGGAGAACTTCTGGACACCTTTAGGCACTGGGGAGCCGTTATAAGAGCAAGAAAATAATAGTGAACAAGGTGTCTGCATTTGGAGCAGCAACTGGGAGACATCTGGTTCGGGGAATGTACCAAAAGCTATGACAATGTATGCAGCGCCGCAGGGAGCAAGCCTATTTGTGCCTTTTAAGGCTAAGAAGTGAGGTTCAGAGGAGACAAAGCACTCCTCTGCTTTGAAAGTGAACCCAGGTTGGGCCACCAGAGAGAGGGTTATGTGGAAGAAGCTTCAAAACAATTGCAATCTGTACCTCCAACTAACATTTCTACATGGAGATTTCCAAAGAGGGAAAAAAAGACCTGGAGTAACAGAAAGCTGGAAGACCTTTTAAGGATCAGCTAGCCCAGTGGTTCTCTCAGGAGTGATTTTACCCTTTGGGAACTTTGGCAATGCCTGGGTACTTTCTTGGTTGTCACAGCTGGAGGGGAGGTGCTACTGGAATGTAGTGAGTAGAGACCAGGGATGCTGCCAACCATCCTACAGTGCACAGGACAGCCCCCCCAACAAAGAATTATCCAGACTCAGATGTCAACAGTGCCAAGGTTGAGAAAACACAACTAGCTCAAGGCCCTCCTTTTACAGGTGAGAGAGCTGAAGTGCGGGAACAGTGATTGAATCGCCACGGTTACGCAGGTGGTGAATGGGAGAGCTGAGCTGAGCAGAAGCCTGTGTCTTTTCACTCAGTGCTATTCCCATGTGAGGCCTGCTTTAGAATTCTGCACTAGAAAGCACTTCAGAAACCAAGTTCCTCCTTCTTCATGACTCCAAAGCACCCTTCCCAGCACACTTCTCCAGTAAGGAAAATTCCATTGCCTGTCTTTATGAACACACACCAGCCCACACCCACTTTGGCCTAGGCAGATCTCTTCTGGGGTTTAGCTTATTATCTTTATTATGCATTTTAGAAGTTGATGGTTCGGCTCATAAAAATAGGAATTGCCAGAGGAGCCAACACCAGGCATTATGAGATGCTGTATGTGCAGTGTTGTTGCAAACAGTTCCCCATGAGGGGTGAAATGGAGACCCCTGCATATACACATAGCTGTATCTCGCAATTATTAAATATTGATTCATCTCAGCAGGGGCCTGTGCCTGATTTAAAATGAAGGCAAGTGCATTCACTTGTGCTAATCTAATCCAGACCCATTGCAGTGCCCCCTTGACTGTCTCTGCTGACCCTGTTCTCTGATTGACAGCATAGAGGGGAGCCAACCCCTGGCCCACCATTTTGACTCTAGAAATAACACACAGGAGCACCAAAGAACTTGTATCTGGAGTTGTAGGATACGTGGGTTGTGAGCACTAGAGCTTAATAAAGAAGTCAGGAAGCCGGCATGATGATGAATAGCAATTATAGGGAATTAGATTGGTATCAGTGTCTGGAGTAATCGTAAACATTTGCTCGTGCTGATGTTTGATGGTGTTGGGGAGGGGGGCTGTGGGGGAATGATAGAAAGGGAGAGAGGCCAAAGATAAGAACAAACATGCAAGCCCATAGTGTATGCTTAATGGAACTAAGATTTATTTTTTGTGTGTCTTTTTAAGCCTCCAGATAGATCACAAAAAATACAGCCGGCCAGAAAAGAAATAGCCCAAATGTAATTTAAAGGACAGCTTTTTAACCAATACTTCAGCTTGGAGACGCCTGTCCTATGTTCCTTGAAGATGCCCAGCTCAGGGGAGGTGTATTAAAGTTGCTGATTTATCTTCAGTAGCACAGACCTATTTTTAATTTATTGCCCACTGACAGGTTTTTTTGTTTAGCTTCTCTGTGTTACTCAGCATAACCTTCTCAGTAAAAGGAGAGCGGCCCCTAGGCCATTGTTTTCTTTGATGTCCCAGTGCCTTAGAAGGAGAAACAGAACTTGGACTGCTCACTAGCATGTTGGTTCCTTCTCTGGCTCGTGACAAGCGGCACATGCTGCAGTAGGAGACGCCTATTCTCCAGCCTCTGACTCTCCATAGACGTGTGTGTGTATACACACACGTAGCCCACCTGTGTGGCGCTGGGTGTGTGTGTAGCAGGAACAGTTCAGTCATTGCATTGTTGACAGTTATACTGTGAAAAGGTTTACCACAAATATGGCTTTGTATAATATGGAGCCGCAGGTAAGATAATGTAGCTAATTCCATTCGTACATACACATGGAGAGCACTTGCTTCGCCACTACTGTTTGCAAGGAACACTGCTCATAACTGGGGGAGGAGATAGGTGTGGAATGTAAAGGTGAAGCATAGAACTAAGATGAAAATATTAGAGATTCTACTTTTACAAGTCTCATAATCTAATGAGAGCAATATATAAATATACCAATTATTACCAATAGATTACCAGTAAATAAACACACCAGTAATAGGAGTCCCTGGGTGGTGCAAATGGTTAAGCACTCAATGACTAGCTGAAAGGTTGGTGGTTTGAACCCACCGGTAGGTGCCTTGGAAGACAGGCCTGGTGATCACCTTCTGAAAATCACAGCTTTGAAAACCCTATGGAGCATTTCTGCTCTGCACACATGGGGTTGCAATGAGTCGAAATCAACTTAAGGGCAACTAACAACAAATTACTAAGACAGAATATGAGATGCTGTGTGAAAGTGGTTTGAACAAAGCACTGCAGAAGGAGAGAGGAAGGAGAAATGAATTCAGACCAGGGGAATTCATGGGTTTAAGAAATATATATATATATATAATTTTTTTTTTAGTCCCTGCTGTGTGTTTGGCACTGTACTAGGTGACAGGAATGGAGTGGTGACAGTTTGGGTAAGATTCTGTTCTTGTGGAGCTTGCATTCTAAGAAAAGATAGACAACATTAATAGACAAGAATTTCAGGGAGTAATAAGTGCCATAAGTATAATGACTAAAGCAAGGTAGTGGGATAGGCAAGGGACGATTTTAGATAGGATAATTAGGAAGAAGATAGGGTAGGTGACTTTTGAAATGAGAACTAAATGACAAACAACTGACCTTATGAAGGCCTGGGGAAAGAACATTTCAAGTAAGGGGACAGAAGGTGCAAAAGTCTGAGGGAGGCACCAGGTTGGCACCCTTAAGGACTAGGAAGCATACCAGGGAGACTGGAATTCCGTGAACTCCAGGAAAAGTGATCAAAAGTAAAGTCACAAAGTTACTCAGGGGTCATATATGTAGACTCTTAAAGACATGGACATGCATTTCAAATTTCAGTCTAAAAAGTACAGTGAGAAACCATTGGGGGTGTTTAAGCAGGGGCTGATATGATCTGAGCCATTTATTTATTTATTTATTTTACTCCAGTTGTGGTGCAGAGAATGGAATATACACACAAATGATAGAAATGGGAAGACCAGAAAAGAGTCCATGAGAAAATGAGCCTGGGTAGTATGAGTGAAGGTAATGGTATATATCAAGGTGAGGTTGTTTTGGAGATGAAGCCTATAGGATTTAATAACTGGATGTAGAAAGTGGGGAAAAGGTAGCAATCAAGGATGACTCCGGTGTTTTGCCCTGAACATGAGTAGGTGACAGTGTCACTAATTAGGATGGGGTGTACTAGGAGAGAAGGTTTTCAGGTAATAGGTAAGGAATCATTAACTCTTTTTGGTATTTGCCTATTGGACAATTGAATAAAGATGACAAGTAGGTCACATCACTGTCCCTTTTTGAGCACTTGTGCACTCAGCGTTGTTCTAAACTCTGAATGTATGTGACTCATTCATTTAATCTCCAGAAGAGTTCTGTGGGAAAGGTCACTATTATATCCTCTTTTTACAAAGGAGAAAGCTGAACTCCAGAGAGATTATGAAATATGCCCATATACATTACTAAGTGTTGAATTCAGAATTTGATATATGTGTCTGAAGTTCAGAGGAGAGCTCAGGGCTGGAGGCATGAATTTTGAAACTGTGAGCTTCTGCTAATCATTAAAATTATGCATGTGATAAAAAAGAGCTTTAGTTAGAGAAGGAGGCCAATGATCAAGGAGTAGAACCCTCCAACATTGAGATTTTTAGATTGAAAAGGAGTGGCCGGTGAGGAAAACAAAGAAAGTGTAGTGTAGTGTAGTGTCAAAGTGAAAGTGTAGTGTCACCAAACCAAAGGATGTGCAGATCTGAGTTGCACACTGCTGAAAGACCAGATAAGAGCAAGGACAGGGGATTGGCCATTCAATGTAGTAAGATGTAGCACCTCGGACTTGGTCACAGAGATTGGGGAAAGCATTCTAGTTGGAGTAGTGAGGACGTGTGTGTGTGTTTCTATTTTTTGACCCCTTAACACTTGCTAAGTATTTTACATAAGTATCTCAATGACTTTTCACAACTACCCTGTTATTATATGCACTTTGCAGAAGGGACACTGAGCATTTAATAACTATTTGAAAAATGTTGTTATTGTTAGGTCCCATTGAGTCAGCTCTGACATATAGCCCAGTCCTGTGCCATCCTCACAATTGCTGCTATGTTTGAACTCTATGCTGCAGCTGCTGTGTCAGTCCTTCTCACTGAAGGTCTCCCTCTTTTTTGTTGACCCTCTACTTTACCTACTATGATGCCCTTCTCCAGCAATTGGTCCCTCCTGATTCCGTGTCCAAAGTGAGACAAAGTCTTGTCATTCTTGTTTCTAAAGAGCATTCTGACCGTACTTCATCCGGCACTGATTCGTCCATTCTCCTGGCAGTCCATGGTTTGTTCAGTATTCTTCACCAGCACCACAATGTGAATGTGTCAATTCTTCTTCAGTCTTCTTTCTTCATTGTCCACCTTTTGTATGCATATGAGGCCATTGAAAATACCATGGCTTGGGTCAGGAGCACCGTAATCATCACAATTGCATCTTTGCTTTTTAAGATTTTAAGGAGGCCTTTTGCAGCAGATTTTTCCAGTGCAATATGTTGTTTAATTTCTTGACTGATGCTTCCATGGGCATTGATTATTGATAGAAGTAGAATGAAATCCTTGACAACTTCAGTGTCTTCACTGTTTATCTTGATGTTGTTTATGGGCCTAGTTGTGAGAATTTTTGTTTTCTTCACATTCAATTTCAAAACTACACAGCTTATTTTACAAAAAAAATTCGTGGCTTCTACATAGTGGATCTAGGATTGAAGTCTGAGTATAGTTGGTTCCAAAACCTGAGCTCTTGTCTACCATGATATCCTGGAAATTTGCAGATGGCCTTTAATATATATTAACTAGTTCAGGTAGAAATGTACAATATTTGATCATGGATGATTAGAGAGAAGGGTGGAAAGCTACATGGGAGAGCAAGGGTGGTCTGATGCCTCAGCCCAGGACTTTATACTTTACTCCCTGAGTGGATTGAGTCAGCAGACTTTTAAGCATTCATTAATTCCCTTTCTCTGCTGGTTAGCCAGCCAGTATTGATTAAGTGACTGTTCCATGGAAGGAATGGGGATAGGTATTAGTGGAGACAAAAAGACAGCACATGATGACAGCCGTCAAAACCCTTGCAAACGAATGAGAAGGAAAAAAAAATATATAGATACATATAACCACAATTCATAATAAGATGTGAAACACATAGTAAGAGATGAACAAAGTAGACTGGGAACTACAGGAGGCAAGAGCTATTCCAACTGTGGAGGTGGCGGAGAATTATTGGTCATAAATGGCCCAGTGGAGGGCAAGATGCCTTTATCTATGACTGAAATAGTGAGCACTGTCTGACACAAGTAGAGCTGGAAGCAAGAGTCTTTAAGAGAAGAAGCATCATAAACAAGAGCATGGACTCAGGAAAGTGGCAGAGAGTGCTTTGCTCAAACGGTCATAGCCTAGGGTGGTTATAGGGTAAGTGCTAAATTTTAAAGGGTCTTGAATGACCAAGTGTGGACTTTTCTTTTTTTTTTTTTGGTGGACAAGACAAATATGAGTAATGCACCATAAAACACCACCAGGAGGAATCCAAGAAAGGAAATAACCCATATGTAGATATTTTCAGTGATTGCAAAGCATGTTAGAATAGAGTTGTTTGCCTAATTCATATGGAGGAGTTTTATTCCATGGTTAAATATACCAGTGGACTGACTTCCTGATCTTTTGTAAGGTGTGAGGCACAACATGTATTTCTGTATACTTTTCTGTAACTGAGCATGTTTTGGACTGTGCGGCCAGGCTCCTTGATCTCCACAGGTAAATGAATATTTAGATACGTTCATCTCTGGTGGCTCTTACTGGCAATGGGAGATACTGGCCTAGTAAGTAGTCAGGCGCCCTTCACCCTTCTGTACCAAAAAAGGGGAAGTCCTTTCCTAAGTGATGCCTAGGAGCAGATGGACTCATCGACATCCTGGTGGGCCCACTTCTACCTACTGTGAGCTAATGAGAGAGAAAGAGAGTTATTGTCAAATTCCCAACTTGCCCTTTTGATATAGTTCACTGGCAATATATATATATGTATACATATATATATATATATTTTTTTCTTTACTTCAATTACTAATGCGTTTTGTTCCCCAGAGTGTGAGAGACTCAGCTTCCTGTGTAGCCTTTAATTAGTTTCTGGATGATGACATCTCCACCGAGAAGCAACTGGTTGCGTCCCTCCAATCTTGGAGGGAGATAAAAGAATCTAATAAAGATATTCGGCATTTCTAGGTGATGTGTTTGACAAGATTTGTATTAAAAACAAGCCATGTTGAAACCTTCTTCTATCCCCAGCCACACTCCCCCGTCGCCCCAGCACTGTGACATTTCACTTGGGGATTAACAGTGCCATTGCTCTCTCTGAGAACTTGTTGCTTAAAACTGACAGGTCTGCATCTCTACCCCTCATGCTAATGTGGAACAGGCATCACCTTTATCTGTTTGCCAGCCATAACCGTTATGGGGGATTTAGTGGCAAGAGATCTCTGAACAAAAATCACTATAAAAGCAACTGACAAGTTACCCTGAATGGCAGTAAGGCTGCCTCTTGGGCTTCGGGATTCAAGACCCATTAACGAGCTGTTCCTTCCACTTGCCTAACTTATTCCCAAAGACAGTGGTCACAGAAAGGGTGGACATAACTCAAGTTTTCGTTCTGGCATAAGTAATATTAGTACTGCAGTGCTGGAAAGATACAAAACCCCCCAAGGGCTAATTGCCCTCTTGCTCAAACTTCCTCTTGCAGGTATTTGGGAGAGAAGAAAGAAGTTCTGCGAAATCATTTGCACCATACTGCAGTCAAGGGGTGGGGGGTCGTGAGAACTTCATGTGACCTCCTACGCAGCCTGCATAATTCCCTGCTGCATACGGTTTTATAGCTTGTGTTTGAATGCATAACTACCAGTGCTTTTAGGCAGTTAGAAATTAAAGCACCGATGACGCCATTGAGGCAGCTGAGGATGTGAGCTTAGCACTGTTGGCAGCCAGCAGATTGACAGCTGGGAAGAGAAGAGCTGCCACAGAGCTGAGAGCAGGTGACCGCCTGGCAGCCTGGCTCCTCGCTGCCTAGTTGGCCCCCATTTAACCTGATGGAATAGCTGGCACCTGCCCGCCTGGGCATTGTTTAATGGCAAGAGAATATTAGCAAAGAGAATCATTGCTCTGAGTCCAAGAGATTGCAGTGGCGTCTAAATGCACATTATTTTTCTGTGCATGCGTGTATGTAACATGTCAAGATGTAAAGTATGAAGTTCATCCTGGAATAGGGTGAATTTTGACCATAATAATCATTGTGGAAGCACAGACTGTTATAAAAAGGCTATTCTCTCCAAGGTGGGTTTTTGGACAGAGGTAGGAATATCCAAGGGATAGGGCTAGCTAACATCTAAATCTGGAGAAACGTGATGCCTATAAAAAATGAGTGAGTGGTACCCCAGGAGCCTCAGCGCCTGGTCTGAAATCTATAGAATAAGCCCTTCCAGTTAAGACTGGAGGAGCCAGGGGTGCCCTGCAGAGTACCCTGAGCCTAATGGGGGCTACATCCCACTCCTTTCAAGACCTGCTAGAGCTTATGCAAAGAGGCTGTCTAGAAGAGAGGACCAGCTGTCGGGGGCTGGGATATGATAATAGTGGCAGTCTGTCATATAGCTTACCTTCAGTTGTCACTTGGGCTTCCTGGACATTATCTGCATTCTTGCTTTGGAAGGAGGGAGCCATAGTAAGACTTCCAGATGCCAAGAGAGCAGGAAGAGCAACTTGACAAGGTCTTGCAGCTGAGCCTGGAAGGATGTGGCAAGGCCATGACTACTCTGGACTACAGCAGGGGACACCTCCTGGTGAAAAGAAATTAGAAACAGGAGGGGTCAGAAATACCTTGGCAGCCTGTCTCTGACAAGAACATGTGCGTCAGAAGGTGTTCTAGGCCCTATGAAGACATCCTGGCAGTCCGGGGTTAGTTTTTGCAGCAGACAGTTAGACTGCTTCCCATTCATTGACTGAACTCTGCATTATCTAAATCACAACAGATTTCATCCCCAGAGTGATTGGCAGTGTACTAAGTGCTTTCAATTATATCTACATATTTCACTTGATCTCAAAAACCTTGTAGGAAGAGCTTGGGTCTAAGATGTGCCACTTCCCAGTTTAGTGCCTCTGAGTACGTTATTAGATATCAAAAGCCTCAGTTTACTGGATTAAATGAGAAAATATTGAAAAAGTACTTGGCATTTATTAGATTTCAACAAATATGAATTTTCTTCCATGAATAATTATTATTACTCATGGAAGTTTGAGTTTCCCTTTTTTCTCTTTCTGATAAAACTATGTAAGTATATCAGGTTAATTGATTCCCTTTTCATTGGCATTATATACATTTTTGAGGATGTCTATTTGTGCAAATTTTAGCTGACCTTGTTGGTATATCTACAATCTGTCTGACTTCCTGTAGATGATCCAAGGGTAAATTGTTTCCCCTCTCTGATCTTCAGTTCCTTAATTTGGCAAAGGGGGCTATACTTCATGGTTACTGTGCCTATATATTCAGCAACTTGGCAAAGTGCTGGCAGAGAAGGCATTTAGTGTTCTTTTCCTCCTCATACCCTCTCTTCTCTCGTCGTGAATAACGGTCGTGTTCCAGGGCAAGAGCTGGTTCTACCTGAGAGCAAATGAAGCTACTCACATGCATTCAGTTATGAACCCTGTGCCATTATCCTGGGAGCCGGAATACCCTGCCTGGATTGCCATGCAGTCCATATTTATGACTAGCGATAATTCCCTCTTATTCTCACATCAGACAATTGATGAAGACACTTCTTAGCGTTTTATTGGATGTTGCAGAATCTAATGGAGTGCTTAGGGTAGCAGGTAGGTTGCTGCGAAATTCAATTTGCACTAACGTGCTCAGAGCAGGAAGCATGGTGTGAGGCACGCGTGGTGTGTGCTTTATCCTCCTATATCTCTATCAGGAGTGACTATGCTGGGTCGGGGAGCAGAGCTCATAAACACTTCCTTCCCACGTTTTAGTTGATCCTGAAAGGAACAAATTCCAAACTTCAGCACTAGTGGTTTATGACTAATCCAGAATAAATCACTAGCTTGTCTCTCAGGGCTTCATGATTTCTCAGCACACATGAAAGATTTTAATATGGAGAGAAAGAAAGAATAAGATGTAAGAAATGACAAAAGGGCTCTGGTAAAGGAAACAACAGGTGGCCTGAGGTTATGTAATTACGGAGCTCCCCAGTTTGTGATTTCTCATTTGGGATTTTGACCTTTCCCTTCTGGAAAGCTAAAGCAGCAAGTGTGTCGCTGGCATGGAGGAGATGCTGCTGGGTAACCCAGGTGAGGCCCTGTGTCCTCACCTATAGCTTCTGTTGGTCTCCAAACCATCAGCACACCTGAAGAGTTGGCTAGCATCTGCTATGTGGGGTTGGGGATGTCAGCCTCAAAATCTAAGCAAAACATACCTCACAGCACCCCAAATTCTGGCACTTTTTCTTCATATAGGCTTCTAGAGGTACACATTTTAGTAATAGTAATAAATCACATTTGAATGGTACTTTGTATTTAAAAATGTAATCTCCACATTTTTATTTGATTCACTGAACATCTCTTTTTGAGGCAGTAAGATAAATACTAATATAAAGAATGTAATCAGAGAGTTAAGTGATTTGCATCTGCTTAAAATTAGTGAGGAGTCCTGGTGACAAAATGGTTGAGCACTTGGATGCTAACTGAAGGGTCAGTTGTTCAAACCCACTAACTGTTCCTGGGAGAAAAGACCTGGCAACCTGCTACCATAACGATCACAGCCTAGGAAACCCTACAGCTCAGTTCAACTCTGTCCTATATGGTTGCTGAGAGTCAAAATCAACTAGATGTCACACAACAACAACAACATAAACTTAGCAATTATTAGGTCTGAGTTTAATACTTCGTCTTCTAATGTGAAGCCTAGGGTTCTTTTTATCAAAAGAGCCCCCACAGATCCCACAGTCATGGGATATGCATTCTATCATTCAAACATTTTTATTGAAAGGAAAAAAAAAAAGAAACTGACTAGTCCTTTCATTCAAAATAGGTCAAATAAATACCTCTCGCAGTGGACTCAGGGCAGATGTAATGATTGTTCCCCTATTGTCATTCAGAGACAGCTAGGGACACCTGGTTCAATGACCAGCTGGGCTGCAGGAAGCACTAGCCACCACTGCTTCTCAGAGTGAAGTTTCCCTGGAAGGCTACAGCTCTCTGGTTTAGAAAACTTTGAGAAGATGAACAGAAGAATGATGCCTAGGGAGTGCTGGAGATGAGAGAGGGAGGAGGATGAGATGTTTATGCAAATATGGAAAGACCCCTTCCCCCTAAAAAAAATCTATGAAACCTCCTGCCTGCTCTTATAATAGAGAATAACACAGTATACATATGAACAGGGGTGGTTTCCCTGGCGAAATGTACTAGAGGCATACAGATGTTCACATGCAGATGTGAAACAGGAGGGCTGGTTGGGGAACAGGATGTGGATGGTACAGCTGAATGAATTAATCAAGACCCAAGGAACACCAGGTTGTGATTCTGCATTCCACTGGGTTGGTGTTAAGACAATGTAATTTAGAGTCAAACATAAATTAGATTCAAGTCCTACCTTCAGCACTTATTAGTTGGGTGACCTTAAGCAAATTACTAAATCTTCGTTTCTTTTTCTGTAAATAGGAATAGTAATAGTACTACCTCATAGGATTCTTGTGAGATTAAGTAAAAGGATGCATTCAAGCTCTCAGTGAAATACTTGCAGAGTTTTGTAATGTGCTGGTGTCTATAAATATATACGTGCTGGTGTTTCTATCTTTTTTTGTGTGTGTATGTACCTATAATTTCAAGTGCATTCATTATTTTTCTAAGCCCTGGTTTAAAGAAATGACAACATCCTACATTTTTAAGCTGTTATTCTTGAACAAGTCCCTTGACATTTCTGGGTATCAGTGTACTTACCTGTAAAATGTGCGAAAATACTAGGGTGATCATATTTGCCTGGAATCTCACTGAAATTCCTGTGTCCCAGGAAACCTCTCAGTTCCAGGTAAACTGGAATGTTTGGTCATGCTAGAAGTAATATCTACTTGGGAGGTTAATGCAGGGATAAAATAAACCAAAGGTAATATATGCAAAGTACCTGCAATGTGGCAGGTGTTTAATAAATGGTAATTATCAACATTATTACAGATTCTGAGAGTCCTTGGGGGGATATTTAAAGATCTTGAGGAAATTTAGTCATTTCAAGTTATTTGCATTTCCATACAGCCATGTAAAAACATTGTAATTCATTCATTCAAAAAAACTTCCTGAACAAAAACTGTGACAGATATTGTGGTATGAGCTGAATACAGCAATGAACAAGATGACCAGTGGGGCTTACGTTTTATTTGGAAAGGCAGACAATGAAACAATAAACTGTCTGTTGGGGGGTTATACTTTAGAAAGAGAGATCAAGGAAAGCTTCCTGGAGGAGTCGACTTCTGAACAGGGAGACGGGCAAGTATAAATGCTCTGAGTCAGGGCAGGCTCAGCTGCTTCAGAGAGGAAGGCAGCCCACTGAGTGAGCCAAAGAGAATAGCATGGATGGGTGTGGAGAGGGTAGTAGACCCAGTTCACCAAGGGCCTGGGCAGCCAAGTAAGGCGGTCGTCTTCATGCTCCATGACCGAGCCACCTTGTTGATTCTGGATGAGAGAGGGAGGTCCTAGATTAATCCTATTTCCCCTTGGCCTCAATCTATTCCCAAACAACTCTATTTTGCACTGGATTTTGCCTAGTAAACAGTAGCTAACGGGAAAAGATGGGTTCATCTATACAGCAACAGCTACTTGGCTGTGTTTTTAAGTTTTCTGATATGAATTGAGTTTTTATGTACCAGCCATTGACTGTTTCCAGGAAAGCTGAGGGCACCCAGCTTTGACATTTTAATTCTAAAAAGTCAAAGGCCCGAAGACCTTAGCAGCAGAGCAGCCCTTGCTGGGAAAACTGTCTTCAGATTTTCACCTCAGATAGCAGGAGAAGCACCACTGGCAGCAAAGGCAGCCCATCTGGGATTCACGTATCTCCGTGTGTCTCACAGAGCAACCCTGTCCAAGCAGCTTCAGTGCGTTCTCACCCAAGAGAGCCATGCAGTACTAATAAAGCATTTTAATTTAGATTTAATGGGATCATCTACTGTTGTGCTAAAAACAGCAAATTGGTATTTATTAATGACATAAGTATTAAAACTTAACACCTGAGCAGTAGAAGCTAAACCAAGAGTGTGGAAGTTCCCTGGAATATGGTTTTAATAATTACCTTATTTAATTATTTATACATTGGAATTAAAATCTAGTAATAGGCAGATTAAATCTTAACATCATATATTAAATGTGGAGCTATGTCCAGAGTGTAGCTCATTCAGCCACTCTCCCACTCCCAAACATGTCTTAACAGTTTCTTGATCTTCCTGACCCCATGGATGGTGTGTTTTCTAGATTCAGACCTCAGAAGCCAATGGAGACATTGCATGCATGTCTGTAGGAACAGTCAGATGGCCCTTTAAAGGAACCACAAACTCATAGCAGATTTCATTTACTTTTAGGGTCTGAGTTCTCTGCCCTCTCTGCTTTACATTCCAATCTATATTCTCAGAATAGATCTAGTTCCAGAACTTCAATCATTTAATTCCAGTTACTAACCATATTTCTGTCTGGTAAAATGATACAGGTGAGGAGTGTGCTTCTTAGGTCAATAGACACGTGAGACTATGTGGGCAGCTCCTGTCTGGAGGTGAGATGAGAAAGCAGAGGGGGACAGGAGCTGGTTGAATGGACACGGGGAATACAGGGTTGAGAGGAGGAGTGTGCTGTCATGTTGTAGGGACAGCAACTAGGGTCACATAACAATAAGTGTATAAGATTTTGTATGAGAAACTGATTTAAATTGTAAACTTTCACTTAAAGCACACACACAAAAAAAATGGTATTTCTGTCTGGATGTCCCGACTATTATCTCCCAGTGAGCATGTCTAAAACAGAACTCATCAAACTAATGTTCTTCTCAAAAGAAGTGCCCCTTATTGCGTTCAGGGATCTACTAGCATAGATGTCCAGCTGCTGTTGAACAAAATGACATTCATATTTGACTCCATTCCCCTTTTTCCCGCATCTAGTCAACCGTCAAAAACACCTGCATTTTTCTTTGTGTGACCCTCAAAGCCATCTCTTTCTTTCCATCCTTACAGGGCCAACAGTTAATCCAGATCTTTAACATTGATCCTAACAATTGATCTCCCTGACTCCAATTTCTGTCTATTTCATCCCATCTGGCATATGGTTACTAGATTCTTTTTCTTAAAATACATTAAAAAAAAAAAAAAAATTGTGGCATATTTTTCTAAAAAAAAAAAAAAATTCAACTGCCTGCCATTATCTATAGAATAGAGCTAAAATCCAGGGCCTAGCCATTCAGGCTTCTTCATTCAGGCTTCTCCATAATCTGGCTCTAAACTACCATGTTGACCTTTTATCCCATTTTTCATTGAGTTGGTTAAAGTTTATTGTCTGTCCATCTGGTGTTGACGCTACATATGTGTGTTTGCCAATCCTGCACAATATCAAGTTCATTTATTGAGCACTTCATGTTGCCAGGAATGCACTAAGTACATTTTATAAACTTACATTTAAATCCTCAAAAGAACCCTGTGAGGTGCATATGATTATTAATCCCATTTAATAGATGAGAAAAATGAGGCTTACGTCAGTTAAGTAACTTGACCAAGGTTTAGTTCCCTAGCATTTTAGCATCATGGCTAGCCAGACTTTTGCTTAATATCTTGTTTTCAGATAAGTTACAGCATGGGAGAAAAGATAATACAAGGGCTACATAAGGAAGTTTATTTAAATGCTATAAAGGAGGTACTATGGTTGATGGAATTCCAGGAAAGAGAGGCTACATCTTGAGGATCACCTGGAAGGCCTTATGATGGGGTTCTGATACTTGGGATTGCACCTCTGTTCAAACTGCCTTAGCACTATGCCAGAAATTGTTATCCTTTCAAATCCACCCAGGGGCAGTGTGCCAACTTCGAGCTGTAGTCAAAGGTAGGATTAAAAGGAAAGCAAGCATTTTCCCAACTTCTGCTTCTTGAGTTGGACACTTTCAAATTGTTGTGGGGGCAGGGGAGAATTCTAGATGATTCTTCCAAGCAAGAGGTATGATTGTCTCATTTAATATACTTACTCAGTGACAGCTCTGGCCCAGATCACCTTCCATTCTACTTGGGACTGTCTGTTGTTCTCGAGTGTATGATTAGCAGGTTAGCTATCATGTAAGAAGCCAGGAAAATGAACTCCCAATAAGCCCTTCCAAAGGAAGAGTAATTCATTACCCAGCCTGATTTCCACTTAAAATGTACTTTAAGCACACTTCCAACTACAAACCCTAAATTATCCTGTGTTCACAAAGTCCATCATTTTTTATTTTATTGAATGGCGTCGGTGTGACATAATCCCTTGCAGAGCATCTTACAGTGCTTTACAGATCAATAAATTACTTACCTGTACAGCTGAAGCAATGTCTGCAAGATCAGCACAGACATTCTGCAGGCAGCCTGTTCTCCAAGATGCAAGCAAGTCTTGTGTGGTTGCCAAGGATGGGCAGGAGCAGAGGCCAGGTTAATGGAGGGGTTAGGGCCATGGTGGCAGGGAAGGGGATTGCTCCAGTTAAAACTGTGTAAATAAAGTAAATTGAATGTTTATTTTTACAAATATAATTTGAAATGATTCTAGAACTAAGAAATTCAGAAATTTAAATCCTTCAGACAGCATATCTAATGTTCACTCATTAACCAGATAGTGCCAACTATCTTTCTGTCCTGGGAGGTCCAATCTAACTTTTCAAATCAAACAGCCATAAGTTGTAATGCTACATCTTAAAAATCCCAGATCTTAGAATCAATGGTCTCTCCCCTACCCCCAGCGCATCCAGGCTCCATTTTTTTCTGTCTCACCAAATACCTGTGAGAGTATAGGTAAGTGTGTTTTCAGGGACACATACACACAGCCTCTCTATCCAAAGATGTATGTGGATTTAAACCTAAACATAATTAATTGGTACTGACTATGGCAGTTTGAATCCGCCAGGCGCTCCTTGGTAACTCTGTGGGGCAGTTCTACTCTGTCCTATAGGGTCGCTATGAGTCGGAATCGACTCGATGGCACTGGGTTTGGTTTTTGTTGGTTTATGCAAGACACCCTATCCAGCACAGCAGAAAATAAAAGGGCTAATCAGACTTTTGCTTAATATCTTGCTTTCAGATAATTTACAGTGTGGAAGATAATACAAAGGTAACATAAGGAAGTTTAAAATAAACTGTGTTTGATGGAATTCCAGGAATGAGAGGTTACGTCTTGAGAATCACCTGGAAGGCCTTATGATGGGGTAATAATTTAGCCAGACCTTGAAGAATTCCAATTATAAGTAATTGAAGAGAAGAATCTAAGAACCTAACACAGCAGCAAGGGCATAGGGTTGAGGAAAAAAAGGGGGGGGGGCAACATACATTTATTAATAACGAATGGTCCAGCTGGGCTGGAGTATAGGAAAGAAGGGGAAGAAAAATAGCAAAAAGAGGAGAAGAAATGAAGACTAAGAGAAGGTATCTGCATGATATACCCATTTCCAAGAAGGAGAAGGTCCAGTCCAGTTGGGATTGAATGAGTAATGGTTCACACAGAGGAAAGACCAGCATCGAAGTCTCCAGGCATCTGGTTTAGTGTGAGTGTCACTGTCTGGCCTGGAAAGAGGGAGTAAAGCCCAGGAGCAGCTTCCCTGGCTTCCCAGTGGGGCCCCCAGTGGGCCAGCTCATATGTGGGCTGGGTGGATACTATGCCCTGAAACTGTGTACGGTGGTGGCTCTGAGGACCACTTCTTCAAGAAGAGATGCTGACATGTACAAACACATCACACCCAGGTAGAAAGAAAAAGAAAAAAATTTTTTTTTTAGAAGGGCTACTTAATTTGCAAAGAGTGTGTCAAAAACAGTGTCACTGGGACTGAAATAATTTGTGTTTATGATACAACTCTGAGTTTGTTACAAGTGCTTAGCAGGTTGGGAAGGTGGCTTCCTTGAATAAGCATTATAATCCAATCCAATAAATACTTGTTGAGCCCTCACTACGGATATAAATGTGAATAGGACGTGGTTCAGGCAGTCAAAACCTCACAGTCTAATGTGTGAGAGATGCTAAGCAATAACCGTAACATAGTGGGTAAGTCTCCAGAATTGGAGTGGGGGCAACAATAAATTACAGATTCCTTTATCCACTTAAATTATAAAGCAACTGGCAGATAAAACAAATGAGAAGGCACATGGAAAACCAAACATCACATTTTTTGGTGGTAGACTTAGAATTAGGAGTGCAACAACAGGGAGCTTCTAATTCTGACCCCCAGGATCAGACAGACGCACACACACAGTCGCAAACTGGGCAGCAGGACGTTCATCACAGTCCGTGGGATGCTGTCCCAGGAAAACGGGTGTGTGGAGGAGCACAGCTGAATGTCAGCTTCATATAGGAAGGCTGGTTCTAACACAAAAGGCTCAAAGAAGCAGATGTGTGGAGTGCTCTTGCTCCCAAATTTACAAATTAGAATGAACCCCTCCCCACCTTTGGGGGAACAATTTAGAAGACAGAGAAAGAGAGACCAAGTGTGGAATGTCTAGCTGACATTTCTTTCCATGCCCCATCAGGCATCTATAACGGGAGCATGGGTGAAGAAGCAGCCATCAGTCCAGGTTGTGAAGGAAGGCACATAAGGAACAATATAGATCTGAAAGCATGATGACCCGGAAGGGCACAGCGTGTTGGGCATAGTATGGAGGGTGGGTAGACGTGGAATCCCTGGAACGTCAGTGGAAATGTAGGTTGATGCTTGGTTCCGAACGGCCTAGTATGCTAGGATAAGAAGCTTGGATATATCAGGTATCCAATAGGGAGCAACTAGAGGTGTTTAGGCGGAGATGTGATATGATGAGAACTGTGTTATATAAAGGAGACTTTGAATGCAGTGTGGAGGATAACTTGTGGTTGTGTGTCGGGGTGGGTGAGAGTGGAGACAGTGGGTGGAGGTAGTTATTGCAGTGTTGCAGTGAGATCGAGTCCCATTCGGACTCCTTGACATTGTGTTTAAGTGGGAGGACATAGAAGCTAAATTCCAGATAAGATATTGCCTTCATGTTTAAGACAATTCTTCTAATTTCTCACCATTTACTCCTATAATCCATACATTTTAGTCTCTGGGTTGTTCTGCCAACTGCCATTTTAAGACTACAAAGAAATGCTTTACTAGGATTTTTTTATCTTCCTGTTTTGTCTCCACAGTATCTCCCAAAATTGTAGAGATTTCTTCAGATATCTCCATTAATGAAGGGAACAATATCAGCCTCACCTGCATAGCAACGGGTAGACCGGAGCCTACGGTTACCTGGAGGCACATCTCCCCCAAAGGTAAGGGAAGGAGTTGGGTGTATGTATCATGAGAGGAAATGTGAAATGTGTTGGCCATGGCTCGGAGGTCAGGGCACTGGTGATTGTGTGCAAGGGATCATACATTTTTGGCAGCCTGCTAATACTGTACTCATGGCTCTTTGGAAAGATTTGGTGTTCTCAGCAACACAGGCATGTTCTCTCGGATTGCAGAACTCATTCTTGGGGGTCTCATCAATTTCTGGTAAGTTAATCTCAGTTATCCTTGGATGAAATGGTGGTGAGGTATTCAGGCTGTACTTTACATGTCAAGTTTGAGGGTAGAATGATTGGCTTTGGCGGCATTGTTCAGCTGGTTGTTTTAAGAGACAAAAAACACAAATAGGTGATGGTGGATGAAAGCTCTGAATTGCCATATTCCTGAAAGGGAAATTTCCAAGTCTGTGCTTCTTAAGCATTGCCAAAAACCTGGTTGACATTTCATTAGTTGTTTTGGTCATTTCGTTGTTGTTATTTTACTCTAATTGGTCCTAGATAACAAATAAAACTAAACATGTGACTAAATTACAAAATGTTATGTAGACCAAACTATGTGTTGTTTGATAAAAACTTTAGAATTTAAGGCAAGATGATATTTATCTTGAAGCCAGCTTTGATTTGGGAGTAAGGTACATTCGCTTATTTCGTTTATACTCAAATACTTCTTGAATGCTTACAGTAATAGCCCACATGCTTTTCTAGGCACTAGAGATATAACAATAAACAAAACAGACGTATGCCTGCTCTGAGGAGCTCACATCTCATGAGACAGGTGATGAAAGTGAATATACAACATATCAGGTGATGATAAGGGTGAGAAAATAGAGCAATGTATGTTGATAGAAGGACATTTGGTCAAGAAAGGCCTTTGAAAAGGTGAAATTTGAGCAGAGACATGAATTAAAGGCCCTTTATTTCATTGTTTATTGCTGGTTAGTGAGAAATGTATGCATTTATGTATGCATATAGGCAAATATGCATGTGTGTATGTGCGTAGGTAGATATATTTCTGAATAGTGCAGGTTTAAGGTTCTAAAGGAAACAGAGTGGTGGTTCTTTGCTTGGTGTTGTAGATTGGGTTCCTAAGAAGTGTCCCCTGAGAAAGTGGTTGGCATCGGAGAAGTCTATTAGGGAGTGCTCCTGGTATCAACCTGTATGAAAGGAATAGGAAGGAAGCAGGATGGGATGGAGGGAGAAGTTGAGTTACAATGAGTTCAATGAAACATCTCAACTGACCCTAGGGGGAGTTCAGAAATGTCCTCCATTGGGGTAAGGGAGCTGGGCCTTTAAACAACCACAGCAGTCACTGAATTTGGGCACTCCTAGAAAGAGCGTGGCCTTGGACCAGGGGGTCTTTTCAGAGGAGATGTCCTCCTGGAGGCTGGCAGCTGAGGGCTGTTCACCAGCTGCAGGGCATCTCCTGGGGCTTGTGTCTTCCATTTCTGGAGGTGGCAGAGGCTTATGGTGAACATGTTCAAAGTCAGTGTAGGACTATGGATGGCCACAAATACAAAATTTCCTGTCTCAGACAGTGACGGTTTGTTCTGGTAGAAGTTCTTGGAGAAGGCGTGTTGGCCTCAGTTCCTGGGAGCTGTCCTAAGCCATCACTCCTGACACTGCTACTATGAGCAAAGAGATCAAGGAGATTATCTGGGTATCTGCCAATCTGTCAATTTGAAATGATCTTACATGTGTACAGGTCCAAAATCTGGGAAGAACCTTCAGCTGTGCGTGAGGTAATTATTGATGGAGAATAGCTTGGGGACATCTGAAGAAGGGACCGTCCACATGGTAGGCTTTCTCAGTCCAGAGCTTATACCACTAAACGTGGCTCAATGCTGAGCCCCAGTGCTGCTGGATGCCAGGGCAGTCTGTGCAGTTAGAATCTGTGCAGCATTTATCATTCAGGGCAGACTTAACCCTCCTGTTTCCAGAGGCATGATGCCCCCTTCACTCTCACAGGTCTTCCTTTGTGTCCTGTTTGATGTCTTCCTCATTTCCTCCTTTGGCCACTCAACTTTGTCTTTTTCCTGGTGCTTTTTTTCCCTTCTCCTTTTGCCTTGCCCTTTTATGCTTTCTCTTTTTGTTCTATATTTCCCCTTTCTCTCACGGCCTCCTAATGTCTCTGTTTTAATTCCATTTATTTCTACTTTTTCTTCCTCTCCCTCCCTTCCTTGCTATTTCTTTTTGTCTCTTCCCTCATGTATTTGAACCCTCTTCCATTTATTTTCCTGATTTTCATGCTGTTGTATCTTTGAGTGTTCGCCGCCCCCCCCCCCATCCCTCCATTGTGGCAGCTGAACAGATTCATTCCCCAGGGGACTTTTACCTGAGCCTTGGCCAGATGTTTCCATTTTACTGAGGTCTTAGCTGCTATGGAAACAGAAGATGCTTCAAGGGGCGAGGAGCAGGATAATCAGAATTACCTGTGGATCAGAGTAATTTAGATGAACAGCTTTTTCCAGGTCCGTGGTCCAGATTAGCTATCCCAGATTCCAGCTGATGAGACATGCCAAGCAATAACTAATCACCTTGGAGCTCACCAGGACGCTGTTATCCTGGTGACTGATTATTTGGAGATAAGAGATGACGTTGGGCTGTTGCCAAACCTGAACTGAGGCTTGAGACCCTCAGCCATCAGGACTTCATTTTTTTCCACTAACGATTTCCGAAAAGCTAGTTATTTTAAATAAGCTGGGACAGGCTGGGGTTTCTTGGAGAAAAAGATATGCTGCACCTGAGCAAAGGCTTCAAAGGCAGAAGCTATTGCTATCTTTTGTCGCATCATATGCCCGTAGCAGGATATGAATCCCTCATTCTTCAATGAAGATCATTCTTAACATGTATCCATTAAACCCTGGAATGAATAGCTGATCGAGGTAAGTATGTTTGGCAACCCTGATCACTTCATTGCATTTCCTCCTCCAGACTGCTCTGTTCTGCACATTTCTGAAAAGTCCTAGTTTCTTCCATCACAACTCATTTAGTGCTGTTTTCAATAAGCTTATTTAAATCTTTTTAGAATGTGTATTCCCAGCCTTGACCAGCTTTCATGGGAAAAGAAGTACAGAAACGTTAACCACTGTTGTAGTGATGGCTCCCACATTTCAATATAATGGAAGCTCAGAGTGGCAGACTGGGAGGAAGGCAGTCTAGGGGACTTGTTGAGAAGATCATGTGCACTTCATTATAGATGGAGAAAATGTCGGTTGTCCATATCAAAGATGTGAGGCTGGAAAGTAGATTCCCATATACTATTACTGGTAGTAATAGGGTTGGAATTGACTCAATGGCAATGGGTTTTTTGTTTTTTTTATTTATTGGTAGTATATCTTTTTTGTTCTCCTCCTGAATTTATCATTCCAAGGGTTCAAAGAGAAAGCACACTAGCTTTGATGACAATAACTGGCCTCACTCTCCATGTCCATTTTGGGGTGTGCAGATGTGTCTTGTACCTCCAGAGGCCCTGATCTTCTCAGGAGGAAGTGCCTCTTCTCACTGTTCTTGCACAGAAGTGCCATCTCTAGCTGGGTGAATGTCTTTGGACCCCTAGCCAAATTCCTGTAGATGGTAGCATACCACTCTAGAGCAGAGCTTTAGACACGTGCCCCGTTCATGGCTCTGTGCCTGTCTGTTTTCCTCGTCTAGGCCTGCAAGGATCTATTTAGTGCAGCCCTTACGTCCAGCCCCCTCTGCCTCCAAAATAATACCTTTAAAAAAAAAAACAATTTTTTTTTTAATACCTTTAGGACTGTCTTATTCCTTAAAATCTTCCTATTTCCAAAATCCTTTGGAAATAGGATCTCTTTCAATTAATCCTAAAAGATGCTATTGAGGGCCTCACGCCTCTTAGAAAAAGTATTCTCAAAAGCCAATTTTTTATGTCTCCAGTTCCTGTGATTTGTAAGAGCTTTAAAAAAAGGGGAGGTTCCTTACTGCCATATTCCTAGAGCTCAACGATAAACTCAGGTAAAGGAGTGACTCCAACCACTTATCTGTGTGCTTCACACACATTCTGAACTAGAAATCTCAGAGTCTCCTTACAGAGCTGCCCTCTTGGGTGCACATGCCTCCATTGTTCTTCCATCAAACAAAACACTAGGGAAAAAACAAAACAATAGCAAAACAAAAATAAAGACCTCACCTGGACTACCTAGATGCAAACACTGCATACCCAGGTATCAGCTACAGGGTTCAGTAAGGCTAGGGAGCAGTTCACAATGGTGTCTTGATGTCAGATTCGTATGTATTATCCTTGTCCCATGAGTTCTTTAAGACTAGGATTTGGGTCTCACTTATCTTTGATTCTCCACCTCCCAGCACAATTCCTGGCACCAAGAAAGGGTTCAAGAAATACTGTTGATTCAATGAGTATGCACTTGTATTTACCAATGTGCCAAAGATACATGCATTTTCTCCCCATTCAAAGACTTCATCCTGATCCTCGAAGGATTCTGCTCCACTTTGATGCTAACAATCAAGATTGGGTACATCCCCTGCCGAAACACTCTGCTGCCAAGTCTCCTTGGCATTTCCTATGGTCTTCACAGAATCTTCAAGCCTTTCCTGAAGTTTCTCTAGTGGGAACCTGCTGTGGCACAGCTCAACTTCTCCTTGAAGGAGAGACTCGTTTTCAAGTTTCCTTTTGCAAAAAGTAGAGCAGGCTTACAGGCGACTTTGAAGGTGACTCTTCAGCATGCTGCCTCTGCTCTAATGACAGTCAGCTCTGCCTAATGCCAACCGCCCTACTGATGTGTGGCTTATATGACATACTCTTCCTTTGTCCCTCTGGGGCACCTGACCTTTTTTTGTGCCTTCCTGACCTCCTCAACCCTACCTGCCCCTAAACCCTCAATAGCCTCAACCTGAGTTCCCTAAAACAATCCTGGATATTGCTAGGGATGCATGCGGGGATGGAAGCAGGGATGGTGCCCTTCATGGGTGGAAAGAAAGAGAAAGAAAGAAGTTTTCCGCTTCCCCTCACTTCTCTCTGTTTCTGTTTATCTATCTATGTATCTATCTGTCTGTCATGGATTGAACTGTGACCCCTTAAAAATATGTGTCAACTTGATTAGGCCATGATTCCCAGTATTTTGTGCTCATCCTCCATTTTGTGATTATAATTTTATGTTGAGAGGATTAGGGTTGGACTGTAACACCACCCTCACTCAGGTCACCTCCCTGATCCAAGGTAAAGGGAGTTTCCCTAGGATGTGGCCTGCACCACCTTTTATCTCTCAAGAGATAAAAGGAAAGGGAAGCAAGCAGAGAGTTGGGTACCTCATACCACCAAGAAAGCAGCACCAGGAGCAGAGCACATCCTTTGGACACGGGGTCCCTGTGCCTGAGAAGCTCCTCGACCAGAGGAAGATTGAGGACAAGGACCTTGCTCCAGAGCCAAAAGAGAGAGAAAGCCTTCCACTGGAGCCAGAGCCATGAATTTGGACTTGTAACCTACTAGACTGTGAGAAAATAAATTTCTCTTTGTTAAAGCCATCCAATTGTGGTATTTCTGTTATGGCAGCACTAGATGACAAAGACACTGTCCATCATTGTGTGTGTGTGAATTGAGGTGGATGAAAGATTGAAAATTTTGCTCAGGGCCATATTTGGGGAGCAGAATTAGAGGAGAACAGTGCGTTCCTGGGTTTCAAACCATATCCTTGCTGTTGATTTTTTCTTTCCACACCATGTAGAGAGGTTGTTCCCTGTGCCATCCTTGAACCCACACCTGCAAATATCCATTCATCCATCCCTGTGTTCATCCCTGCATCCCCAGCTGCATCCATCCCTGCATCACACCTGCACCCATGCCTGCAGAAGGAGCAACCTTCGTCAGCTACAGAACTACTTCACTTGCCACCTCAGCTCTCCTGCTCTACTTGAAAAGGCCTAGTGGGCAGTTGGTTGTCCTGTCTGTTGTTTCTTAGAGTATTAAGGGCACCAGGTTGGTGAGAGCAAAAGTGACCCCCTGGATGGGAACTCTTCTCCTTGCCAATGCTATGAGCCCTACCCTCTTCCTGCTGCCCTCACTCAGCTCTCCACAGCCACCTTTCTCCTCAAGTGTCAGCACTGACAAGGTCTTCCCCTCTAGCCAAGCAGTACACTAAGCACTAATTGGCACTGGAGGTATCACAGCTTGAATTCAACCAGAGCTGGCAGGCGCCATGACTCTGTTGACAGCTCTGTGAAAAAGTGTCAGGCTCAGAGCTCTGGCATACCATCGACTGACTGCAGCACCCTGGCACTAATGAGCAGCCTGTCAGCACCAGCATCAGGGGCCCCATGTGGCACAGAGATCATTAGGATGGCAGACGAGAAAAAGTTACCCAGCAAAGAGGAGATGGGATGGGAGGGAGAAGGACAAAATGGAACTAAAGGCATTACCTTACCCACAGATGGCAGCCACCCAGCAGGAAAAGAAAAAAAATTTTTTTTTTTTTTAAAGATCTCTATCTATGTCACTCTGGACACCTCTCGGAATCTCTTTTTGGTTGAGTTGCCCAGTAATTAATCAATACAGGCTGTAAATCTTTTTTGCAATAAGCCAAGGAGGAATGCAATGACTAAATTAACTCTCCCTCAAGGCTAAGCTGTGAAACCAGACAGTAACATAAGTTCCCTAGAAACAGGGACCTGAGGGACAAGGGACGACTTGAGAGTTGCATCTCTTTGAGACTTGTCAGGCAGGCTCCCAGCCCAGAGGCTCTGCTGAGCTGTCAGTTGCCTGCCTGTTTTCGCTGGAGTATTGGATCCAGATGAGGTGATTAAGACAGGGAGCCATTCCCCTCTTTTTCATCCCAGACAGGGGTAAGGGAAATGGCCAGTGCTTCTGCTCTGCTCCTCTGCTTTCTGAGGGCCAGCATGAATAATCCACGTCTTTGCATTTTCTGCCGAAGCCTGTGGCTGAGCAGTTCTGAACTTCAGAAAACATCAGAGCAAGGTCTAAGTTGGCCTTTCTGTGGAGCTTCGGCTACCAGCACTAACTCCATTCCCAATCCGTTCTCACTGAATTGAGCAGAGGCTGCTGGCCAATAGAAGGGCTTTAAGTCAGGCCCAGCTGGATTTGAACTCCCCTCTACAACTCATCGGCCGTGTGACAGTGGGATGGGAATAAGCCTCTCTGGTCATGTGTCTCTTTGTTGATTTTTTTCTTGAGTCTTGGCATAGCACGTCAAGTATCCACAATTTGGTCCCTGACCCTGTTTGCACTGCACAGGACAGTCACACTATCAGTTCAATGTTCACCACGTACAAGGTGTGCTCACCTTCGCACATTTCATTTTCCGTCCCTAGATTATTCCCCTGTACCTTTTTGATAGATTCTCCTCTTGCTTTAAGACCATGCTCACATGTACCACATGACAGCCTCTGGTGCCTTTCTTCTGTCGCCCAAGATCTACCCCACACAAGATCCCCAAGACCTTGCATGTGTTTCTAAGCACGGTACTGCTTCCAGTGACCCACGGCCTCAGGAGGTTCCTCTTGGCTAAAGGGTCGTGGCGGACAGGAGTAGTTCTTCTGCTTTGTTTTATCTTTGGTATCTGAGACCGCACCAGATATTGGCAGGCCCTGTAAGTGATTGGTGAGCTAGGAAGTATCCAATAATGTAGATAAAGTCTTTTCATTCCATGTTTTAAAATTAAATCTTTCAGGTACATAATTTAAAACAAAATTGATTTTAGTGAGTAAAGAATAAGATGCAGGAGCTTCATCTCTTCTAATCATTCTCAACTGCCGATCATTTCATGTTTCCCAAACCATTCAAAGAATCCAGGAGGAAAGATGCTCACCCCACCAGTTCCTGCCTGGCCTGTACGCAGGGCTGAGCCTTAGACGCTTCATCTGAAAATGGAGATAACAGTCCTTTCGTAACATAGAGCCCTGGTGGCTCAATGTTTAAGCATTCGGCTGCTAACTGAAAGGTTGATGGTTCAAACCGACCAGCTACTTTGCAGGAGAAAGGTGTGGCAATCTGCTTTGGTAAAGATTTACAGCTTTAGGAAAATATTAGTCCAAGAGACTAAAGGTCTACCAGAGACACCACCAGCCTAAGATCAGAAGGACTAGATGGTGCCTGGCTACCACTAATGACCACCTTAACAGGGAACACAACAGAGAGTCCAAGAGGGAGCGGGAGAAAAATACGGTGCAGAACTCCAATTCACGTAAAATCACCAGACTTGTTGGTCTGACAGAGACTGGAGGAACTCCTGAGACTATGGCCCCTGGATGCTCTGTTAACCTAGAATTAAAACCATTCCTGAAGCTCACTTTTCAGACAAACATTAGACAGGACTATAAAACCAAAAATAATACATGTGAGGATTGTGCTTCTTAGTTCAATCAGATACACGAGACCAAATGGGCGGCTCCTGTCCAGAGGCAGGATGAGCAGGCAGGAAGGGATAGGAGCTGGTTGAATGGACGCAGGGAACCTGGGGCAGAAAGGGGGAGTGTGTTGTCACATTGTAGGGATTGCAACTAATGTCACAAAACAATATGCATATAAATTTTTATATAAGAAATTAACTTGAGCTGTAAACCTTCACATAAAGCACGCGTGCGCACACACACACACACACACACACACACACACACACACAAAGGTATATAGCCTTAGAAACCCTATGGTGCAGTTCTACCCTGACCCATAGGGTCACTATGAGTTGGAATTGACTTGAGAGCAATGGGTTTGGTTTTGGTAACATGGAGATGGTGAGGAATAAGTGTGTTGGCCAGTGTAAAGCACCTGGCCCTGTACTGACACGTAATTGTGGATGTTAGCTGTCGTTGAGTCAGCCTCTGATTCATGGCATCCCCAAGCACAGCAGGATCAGACCACTGTGATCCATGGATTTTCATTGCTGATTTCCAGAAGTGGATCACCAGGCCTTTTTTCCTAGTCTGTCCTCATCTGGAAGCTCTGCTGAAACCTGTTCAGTATCAAGACAACACACCAGCCTCCACTGACAGACGGATAGTAGCTGGGCACGAGGTACATTGGCCAGGAATTGAACTCAGGTCTCTTACATGGAAATTGAGAATTCTGCAAATGAACCACCACTGCCCCACTGACACATAGTAGGTGCCCAGGAATGCTGGCTTCCCTGCCCTCAGCCAGCCTCTGCTTCTTCACTCCCACCCATTAACCAAGAACAAAAGGGGAGGAATTAAAAATCCCTTTTCTGAAAAGGTTGAGTCCTTATAAAAGCCCAGACTCAGCCAGTTGCCAGAATGTAGAGGTATTCGAAGGTGCTTAATCAGCAACTCCCTCACCCCTACCAATTTCTAATTAACGTAGGTGCTTGATTAAAATTCCCAGAGTACCCAAAGTAGCCATCCCAGGAGGGACAAGTAATTGCTCTTGCGAAAGATATTACAGTGGCCGTTGACAGTGGAGGAAAAACAGTAATTGCATCATAATGGAAAGTGGCAGACCTCCTATCCATAACAGCACAGACCATATGTTATTAGGCCCAACCTATACCGAGAAAGCAATTTATTATGATAAAAATAAACCAGTGCTGTAACCTGAAGTGTGGAGAAAAGTGATCCGGAAACTCGTTTAAGTAAATGTTTTAAATACAGACATGTAGACCAAGGTGGGAATGAAGACAGCAGAAGACGTTTATAGATCACTCTCTAACTCTGCAGCTTGAACTGTAAAATTACATCTAGATAGATACACTTAGGAGAAAATTTGCCAGTGTCAATAAGGGTTTTTGTAAGTTTAATATTTATGATCTAGTTTAAAGCAATATGATAGCTGTAAAACTTCCTACTTCAAAGAAGAGAAAAATCATAAAAAGACCAGGGAGGAAATTAATGAGTTCAACGTGCCTGAATTAAGAACATATGAAATAAAGCTTCAGTCTAGAAATCAAGGGCAGAAGTGCACACCACAGACGCTGTTTGTGGTTTTACCCAATTATTTAAAAACCTTTGCAAAATGTTGTAGAATCAGATGTCTGCTGAATTCAGACATTGCTAACAACATCCTCCTCCACACTCTCCTGAGTCTTAGGCTATTTATACTGGTACTTGGTGACCGTTACCATGCAGAACTCTATTGATGGAACGAAAAAAGAAACTTAAAAGCAAGGAAATTGTATCATCTTCCCCACGGATGCTAATCAGCCATGGCTCATTAGGGTGCAGACTTCCATTGAGATGGCAGCTCCTGGAGGGCAGGAGAGCCATCTCCGACAGGAGCCCAGCACAGGGAAGGCTGCTGGGGATCGAAGTGCTCTGCAGGGCCTTAGGAGAGTGCTGTCTCTCAGCTTCTCATTACCCACCGCATTCAGAGGAACCTCCTTGCCATCACACAGCTGTAGACCAGCTGAAGGCTTTGGGAGATCCAAGCCTAGTATGTACCAAGGATGCCCATCAAGGGGCAGTGTCCTGGTTCACAATGTCCTTGTCATAAGGAAAGCAAGTCTGTGGTTCTGACTTTATGTCTACTTTTGGATTCTGAATCTTGTCTTGGACTAGGATAGCTACATTTCCCCTAGAGTCTAAATAATAACCAGAGTCACTATTATCTAATAATAATGATCGCTAGCAGTTTTTAGATGCTTAAAAATGTGATAAGCACAGTTTTTCATACTGTTTTGGCTTGCATGTTTCTCTGATGCTGAAAGCTGTGCCACCAGTCTTTTAAATACCAGTAGGGTCACCCATGGTGTATAGGTTTTAGTAGAGCTTCAAACTAAGACAGACTAGGAAGAAAGACTGGGCGGCCTACTTCCAGAAATTAGCCAATGAAAACCTTACAGATCACAACAAAACAGTGCCTGACTCGCTTGCTTTGGACACATCCTCCAGAGGCATCAATTGCTAGAGGAGGACATCATGTTTGGTGAAGGAGAGGGCCAACGCGGGCAAGGGAGACCCTCGGTGAGACGGAGTGACACAATAGCTGTGATGATAGACTCGAAGGTGAGGACCAGTCACCATTTCATTCTGCTATACATCACATCACCATGAGTCACAGTCGACTCCAGGGCAGCTAACCACAACAGGCACTCCTTTAAACATTGTATAATACGTACTATTATTTATTCTTCACAACAGCAATCTGAGACAGGTGTTAGCGTATTTTACCAATGAGAGGATGGTAGATTAGAGAGGTCAAACAGGCTGAGGTCACATAGCTATAAGTTGCATAGCTGCGATTCAAAACCTGGCAGTCTGTCTCCAGAGTGCACATGGTTAACCACTGTGCTATCGAACAGTGGTTCCCAAATGGCAGTCCCTGCACCAGCAGCATCAGTGTCACTTGGGAATTGGTTAGCAATGCGTATTATTTCATACCCCTGGCTTACTGATTCAGAAGTCTAAATGAGGGACCCAGAAATCTGGTTTCAACAAATCCTCCAGGTGATTATGATGCATGTTCAAGTTCAAGAACCTGTGCTTTACTGTATTTGCTGTATACTGGGCACTGTGCTTGGCATACATTAAATCATTTAACTCTCACAATTGCCCTACTAAGTAGGCATTATTTTCATTTGAGAGATAAAGACATGGAGATTTGAGAGGATACTTTGCCACAAATATCAAACGGTCAACCCAGATTTAAAATCTAAGTCTTTCTGATTCTAACATTCGTATACAAAATGTGGATTGACTTCCTGCTGGATAGCTGACCTGTTGCTTCTTCTACATCACTGGAACATTTCTGTTCTCTGGTTTGAGACCTCCTGCAAGCCCAAGGCCTACAGCCGTTGGGTTGGCCAGTTTACCATGGCATTCTTGAAAATTCACACATACTCTTGTCTGGACCTGGTTTCTGTTGGGCTGTGTGCCTAGTCTCGGTGTTCTATCTTCCCCAATATTTCTGACCTTACAAGTCACTGACTGCCCACATGTTGGGCTACTTCTCAAGCCCTTTCAGTGCATCTCTGGATATACACCCTGAGCAAAGGGCATTGCCCTGCAGCAGAGGTCTCACCTCTCCTCTGTCCAGTAAAGTTTGCCTTTATGAGTATTATGCCTGCTCCACCCTCTCCCTCCCCCTGGACTCATAGGATTGTTGCAACTCCTCTTGGACTTGATTTTTTCCTCATGTTAAATACTATCATTCGCTCATACAATGGTACGTCCTCTGTTTGATGTTATTATTACACTCTAACAGCCTTAAGTGTGAAAAATATTGCTGGATTCGAGGGTTTGATTTTCGTTATCTGACTCCATTCAGTTTCTTTATGTGCCCTTGTAGTATTTGGCCTCCTTCATCTTACTAGTGGTGAAAAATGCTTTCCCTACTGGAACTACAACAGTTGGAAGGTCATGAGCAGAATATCAGTTCAGTTGCTCTAAGATCAAAGTCCTCCTTCCTTCCTGGTTGGATTGTTCAGACTCTTCCCCAGACTACTGCCCAGTCAGAGCCTAATCATTGCTGGAGTTCAGAGTCCTGAAGATGTTACCCTTCCTTTCCTGAGAGGATCAGCTGTGCCACTCCTTCTTTCAAAGAGGCTGACTCCTCTCTGCTCATCTCATCTCCTTCCCTGAAATGCATACCGCTCTTCCCTCTGCTAACACAGTTAAAAGGAATGGCTTTAGACTTTGTTGTTCAATCATCATAGATTCAGGATTCCTTCTCTTTAACTGATCTGCAAGAGGCTTGCATTGCTCCCCTAATTCCTTGCATCACTGCATCGTCCTTTATGGAACAGTTCACCAGAGTCACTCCGACTGAGGAGATTTGACCAGATATCTCCACAATAGTGAAGAGAAATAGCTCCCATGCCCACTGATTTATATATTCCATCAAACACCATTCTAGTAAAGGATGTAAGTAGAGGTGGCATGGATTTTGCATTCCGGAAAATCCATTGGTAAAACAATCTTGATTTTCCATACATTTATTGATTTGTTTAGTCAATAATTGTTAGTGTGTATCAGTTGTGTGTTAGGCACTTGTTCTAGGCACTGGAGATATTCGAATAGACAAAAGAGACACCAATCCCTGGGCACACTGAGTTTATATTCTAGTGGGAGAGACAGCAAATAAGGCCATGAATAAGTAAACTTTCTAATATGCTTTATGGCAAATCACTATGAGTTGGAATCGACTCGACGGCACTGAGTTTTACTGCGTTTATATGGCAAGTTATATGAAAAAAATCAACAGTGGATTAACGACTAATATGCCTGGAAACAGCAGTCAAGAAAACAAACTATGCATTGGACAAATCTGTTGCAAAAGACCTGTATAAGGTTTTATAAAGAAAAAATGTCACTTTGATGACTAAGGTACACCTGACCCAATCCGTGATCTTTTCATTTGGCTCATATGCATGGAAAAGTTGGATAGGAAAAATGGAAGACAAGAAAAAAAAATTGATGTATTTGAATTATGGTGTTGGTAAAAAATATTAAATATACTGTGGACTTCCAAAAGAAAGAACAAATCAATCTTAGAAGAAATGCAACCAGAATGTTTTGTTAGAAGCAAGGATAGTGAGATTTCAACTTACTTACTGCGAATAAGTTATGAGGACTAATCACTAGAAATGGACATCATGTTTGGTAAAGTAGAGGGGCAATGAAAATGAGAGAAATCCTCAGTGAGGTAGATTGACACAAGAGCCACCACAATGGACTCAAACATGACAAAGGTAATGAAAATAATCGTGCAGGACTAGGCAACATTTTGTTCTGTTTTACTTAAGGTCACCATGAGTCAGAACAAACTCAATGGCAACTAACAACAACAGCATGGAAAAAAATAAATTAGAATAAGAGGCAAAGATGTTATCAAGTGTGTGGTTGAGAGATTGTGATCTTAAATAGAGTAGAAAAGGATGGACTTTAAGAAGATGTCATAAAGTAAATATCCATAAATTCGGGGGAGGAGACATTTGAGTAACTCCTGCAAGAACATTCCAGATAGGGCTAAGGGTGACTACAAAGGCACTGAATCGGGACATGTCTGACGTGGTCAAGGGTCTTCAAGGGCACTACTGTGGCCGTGGAGGGTTTATTTAATACCGTCCCCCACCATACACACACTAGATTATAAGCTTTATGAGGGCAGGGAATTTGCTTATCACTGTATACACCAATGCTTAGCATGGTGACTGGCAAATTATAGACATTGAATAAATATTTGTTTAATAAATGAGTGAATAAAGTAAACATAAGGTTATAGTGTGAGTAGTTGAGCAAGCATACTGGGAAGATGTGAGGTTTGAGTCAGAGATTGTGATCCCTTAATTAACAATTCCAGGTTCTAAAGAATGTCAGGTTCAGGACAATGATAGTGGTGGCATAAGGCTGAAACAGAGGGGTAGGCCCTTGGGAAGGAGGATCCTAGGTAGTTGACAGTGCAGGTGTCTGACACATTATCAACGGGAACATTGAAGTCTCTCCAGATAATGGTTGGGGTTAGTGACAAGGAGGATTGTGAGCCAAGTGTCAGAGATCTCAGAGAATCATGAGGATTTCAGCACATCCATCAATGGCAGCAAGGAAGGGGAGGGATAGAAGGCAATATTGCTAGATTGTAAGAGCTTATAAGAGCAGGGATTATCAATACGATTGAACAGAGGAATGGTCTACAAGTGATTGTGGGGAGTAAGGAGAACCATACTCCCAGCCTCCATATGCTGAAGTTGGTGGGTTGTGAGAAACAAAACAAAACAAATGAACAATCCAACATTTCCTTGAGAGAGCTTCAAGAAACAGCTGGGTTTCAATGACATAGAGGTAGTTCAGAGAACATTTAGGCTAGAGACTGAGGCTCTAGAGAGTATGCTTCTTAGGTTGTGGGTGCTCCAGAGGACACAAATAACATGCTTAAAAAGAGGGAAGGAGTGAACGCTTGGTCAGAGAGGACCAATCCTCTTGCATTAGGGATTGAAAGGGCTGCAGACCATTGATGACAGGAGAGCTTACATACCACGTGGTAACCCACGCAATGAGAGACTTAAAGCATGTTGGTTAGGTCCAATTGTCCCCAGTGGGGAGCCCTGGTGGCCCAGTGGTTAAGACCTCAGCTGCTAACCAAAAGGTCAGCAGGTGGAATCTACCAGCAACTCCTTGGAAACCCTATGGAACAGCTCTACTCTGTCTTATAGGGTCACTGTGAGTTGGAATTAACTTGATGGTAATGTGTTTGGTTTTTTGGTCTTCAGTGGATGATAGCACAACAGCACCTCTTGGATTTTAGCTACAGCCTGCTTTTGTGGTGAGCTGTGGAGATCCCTTTTCTTCCTGCACCTCAGGGCAGGGTAGTAACAGTAAGTAGTTGGCAAGGTCAGACCTTCTTACAGTCCAGAGTAAGGAGGTCTACCTTTAGGAACCCATTAAAAGGTCAAGGTCATGACACAACAGGAGTGGAGACTAGAGGATGGGGTTTAGAGATATGTAGTTGCTTTCAAGTCTATTCTGACTCATGATGACCCCACGTATTTCAGAGTAGAACTGTACTCTATAGAATTTTCAGTAGAGGTATTTTTCTGAAACAGGTGGTGCTATTTTAGTGTTGAGAGACAGCCTGAGTGAAGTGAAGCAGTGAGCTAGGCATATCTAGACAGGCTGTTCCAGGCAGAGGGACCTGTAAGTACCAAGATCATGAGGAAGGAACATAGTTGGTGTATTTGAGGAACAGCAAGAATGTTGATGGAGAGTGAAGTAATGTAGGACATTGTGCCAAAGAGATAGCCAGAGGTCAGATCATGCAGTGTCGTGAAAACCATATTTAAAAATATGGAATTTGTTCTAATAAAAAGCACTGGCAAGTTTTAAGCAGGAGAGCAAATAGGTATAATATAAAAAAGATTATTTTAACTGCTTATAGAGAAAGATGGGGTGGGGGGTATGTAAGGGTAGAAGCTGGGATACCAATTAGGACGTTGTTGCTTTAATCCATCAATAAATGATGGTGGCATGGACTATAGTGGTAGGACTTAAGATGTAAAAATGAGATCTAATCTGGGATGTATTTTGAAATTACAGCTGACAAGATATGAGTGTGGATTGTGGAAGAGAGTTAGGGATCAAGAGTGACTCTAAAAGTTGGCTTGGGCCACTGTCATCAATAAGTGTAAGAGAAGAACAGGCTTGTAATGGGAAATAAGGAGTTTGGTACTTCAGATATAAAAGTGGATATGTTGAATAGATAGTTGGTTATGAAAGTATATAGGGCACAAGGCGTAGAAAAATAAACTTAGGAGTCATCAGCATACAGTTGGTATTTAGAGCCTTGGGATTAATTGTTATCACATATGAAATGAAGACATGTCCTGGGGAATTCTAATCTGTAGATGTCAAGAAGACCAGGATGATCTTGAAAAGATGAATGTCAAGTATCCAGAGAGGTAGGAGGGACATCTACAAGCCAAGTAAAGAGAATACTTCATAAAGGGGACGTAATTAATAGTGTAAGTGTTGCTTCAAAGTTAAGGGAGATAAGACCTGCTATTGGATTTGGCAAAATGCAGTAATATGAGACATTGGCAAGAACAATTCTGCTGAATGACAACAGGTAAAAGATTCATTGGAAAGGAAGAGAATGCGCTGAGAGAGCGGAGAGAGTAAGAAGACAACTCTTGAGAAATTTGTTATAAAAGGGTAGGAAGCTATGGGGTCAGTGGCTGGAGGGGATGTGAAGTGAAAGAATAGTTCGTTTGTTTGTTTCCCCCTCCCCACCCCAAAGTCCCGTCTGCAAGCTGACTTTCTCTGGCCATTCTCTTGCTACTATTGCTATACATCACTTGACTTAGGGTTCTGGATTGTCCCTCTTCCTCAGATGAAATAAAAGAAGAAATTAGTTAAGACAGGCCTCTGCTTGTTGAGAAACCTGTAAATTTTTGTCTTTAGCCAAGTGACACTTCAATTTCTTTGTGTGGCTTTTGGGTGCTCTGGGAATTTGGAGCCAAAATTGCCATGTTGCTAAGGCAACTGACTGTCTCTGACACTGAAGTACATTGTCTGGAGCTGAGACTATCCACCACAAAATCTTCTGCAGATTCTACTGAGGATCGATAGTTGCAGTACTTACAGGAAACACTGCTGGTTGGAGTGTGAAACAGGCCATGAGAAGAGACATAGGGGTGCAGTCCAGTTTCTGCTTATCTCCCAATCCCTCCATAGACACCAGAGGAGAAGTTCTCAAAGTTTTCAATACTTAACCTTCTGTGACTACATACTTACTGTAGCAGGGACATGTGAATTAATCTTTCCTTCAAAACTGGAACAGGAACCAAGTTAGCCTTGGACAACCACCCCTTTGGGCCTCAGATGATTATCCAAGTGAAGCCATTTCCATGTCCAGAGGAAGTAACAAAGGTAGTTTGTGGGTAGAAGAGGGAGGCCTACTCAGCATCCCAGAAGTGTGGACAAACACAGGCCAAGTCTTATTCTGGGAAAGGTGGGGTCCTTGGGACAAGTACTTCAGCTCTGCCCAGGTATGTGCTCTGGGGATTCCGCAGGCATCCCTGTTGCCTCAGTGTTGCTGAGTTTAGGTCAAGAGGAGTGGAGTAAGCAGACAGTATTTGTGGTTACGTTAGAGTAATGTCAGAGAAGAGGCAGAGCTCACCAACCTGGATGAAAATACCTGGCTGTGACAGAGAGTGACAGCTTCTCCACCTAATCCTGCTTATAAATTTTGTGTCTCCAACCAATATGTTTCTCCACAATAGTCCTTACAAACTCATCCCCTTGTCCTCACTAACCTAGAGACACCCCTTTTCTTGGGGTGGAAAAAAACCTTGATTGATGGGGCCCAATGTGTAAGATGGGGGGATTGGGAGAGAAGTGGTTCCATCCTCCTCTGCATCTCTGTTTTCTATCAGGAGTCCATGGTTCTTGAGAGTTATGTGGGATTGTGAATGTGACCATGCTGCTTTCTTTAACATCAGCTTGCTTCCTTTAGCCTTGCTTGCAAGCTTCCACACTGCTTAAGTCACTGTTCTGCCTTGAATGGTCACATTCCTCACTTGTGTTGCTATATCTTCTCTCATCATAGCAGCACTTCCCTAGCCCTCTTGACTTTTGTCACTCAAGTGCTGTCATGGTAATGACAGCCTCAGTAGAGTGCTGATGCTTGTGTTGTCACGGTCATAAGGACCTCTTGTTGGGAGCCCTACTTCATTGTCATCATACAAACAGTAGTAGGTGACACTGGGAGCTCTTGGCAAGACTGAAATCTTAGGCTAGGGGCTAGTGGCTCTGTGTCTGAAAATTCAAGTGGTTGTAATGAAAGAAATAGCAGCAATCTTAAATGCTTAGGTTCTACCCATGTGGAGAAGAGAGGATCTAAAGAGGGATCACCATCATTATCATTACTGGGATCATCTCCTCCTCCTTGTCTTCATCATAATAGCACCGAATTTTGCGTTGTAAGCTTACTATGATCTAGGCACTCTTCTAAGTGGTTTACAAGCATTAACTCTTTAACTTTCTTGACAACCTTGTGATATAGATGCTGTTATTACTGTTGCCTCACAGGTAAGGACGCTGAGGCCAAGAGCTGACTTAGGTAACTTGCCTGAAGATGGATGCTAGTATGTGAGGTGGCCAAGACTTAATCGGGTGGCTTCATCCCAGAGGTTCCACTCTGAACCCATAACTCTACTGCATCTTTATTGTCATGTTTTATTATTAACAGTAAAAATCAAGAGGAGTCAGCCTAGCTACCAAATGAGTCACTAAATCAGGTCATCTTTTTTGCTAATAATTTATATTTTTGCAACACTTTTAAATTTAAAAAACTCTTTTATTTCATTCTCACAACAGTCCTATGAGGTTAGTACTGCTCTTAAGCCTATTTTAAAGGGGGGAAGACTAAAGTTCGGAGAGTCTGAGAATTCCCCCAAAGAAGCTGACTACTCAGTTGTCTGTTAGATTGTGCTCGAACTCATGACGATGTGTTGACTCAGAATCTAGTGTTGATTCAGAATCTAGTGTTTTGATAGGCTAATTATCTTGTATGGTCCAAAGTCTAACTCTGGGGAGGAGAGTGGCCAAACCATCTCTGATGAATGATATCCAACAGTGAACACTATTGGTGACAGATGGATAAGTGGCAGGTCTTGGTGTGTCATTGAAGTGGTTGCTTGCCCCCAAGCATACCCCAGTAGTTTGCTTTGGGCCTGCTTTCTTCTTATTCTTTGTCTAAAACTCCACTCTGAAATGGCTACTTTAGTATTTTGCAATATAGACGGAAGAACAGCAGACTTCATTCTGTTCCAACTACTATAAATTGACTCTGTGCTACTTTGAGAAAGGCATTTAAGTTGTATGGTAAAATGTGACTAAAAGGTTAATTACAGCTCTTGGTCTATGCTGTTTTTTAGAAAATGACGATTGAATAAAAATAAGTTACTTAGAGGAAGTTAGCCTATGAGGCACTATATGTTTAAAGCAGAGGAAGCACAGGCCTAAGAGTTAATGGACCTTTCCATTAGAGTAAAAGGGGATGCAAGGGAGATATACTGAGTGGAAGGAAAACAATAAAGATAATAAACCAAAACAAAAACCAAACCCAGTGCTGTCAAGTCGATTCCGACTCATAGCGACCCTATAGGACAGAGTAGAAGTGTCCCATAGAGTTTCCAAGGAGTGCCTGGTGGATTTGAACTACTGACCCTTTGGTTAGCAGCCATAGCACTTAACCACTACGCCACCAGGGTTTCCAATAAAGATAATAAAGATGACAAAAACAATAATAGCAAAGGCTGATAGTGTGCTTTTTATGTGTCAGCACTTCATCTATATCTACTTATTCAAACTTTAAACCAACTCTATGAGGTAGGCAGTGTTATTATCCCTATTGGACAGTTGAGGAACCTGAGGCACAGAACTGTTAAGTAACTTGCTCAAAGTCAAGCAGCTAGTAAGTGTTAGAGCTGGGAATTGAACCTCAGCATCCTGAATTTGACTGTAAACTTTGGCATGCTGTCTTTCATTGGCATGTCCTATGTTCTAGGAACTGAGTCTGGAGCTTAGCAGCGGCAGGGCCATGACATGGTGAACTCCAAGATTGGAGTCCCGATTATACTACTTTCTAAGCAGTGTGACGTTGAGAACATTGCCCATTTCATGAGAACCTTAGTTATCTCATCTGTAAAGTGTTGACCGTGATAGAACATATCTTCTGGGCCTATTGTGGGGACTACATGAGATAATACATGTAAGTGCATGGCCCTGTGCTTGATGTACAATAAGTGCTTGAGAAGTGTTTTTCATAGGAGAGATGGCACCATATGTTTTAGAAACAGTGAGCATTAGAATTTGTAATCATCGCCTCTTTTTAACAATAGCTGCTTAATGTTAAAGGTGGACAAGCTGTTAACAATTAAGTAAAGTGTCATAGGTCATATATTGAAAGCTGAGGTGTGAATGTCCTATTCCAGTGCCTTTCCACAATACCATATTTCATCCCATACAGAGTTTGCCCTATGTTATTTTTAAATAACCTCTTGGTACAAGGGTTACAATTCCTTTTTATGGCTTTCTCAGAGTCTCAGTTTCCCCTGAGTCAAACCCGCAGCCTCTTCTATGGTTCCCAGTAGACATACCAAACCAAACCCATTACCATCGAGTCTATTCTGACTCAAAGTGACCCTATAGGGACAGAGTAGAGCTGCCCCATAGAGCTTCCAAGGAGCAGTGGGTGAATTTGAACTGCCAACCTTTTGGTTAGCAGCCGAGCTCCTAACCACAGAGCCACCAGGGCTCCCCAGTGGACATAGGAGGCTCATAATACATGTCCATTGCTTGGACATAATGAATGCCTGCTCATTGTCATCTTCTCTGTTCTTGTGAAATCAATGACCAGCGTCTGGCTTGGATAGAAACAGGAGATTAATTAAGACAGCAGAAAGGGACTGAAATTTAATCAGAAGTAATACTTGTTCCAGTGTCTTAGTTTACCAGACAAAAACACAAATAGATAAATTCTTATTCCTACTCTAGGCAGATACCTTATCTAGTATGTAATGGCCCAATCTTGAACTGAGATACGTTATTGTCTTTTCTGTACATATATTTAGCTGTAAACTGGGTTACCAGTCTGCTTAGGTGTAGGGCCTAAGAGCTGATTTTGCTTGCCTCCCCATTCCTGTTCCCACTAAAAAAATAAAGTAAAATAAAACAAAGCTTGGAATTAGCTTGGTGCTGTCCATGGCCTTGAAATGTCAAGGTGCTTTGCTGTTGTCCTCATCTGATACTTAAACATAGGCTTTGAGGCTGTTTTCACCTGCCTTTTAAGGGAAAACTCTTCTCTGCCTAGCTAATTGATTGGGCAGCCTAGGGGGAGAAGGCCTGTCTTCAGTCCTCCCTATGCTATTTGGCTGCTGAGTGAGTTGAAGGCAAAGTGAGAGAGAGCCAGGAGGTTCACAGCAGTGCCTCTTTCAAGATACGAGTTAGATACAAAAGGGAATTAAAAACTTCACGTTGAGTTGTTGTCACTCTCCCCGTGTCTCGCCTCAGAGAGTTCTACAGCTGGAGAGTGCTGAGAATTCAGCCCTTTAGAGCCATTACAATTCATATTGCCTATAAACTTCCCACTGTGCGAATAAAGGAAGGGAGGTGCTTGCCAAGTGCTCAGAAGGGGGAATGTAAGTTATTTCACCATCTGATGATATACACCATGTTGGGAAACATTAGGGGGAGGAAAAAATAAAGCAAAGGGTATGTTAGGAAGCTGGCAACTCATCATCTCCAGTATTCATTAATGAAACCAGGACTGTGGGACATTTGTGACACAGAACAAGGCATTCAGGCCGTTCTATCCAAAAAGTGTCTTAAATAAGGAAACTTGGTTGTCTATGGTCTACAACTGGAAAAGGAGAACCTCCAGTGTACAGATAACCACAACATCCCAGGCTCACAAAAGATGAGAGGAGAAGGCAAGGGATACTGAAAAGTGGAGAAGGCAAGGGATACTGAAAAGTGAAGAAGACTTTTGTCAGAAAACTTAGTATGACTGCTCTGCCAACTACTAAGTTGGCAACGCTTAGCAAGCCAATTAACCTCTCTGAACCTCTGTTTCCTCATCTGTAAACTAGGATGGGAATATGAAGGTTATCGATAATGCACGGCAGGTGCTTTGTAAACACAAAAATATGCAAGTTGTCGTTTATCAAAAGTTCTATATTAATCATCTGTATTTTCCAGGAAAATGAAGAAGGCTGGGAGGAGAGATGTGAACCCAGGATAGAACAATCATCCAAGACAAAGATGCTTTTACATTTTTGCAACACAAACTCAAAAAGCAAATTATGTAACTATTGTTTGTAATCATTATTATAACAATAATGATTATCATTTGTTATCATTATCTGTCTTAAGGAGGGCTTATACTTATTTACACACCATAATTTGAAAGTTCACCTAAGCATTCATGAATGCTACATATTATGGTAGTACAAGTGAGTGAGGGCAAGTGAACCTGGAACTAGTTTAAAAGGAACAGAACAATAGGACAACTGTCCAGTATGCAAAGAAAAAGGGAAACCATATGGCAAATGGAAGATTTGGACTGACATTAATTTTGGAATTGGACCAACATCTTGAACTCCCAAAAAAGCTAGGGTTGGCTTTCAGTCATTGCCTTAAGGCCTGACGCCAGGGGTCTGTAGACGATGGCTCACAGGCCAAGTCTAACCTATTACTTCTTTCTGTACAGTCCAGGCACTCATTTTTTAATAGCTGGAAAAAAAAATCCAAAAAGAGTATTTCATGACACACGCAAATTATATGAAATTCAGATGTTCGTGCCTGTAAATAAAATATTATTAGAACAAGGCAATGTCCATTTATTTATGGCTGCTTTTTCCCTAAAACAGGAGAGTTGAGTAGTTGCAAATGAGACCATATGGCCTACAAAACCTAAATTATTTAATATATGGCCTTTTAGAGAAAAAGTTTGCCAACCCCTCTGTTACATCACGAGTAACTCACAACAGTTCTAATCGCTGTTACTAAAATTCTTATTTGTGTTAATACTCCCTTCACCAGTGCCATTTCTGATCACTCTATGAAATTGTAATTGTGGTAGTTTTCATATATGTTCAAAAGGATTTCTACTTCTCTGTCCTTCCCAGAGTGATATGATGCCCACCCCTCAGGGGCTCCTGTCTGGCTCCACCTGATAGCTATGCCCTTCCTTGTCTTTTGACCTTTGCTGCAACAAGGCACTGTTGAGCCTGTCCCCTGAAGAGTTCTCCCCTGATTTTTATACTATTCTGTACTCAACCCACTTTACTCTTCTGGGAGTCACTTTTGTCTAGGAGATCACAAAAATCTAGCCCTAGCCCTGGGTTTTTGACCTTATCAGCCTAAAATATGTTCATCAGTCTGTTGTGAATTCTGGTTCTACCCTTGTGGAAGTTTGTTTGGATGTTGTTATTTTTGTTTTTCTTTTTCATATAGCACTTTGTGGTAGGATCTGAGCCTGCCTTCATGGGTAGCTTTTTTAAAAAAAGTTGTTTTTTTTTTTAAATTCTGGTAAATAGTTAAGTAACATAACATTTGCCATCTCAACCTTCTTCACATGTATGGTTCAATTATATTAATTGGTTCATCACATTGTATAACAGTTACCATCGTCCACCTCCATTTTTTTTTCCATCACCTTTATCAGCAATGAATCTTCCTTCCCCCCTCCCTCCTGTCCACCATCTTCCTGGGAGAGTGCGTTTGCATTAAATCAGCACCTTCCAACCATAACCTGTAATTGCAAACTCCTTAGGCCTTCTCATTCCGACTCATGGGGACCCTAGAGGACAGAGTAGAGCTGCCCCATAGTTTCCAAGGAGTGCCTGGCAGATTCGAACTGCAGACCTCTTGGTTAGTAGCTGTAGCTCTTAACCACTGTGCCACCAAGGTTTCTATGAGTCAGAATCAACTCAACAGCAGTGGGTTTGGTTTTTGGTTTAGCTCTTCTGGTTTTAAATCCATATTTTACCATCACAGGCACTAACCTTCACTTCATCCACCCTCCACCCTGTTTCTGTGTGAAAGATGCCTGTAGCACTGAGTTTATTTGCAAAACAGAGCTAACAGGCCTTGTGTTTACTGGTAGGTCATGGCCATATTATGAGCTCTACCCCATTTATTACATTCCTTTTGAATTCCTCAGACATCTCCTAGGTGAGTAGTCATTCAGAATCCCATCATTATGATTGCATAGTGTCAAAAATACTTTACATATAATAATAATAATTTGCCCAAAGAAAGAAAAAGATCATTGCTTCATAGAGACCTCTTCTTTTCCAGTGATATGGGCTTTGAAATCATGTCAGTCACTTTTAAAAGTGAATCCCAATATTTCCATCAAAAAATTCGTTAGCAGTTATTGCTAACTGTTGGAAATGCAGGTGTTATTTACAAGCTCCTTCTTAACTTTTCTATTTCTCAAAATGTTTACAATGAGTTTGCAACAATTTTATAGTCATAAAAATAACCTTTAGAAACAGATTTTCAACTTTAAGTTCCAGACAGTTATGCTTGGAGGAGACAAGACATTGAATTGAGTTAGAAGTAGGCTTTGGTGAACCACCAGGAAATATGCCATATCATAGGCTAATTCTCACCCGAAGACAGAGCCTGGGTTTATTAATTTAATCTCCCCCTTCCTGTGATTCATAGAGCTCCATTATGGTCTTAAAACTCTATTCTGGCAATAGTCACAGTCATGGAATTCCCTAGTTGTTGTCAATGGGGTGAATTCTGGATCAAAGCCCGGATCCTTAAATCAATCCACATGGGCTTTCTAATTCAGAGGTAGTAATCTCTGCTTCCATCTCCATTAAATACCATTAGAATAATCATCTGACCCCTTGGGGAAATGAAAAAATGCTGGAATCCTTCTGTGATGCATCAATGGGAAGCAGAATGTGTTATCAAATGCCCATCAGGCTATAATTGTGTCAGTGTGTGTGTGCGTGTGTGTGAATTGTGAGTGTGTGTCCTTAGCACCCATGTGTCACTTGCCTCCAGATTACTCCTCCCATTGTGTTATAAACTGGATTGAAAGCGGTGACATTTTAGGTATTACCAGATGGCTAGATTGCAGTACTTTTGATAGCACTAGAATGGGAGAGAAACTTATCAAAATGAAACTATTTCTTTTCTCTTAAATTTCTCATCCATTTTCTCTATGTACTACTAAAAGAACTTTGTGTGCTCTGCAAGGGTCTCCTTGGACTTTTTAAGCAGTTAGTTGAGTTAACTTATGCTGAGCCACATGGGACTTAGAGGCTGCCTTCCACCAGAAGAATTAACAGTTAAACATCTGCCAGAGGAAAATGGTTGATGGATTTTTAAAGACAGTTCCATAAAATTCTATATGGGTCTGCTTATTATCCCATCATTAGAGTTTTTAAAAAGTGAATCTCCTGGGAAAGTTTGCAGCTAATTACTGTTCACCTTTGCATACAGAGTCTATTTAAACAATATGCCAGAATTTAGTGGTACCCTCACAAAGTAGTCAGTGATGCTCCCATTGCTAAGAGACTTTCGAAATGCCTCTTGTTGAAATGCCTTAGAGCATGTTTAAAATATCAACCGAGCTTCACCATTTATACTTATTTCAAGCCTATGACTAAATGTTATCTAATTTTATCACACGTCTAATTCATGCAACTTCGATCCAAATGGCTGGTTACAAAATAAAACTTCGGCCTGAAGAATGATTCTGTTTTTATTGAAGTTATACGAAAACATCCTTAGCTAACTTTTCTTGAGAATTTATTCTCTGCAAGCCCTATAAAAATGCTTTGTTTCTGTTATCACATTTAATCTTCAGAACAACCCAGTGAAGCAGGTACTGTATGGACGGAGCAATAAAAAGGTTTTAGTTTTAAATAAGAGACAGAGAAACCATGGTACCGGTATGCCAGAGCAAAGAGCAATTAAAACTGGATTAGTGGTCTGTGGTGGTGTTAAATCATGTCCACAAATTCTTTGAGACTCCTCCCATCAAGTGGAGTCTAATTCGTTCTCCTGGAATGTGGGCTGGGTATAGCTCCTTGGAAATCCTACAGGGCAGCACTACCCTGTCCTATTAAAAAAAAAAAAAAAAAATCGGTCACTATAAGTCAGAATTTACTCGAAGGCAATGGGTTTTTGAGTTTTGTAGTGACTCCCTTCCAGTTAATAGAATGAGCTGGAAGTGAGGCTTTGTGACTTCTAGGGTGAGGCTAATAAAGGCCATGCAACTTCTCCTGGCTTCTCATGGGACACTCACTGAGGGGCCTTCAGGTACCATGTAAGAAATCCAGTTACCTTGAGGATACCCTATGGAAAGACTAGGTAGAGAGACCCCAGAGAGAGAAAGAGACAAAGAAAGAGAGAGAGAGGCCTGAAAAACCCCAAATGTCCAGACCTCAGCTGTAGGAGTCTGTGAGTAAAGAGCCTTTGAGATGGACGATCCCAGCCATTGCCACTGTCTAACCTGCAACATCATGGAAAACCCCAAGTGAGCTCTGCCTCGCCGAGCCCAGCCAACCCCAGATTCTTGAGCAAGTTAAAATTGCTCTTACTTTTTTCAGTTTGAGACTGGTTCGTTGCTCAGCAATTAATAACTGGTACGTGGCACAACATAGAGGAAAGCATAAAAGAGCTCACCCAGGTGTCATACTTGGAAATCACACTTCCTTGAGTTTTTCACCTTGGTTTCCCTTCACTCTGTACTTTTTCTCTGGCCACAGACAGTATAGACATAATGGCCTTGGCCACATAAGGCCTTCCCAGGTCTGAATTACAGACTCCTAAGCCAGGCAAGCCTGGCCCTGAGAACTAGCTCATTCCTTTCTTTGCCTTGGGTCCTAGTACCAGTAAAAGGCAGGCAGGCTTGTAGGGGCCCATCATTTAAAGATCCCTCGTTTTCCAACAGGCTGTTGGTGTCCTCTTGGAGCACTCAAGGAGCCACACTTAGTCTCAAAGTCTAAGAGGATGGAGGGAAGGCCCTCTTTCTGGATCTGCACCTGGGCCTCAATCCAGGCAGTCCCTGCCATTCCCTATAAATCGGAAGCAGGGCAAGTATAAGCTTGGGAATCGCCGTCTCTCCACAGCCAGTGAAAATCAGAGAGCAGAGAGAGGTTTGGAACACCAAAGCAGTGGATACAAACTTCAGCCTGCTCTGCCAGTCCCAGGCCTCAGCTCCAAGTAAATTAACTGAACCATTTCAATGGGCTTGAATTCTGTTGGCAGCTCAACCATCCCCTTGTTTACTGTTGAAATAATTACAACTTTGCCATAATATTAGCTCTGAGCCGTGACTCCATTACCGTTATCACAGGAATATTACCCATTTATTATCTCCCCGCAACCCTGGAAGATGAATACTGGGCTTCAGAGACCAATTGTTTTACAGCAGACAGGATCTTGGTGTGCATTGTTTAATGAGGTAAACTACATTATGGCCAGCATTAATTTGGCTGCAGTGCACTCCACTAAATCACTCTTAACCTGTAAATCTGCCACTGTTTTTGATGTGCACTTAATCAGTGAGGATGGGAGACATCACTGGAGATGGGGCTAGAGCTACGGGGGAGGGAGCAGCGCAACAGGAGCAAGTGTGCAGGTCTATGACCATGAGTAGACAAGGAGGGAGGGCAGAGGAGGGCCAGTGGGCAGAGGAAGCAGGAGGAGGGAGCATGCGAGGGCCATTCCCCCACTTCCCTTTCCTCCAGGACTCTGAGAGGATGCAGAGGTGACGACCTAAACAGGATTCACAAGCAGCCATCTCCTAACTCAGGACCAGTCTTAGTGACAACTTCAGAGTGATCAGAGCAACTCATAGCAGGCAGATTAGAAGAAGCAAAAGACCAAGGTAGACAACAAGGCTGTCTTTTGACATAAGAGGGACAAAAGGGGCTCCAGGAAATTCACCCCCCTCCTTAGCCGAGTGAACGGGAGCCTGGTTGTGGGCACACATTTCACATTGCCCTGAGATGACACAGCCGGAAACACCCAAGGTAAACCAGAGCAGGTGAGAGGCTCTTCTGCAGAAAGCCTCCTTGTCTCCACTGTGATTCGCAAACTTTAAGATGCATATAAATCAGCTAGAGATCCTGGGAAAATGTAGATTCTGGGTGAGTAGGTCAGCAGAAGGCTTGAAAAGCCTGCATTTCTAACTAGCTACCAGGGAATGCTGACGCTTCTGGGCCAGAGCCACACTCTGAGTCCTGAGGAGCCTATTGTAGGAGCTTATTTTAGGAGAGGGGCCTTTGCCTCTCCAAGAAGTCCCAGTGTTGGACAACTGGACTAATCCAGAAGCTAAGAAGTTTCCTGAATACAACCAAACACCTCGAGGGACAGAGTAGCAGGGGCAGGGGTATGCAGACCATGGTTTCAGGGGACAGCTAGGTCAACTGGCATAACAAAATATATTAAGAAAACACTCTGTATCCCTCTTTGGTGAGTGGCATCCGGGGTCTTAAAACCTAGCAAGTGGCCATCTAAGATGCACCAGTTGGTTTCAACCCACCCAGAGCAAAGGAGAATGAAGAACACCAAAGACACAAGGAAAATGAGCCCAAGAGAAAGAAAGGGCCACATAAACCAGAGGCTCCATCAGCCTGAGACCAAAAGAACTAGATGGTGCCCAGCCACCACCAATGACTGCCCTGACAGGGAAAACAACAGAGAATCCCTAACTGAGCAGGAGAAAAGTGGGATGCAGACCTCGAATTCTAGTAAAAAGACCAGACTTAATGGTCTGACTGAGACTAGAGGTACCCCAGAGGCCATGGCTCCTAGACTCTCTGTTAGCCCAAAACTAAAACGATTCCCAGATCCAACTCTTGAAACAAAGGTTAGACTGGACTATAAGACATAAAATGATACTGATGAGCAGTGTGCTTAAGTAGACACATGAGACTATGTAGGCAGTTCCTGTTGGGAGGTGAGATGAAGGCAGAGGGGACAGGAGCCGGTTGAAAGGTCACGGGAAATACAGGGTGGAGAGAAGGAGTGTGCCGTCACATTGTAGGGAGAGCAACTAGGGTTCACATAGCAATGTGTGTGTAAGTTTTTGTATGAGAAACTGACTTGAATTGTACACTTTCACTTAAAATACAATAAATAATAATAATAAAATAAGAAAAAAGAAATCCCAGTGCTGGGGTGTTTGCGTGCATGCTCAGAGTGGTTTGATAAAACAGCAGGAGCAGCCCCATTTCAAAGGTGGACAAAGGGTAGTGTCATCCATTTGCTGCATCAAATGGTGGCTACTTCTGCCCAGGTTCTGGGGTGAGTGAGGCATGGAAATTTCTGAAAAATAAGGTTCCAACTATAATAAAAACCACAAACACTACCATTAACCTGTGCCTTCAGTCTTTAGGGTGGAGAGCTTTCAGGTGCAGATTACTCAGTAAACAAGGTAAGCACAGGCATAATTGTGCTTACTTCCTAATCTGTAGTGAACAATTTCACATGGGTTTTACTTGCTGGGTAATCGTCCCTGTCAGGGATTGTAAATTTGAAAAGAGGTTTGATTCTGTAGGAAGGTGTAGTGGGGTTGGGAGAGAGACAGATGCCAGCCATACCTAGAAGCAGAATCTTTGATGTGGTGAAAAAATGTGAAATTGTTCACTACAGATGATCTGGTAAGCAAGGCAAGCACTGTGCTTACCTTGCCTATTGGATAATCGACCTCTGAGAGCATTGTAATCATGAAGTGTCCTAAAAATTACTTTTATCTTACCAATTGAGAAAGAACTAGAAGGGCTTGAATATATCTTTGGACTCTTAGAACCCAAATGTAATCCTCTTCTCTAAAGAGAAATATATTCCTTGCATGCCGCTTGTGAGTTTCCCAAAACCACCTACCTACCTTTCTGATCTTGAAAACATTCTTCTACACAGGCTGATAAATTTGAAATGTAAGCAATTATCCCATATATGCAGCCCAGGTAATAGGGGTTGAAATGAACAAAATTGCTCCCTAGAAAATTCTGATGTTCCTTCTTTAAAAGCTGAGTTGAACTGACATGATTCTAAGATCCTGTTTCAGTTTTCCCTCCTCTTCACATTCCCAAGCAATACTGAATTGTACAGAGAGAGAGAGAGAATGAGAGTCCAAAGATCGTTTTGATGTAACAGGTAATCTCGAAAGCATGAGGAACTGCAGGCAGTTTAAATTGGGACTGTCGTGCTGCAATCCCTCTCCCATCAGAGCTTTCTGTTTGTATCCATCTAGAGAACTTACTATCATCATCCCAGGGTGTGCATCTAAGTATAATGGCAGTGTGTCTGTACGCATTTGGTTCATTCTTTATAACATTAGAATAACAATAATAATCTGCCTTTTAAAATTTAATGATAATTGAGAAAAAAAAAGAGAAAATCAATCGAGCTCAGAATTTAATTCCTGATTGTCTACTAGTGTTTGGAGAATATTTATGTGTTTTTGGAGATTTATTCATTCCCTAGTTCATTTGTTCATCCATCTATATCCATTTATCCATTTGCCTGTCCGTCTATCCATCCATCCATTCTTCCATCCATCCACTCATCCAAAGTATCCATCCATCTACAAACATTTATTTAGCATCTACTAGGTTTTCAATAAAGGTAAACAATAGATTGGAAGAATAAAGATGAATGAGACATGGTACGGTCCTTGGGGATTTCACAATTTAACAGAAGAGGCAAAAGCATAAATAATCTATTATAATACCATTTGGTACATTACAATCAATCTGTCCTTCTTCCAGCCCTGAAAGCAATTTGCTTCACGGGGATTATTTCTAATTATTTTTTTTAATTGAGCCAGAGACAAAAAGAGGTGTAGAGTCAAGCCAAGAGCTAAGAGTATAAACCTGGGCATAAGACTGAACCCAGAATTATAACAGTCTCATGGGTGAGTCTCCATATAACTGCAAACTAAACTGTTTGTCTTGGGTTCACCAGTTTTAAAATTGGGCTCTAGTAACTTGACTATTCTATCTCAAGACTGTTTTGATATACTCTAATGAAAGTGTTTCTCACAAATATGGATGAAGCCCTATTCTTGGCTTTATGTAGTGTCTGCCCACTAGGTTCTCTGCACGTTTAAGAGAAAATGCCACCCTGGTAGAAGTGCTATGACACTGGCCTTGTTCAAGCAGCCAACAGTGGGAGACAGGACTAAAGGAAATCTGTTCAAAAGAATTTATGAAAGAGGAGGATGAAATTAGAGGACAAAAAAATTAAACACCAAGGGATAAATCATCAATAAAAGACATTTTGATTTTAGCATACTGAATGGTGAATTAAAGCAATTCATCAGGAATATTGGAGATAAGGGAACCCCAAATATTTCTATTAGATGTTTTAAGATATTTGCATTATAGAAAATTTATGTCTGTCTGTCTGTCTGCCTATCTATCTACCTATCTTTTCCCTTTTTGTGACTCTGTACTTTCTAGCAATTGGTCTTTCCTCATGGCATATCCAAAGTAAGCAAGTCAAAGTCTTGCCGTCCTCACTTCTAAGGAACATTCTGCTTGTATTTATTTTAAGACTGATTTGTTCATTCTTTTGGAAGCCCATAATATATTCAGTATTCTTTGCCAATGCCACAGTTTGAACACATCAATTCTTCTGTCTTCCTTTTTCATTATCCACCTTTTATTCACATATGCAGGTGATTGAGGAGACCATTGCTTGGGACAGATGTGCTTTAGTCATTAAAGTGACATCTTGGTTTTTTTAGAACTTTAAAGATCTGCTGCAGATTTGCCCAGTGCAATATGTCATTTAATTCATTGACTGTTGCTGCCATGGACATGGATTGTTGATCCAAGTAGAATGAATTTGTTGACAAGCATTGTACATGAACCAAAACCAAACCAAACCCAGTGCCGTCGAGTGGATTCCGACTCATAGCGACCCCAAAGGACTGAGTAGAACTGCCCCATAGAGTTTCCAAGAAGCGCCTGGCGGATTCAAACTGCTGACCCTTTGATTAGCAGCCGTAGCACTTAACCACTACACCACCAGGGTTTCCAGTGTTGTATGTAGTGCTGTGTAGTTACATTTTAATAGCGTTTAGTCCTTATCCCTTCCTACCAATTTACTGATGTCTGGTTACATGAGCCAAACTAACTAATGGGATACTTTGACTGTTGTTGAACGGGGACGTATACTCAGAGTACTCTGAAGCTGTAACACAAACTGTCCACTTTTGTTTGAAATTTAGTGATTGGCTCTGTCCAAGAATCTTCACTTCATATTATAACCTATCATATTTGGCTCTATAAAAGGAAGCTGATAATAAGTGGCTCCCTATCCCAATATTAAAAATATCTGTGACATAAACACCTTTGAAGCGTTATTTGAAAGGCATCATGAAGATGGAAAATTATTTTGCACGTGTTTGTATATAAACTTTATATCTATCAGTGTGATTGGATGTAGCTTCCTGTCCTGCTTTCTCATTTCAAGCCCAATTGCCCATGAACAGTAGAGATCCTCTGTTAAGAAGCAACTTTGGGAAGGAAAATGTAAAGCAGCCTTTGTTGTGATGGTCTCCCTGCGTGTATGATGCGTTCTCTTTCCCTTAGAGGCAAATTGCTGTGGGCAAACGTGCATTGTGCTATCAAATGTGATCCATGCCTGGGTGTGCATGCACTTTGCAGTGGCACAATAGATTGTGGTTGTTTGATACCATCTCCTTGGTTTCTTTTATCATGTTTGTTTCTCTCTCAGTACCACCAGTCAAGCCCGGGTAACCCTCTGAAAAAGGTTATTTTTACTAACAAAAAGTCCTCTTATTTGTATTAATGTTTTTTATTTATCCACTCTCAAAGGAAGCAACACCTTAACAATTAAAGGTAAACAAAGAAAATAACTGAGGTTTCCTTTTGGCTTCCCTGGAAATGGGGACGGTGTTCAAGGTTATCAGTTTGTGAAAACCAATGTCGAGTTAAAACAAGTTCTTTTTTAAAGTGGGGGAGGAAGTGGAAGGGATAAAGAGTAGCAAAGAAAGAAGAGGAAGCTGTCTGGGCATCTCACGTGCCTCTCCTCTACCCTGGTTATCAGAGGATCACGGGGATGTGCACCTTGTATCCCCCTGGGGTGCAGTCAGGCCGCCCAGCCCATGCCAGGTTCACATGGCCCAGTGGCCACCCTGTTTGAAAGTTAAGAGGAGCAGCTCCAGCGGATCTGAGATTCCTGAGATCACTCCACAAATTAAAGCCTTTTATCAGCCTCTAATGGCTGTGCAAACTAATTATATTTTGGCCAAACTTTGCCAATGACTCCCCTGAGGTATTATTATAAAATTCTGAGCTTAGAAATGCGTCCCCATTCTGTCAACATCAGAATGTTTCAGCTACAGGAATTGGGCTCCAGCTCATTTCCGTTTCCATGAAGTGCTTTACATAAACAGTGGCACTGCAGCGCGCTGGAGCGCTAAGGGGGATAGCTGAGGGAGCAGGGCTGTGTTGGAAAACACATAGGGAATGTTTTCCCAGAAGTTAGATTCAGACCTAGGGCTGAGCTTCAAGAAGAATCCATTTTCACCCTGAGTTTTAAGAGGATGCTTAGCTCTGAATTTTAGAGGGTTCTTAGTTCTGGACATAAAGGCACTAACTTGACATCCAGGTTGTAAGAGCTTCTAACTTAAGGAGGGCATGCCACTTCCCTTCTCAGTGTTTCTATTTCTTCATATGCAGGGTAATAGTAACATGTCACTGCTGGAATATCTGGGTGAGATTTTAGAGCAAAGTCGACAGGAGGGGGGCTTTCTTGAAGGGCCGTAGAAGTCAGTAGATCAATTTGTCTCAGAGGATTCAAACCCATCGCAGTGCAATGGGTTTCTCTTATATGACCTTTCTGGTCTTGGATTTAGAATTCTGCCAAAAATAATTGGTTGGACTGCAATGTGCCCTGTGATTGGCCTATTTTAGGCACCTTGCAGGGTTTGGTCAATTGCTATGCAAATTGTGGTATCTAACACCACCTAGTAGGATTGAGTGACTTGTGGGGATTGGTCAGTTGTGGTCCTGCTGGGAGGGCCATGCCTTGAAATTTATAAGGAGCTTGCTTTTATATAAGCAGCCAACCCCACAGAGGTTTTTAAAGAAAGATAGAGAGGAGGGAGGAACCTCCAAAAAGAGCTGTAATAAGGGCCATGAGCTGTAACACTAAAAATGGCATGAGATGGCTAGAAGTGGCAGCAAGCACAGTAGAGCCCAGCAACAGAGAAACAGCGGCAGCAGTGCCAGTGGGAAGAACCATGAGACCAGTAAGTGGCTGCGTTGGGCTTGCTGGTCCATGGAGAGAGAGAGAGAGCTGAGTGCTTGCAGGCAAGAGGCTTGCTGATGGAGTGGGGTGCCTCCAGGTACTTGTGAGGAGGGGTCTGAGTACATTTCCTGCAGGGTGATTTTGTTCTTTGAGGTCATCCACATAGGACATGACTAAGGACAAAGATGAGAAGGGATCTATTGGTGACATGGGCACAATGGATGCCACCATGTACCCTTCACAGTGCTACATGGTGTGAGTGTTCTCGAAAAACACTTGGTGACTGAAAAATTCATTTTTTTTGAGCTACATGGGTAAACAAATAATTTCATTAATAAGAATCAGTACAAAGCTGGTTCCTATAAGGCAGAGGTTAAAGATAACCCAGATTTCCACCTTCTCCAACCTGCCGTACCATTTCATTATCTCTGACACCAACCACTCCTCCTCCGCTCAGCACTCTTCCTTTGCCTGTTGGGTTCAGAAATTTGCTGCAACCTCTCACAGAACTCACCAACTGTACTTACAGTTAAGTGGTTTATTGAGAAGTAACAGGCCACAACTCAGGATCAGGATCAACTTGGACGTAACAGGGTACATACAACTCAGCAGACAGGATACGGTTTGTCAATCAGAACAGCTTCTAACCAGGACAGCTCTCTCAGCTCCTCTTGGCCCCGCAAGTGTCTTTCTCACAGTGCACACCTCCCTCCTCAGCTGCGCTGCCTCTCTGCCTTTGACTACTACCACGCTCCCCGCTGCCTGGGGGGCCTTCATGGCTCCGAAGGCTTCTACTGTGCCACTGGGCCTTGCCTTGCTGGTAGGAAGACCCCTGCAGGGGATCCCTTGAGCTTCCGCCAGCAGGACCCTCTAGGCCTCTGGCCTGCTCAGGCAAGAGTTACAGCTCTTTTGGCTCTGCTGACAATTGCCTGGAGGCAACCCACTCCAGAGTCCCATGAAACAATCAAAATCAAAGAGGGAGTAGAGAAGCAGGGCCTTGCCACACCTTTGAGTCTGTTACTGAGGCCTGGGGCCAGGGATAGGGCTGGCACTTACTTCCTTGGCAGCCTTTGTTGGATCCCAGCTGAGGACAGAAACCTGAACGAGATGACCTTCCAAGGTACCCAAGCACCATAGGATAGTGTCGTTTGACCACTGCCCAGGACTGACCATCTGCCCACTTTTTTGACTAATCATGGGCCACCAGGGGAGCCAGGGGGCCTGGAGGGTCAGAGGAAGTGGGAGGCCCTGCCCAGTATTCTAGAGGAGAGTGTGCAGCTGGTCTCTCCGGGCTCTCCGGCCCAGCAGTGTGCCCTGAGCTCTCCCAGGCCCAGAGCAGAGTTGGAAGACAGGGAACAAGGAGGCTGCCGGGGTCCAGGCCCTCACTCACTCGAGCCTCCCCAGGTCCATTTCTGTCTCTGCCATCTGCCACCCCATCTGATAGGCTTCTACCATGGCCTCATCAGGTTCTTGACTTCTTTCCAGTTGTCACTAATTACACCGCAGATCAGTAAAAGATCCCGGGCTAGGCTGGCAGTGCAAGGGACGAGCCCTCTGCCACGTGGACCGCTGGGCTCCTGCCACACCTGCGGCAAGTGCAGCTGAGCAGCCACAGGTCATGCATGTCAAGCACCTGGCCAGGCCCAACCCAACACCAAACGGCTGTCACCGAGTACACGTGCTCACCCTAGTACTGTTCTCTGGGCAATGCCATCCTGAACAGGAGAAGCTAGGCCTGTGTTTCATCCCTGAGATTTTTTTATTACTCTTTCGATATTGGAAACACCTGGAGTTTGATGAAGTCAGTACAGCAGTTCTCAAATGTTGTTAAGCAGTGCAATAGATGGATGTGTGGGGCCTGGAAACCTGCACCTAAACACTGGATTTCACTGTAATTCTCTCTGGCTGTGGTCGCTAATTGACCTCCCCTGTGTCTGGATGTGGCGGGGACCTTCTTTTTTCAACCTGGCCATTCTAATGAGGACACAGATGCCCGGATTAAGATCGTGCCCAGCCAGCCTCTCTGTACACTGGGGATCCAGGACACAGCCCGGGGTGCACTGGCTAATGGATGTTGCTACAAGGAAGCTTGACCTCTTGTGGAGCTCTGCAGCCACAGTGTGGTCACTGGGGGGAGAGCCCCCTCACGCCCTGGCCCCATGTTTCCCAGCCCTTTCCCTGCACAGATTGCTGGCTAATGGGGCGGAGCTAGCTGAAGTGCCTTCTATTAATGGAGCAGAATATAAACAGAATAAAGCCTTCATTTCCCAGGCTGTGGTTTCATTATTAATATACTTTACAGTTCACAGGTTGTACGTCTGTTCCGTGTTTTCTCAGCTGGTGTAATCTGCGGCTCCAAGTGAGAACAGTCATAAAATTTTCATTTCCAGTTGAATGTGCGTCCAATTCGCCGTGAAATGTTCTATCTGTCGTGAATATTAAGTGCGCTGAAGCAATGGCTGCTGGATTAGGCAAACAAGTTCCGGGCCTCTGCTAGGCCTGGCAGAGGACAGAGGTTTCTGGGGCGTGGGTGTGACTTTTACTTGGAGTCTGTGTGGCGTGAAGTTGGCTATGGAGAGGATGCATGCCGGAGATGCGGCCCGTGCGTTGGGGATAATGGAGAATGTGCAACTCAAGGCAGATGAACACCAATCAGACAGGATCTGAAGGAGGATGGGAGGGTTAAGTGCAGAGGAGAGATGTAGAGGGCAAGGCGCTGCCAGTGCAGGGGTGAAGAGGAAGGGGATTGCGAGTAGAATCAAGGCTGAGCAGACAGTGTGCACGCTGAGCCTTGTCAGGCATAATATTGGAAAGAGCAAGAGGACCAGTTTTATATCCTGTGCCTTTTTTAGATACCTGAGGGCAATGGGGGAGGTGCAGGGGACAGGCTGTGAGCGGCAGCGATTAGAAAGGCATTTCTGGCTGATGGTCTGCAGACCTGGAGGGCGCAGGAGTGTCATTCTGGGTCTTAGTCCTAGAACAGATGTTACCTGCTGCCACCTGGACTGGAGAGGAAGACATTTGCCTCCCGGAGCTCATTCTTTATCCTTCTCTCCCAGGATACTGCCTGTCTCGGCCATTCCGGCTTGCCCTTCCCTCCCAACCCCGTATCTCCTCTTTCTTAGGAGTGGAGGATTTGTCCCACTCAGGGCTGGGACCCCTGCTTTTCCTGACTGCAGGGAGCCCCTCAGGGTGTGCAGTGGGCCTGGACAGAGACACAGTGAGGACTCTAGGTGTAGCGTTGACTTGGTCATCCAGCGGCTGAGCCAGGGTCTTTCCTCCCCTCGGGCTAGGTGCCCATCCTGGCAAGGTTTGATATGAGACCTGCCCTAGGCTGGAGAGGGAGGAGAGGCAAATGGAAGAAAGAGCTGTAGTAAGTGGGGTTTCATTACCTCAGGCCCACAGGCTCCTTAGCTATTGTAAGAGAAGCTGACTGTGCCCCACAGGTGAATCCCAGGAAGAGGTAACTCCCCTCTCCCAGAGCCCAAGTGCACTAATTCAGGCCCAGGGCCCATCACGCCCAGCCAGCTGGCCCAATGAGTGTGAGCGTATGTCCACACATGTACGCACACACATGCGCATGCGCACACACACACACACAGTCGCGAAGCGTGAAGACTTGACTGCAGTGGAAGCTCACACCTGCCCGTTGAAACAGCGGTGTCCTAGCTGAGGGAAGTGGAGCACAACAGGTCCAGTGGTTTCCCCGAAGTCACAGAGCTGGGCTTGTAGTGAACCCAGAGCTAAAGGCCCGTATCTGATATGGGCTCATGTGTGCTCCCTTGATTACTTAGGTTTGGCCCCCTCTCTATGGCAGTTTGATTTCCAGTTGTTTTGCTTCGGCTAATATTCACATTATTTTTCATTTCTAGACCTCTGCCTCCTGGTGGAGTGAGCTGGGAGGGAGAATCTGGACACAGGCTAGGCAGGATGGGAAAGTAGTCACAGGCGATGTTCCCCAGTGGAATTCTGAACATATGCAGTTTATCCAGGACAGAGTGTCTGTTTTCCTACAGAGCCAGTCCTTTGTCATACCAGTTGCACACCCGTTCCCCTTAGTTGCTAACCAGTACCTTGGAAACTGAATCTAGAATTGCTCACATGGCAAACAAGACCGTCCAGGGTCCATCTGTCTGTCCCCTAGCCCCAGGCTCCATCTCTGCCCTTGCTCCCTACTGTGCTGCATGCTCCCGGAAGTGCACTTGATGTATTTACACCTCTGCAGATACTGTTCCCTCTGCCTGGAATGCCACTCCCTCTCCCCCTCCTCAAACCTTGGGCTGCCCCCCAGCTTTTTAAAACCTTCTCCTCTGGGAAGCCTTCCTTGGCACCTATTTCCATGTCCCAAACCCCTTTCTTCCAGGGCACCCTATGAACTTGACATGCACACATCTCAGGGCCAATACCGATCACACTGTTTGGTATATATTAGTGTGTCCAGTTCCCTGGAAAGGCAGAGAGATCTGTCAGGGCAGAGACTCTAGAATACCCTTCTTCGAACAGATATGTAGAGAGCCTGGAAAGTAGTCAGATTGCAACCCCAGCTCTGCCACTATTTACTGTGAGACTGTGGCTAGATCACATAACCTGCTTGTGACTCATCTCTAAAAACAGGGTTAAGGATAACATCCTCAGAGGCTGGTTATTAGAAATCAGGGAAGCAATATATGTAGTAGAGCACTTAGCAAGATACTTAACATAAAATATGTGCTCAGAGAATGTTGGTTTTCTTCCCTTTAATAAATGTCTCTTCTTTCCAATAAATGTTTCAGTGAATAAATGAATAAATATATGTAAGTGCAAAATTGTTTGGTTCAGACTCAAATTATACTAGGATTCAGAGGAAAAAGACCATCAAGGGCACCTGTAGCCTAGGTCTTCCAGGAGGAGGGGGCCCTTGAAGCGATTCTTGATCTCAGGGTAATTGCCTTTTTCTTCACAATCTAAGAGGTTAAACCCTTGCAAATTTGTAGGTACCTCTTTCAAATTCCTGGATTTGGGATTTCTAAGTTCTTTCTCCCTCCCTCCCTCCCTTCCATTCTCTGATTCCTTTCTTTACTGGAGCCGAAAATTTAACTGACGTTTGCTACCACACTGAGTGGCACACACCCTATGTGTTTCTTTCACCTTGAATTTGGAACAGTTAACGACTAAGAAAGGTCTTTTCCAGCTTATAAACCCTAGCATTGTTCAAGAACCTCAACTTTTCTCCAAGATGCTAGAGAGAGGGAGATCTGAAATGGCTTTAAATGGCTGTAGCCCAAAGCATCTAAACCAATGGAAAAATAATGAGAAATTAAGAGAAAGGGCTTTTAAAATAATGCATGCCCGATGAATCTTTAAACTGCATTCAAAATGTATTCTACCAGTATCCCGTTCTCAGGGAGAGACGGGGAAAAAAGAAACAACAAAAACTGTACATCCTTCTCCTGGCTTGTCACTGTAGAGTTGCGATAATAATAGTCTTTTTCTGATCCCCTGAACTTTCCCATCTGCTTCATAAAACAATGGCAATTTTTTTCCCGTGCTCTGTCTTCCTCTCTCTCTCTTTTATTTTTATCCTCCTACACTATAATTTAAAGCTGTGGCAGTGCTATAGCCCTTGAGCTCTTTTCCCTTTTTTCTCCTCTTCCTTTAATACATGACTGTTATTTAAAGCGGCCTTTCATCTGATCTCCAGGAGGCTGCTGGAACATGAGAAACTGCAGTGTGCTGTTACCAAGGGAGGATGCAGCCAGGATGCAGCCAGTCCGGTCCCTGGTCTGGCCCAGGACCTAGCCCCCTGCAGCACTGTCATGAAAACCAGAAGTTTGTTTGTTTTTTCCCAAAGGCATTTTCGAAAGAAGAGATCAGAAGCTGAGGTCCTTGAAATGCACCTGCCTTGAAATGGCCGTCATACCACAAGCTGGTGAAGCTCAGAGGCCCACCAGGTATCAGGTCCAAATAAAGCAACTTCAGCTGAAAGCGGTAAATTCAGTGTGCGCATAGATGCCAGGAGGGGGATGTTTCTCAGCAGCCAAGAATGGAGACTTGCAGCTGTTGCTATGCGAGCTTTTCCTCAGTTTCTCTGCCAATCACACCCATCTTTATGCATCCCTCACTCGGCTTGATGGGCTGTGCATATGAAGGGAATATGGGCAGTGGCTTCTTTCCCAGGGGAAATGTCATCTATTTTAGGTATCAGAAAGGAGGGTGTCTGACACACCGGGTTTCCCATGCCAGTGTTGCAGCATCTGCTGCCACGTGTGTTCTGTTTCATATGTGGGTCTTTCACTCTGTTGGAAAACTCTCCCCACACCTCCTGTCCCTGTGTCATTTCGGTTCCATGGATGCACTTGTACCTCCAAGAGCAATTTTGGCTTTGTCATTTCCTCTTCAAGCTCTTTCCAAGCCCCCTTTGAACTGGCATCAGCAAAGTAATCAGACTCTAAATGACTTTCGTGAAGGAAGATGCCGGTGCCATAAAACACAGGGGACAGAGCAAGGCTGAAGGCTATGAAATATTGTGTGTGCCTCCGTATGTGTGCATCTGTGTGTGTTTGTTGGGGTGGTGGTGAGTGGGAAGGCTTGTCCCAGCTCTGATGGAGATGATTACTCAACTATTCTGATTACATATGCAGTCAGCCAGCTGGAAAAGGAATTCCCTGGGGAAGACAGGAACTGCCTTTCTCCAGCATGTCTACTGTGGGAGGCCACACACCTGCTAGAAATGGACACAGTTTTATCCTCACTAGAGTGGATTGTTTCTTTGACTGTGATACCCAAAAAAGGACTAGTGGCAGGAGGAAATGCCTAGAGATCCAGTCTCTTCATTCAAGTTGTTGGATTAGGTCCTAGGTGCCATTGCTTCAGTCCCTTCTCTTTTGGAAATCTCATTTCCTGTAAACATTAGACATAACCACTAAAACCACCTGTAAATAAAAAGAGAGAAACTAAGAAGTCAGAAACCCAGATTTACCCTTGAATACAATGTTTAGCTGTAAGGCTCATAGCCACAGGCCCTGTTCTTTTTTTGTTTGTTTGTTTGTTTGTTTGTTTGTTTTACATTTTCAAAGAGTAATTTTAATCAATATTTTTACCTTTCTCTCTGGCAATCCAACGATTTCATACTGTTTTCTCCTATCCCTATTCTAACTGCATTGTCACTGCTGTCATATATTTTAATTAACAATATATATTTAAGGTATTGTTTTATGTTCCTTTCATTTATCACATTGCTTGTACTTTTTTCCTTTCTGCATATTAGGCCTTCCATCCAGGGTTATTTTCCTTCCGCCTAATATACATTCTTTAGGATTTCTGCTAATGTAAGTCTGCTAATAGAATATTTCCTCAGTTTTTACCTAGAGTAAATGTCTTACCTTGCCTGATTCCTGAAAGTTTTTTTTTTTTTTTTTTTTGCTTCATTTTCTGGGTACAAAATTTTAAGGTGGAAGTTATTTTCTTTCAGCTTCATAAGGGTCTTTTTTCTAACTTCCATTTTTGCTGTCAATCTTATGTTTCCATGAAAATTATCTGTCTTTCCATCTTCCCATCCTCAAAAGCCCCTGTTGCTTTTAACACCTTTTGTTTTTTTGCAATTTCACCATGCTGCGACTAGGAATATATTTCTTTTATATTTTGTTTGGAATTTGGTGGTATTCTTGAATCTGTGGGTGATGTCTTTCATTAGTTTTGGAGAGCTTTCAGCCATCGTCTCAACAAATACTACTGCCTTTTATCCCATTCTCCTTCTGGAACTCCTGTCTAAATGTGTGCCAGACTTTCTCCCTCTATCTCCTATGCCACTTTCTTATTCTTTTGCATGCTCTATTTGTCTCACAATTCTACTTACTGGATTTTTTTTTTTCCCCTTATCTTACATTTGAATATCTCTTTAGCTACATCTCATCTGTTAAAACTTTCCATTGATGTTTTTAATTTTAGTCGTATTTTTCATTTCTAGAAGTTCTATTTGCATTTTTTATCAAACATGCTATATATTCTTTATGGTTTTATTTTCCCTGAAGATTTTTGAAGTTTTTAATTTATTTCTTTATATATAGTTTAAGCAGGTTTTTTTTTTTTTTTTTTTTTTATAGTCTGTGTTTTATAAATTTATTATCTGACATGTTTGTGAGTTTGTTGTCTCTTTCATCCTGCTCTGTTTTTTGGTATTTTTGCTTTCTTGTGTGGCTGGTTATTTTTTACTGTGTGCTTGTCATTACATTAAAAAAAAAAAAAAAAGAGTAGAAATTCCTTGAGCCCTAGAATGAAAGTGCCTTTCTCTAGAGGCTGTTTTTGTTTCTTAAAGGCGATTGGGGGAACTTTTGTCCAGAACCACTTTAAAGTAAATTAATTACTTTCAGTTCCTCAGATAGCCCAGGTAATTCAAACTTTAATACAATTTCTTGAAAGGGATGTTCAGCTTTCAGTTTGCTCTCACCTTAGGAATATAGCCTTCTGAGATCTTAACTTATTTTAAGAGTGTTTTTGTGTTAGACTCCTCTACTTCAAAAGGTTCTTTGGCTTTGATTTCCGTTCCCCTGTGTCATGGATTGAATTATATCCCCCTCAAAATATGTGCTGTAAAGTCTAAACTCTGTGTCTGTGGTTATAATCCCATTTGGGGATAGGATGTCTTTGTTATGTTAATGAGATAGGATTAGTGTAGGGTGTATCTTGAGTCAGTCTCTCTTGAGATGTAAAATAGATTGAACAAACAAGCAAGTAAGCAGAGATGGGGTAAGGTGGTAGATGCCAAGACACATGAAGATCTCCAAGGAATCAGGAAGCAGAAGCTGAAGAGACAAGAACCTTCCCCCAGAGCCAACAGAGACAGGAGGCCTTTCCCTGGATCCAGTGCCCTGAATTCAGACTCCTACCCTCCTAAACTGTGAGAAAATAAATTTCTGTTTGTTAAAGCCACCCACTTGTGGTATTTCTATCATAGCAGCACTAGATAACTAGGACCCCTGACATTTTGAGGTTGTCAAAACAAAGTTCAAATTTATTTGACTAAACAGATGCCTTCAGTTCAGGGCTCAGCTGTTGCTGTTCCTACATTCTCTTGGTAATTTGTTGTTGTTAGTTGCCATTGAGTTGGCTTTGACCCATGGCAACCTTACATATAACAAAAGAAAACATTGCCTGGTCCTGTGCCATCTTCATGATTGTTGGTATGTTTGGTCCATTATAGTAGACATTGTGTCAGTTAATCTCATTGAGGGTTTCCCTCGTTTACACTGCTCCTCTACCAACCATGATGTCTTTTTCTAGCAAGTGGTCTTTCCTGATGACATGTTCAAAATAAGCAAGCCAAAGTCTCGCCATCCTCACATCTAAGGAGTGTTATGGCTGTATTTCTTTTTAGACATTTGTTCACTCTTTTCTTCTGGCAGTCTGCTGTATATTCAGTATTCTTCATCAACATGACAATTCGAAAACATCAATTCTCCTTCTGTCAACTCCTTAATTGAGTCTGGTAATTTCATATCAGGTTAGAAGCTCTTTGTTTTTTTTAAGTAGATATAAAATATGTCTTAGCTAACTCTTTTAGTTGTTTTCAATGGGCAGGCTCACCTGAGTAACCTAATTTGTAATCTCTAGAAATAAGAATGGTGTTTTCTTAAACTAAAACCAACATCGCCAAAACCACCCACCTCGCTGCAAGCTTTTTCCTTTTTCTTATGTGATAATCAGTGTACTCAGAGGAGACCATTATGGAGTAGGAATAGGCACTTGCTGTTTGACCTTGTGAAAACTTTTTATCTTTCTGAATCTCGATTTCCTCAGATGTGAAGCCAAGAAACCAATAGTCTGTGATGCCTATCTTGTGCATCTTAAATAAGATCACAAATGTGTGGTTTTAATTGGTTGGATGATGTATAAGAAAGTGCTTTGTAAAATGCCAGCCCACCACATATGTCTTTCTGTTGTCAATTTTATGCTGCTCTCACATTTAGTATCTCATTTCCCTGTGTGCCTGAGCCTCCCTCCTCTCACTTTCCCTTCTTTCCCCTCTTATCCAGGACTGTTCGCTCAATGGCAGTTCTACTTGGCAGGACTTCTTTTCTTCATTTTTTTTTTTAATATTTGTTCCCTGTCTTATGAAAATTTCGACACTTGTCTACAATCAGCCCTTTGACTTGCCTTTCCTTTAGCTTCCCCTGCTCCTTGCTTCTTCTCATTTATTTCTGACAGGCATCATGTAACAAATCCTTAATTTGGTGATCTATATGTAGCCCACAGGCAAAATAGCAAGCTGAAGTCCGGGCTGGCTGCAGGAATTCAGCTAGTGCTTCTAAATATCCCAAACTGTCTACTTCTCACTTTCCCAGAGGGCCGAGTGTTCCCAGAAAGGGGGTGGTGGGATGGTTAGAGAGAAGTAAAAGTGTGAGAGGTTGGGGAGCAAGAAAAGAAAGCCCTAACAAACAACAATTTTCTGTGAGGAGAGTTGGAAGAAGTGTGTTGGATGGAAGTACATAAGACCTAGGATGTAGGTGGGCAGGTGGTTGTAAGTGAAAATAGTGTTTGCTGGTTGAAAAACAAGTTAAAGAAACAAGGCCTGCAGCTTGGGGATGCTCACTGAGAATGTTGGGTGGGGAACATGTACTTGGACATATGGCTATTTAGGTATTTTCATCACTGACCTATAGCTGAATAAGCAAAGGGAAGCTTCTATATACACTGATATTTCTGAAACTGTGTTCAAAGTAGCATCGATGGTGTCTAAGAGGTTAATAGATATTTCTATAGGGAGGAGCAGCCACCTGTCTGTCAGATTTTTGTACTGTGGTGGCTTGTATGTTGCTGGGAGGCTGGGAACTATGTAAACAGTATTTCAAATGCCAGAAGGGTCACTCATAGTGGACAGGTTTCAGCAGAGCTTCCAGACTAAGACAGGCTAATAAAAAAGGCCTGGAAATATACTTCTGAAAATTAGCCAGTGAAAACCATGTGGATCACAACAGAATATTGTCCAGTATGGTGCTGGAAGATGAGTCCACTAGCTTGAAAGGCACTCAAGATACATAGTAGCCACAAAAATGGACTCAAGCATACCAACAATCATGGAGATAACATAATACCAGGCTATGTTTTATTGTGTTGTACGTGGGGTCACCATGAGCCAGAGATGACTCAGTGGCAGCTAATAGCTGGTGGATTCCAACTCCTGACCTTTTGGTTAGCAGCCGAGCTCTTAGCCACTGCATCACCAGAGCTCCAACAACAACGTGGGGAGGAAAAATGTACCTTAGACAGATAATTTTAAGGAACAGTGTGTGATTTATCTCCCATTTGGAGCTCCATGGTCTATATGAACATAGTAAAGAATCTGAAAAGTTCTGCAGTTATTTAATGAATTTACTTAACCCAAACTTTCCCCAAATGTTTTTTTTTTTAATTAATATTGTGTTTAAGTTGAAAGTTTACACAGCAAATTAGGTTCCTGTTTAATAATTTCTATACAAATTCTACAGTGATATTGGTTACATTTTTCACAATGTGTCATTATTCTCATCCATTCAGTTCTGGTTGTACCATTTCCAGTACTCTAATTTCCCTGCCTCCTCAACTAATCATCTTTGCTTTAGAGTAATTTTTTGACAATTTGCTGTCCTATAAATGATTTTTCTTAAAAAAGCTCATTACTCATGGATAATATTCTTTATTTTATGAGCTAATCTGCTATTTAGCCAAAAGGTGACCTCAAGGGGTAATTTTAGGTTTAAGGTTTAAAGTGTATCTCAGGACAATAGTCTCAGGGAGTCCTCTAGTCTCAACCAGCCCCGTAAATCTGGATTTTTAAAAATTTGAATTCTGATACACATTTATCTTCCATTCTATAAGGATCTATTTATTGTGGCCCTGATCAGAACAGTCAGTAATGGTAGCCCAGCACCGTCTACTTCTTCCAGTCTCAGGATAGATGAGGCTGTGTTTGTTGTCGACTATTAGTCCTGTAGACGTCTTTCTCTTTTGTTCCAGATGAGTAGAAATCAGTAGTTGTGTTTTGGATGGCTACTTGCTACTGTGCATCAGGGTTGTATCATTTCACCATACCTATTCAATCTGTATGCTGAGCAAGTAATCCAAGAAGCTGGGCTACATGAAGAAAAACAGGGCATCAGGATTGGAGGAAGACTCATTAACAACCTGTGTTATGCAGATGACACAACTTTGCTTGCTGAAAGTGAAGAAGACTCGAAGCACTAACTGATGAAAATCAAGGACCACAGCCTTCAGTATGGATTAGACCTCAACATAAAGAAAACAAAAATCCTCACAAATGGACCAATAAGCAACATCATGATGAATGGAGAAAAGATTCAAGTTGTCAAGGATTTCGTTTTACTTGGATCCACAGTCAACACCCATGGAAGCAGCAGTCAAGAAATCAAAAGACGCATTGTATTGGGCAGATCTGCTGCAAAAGACCCCTTTAAAGTGTTGAAAAGCAAAGATGTCACCTTGAAGCCTAAGGTGTGCCTCACCCAAGCCATGGTATTTTCAATTGGATCATATGCATGTGAGAGCCGGACGATGAATAAGGAAGACTGAAGAAGAATTGACGCCTTTGAATTGTGGTGTTGGCAAAGAATATTAAATATACCATGGACTGTCAGAATAAACAAATCCGTCTTGGAAGAAGTACAACCAGAATGCTCCTTAGAAGCAAGGATGGTGAGACTGCATCTTACATACTTTGGACATGTTATCAAATGGGATCAGTTCCTGGAAAAGGACATCATCCTTGGTAAAGTACAGGGTCAGCAGAAGAGAGGAAGATCCTCAGTGAGGTGGATTGACACAGTGGTTGTGACAGTGGGCTCAAGCATAGCAACAATTGTAAGGATGCCGCAGGACCCGGCAGTGTTTTGTTCTGTGGTACATAGGATTGTGATAAGTCAGAACCAACTCGACGGCACCTAACAATAACAACAACAACTTGCAAGTTTATTATACCCCAGACACTATCACCACATTGGGATGTAAAACCTACACTTTATGAACTATATTATGTCAGTTACCTGAGTTGTCACATAAGACTACAGTCCTAAGTCTTCCAACCCAGAAAACCAATCTTGTGAGGTGTTTGGTTATGTCTGAGAAGTATCTGTACCTGTGTCAACTATGTAGTTTATTATATATACAGATATACATGCATGTACACACATACCTATATGTATATATACCTATATAGATGTTTCTATCTGTGAACACATATGTACCCGCGTATGCATACTCATATACTTATATGCGTATTTGTGTAACTACACATTTTTTGATTGTTGTTGATGCTGTTGCAAAATTATATTTGTTGTATCCTTTATGAAAGGCATCCTTTTTTCTTGTGCTCTTCTTAGTGACATCACTTACATTTGTCAAGCTGTGTGCATTTCACCCATATTAGATGCTGCTTTCCCATCACCAAAAATAACAAGAGTCTACTATCTCACTTCCCCCACCCATCCCTGGTAACCACCAATGGGTGTTGGTCTCAGCATATATGTCTTTTATTATCTTCTTGAAAAAGTATGATCATACAATGTTTGTCCTTTTGTGATTGACTTATTTCACTGAGCATAATGTCCTCTAGATTAATCCACATGATGTTTTGAGGACTCATCATTATTCTTTATGGTTGCATAGTATTCCATTTTATGTATGTACCACATTTTATCCATTCTTCCATTGATAGGCACTAAGGTTGTGTCCATCTTTTTGCTAGTGTGAATAATGGTTCAGTGAACACAGTTGTGCATGTGTCTATTCATGTCACTGCTGTGAAATCTCTAGGGAATATACCTAGGCGTGGGATTGCTGGATCATAAGATACTTCTATTTCTCGCTCTTTGAGGAAGTACTATACCATTTTTCATAGCAGTTGTACCATTTTACAATCCCATCAACAGTGGATGAGTGTTGCAATCTCCCCACAACCTCACCAGCATTTGTTGTTTTCTGTTTTCTTTTATGTATTTATTTTTATCAATGCCATTTTTGCAGGAGTGAGATGGTACTCATTGTAGTTTTGATTTGCATCTTCCTATTGGCTAATAATTGTGAGCTTGTTTTCATCTGTTGACCACTCGAATGTCCTCTTTGGTGAAGTATCTGTTCATGTCCTTTGTCCATTTTTTAAATTAGATTGTTTATCTTTTTGTTATCAAGTTGTTGACGTTTTCTATCTGTTGTAGAGATTAGACCCTCATCAGATATGTCATTCCCAAATATTTTTCCCAGTCTGTAGGTTTTCTTTTTACTCTTTTGATACAGTCTTTTGATGAGCATAAGTATTTAATTTTTAGGAGGTCCCAGTTATCTAACTTGTTTTCTGATATTTGTAGCATTTGTAGTTTAATTTGGTAATCTATTTCTGCATAAAAGCAAGTCCCATAGTTTTGTCCCTATGTTATCTTCCAGGAACTTGATAGTTTTAGCTTTAATGTTAAGGTCTTTGATTCATTTTGTTAGCTTTTGTGTATGGTGTGAAGTATGCATCCTGTTTCATTTTTCTGCACATGGATATCCAGTTTTGCCAGCACCATTTGTTAAAGAGACTGTTTCTCCCCACAGAATGGGTTTTAACCCTTTGTTGAAAATCAGCTTTCCATAGGTGGATGGATTTACTGCTGGATTCTCAATTTTATTCCGTTGGTCTATTGTCTGTCATTGAACCAATACCAGTCTGCTTTGATTACTGTGGCTGTACAGTATAATTTGAGATGGGTAAGTGTGAGGCCACCTACTTTATTTTTCTTCTTCAATATTGCTTTGACTATCGGGGCCTCTTTCCTTTCTATTAAAGTTGTTTTTATGGTTTTTCCCTTTCAGTATAATAAGGTGTTGAAATTTGGATCAGGATCACATTATATCGGTAGATCACTTTGGGTAGTATTGACATTTTCACAATGTTATATCTTCCAATCCGTTACCATGGAATGCCCTTCCATTTACATAGACCTCTTTTAGTTTCTTTTAGTAGTGGTTTATACTTTTCTTTTTACAGGGCTTTTCTATCCCTGGTTAATTCCTAGGTGTGTTTTGTCACTTGGAGGGGGTGTCATGGATAGAATGTGTCACCCAAAAAATGTGTGTCAACTTGGCTAGTCCATGATTCCCAGTATTGTGTGATTGTCTGATATTTGCTATCTGATGTGATTTTCCTATGTGTTGTAAATCCTACCTCTATGATGTTAATGAGGCAGAATTTGCAGCAGTTATGTTAATGAGGCAGGACTCAATCTACAAGATTAGGTTGTGTTTTTAGGTCAATCTCTTTTGAAACATGAGAGAGAGAGACATGGGGAACTCATACCACCAAGAAACAAGAGCTAGGAGAATAGTGTGCCCTTTGGACCCAGGGTCCCTGTGCTGAGAAGCTCCTAGACCAAGGAAAGACTGATGACAAGTACCTTCCCCCAGAGCCGACAGAGAGAGAAAGCCTTCCCCTGGAGCTGGTACCCTGAATTCAGACTTCTAGCCTCCTAGACTGTGAGAGAATAAATTTCTCTTTGTTATAGCCATCCGCTTGTGATATTTCTGTTGTAGCAGCAGTAGATGACTAAGACAGAATTTGGTACCAAGAGTGGGGTGCTGCTCCAACAGGTACTTAAAATGTGGAAGTGGTAAAGGAACCAACTGAGTTTTGTGTGTCTATTGTACCCTGGCACTTTTCTGAATTTTTCTATTAGACCAGTAGCTTTCTTGTGGAGTCTCTGCATTTTACTATGTATATCATGTCATCTGTAAATAGAGATAGTTTTACTTCTTCCTTTTTAATTCGGATACACTTCATTACCCTTTCTTGCCATATTTCTCTGGCTAGGACTTCCAGTACAAGACTGAATAAGAGTGATGATAATAGGCATCCTTGTCAAGTTCTTGTTCTCAAGGAGGAGGTGCTCAGTATTTCTCAACTGAGAATAATATTGACTGTTGTTTTCACATATGTGTCCCTAATTATGTTGAGGAATTTTCTTTTTATTCCTATTATTCCTATTTTGCTTAAGAGTTTTTTATTATTATTATTATTTTTATTCAGGAGAGTGTGCTGGATTTTATCAAATGCCTTTTCTTCATCAGTTGAGATGATCATGAGATTCTTTTGTTTTATTTATGTGATTAATTACATAAATTGACTTTCTAATGGTGAACCTTACTTGCATTCCTAATATGAATCCCATTTGATCATGATGTATGATTTTCTTAATGTGTTGTTGAATTCCATTCATAAGAATTTTGTTGAGAATTTTTGCATCTATATTCATGAGGGATATTAGTCCATAATTTTCTTTTTCTTTCTTTTTTTTTGTGATATTTTTACCTGTCTTTGGTATCGGGATGATGCTGGCTTCATAGAATGAGTTAGGAAGTATTCCTTCCTTTTGTATGTTTTGGAAGAGTTTAAGTAGAATTGGTGTCAACTTTTCTCTGAATGCTTGGTAAAATTCCCAAGTGAAGCCATCTGGGCCTGGGTTTTTTTTCTTGTTGTTGAGAGTTTTATGATGACATCTTCAATCTTTTCTTTTGTTATGGATAGGTTTAGACTTTCTATCTCTTTTTGTGTTAGTTTAGGTAGGTAGTGTGTTTCTAGGAATTTGTCCATTTCTTATAGGTTTTCAAATTTGTTATAGTACGATGTTTTCATAATATTGTTATGATCCTTTTTATCTCAGTTAGATCCATTGTAATGTCTCCATTTCCATTTCTTATTTTGGTTATTTGCATCTTCTCATTTTTTTTCCTTTGTTAACTTGACTAGTAGTTTGTCAATTTTACTGTATCCTTTTTCAAAGAAACAACTTCTAGTCTTGTTGTTTCTTTCTGTTGTTTTGCTGTTTTCTATTTCATTTATTTCTGTTCTAATCTTATTGCCTTTCTTCTGGTAACTTTGAACTTCTTTTGCTCTTTTCTGTTTGTTGAAGTTGCTGGGTTATGTTATTGATTTTGAACCTTTCTTCTTTCTTAATGTCTATATTTATTGCTGTAAATTTTCCTCTGACCACTGCTTTTAGTGTGTCCCAAATATTTTGGTATATTGTGTTCTTATTCTTGATTTTTTTTTTTAGCTTTGATTTCTTTTATCACCCAATTGTTTTTTAGTAATGTTAGTTTCCATTTATTTATTTTCCTTATTCTTTCTCTTATTAATTTCTAGTTTCATACCATTACAGTCAGAGAAGATGCTTTGTATAATTTCAGTCTTTTTAAATTTATTGAGGCTTTGTTTGTGGCCCAAAATATGGTCTGTTGTGAAGAATGTTTCATGTGCATTGGATAAGAATGTGTATTGTGCTGCCATTGGGTGGTGTATTCTATATATGTTTATGAGGTCCAGTTGGTTAATAGTGTTATTAAGATCTTCTATATCTTTATTGATTTCCTTTCTAGTTCTTCTGTCCATCGTCAAAAGTGGTGTGTTAACAGTAGTTTTGATAACCAAAGTCATTTTTTTCCATCTTCTAAACCTCTACACAAGAACAACCAGATCTAACATATCTCAAACTACTGTGTGTGTGAATGAACACTCTCTTTTGCTTCATAACTGAAAGCTGTACATTTGTCTTGGATTGTATATTGTGTTTGTGTATTTATGCTTTGATTCATAGTAACTTCTCATGTTATGGAATTGATTTGCATTGAACACAAACTGTAAATTAAAAAAATGACTGAAAGCGCAATCTATTGAATTGCAAGAGTTTTTACTTCTGTGAAGTCTTTACCTGGCTTGGTATTTGGGTGAAGCTGTCGTGTGCCTTTATCTCAGGTCCTTGCCTGATTTTGTTGGTTTTCTATCTGAAGAACTCCTTTAATATTTCTTGTAGGGCTGGTCTGGTGGTAACAAATTCCCTTAATTTCGGCTTATCTGGGAATGTCCTAATTTCACCCTCATTTTTTTAAAGACTCTTTTGCTGGATATAGGATTCTTGGTTGACATTTCTTTTCTTTCAGGGCTTTGTACATGTTATCCCATTGCCTTCTTGCCCGCACAGTTTCTGATGAAAAATCAGCCATTAGTCTTATTGAGTCTAAAAAAATGGTGAACATGTGAGTGGAAAATGGAGGAAGGGTGATGCTTTTTTATGCAGTGGCAAATAACTTGTCTGAATTATATTCAAATGTTTGGTGGAAGCTAGAACTTGTAAGTAATCAACTTGGATATCTAGCTCAGGAGATTTCTAAGCAAGATCTTAAAGGGGCCACATGGTTTCTCCCTGATGCTTATAGTAAAATGTGAGGGGAAAGAGATGGACTTAAAACTGAACTGTGCAAGATGAAAACAGAAGTTAAAGATTTGGAAGATTCTGTTGTACAACCTAAGGACGCAAGTCCCAGAATGTTCACCAAGAATGTGGCTATGCAACCTTTTGTTAAAGAGATTAAGCCTGTGACTGATGGATCTAACCAACTACCACAACGGAAAACCCATCAGCTTAGACTGAAGGAGACAGAGAAAGAATGAAAGGAAAGAATACTATCTGCCTCTTGGAATTCTACAGGCAGGAAACAGGCCAAAGGAGCTACATTTGTTGTCCTCTAAGAAAAAAAAAAAAAAAAAAAAGAACCATCTTGGAGCAGCTCAGAGATCAGCAGAACCATTGGAAGGACCATAGAAAGCAGGCCTTCTTGGATTGAAAGGATGGAGCCATGGTCTCTTGGATCTCAAAGGCTGGGTCCACAGCCTCCTAGGTTTCAAAGAGTTGGAATTTCGCCAACTTGGTTTTGGAGTGTGGGGCTACCATTAAGGTATGTCAGGGGGAAGGGGCTGCCACCCAAAGCTGAGGAGATGGGGCTGCCATGCCAAGGGGCAGAAGAATAGGGTCTCATGGTGCCGAGGAAGTGGTGTCACCACTCAGATGGCCTACATGAATGAAGCCTCCCAAAGCTGAGGGAGCAGAATTGTTGCCCCAGTGGGCCTGGAAGGTGGAGCTGAAGCCCAGAGCCAAGGGACCTCTACCCAAAGTCCAGAGGGCATGTTCTACACCCAAAGTCTGGAAGGCAGGGCTGTTGTCCAGGTAGTCTCAGAGAACAGAGGATTATTTTCAAGCCTTGAGAGCTAATGTAATATGTTTTACTGGGTTTTGGACTTGCTTGGTGCCTGGTATCCCTTCTTTCCCTCCAGTTTCTCCCATTTGTAATGAAAATATCTGCTTTGTTCTTGTTCTATCATTGTATTTTGGAAGCAGATAACTTGTAGTCTAGATTCCACAGGTGCACAAATGAAAAGGAATTTTGTCCCAGCAAGGAATTATGACTAAAGTCTCATCCATATTTGGTTTAGATGATTCAGAAGATGAGATTTTTCACTTGGAGCTGATTTAAGACTTTTGGGATGATGTAATGGTGTGAATGTATTTTGCATGTGGCAAGGGCATGAATTTTGGGGGCCAAAGAGTGAAATGTTACAAATTAGATTGTGTCCTCTAAAAATATGCATGGTAAACCCTAACCTCTGTGCCTGTGGTTATCCCACTCGGGAATGGGTTGTCCTTGTTATGTTAATGAGGCAGGATTAGTGTAGAATATGTCTTAAGTCCGTCTTTTTGAGATATGAAAAAAGATTAAACAAGCAAGTGAGCAAGCAGAGCTGGTATAAGACACTAAGATAGATGGAGAACTCCAGGGAACCAGGAAGCAGAAGCTGAAGAGACAAGGACCTTCTTCAAGAACCAACAGAAAGAGAAATTCTTCCCCTAGAGCCGGTGCTACGAATTCAGACTTCTGGCCTCCTAAATTGTGAAAAAAATAATTTCTATTTGTTTAAGCCACCCACTTGTGGCTATTTCTGTTATGGCAGCACTAGGTAACTAAAACAAATACTAACTATGGTAACATTATGCAGGACGCTTAGAATTTAGGAAAAGTGTTAATCCTAAAGTGATTGTCAGCTCTGGTTTACCTTTGTTACTCAGGGATTCTGTCAAACAACAAGTTTCCAGATAGGTAACTGTGGGCAAAATTCTGTTACTGGAGCACATACGTGTGTACTAGGAGCATACTGTTCAGTAAGGATAATAGTTACCATTGATTAGTGCCTGTTTGTGTCCAGTGTGCTTTAATTCATATGATGATCCTGCAGGTTAGATAGCATTATCCCCATTTTATCAACGAGAAAACTAAGACATGGACTTGTTAAGTAATTTTCCCAAGGCAAATAACTCAGCCAGAATTTGATATGAGGTCTGACTGACTCTAATGTAATGTTTTCCATTACTATTCAATTTGGGAAATGGGTCACATTTACTAAAACCAAACAAAACAAACAACAAAAAAGTAAACAAATTTAACATAATTTCTAAAGTTTCTAAAGTTACAAGGACCATTTAATTCAGTTATTGAATATTAACTCTGAGACATGAAAATTATCTGGCCCTATGTTATTTTTTTTATGTTATAGATTGAATTGTGTCCCCACAAAAAATGTGTGTCCACTTGGCTAGTCCATCATTCCTATGGCTAGCTGATTCAGCCTTGAATTATGGTATTGGCAAAGAATACTGAACATACCATGGACTGCCAGAAGAACAAACAAATCTGCCTTAGAAGTACAGCCAGAATGCTCCTTAGAAGCTAGGACAGTGAGACTTTGTCTCAGGTAATTTGGACATATTATCAGGAGGGACCAGTCCCTGGAGAAGGACATCATACTCCGTGTAGTGGAGGATCAGTGAAAAAGAGGAAGACACTCAATGAAATGGATTGACACAGTAGCTGTAACAATAGGTTCGAGCATAACAACGATTGCCACCAATTATCCTGAGTCTTAGTTCAGAGCTCTTTTACCCAGAACAACCTTCAACTCCGTCTTTGGCAGAGACTTTTTGTCAAGGTAAGGGGCTTCCGGGTGTTCAACTTGCAATGTGAAGATGAGAAACCATCTATCTCCAACACAGCATGTTCCTTATATGTGGGGATGTAAAAAACAAAGACTATCCCATTCATCTTTGTGTGCTGAATTGCAGTGTCCCTGGCACAGAGAAAGAAGGAGCTGAGGCAGTTATTGACCTGTATTCTCTTGAATCTCCCCAACGGGGAGTCTGGAGAAATGAGGCAGTCTTTTTAGGGTTAACTGCAAACTCAAGCCAAGGAGAGGTGGGAATGCTGTTCCCATGCCCTCTCCCCAAACCTCCTCCTTATTGCTTGTCCTTCACTTTCCAGATTTCCTGCCTCCAGTCCACAAACCACTTTTAAATTTAAGCTACTAAGTAAAGCTGACAGCAGAAGCTCTGAGAGATACACGTATTTTCAGCTCAGCTCTTCTTGGCTACAAACTGATGTTATCATCTGCCCTACCCCTTCCTATGTAAGCTTCTTCGCCACCTCTTTGCCCCCTGCTTTCTTAAGCCCCCTTAGCAGTCACTTGTCTCTCACTTGTCTGATGTATTAATTCTGTTTTGCTCTCTCCCTCTCATCTTTGTCTAGGACTGCTCTTTTATTTTCTCTTCCCTTTTCCCCCATATTTCTTAGAGCCCCACATCTTATTGTCCTTACCAGCTCTCTCATTCGTGAAGTGTTGTTGTTAAGTGCCCTCATATCAGCTCTGAATCATAGTGACCCAATGTATAAAAGAACGAAACCCTGCCCAGTCCTGCGCCATCCTCACAATTGTTATGCTTGAACCCATTGTTGCAGCTATTGTGTCAATCCATTTCATTGAGTGTCTTCCTCTTTTTCACTGACCCTTCACTTTACAGAGTATGATGTCCTTCTCAGGGACTGGTCCCTCCTGATAATATGTCCAAAGTACCTGAGACAAGTCTCACCATCCTGGCTTCTAGGGAGCATTCTGGCTGTACAACTAAGACAGGTTTGTTGGTTCTTTTGGCAGTCCATGGTGTATTCGGTATTCTTTGCCAATACCATAATTCAAGGCATCAGTTCTTTTTTAGTCTTCTTTATTCATGGTCTAGTTTTTGCATGCATATGAGAAGACTGAAAATACCATAGCTTGGGTTAGGTGCACCTTAGTCCTCAAAGTGACATCTTTGCTTTTCAACACTTTCAAGAGGCCTTTTGCAGCAATGCAATATGTCGTTTGATTTCTTGAGTGCTGCTTCCATGGGTGTTGATTGTGGATCCAAGTAAAATGAAATCCTTGACAACTTCAATATTTTTTCCATTAAACATGATAATTTCTTATTGGTCTAGTTGTGAGAATTTTCATTTTCTTTACATTGAGGTGAAATCCATACTGAAGGCTGTAGTCTTGATCAGTAAAAAAAAAAGTAGGTGCTTCAAATCTCTTTACTTTCAGCAAGCAAGGTTGTGTCATCTGCATATTGCAGGTGTTAGTCTTCCTCCAATCCTGATACCCATTCTTCCTATAGTCCAATTTCTTGGATTATTTGCTCAGCATACAGATTGAATAAGTACAGTGAAAAGATACAACCCTAACACATGCCTTTCCTGACTTTAAACCATGCAGTATCCCCTTGTTCTGTTCAAAGGACTGCCTCTTGGTCTAAGTACAGGTTCCTCATGAGCACAATTAAGTGTTCTAGAATTCCCATTCTTTGCAACATTATCCATGATTTGTTATGATCCCCAAAGTCAAATGCCTTTGCATAGTCCTAAAACACAGGGAAACGTCTTTCTAGTATTCTCTTCTTTCAGCCAGGATCTATCTGACATCAGCAGTGATATCCTCTTTTGAATCTAGCTTGAATTTCTGGCAGTTCTCTGTTGAATGGTCTTCAGCAAAATTTTGTGTGTGATGTTGATGATATTGTAGGATAATTTCCACATTGTGTTGAATCACCTTTCTTTGGAATGGGCACAAATATGGATCTCTTGTAGTCATTTGGCCAAGTAGCTGTCTTCCACATTTCTTGGCATAGATGAGTGAGTCTCTCCAGTGCTGCCCATTAACTATAAATGTGCTTTATTTTATCTCCCTCATAAGCTCAGCATGTATCCTAATACTGTTTCTTCACACCCCTGCTAATTTTGTTCTTTTCTGTTTATTTCTACCATTCCCTTCCCATCTGTAGTGATTCCCCATTTCCTTCCATTTTCTTTCTGTTACATATTTCCCCTCTTCCACCCTGACTTTTGTCTTAAAAAGTATTCATCTCTTTCTCCAGCATGCCCCCAACCCCATCCCTCTGCCATCTCTGTGCAAGGTTCTTCCTCCCACCTAACCTCTGTCCTTATTTTGCTCATTACTGGAAAACACAGAACCCCCATTTCATGGAGATGCTAACGATGTCTCAGTCAAAGGGAGCACATGTCTTCTTTCAGAGGATTTGGATGGTATCTGACTTATCTAGAACTGCTGTAAAAGAAATACCACAAGTGAATGGCCTTAACAAACAAGAGTTTGTTCTGTCATAGTTTGGGAGGCTAGAAGTCCAAATTCAGGGTGCCAACTCCAGGGGAAAGCTTTCTCTGTCAGCTCTGGGGGAAAGTCCTTGTCGTCAATCTTCCCCTTGTCTAGGAGCCTCTCCTCTCAGGGACTCTGGGCCCACAGGACATGTACTCATGCTCTTCTTGCTTGGTGATAAAGAGGTCCACCTATCTCTAGAGCTGCCTCAGTCTGAAAGGGTAGGGCCACAGTCTCCAAGGTCCCAATGGGTGAAGTCACCAGCCAGACTAAGAGAATGGGACAACCCAAATACAAGGGATCAGAGTTGCCATTCCAGTGGGCCTGGAAGGTGAACCTGAAGCTCAGGGCCGAAGGGCCTCTACTCAGAATCTAGATAGTTTGGCAGGGTCATTGTCTAAATTATCTCAGAGAATAGGGAATTGTTTTCAAGCCTTGAGAGCTAATGTAATGTGTTCTGCTGACTTGTTTCGTGTCTGCTTTCCCTTCTTTCTCTCCAATTTCTCCCATTTGTAATGGAAATATCTAGCTTGTGCCTATTCCACCATTGTACTTTGGAAGTCAATAATTTGTATTCTAGATTTCATAGATAAAGAGGAATTTTTGGATTTTGGACTTGGAGTTTTTTTTAAGACTTTTTGGATGATATGAAGGGGGGATGTACATGTGGCAAGGACATGTACTTGTGGCAAGGACTTGAATTTTGGGGGGCCAAAGGGTAGAATATTATCTTCGGTCAATCTCTTTTGAGATATAAAATAGAGAAATGCACAGAGAGACAGGGGAACTTCCTAGCACTCAAAAATCAGAGCCAGGAGTGAATTGTGTCCTTAGGACCTTGGGTTCCTGTGCTGAGATGCTCCTAGACCAGGGGAAGATTGATGACAAGGACCTTCCACCACAACCTATAGCAAGAGAAAGTCTTCACCTGGAGTTGGCACCCTGAGTTTGGACTTCTAGCCTCCTAATCTGTGAGAGAATAAATCTCTGTTAAAGCCATTCACTGGTGGTATTTCTGTTGTAGCAGCACTAAATAACTATGACGGATTGGTTTCCAGTTGAATCAGCATACTCTTGTTCCTGTTTGGATTTTCTAGGCTAGAGTTTCTCAGTTTTGGCACTACTGACATTTGGGACTGGATAATTCTTTGTGGTGGGGCCAGTCCTATGCACTGTTAGATGTTTAGTAGCACCCCAGGCCTCTAACCACTATGTGCTAGTTACACCCTCATACCAGTTGTAAAAAAAAAAAAAAAAGTCTCTAGACTTTACCAAATATCCCCTGGGGGAAAAATCACCCAGGTGGAGAACCTCTGCCCTAAACCACAGACTGCAACCTCACTTCTTGAATCTGAGACTGTGGTGATTTTTCTCACACCCATTAGAAAGCCAAGAGGAAGGTAAAATGATAATGATGGAAGTTGTCAGTGAGGACGCACAAGATACAGATGCTTGTCAGGGCGAACTTGAGTGTTTTTGTTGTGGAGTTTTGTTTGTGTCTGTATGGCTCTGCTCTGATCTTTTTTGCTTCCTTCTTTCATCTTTCTGTCCATACCCTCCTTTTAGCTCTGTTTAGCTATAACCCAAACTTCTTTCTCGCATGAAACGACAGTCTTGAGCCTCTGCTTGTTAAAATGATTCTCATCAAACCTTTAAGTGATTCCTACAGAAGTGGCTGTGACAGGATGTCTTAGTTATCTAGTGCTGCTATAACAGAAATACCGTAAGTGGATGGCTTTAACAAAGATAAATTTATTTTCTCACTGTCTAGTAGGCTAGAAGTACAAATTCAGGGCATCAGTTCCAGGGGAAGGATTTCTCTGTTGGCTCTAGAGGAAAGTCCCTCTCATCAATCTTCCCCTGGACTGGAGCTTCTCCACACAGGAACCCTGGGTCCAAAGGACATGCTCTGCTCCCAGCACTGCTTTCTTGGTGGTATGAAGTCACCCTGTCTCTCTGCTCGCTTCTCTCTTTTATATCTCAAAAAGAGATTGCCTTAAGACACTATCTAATTTTGTAAATCTTATCAATATAACTGTCAGTAATCCATCTCATTACATCATAGTGATAGGATTTACAACACGTAGGGAAATCACATGAGATGACAAAATGGTAGACAATCATCCAATACTGGGAATCATGACCTAGCCAAATTGATGCACATATTTTGGGGGGACACAGTTTAATCCATGATATTCCATTCTTTGGCCCCCCCAAATTCATGTCCTTGCCACATATAAAACACATTCACCCCATCATATCATAGCAAAAGTCTTAACTCAAAGTCTCAAATCCAAAAATTCTTCCTCATCTGTGAAATCTAGGATACAGGTTATCTGCTTGCAAAGGTACAATGGTGCAACAGGCAGGTACAAGCTAGACATCTTTCTATCCATGCCCTCCCTTTAGCTCTGTTTAACTATAACCCAAACTTCTTCCTCACCTGACATGCATTCTTGAGCCTCTGCCTGTTAAAATGATTCTGATCAAACCTTTAAGTGATTCCTGTAGAAGTGATTCCTACAGAGGCTGTGACAGGGTTTCATCTGTGCCCTCAGAAAAGTCAAGATGTCACTTGGTGCTCAAGGGATCTCAATTCCTTGGCTCCCAGGTGCTTAATGCCTGTTTGATTAACTATAAAACAAAATCCAGAAAATGCCAAGAGGCAAATCTCATTCCATCTGCTGGCTACAGCTCACTGCCCAGTCAGGGAAAGGGGGTTGGAGGTGGGGGTGACCTTCACAGCTGTTAAATTTGCAACAGGTAAGCAAGCAAATAGTTTCAGCTCTAGCTTGTCTACTCTCACCTGCTGTACCACCTGGGTCCCCTTCACTTTCCTCAGCCCACCTTGTTCCTCTCTCTTCTCAGCTCTGGCATCAAACTCTGTGCTCACTTCCACTCCAAGAAGCCCCCTTCCCTATTCCTGTTTTGTTTGTTACTTTCAGTCTAAGCTTTCCTTCTAGCTTATCACCATAAACAACACACGTGTCTCTGGTTACACTTCTTTACCAAGCATCTCTAGCAAATACATCTCATTCCAAATCTGCTCAGAAAATCCAAATCAGAGAATAAAAGGCATTAAACAGACATATCTACTGAACTTCCCTTTATATAAAATAAAACATTTTTATTTCCCTCTTTTTCTCCTCTTTTCTTGAGCCACACTTCTGCACACTCCCTATTCTCTCACACAGCTCCATCCTAGAATGTGAATGTGGACTGTTTGGTTGAGGCCATGTGTATGGTGAGCTCCCAATCATCCTTTCCTAGTACGATCTTCTCCTGGCCACATGCTACATGTCTCAGTTATCTAGTTATCTAGTACTATAACAGGAATATCAAAAGTGGATGGCTTTAACAAACAGAAGTTTATTCTCTCACAGTCTAGTAGGCTAGAAATCCAAATTCAGGGTGTCAACTCCAGGGAAGGGCTTTCTCTTTCTGTCAGCTCTGGAAGAAGGTCATTGTCATCAATCTTACTCAGGTCTAGGAGCTTCTGTGAGCAGGGATACCAGGTCCAAAGGATGCACTCTGCTCCCAGTACTGCTTTTCTTGGTGGTATGAGGTCCCCCCATCTCTCTGCTCACTTCTTTCTTTTATATCTCAAAAGAGGTTGAGGGAAGATACAACCTAATCTTGTAGATTGAGCCCTGCTGCATTAACATAACTTCCGCTAATCCTCCCTCATTAACATCATAGAGGTAGGATTTACAACACAGAGGAAAATCATATCAGATGACAAAATGGTAGACAGTCACACAATACTGGGAATCATGGCCTAGCGAAGTTGACACACGTTTTTGGTGGACACAATTAAAATCCATAACACTATGATCCAACACAATCATTTGCCTTGTTTGCCAAATATCCTTTCCATGTTCTTTCCTGAATCAGAGTAAGGCCCTATTAAGGAAGATATTCAAATGGCCACCAAACACATGAAAATATGTTCAGCGTCATTAGCCATCTGAGGGGTTCAAATCAAAACCATGAGATACAATTTCCTGGTGGCATAGTGGTTAAGAGTTATGACTGCTAATCAAAAGATTGGCAGTTCGAATCTACCAGGCTATTCTTGGAAACTCTATGAGGCAGTTCTACTCTGTTCTATAGGGTCGTTATGAGTCAGAATTGACTTGACGGCAACGAGTTTGTTGTTGTTGTTGTTGTTTTTGGCTTAGAATGACTAAAATAAAACAAAACAAAAACAAACAAACAATAACCCCAGAAAATAGCAAATGATGGCGAGGATGTGGAGCAATTACCATTGTCCATTTCTGCTGGGAATATAAAATGGTGCAGCCATTGTGGAAAACACCATGGCAGTTCCTCAAAAAATTAAAAAAGTAGAACTACCATATAACCCAGCAATTCCATAGCTGGTAATGTACCCAAGAGACTTGAAAGCAGTGATGCAAACAGGCATATGTACACCAATGTTCACTGCAGCATTATTCACAATAGCCAAAAGGTAGAAACAACCTAAATGGTCATCAACAGACGAATGGATAAGCAAAATGTCATACATACATACAGTGGAATATTGCTCAGACAGAAAGGGAAATGAGGTCTTGATACATGTTACAACACGGATGAAGCTCAAAGACACTGTGCTAACTAAAATAAGACAATCACAAAAGGACAAATGTTGTATGACCTCATTTATATAAAAAGACAAGAACAGGCAAATGGGTAGAGACCAAAGTTTATTAGGGGCTGGAGGTAGGGCAAAAATGGGGGAGTTATTACTTACAGAGCGTTGAGTTTCAGTTTATAGGTGATGAGAAAACCACATTGATTGAGGGTGAGAGTTGCTCAGCTGATTAATATATTTGATGTCAATAAGTTGTACACCTGTAAAAAGTCAAATTGGCAAATGCTGCGTGATAGATATATTTACAACAGCAGCAACAAAAGACCAGGTGCTGAGGCTGCTTTTGTACAACCAGACACCTCATGGAATTTGGTTTCTTTGTTTGCAGATTTAGGGTCATGGTTTCATGAGACATCCCAGTTAATTGGTCTAATATTGTGTTTAGTGCTTCTGTTCTACCTCCTAATTCATTGTGTGGTACCTAGGGTCTTAAAAGCCTGCAAGTGGCCATCCAAGTTACAATTTGCCTCGAGTGACAGTGGAAGAAGGAGAGTGAAGAATAGGAGGAGGAAATGAAATATGTGGCTCATTGCCTCAGTGTGTAACCGCCTCCTTTGCCGTGAGACCAAAAGAACTGGATGGTGCCTGGCTACCTGCACTGAACATTTTGATTAAAGATTTTGTAGAAGAATCTTTGATCAAAAGGGGGAAAATGCAGAATAGTATTTACAATTCTTAAGGACTCCGGACTTTCTGGAACCACTGAATCTGGATTAACTCCTGAAACTACTGCTGTGACATAATCTTTAAACCTTAAAACAAAAATATCCCCTGAAATCTTTTTTAAACCAAACAGTAGTTTACCTTAACTATTAAATAATGTCTGCTTTCAGGATTGTGCTCTTTTAAGAACTATCTGTATGGTAGCAAATTGACAACAGCCACTTGAAAGATTAGATAGGAAACTTAGGGGGCAGTGAGTTCATGTTAGTACGGGAGGAACAGTTTTGAAAAGAAGGGTGAGAATGATTGCACAATGTGAAGAATGTAATCAATGTCACTGAATGTTACTTGTAGAAATTGTTGAATTGGTATACATTTGTTTATTCACAACAGCAACAATAACAAAAAGCTACCAGCCCAAAGGCCACTGTTACTTGAGCATCAGGAATGTAGTTGTTGTTGTTAGGTGTCGTCAAGTTGCTTCTGACTCATAGCAGCCCTATGCGCAACAGAACGAAATTCTGCCTGGTCCTGTGCCATCTTCACAGTCATTGTTGTGTTTGAGCCCATTGTTGCAGCCCCTGTGCCAATCCAACTCATTGAGGGTCTTCCTATTTTTTGCTGACCCTCTACCTTACGAAACGTGATGTTCTCCTCCAAGGACTGGACCCTCCCAAAAACATGTACAAAGTACATGAGATGAAGTTTTACCATTCTTACTTCTAAGGAGCATTCTGGGTGTACTTTTTATAAGACAGATGGGTTCATTCTTCTGGCTGTCCATGCAGTGGCATCACTAGAGTTGGTGTCACCCAGTGTGGTAACTCATGGTGTCAGCCCCCTGTACTCCATATCACATGTTTGAATATCCCTGAACAATAATAAAAAAATATTATTACACAATAGTAAAAAAAGATAAATTAGCAATATTAAAAAAAGCAGTAAGAAAATGTAAATCTATTGGATATATTAGTTCTATCAAATATAAATTTTAATGCGTCACTATTTTTTTAAGCCATAATTCAAATTTAAACTCTGAAAATATCATTAAAATCAGATATGTATTTGCAAGACAGTGATGTATTTAAAGGAAAATTTAAAAAGACTGAAATAAAAAACTAAATTTAAGATTTAAGTTATTATTCTAAATATGTATCAAGAAAGATAGCATTTCTCCCACTTCATGTTTTAATCTGTCAGTTTCTCTAATTAGTTATCAAAGAATTATATAGTCAATAATTGTTATATATGTAAGTTTATAATCATTTTTAATCCTAGAATAATATGTGATATAGTTGTAATTGCCTAAATGTAATATTTCTTAGACTATATAAATACTAATAACAAAATTGTTTTGTAAAATCTTTCTACATTGATTTATAACATTGTTAGTTGAACATTATTAGTAACTGAACAGAAGCCTTTTTTGATTTTTCTCCTTTTCTTTTAATTCCTACTTCATTCTCAAAAAAGCTATTGATATAGGTTCACAAATACTAATTACCACAATATTGTAGCTGAAACAGCAGAAAATTTGACAAAATGAGCGATTATTAAAACACTGGCAACAACAAAAACAACAGCTTGTCCTTGTAGCGCATACACATGAAACCGAATGATTCCAAGCATCACTGCAATTAGGTGATAACAGCAGCTCCGATCGGAGCGCATTAGAAGGTTCAAAAAATAAATTAGCATACATTTTTAGCCTTGTAGGTATATTGATAACGTGTAAGCTGGGCTTATGAGAAATGTTTTATAACTACGGGGATTTTTTATTAAAAATAATAAATTTTTGCTGAAACACTGCACAAAAATTTTATAGAAAGTCGTTTTGGTGTCATCCCCTCTGACAATGTCACTTGGTGCAGTCCATACCCCCCACACCAGCCTACTGACCCCCCAGAGACCATGGTATATTCAATATTCTTTGCCAACACCATAATGCAAAGGCGTCAGTTCTTCTTTGGTTTTCCTTATTCATTGTTCAGCTTTCTCCTGCACCCAAGGCAATTGAAAATACCATGCCTTGGGTCAGGTGAACCTTAGTCCTAAAAGTGACATCTTTGCTTTTTAACCCTTTAAAGAAGTCTTTTGCAGCAGATTTGCCCAATGCAATACGTTGTTTGATTTCTTGAGTGCTGCTTCCATGGGTGTTGATTGTGGATAGAAGTAAAATGAAATCCTTGACAATTTCAATATTTTCTCCATTTATCATGATATTGCTTACTGGTCCAGTTGTGAGGACTTTTGTTTTCTTTATGTTGATGTGTAATCCATACTAAAGGCTACAGTCTTTGATCTACATCAGTAAGTGGTTCAAGCCTCCTTCACTTTCAGCAAGCATAGCCTTCCCTTTTGGTTTTCTAATTCCAGGTCTTTGCACACTTCATTATAATACTGGTTTTGTGTTCTTGAGCTACCATTTGAAATCATCTCTTCATCTCTTTGATACATCATTTCTTCCTTTTGCTTTAGCTACTCGATGTTCAAGAGCAAGTTTCAGAGTCTCTTCAGACATCTATTTTGGTCTTTTATTTCTTTCCTGTCTTTTTAATGACCTTTTGCTTTCTTTATGCACGATGTCCTTGATGTCATTCCACAACTTGTCTGGTCTTTGGTCAATATGTCAAATCTATTATTGAGATAGTCTCGAAATTCAGGTAGGATATTCAAGGTCATACTTTGGCTCTCGTGGACTTGTTTCATTTTCTTCAGCTTCAGCTTGAACTTGCATACAAGCAATGGATGGTCTGTTCTTCAGTTGGCCCCTGGCCCTGTCCTGACTGATGATACTGAGCTTCTCCATTGTCTCTTCCCACAGATGTGGAAGATTTGATTCCTGTGTATTCCATCCAGCAAGGCCCATGTGCATAGTTGCCATTTATGCTTGTGAAAAAGAGTATTTTCAATGAAGAAGGCATTGATCTTGCAAATTTCTATCATGAAATCTCTGGAGTCATTTCTATCACCAAACCCATATTTTTCAATTACTGATCCTTCTACTTTGTTTCCAACTTTTGCACTCCAATCACCAGCAATTATCAATGCATCTTAATGGCATGTTTGATCAATTTTAGACTGAAGTTGGTAAAAAATCTTCAGTTTCTTCATCTTTGGCATTAATGGTTGGTATGTAAATTTAAATAATAGTCATATTAACTGATCATCAGGAATACCAAACCAAAACCAAACCTGTTGTGCTTGAGTCCATTCCAACTCATAGCAACCTTTATAGGACAGAGTAGAACTGCCCCATGCGGTTTCCAAGGAGTGGTTGGTGTATTCAGATATGCTGACCTTTTGGTTAACAGCTGAGCTTTTAACCACTGTGCTACCAGGACTCCTCAGAAATAGTGCTAATTGTTCAGTATTTCCTCCTGGTCCTCTAGTGATCACAAAAGATGCTTACAAAGACTGCCGACCAGGACTTAGCAGACCGTCAATGACTATGGACAAGAGCAATGCTAATTTCCTGCAGTATTGGGACCCTCTAACAGTGTACACTTACCTGACTGAGCCAATTAGTTACTTCCTGTCTTCGAGGTATATAACTTTATCCTCATGGTTTTCCTCTTTTTGCCCTTCTTCACACTCCTTACTCTCAAGACCATTTTTACGCCAGGTCATTCTTAAATAGGGATGGTTTCTGAATGGAGCCAGAGTCCCATTTTTTGCTTTGTTTATTTTTCTGTCAAGCCTGGATTGGTAGGCTCAACCTGTCCTTGGGGTGGGGAGAACTGTGCAAGGAGCTTAAATGGTGTGTATATGTGTCTACACACGTTCCCTTACAACAGTTTATGGTGACTAGAGGTGAGGCCACAATAGGTCCATCAGCGGCAGTCTCTGAAGCTCAAAGCTGACCTGGGACCCCGCCCAACCCAATGAGGGAGCTGTGCTTCCACCCCGGCCCTGGCGCCCTCACACAAGATGTGTGTGTTTGTCTGGCTGATTTTCTGCAGGAGCATCTGTCATTCTCCAATGTTCCTTTTATCATTGCAGCAAATTATTTAAACACTACCCACTGAACCCCATCTGTCACTGTGCCCCATCGCTGTCAGGGCCCTGCCTCCCCAGGTCTGCGAAGAAACTCGCCGGCAAGGCTCCGTGCCAGACAACAGGGCAAATTAAATCAAAGCGCGGCTCTGGTACCCAGGGGGAAATACACATCAGCTTTGACTTATTGCACAGAGCACACTTACAAGAGAGAAAGCAGCGGCTTTTGTCACTGCAAGGGGCCGTGAAAAATGAATTAGGGCCTCTGCTGAGAGAGGGCATGGAGGAGAATCTTTCATTCGAAGACGGCGTCCTCTCTCACCTTGCAAGAAGGAAATAATGAAAGAAGAATTTGTGGTTGGTCTAAGTCTCTCCAAGGCTTGACTTTATCCTCAAGCACTCCTCAGTGTAGAGAGAGAGTGAGAAGCTGCAGAGAACAGGACTGGGAGAGATTCGGGAGCCACCTGAGTTACCCAGAGTGACAAGGGGGCAAGTGTTAGCGCAAGTACAGCTGTGAGTGAGTAGCATCCTAGAACAGGAAACTGGGGCCTGAGCGGGCATGGGTGAACTTGCTAAGACACTGGTGTCTTGTCCTCCTCCTCCCTATCAATTCAGATTCTGAGTCCCCTGGAAAAGCTGGCTATGAAGAGGAAGGAAATAGAGCATCACCAAACCCTCACTATGGATCAGTGACTGGGCCAAACCATCTTCACATTTGACCTATTTTAATCCTCACATTCCCATGATGTAGTAATTAAATTTGCCCGTTTTACAGATAAGGAAACGGCAAAGGTTTAAATCATTTGCTGGCAACCATCTAATTTGTAAAATTTGTATGTGCCAGGGCCAGGATTCAAACTTCCATCTGTCTGGTTTCAAAGCCCATTGCTTCCCTTCGTAGGAGAACATCTCCTCCATCTCCTGCTCCCAGTAAGACACAGCTCATTTATTCCTCTATAATGAGAGAGGGGCCTTCAGCTTCCTAATAGAACGCTCACCTTCCATACTAATGGAGCTGGCATTTACTGCGGAGCCTCACCCACCAGACGCATAAGTACTTCCTGACAGCGTGGAGCACATGGACAGCTGCTGAGCATTTCTGACACAGCCTTTCACAGGCAGAGACCTTGACTGGGGATGTTATGACTCCATCTTCCACAAGAGGAAAAGACCATGGCCCTTCTCTGATTAGAAGCCGAGGTCCACACTCAGCCTTTTGTGTTGGAAGTTGGAAATGCTTGACTGAGTATCATTTGGTTTTTCAGAAAGGACATAGACTGGGAGACAATTTTTCTGTGTTCTGCCCTCATTTCAGTTGTTAATCATCTTCTGTTCCTGGGTTATTACACACTGTTATCGTATATTATTCTCAGGTTCAAGTTGGGCATGAATAAAAGATATTGGGCGTTGATTTAAAATGCCTGGTAAATTCTAAGATTTTCTTCCAGGGACTGCTGAATGTCACCAAATGTTTGGGAAGTGCTTGGGTTGCTGACACAACTCAAACAGAAGGCGTGTCCCTAATTTGCATCTCTGCTTTGTGCACTTTTTCAAGTGGGGTAATGCTTAGGCCCAGCCTTAGGCTATGCCAGGGCACATTACTAACCTAGGGCTCTATCTACATGTTTCTTAAGTCTTTGAGCTCATATAACTTTGATCATCTATCAAAGACCAGTGGCCATTGCAGGAAAAGCAGACAGCTCTGGACCTATAGCCACATTGTAAAGGACTACTGATCTGAACTCCAGCATACCCGCATAGCACAACCAAACAAGGACAGCACACAGGAGAGAGGAAAATGCTTTGCCATCATCAGAAATTCAAAAGCACATTACTGTGGTGAACAAGTATCCACCTGTAAGACACTGTCAGATCCCTTTCATGCATGTGATGGTCAAACTGGATGTTTGGTTGAATTCAGTCAAAATAGCCCAACTCACTAAAAGTCCAATAGTTCTCTTTGGATATGTCTTTTGTTCCTAATTCCCTAAGTTTCCTATCTGTAGACTTCCTCCTGATTTAACTGCTAGGAATATTAACTACGTTTTTGTGAATTTGATGAAAGAATTTACCATCTCCATGCATCCAAACCCTGTGAGAATTACTGTGACGTAGTGTAGTGGGCTGGTGGCAAATAACAGGAAAGGATAGCGTATCTGTAACTTCTCTTCTTCCAAGTATCTGGTGTTCTACAATTCTGTCTTTAGAGCAATAAATGTAAGTTTATTGTAGGTTTTGATGGAGGTAACATTGTACAGAAAGTTAAGTCCCAGGGTAGAAACTTAAAGGGAAGGAGAAGACCCTAGGGCAGGGTAAAGAACCTCGAGAGAAGTTCAGGTAAAAAAAAAAATTACAGAAATTGGAGATTGGGAAGTGGACCCACTTCACGAGGTCCTCCGTAAATCAGTGCTTGGGCTGACGACTGGTGAATCACCGAGAGCAGTTTTGAAAGTTGTGACTAGAATCCATAGATGAAGGGATTTTCCAGGAAAAGAAGAGGATATGCACCCCAAGAAAGCATGTGGGAGATTTTGTAAGTGGGAAATCGTTGGACAGCGGCTACCATTGGCAGTATCCGGTGACTCTCTGGGTAGGTAAGTCAGCCTAACCCTGAACTCAAGTTTAAAACCTGAGCTAAACAAGTGATCTTTCTTTTCTCATTTACTCTGGACTACCAGAGGAGTCCATAGATGAATAAAATGTTAAATCTGAAGAAACTTTTAAAAACCATGGAGATTAACTTTTTTTAAGATAAGAAAACACAGGTTCATAGCAGCTAAGTGAATTTCTCAGAGTCACACAGTTAATTAGTAGCAGACCCATAGCTAGAGTCCATGGGTTTTGATTTTTAATGTAATGTACTTCCTACATCATGTTGTCTCTCTGTATTACCAAGGGCGTGTTCACCTTTTTTTATTTGCATCTTTTGTTTGTTTTTAAGAAAGTTCTACATTTTTACTTTGACCAAAGGGGCTGCAAAATTTGTATGATATAATTTGAAACTAGAAAACTAGGAAGTGAAGAAAAGATGATCATAAAAATCTTTAATGGAAAATTTTGGTACAAATCTGTGTCCTCAGATTTGAGTCATCTGTAGTCTGTATAACCAGATTATAAAATATTTCAAAAAATGGGTTTATTTACAATCTGGCCATGCTGTCTTGTTTTGGCTGAAGAGCTGCAGTGGAAGAGAGTCACCATCTGGGACGTGCTTCAACTCAAGAGCATGGCCTAAATAGCAGCTAAGCTCTTAGGTGTTGGCAGTGGGAGCACGAGGGAGCTGTATGTTCAAATGTGTCCTGAACACATTAAGCCATAATCCTTGGCCTGGTTTGGAGTCATTTTCTCCTGAGCACCATTTATGGCCCCTTATTCTTTAAAAGAGGAAGGCAAGAGCCATTTGCAGGTTGGTGTGAAAGGTGTTATGTTAAGATTTTGTGCTTAAACCAAAAACCAAACCCATTGCCATTAAGTCAATTCTGACTCATAGTGATCCTATAGCTTAGTTTTTTTTTTTTTTCTTTCCTTGTACTTTAGATGAAGGTTTATAGAGCAAACTAGCTTCTCATTAAACAAGTAGTACACATATTGTTTTGCGATGTTGGTTACCAGCCCTACCACATGTCAACACTCTTTCCTTACCAACCTTGGGTTCCCTATTACCAGCTTTCCTGCCACTCCTGCCTTCTTAGTCCTTGCCACTGGGTTGGTGTGCCCCTTTAGTCTCATTTTGTTTTACGGGCCTAATCTTTGGCTGAAGGGTGAACCTTAGGAGTGACTCTATTAATGAGCTGAAAGAGTGTCTGGAAGCCATACTCTCGTGGATTCTCCAGTCTCTTTCAAGCCAGTAAGTTTGGTCTTTTTGTGTGTTAGAAATTTGTTCTATATTTTCCTCCAGCTCTGTTCAGGACCCTCTATTCTGATCCCTGTCAGAGCAGTCGGTGGTGGTAGCCAGGCACCACCTAGTTGTACTGGACTCAGTCTGGTGGGGGCTGTGGTAGTTGTGATCCATTAGTCCCTTGGACTAATCTTTCCTTTGTGTCTTTGGCTTTCTTCATTCTCCCTTGCTCCAGACAGGGTGACACCAGTGTAGTATCTTAGATGGCCACTCACAGGCTTTTAAGTTGCCAGACACTACCAAAGTAGAATGTAGAACATTTTCTTTATAAACTATGTTATGCCAGTTGAGCTAGATGTTCCCCAAGACCATGGACCCCAGCCCTCAGCCCAGTAATTCAGTCCCTCAGAGAGTTTGGATGTGTCTATGGAGCTTTCATGACCTTGCCTTAGACAGGTTGTGCTGGCTTCCCCAATATTGCATACTGTCTTACCCTTCACCAAAGTTACCACTTATCTATTGTTTATTTAGTGTTTTTTCCCTTCCCACCGCTCCTCTCCCTTGTAACCATCAAAGATTGTTTCTTTTGTGTGTACAACTTTTCTGAGTTTTTATAGTAGTGGTCTCATGCAATATTTGTCCTTTTGTGATTAACTTATTTCACTCAGCATAATGCCTTCCAGATTCATCCATTTGTGAGATGCTTGCAGATTCGTCATTGTTCTTTATCATTGGGTAGTACTCCATTGTATGTATGTACTATAGTTTGTTTATCCATTCATCTGTTGATGGGCATCTAGGTTGTTTCCATCTTTTTGCTATTGTGAACAATGCTGCAATGGACAGAGGAGTGCATGTGTCTATTTGTGTGACGGCTTTTATTTCTCTAGGATATATTCCTAGGAGTAGGATTGCTAGATCATATGGTATTGCTATTTCTGGTTTTCTGAGGAAGTGCCATATTGTTTTCCAAAATTGTTGTACCATTTTACATTCCCACCAACAGTGCATAAGAGTTCCAATCTTCCTGCATTCTCTCCAACATTTGTTATTTTCTGTTTTTTTGATTTGTGCCAATAATGACAGGTGAGATGGTGTCTTGGTCATCTAGTGCTACTCTAACAGAAATACCACAAGTGGATGGCTTTAACAAAGAGGCTTCCTGGCAGAGTGGTGTGGCTCTGGGCACTTATCGGTAGAACCAGGCTTGCCAACTCATGAAGCAAGAGAGCTGAGTGCCTGTGCGCAGGTTTCCTGGTGAGTGGGGTGCCTTCAGGCACTTATCAGTGGAGCTACTGAGCTTTGGAATACTTGCCCCAGCAGGGCAGATGCAGGGGAGAGGCCTGAGGGCCAAGAGGCCAAGGAACACAGGAAGTTGAGCTGCCTTAGTCTCAAAAGGTATGGCCACAACCTCTGGGGTTTCAAAGGGTGGAACCATTACCTCTGGTGTTTCTAAGGGTGGAGTTGCCACTCTGATGGACTAGGAGAACGGTGCGCCTAAAGCCAAGGGAGCAGAGTTGCCATGCCAGTTGGCCTGGAAGGCAGAGCTGAAGCCCAGGGCCCAGGAGCCTCCACTCAGAATCCGGAGATGTGGCCAATACCTAGAGTCTGGAGGACAGGCCCGTTGTATAAATGGTCTCAGAGAACAGAGGATTATTTTCAAACCTTGAAGACTAATGTAATGTGTTCTGCTAACTTGCTTGGTTCCTGTCGTGCATTTTTTCCCTGCAATTTCTCCCATTTGTAATGGAAATGTCTGGTTTGTATCTGTTCTGCCATCATACTTTGAAAGCAGATAACTTGTATTCTGAATTTCACAGATGAAGAGGAATTTTGGATTTTGGACTTGGAGTTTATATGCTTTATTGGTCTTGCTTCTCTAGAGGACCCAGCCTAAGACAGATGGTATGTCATTGTGGTTTTGATTTTTGTTTCTCTAATGGCTAGTGATCGCAAGCATTTCCTCATGTGTCTATTAGCCCTTTAAATGTCTTCTTTGATGAAGCATCTGTTCATTTCTGTGGCCCACTTTTTAATTAGATTATTTGACTTTTTGTTGTAGAGGTGTTGGATTTTCCTGCAGATTTTAGAGATTAGAACTTTGTCAGATTTGTCCTAGCCAAATTTTTTTTTTCCCAGTCTGTAGGTTTTCTTTTTACTCTCTTGGTGAAGTCTTTTGATGAACATGTGTGTTTAATTTTTAGAAGATCCAGTTATTTAGCTTATCTTCTGGAGTTTGCGTGCTGTTAGTTATGGTTTGTATCCTGTTAATGCTGTGTATTAGGGCCTCTAGTGATCCTGTTTTTTCTTCTATGATCTTTTTAGCTTTTGGCTTTATATTTAGGTCTTTGATCCATTTTGAATTAATTTTTGTGTGTGGTGGCAGGTATAGGTCCTGTTTCACTTTTTTTGCAGATGGGCTTCCAATTTTGCCAGTATCATTTGTTAAAAAGACCGTCTTTTCCTCACTTGATGGACTTTTGGCCCTTGTTGAAGATCAGGTGACTGTAGGTGAATAGATTTACATCTGGGTTCTCAATTCTGTTTCATCAGTCGATGTATCTGTCGTTGTACCAGTTACCAGGCTGTTTTGACTACCATAGCTGTACAGTAGGTTGTAAGGTCAGGTAGTGCAAATACTCCTACTTTATCCTTCTTCTTCAGTAGTGCTTTACTTATCCAGGGCCTCTTCCCTTTCCATATAAAGTAATGATTAGCTTTCCCATCTCTTTTAAGAATGTTGTGGTGTTTGGATCAGGATTGCATTGTATTTGTAGATTGCTTTGGGTAGAATTGACATTTTTAAAATGTTGAGTTTACCTATCCATGAGCATGGTGTGTTTTTCCATTTATGTAGAGTTCTTACAGTAATGTTTTATAGTTTTCTTTGTATAGTCTTTTACATCCCTGGTTAGATTTATTTTTTAGGGTCTATTATAAATGGTATTATTTTCCTGATTTCCTTTTTGTCATTCTCTTTCTTGGTATATAGGAATCCAACTGATTTTTGTATATTTATCTTATAGCATGCAACTCTGCTGAATCTTTCTATTAGTTTCAGTAGTCTCGTAGAGTCATGTGGGTTTTCTATGTATACTATCATAACATCCACAAATAGGGACAGTTTTACTTCTTCCTTACCAATTTGGATGTCTTTTATTTCTCTTTCTTGCCTTATTGCTCTAGCTAGGACTTCTAGCACAAGTTAAATAGGAATGGTGATAAAGGACATCCTTGTCTTCTTCCTGTTCTCAAAGGGAATGTTTTCATCTGCTCTTCATTAAGAAAGTTGTTTCCTCTTATGCCCTTTATTATGTTGAGGAATTTCTCTTCTATACCTATTTTATTGAGAATTTCTATCAGGAATGGGTTTGGACTTTGTTGAATCCTTTTTTTGCCTCCACTGAGATGATTGTGTGATTCTTTTATTTTTGTGGTGGATTAAGTTGATTGATTTTGTCATGTCGAACCATCCTTGCATACCTGGTATGAATTCTACTTTAGTAGTGCTGTATTATTATTATTATTTTTTATATGATGCTGAATTCTATTGGCTAGAATTTTGTTGAGAATTTTTGAATCTGTATTCATGAGAGATATTGGTCTTTAATTTTCTTTTTTTGTGATGTCTTTGCCAGGTTTTGTTATCAGGGTTATGCTGCCTTCATAGAATGAGTTTGGAAGTATCCCTTCTTTTTCTATGTTATGAAATAGTTTGAGTAGTACTTTGTAAGTTCTTCTCTGAATGTTTGCTAGAATTCTCCAGTGAAGCCATCTGGGCCAGAGCTTTTTTGTGTTGGTAGGGTTTTTTTTTTACCTTTTAAATCTCTTCTCTTGTTATGGGTTTGTTCAGATTTTCTAACTCAGTTTGTGTTAGTTTGGATAGGTAGTGTGTTTCTGGAAATTTGTCCATTTCCCCTAGGTTTTCAAATTTTTTGGAGTATAGTTTTTCATAGTACTCTGTTATGATCCTTTTTATTTCAGTTGGGCCTTTTGCAATGCCCCTATATCACTTCTTATTGGGGTTATTTGCATTCTCTCCTGTTTTTCTTTTCTCAGTTGGCCGATGGTTTGCCAATTTTGTTGACCCTTTGAAAGAACTAACTTTTGGTTTGTTGATTCTTTCTGTTGTTTTCCTAGCCTCCGTTTCATTTATTTCTTCTCTGAGCTTTTTTCTTTCTCCTGATGGCTGTGGCCTTCTTTTGCTGCACTCTATTTATTCAAGTTGTGTAGCTAATGTTTTGATTTTGTCCCTTTATTGATGAGTTTATCTATTGCTATAATTTGACCTCTGAGCACTGCCTTTACTGTGTCCCAAAGGTTTTAGTATTATGTGTTTTCATTCTCATTTGATTCTAGGAGTTTGTTTATTTCATCTTTGAATTCTTCTTTTACCCAGTCGTTCTTAAGGAGAGTGTTATTCAGTTTCCATATATTTGATTTTTTTTTCATTGCTCTCCTGTTGTTAATTTCTACTTTGATGGCATTGTGGTCAGAGAAGATAGTTCATATTATCTTAATGTTTTGGATTTTGTTAAGGCTATGTGTTCTAAGATGTGGTCTATTATGGAGAACATTCCATGTGCATTGGAAAACAATGTGTACTTTGCAGCTGTTGGGTGTTCCATATATGTTTATGAGGTCAATTTGGTTATTGAAGCCTTTAGATCTTCTGTATCTTTGTGGAGTTTCTTTCTAGGTGTTCTGTTCTTTACCAAGAGTGGCGTGCTGAAGTCTCCTTCTATTATTGTGGCACTGTCAGTTTCCCTTTTCAGTACTATTAGAGTTTGTTTTATGTATTTTGGAGCCCCGTCATTGGGTGCAAAGATATCTATTATGGTTATGTCTTCATGATGGATTGTGTATAACGCCCTTCTTTGTCTTTATGGTGGATTTTGTTTTAAAGTCTGTTTTGTCTGAAATTAGTATTGCCACTCTTTCTCTTTTCTCATAGCTGTTTGCTTGATATATATTTTTTCTATCCTTTGATTTTTAATAAATTTATGTCTTTGTTCCTAAGGAGTGTATCTCGTAGACAGCATATTGATGAATCCTGTTTGTTTTTTTTAATTCATTCTGTCACTCTCCATCTCTTTATGAGTGCATTTGGGCTATTTATGTTCAGTGTAATTATGGTTAGGTGTGAGTTTATTGCTGCCATTTTGTAGTGGTGATGTTTTCTTTGTTCCTCTTATTCTTCTGTGCTGAATTCCATTGGTTTTTTTTTTTTATTTCTTTTGTTTTTGTAGATTTTGTGTTTACTGAGGCTTTTTTTTTTCTTCATTTTTATGTGTAGGTTTGTTAATTTTCTTTGTGGTTATCTTTAAATTTATCCTTATCTTCCTAAGTTTGAACCAGTCTTTTATTACTTGGTATTACCTTGACTTCCTCTCCATTAGAAAGTTCTATACCTACACCATTTATTACCTCTTTTATTGTTCTGATATTATTGTCATTTACAGATTAACCTTTCTGGTTCTCTGTTGTAAATCTTTTAGTTTTGATTTATCCTCCAGAGTTCATTACCTACGTTGTTATCTAGCCAAAGCTGTCTCGCTTCCTAGAATCGGGCTGTCATCTGATGTTGTTTGTTCTTTAACTAAAGGTCTCCCTCTAATAATTCAAGTTTGGTTTGAGTTTTACATATCCTTTTAATTTCTGTTAAGCTGGAAATGTTCTAATTTCACCATCACAGTCGAATGAAAGTTTTGTAGGACTCTATTCTTGATTGGCAATTTTTTTTTTCTTTCAAAGTTTTATGTATGTCATCCCATTGCCTTCTCGTCTACATAGTTTCTGCCAAGCAATCAGAGTTTATTCTTATTGCTTCCGCTCTGTATATTACTTCATTTTTCTCAAGCTCCTCTCAGGATTCTTTGTCTTTGGTTTTAGCAAGTGTGATTATGATTTATCTTTGTGATTTTCTTTTGGGGTCTGTACTATATGGGATTCGTTTAGCTTCTTGGATGGTCAGCTTTTCATCTTTCATGATATTAGGGAAGTTTTCTGTCAGCAGTTCGTCAGTTGTCCTCTGTTTTTTTTTCCGTTTTCTCCCCCTGTTCTGGAACTCTGACCACTCACAAATTTTTGCTTTTAGTTGTATCTCACATTGTTCTCAGGGTTCCTTCATTTTTCTTCATTCTTTTCTTTGATTTTTTCCTCAAACAATGTGGTATCCAAGTATTTGTCTTCAAGTTCACTGACTCTGTCTTCCATTGTCTCAAACCTGCTCCTCAAACTTTCTATGACGCTGTCCATTTCTGATATCTTGTTTATCTTTTGGATATCTAATTGCTGTTTTTGTATGCTTTCTAGTTGTGAATTTATTTTGACATTTGTTCCTGTATTATTTTCCTGAATTCTTCCATTGTTTTGTCTGTCTTTTCCATGATTTTGTCTGTCTTTTCCATGATTTTGTCTATTTTTTCCTTACTTTTGTCTGCTTTTTCCTTCAACTCTTGGATGGCTCCGAATATTAGAGATTTGAATTCCCTATAAAGGAGTTTCAGTGCCTTTTCTTCTACTGGAAAGTCATCTGATGTTTTATTTTGGTTGCCTACTGAGACCATCCTGTCCTTTTTTTTTTTTATATTTTGATATTGTCTGCTGTTTTGGAGACTTTCAGAAAGTATTTTCTTCATTTATTGATTGCAAATTTGTTTTGTCCTGCTTTTTTTGTTTTGTTTGGGTATGCCTGAGCAGATGGGCTGGGAGTTCTTTGTTGTTTGCTCATCTCTGGGCACAATACTTCTCACCACATAGTCCAGCAGATAGGGACAGTCACGCAGCTATGGTGCAGCAGAGCAGGTCCAGCAGAGGGGGTGGGGCTGTGATGGGTGGTTTGTAACACATACTGGAGTAGACAGGGCTGGGCTGGGGGGTCAGTTCAGGGAAGATTCTGGTAGACCATGACTGTGCTGTTCAGGGGTGTGATACTCAGCGCACTGTGCAGATAGGCAGAATGGAGGGGAGAGGTTGTGCTGTGTGGAACTAAGTGGGTGAGGGAAAGAGGAGAGAGAAACAGGAGTCAAAAAAAAAAGTGCTGAGGGAGACTACCATTGGAGTGGTACAGACCTGGGGAAGCTATTTGCCAGTGACTTTCTAGTTGAACAGGGGGAGGCACAGCCCATCAAGAAGGGACAGGTATGACACAGGCAGCTAGGTAGGTGGGAGAAAGGAAAGGAAGGAAGAGAGAGAGAGATAAGAAACTGGATCTAAAAAAAAGAGAGAGAGAGAAAGGTATACATGATCAGGTGGCTTGGAGAAAGGAACAGAAGGAATGTAGAGACAGACAAGATACCAAGAAAAAGAAAGAAAAAAGATGCTAGATAGTTGGGAGGAAGGAAAGGATGGAAGGTAGAGAGAGACAAGAAACTGAGGGAAAAAGAAAGAAAGAAAGAAAGAAAAAAATGCCCCAAGGGAGCCTATTGGAATTGGGTCCCCAGCTGAGCAGTGTTGTACAGCCCATCAAGAAGAAGCAGAGATGGCACACGGTGCCAGGTGTTCAGGAGAAGGGCAAAGAAGGATGGTAGAGAAAGACAGGAGTCTGAGAAAGAAAGAAAAAGAATGCCCCAAGGGAGCCTGCTAGATGTGGGTCCCCAGCTGAGAAGTACTGCACAGCCCATCAAGAAGGAGCAGATATGGCACACAGCACCAGGTGTTCAGGAAAAAAGATGAGAAGGATAGCAGAGAGACAAGAAACCCAGAAAAGAAAAATAAATAAAACCCCCCAAGGGAGCACATTGGCTTGGTGGTGAGGATCAGGCAAGTGGCTCCCACGTTGAGTGGCACTGCACAGCCTGTCTAGAAGTAGCAGAGATGGTGCACGGTGTGAGGTATTCAGGAAACAGGAAAAGAAGGAAGGGAGAGACAAGAAACTAAGAAATGAAGAAAAACAAAAAGAAAAAAATGTCCCCAGGGAGCCCCTTGGTGTGGCAGCACGGATCAGGGAAGTCGTTCCACAGCTGAGCGGCACTTCGCTGCCTGTCAGGAAGGAGTGGAATGGCACACCAAGCCAGGTGTTCAAGAGAAAGTGAATAGGTGAGAGAGAGAAAAGAAACCAAAAGAAGCTGAAAAAAGTAACAACAGCAACAACAAAAAAAAAGGCACTGAAGGAGCCAGCCATTGTGGGCAGGGTGAATTCAAGCAGCACTGAGCCAGCGCCCCTCAGCCGAGCAGCCACAGCAGGCCGGGAAGCTGTGGAGGCCGAGCAGGGGGAAGAAGGGTGGGGGATGGGAAAGCATGTATCTCTGGTTACCGGGTGCTCTGACTCCTGCTGGGAACCCTGTGAAGCTGCCTTCCTGTACTCCCTGTCTGCCATTCTTGGTGGCTGAGGAGTCCAAAATAGGGAATCTGTGCAGCATTACCTGATAGGGGACCTCCACTCCACATCTCTCCAAACTTTCTGTTCTCTGTCAGTTTCTCATTCCATCCAGTGATTAGTTCTTTATTCCTTCATTTGATACCTAGGGTTCCAAGATTGACGTTTGGCCCTGTTTTACTTAGTTTTTTTTTTTTTTTAGTTTTTGCTGTGGAGGGATGGCATGGTGCTTCTCTCTATAGTACCGTGTTGGCTCCCCAGGAGTTTGAATTTGGGTCCCATCCCTGGCTGTTCTTCTTTCACCTCCACAGTGTGGTCATGCCTGTTATCTAGTTGTGAATGCAAGATTTACTGCCTTTTCTAGTAGCTTGGCCATGTGGATACAGCCATATCCTTTTCCTTACCTGTTGAAGAAAGGTGGGCTCTCCATAGAGAGAAGAACATTCTTTGAGGGTCTACAGGTAGCTTCTCTTCCCTGCTAAAAAGAGACTTCTAAATTACCTCAAGTTCAGAGCCTCAGTTTCATCATCCTTAAAGTCAGGTGCTGATGATACCTGCCCAACAGTGTGGCTGGCCAGGATCAGAGTGAATTGAATGGGAAGTGTTCTGTGACATGCATTTAAATGCTTGATATTAGTATTCCTACTTCCATAAGACACCCCACTCACCTTACAGCTGCTGGGTGAAAGGTAGCCCCTTCCTCCCTTCTGGGGTGGTTCTGAAACTGAAGAATGGGGTGCAGATCATGAGGGCAAGCACCAGGGAAGAGGGAGGAACTGGGATCTTTTGCTGTTTGGTTAGACTGGCTAAATATATAATGGGTGGTTCAGCCTGCTGGTATGTGGGAAAGTAGTTTTAGATGAAGCTTCTCTGATATGCCTTTAAGATTGAAGATTTAAGCTTAGAAGGCCACGCAAATACAAAAGAAGATGGAATGCTTATACCTCATTGTCTGGAAAATGGATGGGTTGCAGGCTTTGGTAGAATAGGAGCTGCCAGTCAAACAGTTTTAATAGAACAGGAACAGATAGATTTCAATAAAAGAAATGAGGATAAATATTGTGAGTGGTGGAAGGGAGAAAGCAGATCATGCTTGACTAGTCACAGTGGGGGATTTTTCAAGAACTTTAAACTGAGCACTCTTAGAGCTGAGGCAGGTGACAGGATTGAATCCACTGACAACTACAGATTCAGGCTCCCTGGTACCTACTAATGAGCCTCTGACTGGATAAAGGAGACTCCAAATCAGTAGTCCTTGCCCCCAAGTCTAAGGTCATTCCAGTCATTGCGCATCAACATTCAATATCTGCTGCTGTGGCCCTCCCTCCGCTCCTACCCATCCAGAATCCAGGGAACCACTGGCAAAATGCTGTCCCTCCTGTCCAGAGGGATTTGGAAATAATTTTCTCAGACAAGCCTGACTCGATGGCAGTGGGTGGGTTATGCCTCCAGGGCAGCAACCCCACCACCAGAGTCCCATAGCATTCTTGATTTGCAGCTTCCTCACTGGCCCAGCATGTACAAACCTATACCTACCCCTCATCCCTTTATCCTCCTGAACGAGGCTCCCAATCTCCTCCTGAGCCAGGCTCCCATTCTTCTCCTGAGCCAGGCTCCTGGGATTTCTGGAGCCCCACCGGAGCCAGCATCTCCCCAGCACTGTGCTGAGGCCCTGCCTCTGCTTCCTGCTCTCCTGGCCTTGCCTCCGGCTGATATCCAGGGACCCTGATAACCAGGCTACACCTCACCCTCAGAACCACTGCTGCATCCACATCTATGCCCCTGCCCTAACCACTCCCTGCTTCCATCAAGCTATCTCACAGGTTGCTAGGCCTCCTTTGGGACTTGATCTGTGACTGTGGACTTTTCCTGGAGGGCCATTTCTGCCCTGGCATTGCCTTAGCTGCTATCAGCTCCCCCTCTTGGACACCACCTCCCCATTACTGGCAAGTTGCTATGCCAACTCGAGGATGCTGCTTATCCTACCAGGGCTTATTTTGCACTTTGTGGTAGAATCGCAAGCACAAGGACTGCTATGAATCCCTTAAACTACAGTTAAAAAGAACATAATATCTTCTTAAGGGACAGGGAACTGGCATTTATTGAGTCCCTACCATTTTTCCCTTGCCTGGATTTTGCAGTAGACTGCTAACTTCACCCTATCACCCCCTGCCCTGCTCAGCCCATTCTCAGCACAGCACTGAGTGGGATCTTGTGAAAGTTGCATCTTGTCACACTCCTCTGCTCACAATCTTGCAGTGGTGCCCGTTTCATTCAGACGTTGTCTGTCTGACCTCGTTCCCTCCGTCTTTCCCTCTTGGACTGTCTGCATCAGCCACACTGCTTTCCTTGCTGTTCCCCAAATGTGTCGTCCAGACGCCTGCCTGAGGACCTTTGCAGTTGCTATTACTTCTTGTGGAACAGTCTTCCCCCAGATATCTACATGGCTCACTTCCCATTGTCATTAGGTCTTCACTCAAATGTCACTCCAGTGAAGCTCCTATTTCAAGCCCCCATCCCACTCTCCTGCTTTCTTCCCCTCTAAGCACTTGTCACCATATGTATAGTAGATTATTTATTTATTTATTTGTGTATCTCCTCAAATTGTGATATAACCTCCCAAGAAAAATAATTGTTTGTTCACTATTCTATCTCTAATGCCTGGTACAGCTCTTGGCATGTAATAAATAATTAATATTCATTTTAATTAAGGAAAACCCTGATTCATCCCTGTTTCAAGTTTGGTCGCTATCTTTCTAGAAAATTTTCTGTGCATTTACACCCGAGCCATATGTCACATGAGTGGGATTACACTATGCTTATTGTTCTGAAACTGCGTTTTTTAAACTGAATACATCATATAATTCCTTTTATGTGCATACGCATAGATATATGGCATTCAGGTCCCTCGGTAGCATAAACAGCTTGTACTGGACAACTAAACTAAAGGTTGGCAGTTTGAATCTAATCAGATTTGATTCAATGACTTTTTTTTTAATGGCATTCAGTTTAATGCTGCATAGTCCATATAGCTACATTTTAAATTATTAAATTTTTGAGGTGATTCCTGTTGATGTAATCATTAAGCCCTCGGTTGTTACCCGAAAGGTTGGCAGTTTGAATCCACCCAGCAGCTTTGCAGGGAAGAGATCTGGCGATCTGCTTCTGTAAAGATTACAGCCAAGAAAACCATATGGGGAAGTTCTGCTCTGTCACATGGGGTTGTTATGAGTTGACCTCCCCTGGGGTCCTAACCGCAGCAGCAACAAACTTTGTGATAGGAAGTTTCATTTTTTCAAAGAGTAGCCTGAAGAGCTTTTAGCACACAAATGTTTCTGCGTGAAGTATTTTTGTAGGATGAATTGCTGCAGTGGAATTGCTTGGTCATAGGACATACTTTTAAATAAGTTTTGTATTTAAAAGTTCTATATTGTCAGAAAAATGCCCCCTCAAAAGGGCGACATCAGTTAGCAGTCTCACCACCGTGTAGACGTGCCCATTTCCCCACCCCTTGGCCTGTAACAGAGACTCATGATAGTGTACATTCTGGCCAGTAGGAGAGGCAGGAAATTGCACCTCACTCTAATTTGCATATCCCTGTTACTAGGGAAGTTATTGTGCCTAATTTTTTTTCCCTATTTCATATGTTTATTGGGTGTTTGTGTTTCTTCTGTGACTTGCTCATCCATGTACATCATCCATTTTTCTGTTGGGTTGGTCGTCTTTTTTAGAATAAATCTGTGGAAGCACTGCGTATAGCCTGGATGTTAACCCTTGGTTATAAATGTTGCAGACATTTCCTCTCAGCCTGTCTCTTGTCTCTTACTTTGTTTTATGGTGTCTTTTGTCGTGCTGTAATTTCAGATCTGGATGTAATAAAATCTGTTAATCTCTGCCTTTGTGGTGTCATCATTTCGTGTTTTGCTTAGGCAGCCTTTCACGTACACATACAGGGTAGTTTGTGTAAGTCACCTTAAATCCCTTACACACACACAAACACACACACACACACAAGAACTGAAGAAATAAATGAATTAAAAGAAGAAGAGTTCTCCTAAGCATGTGACATGTGAAAACAGTAGTGCCTTATATTCACATACCACTTTTACTTCTCAAGTGCTTTTTTATTTTATTATCTCATTTCTCAGGGCTGGCGACGTATCCACAGACAGAACGGCCAGAGTCACCCTGCGCAGCTGCCCCTTGTTGTTACTCCCTTCCTCCTGCTGCCACCCTTGGAGGAATGTGCACACCCCTTTAGGAATGCAACTTCAGGTCACAGCCGTGGCCCAGAGTCCGTGACTGCCCCTAGGACCCTCTGGTAGGATATTAGTAAGCAGGTGCAGGTAGTGGTGGGGGGTGTCCCCCCCCCATTTACCGATGAGTGGTCATGGATCCTTCTTGGCATCGTTTGCTCCAGTGTTTACAATTCCCGACTACTCACCCGTAGGATGGAAGGCCGACCCAGAGTGTACGAAGCCTTCTTTGTGTGGGCAGCTAAGAAGCAGAGAGTGGGCAGAGGGAGCAGCAAGGCGAGGAAGAAACTTCTCATCCCCACCTCAGTCCAAACAGCCTTCCCTTAACAGTTTACGTACCCACAGCCTGAGCTCGCTCACTAGACGAAAGGTTTGACAATGGGGAGGGAAGGATACCAGCCCGGGCTTGAAATCAGGCAGCAAGGCTGGAGGACTAGCTCTGCTCACACAGGCACAGGCAACAAGGCTGGAGGACTAGCTCTGCTCACACAGGCACAGGCAGCAAGGCTGGAGGACTAGCTCTGCTCACACAGGCACGGAGACTATGGACAAGACTAACTCACCTCATAGTATCTGTCTCTTCAATAGAACCATTACAGTCTACTATTAGCTCATAGGGTCATCCTAAGAATTAAATCAAACTATATCTGCAGCATTTTAAACAGAGTTGACACTCAAGAAAAGCCAGGTAATTTTATTTAAAACATAAAAACTTCAAAAACCTATGGAGTGGTTAAAAGGGTTTGGCTTTTGTGGGTTTTTAGCCCTGACTCTGGCACTGGTGGCTAAGTGATCCTGGGGGTAAATCACCTTGCGTCTCTGACAGGCTGAAGCCTCTCTGACTTGATTGCAGGAACCACACAAATTCTCCATTGCCTCCTATCATGCAATGAATTGTGTCCCCCCAAAATATTTGTCAACTTGGCTAGGTCATGATTCCCAGTATTGTATGACTCTCTACCATTTCGTCATCTGATGTGATTTCCTTATGTGTTGTAAATCCTGTCACTGTGATGTTAATGAGATCTACAAGATTAGATAGTGTCTTAATCAAATGTCTTTTGAGATATAAAAGAGAGAAGTGAGCAGAGAGACATGGGGACCTCATACTACCAAGAAAGCAGCACTGGGAGCAGAGTGTGTCCTGTGGACACGAAGTTCCTGGGCGGAGAAGCTCCTAGACCACAGGAAGATTTATGACAAGGACCTTCCTCCAGAGTCAAAAGAGAGAAGAAAGCCTTCCTCTGGAGCTGGTGCCCTAAATTTGGACTTCTAGCCCACGGGAATATGAGAGAATAAATCTCTGTCTGTTAAAGCCACCCACTTGTATTTCTGTTATAGCAGCACTAGGTCTTAGCACTAGACACCTCCTGAACCCCAAACTCATTGCTGAATTGTACCAATTAGAATTCTTTGCTTGCAAAAATATAGCAGTTAACTCTAACTTAAGCAAAAGAGATCATACTGTCAGGAACTTGAGGGTCACAGAATTTATGGAATGCTTTGGAAGAAGCAGGAACTGTGACAGCTGAGGGAGACAGAACATAAGAAGCACAGAAATGTGATTTTGGTGATGATGAAGATGACAATCCTTACCTCTTATACAGAGTTTGTGCGTCCAGCACTAGTCTAAGCATTTCAGATGCATTAACTCATGCAGTTCTTTCAACATCCCTAATGAGGTATATACTATTATTATCATCATTTAGCAGATGAGGACACTGAGGCAGAAGGCTTAAGTGAAAAGCCCAGAGGCACACAGCCAGAAGGTGGCAGAGCTGGGACTTGGACTCGTATGGTGTCCAACAGAATCAGAGCTCAGACCATGGCACAAAAGCCCTGCTATGATTCTCTACCAGTCCTGATCCAGTATTCTTAGAAAACAGAACCTGAGCCCAGAATCTTACCCATCCTTATGAGGGGTACAATCCCAGGGAAGCAAGAATGAAGAAAAAACTGACGTGAGACAGAAAGAAGAGAAAGCCAGTATGTGGGGTTGTGTTACTAGAGCTGAGTCCAGTTTCCCAATAACACACCTGGCTGCTTGTTTCCTAGGATGACCCAGAGAACCATATGACCTTAATGCTTCTCAGGGCAGTCTGTTGCGGGGGGATGGACAGGCCTCTTTGCATCTCTTGTCTCTCAGTGGTTGAAGCCCACCCCAAAGAGTGTTAGCTCCCTGCCTACAGACACACTTCTGGGGTATATCCTAGTTTCCTGGGAAGTAGGAGCCGCCATAGTGCCAGTCCAGCCAGTGCGCAGGCATGCAACAGCCTCTTGTCATCCAGCATGGAGACAGGGGCCCTGGGCCTGTGGTAGCATAAAAGGAAAACCGAACCAAATCCGTTGCCATTAAGTCGATTCCAACTCATAACCGCCCTCCCTATAAGACAGAGTAGAACTGCCCCATAGAGTTTCCAAGAAGCACCTGGCGGATTTGAACTGCCGATCATTTGGTTAGCAGCCATAGCACTTAACCATTATGCCACCAAGGTTTCCAAAAACCAACCCTGTTGCTGTCGGGTCGATTCTGACTCATAGTCGGACCTACAGGAAATAGGGACCCTATAGAACTGAGTAGGACTGCCCCATACAGTTTCCAAGGCACTCCTGGTAGATTCAAACTGCTGACCTCTTGTTTAGCAGCCATAGCTCTTAACCACTACACCACATCTGCAGAAACAGCATGAGCACTTGCTGAGGCCACTGCTGCTAGAAAGCACAATAAATGGCTAGAGCTATCTGTGTCCCATACTCCATCTAAATATTATTTCACATGAAGATCACTCTAGTCAGATCCAAACAGAAGCCGCACTTAATGAGGGAGAGTTCTTTAATCTCTTCCTCTGGTATAGGAGCATGATCTAAGTTTTAAAGATAGAGAGCTCAAAGACTAGAAAGATTATGTGATTTGAATTTGGTTTTATAGCTATTCAGACATGGTAGTGAAAAGAAAATCCAGGTGTCCTAAACCGTTCTAAATGAAGACTTGAATTTCTGATTTTTGTTGGTAATGTAGATCTAATAGACTATAACAGTTTGGGGCCTGTCTTAGTTATCTAGTGCTGCTATAACAGAAATACCACCAGTGGATGTCTTTAACAAAGAGAAGTTTATTCTCTCACAGTCTATTAGGCTAGAGGTCCGAATTCAGGACTCCAGCTCCAGGGGACGGCTTTCTCTGTCTGTCAGATCTGGAGGAAGGTCCTTGTCATCAATCTTCCCCTAGTCCACAAGCTTCCCAACACAGGGAACCTGGGTCCAAAGGACGCATGCTTCTGGTTCTTCTTGCTTGGTGGTAATGAGGTCCCCCCGTCTCTCTGCTCACTTCTGTTTTTTATATCTCAAAACAGATTTATTCAAGATACCTAATCTTGTAAATTGAGCCCGCATCATTAACATAACTGTCTCTAATCCTGCCTCGTTGATATCATAGAGGTAGGATTTACAACACATAGGAAAATCACATCAGATGACAAAATGGTGAACAGTTACATAATACTGAGACTAAAGGGCTAGCCAAGGTGACACACATTTTGGGGGACACAATTCAATCTATAACAGCATTGTATGGGAAAAGATACCAAGAGGTAAGTTGTGGGTATGTGTAGGTGCACTATGGCCACCTTTTTTGGAACAAGCACAAGTAATTATTAAATGACTCAGTTAATAGCTGAACCAGAGGACTCCATTAATAGATTCTGACTGTAAATGTTTCATTTGAACCCAGTGATCTTTTTAGAGAGGATAAACATCAGAGAAATTTGGCATATCAAATTGCGATGAAAACAACCACCACTGATGCTCAGGTAACATAAGAGGGAAGATGGGCACTCACCATTTGTTCTATTTTCTATGTGCTACCACCCGTAATAAGGACCAACAGCATTTTATATGTATATATACTATAGTAAAGTGGTTAAGAACTCAGCTGCTAACCAAAGGTCAGCAGTTCGAATCCACCAGCCTCTCTTTGGAAACCGTGTGGGGCCATTCTACTCTATCCTATAGGGTTGCTATAAGTAAGAATCGATTTGACAACCACGGGTTTTCTGCCTTGAAGAGCTACATCAGAGTAGCCTTCCTTGGAAACCAAGCACATTTAGTCTCATAACAAAGATTCAGTAGATGAAAGACCAAATGTACAGTCCAGGGACACAATATCAATTAATTTGAAAAACATAGTGTAATATGTTATAAAGGGCTACTTAGAGACGCTGCTACTAAAATATCATGAAGATCATTGGAAGACAGCTTATCATTTAGATATATATACTTTCCTCACCCTTTGGTTACATGACTATTTAAATCTAATGTAATTTATATAATCTCTCTTCCTCACGCTTCCTAACCCATATTCAATGGTTTTCAAATCCATATCCAAGCCTTCATCTTAGGCATTTTCTTGGAACAGTCTTTCATCCGACTTTTGCCAAATGCCTATTTTCCTTTACTTAAGAACTCATCAGAAATCATACCTCGTCCATGAAGCTTCCTTGTGGAGTCCAAGCAGGTGTTCTCTTCAACATTCAGGAAACTAATATGAAAAAACACATCGCCAAGAATATTCATCGTCCATGTTGTCTCTGCTAGGTGCAAGGTTCTTAAAGTCAGAAACTGGATCTTAGAGTCTGAGTGCAAATATTCACAATACAATATTACGAAATGATGAATTTATAAATATTTACTGAATAGTCACCATGAGCAAAATTCTATGCTAATGTGAAATAGAAGATACATAAATAGAAAAAACCTAGACCTTTTCTTTGAGGTTGTAATCTATATGGTATATTTGATCCTAGTTCCAACAAGATTCTTCTTAGGAGAGAAATTTTTGGAAGACTTTCTTTTTCTTAATGAACTCAAATCTAAATTAGCTCTGCTTTAATAAAAAGAAAAGGAAAACATGCATTGAGCATTCCTTTGTCCCGGGCATTGTGTTAGTTACATATTCATCACTATTGTATTGTAATCCATAACACAACCAGGTGAGATAGACAGTATCCCAGTTTTTCAAATGAGAAATCAGAGTTTTGAAAGGGTTGAATAGGATGACATGTCACATGTGTAAGTAATATAGTCAGGATTCAATTCTAGGACTTTCTGACTCTATTTAAAAAAAAAAAAATTCTAGGACTTTCTGACTCTAGAGCCCATATTATTTTTTGAGAACAATTCGGACCCCATGAATAGTTCAGTTGTAATTCAGCAGCAAACACATAAAAATCAAACACCTCCTGCATCTTATTTTTGTTGTAGAAGATTGGTATAGGCTCTTGTTTGATGAGAGAGAAAGGCTGTCCACATGTTTAGGGTTGGCTAATGGTTATGATTACTAATTCAAGTCTGTTTGTGTATGCTTGTATGGATGTATATATATTTGTGTTCACACACATGTGTGTTTGAAATGGGGAGATGAATTTAGAATAAGTGTCCACTATTTTTTTTAATTTTTATTTATTTATTTTATTGTGATTTAGGTGAAAGTTTACAGAGCAAATTATTTTCTTATTAAACAGTTAATGCACAAATTATTCTGTGACACTGGTTACCAACACTGCAATGTGTCAGCACTCTCCATTTCTCCACCCCAGGTTCCCTGCTTCCATTCGTCCAGTTTTCCTATCCCTTACTGCCTTCTCATCTTTGCTTTTGGGCTGGCACGCCCATTAGTCTCATATCCATGACTGAAATATGAAGCACATCCCTTATGTGTGTTACTGTTGCCCTATAGACCTGTCTAATCTTTGGCTAAAGGGTGAACATCAGGAGTGACTTCAGCACTGAGTTAAAACGGTGTCCGGGGGCCTTACTCTCAGGGTTTTTCCAGTCTGTCAGACCAGCATGCCTGGTCTTTTTTGTGTGTGTGAATTTTAATTTTGTTCTACATTTTTCTCCCCTCCGTCCAGGGCCCTCTGTTGTGATCCCTGCCAGAGCAGTTGGTGGTGTTAATTGATCACCATCTAGATTTCTGGGCTCAGTCTGGTGGAGGCTGTGGTAGCTATGATCCATTAGTCCTTTGGACTAATCTTTCTCTTGTGTCTGGTCTTCTTCATTCTCCTTTGCTTCAGCTGGGGTGGGACCAGTATTTGTATCTTAGATGACTGCTTGTATCTTAGATGACCACTTGCAGACTTTTAAGACCCCAGCCTCACCGCAGTGGGATGTAGAACATTTTCTTTATAGACTGTGCTATGCCATTTAGGCTAGATGTCCCCTGAGATCATCGTCTCTATCCTCAGCCCAGTAGCTCTCAGGGCGTTTGGATGTGCCTGTGAAGCTTCAGTGATTTTGCCCTGGTCAAGTTGTGCCGACTTCCTGGGTATCGTGTACTGTCTTACCCTTCACCAAAGCTACCACTTATTTACTATCTGGTTAGTGTTTTTCCCTCCCCACCCCTCTCCTCCCTCATAACCATCAAAGATTGTTTTTCCTATGTGTAAACTTTCCATGAGTTTTTGTAATAGTGATCGCATACAGTATTTGTCCTTTTGTGGTTGACTTATTTCATTCAGCATAATGCCCTCCAGATTCATCCATGTTGTGAGATGTTTCGAGGATTCATCATTGTTCTTTCTCTTTTTGTAGTGTTCCATTGTGTGTCTATATATAAATGGCTTGAAGGCAGTGTCTGATCTCCTCTTAACTTCTCAAGGGGAAAGGAGAATCAAGATCAACAGTCCAAGGCTGATTCCCAGGAGGCAGAGATCAGACATGCCTCCTCTCTCTGCCATCTTTACTAATTCTGAAACTAACCGTCGCTCACACAGCACTCTCTACTTCTCTGCTGGGTTCCGTAATTCATTGCAACGGCCACACAGAACTCATAGACCATACTCATGATTATGGGGTATATTAGGGAAGCAGTAGTTACAATTCAGGTTCTGGAACACTCAAGATACAGCTCTTCCTTTGGGATAGCCTCTTCCCAGCACGCCTCTCCCCAAAGGCACTCAGCTTGCTTTCTTCGTGGGCCAGGAAGCTCACTGAGCCATCTCCTGCTGCTGGGTCTCCTGCCACAGCTTCTTACCATCTTCAAGGTTGCAGCTTACTGTCTTTCTCATTCTCTCTCTCTCTCTGTCTCTCAGTCTCCTGCTTCCAGGAGCTTCTTAGTGCAGGGATCCCAGGTCCAAAGGATATGCTCTCCACTCCTGGTTCTTCCTTGGTGGTGCTGTGATTCTCCACTCTGCTGTGGCATTGGCTCTCTTTTAAGTCAAAACTGACCAACCACCCTATCACACAGTCATGCCCAATCACCTGTGTTGGACCCACAAAACCATGGATAGAAAGGCCACAGAAATGTAATCAATCATACCACAGTGTGTACTATATTTTGTTTATCCATGCATCTGTTGATGGGCACTTAGGTTGTTTTCACCTTTTTGCTATTTTGAACAATGCTGTAATGAACATGGATGTACATTTATCTGTTCGTGTGACAGCTCTTATTTTTCTATGATATATTCTTCAGAGTGGAGTTGTCAGATCATATGGTTTTTCTACTTCTAGCTTTTTAAGGAGGCACCATATTGTTTTCCAAAATGGTTGTACCATTTTGCATTCCCATCAGCAGTGCACAAGTGTTCCAGTCTCCCCACAAGTTCTCCAACATTTGATGTTGTCTGTTTTTTTGATTCGTGCCAGTAATGTTGGGGTGAGATGGTATCTCATCTCACATCATAGTTTTGATTTGCATTTCTCTAATGGCTAGTGATTGGGAGAATTTCCTTTTTTATCTGTTAGCTGTCTGAACATCTTTGTTGAAGTGTCTGTTCATATCCTTTGCCCATTTTTAAATTTGATTATTTGTCTGTTGTTGAGGTGTCAAGGTGCTCCGTAGATTTTAGAAATTAGACCTTTGTTGGGTAATGTCATATCAAAATTTTTTTCCCAGACTGTAGGCTCCATTTTTACTCTTTTGGTGGAGTCTTTTGATGAGCATAAGTGTTTAATTTTTAGGAGATCCCATTTATCTAGCTTATCTTCTGTTGTTTGTATATTATTAATTTTGGTTTGTATGCTGTTTATATGTATATTAGGGCCCATAGTGTTGAACCTATTTTTTTTTTTCCATGCTCCTTATAGTTTTTGGTTTTATATTTAGGTATTTGATCCATTTTGAATTAGTTTTTGTATATGGTGTGAGGTATGGGTCCTGTTTCATTTTTTACAGATGGACATACAGTTTTGCCAGCACCGTTTGTTAAAAAGACCGTCTTTTCCTCATTTAATGGACTTTGGACCTTTGTCAAATATCAGGTGGCTGTAGGTAGATGGATTAACATTAGGGTTCTCAATTCTGTTCCATCAGTTAATGTGTCTGTTGTATGAGTACCAGGCTATAGCTATATAGTAGGTTCTGAGGTTAAATAGCCACCATTTTTAAAGGTAGACTGGGCTAAGCTAATTTTGTAGTTAAAAAAAAAAAAGTTATATGTACACATATACTCATTGCCATGGAGTCAATTCCGACTCCGAGCGACCCTATACAACAGAGTAGATCCGTCCCGTAGGGTTTCCCAGGAGCTGCTGGTGGATTCGAGCTGTCGACCTTTTGGTTAGCAGCTGAGCTCTTAACCACTGCACCACCAGGGCTCCATATACACATATATCACAGTTTTCTGAGAGAACAGTGACAGTGGCAATGACATCTCAAGGAGAAGTGAAATGGTGATGAGTCTTGTTTGGCAGTCTACTGAAGGTCTGTGAAAGCTGAGTAACCTGGAGTGTTCACCAGACACAGACAGTCAGAGAGTTCAGCTTCAGACATAATCAAAGGATCATCTGAATCCCAGCCCTCCTAGTGCCTTTATCCTTGGTATTCTGGAGAAAAAGCAGCACTAAGGAGGAAGGAAAATTAAAACTGAACCTGAAGGCAGACTCCATGTGTCCAGTTCAATTAAATGTAAGAGTGGCTGCTTGTGTGAGGCAAAGGCAGAAACTCGAGAAAAAGGAAGTGGTAGTGTTTCGAAGCAGGGAAGCTGAGTATATACAATAGAACAAGAATTTTAAAAAAGGTAAAACAACCACCTACCTCATGTGTTTGAGCATTTGGCTTCCATTTAGACTTTTATTTCACTGCAGGCCCAGAGACCTAGAAGGAAGGAAAGGGAGAGCAATAGTAGTGATTTTAAAAAATAAATTCGTGACCAAAACTAATTAAATTTTCCCTTTGTGCTTTAGTGAGCACAGAATGAGATAATCTCTAATAGACAGGCTGGAAAATTTTCTACGATGCCATGCTACCTGGGCTAGGAGACCATTGCCCATGTATTCCCACTTTAAAAAAAAGAAGTGTAGGGACTTTTCTAGGTAGGCTTTTTTGTTAGTAAAGTACTCAGCAATTACAATTCCATCTAACTTGGTAGACAGATAGGTTATATATAGTTCATCTAGGCAGATTGGGAGCATCTCTTACCTTCTCAATAGAATCAAATTCAATTAGCATGTGTTGTCCACATACTATGGCCAGTATTCCCACATACTGTGGTGAGCACTGCCACGATACTGCTGCTGAAACAAATAAGGTGAGACAGCAGAGTCATTGTGTGATTTGGGAGTCCTGGGAAGCCTACAATTTAAAAATGCTCCTGAAATCCTGTCACTCAGGAACAAAGCCTACAAACACGTCTGAGAAGTGTGATTTACTTCATCAAGTGATTTTTTTTTTAAGTCAGATTTGCTGAGCTATAATTTAAATACAGTAAAAGTCAAACGTTTAGGACTGATGGTTTTTGCCAAATTGTATACTCTCATATAACCCCCCCCTTTTTTTTTTTTTTCATATAACCACCTTCTCAATCAATACAGACAATCTCCTTTATAGTCCTCTCTTTTCAGCATCCAGCCCCAGGCCACCACTGATGTGATTTCTAAAGTTGTAGATAAAATGTCATATGTGTGGAATAATACAGTATGTATTTTTTTGAGTAAACCTTCTTTGGCCTAACATGTCTTCGAGATTTATTCATGTTATCCCATGTAGTATTACACTGTATGATGTATAATTTGTTTGACCATTCATTTGTTGAAGGACATTTAGGTTATTTCTAAGTTCCAGGCTACGATGAATAAAACTGCTATGAAGATTTGTGTACATGTCTTTTTTTTTTTTTTTGATTTTTTTAAATTAATTTTTATTAAGCTTCAAGTGAACATTTACCATTCCAATCAGTCTGTCACATGTAGGTTTACAGACATCTTACTTCCTTCTCCCACTTGCTCTCCCCCTATTGAGTCAGCCCTTTCAGTCTCTCGTTTCGTGCCAATTTTGCCATCTTCCCTCTCTCTCTATCTTCCCATCCCCCCTCCAGTCAAGAGTTGCCAACACACTCTCCAGTGTCCACCTGATTTAATTAGCTCACTCTTCATCAGCATCTCTCTCCCCCCCACTGACCAGTCCTTTTCATGCCTGATGATTTGTCTTCGGGGATGGTTCCTGTCCTGTGCCATCAGAAGTTCTGGGGAGCATTGTCTCTGGGATTCCTCTAGTCGCAGTCATACCATTAGGTATGGTCTTTTCATGAGAATTTGGGGTCTGTATCCCATTGGTCTCCTGCTCCCTCAGGAGTTGTCTGTTGTGCTCCCTGACAGGGCAGACATCGATTGTGGCCGGGCACCAACTAGTTCTTCTGGTCTCAGGATAATGTAGGTCTCTGGTTCATGTGGCCCTTTCTGTCTCTTGGGTTCTTAGTTGTCGTGTGACCTTGGTGTTCTTCCTTTGCCTTTGCTCCAGGTGGGTTGAGACCAATTGCTGCATCTTAGATGGCCGCTTGTTGGCATTTAGGACCCCAGGCACCACGATTCAAAGTGGGATGCAGAATGTTTTCATAATAGAATTATTTTGCCCATTGACTTAGAAGTCCCCTCACACCAAGTTCCCCAGACCCCAGCCCCTGCTCCGCTGACCTTTGAAGCTTTCATTTTATCCCGGAAACCTCTTTGCTTTTAGTCCAGTCCAATTAGGCTGACCTTCCTTGTATTGAGTGTTGTCTTTCCCTTCACTGAAAGCAGTTCTTATCTACAGATTGATCAATAAAAAGCCCTCTCCCTCCCTCCCTCCCCCCTTTGTAACCACAAAAGTATGTGTTCTTCTCCGTTTTTTCTATTTCTCAAGATCTTATAATAGTGGTCTTATACAATATTTGTCTTTTTGCAACTGACTCATTTCGCTCAGCATAATGCCTTCCAGGTTCCTCCATGTTATGAAATGTTTCACAGATTCGTCACTGTTCTTTATCGATGCGTAGTATTCCATCGTGTGAATATACCACAATTTATTTACCCATTCATCCGTGACGGACATCTTGGTTGCTTCCAGCTTTTTGCTATTGTAAACAGAGCTGCAATAAACATGGGTGTGCATATATCTGTTTGTGTGAAGGCTCTTGTATCTCTAGGGTATATTCCGAGGAGTGGGATTTCTGGGTTGTATGGTAGTTCTATTTCTAACTGTTTAAGATAACGCCAGATGGATTTCCAAAGTGGTTGTACCATTTTACAATCCCACCAGCAGTGTATGAGAGTTCCAATCTCTCCGCAGCCTCTCCAACATTTATTATTTTGTGTTTTTTGGATTAATGCCAGTCTAGTTGGTGTGAGATGGAATCTCATCGTAGTTTTAATGTGCATTTCTCTAATGGCTAATGATCGGGAGCATTTTCTCATGTATCTGTTGGCTGCCTGATTATCTTCTTTAGTGAAATGTGTGTTCATATCCTTTGCCCACTTCTCGATTGGGTTGTTTGTCTTTTTGTGGTTGAGTTTTGACAGAATCATGTAGAGTTTAGAGATCAGGCGCTGGTCTGAGATGTCATAGCTGAATATTCTTTCCCAGTCTGTAGGTGGTCTTTTTACTCTTTTGGTGAAGTCTTTAGATGAGCATAGGTGTTTGATTTTTAGGAGCTCCCAGTTATCTGGTTTCTCTTCATCATTTTTGGCAATGTTTTGTATTCTGTTTATGCCCTGTATTAGGGCTCCTAGGGTTGATCCTATTTTTTCTTCCATGATCTTTATCGTTTTAGTCTTTATGTTTAGGTCTTTGATCCACTTGGAGTTAGTTTTTGTGCATGGTGTGAGGTATGGGTCCTGTTTCATTCTTTTGCAAATGGATATCCAGTTATGCCAGCACCATTTGTTAAAAAGACTATCATTTCCCCAATTGACTGACACTGGTCCTTTGTCAAATATCAGCTGCTCATAGGTGGATGGATTTATATCTGGGTTCTCAATTCTGTTCCATTGGTCTATGTGCCTGTTGTTGTACCAGTACCAGGCTGTTTTGACTACTGTAGCTGTATAATAGGTTCTGAAATCAGGTAGAGTGAGGCCTCCCACTTTCTTCTTCTTTTTCAGTAATGCTTTGCTTATCCGGGGGTTCTTTCCCCTCCATATGAAATTAGTGATTTGTTTCTCTATCCCCTTAAAATATGACATTGGTATTTGGATTGGAAGTGTGTTATATGTATAGATGGCTTTTGGTAGAATAGACATTTTTACTATGTTAAGTCTTCCTATCCATGAGCAGGGTATGTTCTTCCACTTAAGTATGGCCTTTTGAATTTCTTGTAGCAGAGTTTTATAGTTTTCTTTGTATAGGTCTTTTACATCCTTGATAAGATTTATTCCTAAGTATTTTATCTTCTTGGGGGCTACTGTGAATGGTATTGATTTGGTTATTTCCTCTTCGGTGTTCTTTTTGTTGATGTAGAGGAATCCAAGTGATTTTTATATGTTTATTTTATAACCTGAGACTCTTCCAAACTCTTCTATTAGTTTCAGTAGTTTTCTGGAGGATTCTTTAGGGTTTTCCATGTATACGATCATGTCATCTGCAAATAGTGATAGCTTTACTTCCTCCTTACCAATCTGGATACCCTTTATTTCTTTGTCTAGCCTAATTGCCCTGGCTAGGACTTCAAGTACGATGTTGAGTAAGAGCGGTGATAAAGGGCATCCTTGTCTGGTTTCCATTCTCAAGGGAAATGCTTTCAGGTTCTCTCCATTTAGAGTGATATTGGCCGTTGGCTTTGCATAGATGCCCTTTATTATGTTGAGGAATTTTCCTTCAATTCCTGTTTTGGTAAGAGTTTTTATCATAAATGGGTGTTGAACTTTGTCAAATGCCTTTTCTGCATCTATTGATAAGATCATGTGGTTTTTATCTTTTGTTTTATTTATGTGATGGATTACATTAATGGTTTTTCTGATATTAAACCAGCCTTGCATACCTGGTATAAATCCCACTTGATCAGGGTGAATTATTTTTTTGATGTGTTGTTGGATTCTATTGGCTAGAATTTTGTTGAGGATGTTTGCATCTATGTTCATGAGGGATATAGGTCTAAAATTTTCTTTTTTTGTAATGTCTTTACCTGGTTTTGGTATCAGGGAGATGGTAGCTTCATAGAATGAGTTGGGTAGTATTCCGTCTTTTTCTATGCTTTGAAATACCTTCAGTAGTAATGGTGTTAAGTCTTCTCTGAAGGTTTGGTAGAACTCTGCAGTGAAGCCGTCTGGGCCAGGACTTTTTTTTGTTGGGAGATTTTTGATTACCGTTTCAATCTCTTTTTTTGTTATGGGTCTATTTAGTTGTTCTACTTCTGAATGTGTTAGTTTAGGTAGGTAGTATTGTTCCAAGAATTTATCCATTTCTTCTAGGTTTTCAAATTTGTTAGAGTACAATTTTACGTAGTAATCTGAAATGATTCTTTTAATTTCATTTGGCTCTGTTGTGATGTGGTCCTTCTCGTTTCTTATTCAGGTTATTTGTTTCCTTTCCTGTTTTTCTTTAGTCAGTCTAGCCAATGGTTTATCAATTTTGTTAATTTTTTCAAAGAACCAGCTTTTGGCTTTGTTAATTCTTTCAATTGTTTTTCTGTTCTCTAATTCATTTAGTTCAGCTCTAATTTTTATTATTTGTTTTCTTCTGGTGCCTGATGGGTTCTTTTGTTGCTCACTTTCTATTTGTTCAAGTTGTAGGGACAGTTCTCTGATTTTGGCTCTTTCTTCTTTTTGTATGTGTGCATTTATCGATATAAATTGGCCTCTGAGCACTGCTTTTGCTGTGTCCCAGAGGTTTTGATAGGAAGTATTTTCATTCTCGTTGCTTTCTAAGAATTTCCTTATTCCCTCCTTGATGTCTTCTATAACCCAGTCTTTTTTCAGGAGGGTATTGTTCATTTTCCAAGTATTTGATTTCTTTTCCCTAATTTTTCTGTTATTGATTTCTAGCTTCGTTGCCTTGTGGTCTGAGAAGATGCTTTGTAATATTTCAATGTTTTGGATTCTGCAAAGATTTGTTTTATGACCTAATATGTGGTCTATTCTAGAGAATGTTCCATGTGCACTAGAAAAAAAAAAGTATATTTTGCAGCAGTTGGGTGGAGAGTTCTGTATAAGTCAATGAGGTCAAGTTGGTTGATTGTTGTAAGTAGGTCTTCCGTGTCTCTATTGAGCTTCTTACTGGATGTCCTGTCCTTCTCCGAAAGTGGTGTGTAGAAGTCTCCTACTATAAATGTGGAGGTGTCTATCTCACTTTTCAATTCTGTTAAAATTTGATTTATGTATCTTGCAGCCCTGTCATTGGGTGCGTAAATATTTAATATGGTTATGTCTTCCTGATCAATTGCCCCTTTTATCATTATATAGTGTCCTTCTTTATCCTTTGTGGTGGATTTAAGTCTAAAGTCTATTTTGTCAGAAATTAGTATTGCTACTCCTCTTCTTTTTTGCTTATTGTTTGCTTGATATATTTTTTTCCATCCTTTGAGTTTTAGTTTGTTTGTGTCTCTAAGTCTAAGGTGTGTCTCTTGTAGGCAGCATATAGATGGATCGTGTTTCTTTATCCAGTCCGTGACTCTCTGTCTCTTTATTGGTGCACTTAGTCCATTTACATTCAGCGTAATTATAGATAAATATGTTTTTAGTGCTGTCATTTTGATGCCTTTTCATGTGTGTTGTTGGCCATTTCATTTTTCCACATGCTTTTTTGTGCTGAGAGGTTTTTCTTAGCAGCTTGTGAGATCCTCATTTTCATAATGTTTAACTTTGTGTTTGTTGAGTTGTTACGTTTTTCTTGGCTTTTTTCTTGTGTTATGGAATTGATATTCCTTTTTGTGGTTACCTTATTATTTACCCCTGTTTTTCTAAGTAAAAACCTAACTTGTATCCTTCTATATCGCCTTGTATCACTCTCCATCTGGCAGTTCAATGCCTCCTATATTTAGTCCCTCTTTTTGATTATTGTGATCGTTTATCTATTGATTTCCATGATTTCCTGTTATGTGTATTATTTTGTTTATTTATTTATTTTTTAGAATTAATCTTAATTTGTTTGTTTTTGTGCTTTCCCTATTTGAGTTGCGTTGATATCAGGGCGTTCAGTTTTGTGACCTTGTATTGTGCTGGTACCTGATATTATTGGTCATCAGGCCAAACAATCTCCTTTAGCATTTCTTGCAGTTTTGGTTTAGTTTTTGCAAATTCTCTAAACTTGTGTTTATCTGTAAATATCTTAATTTCTCCTTCATATTTCAGAGAGAGTTTTGCTGGATATATGATCCTTGGTTGGCAGTTTTTCTCCCTCAGTGCTCTGTGTACGTCGTCCCATTCCCTTCTTGCCTGCATGGTTTCTGCTGAGTAGTCTGAACTTATTCTTATTGATTCTCCCTTGAAGGAAACCTTTCTTTTCTCCCTGGCTGCTTTTAAAATTTTCTGTTTGTATTTGGTTTTGGCAAGTTTGATGATATTATGTCTTGGTGTTTTTCTTTTTGGATCAATCTTAAATGGGGTTCGATGAGCATCTTGGATAGATATCCTTTCGTCTTTCATGATGTCAGGGAAGTTTTGTGTCAGGAGTTCTTCAACTATTTTCTCTGTGTTTTCTGTCCCCCCTCCCTGTTCTGGGACTCCAGTCACTCGCAAGTTATCCTTCTTGATAGAGTCCCACATGATTCTTAGGGATTCTTCTTTTTTTTAAATTCTTTTATCTGATTTTTTTTCAGCTATGTTGGTGTTGATTCCCTGGTCCTCCAGAAGTCCCAGTCTACATTCTAATTGCTCGAGTCTGCTCCTCTGACTTTCTATTGCATTGTCAAATTCTGTAATTTTATTGTTAATCTTTTGGATTTCTACATGCTGTCGCTCTATGGATTCTTGCAACTTATTAATTTTTCCACTATGTTCTTGAATAATCTTTTTGAGTTCTTCAACAGTTTTATCAGTGTGTTCCTTGGCTTTTTCTGCATTTATCCTAATTTCATTTGTGATATCTTTAAGCATTCTGTAAATTAGTTTTGTATATTCTGTATCTGATAATTCCAGGATTGTATCTTCATTTGGGAAAGATTTTGATTCTTTTGTTTGGGGGGTTGGAGAAGCTGTCATGGTCTGTTTCTTTATGTGGTTTGATATGGACTGCTATCTCCGAGCCATCACTGGGAAAGTAGATTTTCCAGGTAATCAGCTAAAAAAAATGCAGTCAAATTCCTATCTGAATTCTCCCTCTGGCTCCAGGTATTCAGATGTTAATGGAGCCGCCTGGGGAGGGTGGGGGAGGGATCAGAGAGCTAGGAGTGTAGCACCACAGAATATAAAGCTGATCACCGCGTTCACGCTCTGCCCCCGTCCGCCAAAATCCGGGCGGGACGGCTCCCCGGTTGGGACGCTACTCTCCCCACTCCGAGACCAGTCACTTCCTCCTGGGGACTTCTCCCTCCGGTGCGCGGCACTGCTCGCGCGAACTTGGTGGGCGTCTCCCTCACGAACGGGTGGGCCCGCCCCCAGAGTCTATTCAGGAGAATATAATTGGACCCCGCGCTCACGCCCTGCCCGCTTTCCCCAAAATCCCAGCGGGACGGCTCCCCGGCTGGGACACTGCTCTCCCCGCTCCAAGACCAGTCACTTCCTCCCGGGGACTTCTCCCTCCGGTGCACCATGCCACACGTGTGAACTCGGTGGGCGTCCCCCCGCACGAACGTGTGGGCCCCGCCCTGGGGTCACTTTAGGGAAATATAGCTGACCCCCCCCCCGCTCGCGCCCTTCCTGCTTCCCGCCAAACTCCCGGCGGGATGGCTCCACGGCTGGGACGCTGCTCTCCCCGCTCCAAGATCAGTCACTGCCTCCCGCGTGCTTCTCCCTTCGGCTGAGCTGCTACGCCGCCCACACCAACCAGCTAGACTCTCTCCCGGGATGGGTTTGGGGGGGTAGGGCTGGGCCCCTTGTCTGTGCCGTCTGCCCCCCTGGGCTCTGCCCCAGATCAGGCTTCGAAGGTCACCTGCCTGGTACGCTGGCTCCTAGTTCTGAAAACGGTCGCTGTCTGCCTATATTTGTTCGTTTTCCGTCTCTAAGTCTGTGCTTGTTGTTCAGAGTTCGTAGATTGTTATGTATATGATCGATTCACTTGTTTTTCCGAGTCTTTGTTGCAAGAAGGATCCGCGGTAGCGTCCACCTAGTCTGCCATCTTGGCCCCGCCTCCTGTACATGTCTTTTTATGGATATGTTTTTATTTCTCTTCAGTGAATAGATAGAATTAAAAAGGCTGAGTCACATGGTGAGTGTGTATATGCATTCTGTTGATCTATATGCCTGTCCTTATCCAATACCACACTGTCTTGATTACTATAGCTTCACAGTAAGTTTTCAAATCTGGCAATGTGAGCCTTTCACCTTGGCTTCTCTTTTTCAAGATTGTCTTGGTTAGTCTAGGGTCCTTGAACTACCATATGAATTTTATGATCAGTTTGACAATTTCTGCACAGAAAGCACTGACATTTTGATAGCAATGGAGTTTAATCTATATGTAGGTCAATTTGAAGAATATTGCCCTCTTAACAATTCATGACTCAATGGCACTGTTTTTTTTTTTTTAACAATTTGTGAACATGTCCTCTTAATTATATCTTTTTAAATAACTTTCAATAGTGCTTTATAATTTTCAGAGTATAAGTTTGCACTCTTTTGTTAAATTTAAGCGTAAATATTTTAGTATTTTAGATGCTGTTATACATGGAATTGTTTTTGTAATTTCATGCTCAGAGTGTTTATTGCAAGTATATAGAAATGCAATTGCTTTTTGTATACTGATTTTGTATTCTGTAGTCTTGCTGAACTCATTTATTAGTTAATAACATTTTAGTGGATTATTTAGGTTTTTCTATGTATAAGAACAAGCCTTCTGTAAATATAGTTTTATTTCTTCCTTTCTAATCTCATTGCCTTTTATTTCATTTTCTTGCCTAAAAGCCAGGCCAGAACCTCCAGTACGGTGTCGAATAGAGCTGATGAGAGCAGACATTCTTATCTTGTTCCTGATCTTAGAGGGAAACCATTCAGTTCTTCACCAAGAAGTATGATTTTAGCTGTTTTTTGCAAATCCCTTTTATCAGATTGAAGAAGTGTCTTTCTTTTTCTAGTTTATTGAGGGTTTTTTGTTTGTTTTTTCAAATCATGAAGGGGTGTTGGATTTTGTCAAATGCTTTTTCTGTACCTATTGAGATGGTTGTGCCGGTTTTGTCCTTTATTCTGTTGATATTGTGTATTACATTAATTGATTTTCAGATGCTGAATTAACCTTGCATTCCTGAAATAGATCTCATTTGGCCAAGGTGTATACACCGTAGTCCATGTTATATATTGCTGTATCCTGTTTGCTAGGTTTTGTTGAGGATTTTCATGTCTCTGTTCATAAGAGATGTTAGTCTATAGTTTTCATTGGATCTCTTTGGTTTTGGACTAAGGTCTCATGCAGTGATCTGGGAAGTGTTCTCTCCTGTTGTATTTTTTGGAAGAGTTCACAAAGAATTAGTATTGATTCTTCTTTAAATGCTTGGAGGTGAAGCCCACCTGAGCTTGGGCTCTTCTTTGTGGGTAGTTTTTAATTACTAATTTAATCTCTTTATTTGTTATAGGTCTCTTCAGGTTTTCTATTTTTCCTTAAGTTAGATTTGGCACCTTGTGTCTTTCTAGAAATTTGTCTGTTTCATCTAAGTTACCTAGGTAATTGGTATACAATTGTTCATAGCATTAATTTATAACCATTTTTGTTTCTGTAAGGCTGGCAATATTGCTCATTTTTTCACTCCCAATTTTAGTAATTTTTATCCTGTCTTTTTTTTTTTCTTGGCCAGTCCTGCTAAAGGTTTCTCAATTTATTGGTGTTTGCAAAGAATCGACTCTGGCTTTTATTTTATCTGTTGTATTTCTATTCTCTATTTCATTACTATCCACTCTAATCTTGTGTATTTTCTTCCTGTACTTGCTTTGCACATTGCTTGCTCTTCATTTTCTGTTGTCTTAAGATAGATGCTTAGGTTATTGCTTAGAGATTTCTCTCTTTTATTTTTATTTTTTTGATATATGGGGTTAGTGATACATTTCCCTCTAAGTGCTGCTTTAACCGTGTCCCATATATTCTGGTACATTGTGTCTTCATTTTCCATTTATCTCAAAGTAAATTTTAATTTCCCATTTGATTTCTTCTTTGACCCATTGGTTATTTAGGAGTAAGTTGTTTAATTTCCACATATTGGTGAATTTCCCAATTGTCTTTTTGTTATTGATTTCTAATTCCATTTCACTCTATGATTTTAATCCTCTTCAATTTATTGATGTTGGTTTTATGGTTTAGCATATAGTATAGCTGTTGTTGGGCAGTGTGTTCTATGCCAGTCTTTTCAAATTATGGCTCATTTAGCGAGTGTTAAGTCCTATTTAACTGTGGTTTTAATTTATGTTTTTCTGCAAATAATGATGTTCAGGGATCTGAACACACTCAGTGGGGACAACTTCTTTGCTCAATGATGTCTCAAGCTTCAGCTGGGAAAACTTGGAGAGTGGAGGCTGGAGTCACATGGAGGCATCACCACTCCCTCTTTGGTTGCATATGCTGGCTGTTGACTAAGAACTGTTGTGCTGTCAGAACATCTACACATGGTTTCTCTGCATGGCCCTTTACAGGCTTCCTCACAACAATGTGGCAAGGTGTAAATTGTGCTATAATCCCACCCAGACACAAGGGGGAGGGGTCATAGACTCCATCTCTCCATGGGAGGATTATAAAGGTCAGTGAGGAATGCGAAATATTGTTGAGGACATCTTTGGAATACTCAGCCTGCCTTCAACTTATAAAATTGCTTTATGGTTCTCCTCCCTCATTGAAATCACCTTTTAAATCTTAGTTTGAGGTCTTTTGCTACCGACTGCTTAAATGTCAATAATATCCAGGTCGGTTCTGAAGAGGTTCCTTTCCTTTTATCCTTCTGCGCTCTCTTCTTTTTATCTCATTCAAGTCCCAGCTGTAACTGCCACCGGTATGTAGGTGCAATCGATAAGTACAGCTAGCTCAGACATCACTCCTAAGTCCAAATCCAAATATCTAACTACTTGCAAGACATTCCCATTGAAATGCCTACCCAGACCCAGTGCTGTCGAGTCGATCCCACTTTGAACTTATACTATCCAGATAGGCGTCATCATTTGCCTCCTCTGACCACCATGTTATTCTTGTATTCCTTATTACAGGGAATGGTGCCACTATCCATATCCTGTTGCTCAAAACAGAAACTTATGAGTTATTTCAGATTCCTTCTTTTTACTCCACTTATCTTTTAAATGAATTTCCAAGTCCTATCAATTAATCCCCCCAAATATCTTTTTAATGTAGTAATTTCTTTCTATTGCCACTGCTACCTCCAGTGCCTACTTGAGATCCTTTTTTATCGATTACGAGGATTATTGTACAATTTCTTTTTGGTGGGGGAGGGGTCCTTAGACTTGTCCTCCATACCATCCTCAGTTTTGCTGCTAGAGGGCGCTGTCTATCACAGATATCTGATGATGTTACTCTCCTACTCAGATTTTGCAAGTGGCTCCTCATGATTCTCACAAATGTCCTACAGCCCTTTTGCTTGTCATATTTAGATACTTAACTACATATCCAGACTAACACTCACCGTTCTTTCTACTTATTGCACTTCACATCCCAGGATCAGCAGAGTACTTATTAGCTTCTCTTCAAACACCGTATTTTTTATGCCTGTGAGCTTTTGTACATGCTGCTCCATTTGCCTGATGTCCTCCCCCCGATTTATCTTTCAGGCCTTTTGTTTGTATTTGGCCTCTTAAGATCGCAGCTTAAGGGGTACCTCTTAAATGAATATTTTCCTGAAAGCCAACCTGATCTACACACACTCAAACACATACCCCCAAAATTAACAAATAGAGGAACTCTGTAGATTTGTGTACTTAATAACCTGACTGCACTGTCCCCTCTCCATACCTTCGATATAAAATATCACATTGTTTTATATGTACTAATTATATTACATAGCGCTCTGTAGGCTCTGTGCCTCTTAATGCTTAAGACGCTTCTTCAGTAATCTCTGTACCTCATTCCTTAATTCATTCAATAAATAATTATTAGTATGTCCTATCCTATGCCAGTCATTGTTGTTGGAACAGTGTGCAATGGTGAACAGGCTTCGTTCATAGCCTATCTCGAGCTCATAATAGGTATTCAGAAAATCTGTGTTGAATTGTTAAGTGGTTAATTCTTGATGAGAAGCAATCAGAGAAGTCCTTCTGCAGATGTAGGGAGCATTGGTGGTTCAGTGATATAATTATTTCCTTCTATGTAGGTGACCTAGGGTTTACTCCTGGCCAGTGCACCTCATGTACAGTCACCACCCATCTTTCAGTGAATACTTATGAATTGCTATAATACTGAACAGGTTGTAGCAAAGCTTCAAGACTCAGATTAGGAAGAAAGGCCTAGTGATATACTTCGGAAAATCAGGCAATGAAATCTCCATGTATCACAAAAATCCAACTGCAGCTTATCACGGGAATGGTGTAGGACCAGGAGTGTTGAGTTTCCTTGTGCATGGGATCACCATGAGTTAGGGGCCAACTCTATGACAGCTAACAACGATAATAACAACAAATCTGCCCAGGTAGGGCAGGGATTGTGATTTACCAGTTTGCGTAATGCAAGTAAGTAAATTTGAGGTTTGCTACTAAAGCTCCCTGCAAATAATCTTAAAGACTGTCGACATTCCAAATAGCAATGAAGCATCATGAAAGTCCGACTTCTCCATCAGACACATGTCATCAAGTTACCTACCCCGAGCCCAGCTCTTTGGCATTTCAAGCTGCACAGTACATACCTGAGTAGTCTCTCAAGCCTTATGCTATCCTAATAGTCTTCCTTTTGTGATTTCTTTTAGGATATACTTCCGCTTGCTTCTGGTTATGTACCCCTTACCCCTGGATTTCAAAGCAACAAATACGAGTTTTTCCTGTTTCCATAGAGACTGCTATCCCCATAGGGCAGTTATTGGGCTAGGAAAGCCCTGGAGGAGACTCATGCATGAGGCAAATAACATGTTTTCAGTATTAGCAGCTTTGGTCTTTTTTTAAACCTGATTTTTTTTTTTATTACCCCCATTGCATTGTAGACTATTATTATTATTATTATTTGTTTTAGGTGAAAGTTTACGGCACAAATTAGGTTTTCATTCAAAAATTTGTACACAGATTGTTTTGTGACATTATTTGCAATTCCCACTTGTCAGCACTCTCCCCTTTTCCCTTTTCACCCTAGGTTTTCTGTGTCCATTCATCCAGTTTTCTTGTCCTTTCTTGCCTTCTTCGCTTTGCTTTTGGGTAGGTGTTGCCCATTTGGTTTTGTGTATTTGATTGAACTAAGAAGCATGTTCCTCACATGTGTTATTGTTTTTTATAAGCCTGTCTAATCTTTGGCTGAAAGGTAGATTTGGGGAGTGGCTTCTGTTCTGAGTTAGCAGGGCTTTGGGGGGCCACAGTCTCACGGGTTCCTCCAGTCTGTCAGGTCAGTAAATCTGGTCTTTTTTTGTGAACTTGAATTTTTTCCGTATTTCTCCTGTTCTCTCCGGGACCCTCTATTGGGACCTCTGTCAGAGAGAGTCGGTGGTGGTAGCCGGGCCCGATCTAGTTGTTCTGGGCTCAGGCTGGTAGGGGCTATGATTCATGTGGTCCATTAGTCCTTAGGGCTAATATTTTCCTTGGGCCTTTATTCTCCTTTGCTCTGAACGTGATGGGCCAATAGATATATATCAAATGGCTGCTCTCAAGTTTATAAGACCCCAGACACTACTCACCAAAGTAGAATGTAGAATATTTTCTTTATGAACTATATTATGCCGATTGACCTAGATGTCCCCAGAGACCATGATCCTCAGCCCTTAGGTGCAGTAACTTGGTCCTTCAAGGTCTTTGGATGTGTCTAGGAAGCGTCTCTGACTTTTCCTTGTTCAAGCTGTGTTGACTTCCCCTATATTCTTGTGTTATTTTTCCCATCACCAAAGTTAACACTTTTCTACTTATCTACTTAGTGATTTCCTCTCCCCAACATTCCCATTCCTTATAACCATCAAAGATTTGTGTGTGTAAACGTTTTCTTAGTTTTTATAATAGTGTTTTCATACAATATTTGCCCATTTATGATTGACTTATTTCACTCAGCATAATGACCTCCAGATTCATCCATGTCGTGAGATGTTTCGAGGATTCACCTCGTTCTTTATAGCTGCACAGTATTCCACTGTGTGTGTGTACCATAGTTTGTTTATTCATTCATCTGTTGATGGGAACTTAAGCTGTTTCTATCTTTTTGCTATTGTGGATAATGCTGCGATGAACATGGGTGTGCATATGTCTATTCGTGTGATACCTCTTATTTCTCTAGGATATATTCCTTGGTGTGGGATTGCTGGATCATATGGTGTTTCTACTTATGGATTTTTAAGGAGGCGCCATATTGTTTTCCATAGCAGTTCTACCATTTTGCATTCCTACCAACAGTGCATAAGAGTTCCAATCTCCCTGCAATCTCTCCAACATTTATTATTTTTTATTTTGATTTGCATTTCTCTAAATTTCTAATGGCTAGTGATTGGGAGAATTTCCTTATGTGTCTGTTAGCTGCCTGAGCATCTTCTTTGTTGAAGTGTCTGTTCATATCCTTTGCCCATTTTTTAACTAGATTATTTGTCTTTTTGTTGTCGAGGTGTTGAAGTATTCTACAGATTTTAGAGATTAGACCCTTGCCAGAAATATGGTAGCCCCAAATTTTTTCCCAGTCTGTAGGTTCGTTTTCACTCTTTTGGTGAAGTCTTTTGATATGCCTAAGTGTTTAATTTTTAGGAGTTCCCAGCTTTCTAGTTTATCTTCTGGTGTTTGTCCATTGTTAGTTATGGTTTGTATTGTATTCATGCCATATATTAGGGCCCCTAGCATTGTCCGTATTTTTTCCTCCATGATCTTTATTGTTTTAGGTTTTATATTTAGGCCTTTGATCCATTTTGAGTTAGTTTTTGTCTATGGTGTGAGTTATGAGTCCTGTTTGATTTTTTTTTTGTTACAGATGGGCATCCAATTTTGCCAGCACCATTTGTTAAATAGACTGCTCTTCCCCATTTAATGGACTTGGATGCTTTGTCAAAGATCAGCTGACCATAGGTGGATGGTTTACATCTGGGTCCTCAATTCTGTACCATTGGTCTGTGTGTCTTTCATTATACCAGTACCAGGCTTTTTTGACTACCATAGCTCTATGTTAGGCTCTGAGATCAGGTAGCATGAGACCTCCTACTTTGTTCTTTTTCTTCAATAAGGCTTTTTTTATCTGGGGCGAAGACATATTTTAATGGGCATATGTATTTAATTTTATTTGACTTATGTTGCTAAAATGTATCACAATAATACTGAATATTACTCATTTAGTAGATGAAATCTGATAACTGTTATAAAGTGTGGCCAGTTGTTAGTCAGAACATGGACATATTTTGATTGGTTGAGTTTTCTTGTAGTTCAATCAATCAACACACCAACTAGGGAGGCAAAAATCAGGAGCCTAAAGTTGCAGCTCCCCCCATGTGTCTGTCAGTTTGCTGTACTGTGGGGGCTTGCATGTAGCTGTGATGCTGGAACCCGTCACCCAGGGTGGACGGGTTTCAGCTGAGCTTCCAGACTAAGACAGACAAGGAAGAAGTATTTAGCAGTCTAGTTCTGAAAAGAATTAGCCAGTAAAAACCTTATGAATAGCAGCAGAACATTGCCTGATATAGTGCTGGAAGATGAGCCCCCTAGGTTGGAAGACAGTCAAGATAATTGGAGACGAGCTGCCTCCTCAAAGTAGAATTCCGAAAAACGGTTCTTAATGACATGGATGGAGTCAAGCTTCCAGGACCTTAGTTGCTGATGTGTTATGGCTCAAAATGAGAAGAAACAGCTGCAAGCATCCATTAATAATTAGAACCTGGAATGTACGAAGTATGAATCTAGGAAAATTGGAAATCATCAAAAAATGAAATGGAACGCATAAAAATTGATATCCTAGGCATTAGTGAGCTGAAATGGACTGGTTTGGCCATTTTGAATCAGACAATCATATGGACTACTATGCCAGGAATGACAGCTTGAAGAGGAATGTCATTGCATTCATCGTCAAAAAGAACATGTCAAGATCTATCCTGAAGTACAATGCTGTCAGTGATAGGAGAATATCCACACACCTACAAGGAAGACCAGTTAATATGAGTATTATACAAATTTATGCACCAACCACTAAGGCCAAAGATGAAGACATTGAAGATTTTTACAAGATTCCGCAGTCTGAAATTGATGGGACATGCAGTCAGGTTACATTGATAATTACTGGTGATTTGAATTTGAAAGTTGGAGACAAAGAAGGATTGGTAGTTGGAAAATATGGCCTTGGTGATAGAAATGATGCCCGAGATCAGGTGATAGAATTTTGCAAGCCTAATGACTTCTTCATAGCAAATACATTTTTTTCACCAAAATGGATTTCAGAAGAGACTCTGAAACTTGCTCTTGAAAGTCCAGCAGCTAAAGCAAAAGGAAGAAATGATGAAGTAAAAGAACTGAACGGAAGATTTCAAACAGCACCTCAAGAAGACAAAGTAAAATATTATAATGACATGAGCAAACAGCTGGAGATAGAAAAGCAAAGGGGAAGAACATGCTTGGCATTTCTCAAACTGAAGGAACTGATGAAAAAATTTAAGCCTTGAGTTGCAATAGTGAAGGATTCTATGGGGGAAAATATTAAACTATGTAGGAAGCATCAAAAGGATATGGAAGGAATACATGGAGTCATTATACCAAAAAGAATTGCTCGATGTTCAACCATTTCAAGAGGTAGCATATGATCAGGAACTGATGGCACTAAAGGAAGAAGTCCAGGCTACACTGAAGGCATTGACAAAAACAAGTCTCCCTGAATTGACAGAATATCAATTGAGATGTTTCAACGCATGGATGCAGCACTGGAAGTGCTCAGTCGTCTATGCCAAGAAATTTGCAACACAGTTACTTGGCCAACTGACTGGAAGAGATCCACATTTATGCCTATGCCCAAGAAAGGTGATCCAACCGAATGTGGAAATTATCGAAAAATATCATTAATGTCATATGCAAGCAAAATTTGGCTGAAGATCATTCAAAAGCAGCTGGAGCGGTATATTGACAGGGAACTGCCAGAAATTCAAGCCAGATTAAGAAGAGGATGTGGAACCAGGGATATCATTGCTGATGTCAGATGGATCTGGCTAAAAGCAGAGAATACCAGAAGGATGTTTCCCTGTGTTTTATTGACTATGCAAAGGCGTTCAACTCTGTGGATCATAACAAATTATGGATAACATTTCAAAGAATGGGAATTCCAGAACACTTAATTGTGCTCATGAGGAATCTGTACATAGATCAAGAAGAAGTTGTTCAGACAGAACAAGGGGATGCTGCATGGTTTAAAGTCAGGAAAGGTGTTCATCAGGGTTGTATCCTTTTACCACACCTATTCAGTCTGTATGCTGAGCAAATAATCTGAGAAGCTGGACTATATGAAGAAGAATGGGGCATCAGGTTGGGTGGAAGACTCCTTAACAACCTGCAATATGTAGATGACACAACCTTGCTTGCTGACTGTGAAGAGGACTTGAAGCACTTACTGGTGAAGATCAAAGACCACAGCCTTCAGTATGTGTTAGACCTCAACATAAAGAAAACAAAAATCCTCACAACTGGACCAGTAAGTAACATAATGGTAAACGAAGAAAATATTGAAGTTGTCAAGGATTTCATTTCACTGGGATCCACAATCAACACCCATGGAAACAGCAGTCAATAAATCAAATGATGCGTTTTGTTTGGCAAATCTGCTGCAATGGACCTCTGTAAAGTGTTGAAAAGCAGAGATATCACCTTGAAGCCTAAGGTGCCCCTGACTCAAGCCATGGTATTTTTCAATTGCATCATATGCATGTGAAAGCTGGACAATGAATAAGGAAGACCGAAGAAGAATTGACACCTTTGAATTGTGGCGTTGGCAAAGAATATGGAATATGCCATGGACTGCCAAAATGTCTTGGATGAAGTTCAACCAGAATGCTTCTTAGAAAAAAGAATGGTGAGACTGCGTCTTACATACTTTGGACATGTAGTCAAGAGGGAAACGGACATCATGCTTGGTAAAGTGCAGAGTCAGAGGAAAAAAAGAAGACCCTCAACGAGATGGATTGACACAGTGGCTGCAACAATGGGCTCAAGCGTAACAATGTGAGCATGGCACAGGACCAGGCAGTGTTTGATTCTGTAATACGTAGGGTTGCTATGAGTTGGAACCAACTGAACAGAACCTAATAATAACAACAAAGTTGTGGGGTCTTTTCTTATAGGGAAATGGCATTGTTACTTTTCGTAGTGTATTATCCTTCATGAGTAAACATTCGACAATTTCCAGGTAAAAAAAATTCTGTGCCTTCAAAAGCACAGTGAATCCCATCAAAAGAGTTGAAAATATATATATCATATGTTTTTATCAATTTCACTTATGTGAATTGCACAGAAACATGTATTTACTTTTGACCAGGGCTATTTCTTGTGTCCTAATAGATGATCTGGTGCAAGGCTAGGCAACATTTCGTTCTGTTACACATGAGGTCACCACGAGTAGATCCAATGCCATGGCACCTAATAAAAATAGATGATTGAGGTCTTTGCCCACCTGTATGGGTTGACTGTGGGAGAACCATCTTATGTTAACAGATGTCTAGTCTACTCTTATTAGACATCTGAAATATAGAAGCCTGGTACCCAGAATCCTGGTCTTTATGCCTGATTCTGAAGCACTAAACGTGAAGCCCAAAGCATGACTGGACAGTCAGTATTCACATCATGTATGGGTCAAGCACGGACATGTTCTTCTCTTAGGTTTGGAGTAAGGGCTAATAACATAATCTAGGAAGTGTTCAGGGATACACCCTTGTGAATTATCACATTTACAGGTAATATAAAAAATTAGCTTCACATATGATAGAAAGAACAAGAAAGCTGAGAATAATTTCAGTCTTAAAAAATATTGGGACATTAATAGCATCGATGAAATTTATTTTTATTAACTCCTACTTCTAAAATTTAAACCAATGTGCCTTAAGCCCACCTATTGTAATACTGTTGTTTTTTATTGCCAAAAGTAACTGCATATTGATATTTTAGAAATCCGCAGGGCCTTGATGTAACTAGTCGCTATTTTATCTTAAAAAATATAAATAATGCTTCCTGTATTTACTTTTACTTATCTGGAATAAGTAGCTATTGACATCTGCTGAAGTCAGTATAAAAATTTATTTACCTTACCAGAAATATTGACCAATAGGGAGCCTGGCTCAATGTTTATATTGAAAGACAATAAATTGTGGTATTGACTGGGCTGAGACATCAATATTTGTGTTGTTGTAAAGATTTTTTAAAAAATCTCCAAGAAATATTCTTTAGAAATTCTCTTGTCATCAGAGTAGATGAGCTAGGGCTGTTTGGGGAATAGTTTGTGGCTGGAAGTGAGGGGGTAACTTGAAATACCTATAAATTTCTCTGATTTCCAAGTTTACACAAAGACACATTTTTCATGATGATGGAAAATGGTGATGATTAGGAGCCTTCAGATGACAACCCCACTGCTAAATGGAGAACTTTTGTCTAAAACGGCTCCCTGAGCAGAAATATTCTCCATGATCAGCTTATGTCTTGAAAATCTCACATTTTCCAAAGAATATTTGATACTCAACAGAATTAGATGTCATTAATTCCAACTAGACTAAAATAATTTGGGATATTTAGACTCATCTGGAATAATTTTTTTTTTCCCCTGTGTTTACAGTGCAGTAAAAATGGTGGTTTAAAACAAATTTTTGTTGTTAGATGTCGTTAAGTCATTTCGGACTCAAAGGGACCCTATGTACAACGGAAGAAACACTGCCCAGTCTTGGATCATCCTCACAATCATTTCTTATGCTCGAGCCCATTGCTGCAGCCATTGTGTCTGTCCATCTCATTGAAGGTCTTCCTCTTTTTTGTTGACTCCCTACGTCTAACCAATTAGGGCAGGTAAAATGATAAATTGAATATTTTGCCCATTTCAGAGATAAATCTACACAAATTCTTATAACTACCTTATGAACACCTGTGTGTATACTTTTAGCTTCTTCAGTACAACTGATGTGTGTGTGTGTATGTATATATATTATATGTAATATTTATCGGATTTTCTGGACAGCTGTGTGGTCACATATCTTTGACAAAAGAAGTTCCCATGATTTTATGCAATTGGAAAAAAAATAAAATGGGAAATTCTTATTATATACTATATAAATTGAGCTTCCTGCTAATTCTTATTCTATAATCATTTCCAAATTGATAAAGCTACTTTCGCCAAGGAGGTCATTAACACCACCTCTGGGAGAAGCACAGACTCACTGTCCTAGTGCCAGGCTTGGTGACTAATTGTCTTTGTAAGGACAGCCGTCCTAATCCATTGTCAGAGAACTTGGGAAGATGAGCAAAAGGTGATGCTTATTAATTCCTGACTGTGCATTTGGATTGAAAATTTGGCATTTTAAAAAATATTTGCCTCATGGTTGTGTTCCTAGAAGGAGAACAAAAATAAAACTAAATTAAAGCAACAGCCAACAAGCTCTGCAGTTGCTTAAATCTCTTCTCTGTGCTATTCTTCATAGCACCCTGCTCTGAGTAAGTCTCAGGGACTGACAGTAACATTAGCTCAGAGGCTGGAAGGGGATGCTGAGATGGGCAGAACTAAGATATGCCTTCCCTGTAAGAGGTGGGGTCTTAGAAGGAAAGTAGACCTTTTCCTGCTAGTGATGTACCTGCCAATGAGATACTCTGCTCCTGGCCCAGGCCCAATGGCAAGTCCCTGCTCTGTAATTACCACTAGAGGCTCCAATTCCATCTTCTCCCTTTCTGGTCCCTCTTTCTCCCTTCAGGCTCCTCAGTCTCCCTTTATCTTTCCCTTTGGGAATGCCAACCAGTGTAGTAAGAAGATCTCACTGTTTCCTAGCCAGAAGGCTGGCCCCACCACTTCCAGAGAACTGGGCTGACCTCCTGGGGCCTCTGCCCCTTTCTCTGTAATGGAGGGGCAACCCCCACCTTGCTGGATTGTTGTGAGGACAAAATTAAATAAGGTAGGTGAAGTATTTGGCATAGAGTAGGCCCTCAACAAATGTGGATTTCCTCCCTTATCTTGGCTTTCTCTTTACTCTGGGCAGGAGCAGATTGAAACAGAGTCCTTCCCAAGTCTCATTCAGCTTCTGGCTTTGTAGACCTGTCCTGACTATTCTCCTAGTGGCCCTGGGGGAGAAGGACAGGAACCTGGGTGGCCAGCAGGGTCGCAGTATGTGCCCCTGGGGCACTGTGCCTCAAATGCCCAGCACCGTGAGTGCCACAGAGCCATCAGGGTAAGAGGCAGGGTGCATAACTGACTTAGGCGTGTGTGTGCCTGCTTTTGCCACAACATAAAGCACAGCTTAAAGATAGATGAGGAGCTCGTTCCCCTGGGGGAGCTGTGTGGAGAAGGAGGAGGAGGAGAGCTAGGGGCTGCTCTCACAGAACAGTGATAAGGAACAGGGGAAGGAGCAGGGATGAGCAGAGGAGAAGCAGGTGCTCTTCTCTTCAGCCTCACCCAACCCCTCCAGCCCCCTGACTCTTTGCTTGCCTCCCATCTGGACCCCACTCACACAAGAGGCATCAGTCATCTTTTCTCTGGCCTACCTGCCCCTCGGAGGACTGGACTCCACCCATACCCTTTCCATGGCTTCACATTGGCACTAATGGGGTGCCATCACATCTTGTCTTCTTCCCCGCCCCCCCCCCCGCCATTATTATAGGAGTATAGAAAGCCACTGTTCTGGCATCTTTCTCTTCTAACCTTCCTGAGCCCTTGTTTTTACTGCTATATACATCTCGGAGAAAGAGGAACTAAAGGTCACCGTTGTCTGAAGAACTCTGTATGCCTAAGAGTCCTTATCCTTCCACAGCTTCAACACTGCTGCTGCCACTTTCTTACCTCCCTCCGCCCAGCTCTAAACCTGGCTCGCATTCACTTCTGTCCAGCAACACCTACTTGTGTTGTGCCTGGGCTTGCTGTGTGATGTGACACCATTCACCGGTGGTTCTCCTGAGATCACATTTGCAAAACAAGTTTAGCTCTGGGTCGAAAAGCCACACAGAAAATAATTTTTTCTTTACATCATTCTCCCTTGCTCAAAGAAGAATTGAATCTTCCCTGTTTCACCTTCTAGCCCTGTTTGCTCCCAGTCCCCTAGGGTGTCTGCCTCTGTTCCAGCCTTGACAGATGAGTCTCCTTCTACCAGAGTCTTTGCAATTCAAGGCACAGTCCACCCTCTTGTAGATGGTAATCTTGTTAATGTAACTACTCCAGCTTATCCTGGCAGCATCGTGAGACAAGTGGAGCTGAGCTCAGGGCTGGCTTTATAGTAGGCAGAGGAGCAGACACCTGCAAACCAAGAGTTCCAGGCTGCACAAAGACCCATTGCCCCAAATATGGACCCTAGAGGTTTAGCTGCTGGTGACATTCTACCACTGGTACCTTTAGTTTGAGTATCTTCAGTGTGAATCTCTGGTTCCTATGAAAAAATAGTTTCTAACATCTACACAGTATTTTTCAATTTACAGAATGCTTCCATATACTTAAGGTATTTAAGCTTATCTACAAAAAAAAAAAAAAGTTGTTTTTCACTCACAAAATGCATAGTAGATATTATGCCCTTCTACTCTGTCCTGTAGAGTTGATATGAGTTAGAATTGACTTGACGGCAATAGGTGTGATATTTTTGGGTGTTTGGTTTCCCGTTTTAAAGAAAACATGAGTAACTTTCTCAAAATAATTCAGTGACAAGTTAAAACTTAAACTATCCAGGTCTGTGACATCATAGGGCATTTCCATTACAGTAGGTTATCACTCTCTACTCCATCTCAAGAGAAGTGTTTTAAACTTCAAATGGGACTGTGTTTCTGGTTCTTTTTGGGAAGAAGGTCTTGTTTGAAGGATTGCAAGAAGATATGAAAGAAGGAGACTTGGGAGTAACACAAATATCACAAAGAAAGAGCTAGAGAGAAAATACCAAATATAGGCATACTTCACACACACACACTGCCACTACCACTGCTGCCACAGCCGTCGTCAAAATGAGCAGTTTTGTGTACTTATTTTTTGCCTCTCTGTTCTGACCCTTTTTGCTGCTATAACTTTTCATACCACATTACTTTTTCTGAAGAACCACTATATTCCATGGTTCTCAAATGGATACTATCTCTAGGGGATGTTTGAATATGTGTGAGGACATTTTTGGTTGTCATAATGACTGGAGGGTTCTTCCAGCATCTGGTGGAAGGGCACCAGAAATGCTAAATATCCTGCCTTGTGTAGGGCGGTTCCACACAGTGATAAAATCATCTGACCACAACACCTGTACACAGTCAGTCTTCACTGAGGAATGTATCAGATTTAGGAAACACTATCATTTGCTCATGGGACCCCTGAGAATCCAGACCAACCACCCTGCTCTACCCTTTTTATGCTTCTGCCTACTGACCCTTCTTTTGATATATATATATATATATATATATTTTTTTTTTCTTCTTTGGTACTATATCCTTTTTACTCTTGACATGACTCAACCATAGAAATATGGAAAGAGTACTTGTCTTAGTCTAGATTCTCTAGAGGAGCAAAACCAGTGAAGTGTATATAGACATACGTATGTACTTCCAGAAAATGGCTCATGTAATTGTGAGGAAATGGCTCATGCAGTTGTAGAGGCTGGCAGGTCCCATATCTGTGGGTCAGGTGACAGGCTGAAGACCTCTGCTGGCTCACGTTGTTGCAGGGGCCTGTGAACCCAAAATCTGCAGGTCAGGAAGCAGACTGGAGGCCTCTGCTGGCATATGGGGTTGTCCGGATTTGTGAACCCAAAATCTGCAAGTCAGATGGCAGACCAGAGACTCCTGCAGGCTTATGTCCCAAGAGCTGAAGGTTAGGCAACAAAAAGCCTTCATGGATGAGAAAGAGGGTGAGCTTGGCCAGAACATCCATTTATATACTGGAGACAGGCTTTACCCCCAAGGAAACTCCCCTTTCAACTGATTTGCTGCTCACATCAGATCAAAAACGGAAGAAATAGTGTCTGCCAAACCACTAAGAATCATAGCCTTGCCAAGTTGACATATAATGTTAACCCATCACAATACTCTTCATTCCTTTCCCTGATACATGAAGAAGATAATTCTTTCTTTAAATTCCTCTTTAATGCACACTTATTATTATTCTGCAAAATAGTCTCTAGCCCGGTTGGGAACCCTCAGCCTGTTGGTGACAGAGAACATGATGTCTGATGCTTGTTGATGACTCCTCCTTGTCAGATCTATCTGTCTGTCTAGCTAGTTTGCAAGTCCTTTAGGCAAGACCAGTTTCAATTCTGCTTTGTGCAGAGCTGATTGCTGTTCCCATGCACGGATAATGGTGAAATAATGGTGGTCATAATCAGAATCATGATTTTGATAAGTGGAGTATGCTATGCTCTCCAAATGCTTATTTTTCACAATGTATAGAATGAATAAAGGAGGAAACACTGAGCTCGGGATTTGGATGTTCTTTTTGGCCACATTTTCCCCTCATAGTTTGAGAAGAGCCTTCTTTTATCCAGCACTGGGCCTGCATGTCAGGCTGTGTGTGCATGTGACTGAGCAGAGGGGCCTGGAGCTGTGTGTGTGTCAAGTCATTTGAGGTTGAAGTTCTGTGAATTCCTGGGGGATAAATCTGGTTTATAAGAAAAACACTAAAAAGGCTTGGAAGAAGGATCTGGGAGACAGAAAACCCCTAGAGAATATGATTACAGGAGTCAAGTTCAAATGAATTAGGGAATTATGACTCCCAATATAGAACATCTGAAAAACGGATTTAAAGTTGAAGTAAATGGCAGATCTAAGTATTCCACCAAATAGAGAAAGGGAAAAGTATGCTAAACTATGTGCATGTGTGAGCATGTATGTGTGTGTATTTGTATACGGTATATTTATGAGCTTTTAGTGTTAAGACTGTGTCCATGTCCGGATGGAGCACGTGCATGTGTGTGTGTTTAAAGGAAAAACAGTGAGTTGGAGATGTGTTTGGTGTGTATGTGTCTATTTTGAAGAATAAATGAAGTTATTCATTCAATCAACATTTATGTGGTTAAAAGGGACAATGTGTATTATCCCCTGGAGGGGATAATTTCAGTTATTTGATGATATTTTTGATGAAATATAATCTCTCTCACCAAAAAATTTTAACAGTGCTATACACAGAGTCTTGAATCAGTGTTTCTCTGGGAATTAAAGCAATCCAGGGAGTCTATCAATGAGTGCAAAGGGAAACAATCTGTGCAGGACAATACAGCACAGAGTGGAGCATAGGATTCTCAGTGGAATCTAGGATCAAGGGCCATGGAGAGTAAAATTCCCAAGAATCCCCAAGATATTGGAAAGGATATTGAGTTTTTCACCATGCACAAGGTCCAGGATTACCTAAATTTAAAATACAAGTAAACCTTAAGAAGCTGTAAAACATGGAGACATCCAAATTTTTGACCTATTAAATAAAATTAATTTGTCACCTATGGTGTACTATGCACTGTTACCTACTAAATGTCCAAAGAGCTTACTTTTCTTCTCACCAGAGTGCAATCTTCTTGAAGTCAGAGATTTTTGTCTTTGTTATATTTACTACTGTATCTCAAACGCCTAAAAATAATGCCAGGAACATTGTAAGTGCTCAATAGGTACCTGTTGAATTAATAGAAGATGAGTAAGACATGATTCCTATACTTGAGGTGTTCATACATTAGCATCAAAAATACATTGGTAATTATGAATAGGGTGTTGAAGGAGCATAAAGAGTGATGGACCAACTCTGCCAGAGGAGAGAGTAAGGAAAGTGGAGAAGTAATATTTAATCTATGTCAGAGGTGTAGTAGTTTACTTGGAAAGGGGTGGTTGTTTGGGCCCATTACAGAAGAAAGAATACTAATATACAAAGGTATTTAAATATGAAAGGAACTGGCAAGAAGTTAATATGAATGGAGGGTAGGGCAGTGGCATACAGGGCTGTGTGGGGTGGGAGCAGTTCACCACAGGCATACACAGTAAAGATGTGAATTATCTGTATAATAGAGCTTTAATTTTTAAATTTACATACAGTAAAATTTAAAAACAGCTCTATGAGTTTTAACACATTAATAAATTGGTGTAACTACCATTACTGGAACTGAACAGAAAACAGAATAAGTCCATCACCCCACAAAATTTGTTTGTGCTGCTCCTAACCCCTGTTCTTCAGATTAGATTTCTATTGTTCTACATTCAAGTTCACTGATTCTTTACCCTGTCATCTTTATTCTGCTATTGAGCCCATCCAGTGAACTATATGAGACGGAAATTTAATTGTCTATAAATAAAGCTTTATTGGAACACAGCCATACTCATCCACTTAGCTATTTCTATGGCTGCATTTGTGCTACAACAGTGGAGTTCAGTAGTAGCTACAGAAGTTGTATGGTCTGCAAAGCCTAAAATTTTACTATGTGGCCTTTTACAGAAAAAAAAAAAAAATTGCTGGCCTTCTTTAGAAGATGGTTTATGATGGTCTCCTGGAGAAAAGTGGTTACACAAGGCAGCTCTGGGGTCCTGCAAGCATTATAGGATGCTACAGTGGTATTCAGGCAAGCTGTTCCCACAAGCTTCATAAAATAGAGTGGTTATGGCTAAGTATTCCCAGAGGTCTGACAATGGCTTTGAGCTTTGATGAGAACACAGTAGTCATGGGAGCAAGCTTCTGATTTACCTAAGCAAGTAGATAATTGCATTTAGCAATTACTTGCATTCTTCTTGTTTTCTCCCCTCCCCCTTCTCTCTCTCACCACCCTACTTTTACCAGCTGCTGACTCCACTGAATAATTAATGACTTCCTATCAACTTTTTTATCACTGCACAATGGAAGGTGCCAATCAAGTCTTAGCTGGGGCACTTAGTCTTCTAAAGTTGAGAACTTTGTTGTTTTTATATAATGTTCAGTCAGTTCCAACCCTTAGAGACCCTATGTACAACAGAATAAAACACTGCCTGGTCCTGTGCCTTCCTCACAATTGTTGCCATGCTTGAGCCCATTGTTGCAGTTGCTGTGTCAGTTCATGTCATTGAGGGTCTTCCTGTTTTTTGCTGACCCCCTACAAAGCATAATGTCCTTCCTCAGGGACTGGTCCCTCCTGATAACATGTCCAAAGTATATGAAATGAAGTCTCACTATCCTTGCCTCTAAGGAACACTCTGGCTGTACTTCTTCCAAGACAGATTTGTTCATTCTTCAGGCAGTCTATGGTATATTCAATATTCTTTGCCAACACCATCGTTTAAAGGCATCAATTCTTCTTCAGTCTTCCTTATTCATTGTCCAGCTTTTGCATGCATATAAGGCGATTGAAAACACCATGGCTTGGGTCAGGTGCACCTTAGTCCTCAGAGTGTTAACACTTTAAAGAGGTCTTTTGCAGCAGATTTGCCCATGCAAAACATCATTTGATTTCTTAACTGCGCTTCTATGGGCGTAGATTGTGGATCCAAGCAAATGAAATCCTTGACAACTTCAATAGAAGAGAAACAATAATTTTAGAACCATTGGTTAAGGCTATTAGTTTTTTCACTTGAAGAGCATTTTGACTAGTAGTCATGTAGAATGGTTAATGCACTTTAAATCGAGCAATAAAGGAAGGGTGGAAGCTGAGAGGACAGAGTGCTACCAATGGACAACCAAAATACCTGGAGCCTGAGAATGTAGGAGAGGCAGCAAGCGCTGTGATCACAGGGTGAGAGCTTGGACGTGTGTTTGTCTATTGGTTTCCAGGTTCTTGATGAAGGTGGATGTGGAGTGCTCTGGGTGGGACTACCCCAGCATGGTAGTGTCCTATTAGCTGACTTCACAATTTTCTCAGTGAAAACAGCTGTTGTTTGAAACCTCCTTCCCAATTGTCAGCTTCCATTTCCTGCATAGTATTTCTTATTATAGTGTTCATTGTTGTTAGTGTTTCTACTATAGAGGTTACCCCTTCTTCTGTTGAGGCCCATTTTGTGTTGATGGCAGCACTTTTTTTTCTCTGCCTTTCCCAGGAAGGTAAAGAGCCTAATCACATTCCCTGCAATCATTCCACTACTAATTGCATATAGACAGAGCTGAATCACCAAGCTGATTCTACACGGAAAAAATTCAACAGAATTGATGATGACATAAGAAAGCTCTTTGAGACACTTCTGATTAGGCACACTATGTCCTAACTCATCCAGAAGAAGCAGGGACATTAGCAACAAGAGCTTTTAACTAAGAGTATTTGTGGAGATAGCCAAACCTGGCTTTTTTCTTATTCACTCCAGGCCTTATTTGATGAGGCTTTCTTAGTCCTCCTCGGGAAATGTGGAGTGAAATTCTTTAACCCTAGGAGAACCTGAGAGGTTTCTTTGTGTCTAGTCCTTTATCACACATACACAAAATCATTTTGAAAAGATAGATATCTGCTTTTTTCTTAAAAGTTACCAAAGAAGGCTCCAAATAATTCATTATGACAGCTAGAATAGCCACTGAAATTACAGTCGGCCAGTTCATTCATTCACTCTTTGATCATGTAATAATTTGGTTCCTTTTATGTGATAGGCACTGCTATAGATATTGGAGATATGGAAATGAATAAAAGATTCCCTTCTCTCTGGAAATTAGAGTCCACTGGGATAAACATATGTAAGTAGGTGACAATGCAATATGATTATTGCAACCCTAGAAACAAACAAACAAATGTAGGTAGAAGGGAAGTTAGGAACTTTGAATGTGAAGAAAGGCTTCCCGGAGAAGTGATATCTAAGATGGATCTTGAACGATGCAGAGACATTTGCAAGTGTTCAAAGGGGATATTAGATCCCAGGAAAAAGGAGGAGAAGATACAAAGACACAGATAAATAGCCTGGTGTTTTAGGAGCTTTGCTGGTGGGCAGTGGGAATGGAGAGGAAAGGGGTGGGAATAATCTAGAGACAAAAGCCAGCTCATAAGGAGCCTACATACCATGTAAGGTGCAATGAGGAGCCATAAGAGGGTTTAAGCAGGGAGATTGATTTGGGGTAGATGACACAATTATCTTGCCAATAATAAAATGAATAAGCTGGAGACAGGGAGATCAGTAAAGATGATACTGTAATGCAATGATAAAGAACAACGATGAATCTGTAAAGCATCTCATAACATGGATGAATCTGGAGGGCATTATGCTGAGTTAAATAAGCCAATCACAAAAGGACAAATATTGTCTGAGATCACTACTGTAAAAACTCATGAAAAACTATGCACACAAAAAGAAACAATCTTTGATGTTTGTGAAGGAAGGAGGGCTGGGGATGAAACACACTAAATAGACAATAGGTAAGTGATGACTTTGGTGAAGCGTAAGACAGTACACAATACTGAAGAAGCCAGCAAGCTTGTACGAGGCAAGCTCATGGAAGCTCCATAAGACCCATCCAAACTCCCTGAGGGACTGAATTGCTGGGCTGAGGGCTGTGGGAACTATGGTCTCAGGGAACATCTAGCTCAAATGGCATAACATAGTTTATAAAGAAAATGTTCTACGTTCTACTTTGGTGAGTAGCGTCTGGAGTCTTAAAAGCCTATGAGTGGCCATCTAGAATACTCCTCTGGTCTCACTCCTTCGGGGGCAAGGAAGAATGAAGAAAACTAAAGATACAAGGGAAAGATTAGTCCAAAGGACTAATGGACCACACTTAACACGGCCTCCACCAGACTGAGTCCAGTACAACTAGATGGTACCTGGCTACTACCACTGACTGCTCTGACAGGGATCAGAATAGAGGGTCCCAGACAGAGCAGGAGAAAAATATAGAACAAAATTCTAACTCAAAAAGAAAGACCAGACTTGCTGGCCTGACAGAGACTGGAAAAACCCTAAGAGTATGGCCCCTGGACACCCTTTCAGCTCAGTAATGAAGTCACTCCTGAGGTTCGCCCTTCAGCCAAAGATTGGACAGGCTCATAAAACAAAATGAAATGAAAGGGGTACACCAGCCCAGGGACAAGGACCAGAAGGCAGGAGGGGACAGGAAAGCTGGTAATAGGGAACCCAAGGTTGAGAACGGAGTGTTGATATGTCATGCGGTTGTCAACCAATGTCATAAAACAATATGTGTAGTAACTGTTTAATGAGAAACTAGTTTGTTCGTAAACCTTCATCTAAAGTACAATTAAAAAAAAAAAAGATGATAATATAATAGTCCAGTATGGATAGTGAAGGCCTGAAATGGGATAGCAACAATGATGAGTAAAAGAAGAGAACAGACTCAAAAGCTGCAAAGGAGGTAGAAACAACAAGATTTCGTGATTGGAGGTGAGAGTAAGAGAAAGGGCAGAATCATCTGTAACTCTGTTCTTAGGAGAATGCGGAGGTGGCAGTGCTACCAACTGAGATTAGGGGATGCAGGGACAAGACTAAGTTTGAGGGGCAAGATGATGAATTCAGACTATGATGTCTGTGAAATGTAATAAATGAGCCTATTCACTTGGTAGTTATGGATCCAGAGTTCAGCAGACCCAGGATGATGGAGTAGATGTGGAAGCCGTGAGCATGGTTGGTCATTAAAATGTGGGAATGTAATATAGGTTGACCTGCGAGAGGGCATAGAAATAGTACAGGAATGGACCTGATGAGATATCATTATTTAATGGTTGTTCGTGTTGTTGTTAGTTGCTGTCAAGTTGATTCCAACTCATAGCGACCCTATGTGTGCCGAGTAGAACTTTTCCATAGGGTTTTTAAGGCTGTGACCTCTTGGAAGCAGATCACCAGGCCTATGTTCCAAGGCATCACCGGGTGGGTTCGAACGACCAACCTTTTGGCAAGCAGTTGAGTACTTAGCCATTTGTGCCACTCAGGGACTCCTATTTAATGGTTGAATATCCCAAATTCCTCCTCTGGTTTATTCTTTCTTGTATTTATTGAGCATCTGCCATGTGTCAATTACTCTTCTATATATTTATACAATTTCTCTCATATAAGTCTTAGATCTGCCTTGCAAGTAGTAAAAGAAAAAGCACCCATAATCTGTTAATGAGAGACTGAGGCTCAGTAACATACTCTCAAAATGATCCAACCCCTAAGAGAGAGAGCCATAATCCAATAAACCATGTTTGTTGTCTGGTTTTGATACACAGCATCCCATCCAGGACCCAGGACCACATGCCTACTTTCAGATTTTTTGTGAAATGGAGAGAGTTAGAATGGAAGAGGTAATAGTGGATCCAATGAAAAAGTAAATCAACTCTTCTTTTCCTTTCCGTACACTCTTGTTCTAAATTCCACGTGGTTGAATATTCTGCCTATGCATAGTGGAGCATTAAGGACAGAAGGTATCTGCAAACAGATGGGCAGAGCCCATGCAGGGTCTCAGGCTGTACAATTCAGTAGGTAGCACATAGCTTTGGTGGTAGATAGATTTTGAGAACCATTTTCAAAGAATTCATTTTTTTTCATTTTCAAAGTCTGTTATTAAATATGGTAAATAGAAAGGTTTTTGACCATGTCTCCCTTTCTCTTCAGGCCCAATTAATTCTACACTAACAAGCTTCCTGCTATTCTAGAGAGTTTCTGTGTGGATTTCTGGAGTCACTCTATTAAACATCAGGGCTGGTACCTGTCTTCCTTGTGCCAGCTGGAAATAGTGATGACATTTTCATCTCTGGTATTGATGGCATCTTGCAGTTTCTCCCAGACTCTGGTCTGAATTCATTTATTAGATTATCCTAACCACAGATTTGACTCCACCTCAGGTTTTCTACACCCTCCCTTCCCTCAGTGGTCAATCTGTCATTTAGTCTTTTCTTGGCAACTGTACTAGTTGCCGTCGAGACTATTCCAACTCATAGCAACCCTGTAGCACAGAGCAGAACTGCTCCCTGTAGGGTTTCCAAGGAGTGGCTGGTGGATTTGAACTGCTGACCTTTTGGTTAGCAGCCATAGCTCTTAACCACTGCGCCACCAGGGCCCCTTTCTTGGCACAGTAACCCATAAAGATGTTCTTTGGGAAAGCTCCCAGTTTTGTTGTGCAGGTAAGGAAGCCACTTGCAGGGAGAAATCCTCACCTCCTCCTGGTGCAGTGGCCTCTGCTGGCTCCCCCAGAGCCATAGGCAGAGCCCTACATCCCTGTGCCTTTTAGCTAAGCAGGGTGGGAAAGAACCCTCCAACCTCTGAGTGAAAGAACTCTCCCAATCTGCATATCTCTCCTTCAAAGGGATTATTTACAAGTTACTTCACTTCCATCCTCCACAAAATGTTTAATGAAAACACGCAGGCTGCACTTCACCCCCAGAGTTATTTTTTCTTCTTCCTATGAGTTGAAATCGACTCAATGGCAATAGGTTTGGTTTTAATTTTATCATCAGTTATATTTTGATGAGTTTTTGTTTTTTCTCTGGGGGGCAGGGGGTAATATCGATTTGGTTCTGTACCACCACAGGGGGATGAACCAAATGGCCACAGAACGGTGGGTATTAATCTTTTTGTGTCCTAGGCCCCTTTCAACCTCTTTTCAGGATATAAAAATCTCTAGAATCTCTTCTTAGGGAACACACATGCACACACACACACACACGCATGCACACCCATATGCATAACATTCCCTGAAGCTCAAAAACCCCTGGGACTAGACTTCCAGAATTCTCAGATCAAGGACCTCTGTTCCAGAACGTGTATTCCTGGCTAAATGATAGATGGGCTGGGTACAGACTGCCCTAGTTCACCGAACTGTTCTGAACCAGGCAGTTGAGATGAGGCACTGGAGTGGCCTTCTTACCTGAGGGCGTGTGTGATGGTGTCAGGAGAACCTCAACTCTTTCAGAGCCTCTTTTTAAGTAAATAGACTTTTTTAAAAATCAACCTGGGCAAGGAATTTCAAAGCAATTAAAGCCTTCACATTTCTCAGCACTCAGTACGGGCTTGTATCTCTAGAGATTTAGAAAAAGAGGAAGCAAACAGCCAAGATACTGAGATAATATGACACTGCAGAGTTCTATATTTATCCCTTATCAATGTCTTTCAGATCAAATTGGCTGAGTTTACAAATCAAAAGCTGATTTCTTTCTTTTTTTTTTTTTAATTTTTTTTAGCAGCCATCAGCTGCACTACTGCAAATACCCAGGTTCCAGGCATCAGGCTGTGAACTCCAAGTACCCAGCTGTGAGCTTTCTGACTTTGAAATCATCACCCATAACGGAGGGCTCAAAGACAAAGGCAAGCTGGCAGACTTCACAATGAAACATAAAGAAGGGCACCCAACTCCCAGAGCCACTGGCCTCTGAAGCCACGTCTGCAAGGAAAACTAGTTTATGTCACTGAGGGAAGAGGTTGCCCTCAGAGATGCACAGGGACTGGTTCTGGGAGACTCAGAGGGCTCACTTTACATTTACATTGTAGGTGGTAGCAAAAAAAAAAAAAAAAAAACAAAAAACAGACAACTTGCTGTGGAGTCAGCTCCTACTCATGAAAACCCCATTGTATCAGAGTAGAACTGTGTTTCATAGGGTTTTCAATGGCTAATCTTTCGGAAGTAGGTTGCTAGGCCTTTCTTCTGAGGTGCCTTTGGGTGAAATTGGACCTCCAACCATTCACTTAGCTACTGAGCATGTTAACTGTCTGTACCACCCAGAGGTGGTACTCCCTTTAATGCAAAGGTAATTATTATTCCCAGAAAGTTTTTCAAGCAAAAATTAAGGAAATCCCTCATTTTCCTTCTATATATCTATAGAGACATTTCATACATATCCAAACATATACATATTCCATTCTAACTATTGGATAATTCTTCATACATGCTCTCATTACCTTCAAGTCGATTCCGACTCATAGCAACTCTATAGGACAGAATAGAACGTCCCCATAGGGTTTCTAAGGCTGTAAATAGTTACAAAAGCAGACTGCCACATCTTCCTGCTGTGGAGTAGCTCATGGATTCAAATGGCTGACCTTTTGGTTAGTAGCTGAGTGTTTAACCACTGCACCACCAGGGCTCCTCTTCATACATGCCAGGACTGTGCTAAGCATTTGCTGTTATCTTTATACATGTACACACATGCAATTTATAGTTGGCACCAGTTTGTGTAATACTTATATTAAATCTATATTTATTCTTTTGTGATGCAATCAGGTTAATAGATTCATTTTTAAAGCTATCAGTTTGCTTTTCTATCTGAAGCAAAGTGGGTAGTGAGCATGGATGTTTTCTGGAAGATTATTTTCTGTGTGTGGGACATTGTCCAAGAGACACTCATGCCAAGATGCAGAAGATCAGGAAAAAACAAAAAACAAAAAATTCTTAGGTATCTAACAGGGTATTCTGAGGGAAATTTTGAGATAAATTTCTCAGACATAAGATAAGTCCATATGAAGTAGATACGAGTCTGAGACAGGCAGGGCAGTAATGGGATAGAGACACTGCTACACGTTGTACACTCTTGTAGTACCTGGCTCACTAGCAACCAACACCAACCTGTTTAATAAGGGTCTTATGTCTTTTTTTTTTTTTTATGTCTTAGTTATCTAGTGCTGCTATAACAGAAATAGCACAAGTAGATGGCTTTAACAAAGTGAAATATATTCTGTCACAGTCTGGGAGGCTAGAAGTCTGAATTTAGGGTGCCAGCTCCAGGGGAAAGCTTTCTTTCTCTGTTGGCTCTGGGAGAAGATCCTTGTCATCAATCTTCCCCTTGTGTTACAGCACAGGGACCCTGGGTCGAAAGGATGCACTCTGCTCCTGGCACTACTTTCTTGGTGGGATGAGATTCCCTTGTCTCTTTGCTGGCTTCTCTCTTTTATATCTCAAAAAAAAAAAAAAAAATTGATTTAAGACACAGCCTTGTGGATTAAGTCCTGCCTCATTAACATAACTGCCCCTAATCTTGCCTCATTAACATCATAGAGGTAGGATTTGCAACATATAGGAAAATCACATCAGATGTCAAAATGGTGGATAATGATACGATACTGGGAATTATGACCTAGCCAAGTTGACAAACATTTTTGGGGGACACAATTCTAGCCATAACATATTATAATGGGGAACAGCCATTTAGAATAGTCCAGCCTGTCCCATTCCCCAAAGATGGTCCCAATTATTGATGCCAAAATTCATTTTCTCATCAGAGCTTGAGGCCTGCACCTTAGTACAATAACAGGCAAAAGCAGGTTTTGCCCCCCCTTTTCCAAAAGATCTTTTAAAATTTGCCCATTCTTGGAGAGGTCATCAGACTCTTCTGCTATCTAGAACTCTTTCCAAAGGAAAGGTCAAGGAGGGGAGAAATATAAAATATATTTATATTCTTATGAAATCAGAGATATTTCTAAGCCTTCAGCAGGTATCATGTGGGCTGTGCAGCCATACGTTCTTTTTTTTTTGTTAGAAAAAGTGATTTCTTTTTAGAATAAATGTTTTTAACAAGGGATTCCCTTATTTTTTTTTAGAACAAATGAGGAATTATATTTCTTGTAAATCAAATTAACAGAAGGGAGACGAGCTTCCTAGTTAAAGAATCTGCGGTAAACCCTTTGTAAAGTTTATTATTGTTAAGTTCCTGTTAGTAAAGCAGAGGTCCGATTATTTTTTTTTTCATTTCACAGTTGGGCTTTTCTTGTGTCAAGTATTGTATATATTAAAATGTACTAGACTTAGTTGTGGTAAAATTTTGGTCATGATACCAAAACAAAAACCAAACCAGATTCTGACTCACAGCAACACTATAGGACAGAGTAGAACAGCCCCATATGGTTTCCAAGGAGTGCCCGGTGGATTCAAACTGCTGACCTTTTGGTTAGCAGCAGTAACTCTTAACCACTATGGCACCAGGGTTTCCAATAAATATGATAGTGGTGGCTATTATTATTTTCAGTTACAAAGATTTTTAAAACCCAATTATGAATTCAGATACTGGGATTTTTCCTTTCCAAAGGGATGTTATTTACACACAAAAAAACCAAACCCGTTGCTGTCGAGTCGATTCCGACTCATAGTGACCCTATAGGACACAGTAGAACTGCCCCATAGGGTTTCCAAGGAGCACCTGGTGGATTCGAACTGCCGGCCTTTTGTTTAGCAGCCATAGCTCTTAACCACTACGCCACCGGCGTTTCCAATTATTTACACAGGATAGTTGTTTGTTTGTTTTCTTTCCCCCCTTCAATTGGTTGAGAACTGCTGAACTCAACACTTTAACAGTATAAAGCTCCTCTGGGGATTTGGGGCTGGTGTGATCACTTACCCAATTTACTTCATTTCACCACTTCCATTGTCAGATCCCCTTAATGAAATAACTGTGTTCCTTAAAAGTTGGCTATAAAAATAATTTCTGTTAGATAAATCATACTCCCTCGTTGATCTACATTTTTAAATTAAGGATGCATTCCTGTGAGGAAATAATTGGCCCCAAGACTAAATATAAATTATACTAACCACTCAATAAACCTTTTAAAATCACATATTTAAAGAAAGTCTTTTCTATTAGAAATACTAATAGTGATGGTAGTTTTTAAATACAAATATTATGCTAGCCACAGTTATCAGAAATGGCATTGTCTTGGCAACAGATCCTCATGAACAGTAGGTGATCAGCATGGAGACCCTGACTTTTTACATTGAATTTAGCCTGTAGTTATGGGTCTATCACTCAATTATCTAATCATATAAGAAGTTGATAAATCTCTAATATATGTAAACTACTTTTCTAGGTGCCTCCAGAGCCAGAGATAGCCCAGACTTGGTCTCTGCTCTCAGAAAGCTTCAGTTGCATTGGAAAAACAAGACTAGTGCAAATAGCGCAAAACTACCATTAGAAAAGGCTAATACCACTGCAGGGACAGTGGATTGGACATCTACCTCCTCTAAGCTTCAGTTTCCTACATGAAAAATAAGCAGATTGAACTAAACCACTAATTCCCAACCTTGGCTATACATAAGAATTTTCTGATGAGATTATAAAGTATCCTCATTCCAAAAGATTCTGCTTTAGTAGGTTTGAGTGGGACCTAGAAATATATATTTTTAACAAGTGTTTTAGGTTAATTCTACTGCAGTCAGACCATGTCCTAACATTCAACAATTATTGAATTATATAATCATTAATGTCCCTTTAAGCTCTTTTGTTCTTTTATGATTTTAAAGACTAGGTGAACACTATGTGCCATGAGAATGCAGGACAACCAGAGGTCACTGAGGGTTAGGAGGTAAAGGGGAGTTTTCATGGAAGATTTAGAATTGAAAGCTAGGTCGCATTTTGCCTAGGTAGACAGAAAGAACATAGCTTTCTAGGTGATAGAAGCAGGTTGTGAAGAAGGAATCATCATGTTTGTACAAGATGAGAAATAGCGTGGCCTGGCTTAAGAGTTAGGGTAGTGGTGATGATAATAATTATGGTGGCTAACACCTACAAATAACTTATTTTGTGCTTCTCACTGTACCGACTACCTCCCATGTGTTCTTGTATATCACCCTTACAACAACCCTATGGAGTAGGTAATATTGTTCTAACTGAACTATAAAGATTAGGAAATGGTAGTGCTGAGGGGATAGCTAAATATCAAGTCATGAGACTAGAAGATAGAGAATTGGGTTGTCTGATCCAAACTTTTGTTCTTTATCATTATGATATCTTGTTGCCTTCCTCATGGCACTAATGGTTGATAAATTTGGATGAGTAGCTTGGGCTACTTTATGGAGGGCTTTTATAGCAAGGCAGTGGAGTTGGCATTTGATGTTATAGAGAATAGGGAGCTATTTTTAGTGTCTGAAGAGGTGAGACATGATGAAGGGGATATTATGGGAAGATGAGTGTCTCGGTTCCACCCAAGGATGTATTTTCTTTAGGAAAAGAAAATGAGAAGCTGTTGACCATGAAGTTTTTTCATAAGGTTTTATCAAGTAATTTGCTTTTTACCCAGTGCTCTCTCTTAACCAAGAATTTTCTTTAATGCTATAAAAATATGTTTTGTGGACCTGGTTTTCCCCCCTTCAGTATTCTTTGTAAGTTCTTCATACTAATGATAGAGCATTGATCATTCCATAACCAGAGCAGAAATGTTGTTAAAGGAAATAATTCCTTGATCCATTAACTATATAAATTAAGATTACAGGTTTTTTTGCTTTTTTTTTTTTTTTTAAGCAGGACCTATAGAACGGTCAGAAATCCTAGTGACATAGTGGTTAAGAGCTATGGCTGCTAACCAAAAGGTCAACAGTTTGAATCCACCAGATACTCCTTGGAAACTCTATGGAACAGTTCTAATCTGTCCTGTAGGGGCACTATGAGTCGGAATCGACTCACAGCAATGGGGTATATATAGAACTGTTATTTCTGATGGGCAGTTTAGTTTGTTATGTATGTACTGATTGTCTGTCTCTGATTTTATCATGTAGGCCTCTGTCGTTGTTGAGCTGGTTCTGACTTACAGCAACCCTGTATACAACAGAACAAAACACTGCCTGGTCCTGTGCCATCCTCACAACTGTTGCTACATTTGAACCCATTGTTGTAGCCACCGTGTCAGTCCATCTTGTTGAGAGTTGTCTTCTTTTTTGCTGACCCTCTTCTTTACCAAGCATGATGTCCCTCTCTAGGGACTGTTCTCTCCTGACAACACATCTGAAGTAGGTGAAACAAAGTCTAGATATCCTCACTTCTAAGGAGCATTCTGGCTGTACTTCTTCCAAGACAGATTTGTTTGTTCTTCTGGAAATCCATAGTATATTCAACATTCTTTGCCAACACCATAATTCAAAGTCATCAATTCTTTTTCAGTCTTCCTTATTCGTTGTCTAATTTTTGCATGCATATGTGGCAATCGAAAATACCATAGCTTGGGTCAGGTGCACCTTAGCCCTCAAAGTGACATCTTTGCTTTTTAACACTTTCAAGAAGTCTTTTGCAGCAGATTTGTCCAGTGCAATATGTCGTTAGATTTCTTGACTGCTGCTTCTATGGGCATTGGTTATGGATCCAAGCAAAATGAAATCCTTGACAACTTCAGTGTTTTCTCATGATGTTGCTCATTGGTCCAGTTGTGAGAATTTTTGTTTTCTTTATGTTGGGGTATAATCTGTATCAAAGGCTATAGTCTTTGATTTTCATCAGTAAGTACTTCAAGTCCTCTTCACTTTCAGCAAGTGAGGTTGTGTTATCTCTGTATTGTAGGTTGTTAGTGAGTCTTCCTCCAATCCTGATGCTGCATTCCTCAGGTAGTCGAGCTTCTCAGGTTATTTGCTCAGCATACATATTGAATAAGCATGGTGGAAGGATGCAATGCTGACACACACTGTACCTGTTTTTAAACCATGCAGTATCCATTTGTTCTGATCAGTCAACTGCCTCTTGGTCTGTGTACAGGTTCTGCATGAGCAAATTAAGTGTTCTGGAATTCTCATTCTTTGCAATGTTATACGTAATTTGTTATGATTCCCACAGTCAAATGCCTTTGCATAGTCAATAAAACACAGGTAAACATCTTTCTGGTATTCTCTGCTTTCAGCCAAGATCCATCTGATGTCAGCAATGATATCCCTCATTCCACATGGTCTTCTGAATCCAGCTTGAGGTTTTGGCAGTTCCCTATAGATGTACTGCTGCAATCATTTTTAAATTACGTTCAGCAAAATTTTACTTGTGTGTGATATTAATGATGTTAATATATACCTCTAGTAGAGAAAAAAGAGTGTGTGAGGAGAAAGGTGAAAATAAAGACAATGAAGCTAAAATTTATGTAGCATTTTACTATATATAATCACTGTTCACATGGTTTACTCAGTTTAATCAGAAAGTGCACATAAAATAATTGATGAGCAATGAGGTCATTGTGGTTTCTCTATAACTCTACATTTTGTGTGGAGAACGCCTGATAATATAATTAAGCCTCACTGGCTTTTTGCAGGAGGACTTAAGTGTAAATCCCCTCCCTCTAGTAATAGAACCCACCACCCATCTGTCAATTTGTTACACTACGGTGGCTTGCATGTTGCTATGTTGCTGGAACCCATACCACTGGTATTTCAAATACCAGCAGGGTCACCTGCAGTGGACAGGTTTCAGCAGAGCTTCTAGACTAAGAAGACAAGGAAGGAAGGCCTGGTGATATACCTCCAAAAATTAGCCAGTGAAAACCTTATGGATCACAGCAGAATAATGTCTGATATTGTACTGGAAATAAGCACCCTAAATAGGAAGTTGCTCAAAATACACTGTGGGTACAGCAATGGACTCGAGCATACCAACAGCAGTGAAGAAGGTGCAGGACCTGGCAGTGCTTTATTCTGTTGTACTTGGGGTTGTCACGAGTTGGAGCTGACTCGATGGCAGCTAATAACAACAACAGAATACATGCCTTCCCAAAATCTTAAGATATCTGAGCTCTTCCCTAGATAAGATATCTTGACATTACTCAGTGCCGTTGAAGCATATAAAATTGTTGCTGTTAGTTGCCATCTTACACAGACATTCAGGGCCAGATTAACCAGTAAGCAAGGTACCCATCAGTTTACAGTAAGCAAGGTACAAATGGGCTTAATTGTGTTTACTAATCCGTAGCGTACAATTTCACGTGGGTTTTACCACATCGTTGCTTATTGGGTAATCCATCCCTGCAAGATATTAATTCAGATGTTCCTCTAGAAAACTTGATGAGTTCTTGATTTTGATCACCCTAATATTTGTGAACTTGCATTTTAGTCTGACTGCAGTTCTACCAACGTATTTCTCCATTTGGATGTCCATGTAACAAAACCTCTAATCCAGGTCCCTGTAAATGTTACTGTGGTCATACAGTAGCATATTTGGATGGCAGAATGAAAACACACGTGTGGCCTTCTGTTCACTCAAAGAGCAAGAGACCCAGAGAGCCTCCTGTCTCTTCATTTCCCCACTTTGGTGGTATTGTACACAGCCTCCCAAGAGACCTGAGGTCCTACCAGTCACGGCTCTGACACCAGAGCTTGATCCAGAAACAGCTGTCCAGAGCTAATTTATTTCCTAATGCAGCACTGTTAATTTATAAATTACACTGGTAATTTGAGCTATTATTAATTTCAGATGGTGTAGGGCAAGCCTAATTAAAATATGACACCAATTGCCACACATATGTACCAAGGACTACCATTTAAAATTAATGAAAATATTAAGTGTAACACTGGTCTCTGAGATGCTCTGCACAGTAATTATAGCATTCTAGCAGGGAAAGAGCTGACAAATGTAGGCTTGAGTTTGGTAGCAAATAAACAACAACATAAAAGGAACCACAAATGCGTCAGTTTATTTAAACCTCTTCTCCTTTACTGTTTCCCCCACTCTTTTGATAATCAAGGCTTTTTTTTTTTTTTTTCCATAAAGAAGGTGCTTAGAAAACAATAATAATGAAGTCTACTGAGAGAATTAGAAGTTTCTTACTGATTGAAACTCTGAGTCTCTGTGGGTTAATACTGATTGTCCTCTCTATATCCTGGACTTTTTGGTTCTGTTTCCACTTATTAGTGTGTTCCTAGTTATTCTTGTGACTTAGTGACTCCTGCCTCCTTGCTTACAAGGATATGGGCTGTTGTTTTGCTCTTCTGTAAGTAATAGAGGCAAGAGAGTTTCTGAACATACGTATTATAGGTCCCAAATGGCACGGAGATTCATGAGGAAATGCCAGGTTTGGCTTGTTACTGAATGGTGGCACACATATCATGACCAAAGGATGGGGACAGAGGTGGACAAGATAGTGGCAGATCTTTTCATGTTTGGTGTTTCGTTGTTTGGTTTTTCATTGTTACTGATATTGTTACTATTGTTATCTTGACTGAAATGGTGAGCTTACCACCATCATGGAACCAATAAAATCATAGCTTATATTCCACAATTCCACATGTATGCTTATTGTTTTAAGTTATTTTCAAGCAGTTAACATTTTCATACTCTGGTGACATGGAGAGTTGCTATGACCTGGACGAAAATACTCTTTCCCTCCTTTGCCCATAAAGCTTTGATCCAGCAAAGATTCTGGGGCCGCTCATGTGAAGGTGGCTCCACTCTACCTGAAACTGCGTCCAGGCAGACTGCAAGATTAAAAACTAAAGCATGAGGGGGGCCCATGTAAGTTTTCAAAGTGATCTTTTGTCTGTATGTTTTCATTTGTTTCTCTTAAACTACCCTGTGACATATACTCCGCCTAGGGAAATATCCTCAATTACCCCAGACGGTCTCAACTTATGACTGCTGTCCAGAATAATTATTAATAGCACCCCCTTTTACTCTTAAAAGTATCCTAGTTTACATAATAAAATGTATGGCCATCCTAATTATCCTCCCTTCACTGATGAGTCAGAATATTCCTAGTAGTAAGCAGACAATTATTTTTGTCATTGTCTTTAGGAAGGAAGCTAAGGCTCAGGGTTCCTGTGTGAGAGAAGTTTTGAATGTTGTTATCTCAGCTTAAATGTCATGGTCTTCCCATAATTGCATGCTCGTGGCCAGACATCAAGTATGAAGTCCAGTAGGTACACGGTCGTTATTATTCATAAAATTTCATTAAAGAAATGGAGTCTCTGGATGATTAAGTGACACGGTAAGATTTGAAGCCATGTCTTCTTGCCTTAAATGTCTTGTCTGCATTCTGCCATGCTTGTGGTTAGGCATCAAGTGCGAAGTCTTCCTTGCTGGTTTGTCTTCAGGATCTTGTACCCAAGAGTTCTAGCATACTGACATTTAGCAAATCGATTTTTTAAATCTAATTGATTTAAATCTCGGCCTAATTGATTATTTAAATCTAAAAGCATAAATTTGCATTTTACTGTATTTGCAGTTGCACTGCCTCTTGTGGTCTGTGTGTATACGAGTGTGTGTGCATATGTGTGTATGGTACTTTAGGGATGCCGTCATCCAGTCTACTTCAAGGCTTAATCTAGATGATATCTTGAGACCAGAAAGAGTTAACATTCACCTCAGGTGCAGTACTCAGATCCCAGACCTGGACTGCTTGGCAAGATCCGACCAGTGTAAATGCCAACATTATTAATCACTTATCGAAGCCCGGTAATTCTCTAGACACTGTGCTTATCTTCCAGTAGCAACACAAACATCTCACCTGGGCCTTTGGGGGACAGAGGAAAAGCTGATGGTGGAAGGGGCAAGAAGAGGTGGAGGGGGAGAGCTGACATCATTCCCATCAGTCTGAACTTTGAAATGGCACCATTCTCTGCAGAAGAAAGCATTTTGTACCTTATTTTCTAAGTTTATACCTTTGCTGTTTTGCTCCCATCTCACCACACCTCTTTACTTCTCCTGCAGCGGTTGGCTTTGTGAGTGAGGATGAATATTTGGAAATCCAGGGCATCACTCGGGAGCAGTCGGGAGACTACGAGTGCAGCGCCTCCAATGACGTGTCTGCACCTGTGGTACGGAGAGTAAAGGTCACGGTGAACTGTAAGTGCCCCACTATCCTGCGTGTGCCTGAGGTTGCCATCATGCTGTGGTAGCAATGGGAGAGTGACTCTGCGGAGCCCACTGCTGGCTCAGGGTGGCAAATGTCCCATGCTCTGCTTCCAAGAGCAACAATTCCAAGGTTGGATTTTGATGCCTCAGGTGTCAAGGCATAACATTAAAATATATATATATATATACACACATAGCTGAAAGTAGTTTAATATAATCCCAAATTTGACTTACATTACTGGAAGTTCATGAAATGGTATCCAATGCATCATTTGTATAAACTTACCTTCGAATCCCAAATTCTCCCATAATGCGTTCACATTGTGCAGCTGTCCCCAAATCTCTCCCACTCTAGACCAGTCATCGCCATAAAGGGCACAGAAACCATGTGCTGGGAGGGAAAAAGGAAATAGTAGAACTTCTACTACAGCATATTAATTTTATCTTATCCTTTAACAATCATATATGGTGATGTACATGGCATATGTATAATTTAAATATGAATAGGTAAGCATTTGTATGTTGGGGGTATATCTCGAAATTTGTTCTTGCTAATTTTTTTTGTTGTGTGCCACTGAATCAATTCCAGCCCGTAAAGACCCTATATGACAGAGTAAAACTGCCTCATAGGGTCTCCTAGGCTGTAATATTTATAGGAGGAGGTCATTAGATCTCTTCTTCTGTGGAGCCTCTGGGTGGGTTTAAACCTCCAACCTTCAATTAGCAGCCGAGTGCTTAACCATTGTGCAACCAGGGCTCCTTTTCTTACTAATAGAGGTACAGAATCCAAAAACTTTGGAGGCCACTGTTCTTAACCTCTCATTCCCCTTCATCAGCCATCCCAATTCCCTCTTGATATCCAGCCTGCTCACCTTTCCTCTGTCTCAGCCTTTCTACTCTCAGTTCCTCGTTATATATATTGACTTTGTTCTCTATGACATTCTAGATTAGTTTTTCTCTGCTGTGCCCATTTCGTGGATTCTTACTACAAAATAGTGCCCAATTGCTAACCTTGCAAATAAGAAGCCTTTCCCCTTTTAAACGTGGGTGGGAGGAAGTAAGGAAAGTCCACTGTGTATATATCCATACTTGTTCTTTAATTATTTCCCGTTATACTTCAATATGTCAGTTTCTGAAAAAAACTAAAAAAAAAAAAAAAAAACTGGAGCCTAGTTAATATGAAGAACCTAAGCAAGGAAAAAGCACAATCACAGAAAATTTAAACAGGTGTTACAATGCTACCATTTTTTTTATACCCTATCCATTAAAAATAAGGAGCCCTGGTGCTGCAGTGGTTAAGCGTTTGGCTGCCTACCAAAAGTCAGCAGTTTGAACCCATCAGCTGCTCTGTGAAAGGAAGATGTGGCAGTTTGTTTCTGTAAAGATTACAGCCTTGGAAACCCTATGGGACAGCTCTACTCTGTCCTGTAGGTCAAAATGAGTTAGAATCGACTCAAGAGCAATGGGTTACCCATTAAAATAAAAACAAAGCAAAACAAACGCAAGACTTAAGATGACTTACAGTTCATAAAGATTAACCTAAAACATAAGGAAATGGAAGCAAAAGAAAGGTGTATATAGGAAAATAAAATAATAAAAAAAAAAAAAGCCAGTGATAAATCTGCACACAAAATGCATACCACAAGATTGCCAGCTGCAGGTCCAGAATTTGGCTTTGAGTTGTTAAAGTGAAGAAGAGAAGTATCATCTGCTTTAAGATTTATGTCCAAGAGATAAAACCAAGTTACTGTCTTGAGAGAAAAGAGAACTTTCTCTTCCGGATCTCCACAAATAGAGTACTTCGAAATACAGCCAACAATATCTTGTACAGTATTCCTGCAATAAATAGATTAGCAAGTTTATTACGCTTTTTTTTATTCCCCCCCTAAGGTCTCCCAGTGCAAACTGTTGGAATGTCACAGGTAGTTTGGTAAAGACTTCACATGAATGCAGACCAAGTACATAAGTCTAGTTTGGTCTGGCTTAATTAGGAGACCCATTTTAGACTACCTGGAAAAATGACTGATCTGTATATCCTTCAGGCAATTCTCCCTGATTTGTATTTCTTGCACCTGACTTTTTGATGGGCATTGAATAGTTTGAGGTTGTATGCTCTGGCAAGAACCTGGTGCGCAGACAGTAAAGGCTTCACCTGTCAACCCCGTGGTGTGTAGTTGATGGGTTGGCATCATCCTATGCAAGTTAAAAAGTTTAAACAGGAAATATGCCAGAACACCTGGTCATGCCACCTTTGCACGGAGAGGAACAGAAGCAATGCATGCTAGAAGGACCAAGCTTCTGCTTTGAAAGCAACGCAGGTACATTTAACAGTACTGAAGACAGTTTCATTCTCCAGTACATTTGTATCATGACTTCACAGTGCAAGTAAACAGAGGCCGGGCAGGGAGTGAAGAACAGAATCAGTGAGTGAGGCTGGCTCTTCATTCTTAAATGTGTTTGTAAATGATGTTGGATGCCTTCTCTCTGCAGATCCACCGTACATTTCAGAAGCTAAGGGTACAGGTGTCCCTGTGGGACAGAAAGGGACACTGCAGTGTGAAGCCTCAGCGGTCCCCTCAGCAGAATTCCAGTGGTACAAGGACGATAAAAGGTAAAGACTCCCTCTCTCCTCCAGCAGGAGCAGAAAGCTTTGCCAGCTCCCAATTCCAGAGGGTACACATGAGTTCCTGGAAAATCTTCTTCTGAATTCTTCCTATTTAAAAGAAGGGTGTGTGTTGAGGGGGTGCACATGAACAAACAAGTTCTTAATATTTCAGCTATGTTTAATATTGTCATGTGGAATCATCATTGACCAACCAACAAGCCTGAAATACATTTTGGTTGTTGTTGTTCTGTAAGGAATGAAAGATCTCAAAGGAACAGCCACTGGGAGTATTGCAAGGCCGGTGAATGCTTTGTAGGCCAAGAATATAACATGTTAGGCCTGGAGCTATTTCTAACATATTCTGAAACTTGCATTAAGCAGTGCTCTCCAGGCCTGGGAGTGGCTAAGAAGTTGGCTGAAGCTGTCAGGTCTCCAGCTCTGACCCAGCCAACTTCAGTAGCAGTGGATAAGAGTCCTGACCTGATTTAGCCCTCCTCTGTGCCCAGGGTGTTCTTTCACTCCTCCTTTCCTGCCCATTGTTGCAGCCATCACCAGGACAGATTATCATTGCGAGGAGTTATAGAATGGCATGTCAGACAGGGCCTCAGAGCTTCCTACAGCCAGACAACATGGCAATTACTGTTATCAAAGAGCTATTTTAAGGTGCATGGGTGCCAAATGAATGTGCAAGGGCTGTCTGTGTTCAGAACATTTTCATAAAAATATGGGTGTGATGGAAGGCTGCAAAAAAGTCCTGAGGTGTATGTGGGGTAGAAAAGGAAAAAGGAAATAGAGAGCCTGGAAAGCTGAGAAAGAAAAACAACAAAAACGGCAAATCCAAGAAGCACAGTGAGAGAGATTCTGGGCCAGAGTGGCCAAGCCGTTGTCTGTGCTGTTCGGAGTATCATCAGCGTGCCTTGGTTTTCTGTCCTCATACCACCTGCCAGACACCAAAAGCTCCTCTGCTTGGAATCAATCTTTGAAGTTTGTTTAGCAACAAGCTGCCTCGTCGCTTAGTCCTTCCAAATGAGAAGCAGTGCTTTTTAATTTTTGAAGATAAACTCTGGCACCTTCTCAGTGAGGTGTGCCATATTCATCTAGCCCGTTTTACAGATGAAGGAAGTGAACCAGAAGAAGGAAAAACAAACTCACAAAGAGGTAAGAAGAAATATAGGCAGCTTTCCCTCTTCTTCTAACCAGTCAGAATCAAGCCAAAAGGAGAGGTACATTTCCAATAAGTAAGCATGGTTATAGTACTGAGAAAGCCTGCTTCAGCTGCCCTCCCCCAGTGGCACAATAATTAAGCACTCAGCTGCTAACCAAAAGGTTGGTGGTTCAAACCCACGGGCCGATCAGAGGGAGAAAGACCAGCGCAATCTGTTCCCATAAAGATTACAGCTTAGGAAATCTTATGGGGCAATTCTACTCTGTCATATAGGGTCACTATGAGTCAGAATTGATGGCACATAACATTGTACCAAGAGGAAAACTAAGGTGTGAAGGAAGATAATTACGTATCGACAGAGAGAACTGCAGGGTCAGCTCCTAGACCTTTACGTGTCCATGTTAATCATCTACATCTTGTTTTGATTCTTTATGGGGGAAATATACCAGCAAAATGCAAGGAAAAGTAAGATCTTAAAATGTGCTGAGGCAAGTAGAACATGCCACAGGCCAAGATGGCCGGTGGTAAGGACAAGGAAGGACGGGCTCTCCTTTTTCATATAGCACTGTGGCTGTAGGGTAACCTCTGGGTAGCACAAAAGGTTAAGCTACTAACTGTAACTGAGAGACTGGAGGCTTGAGTCCAACCGGTGGTGCCTTGGAAGAAGGGCCTCGTGATCTACTTCTGAAAAATCAGCCACTGAAAACCCTATGGAGTGCAGCTCTATTCTGACACACGTGACGTCGCCCTGAGTTAGAATCAATGGGATAGAAATTGGCCTGGTGGCTGTACGAGGGGCAACACTACCTGTCAGGAGAAGGTGAGACAGCATCACCACTGAGGGTCTACAGAGGCCCCTGACAGAGGCACTTTATCCCTGCTCTTTCGGCTTCCCTTTGAGGGTGGCTCCTTCTCTCTCCCTCCAGCTGATTTTGGTCGGCTTTCCATTTCATTTGCCGCTCCTTTACTTATCTATTCCTAGTCTTCTCCCTGCGAATGGAGTTGTCTTTTCTCCTGGCACCCAGCTTAACAAGCACATCTCTGCCTCTGAGGTCCTTGTCACTGCCAGGCAGCCTCTGCCAGATGGGTGTCAAAGGGCAGCTGTGTCTGCCCCGGGGGAGATAGCTCTAGGCCAGCTCACATGACATGAACAGACTTCAGAGGCAAACCAAAGGAGCTTGTCTGGTGGGACTGGACAGTTATCTAAAAATTTAGGGTAGAAGTCTTTTAGCTACACTCTAGTTTATTTACTCAACCACATGCCACTGCGTGTGTTATCCATCAAGGGGAGAAGAAAATGAAATCCCGTACTTACAAGGGCCACTCAGCCGCAGGGCCATCAGCCATTGAAGAGTCTCCAGGGTCATTAGGAGCTGCAGCTGGTAGGAGTGTGGGGCCAGGGAAATGTGTGAGTGCACCGAGAAAGAGAGTGAGCCATCCCAGGAGCTGCAAAGTGCTGCGAAGTGCTGCTGGCCACCCTGTGCTGCTTTTTTAAAAATTTAGCTAGAGATATTTCAGAGCTGTCAAGCTGGAACCTGCTTCGGGTAAGTGCCTTTCCCTACCACAGAGCCTAAATCTAATTCACAGTTTGGTTCTGATGTGAAGACTTCCTCCCCAACCCATGGACAGTGTCAAGATGGCAAATGGGATCAGCGTGCTTGACTAGTTCACAAAGCTTCCTGGTGGGAGAGATATCGTGCCTTCTTCAGATAGCACTCCCTACAGGATTCATCTCTACATAACAAGCTGGGCATAGAAAAGTGGCGTCTGGCAGCACAACCAGGTGTCATTGCTTTCGGATAGTGCTCAGCATTGTATGACATCGGTGGACGTAGCCAGTTCACTGCCTCTGGCTTGTGAGAGAGGGAGGCTCTTACATAATAGAAAGTAAGTCAAGTCCCTCCAACCAATCCTGTGACATCCCTGGAGACATAGGTGTCCTGTGAGAAGCCAAGTTAATCCAGAACCTGGCTCTCTCTGCTGATCAAGGTTACCACAAGCTATCAGGGTAGGGAGAATCATTTGTAGTCCTACTGCCCTGCCACAGAGATGAAACCTTCAGATCCTGACAAAGCAACTGCCGTCTATGTCTAAAGCTTCCTGCGACCCCGTGGACAGACAGGAGTTCCCTATGTTTCACTCCTGTAGACATATATCCTATCAAATATATGTTCCAGTCTGCATCCAGCTTGACATCATTTACTGTCTGCGTTCCTGCTCCAGTCAAGTCCTATGCGTGCAACTCAGGTTTGTGACCACATGCCTGATATCCTTCATTTAGAAGGGTTTTCCCCCAAAAGTATTAATCTTTCCTATAGCATAGAATCAGCTCTGAGCAAGAACACATTGTTTTAGGGGAAGTAAAAGTTGTCTTTAAAGGCTGTTCTCTGAAATAGGATGCACCAGAGCTTTCAGGAAGAAAAAAGCTGGCCTCGTAATTTCCATGTAGACATACCTGTAGTGGGAATTGCTGCTAACAGCCTCCAAAGGTGGAGGCTGTTTCTCTACCAGCTCTTAAGGCAGATTTCCTCTTCCCCTGTCCATATGCCCGGAAGTGGAAGCCATGCTTCAAATAAGTATACGTAGCTTTTTCACCCCACTAATTATCTGTGGCATTTCTTCAGTGAATCCTATCACCAATATCGGGCCCTTGTAACATATTGGGCTTCCATACTGGGCTCAGGGAGACTGTCCTGACTCTATATATAGAGTCACACTTTTAGGAACCTATAACCCCTCCAGGCTATTCGGCTATGATCTTCCAAGAAGATCACCTTTCCCAAGCCCTTCAGGTCTCCCTGATGTCAAAATGATTGATCCCTGATTCTTTTTGCCTATTCATGGCCAAAAGTAAGGCTTTGTCTGTAGAATGCGCCTCAAGATCTTAGGGGAAATAGTGTTACCCAGGTGCTTGAAGAAAATTGTTCTTTCAATCCCCTCCGGTGGTTCTTCTCTTTGAAGTTTGAGCTTTTTTTGTCCTAGTTGCCATCACCATCTTCATCTTCATTATCATCATCCTCAACATCCAATAAGCCCACACTTTGGAGCACCTACTTTGTGAGTAATGTTAGTTATGGATGTCACAGCTGACAAAGCAAGGGAAAGGAGCTGTACCTGCCTTCAGAGAACTGAAATGTCTGTACGGGGAGGTAACACATCCTGACTGGATGAGTCTGTATGCACACACATAAAACAAAAGCACAATTACGTGTGTCATTGTGTGTGAACTTACTGTGTAGCTGAGGAGAATACCGTGGTCATAAGGATGTCAGAAAGCAGGCAATGTGAAGATCATTACTTCCAGAGTCTATCCTGTTCCTCTGAGGGGAATATAACCAAGTCCTTTTCTTTTCTTCTTTTTGTCTCCCTCTTGTTTGCCTCAGACTGGTTGAAGGAAAGAAGGGGGTCAAAGTGGAAAACAGACCATTCCTCTCAAAACTCATCTTCTACAATGTCTCTGAACATGACTACGGGAACTACACTTGTGTGGCCTCCAATAAGCTGGGCTACACTAATGCCAGCATCACACTATTTGGTGAGACTGAGCCCCGAGCTGGGCAGTGAGAGGGGAGGGGCGTAAAGAGGGAGGGGGCACATGGGGGTGCTGGAAGTATTGGAGAGTAAGAGTTAGTTAGGCAGGGGGGTGCGTGAGAAGAGTGAGAGGAGAGGGAGCAGACACTGGAAGTGGGAAGGACAAGGACACTGAATGCTCATGCATGTGTTTCATTTTATGGGGAAAACCTTGAAACAGGACAAAGAACTTTGGGATCACATTTCCTTTTTTTTTTTTTTTCTTCAGTGATAGCCCCTAAACTGACTATGGGGATTATAACTGGGAATAATGGTGAAGAGACCAGAGAGGAACATTTTCTATTTCAATACTTTGTTTACTGGATCAGTGTAAAATGTTCTCTTTTCCAGCCATTGAGACATAAGAAAAACTAAATTGTATTTATAAAAGTGAATCATGGGCTTTGGGATCTTGAATAATATTAACTTCAGAAGGAGAATAATAGAGCAGTGGGTTTTGCCGAGTTCTCTTTATGTCAAAGGGTGTGGTCTGGCTAGATTAAGATACATGTCCACCCAACCTGCCATCCTGGCAGATCCACCCATCTGTTCACACATCAGTTCATTAACCAAACATATACTGAGGGACTAATGTGAGCAAGGCAAATGCTGCGCCCTCATCACCCATCTTGCTGCTCTATTGGTAGCTGAAGCAGGGAACGAGAACCGCCTTCTAGACCCCAGGATGCCCGCACTCCTGTGAGTGGAGCAGCTCCATGGAAGTCACCCTGCAGAGCTGTGTCATCAGGCAAGGCCTCTGGGGATCTGGTGCTTGTCCTCATCCTGGGTAGAAGCAGATCCTCCCATAGGCCACACAATTCATTTATTATCACCTTTTGGGCAAGTGCCTCCATACTCCACCAAGATCAGTAATCTCAGGATTTTTCAAATCAACTCCCCTAGGGATCTATGTGAAGCAAGCATTCTTATATGTGATGGTGAAGGAGGGGGGCGGGGGGTGAGGAATTTAGTAGATGACTGGCAAGAATATAAATTCCTTTTATTCTAAGCAAGCCTCAATAATCCCATAGTTTCCCAGTGTCCCCACCCCCTGCCACATGCCTTCCGCAGACAGCACAGTGCCTTCAGCTTGCTCTGGGTAATCAGCCTGGGCCGCTCCATCCTTCAGTCCCTGCTTCCAGGCACACCTGCAGCCTGTGCCCAGCACATAATGTGAAACCCGGCTGTAGCTAGAGGCCGGGAAGGTGAAGGCGACCCCTGATCCCAGAGACGCTACTCAGAGCGGGCAGCGCTCTGATGAAAGAGATTGATCTGCCTGACATCTCCCACACAGCGAAAGTCATAATTGCCCCTTGCATTTGTCAGACTTTTTTCGCTTTTTTGCCAGGTGTCTGTCTGCATGTATAGAAGGCTCTGATTAGTCAGGAGGGCCCCTTCCTTCCTGGGCTCTCACAGCTATGGCTCTCTGTGGCTGACTTCCCACCCTTCCCAAGTCTGCCCTCCACCGGCAGCAGCCCTCGTTCCTGTAAATATCCGTCCTCCTCCTGTGACCTCGTCTTTCTTCTGATTTGGTTGCATGAAGGGCTTTTGCAATTGGCTTTATCACTGCTGTCTAATTGCCTGGCCTCTTTCCCTTAAGCCATCTCAAGATGAGAATAGGGAGAAGCAGCAAAGGTTTTTTTTGTTTTTCTTTTAGGAGCGAAATAGCTGGTATTTGTGACAAGGAAAGCAGTGAGGCATGTGTCATAAATCTGCTCTTTTCATCAGGCCCTGTCTGGCAGTTAAAACCTCCTTTCCCCCCACCCCACTGGCCTGCTGGCGTTCATGTGAGGCCCTCATGTGGGACATCCCTACCTGTCCTGTTTTCAGGAGTCCAGTGAGAGTATATCTTCTAATAAGTTTAGGAAAGATTGGGCCAAAGATAAAAAAGGTATGTGTGGGAATTGTGTTTAATACAGAAATTCTTGGAGCCTTCACCCTTTCACCCTGCCAAATCTCAAGAGGGAGGTAGAGTTTGCAATATTTCCCAAATGCATTCACCTCAGGAACTATGTTTTCACATGTCATTGAGAGACCATTCCTGAGGAGCATCTCACAGAAATGCTGCGTTGGTGTCAGAGGTCCTTGGGATTAGTGAAACCACTCCAGTGTGCAGAATGGGTGTTCCCAGCCCTTCTGCTGTAGCCCAGGCTAATCTAGACACTATTGAGGCCCCTCCACTCATCACTGAGGCTCACCATTGATGAGGTCTTTTTATAAGTGTGTATCAGTCAGGGAATTTTCCACATCATTTTCGATTATTAGAAAACTCCTCAGCTCAGAGCCATCGAGCCCACTTGATCAGGATGATAAGCACCGTTTATTGATGAGAACACATGAATTTAGTGATGAAGTTCATTCTCCTGTAGAGGCCAGCTAGATTATAATCATTTTGCCACCAGCTTGTCCACAAACTGCACCCTTTCTCCACTTGACCGTGGACGTAGCAGTGGAAGAACAGTTAGTGCTGGGAGACTGATGTCATGGCCAATACCATTGGGGGTACTCATGTAAAATGGGGGCAGGGAGTAGGGTCCTTCCTATCATGAACCAATAGGGATTTTGAGCACCTATCCCCTAAGATTGCAGAGATTACAGGGGACTTCAAGAGGTCTGCTCCCATAATCCTGGGAATCCTGGGTCACAGTGGTTCTGGGAACCTTGCCCTTTCCCTGGTGCCATGGGATCAGAAGGTTCTTGAACATGCTCTCCCAAGGTGAAACAGAAGCTGAGTGCATGGTAGAGAAATTTCAGCTGGAAAAAAGGTGTTGGTCATTTGTTCCCAAATGCATACCCCAGCCCAACGCAAACTAAGAGTAAATCCATCTGCACTAGAAAACTTGCAGAGTGGCCAGCTCTCTCACTGCCCAACCACTGTATCCAAGAATGGAAACAGAAGGTACTTCACTGTTTCTCATGCTTACCTTGTCTCTCACCTTCGGTTTTTGTATCTTCTTTTATTTATCCATTCCTCCTGAAATGTTTGTGAAGGCAGTATACAAACTATATATGACAAATATATAGGTGCTGTATATAATGTACATGTTTGTTTTCATTTTTCTCTCCCGTATGTCCCTCACCTGATTTAGAACTAAATGAGCCTACAAGCTCAGCTTTGTTCCAAGGTCAGTATCCCCTTGCTTTATGTTTTCTCTCCCCTCCCTCTGTCTCAGAATCCCTATCCCCTCTTCCCTAGCCCCTACCCCCTGCTGTGTATCACCTGAGGCTTTTAGCTGTAAAGCTGCTTGGGGGATGGCAGTGGAACTGGAACTGGTGAGACTCCAGGGGAGATGACTTCTCTCTGCTTATCCCTTGCCCACACTTCCCCCGGAGGGTTGGGGTGAGAAAGGGAAAGAAAGCGTCCCCAAAATCTCCAGGCTCGGTGTGAAGGTGAAAGGTTGAAAGAATGAGTATGAACCTATAGGAAAACAGCTCCATCACAATGAGAAGTTTTTATTACAAGAGTCCTATTGATGGTCCCTCAGCAAAACTCATGTACGTGACTGTTCCAATATTCCATAAAATGTATCAACTGGTTCACAGCCAGGTTCTCCCAGGGAGGGAAGGAGAGAGGGTACAGCCTGCATGGCCGTCCATAAGCAATGACGGAAAGTGGGATGCCACAGAGTTCTGGTTTAGATCCTGTCCCTTAGTAGTTCTGTGCCCATGCAAGTCCCTCAACCTTATTTAGACTCAGTTCCTTCCTCTGCAAAATGTAATGGATAATTCTTGCTTTATCTATATTACAGAGTTGTTAGACTTTCACTGAGAACACATATCTAAAAGACTTTGAAACTGTTAGGTGCATTTGAATCACTAGAGTCCAATGTCCAGATCAAGCTGAAAGATAGACTTCCCTCAGTATAACATTATAGGGTTCCTTATCTCATTCCTCAGCCCCCTTTCATCCTTTTCCACTTTAAGCCCTTCCCCATGTCTGACTCCTACAGATCTTGCCTCTCTTTGCACAGCCCTTCCAGATTTTCTCAAGGTCCACTAGCCTAGCAGGAGTGATTCCTGAAGACCATGACTAAGTATTCAGCCTAAACGAGCCGGGGCAGAGTGCTAGAAGAAAACGTGTGCTGCACGAGCAACGTTTGCTGTCATGAGGACAGTGCCCATGAGAGCAAGAGTGCAGCGGAAAGGCAGCAGTGAAGACAGTGAGGGGTGATGGCTTCACCACCTTCCCCCCACCCTTAACCCTCCCCATCCCACCGCACCTAGCACCCATCCTGCCCTCCCTAACGCTCTGACTGTGCGTACACTCATCGGAGGATGGCATGAGATGTGGAACGTGGGAGAGGAAATGGAAGGAAATGAATTGTACGGGAAGCTGTTTGACAGATGAGGAAATACTTTTATCATGAAAAGAGTCAGGGCTGCATTATTCACCTTGGAGATATATAGTACCATGGTGATGAGCAATGAATAGGAAAATGCAGCACAGCAATGGAAAGAAAAAAAAGTGAAGTCAATGGAAGCATTCAGATTCGACTTATGATTCAACTTATGTTTACTGAACCCCTGTGCTAGGCATATTCACGGAACTAAAATAGAGAGCATTAGGAAGTAACTAACACAAACGATAGAAGAGAGTGTAAGAGACAGAAGCTGGGGCAGATGATGCTATAGGGTGCACTTTCAGAAGTTACTTGGCTAATCCTGCCCTTATTTCTTCATTCTCAGAACAAACGGGAGCTTTTAAAACTCTGATGATGTGAGAAACATAATCCCACATCAAAGCAAACAAGAATAAAAACAGCCAAAAAGGAAGAAAAATCAATTTGCGTGGCCTCAGAGCATGGGACTAGGGCAGGAGACTATTAGCAGGCTCAACCCTGGTGAGAAAAAGCTGGGCTGGGCTGGCCAGTCCCTTCTCCTGCTTTCTCACTCCCCTCTGCTTGGAAGTCAGGACTTTGGGTGCATGGTTTCTATGTCAACTTTCTGCTCCGAGTTTCTGGACACGCCCAACCCTCACCCTGCAAACCTTCCCACTGGGAGCAGTGTGAGTGGGTCAGGCTGGGCAGTTGTAGGTTTTAGACACCTGGAACCTTCAGAGACTTGGATTAGTGTAGCCTTCAAAAAAAAAAAAAATTTTTTTTTTTTTTCACTGTAGCTGCTGGACTCCTTTGTACAACTTGGAATGTTTTAGGGAAAATAGACCTTACACTTGGAGGCATTTACCTCACTCAGCTGTGGTGTTTTATTTTATTTTTCCTCCTCCTTTGCTTTTTTTTTTTTTTTTTTTTTGCTAGTTTGAATGGGATACAATCAAAAAGAATGGAATAGAACCAAAAAATACAGTTGTCATTGAGTGAATTCCAACTCATGGCGACCCCATGTATGTCAAACTGTGTTCTGTAGGGTTTTCAATGGCTGATTTTTTCAAAGATAGGTCACCAGACCTTTCTTCCAAGCCCCCTCTGGATGGGTTCAAATCTCCAACTTTTTGGTTAGTAGCTCAGTGCTTAACTGTTTGTGCTACCAGGGAATGGAATAGAGAACTACCTATATCCTCAGGGAATACCCCCAAGTTATGCTCATATAAGTCAGATATATGAATGCAGAATTTTCACTGGTAGGGACCACTTGGTTTTAAGGGCAGTTCAAAGTTATTTTGCTACCAATATCTGTATGAACTAGAAGAATACTGATAAGAGAAATTTATTCCTCCCTGGCATTTTCTGCCACCCTTGAAGTATTTCTCTGTTCCCCTTTTGCAAGCACAACAGAGAGGGTGACAACCTCTCCCATGTGGCGGTGCAGGACTCCCACCATGATAAATAAGGACTCAGGCCTGCACCACTGCCCCTCCCGGAACTTCTGCAGTGGCAAGTGTGCCAGGGCCTGCACCGCAAACTCAGCAGCTCTGCGGCTGCTTGTTCTCACCAGCTCTGTCTTTTATCTCTGAGGCATTGAGTTGTATTTGATGCTATCAGTGGGCCGGGGAAGATCGAGAGATTATTGCCTATGAACCTCACAGTGACCATCAAACCAATTTATTAAAGAACAGGAGACTAAGCTCTGTATATCAGGAGGAAATAAGGGCGGCAGGTGATCCATCATCCTTCCATACAGAGTATTAGAGATGGTTAATTAGGCCTGGTAAACCCAGTTAACATTCCTGTGGCACATGGGTCTAAATAACAGAACACATAAAAACAAAAAAGTTGCTTCCTCCTCCCAGAAGGTTTGTATATCCTGACATGAAAGCACCCCTTAAACCTTTCCTCCTCTGCCCACCAGAATCAGACCCCAGTCCTGTGCTTGCCTAGGGAATTGGCTACAAGTATTGCCTTTGGTGTCCAGAAGATGGATTGATTTTAGCAGTGGTACCTGGATAAGGAGGTTTATGAAACAAACCACTCCTTAGCTTCTGGACTGGTTTCTAGGCCAAAGCATGCACTCCAAGTGACTGTCCTTGCTAAACGCTCAATGTGCAGACAACATGGTGCCATCACCACTAGCTTTCTCTACCACCCTGGCTTTGCATCAGATCTTCTCTGAATCAGAATAGGTTTCATCATGGATCACCCCTTAAAGCATTTTTTTTCCAGGATGACTTCTCAGGGCTGCTAATGTCCTCAAATCAAGAGGGACATCATATCTCAGGTGCTTTTAAAAATTCATTTGAGAATTGAATCCATTCATCTGATTTTAGGCAAATGTTTTGGCTGAGTTTAGGTTGAGTTACATGTAGGTTTTTTTTTTTTTTCGTCTTCTTCTCTGTATAAGGACCTTATATATAAAAGGACAGCGTGGACTCCCAATGTATCACCTGAATGCAAACAACTTTGCTGCCATTTTCTATCCTGTCTGTGCGACTCCTGGCTAAAGAAGGAAGTAAAGGGTTATATATAGATCACCACACTGCAGGTCAGACAGGACGCATGCTCTCAGCAGCAAAGGTGGATTTACTCTGCTGGCTTGAAGCTGGTGAAGGGAACAGGTCTTCCCTGGTCTAGTCAGTGGAGAAGGGCTCATGTTCCGGCCTTTCCACGGAGGGGAAGGACACAGCAAGAGCAACTCTGGTGGCACAGATGTGGGTCTTGTGGCCTGAGGTTGCTTCCGAGAGATAATGCCACACATGGCTAGCTTGGCACCGTCTGAATATCAAGAGAAGTTAGGTATCTAAGACCTGGACTCCTGAGCAGCATTTTTAAAACATGTAGCTAAATGTCAGCCATGTTTGTTTGAAACATAGCGTGAGCACCTAAATTCAAACTTCTGTAGCATACTCTGTTTTATCAGACAACCTAATGCTTAAAGCTCTCATGCTTTTAGGGAACAATCTGGTGACTAAAGGAAGAAAATTGTTCTACGAAAAAGTAAAGGCTGGAGGGCCTCAGGCTTCAAGGGTGTACCTCTGACTCCCTTACTCAGCAAGGTGAATGAGTTGCCTCTGCTCAGGCCCCAGTCCACCTGAAACATCATTCGTATTCCCTCCCCAGTCCCCAACATGTCTCTTGTGGCACTGGCTGCTCAGCAAACCAAAATGACTACACATTGAAGGGCAGGTGTGGTTGGGGAAGAACAGGGCAAGCACAGGAGGGATGAGAAAGGCCCTGGCCAGGAGCACTATCACCTCAGAAAACCATCTGAGGACAAAGTGCATCACTCCATTGCTGTCTACCTTAACAGTGGCTTGTTTTTCATTTCTTTTAGAAGTGAAAACTACAGCCCTGCCCCCTTGGAAAGGTTGGTATATTTCTGCTCAGGTCCTGCTGCCTTGGTGGGGACCGGGTATGCACGATCTTTTCTCCTTCCTGCAAATCCCCTTCTTCTCTAAGCTGCCCCCAGGAAGCACCTTCTTCTCTAAGCTACCCCAGGAAGCCCCTTCTTCTCTAAGCTACCCCCAGGAAGCCCCTTCTTCTCTAAGCTAATCCCAGGAAGCCTCTTCTTCTTCAGACTAACTCCAGGAAGCCCCTTCTTCTCCTCCAAGCTAATCCCAGGAAGCCTCTTCTTCTTCAGGCCAACTCCAGGAAGCCCCTTCTTCTTCTCCAAGCTAACCCCAGGAAGCCCCTTCTTCTCCAAGCTAACCCCAGGAAGCCCTTTCTTCCTTTCTAAACTAATCACAGGAAGCCCCTTCTTCTTCTCTAAGTTAACCCCAGGAAGCCCCTTCTTCTCTAAGCTAACCCCAGGAAGCCCCTCCTTCTCTAAGCTAACTCCAGGAAGCAGCCCAGTGGGAACTCTGACCTTGTGCCATCTCTGTGTCAATTTAGATTACCCCATCCCCAAGGACACACCCTTCTTCCCTGCGTAGTTTCCACCTGCAGAAGTCTAATTTACCTTGCTGGCTGTACTAATGAGCACCTGTCGGTACCCAGAATAGCTCCATCCCTGGTCTCCTCAGCGCAGACCTGCTCTGTTCTTGCACTCAGATGCTCTAATGCAGTGATCTCTGAGACCTTGGCCGTGCATGTTGCCCTTTGCTTACCCCAGTCCCTCTTTCTCTCTGTCCAGCTTGGCGCTGGATAGGACATGGTGGGAGGGAGGGGGAGGTTCTTGGTTGAGTCACTTTGCTACAAATAAAACATCTTATTTGAGGCTTTCATTTCTACCAGATGTTTCCAATGTGTAATTGACACTCATCACAGTTTTCTGGGACCCTGACTGTCCTGCTAATTAGTCTCTGTGGCCTCTGCAGTTGCCTAATGAGAGGTGATGAAGGCATTGGATGCGGGAGGGGGAGTGGCTGACAAAAGCACGGAGGCTTGTCCCTGGGGCCTGTGCCCAGGCAGATGTCTCAGCTGTCACTCTGGCCAGCACAGGGTGTTCCAGGGCCCTGCTTACAGGATAACTGGAATCGCACCTGCCAGAATAAAGGCGCTCACCTTACAGCCTCCTCCAGGTGCTGGCAAGGGCAAGACAGCAATGTTGGGCAGGCTAGCTGCATGTCCTTTTCCCTCCATCAGACAGTGTTCAGGTGGATCAAGCCCCCTGCCACCCTCTGTCTTCTGTCATTCTCTGGAAACTCAAAGAGGAGGCTCCAAGTCAGAAGTCAGGGGACCTTTGAAGAATCACTTAAGCTCTCTGAAGTTAAGTGTCCACATATTAAGGGGCTAATAAGCCACATCTGGCCGATGAGGATCATTAAGGGGCTGTGTTACCTTTTCAATTGCAAGCACTGTATTTGAAACCCCAGTTGCAGTAGTTGTATTTTCCTCAACCACAGAGATTTTCAGTGAATTTTATTGGAAAAAGAAAATGAGGAGAAAGGTGTTTGGAGAGAAAGAAAAAGCAGAAGGCAGGGTGGGAAAAGAGATTTTTGGTTTGATTTGGTTTAGTTTGACCTTTCCTTTTTCTCCCAGTATTATTATGAGAGCGAGAAAAAAAAAAAACAAACACAGAGAGACAGGAAATATGGACATGTCAGCCTGAGTCACAATGTTCTGACTCCTTCCTTCTTTCCTTCAACAATCGTTTATTGAACACCTGCCATGGACCCATTTAGACACAGACCTGCCCTTAAAAAGCTCACAGCAGAGAGGAGAAAATGCATACTTTAGCAGAAAGAAAATTGTAATACAGGGTGGGGCATATTATAATGGGTGGGTGTGGTGCTGTGAGAGCCAACCCGAGAGGGTAAAGGAAAGCTGCCGAGAGAGAAGGTGCAGATGCTGAGCACAGACTAGAACAAGGAGTGAAGTGACTTGGGTGAAGAGTGGTTCAAGGAGAGGGGCAGGGAAGGACCAAGAACATGGGTAGAGAGTGCATGCGTGAGTGTGTGTCTGTGTGTATGCATGTGTGAGTGTGCATGTGTACGCATGTGTGAACAAGTGCGTGCGTGTGTGTACACATGTGTATGTGTATACGTGTGTTCGTATTGTGAATATGCACCGTGTGCATATGCGTGTGCATATGTGGGTGTGTTGCATGAGATCGGGGGACAAGGAGAAACTGCAAGTGGCAAGAGGAGAAGCTAAAGGGTCAGGCAGCAAGCAGATTATGACATACATGGAGTGTTCCACCAGGAAGTTGAGTTTTTATATGAGCTGGAGGATTCGATTTAACTTTGAATTTTAGAAACATCACCCTGAAATTAGCATAAGAATAAATTGAAGGTTCAAGGACCAATTTGGAAACTTTTGTGGAAATAGAAAGGGGAGCTCCCCTGAACTCCCTTCCCTCAGAGAATGTGTGAAGACCTGTGTGGTCCTCCTTCTCATAGCTCCCTCTAGGCCAGACGCCCTGGGTGTGCTGAGGAGAAGGGTGCAGTCAGGGGGAGGTAGATGATGGAGGAGTGTGAGGAAGGCAGCTGGATATGGCCTTTCACAGTGAGCAGCATCCACTCCTGGAGCTGGACAAGTGGTGGCGGAGCTTTCCCAGGATAACAGCACAAGAAAGAGGAGGCTCTGGTGGGCAGGCACTCGGTGGGTGGCCTTTTCTTGCCTTCTGTAGGAAGTTTTCTGACAGGCCAGGTCAGGACCCTCCCTGCAGGCTCTCTGTGGTATTATACAGTGCGGGGCAGAGCCACAAAGGAGCTGGAGGGCCTGGCCTTGAGAGGGAACATGATGTCCAGAGGGAACCCCCAGCTGAGGCACGGGCCATTGAACACATGCAGCAGGGCACGCCCCGCTCATGGCCGTTGCTGTGCTGCGCAGCCCCTGGTGTGAAAAAAGATTTTTAAACCTCTACACGCTGGCCATTCCGGTCCCCTGCTGGGCAGTTCACCTGGCTTGTGGCATTGTCCTCCCTAGAGACCCCACTGGCTGGCCAGCCCTGAGAGGAGGGGGCATGGGGAGGAGGAGAGGACCTCTAAATACTAGGAAAGGCCATGTGTCCTCTTGTCTTTCACCACAGGGTCTTCTTTGTCATGGGGCAGGAGCAGAGGGGATGCTGGGATTGAATGGAGAAATGGGTTTCAAAGCTGTGTATGTGAGTGTTCAGAGAGAAAAACAGAAAAGAGAATGAGAGAGCCATGCGATGTGCTAATAGGTGCATGTCCTGCCAGGAGCACAGGGGACCAGATGTGCAGGCACATTGGAATCTCCTGTGTCTGATGGGAAGGTGGACCACAACCACTAGATTAAACAGGGACCCCACAGAGGCCTGCTGGTTCCCATGGACTCAGAAATAGCCCGTAAATCCTAGTGGCCCCAGCCACAGGCGTTGGGAAGCATCTTAGTGGGAAGGAATGGCCCAGAAGGTAAAGGATATGATCCTTGAGGCATCAGAGTGGCTTTTGTCCTGTGATTCCAAAGAATGCTGTGTAAATAGCAAAGTGACTGGACATAAGTAGAGAGCCCATGGTGGTGATTTACATAGAAACATAAAACCTGTTGCCATCGAGTTAGATTGGAGAAGACACAGCAATTAGTGATCCATCCTAAATGACAAGTATCTCTGAAACTGAATGTATGCCTTCCAGGAGCTTTTCAGGGATCCTCCTTGTCACCTGTGTCTCACTATGGACTGGGAGAAGGAGGGTGCTCTGTGGCAGCTGTCTGAAGCTTTGTGTTTCCCATTGACAGCTCTGGGTTTGGGTATCAGTTCAGCTCCCTACAGGGCAGAAACCAGACTAGGTGTCTCTAGTGCTTCTCATCATGGGGACTTGTACAACCAATCCTTAGGGATATTGCAAACCAGTCACCAGAGAAACATGAGGTTGGATGACCTGTTGCATTTCAAACTCTTGTCTATTTAGCAACTTTCCCAGAATCAGATCGCTATGAGTCAGAATCAACTCTATGGCAATGGATTTGATTTGGTTTGGTTTGGTTTTCCAGAATCAGAGATTTGTCCCCCAGGGCTAAGAAATAAAATCCTAGAGACAGGAGCTCCAGGACTTGATGGAATCAAGAAGCCTGATTGATTCTCACCTGCTTTAGCTAGACATGTCTTCAATGCTGAGCTCCAAAGCCAGGCAAGCCGGTTCTGGCTTTGTTTCTTCACCTGCCCCCTATAAGGACATGGACTTAATATGTGCCTAACTTTAAATAAAAAAAAATAGCTCCATTAAATTCAGTGCAACAGTGCATGCCAGGGCAGGTCCAATCTGAGAAGATGCCCTGGTTCATTAGGTACTTTATTTATCTGAGCATCCAAACTTGTGTGTAGTGCTCATGAATCATAGCTCCATTTGTTTTGGGGCCTCTTGGCCACAGGGAGTGAGGTGATCATAAAGCTTATGTTTCAGAACAATAGGAAAGCTTTCTACGGGATTTTATGGCCTTATAGTTCTCTTGCCTCCTGTATTTGGCTCCGTCTCAGAGTATCTGTCTGCAGGCCAAGTTGGTGTGTGCCTGCTAGAGAAATAGGTGATCAACTTCCACCCACTGACATACACCATGGCAGATTCTACATCCCAATACCCACATAAATCTTCAGTTTCTTACGCTTGCACAGCAGAGGGTCACCTGCTCATTTACCCGACCCGTCTCCACTCCATGTAGGCTGTTTTTGGCCTCTCAGTCCTGTGATGACTCCAGCTAGGTCTGCTATTACCTCGTCCAGATGAGGAAGAGGCCAGCTGTTCCAGGTGGAAGCCCAGCACCCTTCCCTAAGATATAGTGATTGACAGAGCGGACTCTGGGACTTATATGGCAGAAGCAGCAGCAGCAGGAAGACACAGATTGTTGTGTCTAACAGTTCCTTTCGCGAGCAACAGGCTGGGCAGTTGGAGGATGTGTCAATACTCAGGGCAGTCAGTGCTCCCAACTGGTTGGATGATGGTGCAAGCAATTCAGGGGTGTTATTTCATTGAAGCTTTATGCAAGATATTCATTGATATGCTGCCTTCTTAAACTTGACTCTGACCCGTGGCCTTAGTATGTTATGAAACAGCAAAGGAGTAGTGACCACCAGGACACTTTAACCTGAGCCACATATTCTCCTGTTGCCAGGGAAGGCTGCCCATTCTATAGAGCGTGTTCATGTGACCACAGCTAGGGGAGCTTATTTCCACTGCAGCACCAGATGTGTGCAGCTGGACCTCCAGATGCTGCTAGTTAGAGGGCTGCCTCAGCAGAGTCAAGGTCTGATGACAGCAGATCAGGAGATGGGATGGGGTTCTCTTCCATTCTCAGCCAGGCGACTCAAGACAGGTGTGTTCTCTCCGCAGGCCCAGGAGCAGTCAGCGAGGTAAACAATGGCACGTCGCGGAGGGCTGGCTGCGTCTGGCTGTTACCTCTTCTGGTCTTGCACTTACTCCTAAAATTTTGATGTGAGTGTCACTCCCCCCACTGGGGAAAAGCTGCCGCCACTGCAACCGCCAACACAACAACACCGGCAACACCGACAGCAACAACAGCATCTCCGGTTTTAAATAAGATGTGATCAAATGAGATTCAGAGAAACAAAGCCTAATGGGAAACAAATTTGAGGGAGGGGAACAAAGAATACTTTGGGAAACAAAGTCAAAAAGGAAATTGAAAATTACCTTGCAGATATTTAGGCACCAGTGAGTTTCCTTTCTTTCCCCACACGAGAAGAATGCACTCCCAGCTTTGGGCACACCCGCAAGCTGCATTCTGTGACCTCTTTGCTGCCAGGGTGGGCAAGGGCTCCGCCACTCTGCCGTCTCAAGTGCCCCCACCATGGAAAATTCTGGAGCCTACCATCCCAAATTCAGCCAATCAGAAGAGATTAACAGATTATATGTGCAGGCCCAAATGTGCCACAGGAGGCCCTTTCGTGGACTGTGCCACCATTGTATGTGTTATGAAATGCGAAATTAAAAACACAAAGAAAAGGAAATAAAACAAGACAGCCTGACAGCAACAACAAACTCATAAACAACCGTTATAAAAGATATTGTTAAACTTTTTTTTTTTTTCATTTTACTACATGGATATCATGGATATTAAGGGATTCTGATTCATTATTAATTTTATTAATTATATTTTCTGATATGAGTCTAGAACTTAGTGCAAAAACAAGACAAAACTAAAAAATACACAAAAGAAGGGTGAAGAGAAGTACGTGTGTTAAGCATTAAACATGATTAGTATACTTCTTACCTAGGTTTACAACTGGTGGACCACAACACCGGGCATTAAAGCCCCAGGGGAATTGGGCATATCCACCAAAAAATATATATGATTTAACCAACATCTCCACCAGCTCTAGAGATTTCTCCTTACTCTGGCATTTAATGCAGACAATACTATGCTATCTACATACTGTTTAGAAATGGAAAGAGTGATCCACACTGTATCCTGAGTTTGTTGGCTATGCTTCTTTTGATGACATATATTATACAGTATATATATGCATATATTTTTTTTGTTAGAATTCTAGCCATTTTATTTCTCAGCAGGGTCCTTTCTCAGACATTACTGCATGCTGTATATGGCATTAGCTGTGTGTTGGTCTTCTAAAAGATGATAGAGTTTACTGGTAATTGTGTAATCAGCTCCTATCTTTTTATTTCCTTGGGTTATTTACATGTCAGAGACGTTTATAAAAAGTGAAGAAAAAAAAAAAGGAAAAAAAAATTAATACAAGGCGCAGCATCTCTTTCCAGATGTGGCTTTTGGAGGAGAAGGCAACCATAGGTGGCCGCTCCTCCATCATGCCTTGAGGCATTAACAAGCAGTAAGCAACTGAACAAAATAAGCAATCAGTAACCACTTGCTTTAGCCCATTATGGGACTCTCTGATGCCTTTGTGACCACTGGAAAATATAATCCTCTTGGTTTATTTTATTTAATTTTCCATCTTTGTGTGCGTGTGTTTGAAAGAGAAGACCATGCAGTTTGTAGGTAACTGTTTTTTCCTCCCCAGAAGTCTGAGAAACAGACAGGCTCCTGGATGTGATGAGGGAAAGTGGGAATGGGGGAGATGGGAGGGAAGGGTTGTCTCTGACTTGACATTAAAAAGTGTTCCATGTCCCTCTTCACCTTGGTGTGGTACCTCATTCTCAAAGCGGAGGGTAGGCGTGCCGGGAGAAAGACCTGCCTAGCTTGGTTCTGAGAACAGGGGAGGGGATGGGCTCCCACCTCAATTGGTTGTTCTTTAGACCCCCTCTTTGGTGGGGCTGGGGTCATTCTGTGACATATGCTTTGATGATAGACAGGAAGGCCAGGAGACTGCCATCACCCTCCTAACGGAAGCATGATGGGGACTGCATCTCCAATGCCCTCGAATGGTGGTGGCTGGCTGAGGCTGGCAACTTTCCAGCAGCCCCTGACTAAGCTGAAACACCTTACTTCCTTACCTGGAAGGATGTCAAGTTCAGTTAGGGAAAAGGTTTTTAGGTGTAAATATTTTGGGGAGCAACTACTAAAAAAAAATATCCCAAGACCTTGGGTTGATATTGAATAATTAGATCAACTAGGGTTTTGGGGATTCTCTCTTCCCTTCATGCTGCCCCCACTGAACCTCCCTTCTAGCCAAAAATCAAGAGGAAAGGTAGATTTTAATATCAATTAATGTTCAAGTATGTCCAAGCTGTTCCATGATTGATCCTGGGATTAAGTAGCAGACATGAGGTCAGAACCCAGGCACTTAGGAATCCCTGCTCTGTGTCCTCAGGGGTCAGCTATACCTGAGAGGATTCTGAAATGTTTGGGAAAAAGCTGCTTCACTTCCAGATCCTAATAGCAAAGCTGAGAAACAATTGTTGACTTCACATTTTATTTTGCCCTTTTGCCCTAAACACCACCTGCTACCAGATAACCCAACTTTCCTGGCAGCATGGTCTGGAACAGCACTTTTTCCTAGCAGCATGGTTTGAACCAACCTGAAGCCTCACGGATTTTGGCTGCATTAGTGTTAATTCCTCCTCTTTATATCCTTCAACTGGTAAACAAGAGACTTTGGTCTCCTTTGAATTAGCTTGGGTGGTAAGGTCTCCTGGCTCTCCTGTGCCCGGGACCTCTGCACACCCTGACCCAATGGTTTGGGTGAGATCATGGCTCCCTGTAACAGAGGGGATAAGCACAAGCAATGTCTATTTTCTAGACAGGAGCGCAGAGCCATCTGAATAAAATGTACCAAGACACCAGAGGAGGAGAATGGTAGGATCCTCAGCTCTGCTGGGACAAGAGAACATAGTAGCAGCTAACCTCCACTCAAACCTCAGCTTTCGCTTTAATATCTACCAAGCATACCTTAGCCCAATCTATCACTGTCCTCCCAGGCATGATTGTCCAGGTATGGCCAACTTTATGATGAGGTGTTAATGGGTAGGACTCAATTTTTCCTCTTAGCCAACAGTCTTGTCTTGTGACTCTTTAGTTATTCAAGAGCATTATTCTTGTAGAATCAGCTTCACCATGACTGATAGATTGACTGGACATGAAGCCTCCCTATCCTCTCTCAAGACTGGTTTTATGGCACCTTCTCCTTAGCGTACCACCTGCACCCCAATCTGCTGAGTTTCAGTCTTTAACCAGAGCATCTGGGGAGTCCACAAGAAAGGACATTAACCCTACCAAGCCTTCAGCTAGATGTAGAGTTCAACCCAGGAAGACATGATTTTGATAGGAGCTTACTGAGAGAATTGTCAGACCTCCCTCTTCTCAGGAAACAGAAGCTTGGCAAGAGAGTGTTCATTAGAATGAGTGGAGAGAATTACCCTGAATACGGCCTGTAGTTATCTTGGTACTGATACTGATGGATGATCATTCCATCAGGCTTGCCTAGATGTCAAATGTGCTGTACCCTGGTGTGTCAGAAATAAGTCTGTCATACCTCAGGAGCCCTCCACTACTACTAGTGTTAGAATGTCATTTGGTGGAACCATGATTTAGGGTTGGCAGATTTCTATCCCATGATAGTCCAATAAGATTGTGGGGGGTAGACAGTGGAGAATGTGCAACCCCTAACAAGTCTAATCAAATGCCCCTATAGAATTCCACTCCTCTTATTTCAACAGAATATGCAACACAAATATGCAATGACTATTAAATTTCTCTAGTTAACAGGTTTCCTCATAACTTCTTCTACATGTGGGTTCAGATGTCTAATTGGAAGCATTTTGAGTAACCGTCCAAGGACTGTGAATTGATGTTCCATAAATGTTAGTTGTTGCTGCGAGTGATGATGATCATGATGAAGAAGAAAAATGACAGTTTACTGTTCTTCAAGCTAGAGATAAATTAGAAAATGAATTAACACTAAAATTGGGTTGACGTTTAGCACGTCATTGGACTAAGCCTATCTTTATCTTCTACTTCCTGAACCACGTGTTTAGAAAGAAAGCAGCAGCACTAGTCAACCATAGGCATGACCGCCTATGTGTAGATTTGTTTGATTGGAAAATGCAAAATGTGCATTCAGCAAAACAACAGTTATCCATTCTTACAATTGTAAGAACTTGAAGTCTTCTCACTGGAGGAGAAAAGTGTATGCAAAAGGAGAGATGTGGAAAAATATATGATCTCTGCTCATGGTGAGCCCACAGGTCATTGAGCTGCTATTGGCCAAATGTATATGCACATGCCAGTCATTTACTTTTCATCAGAAGCAACTTAAAGTAAGTGAGGCTAGTGGTATCTGATAAAAACCGAGAAAACAAACCCAACTCATAGCGACCCTATAGGACAGAGTAGAACTGCCCCATAGAGTTTCCAAGGAGCGCATGGTGGATTCGAACTGCAGACATTTTGGTTACCAGCTGTAACAACCACTATGCCACCAAGGTTTCTAGGGGCATCTGATAGGAGAACTAAATACTACCTCTTGTCACATTTTTTCTTTCAGATTTAAACCAAATCTCAGAACTAATTTAGTTCAGAGCCTGTTCATTAGGATTTGATTGTATTGTAGTATTTTCCATATGTCTCTGCCATCCCATAACTACTGAATCAAGTCATTCCAAAACATCAATTCTTACCTCTCTCTGCTCTTAATTCAGACATGATTTCCATGAATCTCCATCCAAGGCAATAAATGCAAACTAACATTCCTCTGATTTTTGAATAACAGATCTCTGGGTCGTCATTCAGATTCCTCTGTCTCCCACAATTCCATACTGCTCCCATTATATCCCTATCATGTGATTAGAACAACACAGTTGTTTGTAGAAGAGACTCTGTAATTCCTAAGCTTGAGCTAAAATCACTTATTACAATTTGTGTCTGGTGCATTTTAGTGCATTACTATTTATGGATACCAGGTTTGGCTTTAGTTTATTGAATGTTGATTTTACACCGATGCAAGCTGCCAAATAACTTGGATATCTGGTTCTGGAATATCATCAAGGTTATATGAGTTTATTTTTATACTTTGGAGATCTTTAGCATTATTTGAAAACTAATTATTCCTCTTGATTAGAACTTCCTAGAAACATGACTCGGCCATGACCATAGCACTTACCTTGTTTCCAGTGAATATTTGATTTTGGAATTTCTGAATATCTGTGCAGTAATTTGAATACAGTATAGAATTATTAATCAATAGAACACAATTCCAGTCAAGATTCTATCACGCTAGCTAGTTGAGTTCCCCTTCCTTAAGGTGGATATGATGGAAGATTGCTAACTAGCTTTAGCATTCAGAAATTAAATGATCTCAGATTTTATAAGATTTATTCAAGAATAATTTGACAGATCAGCATTTTTGATAAATGGCATTTGAAGATGAGAATCTGGACCAATTCTACAGCCAATGAATTGTCTTAGTTTCCAGAAGGCTCATAAGAAAGGAAAATGCATAATGATAGCCACCATTTCTGCAGATATTTGAAGCGACTCCTTAGGGAGAACTTAAGGGGTGGACATTGAAGCCCTTAGAAAGGAGCTATGTGTAATGCAAGACAGTATTTTTTCCTGGAACAGGAAATGACGATAGCCCCAAGCTACTGTTTAGTCTTGCTCTCTGTATGACACAAACAAAACAAAGAGGATAAAGTGCGACACATTCTAAAGTCTGGGAAAATAAAATATATTGGGACTAGACAAAAATTTCAGACTTCTCACTAGGAACGTGTTTGTATTTGCGTGTGTTGTGTGTGTGGTATCTTTTGCGATTACTTAATTACTTAATTCTTCAAAACAGATGCACCTGGTATTCCCAAAAGTCATCTTTAAAATAATGTAAGCTATTAATGAAAAGAGGGGTCTCCAGGTAAGATTTTCCATGATGATATCACATCTTCCTGATAAGTGTTTTCTCAAGGGACCAGGGATCTTTGTGCCAGTTTCATTTGACATATTTGCATATTGTTGATTCAATTTTAAGTCCACCATGTCCTCCTTACTTTTTCATCCTGTCCCCTAGACTGTGTGTTTCATTTGTAAACTCTTCTGTGAAGAGAATGAAGTCCACTTGTCCCAGGGGACTATGCTCGGTCAAGTTCTTAAGCTTCAGTTTCTTCTGAAGCTTAACTTTCAAAGTTGATGGAGGAATCAGATGGAGCCATCAAATCATACCCCTCCGCTTTGTAAGTTTTTGGACTTGGATGCTTTTTTATGTTTTTTTTTCTGACATGACATAAAGATCAAACAGCTATCTATGGCTTTCATACTTTTAGATGTTAGCACAAATGTGGGTGAAGGGTCTTCATCAGTAAGGGTTCTCCGGAGAAACAGACCCAAAAAGATATGTATAGATATATATATATCTACATATATATATATCTATACATATATGTGTGATTTTAAGGAATTGGCTCACACAATTGTGAGGGCTGGCGAATCTGAAATTTGTAGTGCAGGCCAGCAGGCTGGAAACACAGGCAAGAGTTGCTGTTACAGTCTTGAGACAGAATTTCTTCTTCGCTGGGAAACTTCAGCTGTTACTCTTAAGGGCTTCAGCTGAGTTGGATGGAGCCTACCCAATTTACCGAGGGTAATCTCCTTTAACCTAAAGTCAACTGATTGTTCATGTTAACCACAGCAAAAAAATATCTTCGCAGCAGTACCTTCAATAGCTTGTGATTAAATAACTGGATGCTATAGCCGTATAGCCTAGCCTGTCCTGTAGAGTCGCTATGAGTTGGAATCGACTCTATGGCACTGTGTTTGATTTGGTATAGCCTAGCCAATATGACAACTGGTTGACAATCACCACATGTCCTTGTCTTAGAAGGATGAGAGAGAAAGAGGAAAAAAAAAAATAAAAAATGCCCTATCACCTCACTGATTCAAGCCAGTGCCATGACTTTCTTTTCATCAGTGTTCACAATTATTCTCACTCAAATTTGGTGATGCGAAGAAAGACAGCAATATTTAAGAAACCTGTTGCCATCGAGTTACTTCCAACTCATGGCAACCCCATGTGTTACAGAGTAGAACTATTCAGTAGGGTTTTCTTGACTGTAATCTTTTATAGAAGCAGATAGCCAGGACTTTCTCCTGTGGCCCCACTGGGTGGGTTTGAACTGCCAACCTTTAGGTTAGCAGCACATAGGAAACAACTTGCGCCACCCAGGGCCCCTGTGAACAGCATAATTGTTAAATACAAACTTACTTATTCTCTAAGGGTTTATCCTAGAATTTAACAGGCAAGAAAAATAAAATGATAAAATAGAAAAGAAAACCAAAATGTTACAACTTGTAATTGAGTACGTAGGTGCAAGGGGTCTACATATATATATATATATATATATATATATATATATATCACATGTATTCCGTTGTGCTAAAAATAAGTTCTCAGTGACTAGAGGCAAGATTTTTGCCTTTTTGCTCACCAGTCACAGCACCATTTGTAGCCGGGCTCTTGGAAAAATATAGTTGGATTTTGCATAAAAAAGTAGCATGTGCCATTGCATGCCAATTTTTGCCCATTGTCTTGAGAAATGGTTAAGTGCTTGGCCACTAACCAGAAGGTTAGAACCCAACAGTGACTCCACAGCAAAAGAGACCTGGTGACCTACTACTGTAAAGATTACAGCCTAGGAAACCATATGGAGCAATTCCACTCTGTCATATAAAGTCACTATGAGTCAGAATTGACTTGAAGGCATACAACAACAATATTTTAACAGTAAGGAGCCCTGGTAGTCCAGCCTGCTAACCCAAAGGTTGGCATATGAACCCACCCAGTGGCTCTCAGAGAGAAAGATGTAGTGATATGCTTCTGTAAAGATTATAGCCTAGGAAACCTTATGAGGCAGTTCTACTCTGTTACATGGGGCCACTGTGAGTCAGAAATGACTGGACTGTACTCACCACCACGTAGTAGAAAGACTATGAAACAGGCAGCCAAGACATGTCTTATAGCCCACAGCCCCAGGTTTGCTGTGGGACCTGCAGCAATTACTGCACTTCCCAGGGCTTCAGTGCCCTGATTGGTGAAATAAATGTTGGACAAGCTGGTCTCAGAAGGCCTTCTGAGATCCGAAATCCTCTGGGCCTCTTTCTACATATTTCCCTATTTCATATTTATCTCCTTAAATAAGAAAAACCCATACTGAAACCAGAGAAAAACCTTTAGCAAGTGTTGAGTTTAGATTCATATTCAACTTAAAAAAACAAACAACTCATAGCAACCCTTTAGGACAGAATAGAACTGCCCCATAGGGTTTCCAAGGAGCAGCTGGTGGATTCAAACTACCGACCTTTTGGTTAGCAGCTGAGCTCTCAACCAGTGTTGTTATTAGGTGCTCTGACTCATAGCAAGTGTACTCATAGTACCATAGTGTACTATAGAACCACTAGGCAGTTTTTTCTGCCATGACAAAGATCAAAAAGGCTATAGTTCTGAAATTTTTGGATGTTAAGCTGCTCTTTGAGAATCTGATGAAAAAATACAGACATGGTCTCAGAACAACAACAAAAAAATCCACGTAAGTACAAATACAGAAAATGTTCTACATAACGTTTCGGGTGCTTTGTCGGCTATTTCAACCCCACCAATGGGCCTCTCGTTAAAAATTCCTACTATGAAGTTTCCCCCTGAATTTTTCTCATAGGTGGTTTGCATTTCTCAAATATACTCAGTAATCACCACACCTTAACTTAGAAATGTGGCATATCCGCTTCCATATTTAAGTAAGTAAACTACTTACCAGCATCCTCCTGGATAATGGAGGAAGCTCCATTCGGGTGAGAAGGCTGCCATTTAAGTATCTAAGATGCAGTGATCTAACTGTGCAATCTCTTTGGGCCCAAACTTTCATTTTCTGACTCTTCTTAGCTTATGTTCCTCGCTCTGACAATTACACCAGTGTAGATGAGAACAAATGTTTCTGTGCTTTTATTTGTAACAGCTACTGATACCGACTCTTCCTGTTAGCCAAATCACTCAGGGCGCACAGTGGTCCAAGGAAAGCCAATCAGCACTGTTTTTTTTGTTTTTTTTTAACCATGTCTTTTGGGTCTAAGGTGATCAGGACATTTTATTTAATAAAATCAAATTCACCAAACACTCGTGAGTATTATGGTTCGTCAATATTGGGATACGTCATCCTTTTCACTAGCATTCTCTTCCTCGTGATCTGGGTATAGCACACATCCCTTCCAGGGTGAAACATGCCTCATCTACTAAAACTTTGATCGAACCATTACTAGCACAGCACGGTATGTAGAGGGCCAGACAAACCATTTGCCCAGAGCCTTGTTCTGAACAAGGAAATCAATATTCCATGGTGTAATTCAGTCGTCAGAAGTCATCACCCCATCACAACTGCGCAAGGGCAGTAAGTCATTATGTGTGTTTGCTGCCACTCTCTCGTGGACCTCAACACTGGTGTTTTACAAATACTTCATAGACCCAGCCCTCTCATGACTTTTGCATCACTACATGTCTTTTTGCCTAGCCATGTGTAGAATCTCTCTTCCAAACATTGGCACTCTAAGAGCATCTATATTAATGCCTCATCATTCCTTGTCTTCAGAAATATAAAAGAGTAATTGGCCAGTTGGAGTCCATGGGGCAGCATGAGCTTCAGAACACTGTGAATCAAGTCATAGTCTACGTTGGTTAATTAACAAACAGAGACATGCTAAGGCACATCTCCAAACTTTCAGTGGGAAAGGCTTCTATCTAAATATCCCACTAAACTACACTCACACATGTCTTCATTAGTAGCATTTCTACATGTGTCCTTTATGTCCTTTGCCCTTTCTCAGCCAGCCTAACTTTGTACCAATAACCTAAGAAGCAAGGTGTCTAAAAGAATCAATCTAGAAAAAAAATCAGTTTGACAAGGTTGTTTCAGTCAGTATCCCTTTGTTTACATGGCCTTTCAGAATGAGGAGTCACTAACTGAATGGGCTAGGGTGGGAGGGAGAAGGAAAGACAAAGGGCATAGTGACCACACACACAAAGGCCCTAAAATAAGAGGGAAGACTAGCATGACAAAACAGTAAAATAAAAGCCATCATCTCCAACTGTATTCTTCTCATATTTATCATTTTGATTGATTATTACCTGTTTCAGGTGCAGAGAACCTTCATGTGTATAAGCAAATGCAAATCTTGCACACGTTTATATGCAATTATATGCCAGTGGGTTTTTATAAATACAAAACCCCATGTGCTCCAAGCCTCAGACTGTTCTCAGAACTTAATATGGCGCATCCGAATCCCTAGGGCAGCTGTGTAAGATGAGACTCCTTGACCCACACAAATGTCTAGTGACTTTATATCTCCAGGGGAAGGACCATGGGGTGTGTATTCTAAACCAGTCTCCCAGGTCATCTCTCAAAACAAGTAAGTCCTAAACAGAACATTTGATTCTTCCAATTTTCTTTATCTCGGGAAATGGTAGCACCCAACTTGGCTCAAACTAGAAATGCTAAGATCTCTCCTTGACTTCTCCCTCATCACTCACATTCCAATCCATTCGAAAATTCTGTCATTTCCGATGTGTGTCTCATACATGTCCAGTTCTCTCGGTCTTCACCACCACCTTCACTCAAGCCCCGTTATTGCTGGAACTACTCTAAACAGACCCTAACTATTCCGCAGGAATCTCTGACTGTCTCCTGTGTCCCTATAGTCTTCATTCTGCTGCCGACATGATATTTTCTTTTAAAAAAAAGGAGAAATGGCTCCATCCTCCTCTGGGAGCTTTTGGCTCATTTTAATTCAACAGATCATGACAATTTCCCTTCAGGGAAGGTTCTTCTATGATCCTATTGACAGATGAGAAAAATCAGACCCAGAGGCCACCCGAGATCACCAGAAGTGAAGCCAGGATTTTAACCCAGGTGGTCTGACTCTGAAGCCTGCCAGCTTATCGCTATCCTATACCATCTTCAATATACCATTTTTATTCAATTCTACTGTGCACATTTTTTTTAACTTAAGAATCTTTGAAGTTGGGATGTGTCTCAAAGCCAAGGACATTTCAAAGCTTAAATGATAGCCTTTATTTCCTGCGGTATCTAAAAAAAAAATGGCATGTCTTACAATTGATCACTTCTTAGAGTTCATGATAACCAGTGTTTGTTGAATGAATGGATGGGATTGGCCAGGCGGTGGACCTGCACTGGGTGCCTATGCCTTGGTCTTTGCATCCAGGGGAATGACATGTGCGTACACATCAAATACTTGAGAAAAAATTGATAAAAACCTATGTAGCCATTTATTACCACCAGTTACTTATGGCTCTGATTAACTATATTTTAACTTATTTAACAGAAAGAACTTAATGATAAAGTTAGAGTAACCCACCCTTTTTTAACATTTCTTGGTGACGACGAAATGTTTAGGTACTAAAACGTTTCTCCCAAACTGCTACTGTGAGGTGTTTGTTTGCGCCTTGCATAACTCACCTAATTTTCCAACACTGTAGTGGTTTGAACTAGATGTCCCTAAGTTTAGTATCACTGTCACGTTCTTCTCTGTGAGTCATAGACTTCAAAACACATCCTAATATTTTCTTGTGTTACAGGGGAAATCCCCACCAGGCTGATACAACTTACCTTCTATTTGTTTGAAATGCACTTTATAGGTTACTTTACATGGGTGGTTTGGCTTGAACCTTCAGGGGCTTGCAAGATTACAATCAGTAAGTGAGGACTATCTCCCTGTACAATCACACACTAGTAATACCACTACAAATAAAAATTTGCACTCACGTATCAATATGCAGTTTACTAAGTCCTTTCACCACCTCTGCCATTTCATCTTATTTAGAACTCAGCACTTACGTAAGGATGCGCCTGGCTGCCACACTCTGCATCTTCTTCATTGCACTTGTCTCTGAGTACTCGGGGGGCTCTGAAATTGACTGCTTGAAACAGGCCCTGAATTATGAACTAACCAAGAAGATACTAGGCAAAAGCCTCAGCAAGATCTGGGAGTGCTTTGCTGAGTGGCAGTGAGTCAGACCTGTGCTTACGAAGGTGGACTGTGGAACCCTGGTATACAAAGATGGGGTTAGACGACTGCATGCTACCAGGGTGGGGCCTGGGCAGCAGAGCTCATAGTTCCTGACTGGCAACAGCTTTGTCCATTTGCCCCTACACATTTTCTGTGTGTGCTAAGACAGATAAAGGGATTTAACTTTCTATGTGGGCCCTACCAATCCAGGTAGGCACACTTTTAACCAGTTGCCACCCATGTGTGTCAGAATAGAACTGTGCTCCATAGGGTTTTCAGTGGCTGATTTTTTGGAAGTAGATGACCAGGTCTTTCTTCCAAGACACCTTTGGGTAAACTCAGACCTCCAACCTTTTGGTTAACCATTTATTTGCACTACCCAGGACTCGTACAGCTTTAGGGGCACCACAACCCCATCCTCTGTGTGAGGAACAGGCCATGGGAGGCACGGGGTGTGCAGTCTGTGGCATGCTGTGGCCTCGCCTCCCTGTGCCACATAAAGGGCACCTCGCTCACAGCCCGAGGCTGGGTGCTGCCTCCTCCCCAGGAACTCCATGGCCATGCAGCAGCATCTGAAAAGCTTTGGAGCTCTGGAAAATTTCTATGAAATGCCAGATTACTTCTGGGAAACTAGAGTTCAGGGAAGAAAATACTGTTCAACGTTCACTCTGCCTGCTCCTTCTCTCCCAGAGTCTCCAAAGCACCTCCATAGATCCCCTCTCTGCTAACTTATGTTTCCTAAGTGGGATTTCCTGGTGGACCAGAGTGCTTGGGCACAGCACATGCCCAGAACACATCCTCTGTGGTTAACCCACCACTATTGAGCAAGAGCAGGTGGGTAGGGCCTATTGATATGATGTGGGCAGTGGCCCTTATATTAAGTAGGACTGGCAATCCAGCCATTAAGCAGAGTTGTAATGCCAGAGGTTTTAAGACCACCAGGGGCCCATACCCTCTGAGAATTTTTACCTTCAGTTCCATTTCCATCCAAGATTCTTTTACCTGCTGGCAGCAACCAAGTTACTGCTGAGGCCCAGGGAGAAGCTGCTATGAAAAGCTGAGGTTGTTGCTAAGCAAAGGAAGTCCCATGGAGGCACCTGACAGAGTAAAAGCATACCTGGTTAAACTGAAATTGACATGAGCACTCCTGTCAGCTTGGAGCTGCTTTTGCAAAGGTCAGAGTTTTATTAGTCTGATATTGAAAAGACAATAAGCATAAACAATACAGTCCTCCAGACATGTATTTTCCTACCAGTGGGGTCTAAGGTGAGAAATGTGGCAAAATCCAAAGGCCATGCAAATTTTGTTTGTGTTTTGGGGTATGAGAAGATCCCACAAAATATCTTCAATGCCTGGATACACGTCCTCTGGTTGGGGAGGGCTGGGTCTTATGCAGAAAGCAGTCTCTGCATCTCAGTGTCTTCTGCTTTCTTCATCCAGTGAAAGGAATTTGTGCAGAAGAAATGGCTTCTTCTTGGTCAGAAGGTCTTCAGAGCCCTGGTTGGTATGAGGGCAAGGTTCCTGACATCTATTGTTCTGGTGATTTTGAACCAGAGGACCCCAAGAGAGCAATCAGCAAGCCTTGTTTACCTTGGAAATCCCTTACCACATACTCAGTGCTGTGCTAGGTCAACCGGGAGATTGAGGGGAACTACTCATGGTCTTACCTCTGCAGTGCGCTCCTACAGTACCAGTACATAAAACAGAGATTTTATTAAAAAGTAAATAAACAACAGCATACAATAGCATGCTAAGTGGTGTTGCACACATTCGTAGGACTGTATTTGTTCAAAGGAGAAAAAGAAAGAGAGAGAGCAAACCATGACTGGTGAATGGAATGGCCTTGAATTGGATGCAGAAAGACAGGAAGGATTTGGATAGCAAGAAGAAAAGGCATTCCAGCAGTGGGGAACCACACAAGGAAAGCTCAGAGGTAGGAATGAATCTAGAGGTTAAACATTTGTCTAGTGAGAAGAGATGGCAAGAGATGGCTGAGATCCACATATCACTCAATATCTACCTCTAGTGTGCATTAGCATAGAGAATAGATAAAGGAGTGATTGTAAGCAAATGTATCGTGTTCATTATTATAAGGCCTTGACTCCAGATCCTGGCTCAGGGTGGATCCCTGTGGGGCACAGTCCTTTTGTGTCTCTTACTCAAAGACAGCTACGCTGGAAGCAGGTGGAGCTGCTTCCTGTTCTCCTTAAGCTAAACTCAGCCCTCTTCTTCCTGCTGCAGTGGTAAGTTCTAATGGAAACAGACATATAATGACAACTAATGCAAAGGGAAAAGGGGAGAGTTATATCTAAGAACTGGAGTTGGAATGGCAGGGCTATCACCTGATGAGGACAGAAGCCAGCTCTACCGGAGCAGGCTTGGGCACCCCTGCTTCCAGATCTTGAATGGTGTGTAGCCCCTTCCCTTCACCTCTCTAATCAGTTCTTCATCCTTCTCTTTCTTGCTAGGCACCCAGGAGGCTGACCTTTACTGCCAGCCTGAGCCAGGATCCCTGTGTCTAGTTGCAGGCTGCGTTCAGCTAGTGGGCGGCACCAGCAGAAAATGAGAGGGGAACAGAGAGAGACTGAGATAGTGTTTCCCTGGCCCCCTCCCTGTTGGGCAGAATTTGACACTGGCCATATTCTTCTATAAAGGCCAAAGCTCCTGTCAGATAGCTCTTGCTTATGGCTACAGCTCTAACCAGTCTAATAATCTCCATGTCCTTGACCCTTCAGACTAGCAGATAGTAGCAGCTTTCCACTGTTACTAGACCTGGGGTATTTCATCATCCCTGGATTGTTTTACTTAACCTCAAACACAGCATTGTATCTGAGCTCCTGGTTAATCTCCTTCAAACCTCCTTTTGAGTATGCCACCTGCTTCTTGCAAAAACTCTGAATGTTACATACATAGCTGGATTGTGGAAGGTTGAGGGAGCTCTGGGGAGGGTGGCTGGGGTGTGCACAGAGGACAGGGGCATCGGGGGACTTGCAGCAGTGGCTTACCAACCAGTATGGAAACATTTCAATATTATAGCAGCCACTGCAATCACACAGGTGGGTGTTGGCTGCATGCCAGCCTTGTCCTGAGTGTTAAGTCCCCTTGTCTCATTTTTACAAATAAAGAAACCAAGACTCAGGAAGGTCAAATGAAATGGCCCATTATCATGTTCCTGTCTGCAAGGGTTTTTGGGCAACAGCTTACAAATTCTTTTAAGATGATGGATGCCACCGTCTATATATAAAACCATGACATCTAAAAGAAACATGCAAAGAAATTTTTTTTCAAAGGGTCAGAACCTTGACTTCATTTACGTCCTTTACCTATGTGGCTTTTTTTTTTTTTTTTTTTTTTTTTTTTTGCAACCCAATGAATGCAGTTTCTGCTCCCTGGGAAAAGCCTACATTATAGGGAAGACCCTACTTAATTCTTTGCTTTGGTACAATGTCTAATGTGGTTTTGGCATTTAACAAATGACTGTTAATAGCAACCTGTCTGTGGGCAAGCTGTTTGGGTGGATGCTGTGCTCAATGTGATTGTTTACTGGTTCATGTACAGACCTGTAATACAAAATAAGGTATTTCAACATTTTTCCCATATAAGGTCATAGATCCCTAAAAGGGCTGTCTGGGGTCCACAGGCAACTTCCCTCCTGCAGCCGGCACTGAACTTGAACAGTGACAGTAGACCATGTCTGTCGGAGCCCTTTGCACGAGCCCCCTCTCACAGCCCTGACAGTGTGAAAGCGCTTCCTCTTGTTCTGTCTAACCTCCTCCTGCCAGGCGCTCTGCGTGTTGCAGTGTCGTGTACGTTGGCAATGAGAACCAGTTAAGGCAAGGCAGGCAAAAACTGCTTACAAATAAATGTAAAACTAATGAAAAAGGATGACGGCAGAGCTGAAAAGCAGAGGGCTCACACCTCCATCGTGAAAAGCAAAGGCATGTGGTGTTCTAAGACTTCCTGAGAGCAGTCCTACATTTCGCAAACAGACGAGCATTGAGCATTTACTCTGTTTCAGGCACAGGCACTGTGTCAGACACTAAGGATGTAGAAATGAATATGCACAAGCCCTGCCCACAAGGCCTATTTCATTAAAAAGGATGAAAAATACTATGATTTATTTGTTTTTTCTTTCACATATTTGGGGAACACATACTATGATTTAGTAACTTGGGGTATGAATGAGATAGCTTCTGTCACTGCCATCATGATGCTTATTTACATTCTAGCAGGAAACTGGAATTAAATCTATGATTATTTATAAAATCATTCAATTCTTATAGTGCCTATGACATAGGGGTTTGTTACGGTTAAGTGAGTTAATACATCAAATGAGTTAGCACTTTGAACAACACCTGGCTGATAGTAAGCAAATATAAGTGTCACAAATAAAGGTACAGTGTGAAATGAGAAATCAGCTGGTACCCAATCTCCTCTTGGGGATCAGAAAACACCTCAAGGACCAAATGACATTTCAGGAAGGATGTAGAGAACAAATGGGGGTTATTCAGGCTGAGGTGGGGTAACAGTTGAGAAAGAGCCTTCCAGGCAGAGAAGCCAGCATTGTGAAGACTCCAGTGCAGGGATAGAAAGGATAGCCCAGCTGGCTTGAAGGCAGGTAAAGAAGAGAATGACATGAGATGGTGCTGGAAACGGTCTCAAGGGCCTCTCAACGGGAAGAGGGCTGGATTGCAGTCTCTCCACAGATAGCAGAGGTCACATCTGCCTCCTTAGAGAGTGCCAGTCCTCTGGTTAAGCACCCAGAATCCTGCTGTGCTTATCGAAGAGTGTCCAATTTGGCTTAGGCCTTTCCTGATATGCTTACTCACTGGATGGGCCATAGAAGCTACATAGAGTTGGCCCTTGCCAGGTTGTGTCTGAAGCAGGGAAACTGGGCTCAATCCAGTCCTTGTTACAGCCATGGACGCTAAGGCAGTGTCATTCTCTATAGAAGCAAGGTTTGGATGCTAGGCAGTCCCTCCACCAATGGAAGGTTCCTAATCACACTGTCCAGGGCCTTTGCTACAAAAACACTTTGATTCCCATCACCCAGTGAATGAGGCTTCCAGCCAAATGCAGACTTGAAAGAACTTGAGATCCAAGCCTGTCAGCTCACAGATGTGAGATGGGAGGGATTCATACTGTGGAACTGAAATGGTATCTGAAGAGTAAGAAGTAACTCAAATGCCTAATGTTAATGAGGTCTTTCTTGGGAAAGACCTAAAGCAGCTCAAAAAATGGGCAGCAGACACAATTTTGGGAGATGTGGAACCTTTCCCAAAACAGCAAAGTGGAAGCCAAACATTCTGGTCCTGCCACCACCACAGTTGCCAGATGAGACTCAATCCACAGCGGTCTTCCAAGAAAAGCTGTTGCCTCTGCTCTCACTCCTGTTCATGGGGCTTGTATTGCATATGTGTCAGTGCTGCTAGGACTAAGCCCAATGTGCCAGTGTTGCTAAGACTACACGTTTGGGGTGGCATCTGCCACACCCAGAGTGAACCCGGAGCAGTTTAACAGGGTATCTCCCAGTATGCACAGGCTGGTGGACCCAGGAACTGGCTCTCCTTCCTCCCAGATGGCCCGCATGTTTGGAGTGAAATGTCTGTTATGCTTTTCTGAAGACAGACAGGCCTACCTACTCTACCCTCGTGTTTCTAAAGGGGGGTTCGCAGCAATCTCATCTTAATCATAGACTCAGGCCCTAAGGTTTTAGAACAGTGTTCTAGTTTAACAAACTAGGTTTTGGACAGTATACTAGTTAAACATTTTTACATTCAGCCCTGATGGAGTAACCCCGACTAGATTTATCCCCCACCTTAAACAACATAAAAATGGACTGAATATAAGAACAGTTTTCAGTCATCGGACAACATAGCCAAGGCAGCGTAGAAGAGTAATTCCTAAAAGGAAAAAAAACTGAGTAAGCCAGTGATTGCCCTGGCTGACCTTCTGAGGTACACTTCCAGGCTTCAGTGCAGGGAGCAGGCATTCAAGATAGGGCCCGACGGTCTCTTTAGTTGACACAGACTCTATATTATAGAGTTTACAGTTCAGGGAGGTCAAGGCAGCCAGAACTCTCAGGGCAGAATATCAGAGAGACAGAAGCTTCACAGCGAGAGACGGAGATAGAAAGAGAACACACCAGAAATCTGCAGGAGGTTCCCATTGAGTCTTCCCCTGAATACTGATCAGCTTGTGTTTGTCGGAAAACCACCAGCAGAAAGAATCAGGCAGAAAAATCACTGGACGTCACAACAGTGCTTGGAATAATTCTTGTCCCTACCAGGCAGAGTGGAAAATCCTCCTTACCCATAGCAGCTTTTGTAAAATACATAAATAAATATGCTGCTTCACACAATAGAGTTGTATTTCTTATTATGTAACAGCCTGATGTGGGTATTCCTGGTCCGCACCAAGGGTGGAGGCACTGTCTACAGTCTTTCGTGAACTGAGGTTAAGGTGGGTTTGTCTTCAATATATGGCTTCCACAGCTGTCCTGGGCTTTGGCATTCTTCCACCAGATGAAAGAAGAAAGATGGAGAGAGCATACATGTTTCTTTACCCTTCTGCCCTGAAAGTAGTGCATATCACTACCGCCTTCATTGTTTGAAAGAAGTCCTCACAATGTCCTATGCAGATGGCAAGAGGACATGCAAATGCAGTCCCTGGTTGGGCAGCCACTTCTCAGCATCAGCTCCTGTGGGAAAAAAGAATTTAACATTAAGAGCTCAGCTGCTAATCAAAAGGTCGGCACTTCAAATCCACCAGCTGCTCCTTGGAAATCTTATGGGGCAGTTCTACTCTGTCCTATTGGGTGACTATGAGTCAGAATCAACTCCACGGCAGTGGGTTTAATGTGATCTTTGCCCTTGTTTCCTGAGAAATATCTCTAAACCCTTGGGATTTCCTGAGTAATTGAGGTGCTTGTGTTATCGAAACCACACCTGTTGTTGTTAGGTGTTCTTAGATGCTGTCGAGTTGGTTCTGACTCATAGCAACCCTGTGTACAGTAGAACAAAGCATCGCCCAGTTCTGCTCCAGGCTCACAGTCATTGCTCTGCTTTAGCCTGTTCTTGCAGCAACTGTGTCAATCCATTTCTTTGGAGTTTTCCCCTTTTTCAATGACCCTCTATTTTACCAAACGTGATGTCCTTCTCCAGGGACTGATGCCTTCTGATAACATGTCCAAAGTATATGAGATGTAATCTCGCCATCCTTGCTACTAAGAAGTATTCAGGCTGTACGTCTTCTAAGACGGATTTCTTCCATCTTTTGGAAGTTCATGCCATACTCAATATTCTTTGCCAGCATCACAATCCAAAGGCATCAATTTTTCTTTGGTTTTCCTTATTCATCGTCCAGCTTTTGCATACATATGAGGCATTTGAAAACACCATGGCTTCGGTCAGGCGCACCTTAGTCTTCAAGGTGACATCTTTGCTTTTCAACACTTTAAAGAGGTCTTTTACAGCAAATTTGTCCAATGCAATGCGTCTGTTGATTTCTCGACTGCTGCTTCCAAGGGTGTTGATTGTGGATCCAAGTAAAATGAAATCCTTGACAATTTCAATCTTTTCTTCATTTATCATGATGTTGCTTATTGGTCAAGTTGGAAGGATTTTTGTTTTCTTTATGTTGAGGTGTAACCCATACTGAAGGTTGTGGTCTTTGATATTCATCAGTAAGTGTTTCAAGTCCTCTTCACTTTCAGCAAGCAAGGTTGTGTCCTCGCGTAATGAAGGTTGTTAATGAGTTTTCCTCCAATCCTGATGCCCTGTTCCTCTTCATATAGCCCAGCTTCTCGGATTATTTGCTCAGCATACAGATTGTACAAGTGTGGTGAAAGGATAAGACCCTGATGCACACCTTCCCTGATTTTAAACCATGCAGTACCTGCTTGCTTTATTCGAATGACTGCCTTTTGATCTATGTACAGATTCCTCGTGAGCACAATTAAGTGCTCTTGAATTCCCATTCTTCACAATGTTATCCATGATTTGTTATGATCCACACAGCCTTTGCATAGTGAATGAAACACAGGTAAACATCTTTCTGGTATTTTCTGCTTTCAGCCAGGATCCATCTGACATCAGCAATGTTATCCCTGGTTCCACGTCCTTTTCTGAATCCAGCCTGAATTTCTGGCAGTTCCCTGTTGATAAACTAGGACAGCTGATTTTAAATGATCCTCAGCAAAATTTTCTTGCATGTGATATTGTTGATATTGTTCAATAATTTCTTCCAAATTTCTTGGGATAGACAAGTGAGCACTTCTAGCACTGCATCCATTTGTTGAAACATCTCAATTGGTATTCCGTCAGTTCCTGGAGCCTTGTTTTTCACCAATGCCTTCAGTGCTGCTTGGACTTCTTCCTTCAGTATCATCAGTTCTTGATCATATAATACCTCCTGAAATGGTTAAATGTTGACTAATTCTTGTTGGTATAGTGACTCTGTGTATTCCTTCTATCTTCTTTCGATGCTTCCTGCGTCGTTTAATATTTTCCCTGAAAAATCTTCAGTATTGCAACCTGAGGCTTGAATCTTTTTCTTTAGTTCTTTTAGCTTGAGAAATGCCAAGCATGTTCTTCTCTTTTGGTTTTCTATCTCCAGACCTTTTTACATGTCATTATAATACCTTGTCTTCTGGAGCAGCCCTTTGAAATCTTCTGTTCAGTTCTTTTACTTCATCATTTTTTCCATTTGCTTTAGCTACTTGATGTTCAAGAGCAAGTTTCAGGGGTTCTTCTGACATCCATTTTGGTCTTTTCTTTCTTTCCTGTATTTTTAATGACTTTTAGCTTTCTTCATGTATGATGTCCTTGATGTCATATCACAACATAAACAGAGACTATACAGATGGACCTCACCAGATAGAATACTCAGGAATCAAATTGACAACATCCGTGGAAACAGGTGATAGAAAAGCTCAATATCATCAGTGAAAACAAGGCCAGGGGCCAACCGTGGAACAGACTATCAATTGTTCACATGCAAGTTGAAGGTGAAACTGAAGAAAATTAGAACAAGTCCATGAGAGCCAAAGTACAACCTTGAGTATATCCCACTTGAATTTAGAGACCATCTCAAGAATAGATTGGACTCATTGAACACTAATGACAGAAGTTCAGACGAGTTATGGGATGACATCAAGGGTATCATACATGAAGAAAGCAAAAACAACACCTGAGGTTTTGTGAAAATGAGTGAGGCATTGGCCAGACCACAAAGATTACCCGGTAACCTGATAATCACCTGATGTCAGAGGAGGTGGGGATTGTGATTCAGTCTATCATGCCTATATAATGAAGCCAAGAAAGTCTCTGGACAGAAGCCTCAGGAGCTTCCTGGCTGGTGAAATACATCAATGTATGTGTGAGGTAGTGTGTCCCTTGGGACCTGGGATCTTTGCATTGGGATTCCTCACACTCACTTTATGTGTCTACATTTTTTTTGGTATAATGAAATGATAATCATAAGTATAGCACATTCCCTGAGCTCTGTGACTCATTCCAGTGGATTAGCAAATCCAAAGGAGTAGAGGGATCCGCAAGTGAAAGTGAGGGATCCAGGGGGGAAGCGGGGACTCCAAGCCTCGGCTGGTATCCTGAAGTGGTAGAGGGAAAACTAAGAATCTGTAGCCGATAGATCAGAAGTGAGAGTGTTGTGTGGACTCCCAAACTTGCAAATGGTGACTGCCTATTAGGTAGGCCTGAAAAATGTTGCCCTTTTAACTTATGAGATCTGACCTAGCTCCAGGTGGCTAAGGTCAGAGAAAGAAGTGCCACATGGGCTGCTGGTGTCAGAGCTGATTGAGTAGAGTGGGAATTTGTTGTATCCTCGAAGAAAAAAAAAATTCTTTTTTTTTTCTTCTTAGTTGAGGATAGAAATAGTGGGATTCTGAGGTTCCCACTTAACGTAGTCGGCATTGGAAGTGGAATTTACTAGAACATATGACTTAGCAAGGAAGCAGAGCAAGAGTCTTGGTACGGGTGGTTAGCAGTTTCCGCTACAGATAGTAAAACAAGTTCTGTCAGAGGTTGAAGCTGTCTCAATGGACTGTTCCTAAAAGCAAGCCATGGGACTTAATATGGTTGCCATCTAAAGATTAAATCCGGGCTTTAAAAATTACCCCACTCCTGGACCCACTGCTAACCCAGAACTGAAACCATTCCTGAAGCCCCCTTTTCGGGCAAAGATTAGACAGTACTATAAAACAAGAAATAACACAACCCAGTACGTGAGACCAAATGTGCAGCTCCTGTCCTAAAGCACGACAAGAAAATAGGAAGAGACAGGAACTGGATGGATGGACACAGGCAACCTGGAATAGAAAGAGGGAGCACGTTATCACATTGTGGGGATTGAAGCCAATGTCACAAAACAATACGTGTATAAATTTTTGAATGAGAAGTTAACTTGAGCTGTAAACTTTCACCTAAACACAATAAAAATAAAAATAAATTATCCCCAAACCAAAAGTACATTAATCATTGTATTAATCATCTAGTATTCACTGCAAATTTATAATCCTCATTCAAACCTATTTCAAACATCAACAATACCCTGGTTAGCTGATATAGAGAGGGGATTATTCAGTTCCATTTTTGCTCTTAAATCATCATCACCATTCCATCGGTAACCAGTATTTGAGGAGGTAAGTGATAATTTCATGATGTTAAAGTAAAGTAGTCAAAATTAGAGAAAAGTCTTTGCTTTTGCCCATATGCAGGAACAGATGTATCTCTGCTATTATTATTAAAGTGTCCAAGTTCAGGAAAAATACGTGTTCCAACTTTTTTGGGGGCAGTTTTCTCATTTGTTCATGGCTGCTTTCATCTGAATATGGCCGTTTTCAGGGTGTCAGTAGCAGGAGCACTAGGATAGACTCAGATAACACATAAAACAACTTCCTCCATGCAGCCACACGCACAGGCACACACACTTGAAAAGTTTTCCAGTGCTGTGGATCAAAACCATTTTTTTCAAAATTATTTCAGTCTCATGAACATTTTCTTCACAATCCCTGGGAAACAATTCTGCTCCAGTAAGTGCAGACCTGACTTTCACAGCAAGAAGACACGGAAGGCTGGTACAGCAAAAGTCATCTTTTGTGAATACAAAAAGTCTGTTAATTTAGTATAAGCATAAACTACAGTTGGATGTCTTGGCTGAGCCCACACTGGCTATGGAGATGTAGGGCTAACTCCCCAGGTGTTTATTTGCAAGTCAGAAAAATAGGGCCTGAGAAGACCTGTTTGGTGTCCCAGAGCCTGGGCAAAATGTCCAGACAAGCCTTTGGAGGGCCATGGTGATGTCTGGTTCCCTTTCCAGGGCCATGGGTTGAATCTAAGCCTGGTATCTCCATCTCCCTAGTTTTTGAGTGGAATATGGTATTTCCTGAAGGAGACAATGCTGCTGTGCACCATAGCGGTGTTTTACAGCCCAGCACAGAAAGCCCTAAATGGCAACATTGGAACAGGGATCAGCATTCTCCCAGAGGGAAGGAGCAACCATGGAAACGGTGAGAGATCCCACCATGCACATTGGCCATGGATATCACTGAAGAAACCATAGCCAAGGAAAGGGAGAAGTCATGGGTCTTTTTGAGATATATAAGCAGTAAAGGAAAACAAGCAAACCAAAGGAGGCTGCGAAAACGGCACAGGGGTGGTGTCTGACCTTCTCCAGGAAAAAGGGGAAGGAGAACCAAAATCAACAGTGCAAGGCTGACTCCCATGAGGTGGAAGTCAGAGAAGCCTCTTCTCTCTGCCATCTTTACTAATTCGGACACCAACTGTCCCTCACGCAGCACTCTACTTCTCTGCTGGGTTTGATAATTCATTGCAATTGTCACACAGAACTCACAGACCATACTCACAATTACAGGTTAATTAGAGAAGTAATAGTTACATTTCAGGCTCAGAAATACTCAGGGTATAGTTCTTCCATCAGGATATCCCCTTCCCAGCTGTGCTCGCAGGCACACCTCTCCCTGGTCCTCAGTCTTTGCCCAAAGGCACTCAGCTTTCTCTCTCCATGGGTCAGGAAGCCCACTGTGCCATCTCCTGCTGCCAGGTCTCTGCTGCTGATCTCTCCTTCCTTGGTGGTGGTAGGCTCTTCTTTCTGCTCTGAAATTGGCTCTCTTTTAAGGCAAAACTGACCAATCCCCTTGGTGGGCCATCATTATCTTATTTGCACAGGCCCACCCAATCACCTGGGTGGCAGTTACAAGACCACGTCGAGAAAGGCCGTACTAAGTAATTCATCACACCACGGAGGCTTTGGTGGTAGAGACAGGTTAGCAAGGGGTGTAAGGTTTTATAGTTACTCGGATACGCTGATAGCCCAGCAGTATTAATGTACCAGAATGCATAGGATATGATGGAGAAGCCTCGGGTCACTTGTGCTTTATTTTTGGAGATCTCAGGCAGGATTTGGGGGCTTTTGTACCATATCCTTTTCCACCATGGGCTAATTACTATTTTAAGGACAATGCCAGAAGCACATTTTCACAGCAGCTGACAAACTGCAGAGCAGCTGTACCAAGCACAGATTTACCTTCATCAACTAAGCCTTACCATACCACACAGAGGACAAAATCAGTTGAAACGGCTTTGATGGTGGAATTAGTGCCCCTGAGGGATGTCCTATTAGATCCAGATGTATCAGACAGGGAGCAGGACTCATGCAATTTCTTTATGAACTGTCTATTGTTTTTTTTTTTTTAATGTGGTAAAATATTTTCCAACCTCTCAAATCTATCAGAATAGGAAGAGGCCTAGGAATTAATGTGCATGCCAGAATAGATGGACACCTGGTTTCTAAAAAATTAAATTAAATTAAAGCACTTTGCCTGAGCTAGAAAGGAAGTCTGTGGCAAACACACTAAGACATACACCCATGTAGGCAACTCAGCCAGCTGGGAAGCCCCGAGTGCTGCCCCCAGAAGATCCAAAACTGCAAGAGATGTGATGAACGCAGTGACAGTGCCTAGAAAAGATTTTAAACAGTGACTCTACCATGTTTTTGGGTATTGCAAGACTGGCTGGTCCCTGAGACAAAGAAGGGTAATAATTAAAAAGTCTGCAAGCCTCTGCACAAAAGGTCACCGGTGACCTCACAACTGCTGATGCCTCAGTCCCTGTCTCCAAGGTCTGAGCAAAGCTAAGCAGAAGCTGGTTATGCAGATCCTTGAGAGCTTGCATGCCAGTGTCCTTTAACATGAAACAGGGGGCAGAGGAGACTCTGCACTGGTGCTGGTATTAAAGAGGCTGCTATAGAAGGAGCTGTAGGAAGGGAGTAAAGGACAGAGGTGCGCCAAGGAGTTCAAGCAAACAAACCTGTGGACATTAGAGAATCCTTCAACCAAAATAATACTGTGAAAGTGCAAAAGGTGGGTCTGAATTTTCACTGTTGGCAAAGTTGATTCTATGTAGTTCCTGGGTGGTGCAAACAGCCTGCTTCATTGCTAACCAAAAAGGATGGAGGTTCAAGTCTACCCAGTGATGCCTTGGAAGAAAGGCCTGGTGATCTACTGCTGAAAAATTAGCCATCGAAAACCCTATGGAGCACAGTCCTACTCTGAAACATGGGGTCACCATGAGGTAGAATCAACTCAAGGGCAACTGATTTAAAGTTAATTTTGAGGAGGAAGAGAGAGAGTCAATACTAGAGTTTTGTGAGTAATAAGAGAGTCCACAGGAAGCACAACTGAAGGCCCAGCTCTGGCCTTGGGAGCAGAAACTGATAGAGATTTCAAAACACACTGAGGTCACCTCTGTGGTGCTGATGGCTTTGTGAGGGAGGGTAGACAACCTTGTCCCCCAGGCTGGGGTTTCTAGGAGTAGGTTCAGGCTTCTTCCTTACCACAGCTCTGCTCTGGCTATGAGCAAGAGCAAATCAGTCTAGTGAACCACATTCTAATACTGAGAAAACTGCAAGCTATGTGAAGGCAGATCTGAAAAGTGCACTGTGTTTTTGAGGGCTAGGGATTCAGCCTATTATAAGAGTGCCCATCAAGCCGCTTCTATGAAGACCAAATCAAAAGGTGGTGCCACTCAGTTATTAAAGAGGAATACTTCTAGAAAACCCGAAGGCTCTGTGAGTGAACATACTATCCATTTTGAGCAAGGTTGTTTTTGTTGTTGTTAGGTGCTATTGAGTTGGTTCCAACTCATAGCTACCCTATGTACAGCAGAACAAAACACTACCTGGTCCTGTGCCATCCTCGCAATCGCTGTTATGCTTGAGCCCATTGTTGCAGCCACTGTGTCAATACATCTAGTTGAGGGTCTTCCTCTTTTTCACTGACTCTTTACCAAGCATGATGTCCTTCTCCAGGGACTGGTCCCTCCTGATAACATTTCCAAAGTACGTGACACAAAGTCTCACCATCCTCACTCCTAAGGAGCATTCTGGCTGTTCTTCTTCCAAGACAGATTTGTTCGTTCTTTTTGCAGTCCATGGTATATTCTTCATCAGCATCGTAATTCAAAGGCATCAATCCTTCTTCGGTCTTCTTTATTCATTGCCCAGCTTTCAGACTTATATGAGGTGATTGAAAACACCATGACTTAGATCAGACGCACCTTAGTCCTTAAAGTGACATCTTCGCTTTATAGCACTTTAAAGAGATCTTTCACAGCAGATTTGCCCAATGCAATGTGTTGTTTGATTTCTTGAGTGCTGCTTCTATGGATGTAAGTCAAGGTTTTGGCAGGACTGGTTCCTTCTGGAAACTCTTGGGGGAGAATCTGTTTCCTTGCCTTTTCCAAATTCTAGAGGCTGCCTATACTCCTTGGCTCATGGCCCCTTCCTCCATTTTCAAAGTCAGTGGTATAGCATTGTCCAATCTCTCTCTGACTGTGCTTCCATCATCACATCTCCTTCTCTCTGCTTCCTTTTCACATCACCTTCTCTGACTCTCCTGCCTCCCTCTCATAAGGACTCGTGATTATATTAGGCCCGAGCAGATAATCCAGGATAATCTCCCGATCTCAAGGTCTATAATTTAATCACAGCTGCAAAATCCCTTTTGCCAAGTAAGGTAACATATTTACAAATTCTGGGGATTAGGATGGTATATGTACAGCAGTATATAATGATGCTGAGACTATACCTTGGTGATTCTGAAGCAAAAGTCTTGTTGGAAGAATGATGATAAATCAGAAGCGTCTGCAGCAGACGCCTCTCTTACATTTAAGTAAGAGAACTGAGAAAACAGTTTCTGGAGAGTGTCTTTTTTTTCTTTATGGTGTCTTGGGAGGGTAGTAACAAAAGTGGAAGCTGGGCGCAGGGAAATTCCATTACTCCAATGCCAGACATTGGTGTTCAGTGGTAACTCATCTTATTTTAAATAGGGTTGGTAGAACACTGTTATTTTTTATTTTATTTTTTAATTAAGGAATCCCTTAAGTATAAGTATGTGCAAAGGGTTCCATCAAGCTATGTGGGAAGCAGAAATTCTGGAAGAAAAAAAAAAAGAGGTGTGGATAAAGTGAACTGGAGCTTGAGATTTAGTTTAGGAAAGCATGCCCACCCCTCTAGCCAAACCTCATCCCAGGCTCACTCCCTTTGATTCAAAAGTTGCTTCCAGCCTCAATGTACAGAGGCCCTGGAAAGGACTTCTTTGATATGGGGCCCAGTGGGCAATGATAGTGGCAATCATTGTAGGAAAAGCCAGTCCTGAGGAGAAGAATCATATTTAGATGACTCCTTTTTGAGAAGGTAAAAAATTGCTTTAAGCTCAGGGCCACTTCTGGATGTCCTGGGAGTGGTTGATACGGACACATATCACCCAGATCCCCCTTCATCTCTGGGGAACGTGGTCAGCAGAAAGCCTCTAGCTCTCAGTTCCTTCAGGGTCTGTCTCATCTGCTAAGGGCCACCTTGTCTAAGGCCACATCCTTTCTGGAATAGCCCTCGTTTAGTGAATGAACGAAGCAGGGGTATAAATGTATGGCCAGTGTGGATTATAGTGGAACACTCTGAAAGCTCCAGAGCTCCACGCCAGCTCCCCAGGCTTTCTGAGGCTTGCATCATGGCTCTACATCTCCCTCTGCCCAGTTCTGCTTTCTCTCTTGTCTCTTCGCAGATATTAAGCCCTAATAAACACCTTGTGCCCCAAACTCTATTTCAGCGCTTGTTTTAGAAAATTCAGCCTGTGGCCCTGGGGTGTTTAGCAAGGCATTATCCACACAGTGTGCTGCTGTTTAAATGAAAGTCAACATTCCTGGGAGCCCAGCCTCAGAAAAGTATGAGAGGGTTCTTCAAGATCTGAAGTTAGGAGAACAGATGGGCCTGATCAAGTGGAAGGGACGGGCATTGTCTTGAGGAAAAATAAGATCTAGACCAGTAATGATTGCTCAAAACAGGGGATTGTGGGGACACCTGGTCTGGCAGTGTGTGCTATGATTGTGAGCTCCTCTGGGCCCGGCCACCTGGCATGGTGGGCAGGCTTAGGGAAAGTGACAATGTGTGTACCTGTGACCCGAGAAAGCAGTAACCTTGGAGACCAAGCATGCAGCACCACTACAGTGCCAGCTGTGATTCCAACTAGTAAAGTCCTCCCAGCAGCACAGACAAGCATTGTCATCTTTAGCGGTGACACCCTACAGCAGCCAGAGGAATGGCAAAAGACCAGTAGAGTGCTCCTGTTCATTTTCTGCCTGGGACTTGAGAGAAGATCCCTCCTTCCCCTCCATACTCCTCCTCTTTTAAACTGAATAGGTCCTTAGGGTTTTGAATAACTCAGGAGGGCTGTCCCTAACAGAATGAGACACTGCTTCCTATTACTGTGGGCATGAATGTCCCTGGGTAACACAATTGGAATTATAAAAGAGATGTGAGTGTATTTTCAACAAAAAAAAACTGGTGGAATTGATGATAAGGATTACATTTAGGTATTCAAATTGACATCGTCACTAATGCATAATACCTAATGTCAAATTAATAATAAGGCTCAGAACCTACATTTTCCATGTGTGGAAGAGAAGTAGTTATTTAATTTTTTTCTCAATATTTAAGAGGTTTGAGGGATATGGATTGTATGTATACAGGCAGTGGAGAGAGTGAACTTAAATTTCTTCCTCAGAGCAAGAGGTGAGAATACTGAGAGGAGACAGAGCTTGGGTTTCATGTAGATGGCCTGAGCTCTCTCCCCTTCTCCTCCTTGTGTCCCTGCAGCAAGTGAACTCCACCAGACCACGGTCACCCCTCTCCATTTTGTAGCATCAGCTACTTTGGCACATAAGTTGTCATCAATTAATCTTACAACTAACACTGATGTCATTAGCCTGAGTCACTGTGCAACCAACACAGCCAACATGAAAATCATGATGAAAATTTAGTATCACCCCTCAAAGGCATGGCCCAGAAAGTGTGTCTCACCAAGAGCAGGGATTTGGGTATGTTTCAGTTGAGTAGGTCTGGTGGCAGAATGGAAACAATAGTTAAGGGTCTATGCAGGAGAATCCAAGTCAAGGCATCTCACTGGGGAAGTGAGTCAGGCCTAGTCTGAATCAGTGGATGGATCACAACTAGTTAGCTGCTGTGGCCCAAGCCAAAGTGATGTAGAAAATGGGATTGCTGCTGTTTCACCTGGGAACTCTGAGTGGCCTGAAGAAGACAGAAGAGAAAAGATGTACTCTCCAGGCTCTCTCAGATGAGGGCTGGAGTCCCCACATCATCGTCTGAGGCAAGTAGTTCTCAGATGTCTATACTAATTAACGGCGTCACACTCAGTTTTGAGGCATGTCACAAGCAATTTGTTGGAAATAATGATGTAGCAAATTTGCCAATGATTTCTTTCTTTATAAATTACATTAGAGTGTTAGGATTTATTTGGTTGTAACTGAGAAATCACCAAATTGAATTAGCTTGGGAAAAAAAGAGGAACGTTGCAATCTTTATGTTATGGCAAGAGTAGGAGTGCAGCTGGGCTTTGAAAACCCGAAACCAGGAATGAAATGTCACCAGGGTATGCTCACTCCATCTTCTGAACCTACTTTCCTCTGCATGTTGGATTCATTCTCTACAGCTCACCTGTCTCCTCTACATGGCAGGGGACACAGTGAAAACATTTCCTGAGCCTGCCATGTCACATATTTTACCAGCAGAGCATCGTGAGTTGCTGTCCCGTGTCTCAACTTAAACGTTTCTAAGGAATGATTCCTATTGGTCTGTCTAGGGTCATGTAGCCACCACCAAGACAACCAGTTGTGGCCAAAGGTGCGTCCTATTCCTATTCACCTCACTCCTCCAGAAACCACACTTTCCAGGTGTGCCCACATCACATCACGCAGATCCTATCTCCAAATTACTCGTATGCCGCAATCTCCAGTCCCTCCCCAACACTGTGCCTGCAACTTGCAGTCAGTCAGCAGAGATTCCTCCCTGCATCCTGAACTCCTGCACTAAAAGGGTTTTTCACTCTTTTTTTCCTCCTTACTGTTCTTGGACATATTATTTATCTGTCTTTCTCTCAAAGGGATGCTGTTGTCTTGCTCTCAATTTCCCCCAAATACCTCTGGGTCTGAAGGTGCACTCATTGCTCTTCATTCTCTTCATTTCTGCCTCCAAAACACTTGTTCCTCCCTCGAGCCTGTAAGCCTTTGAAATCAGGCCATCAAACCATACCTACCCCTCCCAACCCTTGCCCCTCTTTGTTCCTCTCATCTATTGACCTCCTGGCCATTTCCCCTCATTCAGTAAAGATTTGATCATTTGCTTCATTATTGTCTTCTCTTCCACCGTTTTCCATATCCATGAAGAAAATTCATCCAACATCTTACAGTCTCAGGTTATATTTGGGACAGTGGTAGCAGGTGGGTGTGCTGAGGACAAAGAAAGAGGGATAAGTCAGGGGGTCAAAGGCAGTGTGTTATAACTAGTGAGGCTTCAGCTCAGACTGCAGTTATGCGCAGTAGACTACAGGTGATGCCAGAGAGAAAGAACTGTGTAAACAAACGTGCAGAAACTGGAAACAGACTCACCCATTTGAAATACTGTAAATCATTTTGATTGTAGGGTAAGTGAAAGGTACAAAAGAGTGAGAGAAAATACTCTGAATTTAAAATTGAGAAGGCCATCTATGCTATATTTAAGTTTACCTCTTTTCCTGTTTCTGCAGATAAAGGACAGCTGAATGGGTTAGCACATGCGAATATCTTCATCACTGTGCTTTGCTGAGTATACAATAACTGCTGGGTTACTTTTTGGACTCTCTGCTCTGGATCCATGTGGGTAGAGACTTTCATATCCATCTTTTTATCTCCTGTACCTAGCACAGTACACACAGTAGGTGCTCAGTTTTTACTGAATAATACTTTTCTGAGATGTCTTAAGATTTTACTGCTCATACAAAAATTTATAATGAAAAAATAAAGAAACACGCATTCCAAGTTACAAACAATAGACTTAGAGAAAACATAAGGAACCCAGCCAGTCCACAGGCCTGGGATAAAAAGGGTGTGCCTTCAGACTTTTTTTTTTTTAACCTCTTTTAAAGAACCATGATTCGGCTGCCCTGTTTTCAGGAGTTTGTGAATAGGGCTAATACTTTACGTGGTGTTCTTGGTTTATAGTTTGCAAGGTGCTTTTCAGATATATTATTTTAAAGTAAATCCTCTCCACTGAGTTTAAGAGAGGTGAGAGGGAGGTCTTATTATCCTTACAATGAAGCAAGTGAGGAAGAGTTTTTTAACCACTTGTCCAAGGTTATAAGACAAATGAATGGTAGCACCTGAGCTTAAACTGGGATGCTTGATTCCAAGTGGAAGGCTCCTTCTGCTGCTTCTAGCTTACAGAGAGGACACTTGCCATTGAATAACCATCAGTAACAAGTAAGGCTGATGTATAGCACTGCTACACAAAAACTCAAGGCGAAAGCCATCTGTGCTAACAAGGGATGAATTCCTACTATTGGTCAGACCCTTGTATTATGTCTGGACTGAATCTTAGTCTTTCGAGACTAAGAGATGTACAGAAATGTAGAAGGAATTCAGTCTATTATATATGATCTATGAAAGAATATTATTGGGAAGAATATGTTCACCATCTACACAGATGGCATAACCTCACAGGAAATTAGCTTGCTGCAGCAACACAAATAAAGGCTAAACCTCAGGAAAAATGTACTGATTGTGAGGGTTGTGGGATGAAGGCACTGTTTGCAAACCAGGATATGAAATCTCTATCAGCACAGATTTTAGAAATAGGAGAAATTCTGTTTAGCATAAGCTGAAAGGTCTGGAAGCTAAAGGAAGTATAAAATTAGCTTTGCTTCCAACTCATCCAAGGGGCGGTGTGGCAATGGTGACCTTGAAGTGTGCCCAGGCCCTTTTCTTTCCACCGTCCTCTTTCATCCATCCTCCTTTTTCATCCCTCTCCTCCCACCTCATGTTAGTGTGTAGGTTTCTTCTTACAAGTAAATGTGTTTTGTTCTTTTTATTTAAAAAAAAACAAATAAAGGATGGTATAGTTTTCCATTCTCAAAGAAAATCCACTGTCAGAAATGTATCCCCTTTTGGTGATACCTAAGGTGAATATAGGAAGAAATAAAACCATTTGTCTATTTCTTGTCTCGGTTCCTTACCAAACCCATATCCATGTTAGAAACATCACACAACATTCCTGACGCTTTTTAGAAATGTATTACGTGGCTGATTTTGTTAGTTTGCTTGTTTGTTTTCACGTTTTACCAATGGTTTTTTTTTTTTTAATTTGGCTTTGTGTTCCAGATCCAAATATTTTTATGTTTTTAAAATATATATACACACGCACGCATACATAAAGGTCTCAGGTGGTACAAATGGTTTGCGCTTGGCTGCTGACATATTCTTTGGCTGTTTGAACTCACCCAGAGGTACCATGGAAGAAAAGTCCTGGCGATCAGTTTCCCTTAAGATTACAGCCAAGAAAACCCTATGGAGCAGTTCTGCCTTGTAACGCAAAAGATCGCCATGAGGTTGAATCAACTCAATGGCAACTAACAACAGCAAAGTGCGTACATGTATATCTGTATGCGCGTGCATTTATTTAATTTTTTTTCTTACTTAATTACATACTGTTGATTGGGTCCCTGTATACCCACTGCTGTCGAGTCAATTCTGACTCACAGCGACCCTATAGGACAGAGTAGAGCTGCCCAACAGAGTTTCCAAGGAACGCCTGGCGGATTTGAACTGCCCACCTCTTGGTTAGCAGCCATAGCACTTAACCACTATGCTACCAGTGTTCTCAGGGTTACCAGGTTACCAGGGTCCTTGTAGCAGACTGTAAAAACCACACTTTTCCCTCCAACCTGCACCCATGCCCCCTATAATTCTGAGAATTCTCCCACTCTGAATCTGGGCTCAGTCATTGTAACTTGCTTGGATTTACGAGATGTCAGCAAATGTGACACAAGCAGAGGCTTTGAAAGTGGGCACTGGAATTTGTCTTCTCTTGCTGCTGTCTTGGCACCCTACAGCCACCATGTGAAAAAGCTTAAGCTAGCCTGCTGAAAGATTAGACAATATGAAGCAGAGATAAGCCATTTCCCCAGAAGCAACCACTGCAAAATGTGGGACTGAGCACATCCTAGGTCACCAGGGCTCTAGCCAATCCACTAGTTGACCTCAGTCTCAAAGAGAGTCAAAAAAAAAAAAAAAAAAAATGAGTCTATCAGAGATTAACCAGGAGCAAGCTAGCCTAGATCAGACTAACTACCAGTTGACTTACAGCATCATGCACTAAGTAAATAGTTGTTTTCAGCCACTAAACTTTTAAATGGTTTGTTATACAGCAATAGATACCTGATACAGTCTGTAAACGTCAAAATGGCAGACTTGTTTCTAACTTTTGGGTTGCTTTTGTTTACTTTTGGAGAAAAAAAAAATATATATAAAAACAGGCAGACTCACATAGCAACCACCCATGGATATACCACTCAGATTTTAATATCATGTTTGTCTCAGATCATTTTATATATATATATATATATGTATGTATATTTCAACTTTTTTTTTTAATTTATACATATAGCATGGAAACCCTGTGACATAATGGTTAAGAGCTAACCAAAAGGTCAGCAGTTTGAATCTACCAGGCGCTCCTTGAAAACCCTGTGGGGCAGTTCTACTCTGTCCTGTAGGGTCACTATGAGTTAGAATCAACTCAATGGCAATGGGTTTTTGTTTTTGTTTTTTTTTTTGGTTTTATATATAGCATTATAAATAAGGCTGAAATATATATATATATATATATACATACTGAAATATATATAGCATTATAAATAAAGTTCACTGCTCCCTAATCCCGTTCCCTTCTAACAACCCCTTAGAAACCACTAATGTGTATTCTTTGGGGTTATTTCCAACATTAAAAACCATGTGTCGAGATCCCTCCCCCACCCTCCCCAGGCGACCCCATTAACATCCGAATACCCGGAGCCAGAGAGAGAATTCAGATAGGGATCTGACTGCATTTTTTTTTTTAGCTGACTACTTGGAAAATCTAGTTTCCCAGTGATGGCTCGGAGACAGCAGTCCATAAAAACCACATAAAGAAACAGACCATGACAGCTTCTCCAACCCCCCAAACAAAAGAAGCAAAATCTTTCCCAAATGAAGATACGATCCTGGAATTATCAGATACAGAATATAAAAAACTAATTTACAGAATGCTTAAAGATATCACAAATGAAATTAGGATAAATGCAGAAAAAGCCAAGGAACACACTGATAAAACTGTTGAAGAACTCAAAAAGATTATTCAAGAACATAGTGGAAAAATTAACAAGTTGCAAGAATCCATAGAGAGACAGAATGTAGAAATCCAAAAGATTAACAATAAAATTACAGAATTTGACAACGCAATAGAAAGTCAGAGGAGCAGACTCGAGCAATTAGAATGTAGACTGGGACTTCTGGAGGACCAGGGAAACAACACCAACATAGCTGAAAAAAAATCAGATAAAAGAATTAAAAAAAATGAAGAAACCCTAAGAATCATGTGGGACTCTATCAAGAAGGATAACTTGTGAGTGATTGGAGTCCCAGAACAGGGAGGGGGGACAGAAAACACAGAGAAAATAGTTGAAGAACTCCTGACACAAAACTTCCCTGACATCATGAAAGAAGAAAGGATATCTATCCAAGATGCTCATCGAACCCCATTTAAGATTGATCCAAAAAGAAAAACACCAAGACATATCATCATCAAACTTGCCAAAACCAAAGACAAACAGAAAAATTTAAAAGCAGCCAGGGAGAAAAGAAAGGTTTCCTTCAAGGGAGAATCAATAAGAATAAGTTCAGACTACTCAGCACAAACCATGCAGGCAAGAAGGGAATGGGACGACATATACAGAGCACTAAACGAGAAAAACTGCCAACCAAGGATCATATATCCAGCAAAACTCTCTCTGAAATATGAAGGAAAAATTAAGATATTTACAGATAAACACAAGTTTAGAGAATTTGCAAAAACTAAACCAAGACTGCAAGAAATGCTAAAGGAGATTGTTTGGCCGGATGACCAATAATATCAGGTACCAGCACAATACAAGGTCACAAAACAGAACGTCCTGATATCAACGCAACTCAAACAGGGAAAGCACAAAAACAAACAAATTAAGACTAATTCTAAAAAATAAATAAATAAACAAAATAATACACACAACAGGAAATCATGGAAATCAATAGATAAACAATCAAAATAATCAAAAAAGAGGGACTAAATATAGGAGGCATTGAACTGCCAGATGGAGAGTGATACAAGGCGAAATAGAAGGATACAAGTTAGGTTTTTACTTAGAAAAATAGGGGTAAATAAAAAGGTAACCACAAAAAGGAATATCAATCCCATACCTCAAGAAAAAAGCCAAGAAAAACGTAACGACTCAATAAACACAAAGTTAAACATTATGAAAATGAGGATCTCACAAGCTACTAAGAAAAACGTCTCAGCACAAAAAAGCATGTGGAAAAATGAAATGGCCAACAACACACATGAAAAGGCATCAAAATGACAGCACTAAAAACTTACTTATCTATAATTACGCTGAATGTAAATGGACTAAATGCACCAATAAAGAGACAGAGAGTCACGGACTGGATAAAAAAACACGATCCATCTATATGCTGCCTACAAGAGACACACCTTAGACTTAGAGACACAAACAAACTAAAACTCAAAGGATGGAAAAAAATATATCAAGCAAACAATAAGCAAAAAAGAAGAGGAGTAGCAATATTAATTTCTGACAAAATAGACTTCAGACTTAAATCCGCCACAAAGGATAAAGAAGGACACTATATAATGATAAAAGGGACAATTGATCAGGAAGACATAACCATATTAAATATTTACGCACCTAATGACAGGGCTGCAAGATACATAAATCAAATTTTAACAGAATTGAAAAGTGAGATAGACTCCTCCACATATATAGTAGGAGACTTCAACACACCACTTTCGGAGAAGGACAGGACATCCAGTAAGAAGCTCAATAGAGACACGGAAGACCTACTTACAACAATCAACCAACTTGACCTCATTGACTTATACAGAACTCTCCACCCAACTGCTGCAAAATATACTTTTTTTTCTAGCGCACATGGAACATTCTCTAGAATAGACCACATATTAGGTCATAAAACAAATCTTTCCAGAATCCAAAACATCGAAATATTACAAAGCATCTTCTCAGACCACAAGGCAATGAAGCTAGAAATCAATAACAGAAAAACTAGGGAAAAGAAATCAAATACTTGGAAAATGAACAATACCCTCCTGAAAAAAGACTGGGTTATAGAAGACATCAAGGAGGGAATAACGAAATTCTTAGAAAGCAACGAGAATGAAAATACTTCCTATCAAAACCTCTGGGACACAGCAAAAGCAGTGCTCAGAGGCCAATTTATATCGATAAATGCACACATACAAAAAGAAGAAAGAGACAAAATCAGAGAACTGTCCCGACAACTTGAGCAAATAGAAAGTGAGCAATAAAAGAATCCATCAGGCACCCGAAGAAAACAAATAATAAAAATTAGAGCTGAACTAAATGAATTAGAGAACAGAAAAACAATTGAAAGAATTAACAAAGCCAAAAGCTGGTTCTTTGAAAAAATTAACAAAATTGATAAATCATTGGCTAGACTGACTAAAGAAAAACAGGAAAGGAAACAAATAACCCGAATAAGAAACGAGAAGGACCACATCACAACAGAACCAAATGAAATCAAAAGAATCATATCAGATTACTACATAAAATTGTACTCTAACAAATTTGAAAACCTAGAAGAAATGGATAAATTCTTGGAACAATACTACTTACCTAAACTAACACATTCAGAAGTAGAACAACTTAATAGTCCCATAACAAAAAAAGAGATTGAAACGGTAATCAAAAAACTCCCAACAAAAAAAAGTCCTGGCCCAGATGGCTTCACTGCAGAGTTCTACCAAACCTTCAGGGAAGACTTAACACCATTACTATTGAAGGTATTTCAAAGTATAGAAAAAGACGGAATACTACCCAACTCATTCTATGAAGCTACCATCTCCCTGATACCAAAACCAGGTAAAGACATTACAAAAAAAGAAAATTTTAGACCTATATCTCTCATGAACATAGATGCAAAAATCCTTAATAAAATTCTAGCCAATAGAATCCAACAACACATCAAAAAAATAATTCACCATGATCACGTGGGATTTATACCGGGTATGCAAGGCTGGTTTAATATCAGAAAAACCATTAATGTAATCCATCACATAAATAAAACAAAAGACAAAAACCACATGATCTTATCAATTGATGCAGAAAAGGCATTTGACAAAGTCCAACACCCATTTATGATAAAAACTCTCAGCAAAATAGGAATTGAAGGAAAATTCCTCAACATAATAAAGGGCATATATGCAAAGCCAACGGCCAATATCACTCTAAATGGAGAGAACCTGAAAGCATTTCCCTTGAGAACGGGAACCAGACAAGGATGCCCTTTATCACCACTCTTATTCAACATCGTACTTGAAGTCCTAGCCAGAGCAATTAGGCTAGACAAAGAAATAAAGGGTATCCAGATTGGTAAGGAGGAAGTAAAGCTATCACTATTTGCAGATGACATGATCGTATACATGGAAAACCCTAAGAAATCCTCCAGAAAACTACTGAAACTAATAGATGAGTTTGGAAGAGTCTCAGGATATAAAATAAACATACAAAAATCACTTGGATTCCTCTACATCAACAAAAAGAACACCGAAGAGGAAATAACCAAATCAATACCATTCACAGTAGCCCCCAAGAAGATAAAATACTTAGGAATAAATCTTACCAAGGATGTAAAAGACCTATACAAAGAAAACTATAAAACTCTGCTACAAGAAATTCAAAAGGACACACTTAAATGGAAAAACATACCCTGCTCATGGATAGGAAGACTTAACATAGTAAAAATGTCTATTCTACCAAAAGCCATTTATACATACAACGCACTTCCAATCCAAATCCCAATGTCATACTTTAAGGGAATAGAGAAACAAATCACTAATTTCATATGGAAAGGAAAGAACCCCCGGATAAGCAAAGCATTACTGAAAAAGAAGAAGAAAGTGGGAGGCCTCACCCTACCTGATTTCAGAACCTATTATATAGCTACAGTAGTCAAAACAGCCTGGTACTGGTACAACAACAGGCACATAGACCAATGGAACAGAATCGAGAATCCAGATATAAATCCATCCATTTATGAGCAGCTGATATTTGACAAAGGACCAGTGTCAGTCAATTGGGGAAATAATAGTCTTTTTAACAAATGGTGCTGGCATACCTGGATATCCATTTGCAAAAGAATGAAACAGGACCCATACCTCACACCATGCACAAAAACTAACTCCAAGTGGATCAAAGACCTAAACATAAAGACTAAAACGATAAAAATCATGGAAGAAAAAATAGGATCTACCCTAGGAGCCCTAATACAGGGCATAAACAGAATACAAAACATTGCCAAAAATGATGAAGAGAAACCAGATAACTGGGAGCTCCTAAAAATCAAACACCTATGCTCATCTAAAGACTTCACCAAAAGAGTAAAAAGACCACCTACAGACTGGGAAAGAATATTCAGCTATGACATCTCAGACCAGCGCCTGATCTCTAAAATCTACATGATTCTGTCAAAACTCAACCACAAAAAGACAAACAACCCAATCAAGAAGTGGGCAAAGGATATGAACACACATTTCACTAAGGAAGATATTCAGGCAGCCAACAGATACATGAGAAAATGCTCTCGATCATTAGTCATTAGAGAAATGCAAATTAAAACTACGATGAGATTCCATCTGACACCAACTAGACTGGCATTAATTCAAAAAACACAAAATAATAAATGTTGGAGAGGCTGCGGAGAGACTGGAACTCTCATACACTGCTGGTGGGGTTGTAAAATGGTACAACCACTTTGGAAATCCATCTGGCGTTATCTTAAACAGTTAGAAATAGAACTACCATACAACCCAGAAATCCCACTCCTCGGAATATACCCTAAAAATACAAGACCCTTCACACAAACAGATATATGCACACCCATGTTTATTGCAGCTCTGTTTACAATAGCAAAAAGCTGGAAGCAAACAAGATGTCCATCAACGGACGAATGGGTAAATAAATTGTGGTATATTCACACAATGGAATACTACGCATCGATAAAGAACAGTGACGAATCTCTGAAACACTTCATAACATGGAGGAATCTGGAAGGCATTATGCTGAGCGAAATGAGTCAGTTGCAAAAGGACAAATATTGTATAAGACCACTATTATAAGATCTTGAGAAATAGAAAAAACGGAAAAGAACACATACTTTTGTGGTTACAAAGGGGGGAGGGAGGGAGGGAGGGAGGGAGAGGGCTTTTTATTGATCAATCTGTAGATGGGAACTGCTTTGGGTGAAGGGAAAGACAACACTCAAAACATGGAAGGTCAGCCTAATTGGACAGGATTAAAAGTAAAGAGGTTTCCGAGATAAAATGAAAGCTTCAAAGGATAGCGAAGCAGGGGCTGGGGTCTGGGGAACTTGGTTTGAGAGGAATTCTAAATCAATGGGCAAAACAATTCTATTATGAAAACACTCTGCATCCCACTTTGAATTGTGGCACCTGGGGTCCTAAATGCCAACAAGCAGCCATCTAAAATACATTAATTGGTCTCAACCCACCGGGAGCAAAGGCAAAGGAAGAACACCAAGGTCACACGACAACTAAGAACCCAAGAGACAGAAAGGGCCACATGAACCAGAGACCTACAATATCCTGAGACCAGAAGAACTAGTTGGTGCCCGGCCACAATCGATGTCTGCCCTGTCAGGGAACACAACAGACAACTCCTGAGGGAGCAGGAGACCAATGGGATGCAGACCCCAAATTCTCATTAAAAGACCACACCTAATGGTATGATTGCGACTAGAGGAATCCCAGAGACAATGCTCCCCAGAACTTCTGATGGCACAGGACAGGAACCATCCCCGAAGACAAATCATCAGGCATGAAAAGGACTGGTCAGTGGGGGGGAGAGAGATACTGATGAAGAGTGAGCTAATTAAATCAGGTGGACACAGGAGAGTGTGTTGGCAACTCTTGACTGGAGGGGGGATGGGAAGATAGAGAGAGAGGGAAGAAGGTAAAATTGGCACGAAACGAGAGAATGTAAGGGCTGACTCAATAGGGGGAGAGCAAGTGGGAGAAGGGAGTAAGATGTATGTAAACCTACATGTGACAGACTGATTGGAATGGTAAATGTTCACTTGAAGCTTAATAAAAATTAAAAAAAAAAAAAAAAAAAAAAACCATGTGTCTATAAAGGTTCTTATATAGTTCTCCTTGTGCGCACGTGAGGAAATAGCCTAGAAATAGTTATTGAATCATTTAAGGTACATTTTCTCAGTTTTATTAGAAATTTCCAACTCTCTAAAATAGCAATAATAGTTTAAATTTTCATCAACAATGCATGAGTTTCAATTTCCTCACTTGAATACCAATCTTTGATTTTTTTTTTCGGGTAAAGGGGGGTTGGGGATTAAAATGAGCATTTTTAAAAGTAGACATCATATAAATAGAGCTATCTACAAAATACCTAAATATAATAAATATTAATATATTTCCAGATAGGTAAAAATGCTAACCCTGTTTTAGTGATCATTTTACTGATTACTAGTAAGATATCCCCCACGTGCCTATCAGTTTTTCGTACTGTGTGTTTCTGTGATCTGAAAGCTATGTCACTTAATTGTGCTCATGAGGAACCTGTACTTAAACCAGGAGGCAGTCATTTGAACAGAAAATGGGGATATTGCATGGTTTAAAGTCAAGAAAGCTGTGTGTCAGGGTTGTAGCCTTTCACCATACTTGTTCAATCTGTATGCTGAACAAATAATTCGAGAAGCTGGACTATATATGAAGAGGAACAGCGCACCAGGATTGGAGGAAGGCTTATTAACAATCTGCATTATGCAGGTAACACAGCTTTGCTTGTTGAAAGTGAAGAGAACTTGAAGCACTTACTGATGAAATCAAAAACCACAGCCTTCAGTATGGATTACACCTCAAAATAAAGAAGACAAAAATCCTCACAACTGGACCAATAAGCAACATCATCATAAGTGAAGAAAAGATTGAAGTTGCCAAGGATTTCATTTTACTTGGATCCACAATCAACGTCCGCGGAAGCAGCAGTCAAGAAATCAAAAGATGCATTGCATTGGGTAAATCTGTTGCTAAAGACCTCTTTAAAGTGTTAAAAAAGCAAAGATGTCACCTTGAAGACCAAGGTGCACCTGACCCAAGCCATGGTGTTTTTAGTCACTTCATATGCATGTGAAAGCTGGACAATGAATAAGGAAGACTGAGGAATTGATGCATTTTAACTATGGTGTTGGCAAAGAATATCGAATATATTATGAACTGCCAAAAGAATGAACAAATCCGTCTGGAAGAGTATAGCCAGAATGCTCATTAGAAGCGAAGATGATGAGACTTAGTCTCACGTAGTTTGGACATGTTATCAGGAGGGTTCAGTCCCTGGAGAAGGACTTTTGGTAAAGTAGAGGGTCAACACAAAAGAGAAAGGCCCTCAAAGAGATGGATTGACACAGTGGCTGCAACAATGGGCTCAAGCATAACAATGGATGTGAGGATGGCACAGGACCGGGCAGTGTTTTGTTCTGTGGTGCATAGGGTTGCTATGAGTTGAAATTGATTGGACAGCATCTAACAACATCAGCAACAGTAAGATACAGCGTTTATTTATGTGTTTATTAGCCAGGCAGGGTTTCTTTTCTGTGGATTTCCTATATGTATCATCTGCACATATTTATTTTGTTGTGTTTGTATTTCTTTTATAGATTTTGTAGAAGTTCTTTATACGGACACTTACCTTATGTTTTTTTATAAATGTTGCAAATATTTCTTCCTGCTTGTAGTTTTACTTTTTTATTTTGTCTATAGTATATTGACAATGGGAGTGCCTGAGTGGTGCAAATGGTTAACCTATTTGGCTGCTAACCCAAAGATTGACAGAGTCCACCTAGAGGCATTTTGGATGAAAGGCCTGGCGATCTACTTCAAAAGATCAGCCACTGAAAGCCCTATGGAGTTCCATTCTGACACACATGGGGTCCCATGAATAGGAATCAACTAGAAAGTAACCAGTATAACCACCATATGGGATTTTACATTATAATGTAAATTCACCTAATGAATATTTTTGTTTAATATACATGGACTTCTTTTTGTTTCTTCATCCCTTGTTTAAGAAATTCTGTCTTATATTAATTTTATAAGATATTTACATAATGTTCTTTTAATAATTTTATGACATTGTATTAAATCCTCATGTAAATTAGTTTTGTTTAGGTGAGGAAGGGATCGTACATTATTCTATATGAGCAGGATGTTATTTTGACACTTTTTGGGGGGGGGAATGAGGTAACCATCTGCCCATCCACATTGATTTAAAATATTTTTCTATCATATAAAATCATATAGTAGCTTTAAAATGCTTGATTCTCCTTCTAGATTTCCTATTCTGCTCTGTTGATTTTTGGTCTATTCTTGCACCAATAGCCCAATCTTTTAATTATTATAACTTTAAAGTAAATTTTGATATACGAATATCATTGTTTTCCCTCTTTGTTTTTATTTGATAGAATTGCCCTGAGTATTCCTGTTTATTTGCTTTTTCATTTTAGAAATCATGCTTTAAATTCTATATAATAATCTTTTGATATTTTGATTGGAATTTCATTGCATTTAAAGATTAAATTGGAAGAATTATATATTTATTTACTGCGTTTTCTGATCCAGAAGAATTACTCTATTCATTTAGGTCTTCTTTGTTTTCTTCATGAGTTCTATATTTTTTCTATACTAGTTTTGCACATCTTTCATTAGGTTATTCCAAAAGAAACTTTATAACACTGTTGTTATTGCAGATAAGAGGGTTTTTTGTTTTTGTTGTTGCTGTTTTTCCCTGTTCCATTTTCTCATTGAGCATTCCTAGAAAAGAGGAATATTCTTTCATTTTTTTTTTTTTACTATATATATATACATACATATATAGAAAGTGAGAGAGAGCGAGAGAGCCCTGATGATACAATGGTTAAGAACCTGGCTGCTAACCAAAAGGTCGGCAGTTCAAAACTACAAGTGACTCTTTAGGAACTGCATGAGGCAGTGCTACTCTGTCCTATAAGTTTGCCATGAATCTGAATTGACTCGATGGCACTTCACAACAACAACTATATATATATATATATATATTTAGTTGTGAATATGTATGTATCTAAACATTTGACATTTCAACAATCTTCACAAGTACTGTTCAGTGACATTAATTATAGTCATCAACCATAACCCTTAATAACCCTTACCAGTTCCCAAATTATACTATCACTGGTAACAAAAGCTTAGTGCCCCTAAGCATTGATTTGGAGGGGTATTCTTTTTTTTATTTATTCTTTTTTATTGTGCTTTACGTGAAAGTTTACAGCTCAAGTTAGTTTCTCATATAAAAATTTATACACATATTGTTACGTGACCCTGGTTGCTGTCCCTAAAATGTGACAGGACACTCCTTCTTTCCACCTCGGATTTTCTGTACCCATTCAACTAGCTCCTATCCCTTTCTGCCTTCTCATCTCACCTCTGGAAAGGAGCTGCCCATTTAGTCTCATGTAGCTACTTGATACACTCTTCACGAGTGTTATATTTTGTAGTCCAGTCTAATCTTTGTCTGAATAGTTTTGGGAATGGTTTTAGTTCTGGGTTAATAGACAGTCTGGGGGCCATGTCTTCTGGGGTTCCTCTAGTCTCAGTCAGACCATTAAGTCTGGTCTTTTTACATGAATTTGAATTCTGCACCCCATTTTTCTCCTGCTCCACCAGGGACTTTCTGTCGTGTTCCCTGTCAGGGTGGTCATTGGTGGTAGCCAGGCACCGTCTAGTTCTTCTGATCTCAGGCTGATAGAGTCTTTGGTTTATGTGGCCCTTTTGTCTCTTGGGTTGATATTTTTCTTGTATCTTTGGTATTCTTCATTCTCCTTTGCTCCAGGTGGGTTGGGACAAATTAATGTATCTCAGATGGCCTCTCACTAGCTTTTAAGGACCAGGATGCAAGTCACCAAAGTGTGATGCAGAACATTTTCTTAATAAACTTTGTTGTGCCAATAGAACTAGATGTCCCCAAAACCATAGTCCCCAGACCTGCACCCCTGCTACTCTGTCCCTCAAACTGTTTGGTTGTGTTCAGGAAGCTTCTTAGCTTTTGGTTTAGTCCAGTTGTGCTGACTTCCTTTTTATTGTGTGTTGTCCTTCCCTTCACCTAAGATAATTCTGGTCCTCTATCAGTTAGTGAATTCCTCTCTCCCTCTCTTCTCACCCTCGTAACCATCAAGGAATGTTTTCTTCTGTGCTTAAACCTTTTCATGAGGGGCAGGGACAAGATGGCAGAGTAGTCAGATGCTCCCAGTGATCTCTCTTATGACAAAGATCTGAAAAAAACAAGTGAATTGTTCATATATGACAATCTAGGAGCCCTGAACATCAAAGGCAAAGTTGAGGAATCAGACTGAGTGGCAAAGGGAGGGAGAGACTGTTTAGAAGCAGCGAGAAGCTACCAGACCTCACCCTGTGGAAACCGGAACCTTGCAGGCTGGATTGGCTGACCAGCATAGTGAGGCAAATAGTGAAAACAAGTTTGGGACTTGTTTTCCACATCAGGAAAGACCAAGCAATGGAGAGTCTGCTCAACCCTCTAGGACCAGCGAGAAGTGGCCTTCAACTGGCAAAAGATAAGTACATTTGTATAACCTATTGAGTGAATCAAAAAATACCATGTTTGGGAAGATTCTTTCCCTCTACTCCCTCCTTGCTATGCACCAGGTCCTGGGCCATCTTCAGTGATTTCTGATTGCCACTTGATGCTTCCCCTGGGCCAGAAGTAGGGCCCATCATGTGCCATGAGCCATTCTCCCAGCCTGGGAGAGGGAACAAATTAACGAACGAAAAAATAATCTGCCAGCTCTCCTAAGCCATAAACTCAGGGCAGGTACAGCTCCTTTGCCTAGACGCACGCATAAGGGGTCTGCAAACTTTTGAATGCCTTTCACCCCTGCATAGACCTGTGCAGGTCCCATTAAGCAGCATAGGCCCTCATTAGCACAGTACAACAGGGTATATACCTGAAGCCTAAATTCACTGTATCAGCTATATGGTGGAGTGGCAGGTTTGTGACATTTGACATCATTCTGCCCATTAGGCAGGGTCTTCACCTACCCACATTAGGGGCCTGAAAACTGGTGGCTGTACCCATACCACCTAGCTAACTGCAACAGGGGTCCAAGAATAACTGGTGCCTCCCAGTACTTACAGCCAACAGCATTGTGTGCCCATAGTCCAGCTGCAAAACCCATCCACCTACACATTCTAGGGAACAGGGACACGCTTTCCTCCCAGACACTCAGGGACAGCTGTCAGCCCCCTGCCTTGCTCAGCCCATGACTCCCTACTGCAGCCAGATACCTGTGCCTACTCCAATCATGCCTGCCTGTCTAGGACTGTAGGTAAAAGCCTGCACAACACACTTGGTGACTGACTACCTGGATGCCTGAGTTGAATTCACAAAAGAAAAGCAAATGAAATCCTGGGCTCACGTACTTAGTAACAAATCTGACCACCTGCTGACAGGACATAGGAGTTTCAAATGAACAAATAATCAAACTAGCTCAGCCTATTTGGGTGTACCAAAACAAGAAGCTAGGACACAGTAAGCAAACGTAAAATAAATAAATATAATAACTTATTGATGCCTCAGAGACAACCGTCTTCAGCAACCTCCCAAAACAAAGAATCAGGAAAACTTCCAGAGGAAGGGAACTTCCTGGAATTACCAGAGGTAGAAATCGGAAGGAGATCACGCAAAATGCAGAACAATCTAAGGAACACACAGACAAAGCAATAGAAGACCTTAAGAACATTATACAAAAGAATAATGACAAATTTAACAGACTGCAAGAATCCATAGACAGACAGCAAACAGCACTCCAGAAGATTAATAATAAAATTTCAGAATTAGACAAATCAATAGAAAGTCATAGGAGCAGAATTGAGGCAATGGAAGTCAGAATTAGTGAGACTGAGGCAGCATTTATCCCACTGATCCCTACCTTTTTGAAACATATTCTTCACCTGACTTCTAAAATATCACCTCTCCTTTTCCTTTCTGCTCATTGGCAACTTATTCTCAATTCCCTTTGCTTGATTATCCTCTTATTCTTATCTCTAAATGTTGTATTTCAGAACTCTTCTCTTCCTGATCTATAGTTTCTGCCTGAGTGATTTCTTCTAGGCCCTGGCTTTAAATTCCATCTATATCCTAATGGCTGCCAATTTTTTGTCTCCATTCCCAACTTCTCCCCTTAGCTGTACTCATTTATCCAACCACCCACCTGACACCTGGATGTCAAATGTATCATGCCCCCCCATACACACCCACACATACATACCATATACTCATCCCACACACGCTCACTTTTAGGACTTTCAGAACAGTGTACCACCTTTCCTCCTGGTGCTTAGAAAAGAAACTTAGGAGGCATTCTTGATCACTCTCTGTCATACCCTACTACTAATACACAGCAAATCCTATTAACATTCTATTAAAAATAAATTCTAACGGCCTTCACTGATGTGACCTAAGAGAAGTCACCAACATGGCTTGCCAGGATGCTGAAATCATCCTTTTTTCAACAGGCCTGCTTCCTTTTGCACTCTCCCCTGTGATCTGACCTTCACATAGCATCCAGGAATGTTACTTTAAAAATGTAAATCAGATTATCTCATTTCTACTTCAGAAGCTCCAGTGATTTCTCAAGCTGCGAAGAGAAAAAAAAAAAAAAAAAAGTCAAAAGTTCTTACCAGGCTCACAAGGTCCTAAATGGCCAGGGCTCTGGCTACCTCTGTGGTTACATCTTCAAACCCTGTCTTACCGAACTTGAGTGTGGCATCTCTGCTATTCCTACAACACCCAACTCTGTGTTGCCTCAAGGCCTTTATAACTTGCCATTTCCACTGCCTAGAATGCTCTTTCCTAAGATCTTTGTGGCTTGCTCCCTGACATAATTTATACTTCTGCTGGATCTATCTCCTTTAGCCTACTTTATGTTTCTTTGTAATACTTATCACTAGCTAACAATTTATTAAATAGTTATTTAAAAATATTTTTTTCTCTCTCTCTATATATATTGGAGCCCTGGTGGCACAGTGCTTAAAAGCTCAGGATGCTAATGAAAAAGTCGACAGTTTGAATCCACCAGCCACTCCTTGGAATCCCCGTGGGGCAGCTCTTCTCTGTCCTATCGGGTTGCTATGAGCTGGAATTGACTTGATAGCAATGGGTTTGGTTTTTGTGTTTATAAGAATATGAGGTCCACTAGGGCTGGAATATGATTTTGTTCACTGTTGCATTCCCAGACCCAAAAATAGTACCTGGTTCATGGTTGATACACAGTAATTATTTGTTGAATGAAGAAATGAATAAATGACTGGCAAAATGAATTAGTTGTTCTTTACCATTGCTAGGAGTCTCAGGGTGACCCAAATCGTTAAGCACTTGGCTACTAACTGAAAGTTTGGCAGTTCTAATTCAGGCAGAAACACCTGGCAATCTACTTCCAAAAGATCACAGTCATTGAAAACCCTGTGGAACACAGTTCTACTCTGACACACAGAGGTCACCATAAATCAAAATGACTTGATGGCAAGTAGTGGTTTTTGACCATCAATACACACAGACAAACAAACCCATTCATTTATAGATTTATTTATTTAAACCAACTATTTTCTTTTTGTTTGTTTATAATGTTTTCTTGCCTTAAGAATTTTATCTCTTTGGGACCTTTAAATCAGATTTTATCTACTATGTTATTTATGGTTCCCTGAACATGGTTTGGAAACCTTGGTGGTGTAGTGGTTAAGTGCTACATCTGCTAACCTAAGGGTCAGCAGTTCGAATCTGCCAGGTGCTCCTTGGAAACTCTATGGGGCAGTTCTACTCTGTCCTATAGGGTTGCTATGAGTTGGAATCGACTCGATGGCACTGGGTTTGGTTTTTGGTTTTAGAACATGTTTTTTTTACTTTAACCGTCGTCATATTTGATCTTCATCTATATTTTAAAGTTTTGTATTACGTGCTTACTTATCAGGAATTTTCTCCTATGAGGGTTCTATGTGTTCTGTTGGTTGTGGAAGCATTGCCAAAAGGTGATTTCCTGGTTGCTTATACCAAATTTTTAATAATTTTATAGGCTCAAGACCAATTTCATTTAAAACAAAATTATGGGACTCACAGCACAACAATATTGGATCTGATTCCTTGCAGCTTATTTTCACTTATTGTCTAGATGAAAACGTTGCTTCCCTACTGAGCTCAAGTCAGCAAGAGAAGTTGTTTTAAGCGGCCGCATTTTGCAGACTCCTAGTTTTATTCATGGAGAATATTTCAGCTTCCTAACACACACAGGCCCGGCAATTAATTTGCTTCCCACATAGACATTAAAATCTCAGCCTTTAAAGTGTATATCCTGTCCTCTTACCATCACATGTCCTGTGGTTTTTCCTCTTTCCACTATGTGTTCCATTTTTGTCTCTAGAAAGTAGAGCTAGTTACGTCTTGATTTCCAGCTTGGTTATACATTTGATTAAAAAAAAATTATGTAACATTTTTATGTGTTTGAAGTGGAAGTTAGATTACCATATTGGATCAGTATACTGTTTTGACTATTTCTAAGTTCATTTAAAAAATTCCTGTGATAACACCATGGACTTAATACGTATTTTCCTAACAATGGTAACAATGGTAGTTGTGGTGGTGACAAGGTGGGTAACATGTTGGAATGTAGTAAGACTCTAAAGAGACAATTAGTATCAGGAAAAATGTCTAGTTGTTTAGAAAGAAGTAATAGATGGTATATAAGTTTTTTGTGGCTGCTGTAACAGATTAATACAAACTTGGTGGCTTAAAAAAACACACACTTATTTTCTTAGAATTCTGGAGGCCAGAAGTCTGAAATCAGTATCACTGGGCAGAAATCAAGGTGTCAGCAGGGCCATGCTCCCTCCAGAGAGTCTAGGGAGAAACCACCCCTTGGCCCTTCCAGGTTTGGGTGGCTGGCAGTATTTGTTTTCTTATGGCCATACTGCTCCAGTCTTTAAAGTCAGTCTCTTCAAATCTCTGTCTGCTCCCATTTCACATTGCCTTCTCCTCTGTGTGACACAGAATCTTCCTCTTCCTTCTCATAGAAGGATAATGTGATAGTATTTAGAGCCCCCATGTAAAGATCCTTAGCTTAATCGCATCTGGAAAGACCCTTCTTCCCTCTCCCACATAAGGTAACGTTCATAGGTTCTGGAGATCTGGATATGGGTATCTTTTTGGTGAGAAGGCATTTTTTAGCCTACCACAGATGGCAATGATAGATTAAAACAAGAGAAATTGTCACTCTCCTTCAAAGATCCTAAAGTAACAATTTCTGGGAGAGAATACAAGAATTACGAAAAGCAGGTAAAACCAAGACCAGGAGAATTGATTTATATAGAAGCTGAAAATGATATGAACTGACTCACAATTGGAAATTCATATCAGAGAGATGATAACTTCGAGCTTTTTATGTTCCAGGAGGGATTCTAGGGAGAAGATGACTACAAGAAGATGATTAAGCTTTATACCCTAAAACCTCTACAGCTCATTTGATTTCTAGGTAATGATATTGACTTGTGGGATTAAAACAGTTAACAACAGCTATGAATGGCTAATAGAATAAAATTTTGAAATGCGTTATGCTGTGTTCGCCTTCTTTAGAAATTCCAAAAGCATAAAGACCACATAGATCTAGAGGAACGGGGTTACACCAGATCAAAAAATTCCTTTCAAGTTCATCAGGGTCAACCAAAGGTCAATGAAAATCTCTCAAAGTAAATTGAGGCATTTTCTGTAGAAAAAGCGTATTTCCTAATATTTGAGGGGAGGGAAGTTCTAGCCTAGAAGTGTCACTTAAAAAGAAGAGCGTGGTCACACAAAGTTTGATAAACTAAAAAGTTCATCAGGATCAAAAAGAAATTATTAGTGGTCACTCATGTCACGTCAGAGTTCTAACTTAGGCCTATTTTTCTTTAAAATTCAGAACAACAGAATATGTTCCATGAAGAAAAACGAAGTTAGAGAAAAGACAGGAAGTTTTCCGCAAATGCATTAGTTATTTGAGATTCAACATAAAGGCTAGGCAAGCCACCTTGTAGAAGTGAGGACCCAAATAATTAATCCACTTTCTGTTACTGGGAACAATAGTGGAGAGGTGGGTGGTCTAGGACTTTAGTCCAAAAGGTGATGGAAAACCCCACCCTTACCTCTCATCAAAATTATCTCCTGAATGCATTCTACCACTTATAGAGTCATAAGGTTAACAGAGCTCATCTTTTTAAATGCAAGTAAACTCCCAAAGAGCAAACATAGTGGTCATTTGCAGAATATCCTAAATAAGGCAATCAGGTTGCTTTCTCTCTGTTCCTGTTCTTAGGAGTGAAGGAAAAACATCTTTATTTGAGTATGTGTGGAGAATTCAGAACAAAAGTAGAGGCAATGTGGAACGTGGGTGTCTTTGGCTGGATCCTTTACAGAAGCAAAACCAGTGAAGTATATACGTGTGTATATATATATATATGTAGACATTTATTTCAAGGAAATGGCTCACACAATTGTGGAGGCTGGCATGTCCCAAATCTGTGGGGCAGGAAGTAGGCTGGTGGCTTCTCCTGACTTACGTGATTGCAGGGACTGATGAACCCCAAACCTGCAGATCAGGAAGCAGGCTATTAGCTCACAGGACTGTGGGAGCTGGCAAACCCAAAATCTGCAGGTCAGGTGGCAGGCTGAAGGCTTCTCATGTTCCAAGAGGTCAGACGATGATGAGACGAATGCAGGACTGAGAGAGAGAGAGAGAGGGAAAGAGAACTTTGCCAAAACATTCATTTATATCATGGCATTTATATCATAGATGCAGGCCACATCACCAAGGAAACTCCTCTTCCACTGACTGGATACCTGCATAAGATCACAAAATGGGAGGTGATTACATGTTGTTTTTATTAGGGGCCATGAAGTTGGTTCTGACTCATAGCCACCCTATGTACAACAGAACAAAACACTATCCAGTTCCTGCATCATCCTCAGAATAATTGCTATGTTTGAGCCCATTGTTGCAAACAGTGTCAATCCACCTCATTGAGGTTCTTCCTCTCTTTCACTGACCCTCCACTTTCCCAAGCATGACGTCCTTCTTCAGGGAATGGTCCCTCCTGAAAATATGTCCAAAATACTTGACATGAAGTCTTGACATCCTCGCTTCTAAGGAGTACTCTGGCTGTACTTCTTCCAAGGCAGACTTGTTCCTTCTTCTGGTAGTCCATGCTATATCCCATATTCTTCACCAACATCACTATTCAAAGGCATCAATTCTTTTTCGGTTGTCCTTACTCATTGATCAGCTTTTGCGATTGAAAACACCATGACTTGGATCAGGCACACCTAAGCCCTCAAAGTGACACCTCTGTTTTTTAACACTTTAAAGAGATCTTTTACAGCAGATTTGCCTAATGCAATATGTTGTTTGATTTCTCAACTGCTGCTTCCATGGATGTTGATTGTGGATCTAATTAAAATTAAATTCTTGACATTTTCAATCTTTTCTTCTTTTATCATGATGTTGCTTATTGGTCCAGTAGTGAGGATTTTTGTTTTCTTTAGTTGATGTGTGATCCTACTGAAGGCTGTGTCTTTATCTTCATCAGTAAGTACTTTGAGTCCTCTTCACTTTCAGCAATCAAGGTTGTGTCATCTACATATCGCAGGTTTTTAATCCGCCAAATCGGATGCCCCATCCTTCTTCGTATAGTCTAGCTTCTTGGATTATTTGCTCAGCATACAGATTGCACAAGTATGGTGAAAAGATACCATGCTGACACACACTTTTCCTAGTTTTAAACCATGAAATATCACCTTGTTCTGTTAGAAAAACTGCCTCTTCATCTACGTACGTGTTCCACATGAACACTATTGAGTGCCCTGGAATTCCCATTCTTCCAATGTTATCCATAATTTCTTATGATCCACAGAGTCGAGTGTCTTTGCATAGTCAATAAAACACAAGTAAACATCTTTCTGGTATTCTTTGCTGTCAGCCAAGATCCATCTGACATCAACAATGGTATCCCTTATTCCAAGTCCTCTTCTGAATCTGGCTTGAATTTCTGGCAGTTTCCTATAGATGTGCTGCTGCAAATACTTTTGAATTACTCAGCAAAATTTTAATTTTATGTGATTTTAATTGTATTGTTTGGTACTTTCCTCATTCTGTTGGATCACCTTTCTTTGGAATGGTCAAATATATGGATCTCTTCTGGTCAGTTGGCTGTGCAGCTGTCTTCCAAATTTCTTGGTATAGGCAAGTGAGCACTTTCAGGTTGCATTCCTTTGTTGGTATTCCATCAATTCATGGAAACTTGTTTTTCACCAATGCCTTCAGTGCAGCTTGGACTTTGTCCTTCAGTACCATTGGTTCTTGACCATATGCCACCTCCTAAAACAGTTGAATGTCAACCAATTCTTTTTGGTACATTGACTCTGTGTATTACTTCAATCTTCTTTTGATGCTTCCTACATCATTGAACGTTTTGTCCATAGAATCTTTCAACATTGCAGCTCGAGCCTTGAGTGTTTTCTTCAGTTCTTTCAGTTTCAGAAATGTCGAGTGTGTTCTCCCCTTTTGGTTTTCAAACTCCAGGTCTTTGCACATATCATTATAATACTTTGTCTTCTCAAGTCACCCTTTGAAATCTTCTGTTCAGCTCTTTTACTTCATCATTTCTTCAGTTCAATTTAGCTAGTCTATGTTCAAGAACAAGTTTCTGAGTCTCTTCTGACATCCACTTCGGTCTTTTCTTTCTTTCCTGTCTTTTTAATAACCTTTTGCTTCTTCATGTCTGATGTCTTTGATGTCATTCCACAGCTTGTCTGGTCTTTGGTCATTAGTGTTCAATGTGTCAAATCTATTCTTGAGATTGTCTCTAAATTCTGGTGAGAGATACTTAGGGTAGTACTTTGGCTCTTGTGGGCTTGTTTTAATATTCTTCAGCTTCAACTTGAATTTGCATAGGAACAATTGAAGGTCTGTTTTTCACTCAGCCCCTGGCCTTGTTCTGACTGATGATACTGAGCTTCTCCATTGCCTCTTTCCACAGATATTGTCAATTTGATTCCTGTGTATTTCATCTGGTAAGGTCCAGGTGTATACTCATCATTTATGTTGTTGAAAAAAGGGTATTTGCGATGTCTAACAAAATTCCATCATGTGATCTCTGGCATTGTTTCTATCCACAAGGCTATATTTTCCAACTACCAATCCTTCTTCATTGTTTCCATCTTTCACATTTCAAACACCAGTAATCATCAATGCATCTTGACTGCATGTTTGATCAATTTCAAACTACAAAAGTTGGTAAAAAATTTTCAATTTCTTGATCTTTGGCATTAGTGGTTGGCTTGTAAATTGAATAACAGTCCTATTAACTTCCTTGTAGGCATATGGGTATCACCCTATCACTGACAACACTTTACTTCAGGATAGATCTTGAAATGTTCTCTTTGACAATAAATGCAACACCATTCCTTTTCTATTTGTCATTCCTGGCATAGTAGACTATAAAAAAAATTGTCCAATTTAAAAACCAATACCAGTCCATTTCAGCTCACTAATGCCTAGGATATTGATCTCTATGCATTCCATTTCATTTTTGACGACTTCCAATTTTCCTAGATTCATACTTCTAACATTCCAGGTTCTGATTATTAATGGATGTTTGCAACTGTTTCTTCTCATTTTGAGTCATGCCACATCAGCAAATGAAAGCCTTGAAAGCTTTACTCCATCCACGTCATTAAGGCTGACTCTACTTTGAGGAAGCAGCTATTCCCCAGTTGTATTTTGAGTGCTTTCCAACCTGAGGGTTTCATCTTGCAGCACTATATCAGACAATATTCCTCTGGTTTTCACTGGCCAATTTTTTCAGAAGTAGAACAGCAAGTCCTTCTTCCTAGTCTGTCTTAGTCAGGAAAGTCTGCTGAAACCTGCCTACCATGGGTGACTCTGCTGGTATTTGAAATATCAGTGGCATAGCTTTCAGCATCACTGCAACATGAAAGCCACCACAATACGACAAACTGACAGATGAATGGTCAGGTGATTACATGTTGTCTGCAAACCACTGAGAATCATATCCTAGCCAAGGTGACACACAACATTAAACATTAACTGTCACAATTGGTCACTGCTAGGAAGGAAAAATCTAAGAAAAGACTGGAGGTGGGAGCATTGGTCAGCCTAAGGGAAGGAAACAAAACTAAAATTTATTTTCTATTTTCTGTCAAGTATGTTCATACTTGTTAAGTTTTTTCACCTACTCTGTGGATGATAGGTGCATGGTGTATAATCACTTTACTAAAAAAAGTAATTTGACCTTGTGCTTCTGGTTCCAAAGCCGCACCCAATAGTTGACATTTACCAGGATTGGCTGGGACACCCCTCCTTGTAGTTGACTTTAACAAAAATTGGTTGGGGAGTACCACCCAGTAGTTGACCTTTACCAGGATTACCGGGCGGGGGGTGGGTCGCGCCAAGTGACTGATAAAAACCCTAGAACAGGAAGACTCATTTGGGGCTTTCTGATCAAGAAAGAGACAAAGAGCCAACAGAGGAGTGTGTCCTTTGGACGGCGGTATACTTGCACTGTGACCCTCCCAGACAGAGTAAATTTGCCGCAACAAATGCAGCAGCTGTGACAGTACCAGAAGAAGTGGGGGCAACAGCAGACTCAGATCATGGCAGCAGAGTGTAAAGACCAAACCCCAACTGAGAGCTGGGAGGAGCGACCAATAGCTAAGCCTGCCATGTGACATAACTATTTCGTGTTTGAAAGTTTCCTGACGGGTGAGGATGAAAATTGGTTTTCAGGAAAAATAAGCAAGTCCCGTTTGAGATGCAAGGAGGTCTCCTTTTAGACATTAAGGCCCTGCGCTGGGACCCTCCTGAGCCTTGCCCTTTGTGCATCTTTGTTTCTGTTCATATCCTTTGTCTGTATCATTCTGTGTCATTAAAGTTGTTATTGCAGTTATGTTTTTTCCATGAGTTCTCTGTGACTGTCCCAATGAATTATCAAACCCAATAGAGAAAGAGTGTCATGGGGAGAACAACCGGTGTCAGAAATAGTGGAGGAGTTGTAGAAGGGGGATATATTTGACCTCTGCCTCACAGGAACCGGCTTTGTGCTAATTGTTATGGTCAGGGTTATCCTTTCAGTTGCTGTCCGAGAAAGTTCTCCCTATTACAGTAGGATCGTTGCATTTTACAAATGTAAGCAATCACCCAGAGAGACACTAAATGTGGAGGGTTATGGGTGGGGCAGGAATTCCAATCCTGGTTTCTTTTCCTTAAATCCAGTGTCAAGAGCATTCTAGGGGTGCTACAGGGAAGGGGCTGAAAGCAGCAGAAAAGTGTATAGCCACATATTCCTCACCTGCATTTCAATGGCCTAGGCTCTGGGCTTAAAATTCTCTTCCAACAAGAAGGGTTCCCTGACCCTGCTCCCTCTTCCAGATGGAGTAAGCCCCCTCTCATGTGTTCTAGTATATTGACCAGAGGACTTATTGCTTTACGGTTAATTGATCATATTCCACTTGCCCCCACTAGACTTAAAGTTTCATGAGGGCTAAAACTATGTCTAATTTGATGTGCTTACCCAGTTCCCAGCATGGGGGTGGCTATAAATAAATCGCCCAGACACTGCACGCTGAGTGAAGGAACTGCCCTGAGCCTCATTTAGATCCAGCTGGCAGTTAAAAATGCTGTCTGTGCTCAGGCATCATGCTAGGCGCTAGCATGTATTTTGTTGTTTACTAACTTCTAAAACAACCGTGTGACACAGGTATGATCATTCTTATATAACTGGTAAGGAAACCGAAGCTTGAAGAAATAAAACAATTTGCCTACTGTTACATGGCAATTGAGGATGCTATGATTTGACCTGTGACTCCAAGTTCAGTGTTTTCCCCACACCAAGCTTACTGAATACACCTCTGTGGATGCAACTTCCCATCAGGAGAAAATGTGGCTTTTGCACAAAGGGACCCTAAGATACAAGAAGAGAAAGGCCCAGGGACACTTTAAAAGCAGGCATGGTCGGTGTCAGTTGGTAAAGGGCAACTGACCAACACACTGGGGAGACTCTGGGATTAGGAGTGATCCCGATAAGTGGGGTTAATCAGAGAAGGCTAGCTTTCCTGGGGGAGGTGACGTCTGAGCCAGCATCACTAGCAGGTCTGCAATGCAGAGCTCAGCTCATCTGAAAAGCCAGCTATGCTCACTTGGAAGTGAGTGTAATTAAGCCCTTCTCTGAGCAGATGTAGATCCTGTAGGTTTGCTGGGGCTGTGCTGGTGTATTGCTAGTGCCCCCCTGTGCACAACAGAAGAATGAGCAGCTTGTGGGGTGAAGAGGTTGGTACTGTGGCTAGCTGTGGCCTTCACCCGGAGCGTGCATTTCAGTTCTCACTTCCCAAAACCTAACCCTTTGAAATGTTCCTTCAGTCTGAGTAAGAAATAAATAGGCAGATGTCCAGCTCAGAATGAGCCTTCCCTTCTATGACCCCTGCCAGTGTGAGAGAGCCAACGGCCCTGGGCCTGCTTCCTGAGGTCCAGACTGTTCTTTCCTGGTGTGGTCCAGACAAGGACAGCTGGAGAACCCCTCATGGCTCTGTCCACAAGGGCAGCAAGCCTAGGTGAGAGAGGCTTAGCCTGGGAGTCAGAGAGTGAGGGCTCCGAGAGGAGCTTATTCTCACCTCAGTTTGTTTCAAGTGGGCAATTTGTTCTCAAGATGGCATTATCTCCATCTGTACAGTATTTTTTTTTTGTACAGTAAGTTCTGGATCATAGTGGGGTTGACCCATGGGCCAAATCTTCTTGCCTCATCCCCATGCCTTCCTCGGCTCTCTGGCACAGTGGTATTTGCTTACCTCCTCTCTCCACTCCCTCCTCATTCACTCCTTTTCCCTTGGAATTAATCATAAAGAACATGGATGGTTTATGGGTTCAATAGTGTATTTAGATGAAAAAATTAAGAAGGAAGTGTGTACTGAGGTCCCTTCTGGCTGCAGCCCCACATTCTATGTAAGAGTATTTTGCTCCCCTCCAGAAGGTGAGCAGAGCTTGTGTTCCCTTGATTTCACTGCATTCAGTTTGACAGATGTTTATTTAGTGATGATTATATGCCAAATGCTACGTGAACGCCCTTCCCTGAACTGAAAATCTGGAAGAGATACCTACTTGCACCTTAGTAACTGTCATATAGGACTATAAATCTTTCCAATGCCTGTTGTTGTTGATAGTTGCCATCGAGTTAACTCCAACTCATGGTGACCCCATGTAGAACAGAATGAAACATTGCCTGGTCCTGTGCCATCTTCACTGTAGTCCATTGTTGCAGCCACATTCTATTTTGAGAGTTTTCACTGACTAATTTTTGGAGGTAGATTGCCAGGGCTTTCTTCCTAGTATGTCTTCATCTAGAAGTTGCACTGAAACTTGTGTGCCATTCGTGACCCTGCTTGTATTTGAAATATTGGTGGCATTAGCATCCAACATCATAGCAGTACACAAGATACCATGGTGTCACAAAACTGACAGGTGATAAGAAACATGAGTTGATATGATAGAGTGTTGGTAAGGAGGGAACTGGAAGCTTTTACTGATATAGTGTGGTCAGCGTAGACTACAGTAAGTACATAACAGATGCAGGTACCATAAGACTGGAAGCCGCAGAAGGTCACTGTCATGAGAATGTGTAGGAAGTTGTGGTACAAACGATGTTTGAACATCAAGATTAAAAAAGGAAGTTCACACACCCAGTGAAGCAGCTATGGGATAAAAAATTTCTAAATAGCAACATTCATTCCTTTGTTCCTTCCCTCGTTCATTGCTGGAGGCACAGATAATGCATACACAGTCCATGCTTGGAAGAAAACACAGGGGGTCAAACAGGAAAGACGCAGGATAAGCTCTTTGTCAGGAGAACACAGCCAGGAGAAGCATTGTCTTAATTAACAGTTGATGGTACTGTCCCATCTTGACAACTCACTGTTTAAGTAAGCTGTCAGTTATAAGAACTATTATTATTATTTGTTCTTACACATTTAGGGAGGATTGGGAGAGGTGGGAGGGAGAAAGGAAAGTGAGACTGTGGCGGGGGAAGGTGCATTTTAGAGGGAGGTCTATATTGGGATTCTGTTGATTGGAAAACAAAGCTTGAAAAAGAAGTTTATGAAACTTAAAAAAAAAAAAACACTTAACTTATGAATTAACCCTAACACACCCACTGATACCATCCGTCTCTCACCCACCTTCCAGCCCCCAAAACCCAAACCCATTGTTGTCAAGTTGTCAAATCATAGCTACCTTATAGGACAGAGTGGAACTGCCCCCATAGCATTCCAAGGAGCAGCTGGTGGAATCAAACTGCTGACCTTTTGGTTAGCTGCTGGGCTCTTAACCACGTGTCACCAGGGCTTCTTTCATCCCCAGAGCAGTCTAAAAATGGATGATGTGTTTTGTTTGTTTTTACCCTTCTTTTTTCCACAGCCTAAACTCTATGCTGCAGCTCTGTGCCCTCAGGCTATCCTGACACCAGCCTCGTTTTATCCATTAGAAAAATGCACTTGAAGTCTCTTGTCCTCCTGCATTAACTCCTGATTTGCTTGCCACACTGAAGAAAGAAAGGCCTTCAGCGGGAGAGTTGCTTACGTGGAGGGCTGGGGATTTGGGCAGTGGCCTCTCCTTGCCATCTCATTGGATGTCAGGGCAACCTGTGGACAGAAAGATCTCAAACCTTGCCTGTGTTACCCACCCTTGAAATCAAGAGAGTGGAGCTTATACAAGGAGCGGGACCCCACAGGACATGGAGGAGATCTACTTCTCCCCCACTGAAGAGGACAGCCACATGCTGGCTCACCATACTTTGCTCCACTGACAGGTCCAGAGGGGAAGGACAGGCCTGGATGAAGGGGAAGCACTCGAGTGCCTGGCCTGCTCCAACTCTTGACTTCATATTGGGTGACAAATGATTTGGTCCATCAAGCAAGCAAACAAACAAAAAACTCACAACCCCACCACTACCACAGCCACCAAAATGTTCACTCTGCAAAGGACTATAGGCTTGAGTTCACATGAATAAAACAATTCCCTTCACCCTCACCCCTCACCCCACTTCATATAACATCAAGCACCCCTATGAAAATGGTACCTCTTATGAGAAACATCATGTATAGCCCGAGTTTTTTTCTGGATTTTTTGTTTATGTGGTACTTCCAAATGAGCTGTCTTTTTAAACACTTTTTTTTTTCCCCCAAGCTCAATCCAAAAGTGACATTTCCATAGGTGAAATAAATGAGCGAATTTACTGTGGAAAATTTTGAAAAAATCAGACTTTTTTTTTCCTTTAAGAAATGCATTGAGGTTAAAAAAAAAAAAAGATAAAACCCTCTTTCCGTGAGAAAATACATCACAGAAGGCCCTGCATATTTCCGTTCATTTCACTGTTTAAACAATTCTATCTCCCCATTCAAACTGAGCCTGGGAAAGGGAAGTGGTGAAGAGACTGGGCACAAAAGAGTTAAACACCTTTTTCTTCTTCAGCACTATACTCCAGGGATGTGAGAAGAACCCTGGTCAATAGACAGATATATTGACTTGTTATTATTTAAAGTTGTTTAACCGGGTAGAGATAAACGAAAGCTTTCAGCAGCTGAACCATCACACAAATCACTATTAAGGTGGCATATGTGTTTGGAAGACGTAAAATCAATTCCCGCGAAGATAATGTTTTAGTCTCTATTTGAACTTGAAAACAGAAGTAAATTTTCAGCAGCAACAGCTGGGCTTGTTCCATCCAGGAGGCTCTCTATTAACTGTAGAAGGAGGGTCTTTATTACCTCTTCTAATGGTTTTCCTCTATGGTTTTGTCTTCATCAAAAAAAGCCAAATTGATTGCTGTGGTGCTATTTACTGAGGTGGCACTGGGGACAGCAACAGCTGGTGCTCACTCACCCCAGTATTTGGGCCTCCTCTTCAGTAAGTGCTGTTTATTGTTTATGAATATAAAACAATGGATCCTTGGGGGGCCACTGGTTTGACATAGGAGGTGTTTTCTTTCTCAGCTTTTCCTACTGAACTTGACTGGGTGGGAAAGTGTGTGTATAACTGAAGTGATCTCTGTGATTTAATCACACACCAAAGTTTCTCCCAGTGGGGTGTAACTACTTCTCGACATTTAACATTTAATCCCATGTTCAACGTATTTGTGTGTGTATGTGTGCATGTACATTTTGTCTTCTCGGTTCCATCCTATGCTCCTGAGAGAGAGGCCCAGGCCACAGTTGATACCACTGGGCTCCTTATTGGACTTTTTGGATATTGAAACCTGAACTTCTTAAAATGCAAGCAGTTATAAAAATAAAAGTATTGCTATTCAAGAGAGAAAAAAAAAGATGAACAAACAACTAATCAAAAACATAATTAAAAGAGACCACCTGCCCTACTGACACTGGTTTCTTTTCAGACAAAGAAATAGGCAAATTACATGGATTTTCCATTCTCAATATCTTTCCAATCTGCATGATCCCTTCCAACACCATGACTAACTCCTACATCAGACACTCATGATCACAAACTTGGGCCATGCCAACTCCCCAACCTCCCCCTACCACTTCCATCACTGCTGGTGCTTTCTCTCCATTTTACTGTATCCAACATATCTACCAAAGTCCTCTACTTAAAGAACAGTTTTGATTCATTGGCTCATTCATTTAATAAATACTAAGGCCCATCATATGCCAGGTACCATGGTAGGTGCTGGGAAAGAGTAAACACACAAACTACCAACTGTTATTGAGTTAGGCGTTGTGGGAGGAGAAGCCCTCGTGGTGCGGTGGTGAAGCATTTGGGTGCTAACCAAAAAGTCAGCAGTTGGGATCCATCAGCTGGTCCTTGGAAACTCTCTGGGGCAGTTTTACTCTGTTCTGTAGGATTGCTATGAGTCAGAATCAGCTCGACGGCACTGGGTTGTGGAAGGTGGCAGAGGATAGATGATAGATGATTGAGATTTTATGCAGAAATGTGTACTTATATTTATTTAAAATCAGTGGCTCCCATTTAAGGTGTCATAACAAGGAGTCCTGCTGTGCAGTGGTTAAGTGCTAAGCTCTTAATGGAAAATTCAGCGGTTTGAACCCACCAGCTACTGCTCCATGGGAGAAAGATGTAATAGTCTGCTTCCAAAAAGATTACAGCCTTGGAAGCCCTATGGGGGCGGGGGGGGGGGTTCCACTTTGTCGCATGGGGTTGTATTAAGTCAAAAATTGACTCGTTGGCTCCTAACAATAATAACAACAGCTTCTGTTTTCCTGCTGAATATAATCTATCGTCTATATAATCTGTCTTCCTGTGCTGTGATCTTTGTTGATCTCTCTTATTTTGTCCAAACTAGGAAAAAAGAAAAGGAAATAAATTTTTTCTCAGTTCTTTGTAGGATGGCAAGGTACTCTCCAATCTGTTGTTTCCCTGAGGCTCTTGGACTCTTGCTTGGTGTAGAATCAGAATCACAGAAGTCAACACTGCCAGTGGCTTGCTTCTCAGTGGAAAAGCTGAAAGGGTCAGTGCTGAGAAGCACAGCAGCTTTCTGGACCTAGCCCTGGTCACCAAGAGATTGTCTAGAGACTTTGCAACATTTTCTTCCAAGAGTTAGAAACACCCACCCTCTTTCTGGAAGTTCAAAAAGAAGGCAGGCTTACAAGAGACCTTTGTTGTTGACTAAACACAGTCCAGAGTGCTTTGGAACAAAGGGTCAAACCCTGAGGCCACAGGGAAATTTGGCCTTGTACTGGAAAGAACAGTGAGCTTGGAATCAGATGGGATTGCATTTAGCTCCCAACCCTAGCTTCAGGGAGGATAAAACATCACTCACAAGGTTGTTTTGAATATTATATGAGACAAGACACATGGGAGCCCCCACTCCTTGTGTGATTTCAGTAAATATATAAATGTTAGCAGCTTTCTGCCCTTGCTTTGCTCCTTTCTCCTCCCTGTGTACCTGCGTTGTTGTTGTCATAGGAGTGGGTCTGCTAAAACATAATATTTACCTTCCATTGCATTAAAACAAAAAGCTTATTCATAAGACAGTGTTCTCCACCCCTGTGACACCTCCTACTTCTTGCCCTAGCCCCTTTCTCAGCAGTTTCGAATTCAGTAAGGTAGGAATTGAGAGGAGTGAGAGGGGCAGGTTGGGGTGCTGTAACTGCCCACAGAACAGAGATCAGTACAGGAAAGAGCGAGGCAGTGACAATAGGGAATTCTGAGAGTAACTCAACAAGAAATTTACATCAAAGGGGACATATTCAAAAGAGCAGACTGATTTGGGAGCTGGAGCCACCATTACACAAGGCAGAAAATATGAAACAGAGAGATCACAAACGGGATTGTCCATGCTGCCACAGCACGGTAATGGGGACTCTGGCTGAAGCAAGAGAAGCAGAGCCTTTGTAGCTGAGGACTTGCAATGAATCCCTGTACTGTCCTAGCTGACTCAACCATGCAATGCTATTTCTCTAATAAACCATCTCCCCCTGAGACCTTTAGCAATGAAGAGACAGATACGGAAGTAATTTGGTCCTGTAACCAGAGCAACCATCCTCACAAATCTACTGTGCTTGGGACAAGTCAGAGAGCAAGAGAGGAAGTTTTCGTGAGCAGAGCTTAGCCTGCCTTCTCCCCAGAGATGGCGAGACCAGGAGAACCACGTACACTCTTTTCAGGTTCTAGGCACTAGAACATTTGAAGAGATCCTCTATGGACTTGTATCTAGTATTTTTTTGTTATGCTCCAATGACTGCACAGAGGCACAGGGAGAGGGGAAAAAGAGAATCAATGTTATTGAACATTTAGCATCTGAGCACTCTGCTAGGCACTCTGTGTGTTTTATTTCATGTGATCCCAGCAACAAATCTAAGAATATGATATTTAGCAGGGTTATCTCTCACACTAAGTTGGCATTGGTGGCTCAGTGGTAGAATTATCACCTTCCATGTAGGAGACCTGGTTTTGATTCCCAGGCAATGTACCTCGACTGCAGCTACCACCTGTCAGTGGAGGCTTGCATGATGCTGAACAGGTTTCAGTGGAGCTTTCAGGCTCAGATGGACTAGGAAGAAAGGCCTGGTGCTCTGCTTCAAAAATTACCAAATAATAACCATTGAGATTACGATGGTTCAGTCCCAAACTGATCATGGGCATGGTGCAGGACCTGGCAGCATTTTGTGTCATTGTGCCATGAGTTAGGGGTCAACTCAATGACAGCTAACAACACAATGACATCTCTATGCTATACCTTCTAGACCATCTTGTGTGGTGGTGGAGATTTAGAAGAGAGGAAATACAGAACAGAGGGTTAAGAAAAGGAATGAACTCATTGGCTATCTCTCTGTGTGAGTCATCTATTTTTCAGAGGCTGTGCTCGAACTTTTCCGTCACACCTCTCGTACACCTTATAGCAGTGTTATGGGGTAGTTACTAGCTCCACTTTGCAGATGAGTGAACTGAGGCTGTAAGAGATTACACAATGAATTCACAGGCAGACAACTAGCATATGGCAGAATCAGGATGTGAACTCAGTTCTCCCTGAATTGAAAGAGCCTGCTGCCTCCTGGTGGAGTCCTGGTGGTGCAATGGTTAAAGCAATCAACTGATAACCAAAAAGTTGGTGGTTCAAAACCACCAGTGGCTCTGCAGGAGAAAGATATGGCAGTCTGCTCATAGAAACTTACAGACTTGGAAATTCTTAGGGGGTCTCTATGAGTCGGACTCATCTCAATGGCAGTAGGTTTGGCTTTTGGTTTGCTGCCTCTTGAGCAGCATGCACACGTGGGCCTGGACTCACACGACTTTGAGGTTGCTATGTGTTTGTAGGGTCATGTTGTTGTGAGATGCTGCTGGAAACCATGGCTTACTGCTGAAATCCAGCCCTCTCTAGTTTTAAGAGGGCCTCTCTGGGATCATTGGGAAAAACTGAATAAAGCTAGAAGTATCTCTATATTCTTCAGTAATCCAAATGGAATGTATCCCTGTTAGTCAGAGTTAGGCTCTTTGAGGAGGTTTAGAAGCTTAAGCACCTTTCTGGAACTTGATTGAAAGCAAGTTAGCATCAAATTATGTGCTAAAATAACAAAGGAGGCTTGCACCACTGAAATGTAAATGGTGAATTGTAACGAAATATGTTCAAATATGCTCAGGTCCTGCTGGTCTCACATCACCCAGTTAAAAGTGATTTGGCCCTTTGTGTTAGATATGGGAAGTGTCTAATCCCATCCGGCCAGAGGGACAGCTGTGCTAGTTCCTGCCTACCTCGTTTAAATCATCTGTTACTTCCTGACTGCCTAATCAGGGAACAGCCTTTTACCCTTCCATTGCAACAAGCAATAAAAACAATACCTTTTTTTCAGACAAAATCAACATACCAAGGAAATGGAGGATGAGAAATGAATTGCAGTGTGATAATCTCAAGGAGCTAGAGTTCCCATGGAATTAAAGTGGGAGGCAGAGGAAGGAAATCAGATGTCCCTTGTGGATGACAGTGGGTATAATTAGATGACTCAGGAGAGGAAATGTTGATGGTGTTAAGCCATATCCACCTGGAGGTTCTACAGATAATTAAACTGGATATGTCAAAAACTGGATAGAACCTTATCATCTTCCCAAGTTTCCAGAATCAGAGACTGGTGCCATCTTCCACCCAGTTGGCTAAATTGCAAACTCAGAATATTCCCCATTTTTCACATTCTCCATTACCCCATGCATTCAGTCTCTCCCATTAAATCTACCCCCCAAAATTATCCCACTTGTTTGCTTCTTCCTATTCCGACTTATCATTTCTCGCCTGAATTATTTCAATTACCCCTAACTTGTTTCCCTCTTGCCAGTTTGACCAATTCACTTTGTTGCCATAGTGATTTTTCTAAATCGGAAATCTGATATAGCCACTCTCCTGATTAAATTCTTTAATGCCTCACCTATCTCCTTTAGGACAAATCCCAACATCTCGGCACTTACTGTAAATATTTTCAGAAACTGGCCCTTGCCTACTTCTTCAGTCTCATCTGTTACCATGTTGCCTTGGCCCTCACCCCACTTGGGATAATCTGCACTTGCAGTGTGCTGACTTGCTATGCTTCTCATGCTTCTGTGTGTTCGTCAAGGATGACCACTCTGCCTGTCACTCATTTGCTCCCCTTCTCTTCCCATTCCTAGTTCCTGCTCCTTTTCAAGACTCAGTTCAGGCATCTCATCTTCTGAAAGTGTACCCTGAGCCCTTCTGTCCAGGTTACATGCCCTCTACTGGGCTTTTCTAGCCTTTGAGCAACTTCTACCATGTTGTGCTATAATTTTTAATCCTCCACTGGACTGGGACATTCTTTTTTGTACAGGTAAAATTTTAATTGCGTTATCCTGGTCGCTGCTATCTTTTGCATATCTAAATACATGAAACATCCTTTAAAGTTTATTCATATTATCTAAATATATGATTTTTACATAATATTTTTATTATTTTCCTGTTTCAGCATAAAGGAAATAATTTTTATTTTTTTGATTGTGCTTTAAGTGAAAGTTTACAAATCAAGTCGGTCTCTCATACAAAAACTTATATACACCTTGCTATGTACTTCTAGCTGCTCTCCCCCTAATGAGACAGCGCACTCCCTCTCTCCATCCTGTATTCTAGTGTCCATTCAACCAGCTCCTGTCCCGCTCTGCCTTCTCATCTGGCCTCCAGACAGGAAAGCCTGGGACATTCTTAAGATAGCTGCTCTGTCTCTTATCTTTGTATCCTCAGTCCATGCCTTATATTAGCTATTCGGTACATGTTTCTTGGATTGAAAATTAAGTTCTACTATCTCTATTTTCTCAATGCTTCCATGGAAGTCTACCAAAAAAACCTATTGATGTCCCTTTCCAAACTTGCATCCTTGAGTAATCTAGCACACAGAAATTTATTCCTCTTTTTTTCAACATCAGGAAAGACATAACATATAAGATGTGATTCTCATTTTTAGGAGAAAGAGAGTTGAGATTATAGCTGATAGAAATTCAGGAAAGTGATGACATTGAGGGAAGAAAAGGCATAAAAGCTAATATGTATTTTGCAACTAACTAATGTATACCAAAGAGATGTGGGGGCACAAAGTTTTAAGAGCTCGACTGTTAACTGAAAGGTTAACGTTCGAACCAACCCAGCAGCTCCATGGGAGAAAGACTGGTGATCTGCTTCTTAAAGATGACAGCCAAGAAAACACTACGAGGTGGTTCTACTCGATCACACGGGGTTGCTATGGGTCAAAAATTACTTGATGGTATCCAACAGCGTAAAATGTATCAGGCGTTATGCTAAACATCCTTACCTATTTGTATCTACTAATTATTACAGCCGGTCTTCTGAAGTATTTTTAGCACTATATTGCTAAACTAAAACTAAAGTTCAGAGAGGATAAGAAATTGGGCCAAGTCAACTCAACTGGTAATTTGTGAGGCCAGAATTTAAAATCAAGTTTCCCAAAACTACACAGTGATATGCAATGTCTCCAAAGAAAAAAATACTTGCCTTGAGGACTCAAACTGTAAAAAAGGAAAAGTTATATAGGAGGTAGCAGACAACAGAAAGTTCAAAGACTGTAAATATTCTTATTTTTGAAATAAGAGATGCCATTAAACACTTGTGTTAAGTGAAACAGATATTTCATCCTCAATCCCTGAGTTTCATCAGGAGAAACTCAGTTCAGAGAAAACTATCGAGCCAGTTCATACTTAACCTCTGCCTACCATCCTTCAGTGCCTGCTAATAATTATAGTTTTCTCTTTCCTTCATCAGCAAGGCTCATGGAACTTTGACTTCCAATGAAAGGTAATATTCTCAAGAATCTTGTGTTAGAATAATTTTTTTATATTCCAGCCAGTTTTAACATTCTAGATGACATCTCTCCTTCTCGGGGGGACTTGTGTCGGCTTTATCACAAGTTGCCTAGGGTGAACTGATAACCAAGTATAGTTTTAACTCCTTTCACAGCATCATTCACTCAACAAACATTTATTAATTATATCAAAAAGTACTTAAACACTGAATGAGCTATGGTCCTGGCAAAGTATTTTTTTCTGTAGTAATAAATCTGTGAACCATGCCCACTGCATATATTAGCTGCCTGCATCCCAGCTTCTCATTCTTAGGGAGGAGGATGAAGAAAAAAGGAAGCCTCCTAGTGATATTTCACTATTTGGTCCTACTGTAGTCTTTTTTTTTTTTTTTTTATATCGCTATCATTAATAGTTGAAATATTAAACTGTAATTGTTCTTTTTATACAGCTGTTTCCATTTTCTATATGTGAGCTCCTTAAAGGGAGTTCTTCACTATGTTCAACGGATGAATGAATGAATAAATAAATCAATGTGGAAGATTGAGACAAAAACATTTCCTGGTGACCAGATGAGCATGGTAAAGGAAGGGAGCATCATTTATGTCTTGAGGGTTTTGGTTTTCAAGACTGTGACCACAGGGTCTGGTATCAATGAATGCCAAACTTTAATTTTCATCACATAAATAATTTATTCAACAGAAACTCTGGGGAAAAGAAGGGGGGGGAGGCAAATTCCAGCTGAGGTACCTTCTCTCTTCCTTCAGTCATTTGTCATGTTCTTTGCATGAAAATTAAACATCGATATCTGCTCATCCAAGTGTTTTCACTCCACTTCCAATTCTCCGAGTTTTCCCTGCTTTAATATATCTTGGTAGGAACAGGTATGCCCTTATATATCTCTGAAGGAATTTCACTATGTATATGTTTTTAACAGGGTGTATTTTGGGAGAAGATAACAAATGCATCCAATCATTTAGCTGCCTTGCTTAAGAATAACTAGATAAAGCCTCCTTTGCTGAATGGAGAGATAACAGCTAAGATTTTCATTACCTCGAAGTGGGCTGGTAAATAGGTATGTCTGCCAAAGGTTAGTTGAAGAATGCCTGGTGAGTGGATTGACGGGTGGGGGAATGGATAGTTGGTTCAAATAAATAGATGGGAAACAGTCACTTTAGGGAGGTAGATGAGGGTATAGATGAAATAAAGGTTAGATAAATGGGAAAATAATATGTGAATGGATAGGTGAGTGGTTAGTTGATGGAGGAATAAATTGGTGCGTTGATGATTGATGGAGTTGAGTGGCCAGATGGAATGAAAGGATGATAAATGCCTGTGCCAGGAGAAGCAGATGGATGGGTATGTGACTATTGCAGACTGAACGGGAGCAGGAGAGGATCAGGCTGGATGGGAAGATGATGAAAAGGAAGAAGAAAAAGGAGAGAAAAAAAGGGAGCACTAAAGGCATTGGTTGATTAGGGGAACTGTAAATCAGTTTCTTCAACAGTCATGATTTTACAACGAGCCTAGGGAAATTGGAAACTCTCAATCATTGGTCCCAAGCATTTTCTTGGCATTTTAATTTTCAAAGAACATACATCTAGTATCTTATATTATCTGTGGTCCGTCCCCAGGGGAGACTGAGTCAAGAGAGATCAAGGATTAGCCCTTGTCTACACAGGAAGCCAGCAAGAACACAAGCCTCCTGACATTAGGTTTTTGCCAGAGAAGCTAGCATTCTCTAAAATTTACTGAAGAATTTTAGTTTCCTTTCTGCTGAGTTCCTAAACCATAGTCTGCCACTGACCCTAAGCCCTGTTTGGGAGCAGTCCTAAGAAACTCCACAGTTGAAAGAAATAAATATTTGTCGAAGGATTTTAGAACTAGAACAAACTAAGAGGTCTAAGTAAATTCACAAGTGATCCAGATGAGAAAACAAAGCCTAGGAAGGTCAAGTGCTCAGTTCAAGGTCACAAAGTAGTTAATGACAGAACTGGGAAGGCTTAAATGATATATAAATGGTTGGTGAGAAGCTGGTCTGTAGGAGGTAGATATACATCCCTTCAGAAAAGCAGATGAATGTGTGACTAAGGTAGAGGAGTTAGAGTTTTAATGGAAGAGGAAGATGTTTCAAACAAGAAAATCAGAGAAAAAGAGCTCCTTCTCCAGGTTTCCTTATTATGATATTACCCATATGTGCACTCCACTAAAATGTAAGATGGAGAAAAATTAACCTATTGTCACATTCTTTTAAAAACAAATATACAGGAGGTGGGGCAAGATAGTGGAGTAGTCAGACACTTCCAGTGGTCCCTTTTATAACAACCCCCCCCCCAAAGTGAATTGAATATATCACAATCTAGGAGCTCTGAACATTAAAGGCAAGTTAAGAAATCAGACTGAGTAGCAGGGAGAGGGAGAGATGGTTCAGAAGCAGCAAGGAATTGCCAGACCTGACCTGACAGGAACCGGCATCCCGCAGGCTGCATCCACTGGAATGGTGTGAGCAAGGTGAGACAAGCAGTGGTATTTGGGAGAGACCTAGCAGCAGAGAGTTCACTCAGGCCTCCAGGGTCAGCAAAGAGTGGCGCTTCAAGCATAAGTACTTGCCTCTAATCTACTGCATGGACCAGAAAACACCCCTTTGGAAAAAACTATCTCCCATTTAACTCACCCTTCCCTGCTCTGCACCAGATGCTGAGCTGGTTTCAGTGATAGTTGCTTTCCCTGCACTGGAAGTAACATGTGTTGTGCACCCTGAGCCATCCTTCTGGTCTTGGAGAAGGAAAAAGTTATAAACAGGGAGGAAAAATAACCTGCGAAACTGAGCTGGGAACTCAGGGCAGAAACAGCTCTTTGCCTAAGAAAAAGCATAAGTGGTCCTCGGACTTTGAATGCTTTTCACCACTGCATAGACCTGTGTGGGCCCATTTCAACAGCATAGGCCCTCATTAAAAAAAAAAAAAAAAAAATTTTTTTTTTTTATTAGCAGAGTATAATAGGATATATACCTGAAGTCTAACTTCAACTGTTTCAGCTATATGGTAGAGAGGTAGGCTCATGACATTTGACACCACTCTGCCTATAATGGAGGGTCCTCACACACCCATATCAGGGGCCTGAGGACTGGTGGCTTGGCCCACATCACCTAGACACCCTCCACTGGGGTCCAAGGAAAAGTGATGCCTCCCAGTCCTTACAGCCAACAACACTGGGTGCCCAGAGTCTGGCTGCAAAACCCACCCACCTAGGTGCTCTAGGGAACAGGGGCATGCTTTCTTCACAGACACTCAGGGACAGTTGTCAGTCCCCTACCTTGTTCAGCAGGTGAGTCCCTAATACAGCCAGATAATTGTGCCTACACCAATCACTTCTGCTCATCTAAGACTGTAGGTGAGAACCTGCACCACACACTTGGTGACTGATTATCTGGACACCTGAGCTGAATCCATACAAGAAAAGTAAACAGACTCCTAGGCTCATATGCCTAGTAACAACTCTAACCACCTGGTGACAGGACGTTTGAGCTTCAAAGTTACCAATAATCAAGCTAGCTGACTTGAACAGCCTATTTGGGCATATCAAAACAAAACAAAACAAGAAGCTATGACACAGTAAGCAAACATAAAATAAATAAATACAATAATTTATTGATGGCTTGGAGACAATAGTCAATATCAAATCACATAAAGAGGCAGACCATATCAGCTTCAGCAAGCTCCCAAAACAAAGAATCAAGAAATCTTCCAGATGAAGAGAATTTTCTGGAACTACCAGAGGTAGAATACAAAAGATTAATATATAGAATGGTTCAAGAGATCAGGAAGATCACCAAAATGCAGAACAAACCAAGGAATGCACAGATATAACATTAGAGGAATTTAAGAAGATTAGAGAAGAACATAACGACAAATTTAATAGGCTGCAAGAATCACATAGAGAGAAAGCAAACAAATTCAGAAGATTAACAATAAAATTTCAGAATTAGACAACTCAGTAGAGTCATAGGAGCAGAACTGAGGCAATGGAAGTCAGAATTAGTGAGACTGAAGATAAAGAACTAGACATCAACATATTTGAGGAAAAATCAGACAAAAGAATTGAAAAAAAAATGAAGAAACCCTAAGAATTACGTGGGACTCTATCAAGAGAAATAACTTACAAGAGATTGGAGTACCAGAATGGGGAGGGGAGTATAACAGAAAATACAGGGAGAATTGTTGAAGATTTGTTGGCAAAAAGCTTCCCTGATATCATGAAAGATGAGAAGATATCTATCCAAGATGCTCATCAAACCCCACACAATGTAGGTCCCAAAAGAAAGTCACCAAGACATATTATAATCAAACTTGCTAAAACCAAAGATAAATAGAATTTTAAGAGTGGCTAGAGATGAATGAAAATCAACTACAAAGGACAGTCAACACGACTAAGCTCAGACTACTCAGCAGAAAACATGTAGGCAAGAAGGCAATGGGACTACATATATAAAGCCTTGAAGGAGAATTGCCAGCCAAGAATTACATATCCAGCAAAATTGTCTCTCAAATATGAAGGCAAAACTAGGACATTTCCAGATAAATAGAAGTTCAGGGATTTTGCAAAAAACAAACCAGAATTATAAGAAATAAAAAAGCCAGTCCTCTGGTTCAAAAATAAAAAAATATCAGATAACAACTCAAGACTTGAACACAGGACAGAGTAACCAGATATCAACTCAGATAGGGAAGTCACAAAATAAGATGCTCAAAGTAGGGAAACAGACATGTTATTATGTAACAGATGACAACATTAAATCAAAAAAGACAGACTAAAAATGTAGTCATAGTTCTTTCACATAAAGAGGAAGTCAGGGCAATATAAAGAATTAAAAGTTTGGATTAAACTTAGAAAAATAGGGGTAAATATTATGGTAACCAAAAAGGAAACTAAGAATTCTACACATCAAAATAAAAAACAAGAAAAACTTAAAGATTCAGCAAATACAAAATCAACAACAGTGAAAAAGAAGAAAAGACAATATATAAACTAATCAGTGCAGAAAATTAAGTGGAAAAAAGAAACTGTCAACAACATATAAAAAAAGACATCAAAATGACAACACTAAACTCATACCTATCCATAATCATGCTAAATATAAATGGACTAAATGCACTAATAAAGACAGAGAGTGGTAGAATGAAGAAAGAAGAAAAAGAACACGATCCATCTGTATGCGGCCTACAAAAGGCACACCTTAGACCCATCTATACACTGCCTACAAGAGACACACCTTAGACCCATCTATATGCTGCCTACAAGAGATACACCTTAGACTTAGAGACACAAACTAAAACTCAAAGAATGGAAAAAATAAATATATATATCAAGCAAACAACCATCAAAAAAGAGCAGAAGTGGCAATATTAATTTCTAACAAAATAGACTTTAAAGTAAAATCCACCACAAAGGATAAGGAAGGTCATTATATAATGATCAAAGGGACAATATACCAGGAGGATATAACCATAATAAATATTTACACACCCAATGACAGGGCTCCAAAATACATAAAACAAACTCTAACAGCATTGAAAAGAGAGATTGACAGCTCCACAATAACAGTAGTAGACTTCAACATGCCACTTTTGGTGAAGGACAGAACATCCAGAAAGAAGCTCAGTAAAGACACATAAGATCTAAATGCCACAATCAACCAATTTGACCTCATAGGCATATACAGAACACTCCACCCAACAGCAGCCAAGCATATTTTATTTTCCAATGCACATGGAACATTCTCCAGAATAGGCCACATATTAGATCACAAAGCAAGCCTTAACAAAATCCAAAACATTGAAATATTACAAAGCATCTTTTCTGACCATAAAGCCATACAAGTAAAAATCAGTAACAGAATAAGCAAGGAAAAAAAAAATCAAACACATGGAAACTGAACAACACCTTGCTCAAAAACTACTGGGTTATAGAAGAAATTAAGGACGGAATAAAGAAATTCATAGAATCCAATGAGAATAAAAACACTTCCTACGAGAACTTTTGGAACACAGCAACAGTAGTGCACAGAGGTCAATTTATAGCAATAAATGCATACATCGAAAAAGAAGGGCCAAAACCAAAGAATTATCCCTACAACGCAAACAAATAGAAAGAGAACAGCAAAAGGAGCCATCAGGCACCAGAGAAAGCAAATAATAAAAATTAGAGCAGACTTAAACGAAACAGAGAACAGAAAAACAACTGAAAGAGTTAACAAGACCAAAAAATGGTTCTTTGAAAAGATCAAAAATATTGATAAACCATTGGCCAAACTGACAAAAGAAAAACAGGAGAGGAAGCAAATAACCCAAATAAGAAATGAGGTGGGCGCTATCACAACAGACCCAACTGAAATTAGAAGAATCAGAATACCATGAAAAGTTGTACTCTAACAAATTTAAAAACCTAGAGGAAATGGACAAATTTCTAGAAACATATTGCCTACCTAAACTAACACAAACAGAGGTAGGACAACTAAAGAAACCCATAACAAAAGAAGAGATTGAAAAAGTAATTTTAAAAAACCCAACAAAAAAAGCCCTGGACCTGACGGCTTCACTGGAGAAGTCTACCAAATTTTCAGAGAAGAGTTAATACCACTACTACTAAATGTATTTCAGAGCATAGTAAAGGATGGGATACTCCTGAACTCATTCTATGAAGCCAGCATAACCCTGATAGCAAAACTAGGTAAAAACACCATGAAAAAAGAAAATTATAGACCTATATCCCTCATGAACATAGATGCAAAAGTTCTCAACAAAATTCTAGGCAATAGAATTCAACAAAATATAAAAAAAATAATTCACTATGACCAAGTGGGATTCATACCAGGTATGCAGGGATAGTTGAACACTAGAAAAACAATGTAATCCATCACATAAATAAAACAAAAGACAAGAACCACATGGTCTTATCAATTGATGCAGAAAAGGCATTTGACAAAGTCCAACACCCATTCATGATAAAAACTCCCAGCAAAAATAGGAATAGAAGGGAAATTCCTCAACATAATAAAGGGCATTTATAGAAAGCCAACAGCCAACATCATCCTAAATGGAGACTCTGAAAGCATTTCCCTTGGGAATGGGAACCAGACAAGGATGCCCTTTATCACCACTCCTACTCAACATTGTGCTGGAGGTCCTAACCAGAGCAATTAGGCTAGAAAAAGAAATAAAGGGCATCCAAACTGGTAAGGAAGACCTAAAAGTATCTCTATTTGCAGATGATATGATCTTATACACAGAAAGCCCCAAAGAATCCACAAGAAAACTACTGGAACTAGCAGAAGAGTTCAGCAGAGTATCAGGATTCAAGATAAACATATAAAAATCTGTTGGATTCCTCTACACCAACAAAGAGAACATTGAAGAGGGAATCACCAAATCAATACCATTTACAATAGCCTCCAAGAAGTTAAAATACTTAAGAATAAAACTTACCAGAGATATAAAACACTTATACAAAGAAAACTGCAAGATACTACTGCAAGAAATCAAGAGAACTACTTAAGTGGAAAACCATACCTTGCTCATGGTTAGGAATACTCAACATTGTGAAAATGTCTATTCTACCCAAAGTGATCTATAGATATAATGCAATCCTGATCCAAATTCCAATAGACGGGGAAACAAATCACCAACTTCATATGGAAACAGAAGCGGCCCCAGATAAGTAAAGCATTCCTGAAGAAGAAGAACAAAGTGGGAGGCCTTACTTTACCTGATTTTAGAACCTATTACACCACCACTGTAGTCGAAACATCCTGGTGCTGGTACAACAACAGGTACATAGACCAATGGAACAGAATTGAGAACCCAGACACAAATTCATCCACCTACAAGCAGCCAATATTTGACAAAGTCCCAAAGTCCATTAAATGGGGGAAAAGACAGAGTCTTTAACAAATGGTGCTGGCATAACTGGATATCCATCTGCAAAAAAATGAAACAAGACCCATACCCCACCGCATACACAAAAGCTAACTCAAAATGGATCAAAGATCTAAATTTGAATCTAAAACAATAAAGATCATGGAAGAAAAAATAGGGACAATGCTAGGAGCCCTAATATATGGTATAAACAGTATACAAAACATTACTAACAATGCACAAACACCAGAAGAGAAACTAGGTAACTGGGAGCTCCTAAAAAAATCAAACACTTAATGCTCATTCAAAGACTTCACCAAGAGTAAAAAGACAACCTACACACTGAGACAAAAAGCTATGACAAATTCCATCAGTACCTAATCTCTAAAATATACAAGATACTGCAAAACCTCAACAACAAAAAACAAATAACCCAGTTAAAAATTGGGCAAAGACTATGAAAGAGCACTTCACCGAAGAAGACATTCGGGAGGCTAAAAGACACATGAGGAAATGTTCACTATCATTAGCCATTAAAAACCAAAACTACAATGAGATAACATCTCACTCCAACAATCCAAAAAACACAAAATGATCAGTGTTGGAGAGGTCGTGCAGAGACTGGAACACCTATACACTTCTGGTTGGAATGTAAAATGGTACAACCACTTTGGAAATCAATTCGGTGCTTTCTAAAAAGCTAGAAATAGAACCACCATATGATCCCACAATCCCACTCCTTGGAATATATCCTAAAGAAATAAGAACCCTTACACGAATAGATATATACACACCCATGTTCACTGCAGCACTGTTTAAAATAGCAAATAGTTGGAAATAACCAAGGTGTCCATCAACAGATAAACACATTATGGTATATTCATACAATGGGATATTACGCAACAATAAAGAACAATGATGAACCCGTGAAACATCTCATAACATGGAGGAATCTGGAAGGCATTATTCTGAGTGAAATTAGTCAATCACAAAAGGACAAATACTGTATGAGAACACTATTGTATGAGCTCAAGAAAAGGTTTAAACACAGAAGAAAACAATATTCGATGGTTACGAAGGTGGGGAGGGAGGGTGAGGGATAGTCACTAATTAGATAGTAGATAAGAAATATTATAGGTAAAGAGAAAGACAACACACAATACTGGGCTAAACCAAAAGCTAGGAAGTTTCTTGAATACAGCCAAGCACTTCGAGGGCCAGAGTAGCAGGGGAGGGGGTCAGGGGACCACGGTTTCAGGGACATCTAGGTGAATTGGCATAGCAAAGTGTATTAAGAAAGCTTTCTGAATTCCACTTTGATGAGTGGAGTCTGGGGTCTTAAAAGCTAGCAAGTGGACATCTAAGATGCATCAGTTTGCCTCAACCCACCTGGAGCAAAGAAGAATGAAGAACACCAAAGGCAAGGAAAATATGAGCCCAAGAGCCAGAAATGGCCACATAAGACAGAGACTCCATCAGCCTGAGAACAGAAGAACTAGATGGTGCCTGGCTACCACCAACAACTGCCCTGGCATGGAACGCAACAAAGAATCCCTGGATGGAGCAGGAGAAATGCTCTAATGGAGCAGAAGAGTGGGGTGTGGGACCCAAATTCTAGTAAAAAGACCAGACTTAATGGTCTGACTAAGACTAGAGGGACCCCAGAGATCATGGTCCCCAGGCTCTCTGTTAGCCCAAAACGAAAACCATTCCTGAAGCCAACTCTTCAGACAAAGATTAGACTGGACTACAAGACATAAAATGATACTGGTAAGGAGTGTGCTTCTCAGCTCAAGTAGATGCCTGAGACTATGAGGGCAGCTCTTGTCTGAAGGTGAGATGAGAAGGCAGAGGGGGAACAGGAGCTGGCTGAATGGTCACGGGAAATACAGGGTGGAGAGAAGGAGTGTGCTGTCACATTGTAGGGAGAGCAAATAAGGTCACATAACAATGTGTGTATAAGTTTTTGTATGAGAAACTGTCTTGAATTATAAACTTTCACTTAAAGCACAATAAAAAAAAATGTATAGCATAGTCACCATATGTCCTTAAATTTACTCTTAAAAAAAGAAATGGTGATGTCTAGTGGGACTCCATGCAGTTCAGAGTAGAACTGCACTACAAAGAATTTTTAATTGCTGTGATCTTTTCAGAAGTAGATCGCCAGGCCTTTTTTCTGAGGCACCTCTGGTGGATTCAAACCACCAACCTTTCACATAATAGCTGAATGCTGATCTATTTGCACCACCCAGGGACTTACCTTTGTCAAACTGGTGCTTAAGCCAAGGGAACCAAGCAGCAGGAACTGTTCAGGAGCACAGTGCCCAAACTGGACAGTGTCTGGGTATCATTTTTCTGAAGCTTCTCTTCTGGTTTCTTTTTATCCTGAGTCAGTAAATACTTTAGACTTAGGTTGCGCTGTACTTTATATTATTTTTAAGCTGTACAGATATTTGATCACAGGAGTAATGTGGAAAGTGCCTAAATAGATTGTCTTCTATTATGTGTGTGTGTTTGTGCACGTGTGTAAGATAGAGAGAGAGAGGAAAAATGAGAATGTATTTTTAGGCTACTCAGTTTTCTACCTGCAGCTACTTCCCAAGCCAGGCATGTGAGAAGCGTCACTTGCCTCACTTTTCTCTGTTCCTGGACTTTCAATGAGATATCCTAATAAACAGCCTCCCAAAATTACAAATTTCTTCGAACTTTATTGATACACTGCACAATCACAACCATCTTGTATTCATCCTGAATTAGAAAAGGTTACAACTACAATGTAACATGCACAAAATTCAGGTAGTGTATTCACCCTTAATACAATAATTGACAGAAATCAAGTTCTTTGTTGATTTTTGAAAAAAACAAACAAACAAAAAAATGAAAAAGAAATCTAGAAGGCCGACGAAGTTATAACCTTGTATCATGTGATAAGTTTTTAAAGCATTTGAACATAGATTCATTTTAAGGGTACTTGTGAGAATGGGCACACCCATTGTCTGACACAGCTATAACGGCACCACTGATAAGTCATAATATTTTTTAATCTAGAGGACTCTGAACTTGACAGATACATTTTCGTACACCCACACATTCCTCACAACGGCACTTTACATGTCACAAAAATTTTTGAATGAGTAAAAATGCTCCCTTTCACGAACACAAGGGCAGCTGTTATTACTTATCATTGTTATTATTAATATCCTTGAAAATCTGCCAAATAGTGTATAATGTGGCTTCAAGAGAATGATAGAGGGCTCACAATCTTTCTTCTCCACTCAGTGCTGTGGGACAACGGTGTACCTCTGAAAGGACATCACTGAAAGAAATAAAAAGAACTTCCTTTCAAATGCTGGAAATGAAACTTAGCTGACTACTTTCAGGTGGAAGACAACTGCAGCTAATTAAGTCCATTCCACGTTCCTTTGGACTCCAAGTAGTCTGCACCTGAAGGCTAAATTGCACTGAATCTACTGTATCTTTCTGCCACATCTTTTAATTGCAAACTTACTTCTTCCTCCTTTCATTTACATCTCTTATCTTAAGCAAGAAATGAGGGAAATGAGACTGGCATTTTTATTTGTTTGCTTTAGTGATCATTAGATGTTCTCATCATACGGTATCTTTTTGAAAACGTTGCCCTCCTTGTTACACACCTGTAAAATTTTCTGCAATTGCTCAAACTTATTTCTCTTAAAAGAAAAATGACAGGGAAGCTCTGAGTAGTAGGAAGGGAGGCAACCGGGCATGAGAGTTTCCGGAAATTGAGCTGGTAAAATATAAAAACAAAAAGATTCTCACTATTAAAGAAGAAAAAAAAAAATTGCATTTTTTTCCAGAAAGCAAAATTTTATGCTGTTTTCCCTGATTCTGAAGGGACTAAGGTTGGCTGTTGTTTGGCTGGGTCCAGCTATAGCAGAACAAGTTTTCCGCTTGGCAGGACTTAGGGTCAAATTGAGGACCCTGAGGGCCCTGCCTCTACATCGCACCTCAGTTCGTCAATTCCTGCGCTCCTTCTTCTGAGGTGGTTGATGACAGCCCCTGCACAGACATTTCCACTGGCCCTGGGGGCATCAACCCAAGTTGACTGCTCAGCTCATAAGCGCTCCTGATGCAGTGACAGGAGTTTTCTTTGGGAGCAACTGCCCACTCTGGAATTCTCTGTGCTTTTTCTGTGATAGTTCTTCTGACATTAGGTAGAACTTCTAACTCTTCTTTTTTGAGAATAATTGACTAGATTGATACAGAGACAGATCCTTAAATTCAGTCTTTGTCGTGGAATGTCTGGAGTTCTAGAGCTCACTTCTCACCTAAATTTTGAGAACAAACGTGTGAAATATGTCCTCGAAAATGAGGCCTATGTTTCAAGGAAAGGGCTTTTGGGTCAGTTTTTGATACAAAGTCCAATTTTTGTTGTTGTTGTTCAGTTGAGCACAGTTGCAGCAGGACAACCAGGCACAATGCTCACTTCATAAAATCCATGCATGTTTTGACAGTCACTTTCCTGTACGCCCCCTTTCAATTAAAACAAGAATGAGAACAACTAAACACCCTTATTTAGTCTTGCAGAGACTATGTCAGGCACATGACATTAAACTACTGAAAACAAGCTTGGCCAGGCTGTAACACGATCACTTTCACTGGCATTACTTTGGTGAATGTACATATTAATTTTGTTTTGGGAAGGGGAAGAAAGGTTTCATAGCAATTACTTTGCTGAATTCTTCTTGCTTAATATCTTGATAAGCCTTTTTGGTTTCTTTCCCATGTGGAAAACCCATGAAGAGCTATAGGTTGCTCAGGACTTGGTTACTTTTTTCCTCCTTCGCACCCTGCCTCACATTAACACCCTGAACAACTGACCTTATCCATGGACCGTCCATATGTGAAGCTGAAAAGACATATGTCAGTGTGGATATTGTCTTTAGTAAGCATTTGTAGTTCTATGTGCTTCAAAGCATTGAACAGGTCCTGCCACATGGAGGCCCCCCCACCAAAGTAACCCAAACGAGTAGAAGCTGGAGGATATTTCATTTGTTTCATTTTCATTCCCATTAACCCAATTGCCTTAGGTTTTATTTACTTGGCTATCTTGGTCCCAGACAGAGGAGGAGTGACTGTGGATTTTTCCTCTGAAACATGGAGAAACAAGGTGCTTCCTGTGTTCAGCGGAAAGGGTAGCACAGAGCTCCCTAGTGACTCCTTGGCGAGGCTGCCTTGTGTTTGAAAGGCTTCCGTGGCCTTCCTGGCCAAAAGGAGGATGGATGTCTTCCTTTAGAATGTCTTGGAGTGTAGAACACATGCAACTTGTACATTTTAAGCACTGTGTTCTCAAAGACCATCTTCTCCCTACAAACTCCACATTTGTTAACATCAAAGTAACAAATTTATTATCAGTAGAACACTCAAATGACAAGTTTCTCATCTAGTGTCTGACACCAATCTACTCCAGTTGCTGAATGTGGTGACAGATCTGAAATATTTGTGTCTGACCTTTAATTCTGACTTTGTACCTACTCAGAGTTGTCCCCGGAACTTGGAATGCATATACTGCTTTGCGCACATCATTTATGTTTCCAAAACCTGGCTCCTGGCAGCTCACTGAGAAATGTAGATGTCTGTTTACTGCTGGCAAATCTAGTATTAATTTCATACACCAGCTCTAACACTTGTGACAACACCTAGATTTTTGGATGCCAAGACAGCCTATATTTGTGCGTGTGTGTGTGCGTACATTTTCCCCTCACTGTATATGTCATGCTCACGTACCATCATAGATAGAAACAATGAGGGTATTTGTATCAGAGGAAGAAGATCAATTAAACATAAGGGAGTGGAACTCTAAGGGGCTCTTGTTTGTTTGTATATTTAGACTTTGGACCTGAAATTCTTTTCCAGTTGAGGGCAGGGAAGACTTATAAGAAAATCATTGTTGGTGTTTCTTTCTCTTTCTGTTCAGTAGGTTAATCTCAAAAGCATGGGTCAAGAGGAGGAGAGCCCTGTGTGATCTTTACTGCCATTCTTTCTGGATAACAGACTCTCTGGTGACTGGGTCCTTCCTGTCCCTGGGGACAGCAGTGTCAGATCAGCTCTTGTTGGTAAGCTGGATCTGCTTTGAGCTTGGAGAGCTAGTAAAATTCTTCCCCAAAGCCACTGAAGGAGCAGCCCACATCAGAGGAAACTGTGTGTCACTTACACTCTCCCCTTCATGTTTGCAGTGTTGTGTTAATCAAGTGCTTGGAAATTAAGTCGGTTGCTCAAGTGCCCTCAGCTCAGAAGAGCTTCCTGAAACAAATACCAGAGTTGTCAACATACCCGCCATGCAATTGGCCTCCATCAGCTTTTTGCTGGCGAGTTTCCAAACAGATGCCACCAAAATTGGAGCAGAGAGAAGACAATCGCTGACATCATCTTACTCAGGGAGGTGGACTGCTCTTTTCACATCACAAAAGCAAATATGTGAGTGCGTGCATGTATGTGTGTGTTTTCTTACACTCTTGCTATTATGGAAAGCCAGCCATGGAGCAAGTCCTTAGGTTCCTGACGTGCACTTTCTTGAATGGCTGGGAGAAGCATGAAAGTTGGTACCTTTGTCCATCAAATACAAAAGAAAAAACAAAGTACTGATCAAGGCTTTTCCAGGGCTGATCTGTTTCCCAAGAAGCTGTTCTAGGAAACACAGTCTCTTCTGGGAATAGCAAGAACTGGTTACTAGGCTGGTACTTTGCTCCATCAGTTAACTGAGCCCTCTTTGGGTGGCAAAGAGTCCATGGCACAGGGTATTGCTTTTCTATGTTGTTAGCCTGTGAGATCATTGGCTTTCACATGGGAAGCTGATAGGTAGATTTGAAGATACCAATGTCTGCTGTGGTGGACTAGAATTGAATAGAGTGGGGTCAATACAATCTGATTAGAGATTAATATGACAATGAATAAACAGTGAGTAGTGAGAAAAAAATATAAAGAAACATTAGATAATTACATTGATAGCTTGACAGAGTGATTGCTAGAGAGGAAGACAGGTAGGTAGATAATTGGAAGGATAGGTAAATCAGAAAGTTGGGTAAATGGATAGCCATATCATTACTTTGATAAAACTTAAAGAATCAACTATATATTGATAGTGTTTTATGGGCTGGCCAGCATTGTTTTAAAGAGAAGTTCTATCTTCAAAGTGCCTTCCCCATTTTTGGTCATGACTTCCACATTTTTAGTTCTTCCCTGGAGGCTGAGCTCCATGCCTCTAATCCCTGTAGCTAGTAGACTAAGCAGATAGGGCAGAGTGGCTAGACAAGATCACAAGATTTTACAATATATATATGTATGCGCATCTAGATATATTGAGACACCTTCTCAGAAAGAAAAGATGTGAACCCTAATGTAATTAGATAATAAGCTTGGAGCGAGGGATATGTACACTATAATCAGGAAATGGTCCAAGTCTTCTAAGACACAGATAATAGGACACATAGATGTAACTCTTGCTGTGCACTATAAGTCAAGTTGTGTCTTCAGGGTGTTTATCATGAGGCACGTTTTTTGCCCAAATGGAGCTTATGGTTTGGTATGCATGGAGATGGTAGTGGTGGTGATGCAGAGAGAAGCAGAGGAAAGGGAAGGGCCAAGGTAGCAGGAGCAGATTCCATTTTTGAACGCACCAATGAATGATATTATCCTACACGTAGTAAAACCCTGCCCACCCTCCCCCAACCCCATTCATTGAAGCTGGAAAAAAGTCAAACAAACAAACCAAAACAAAACAAAAGAAGATCAGAAACAAATGAAACAGCCCAAACTGGTTTGCCCTCCACAGTGCAGAGTAAAGTCTGTGGTTGGAGAAGCAGGTGTTGCTCAGAGGACCTATGCTTTCTTATCAAAACTTGATGAAGAAGTGGGCAAAGAGGGTCCCTGCTAGCCAGAGACAGGCCAGCGCTCTAGAGGCAGAGTTTACACCGTCAATGACTGCTCCAGGCCCTGTGCAGGGAGAAAGAGATAGGCCGTTAGCATCACCGAAGGTCACACAATTACCCACTGACAAGCAGATGCACGGACATGCTTCCCTGTGAGCATTGCCCCATCTCCCACCCCTGCACCACTCACCCTTCCAGGTGGGACAATGGGAAGTGCCCAAGGGAATGCACTTAGAAACCCTAGGGGGCAAATCGCTGGTATGCCTTGAACACTACAGCCTAATATGAAAGATTGGGTTAAAAAGATAGAAGGGGACACTGAGTGAGGTCATTTAGGTTGTGGGCCAAAATGTTGGGACAGGTGACAGGGACAAAAGTGGCAGAATCTTGTGGCTAGTTCATGAATTGTGCCTCAAATTGTGCCCAGCACAGAAAGGGACGAGGGGAAAAGACAGGCAAGGAGGGCAGAGAGGGTCCACAGTGTCAGAAGCAGGTGGAAGGGAGAGGAGCAAAGACATTTTGTGAGCAGCAGGAGGTTCGGTTCTAAAGTGGCAGACTTTTTCAGCTTGGCATGTGTGACTTAGGTATTGTAGAGGCTGTTGCTGAAACAGCTGAGAAAAAATGGCTAAGTGTCCTCGAGAATTTTAACAACAGTGATTGTGTTTACTTCAGCGGTCCTTGATGCCTCTCCACATGTGCACTCCCAGTCCAAACTGCCGTACAATGATTCTGCCTGAAGGAGTCCTCCCTTTACTTTCTTCTTTCCTTTGCCCTTCTGCACATCCCTAATGGATCACCCACATCCTACTGTGAAACAGGCCCATGGAAACATGAGTGCTCGCCCTCTTTCCTATGCACCAAGCCTCCAAAAGACAGGTCATGTGAAGTGTGATTTGCCTAGCCTGCTCAGAGAGCCCAGAACAGATGTATCAATGGTTAACTCTGCCTCTGGTTTCCTTCATCACTTTTATCAGTGGGCAACAAGCCGGGTGCAGCCTCAGAGAAAGTAAAGTTGATTATAGTCAAGAGAAGAAAAGTGGACACGAGGCCTTTCTATCAGAATAGTAACCCAGGGACAGAGCTGCTCATTCTGCCTCACACCAGGATGTCACTGCCTTCCTTATGAGTGCACTGCCCCAATTTAAATAACCATGGCTACCGTGAAAACAAGGTGGTGTGCGGTCTGTGTGTACAGGACCCAAGTCAGTTGGCCAGCCGTCCACCCAATGATGTGGACCTGTGCCTCGTTTAGGGAGGGTGCAGACGCTAACCTTTTGCTTGGAAATGTATAGGGCTCTCCCTCCAGCAATGAGGAGTCAGACAGTCACTACTCCAGGAATTTCAACATGGATATTTTTCTTCTTCTGATTTTCAATGTACACATTGTATTCATTAACTAAAATCTTAAGTTTACTTGATTGCTTGAGGACCTGGCTCATATTGCCATACATTTTGTTAGAGGCTATTTACCGACAAGGACAGGATCCTTGGTCTAGAGTAGTGCTATGGCTCCCATGGTAGGCTTCAAATATGTATGAAAAGTAGCCTGGCTCTGGGGCCTACACCAGCCCAGACACAGATCCTAAGGAACCATGTTGGACTACAGAATGTCCTGAGTTGGAAATACCCATAGTTGAAGCACAAGGTTATTGTCCACATTGTGTAATTATCTTCTGCAAAATCTAAATGAGTTTGATTTTTAAATGAGTTCATAAAGAAATGAATAATGAAGATTTGTAAGGCCTGTTTGATTCTTAAAAATAGCTTTTAAGTGTTTGTATATGTGTGTGTAGATACATATTATATACACATGACGAATTATATATATGTGTATATACATGCATATATGTGCATGTATTAAAGTAGTCTAATTTATTATATTGCTATTAACTTAAGGAATAACTGAAGCTCTAATACTCTCCTCTCTAGAGACATAAAAGTCTTTAGTGTAGGAATCATATTTTTTCAAGTTTTGCCAGCGGAATTAGTATTTCTGTGAATACAGGCTATCAGTACAAGATCAGATATAACTAAAGAAAGGAGCGGAGGAAAATATATGTAAGGGAAGAAAATCTTAAAAGTGTGAAGTATGGAGAGATAAGGAGACAGAGTCATAAAGAGAAATGGGTGTTTCTGGCAGTGTATGGCTGAGCACAAACATCAATGGCTATGAGATGTTCTGTGCTGATCAGCTGGATGGTTTCCAGCCACAATTCAGCTTCAGCCCTGTGTTCCAAAGACCATGACACTGACTTAGTAGATACACAAGCTTGCTTAGGATGATAATGATGGTAAACATTTGCATTATGTTTTCTGCATGGCAAGCATGATACCAAATGCTAAGGCACATTAACTCATTTAATCTTCACATCAACCCTGTGGGCTAGATACTATTATCATTTCCAATGTATTAGTGGTGACACTGAAGAACAGAGCAGGTAAGTAGCTCACCTGTGGTCATACAACACATACACCTGGAGCTGGATTAGAACTGAAGTGCTGTGCTCCAGAGTGTGTGCCCTTGGTTATTACAGTCTCCTCCCTCTAAAGAAAAGAAGCATTTGTGCATGTTGTTCACACAGTGAGAGAACAGTGGACTGGCAATCTGGAGACCTGATTTCTATCCGTGACTCTGCTGCTCCTACCTGAGTTACACCCCTCTCTGGGCCTTGGATATTCCACCTGCAAGATGAGCAAAGATTAGGTTTGATGATTTCTAAGGCCTTTCTCCTGTTAGTATTCTGAGATACTGCATGAACGGAAACCACATCTGGTGCTAAGAGGGATAACTGGTGAACAGCCAGACAGCCTTCCCAAGACAGTACAAAACCATTACCACTCAGAGTTTTTGCACACCTGCATGCCATCTCCCCCTGAGACAGCAGGAGGGCACCAAGCATTCCTACCCACTCAAGTGTCCCTGTTTGGGTCCTATTTTCTATATGGCTTCAGCAAGTTTTGTTCTTTAGCACGTGTGATATGCACCTGCCTTATAATATCAGATGATATGGCTATTTACTGCCAAAGTGCTTTTGGTCAATCAGTCTATACAAAATAGGCTATTCCAGCCAGGGAGTTAATTTAATACACTGTGATATAGATTAAAACTAGCACGGCTTTTCTCGTTCAGATCCTGGGCACATTTGAGCTTTGGTAACTGAGCCAAAAAAACATCTAAAACAGAGCTTTTGCTCTCTTGACTGTAATCAATTTTGCTTTCTCTGGGATTGTACCCTGCTTGCTTTTCACTGGTTTTGTTTATGGCCCTATGTTCTTGTGGCTAGAAATAAAGATGACGAAGGAACCCATCAAAAAACAGTACAGTAGGGGTGGTATAAGAAGACTCTTGGGCTTTGCTTGGAGCAGGAGAAGAGTAGGCTGCAGGAGTGTGAGACCAAGGCCAACAGTCATGAGTTGATCATTTCGTTGCATCTTTACAGTAATCCTGATTTGACTGGAAATGAGGAAGAGAATGTATGAATTGGGTCTGTTTCATCTGGGCTTCTGTATGCTCAGGCTACTATGACGTAGGAAAACCTTTTTTTTTGTGCCTTATTGCGGAAGAAGACAGATTGTTGCTGTTTAGGCTAATTGGTGTGGCCCCGTGACCACTTAGGCTCATGTTCGTTCCCTTATGCTAGTACGAACCTTTGCAAATGTTGCCTCAATGAATCTACAGAGCCACCGTGTGTTATAGGCTGTATTCACGTAGAGGTGAGAACATGGTATTGAAGAAACTCTACCCTTAGCTGAGGAGTGGCAGCATTAAAGCTTTAACACAAGTCTTCAGATGTCAGGTTGAGCATGATTTTCCTATACTGTGGTACCTTCAGGTAAGAACTGCATAGACTTCTCCAGTTACTGGTACCTAAGGTGATACTAGTTATAATTTCAATAAACAATGTCAGGACTATAAATGGTGTTTTACTCTTTTTATTTTTTTAACAGAAATGGGTAGAAAGTTAGTTTACATCTCAAACCTAGAATCCAGGATTTGGAAATGTAAGATGGATTTTCAGTTACACGCCCACCTACAGAAAACTGGCCCTCAAATGTACCTGGATAAAGGATAAGAGTTTGAAGCAAGGTGGGGCTGAAAGAAAAACTGAGGAGCAGGCTTCTCTGGAGCAGACATCTCTAGAGACCAAGGAGACGTGTTCAATGCAATCCTGCCTCTAAGGCATGCTGCCCTGACTTTGAGGCCCTAAAGATCCTGACCACAATTAAGATGGAAGTAATCCTGGCAACTTTGGAGGCACACCAATTTGGGTTTAAGTCCTGCTTTGCAGCTTGCCAGCTGCATGATCTTAGACAAGATACTTTAAGTTTTCTCATTGGAAATAGGAATAATACTACCAACTTTTCACAGGGATATTTGGAAGTTTAAATGAGATAATATATGTAAAGGGATTAGCACAGTGGCCAGTACAAAGTAATCATGTGATCATAATGGCTGCTGTGATAGTCAGTTACAGGCACTTTCCTCTCCTAGCCTCACATTTCTTAGTTGAGGCTAATATTGACTTATTTAGATATTTTCCAAATACTTTGAACCTGGGGACAGGTTTTGGTAGCTGAGAGGGTGAGGAGGTGGGATAGTTTAAAGTTCAGTTGTTTGCTGCTGAGAGAGGTCATTTGCCATGATGGCCAGGAAAGATAGGGACACTAAGCAGGGTGTTGGAGAGTGACAAAGCCAAGCTCTGTAGGTAAGGTCTGAGGGCAAAGGAGTCTTTCCTGCAAAGGAAACGAGCCCCTCAGTTGGCCTCATGGTAGTCACAGTCATACACTCAACAGATATTTAATGGCTACCTATCATGTGATTAGGAGCCCTGGTGGTGAAGTGGTTAAGCACTTGGCTGCTAACCAAAAAGTCGATAGTTGGAATCCACCAGTCGCTCCACAGAGAGAAAGATGTGGCAGTCTGCTTTGGTAAAGGTTTCAGCCTTGGAAACCCTATGGGGTAGTTCTACTCTGTCCTATAGTTTCGCTGTGAGTCGGCATCAACTCGATGGCGGTGGGTTTGGTTTGGTTTTTGGTACCATGTGCCTGACTCTGTTTTTAGAGAGAAAGATGAGCACAGTCTATGTTCAAAGAGCTTATACTCCAGTATAGAACTAGCATATCCTCTGTCCTAGTCTCTGTAATTAAATCAAGCAATCAAACAATTCTTCTCACCGACTCTGGGAAGAAAGCCATGTGGAACAGGTAACTCGTCATCTCTCTCATCTCAGGAATGTCCTACCTTTTGTATAGTTTAACTCAGGAATGCCCTGCCTGTTGGATAGATTGAATTTAAGAGTCAGAGAGAACTGAATTTGAATTCTGCCTCTGCTACTCACTAGCAGGGTGACCTTGGACAAGACTGTCAGTTTCTCTGAAACAGTTTCTTGGTCTATTAAATTGGGGGAGGGTGAGGATTAGTCAAGGTGATGTGTAAAATCACTGAGTGGATAGTAAGGGTTGAGTAAATGGTAGCTGAATTAGAAACAGGACAATAATTGATGATCCCTAAAATAGCATCCTTTGTGGGGATCCTGCTTTAAATAAAGAGACCCTCTGGAGTGCCAGGTGCTCCAAGATAATTGACAAAAAACAGCTGAACAGCAAACTTGGCTACTGAACAAGGGAGCCAGTCCCTCAAGGAAAGAGCTGGGTGACTGCTAAGCACAGACAAAAGCTACATAAGGAAGGCCAGTCATTGTAAGAGAGTGTATTCAGAATCCCAACTCTTTCTCTGAGCAAATGCCACATTTGAGGAATCTTTCTACATTTAAAGTTAACAATTATTCAAATCAATTAGAATGGTTGTTACAAATATCAGGTTTAATCAAACATTTTTCAGGGACAAATTAAAAGGACACGTGATCATGTCTTTCTCCTTATTCCAGTTCCCTCTCTTTCACCCTTGTCAATGCTAAAAATCAGTTGGCTCCTTCATGGATTAAGTTGAGCATCTTTGAAAAGTAAAAATGATCATGCAAAGACCTGGAACAAATTGGGGATGATGACAACAGTAACAACAAAATATCTTGGGGACAGATGTGCAGAGAAAAATAAGCTAGTCTTCAGCATACAGAAGGAACGGACAGAAATGATTGAAATACACATCAGATATGGCAAAACGGCATACAGGTCAAGCAGTACGTGTACTGTGGGCCAGAGGGAGGATTATATGGCCAGACACAAAGCTCTTCAGGGGTAAGACAACAAAGAATTATAAAAAAATAAATGAAAATAAAGTCTACTTTTGAGAGACTATTTATTTTTGTAAATGGAGTATACTAAACACTAGATTTTTAAATAGAAAATTTGATTGAAGCCTTAAAATACGTTAGGGTATGCCTGAAAAATAAGAGCTGAGGCCTTCAAACCTAGCGCTCTGGGAACCATAAGAAGTGGCAGCACTCAGGGGTGGCTGAGTTCCCTCTTGAGTGGCAGGCGATGAGAATCAAAGTATCCAAACTCAGCACAAAGCTCCCAGAAACATACATAAGCTTACTGATGAGATCCTGCCTCATAAAAGATTTTGAAGCTTAAAAACAGAGTGTTCATTACAAGTGATCAAGGTATTGGAATGTGCTACTGCTTTTCCTTTCCAAATTTGTAATGAAAATATGGCACAGTTCTTTAGCAACGGTAGCTTATATAGCTGTAATTCTACTAAAATGGCAGGTGGTAGGGTGATGGCATTAAAAAAAAAAAAAAAAGAACCCAGAGGCAAATTGAACTTGGTGATAGCACGGTGAGATCAATGAAATATCTGAAGCCTAAGAAGATACAGTTTTGTTCTGAAATTTGGATAGGTTTTATAAGTATGATTATGAACTGTGTGACCTTCCTAATGAGGAACCAAAAGGATAATGATGTTCTTGGTGATTAAAAGAGGAGCAAGGAAATCTAATTAGAGGATGTATGTTTTACACTGTTGGTGAAACATAAGCCTATTTTCAGCAGTGCTGGCTGATGAAAGCACATCATTCCCCTTCAAAGGAAACCGTCCCTCCATTGTCTATAATTAACAGTGGCAAACATGGCACTGTGTTGTTTTACAAGTAAGATTAGCCGGGCATGCAGCACAGCTAAGGCAGTGAATAAAGCGGCAAGAACGGTAGCCATCTTTGTTTTGTTCTCTTTAATACTCCCTGCTTTGTGCTTACCACAAAGACAAAAGAGCTTAAGAAGTTAATATTAGAAGTTAATTCAAATCCATCAGCTCATCACAATCCTGAAAGAGATGAGACTTTAGTCTTTGCTGAACCATAAGCTCGTGTCTGTGCTGACATCAGCACACCCTGTATGCTCAGTGTTAAATTCTAAACGCTGAGGCTAATAGCCAGATGTCAGTATTCAGGCAGAGGAGGGTGAGGTGCGAGGTAGTGACAAGGAGCCTCATCAGGAACGGAATGTGAAATGTCTGCATATTTTTTCTAATATGTTGACATTTTGCAGGTTGGGTAAAATACAAATGATTACACTGCTGCCATCAGCCAAAAGCAGTGGTAGCTCTCTCTGACTCACTCCCCTTCACCTGGATTTAAATTGTGGATTTGGAAAATAAAAATCATGTACGTTATCAGCAGGAAATGAACAAACGTGTGCAGCTTTTGATGTCTCTGCAAGAAACAAACTTGTGAAGAACATCTTCCTAAACAGCGAATTGGAATGTTTGATATAGTTTCCCTCACAAGGAAGACTCAGGGAAAAAAATATAAACCAACTTAAATTTCAAGTTAGAATTCGCATATTTGGGAGGCTGGAATGCAAGGGAAAGTGTCAGAAACAGCTATTTTGATTCCTTGGGGGATAGGACTACAAATCCTTTTGAATGTGTGGTTTTTCTTTGGTTAGTGAAGAGTTTCAAACTATACAGAGGCTATAACTGATGTCCCCATTGACTGGGAGATATATGTATTAATTCAACAAACATTTACTGGGCAACAACCATCACAAGATACAGTGTTGTATATTCTAAGGTCAGAGAAAAATCCAAAAAAAAAAAAAAAATACCCACAAGCCAAAGCATAAGCAACCATGAGAGCCGAAAACATAAGGTGATTAATTCTTCAGAGGGCTTTGAAAATGCTTTACAGATGGCTAATGTCGAGTGGGGCATTGGAGGGTAAGTGTGGTGAAGTGAGTTCCTTTATGTGGCCTTTTGCCTTGGTTCTTTGGAAAAGCAACTTGAGGGGATGGAGCTGCTCCCAGGTTGTTTTCGACCCCAGAGGGTTTGTTGATTTTGCCCAGGGGATTACCTGAATTGATTTACATTTCCTGGGTAAACTATAAACAATCAATGGTTTGATAATTTTTGTCTAGCCGTGGGCCACAGCCTGCACTGTTACTGGTCTATTTTATTTACCTTAACGGGGTTGTTCAGTTTACTAGTCAGTAAGGTGGTATGTAAAATCACCCAATAGGATTGAGCAATTTGAGATCCACTGAGAGGTTTGTCGGTTCATGTGTGGTCCTGCTGGGAAGGTCATGATTTAAAATTGACCAAGTGTTTGCTTATGTAAGTGGCCAACCCACAGAGATTTTGAGAGAGGAGAGAGAGGTTAAGAAAGGAAACTTCCTAAAAGGGCTGTACACTGGTCAAGGGCTGTAACACTGAAGATGGCAAGAGGCCTAGAAAGGGCTCAGTGGCAGAGAGCCAGCAGCAAGGGGCCTAGAACAGGCTCAGCACCAGAGAGCCAGCAGCAAGAGGCCCAGAAGGGACGCAGTGGTAGAGGCCGGCAGCAAGAGGGCCAGAAGGGGCCAGGTAGCAGATCTGATAGTGATGGCAGAAATCTGCTGCTGGGAGAGCAACAGCTGGGCAAGTTGGTACGCTGGCTATGAGCTGGGCCAGCTAGCAGCAGAGAAGCTGATGCCAGGGAGGCTAAAGGCAGAGAGGCCTGCACAGTGGAGATGGGGCATGCACCCTGGAAAGGGCCTGCTTTCACAGAGGAGTGGGCTTGCTAGCATGGCAGAGAGGCCTGCTCACACAACAAAAAGGCCTGCTAGCATGGAGAGTAGCTGAGAAAGCTGTTTTGCTTGGAAGTTGTTCTGCACTGAAGAAGGGGGGGATGTGTTCTCCACTTTGGGGAAGCCTTCCAGACTTTGACTTTGTGCTTTCTGATCCTTATCCTGAGTTGTTCCTGTTACTTCCAAGTTCATTCTGACCCAGAGTTGCAGCCTGTTACTTCCCTAATAAACTACATGACTGTGAGCATGGTCTGTGAGTTCTGTGTGGTCACTGCAATGAATTACTGAACCTAGCAGAGAAGTATAGAGTGCCCTGGGGGGAATGGCTGGTGTCATGGATTGAATTATTTCCCCCCAAATTATCTGTCACCTTGACTAAGTCATGATTCCCTTGTATGATTGTATGATTGTCTGCCATTTTATCTTCTGATGTGATTTCCCTATGTGTTGTAAATCCTAACACTGTGATGTAATAAAATGGATTAGTGGCAGTAATATTGAGGAGATTAAATAGTGTCTTAAGCTAATCTCTTTGGAGATATAAAAGAGAGAAGCAAGTGGAGTGACATGGGAACCTTATGCCACCAAGAAAGCAGCACTGGGAGCAGAGTGCATCCTTTGGACCTTACGTTCCTGCGCTGAGATGCTTCCAGACCAAGGGAAGACGGATGACAAGGACCTTCTTCCAGAGCCAACAGAGAGAGAAAGCCTTCCTCTGGAGCAGGCACCTGAATTCAGACTTTAGCCTACTGTACTCTGAGAGAATGAAATTCTCTTTGTTAAAGCCATCCACTTGTGGTATTTCTGTTAAAGCAGCACTAGATAACCAAGATAGTTGGTATCAGAAATAATGAGAAATTTGGAACATAGAGGTCTATCTGAACTCCACCTCATAGGAACCTGCTTTGTGCTAATCTTGGTTCTTATTCATTACAAATTTAGGAGATTTACGATGTTGACTTACAGTAAATAACCTTTTATCAGGCAGAGAAGAGAGTAGAATCTCCCATCTGTGATCTCACATCATGCTGGGACATATAGTTTACTGTGAGTTGAAAGACAGACTTGAGTGTCAGAACAGACATTGCCACTTTCTACCTGTGAGAATTTAGTCATGTCATTTAAATTCTCTGAGCCCCAGGTTCTTCCTTTATGAAATGGAAATAATAACAGTACCTACTCAGAGCCTTCTTAGGTGCCTAAGCCTATGTCTGGCTGATATTTAATATGAGGTAGCTTTCATTCTTCTAGGGTCATACTTTTCATATTCTACATAATTGTCCATTTACCTGTTTGTACCAGGTTGGACCCTTTGTTCCTCTTTGTTCCTCAGTCCTGGTATATTCCTGACATGCAGCAGGTACTGAACAAATATATAATGCATAAATCAATGAATAAACAGGTACATACAAAGAGCAGCATGAGAAAAAGCTTAGATGTGGGGTAGGGTCTGGTGCCTGGGGAATGAGTGGTACAGCCTGGTAAGTGCCAGGAGGTAGCTATGGACTCTGAAGCTTTGAGGGTGGACTGATCTTGGAGCAACAATAACCTGGTTATTGTTTCCTGTTTCCTGGTAGGCAGAGGTTTGCAGCAGGGATGGGACCAAGTCCATTCTGGGTTTTAGGAGGGCCACTTAGGCCTCCTGTGGCAAACACACTGGAGAAGAAGATAGCAAGACAAGGAAACTAGTTAAGAGACCCATTATTGTCCAGGTGAGACACATGCCATGGTGTCAGTGAGATTGGGAAGTGGAGTCTGTGGCTGGTAGGGTTCACTGACTAATGGATGCACTGCAAATGACTGCCAAGACTCTAGTGAGCATGTGTGTATGGAAAGACAAGTTTTCTGGAGAGGTGCCGGGAGGTAAAGATTGAGTCTGAAGGTCCTGGGGAGCACTCTGATAGAGGGGGTTTGTAGCTCAGAATTCAGGAGAACACTGAGAGGTGGAGCCTGGTAGCTACCACAAGCTGCTCAGAGGCCATCCATCCTCAGTGTGGTCAGGTTCACCTGGACAGCTTGCTTGACAAGCACATTCCAAAATCTTCCCTGGAGGTTCTGATTGAGTCTAGGGTAAGGTCCATGAATCTGCATTTTTAAAGCACACACAGTGAGTCTAATGCAGGCTAAGAAATAATGCTCTACAAGGTGCTTGAAGGCACAGAAGACTTCTTCTCCTCTTACTTGTCCTTCTACCCCTGAGCCGACATATGGGGCAGGTGGTAGAGGACCTATGAGCAGATGGAGAAAGAAATACAAGAGGAAAGTCACCCAATTCACAGAAACCAGAAATGGGCTCATGCGGGCCAAATGTGGCAGAAAGATCACCTGGTCTGGAGCTAAGAGGAGGTTGGAATGCCGGGGGATACATGCTATGGTAGACCAAGATGTGGATGGGGCTGGGGAGCAGAGACTGTGAACGCTGGTTCTCCCTTTCGAGAGGCCTGGAGATGAAGGGAAGGAAGGATATGAGCTAGTATATGGAGGGCAGACCACTGGGAGTTTTAAAAGAATCCTCACGTCTCTGTGCCCATCTCTGTGCCCATCTCTGTGCCCATCTCTCCCTTCCGGCTTTGATATACCTGGGGAGGCGCGTGGTTGTTAGGAGACCTTAATAAAGGAATGGAGAGAAGGTTAGAGGTGGGGAGTGGGGGTGGTGGGGGGGGGCGAGCTGTAAGGCAAGGGCTCTGGGTGCTCTGCCCAGCAGGTTCAGTAAGTGTACTTGGTGGAGGAAGGTCAGGAAAGGGTGGAGGTAAGAGGAGTCACCTGTGCAGGGTCCAGTTGAAGAGTCTAATGCGTAAAGCCAGGCTAACATGTATGTTTATTCAGAATGTGTGGCCAGTAGCAGAAGATATACACTCAGTTTTCCTGGCTACCAGGAGCCGCTGAACAAGGCTGTGGTCATGGCTGCTCTGAGGGAGCTAAGGCCCTCCTTGTGGGAAAAATCCAGGGCCCAGATCCCAATTTAACCTGAGTGCTTTGCTATTTTCATCTACAGTGACAACATGGCTATGCATTGTCCCCTATTCCTGATACTTAACTTTGAATGTGACTAATTTGTGTCACTACAATTTCACAACTAGAATGTGAGAAATCTGTTTTTCTCTCTACAGCATTCTCCCTCCTTTCTGGCTTTGTTTTCGTTCATAGTCCCTCTCCCCTGCCAGTTTGAGTAATCCAGACATTTATATGCCTCATTAAGAGCACCAGACTCCGCAACATCGGATGTTGTCAAGTCCAGAATCTCTCCTCTTTGTACTTTAAAGACGGGGAGATGGGCCTCTTCCTCAGGCCCAGGGGAAGCAAAGTGGGTTGACAAGTTGATAGAAAGTGAATGGCTTCACGAGAGGCCAAGCTATGGCCAGCAGGCTGAGCCAGGGGGCCGCCTCCTGAACTGGCCACCCTCCTGCTGCACAAGGCCTGGAGGGACTTAAAGGTGCCGGGGCTCCAGGTGAGCTTCAAATGACTGTGTCCATTCAATAAAATTACATGTATTTGGAGCAAGATTCCCTTCAGTAGCTTAGGGCACTTGACACCATTTTCAAGGTTAAAGGCTATAGCTTTGGAGACCGCTATCCCTTACCCTGTTAACTAAATTCAAAACAGAGACTTTGGAAACTGGAGGTAAGCTGAAAGTCCATCCTGCCCTGTTTTACATCTGAGGAATAAAGAGATTCATAGCCTGTGTGTGTTGGAGCTGGGACTAGGACCCAGTTCTAGCTCTTAGAACAGGCCTCTCCTCTATATTGTGCTGCCTGTCCAGTGCCTGTAGTCATGGGTGCTAAGCAAAGCAGGCAGTCTGAAATGGCACTCAGTCTAAGGGATCTGCCTTGTGTTTGTGGCTTTGTGAGGTGATAGTTCCAGAAAGGGGCATCTGGTGGGCTGAGCATTTCACATTAAATGCCAACTACTGACTCATCTTTGCTGATCAGCCACCCACCTATGTTGTTTCTCATTTTTCTAATCATTTCCTGTTCCAACCCACTCACCAATTCATTATCTTCCTAGTCTTCTGATTTCCTTTGAATTTCTTTTATCCTATTTTCTTTGTTCCTTGGATGTAGGTATGGAAATATTTGAAGGAAGTATGTGTGAGAGGCCTACTGTGTGTGCATGTTGTGATGGGTTCACAGGTGCAAAAACAAAGGATTTTCTCAAAAACAAACTTACAGTCCATGAATACATGCCTGGGGACAGAGTGTGTGTGTGTGTGCAAGTACGTGTATATGAGTATATGGGTTGTAAAATCGAAACCTGTCCTTTAACAAATGAGTTCAGAGTTAAATAGAAGTTAAAGAAGGGAGATCTGAGAAATGGGTACAAGTAGGCTAATTGTTTATAAGGGGTTCTATCAGGAGGTCATTTACCAACATCTGTGATGGAGTTGTCAAGTACAGTGAGTTGGATTGAGATGGTTGTCTTGAAATGGTAGCAAAGGCATGAGGCCCTGGGACACAAGTGCATAGGCTCAAATCCAAGCTCAAGCACTTACAGGCTTGTTTGAATAATCTGCATGCCCTCTCAATTTCCTCATCTATAAAATTGGGATAAGCACAGCACTTCTTGCATAGCGTTGTTAAACGAGAAAAACCAGGTAAAACACTTAGTCTAGTATCCTGTGCGTAGTGAGTGGTTGCTTATAACTAACCATGCCTATGGGAACATTGAGGACTCAAGGAGCTTTCATAGATGGCAGAAAAAGGTTTGCCAACTGGACAACACACTCAACTCTGTCCACATTTATTTCACTGAAACTACTGCCATTCAGTCACAGCATCAGAGACCACAGAAGACTTCTTATTCAAAATATTTTCACTGATTAAAAAAAAAGCCAAGGCCCAGTGGGACTGACTTCCCTAAAGCCATACGAAGGGCCAGGAGCAGAGCCTGGCCTCTGAAAGGCTGACAGATAACAGCCCCTACTCTCTTCTATAGCATTTGAATTCCTGACAGCTGAACCCCTAGTCCAACAGAATGTTCTGGACCAGCTACTATGTATGGATACCTGTGCTACATTCCATGGGTCAGTGAGCAAAGCAGACATGGACCTATATTTGTGGGGCTTATGGGCTGTAGTGGAAGAAATAAAAATGACATTGAAACTAGAAACAAGGAATCTGTCTATTGTGTCACTGTTGCATCCTTATCACTTGGCTCTGAGTAGGCTCTCAATGTCTATTTGCTGAATGAATGCCAGGTTGAGTTCAACCAAGTCAGAGGCAGAGTGTAGAAGGATGTTTAGTGGGAAGCAGATCTTGTCAGGGAGGTCAGAGAAAGCTTCCCTGAGGAAGCAAGTCTTGGACTGAGATCTGAAAGGTGGTGGACACCAACTGGGGAAAGCAAGATTGGATAAGTGACAGGGATTAGTGGGTGCTATAGCAAGGGGCACATGAGACTGGAGGAATGGCAAGCAGAAGTCCAGCTGAGCAATCATTCTGGCAGCTGTGTCAAGGGAGGCAGTGATAGAAAGGGCAGTGTCACACGAAGGGTTGGCAGAGGCCAGTAGTAATCACAATACCTTGCACTTATACAACAATTTTCAGTTTGTTATGCCACTTTGATGAATATTATCTTATGCCTATTTAATACTTATACTCTTAAGACAGCAGGCCAGGGGTTATTATCCCAAGTTTAGCCGAGTAAACCAAGGCCTGTAGTTTTCGTGTCTTGTCAAAGTCCTACACCTAAATGTAGTTTTTATGGGGTTCTATATTTTTTTTCATATAGATAATGATATTATTTAATCCTCTCACCAGTATTTTAAGAGAGATTTTAATACTGAACCGCATACTTGAGGAAACCAAGGCTCAGCAAGGTTAAGTGACTTGCCCAAACTCACATGGCTGGGTGTAACTGGATTGGGATGTGAGTCTATATGGTGATCTACATTTTCTCCTGTTGTTTCTGGCATGCCTGTTTCTGTAGTCACTCACAGAGAGAGCGAGAACACAGGATGTCTGGATGCCAATCTTAGGCTCTTTCTATTGATCATATTTCCTGCTATTAGCAAACAAACTGACAGAGGTGTGATAGCAGGGTCGGAGGCAGAGTGGCACCCCTTCCCACACTTGCCCTCCATTTTATCTAGACCAAGAGATGGACATTCATGCGAAAGATGGAAGCAGGGCTAGTGATCTAAGATTGTTTTGAACCCAGAGCTGTGGAAGCTGATGCCAGGTCTGGAAAATTCAAATGTTACCACTCCATGTGACTGAGATTGACACTGTAAGAAAGTAGGGCTGTGAGAATTCCAAGTGTGGAAGCAGAGCTGTCACCAGCTCGTGCTTCATCTAAATGTCTCAGTGAACATGGGATTGTGTGTATGTACGTGTGTGTGTCACTCTGTTTATCTTCTGGGTAAACCTGGTGAAAGGGACCAATTCTGGTCTCATCCAGTGGCTTTTCATTAGCTGCGTGCACTGAGTGTCACTCAATCTCTTTGGACCTCCTTTTACTCATCTGTAAAATGGGGTTAATACCCTAACCGCAAAGAGGTTAATAACTAAGGCACTAAATGGTGCCTAAAAAAAAAAAAACCCACTGACATCGAGTCGATTCTCACTCATAGCAAGCCTACAAGACAAAGTAGAACTGCCCCATAGACTTTCCAAGGCATGCCTGGAGGATTCGAACTGCCGACCTCTTGGTTAGCAGCTGTAGTACTTAACCACTACGTCACTGGGGTCTTGGTTAGCAGCTGTAGTACTTAACCACTACATCACTGGGGTTTCCAAATGATGCCTAGATACCAGTAAACGTGGAATCTGATGGTTTTGGTGTGTACACACATGAAGTACCATAATAAAAAAATAAATAAATAAATAAAAATAAAAAAAAAACCATAATAGGTATTGGTAAATGGTGCCTAAAGAATAAAAAAGTATATATGTAAATGGTGCCTAGATACCAGTAAATGTGAGGTAAGTGGTTGATATTGCTATGATGAATGATGTTCCAAACTACTTTTAGTTTAAAATAAAGTTTTTAGAACAATGTTATAAGTCCTCTTTGCCTCAGGCTAAAAGAATAAAACATCATGCTAGGGTGACGTCCCCAAGGAGGCAATCATCTAGTACTGCATTTGATCTCTGGGCTAAGTTCCTCTTGATGCTGCTGTGTGCAGAAAGAGCAGAGCATTCACCCCTTTAAAGTGACCAAGTGGAAGCTTATTGTTTTGGTGGCACAAACCCTTCCCCTAAAGCCTATTATGGTATTTCATGTGTGTACCTGTCAAAACCATCAGATTCTATGTGTTTGTTACTTAAATTGTGCAAACCTGACCCCTTGAAGGAGCCCTGGTGGCACAGTGGTTAAGAACTATGGCTGCTAACCAAAGGGTCAGCAGTTTGAGTCCACCAGATGTTCCTTGGAAACCATATCGGGCAGTTCTACTCTGTCCTACAGAGCCTCTATGAGTCGGAATTGACTCCACGACAATGGGTTTAACCCCTCAAAATCTATTCTCTAAGGAGAGATATGTCAGGGAGGTAGAACAGGCAAGCCCATCTTTCAAGTATGCTTCAATTCAAATGCATAGGCATTCAGGCAGGCAGAGGAGGGAAGGAACATGCTGTACCCACCTGCCACTGCTGATGAGGGGCTTATTTCTAAGACACACACAGCACAATGCACACACAATGCAGAGAGGAAACAAAAAACATAGATCACACATTTCAGATGGTTGGTGGACAACGTTTAGTAAACGTCCATGGTGAAAGCTTGATCAGGGTCTGAGATGTACATGGAAAATGGATACCTCTTTATCCAACTCATCAGACACTTCCCTCCAACCAAGCCTCAACAAATAAGCAGATACATACACACATAAATATCACAGAAAGCTGGCCATGGCCCATGGTGTGAAATGTTGCACAAGCAGATGGGCACAGAACTGGTAAGATGGAGTGAAGGGAAGATAAGGGCTTCTATGAAGGCCAGTCATGGCTCTGGAGACCTCTCCATCCACGTGGGAGGAAAAGACCTCCAGAGAAGTGTTAGATGCTCCAATTGTGGAGAGAATAGTCGTTTCAATGAGGGCTCAGACTTCTGCTCCATTCCAGTTCATAGGAACACGACATGGAGATCACAATGGCAGCAGATGACTTTGTTCAAAACTATAAATATAAAACCTAGGATCATACTCTTAAAATTACATCTAATGTATTCCCTCAGACCTTTAGATAGTATTACAATTGAACTACCCCATGGTTCTATCTTCTTTATGGCAAACACCATACAACTAGGATAGAATATGGGTTCCTGCTTTAGTAAGGTCCAAAACTTGCCTTTCAGTAACACAGGTGATGCTGATTACCTTATAAACATTGCTGTATCACATGCTGTGATAAATGACAGGGAGTGGCCTTTTAAGGTGGTGGGTTGAGGCAGTGTGGATGAACATAGGCCAAGCTGATTATGGCTTCCTCCCTCTCAAGCCCTTTAAGCTCCCCCATTTGGCTGAGCCTACTGTATCCAGGCTTCCTGGACTCACCATACAATGAGATGCTGGCATTGGTGTTCCCAAGTTTGTTCATGGCTACACATGTGTAGTTCCCATAATCCTTTTCTGAAACATTGAAGAAAGTCAGAGTGGATATGTGGCCTTTGTTCTCAATCCTCACTCCATCCAGGCCAGTGGCTAACCTGCAAACAGATGAGGTATTGCTGGTCTGGTTTTACAAAGTTGACTAAAGCAATAGACTACGTGGCTGAGAGAGCTCAAAGATACTATAAATCAGCCACACAAGAAGGCCCTCCTCCTCACAAAACCAGTTCTTTTTAACTAACCCAGTCCCTCTAATGCAAACCATAAGTACTACAGCTTCCATAAAGAGGAGAAAGAAAAGAATGGTCATGCTCAAAAGGCTAAGTTTACGGGCTATTAGTCATCAAAAGAAGCCCTGGTAGCATAGTGGTTAAAAGCTGGGCTGCTAATCAGAAGTTGAGCAGTTCAAATCCACCAGCCACCCCTTGGAAACCCTAGGAGGCAGTTCTACTCTTTCCTATAGGCTCACTATAAGTCAGAATCGACTCGATGGCAATGGGTTAGTTATTGAAGACTGCCATGTGTAGACTGTTGTGCACACATGTGTACAAGATCAGTGTCTTGGATTAGAAAACAAAGTCAATTCCCAGCTCCTTTCTATTTATTTATTTTTTTCTGGATCTAAAAGGAGACCCTGTTACAAAGGAGGTTGTAATGGATTCTGGTTTTGCCTTCTCTCTCTCTCCTTTATTTTGTCATCCCCTTTCATGAGAGGAAAAGTTTATCAACTGTGCTCAGAGCTGCCCTAGTTCCATTTCCAAGGTACCTGGTATCTTCCTTGAACCACTGGAATTCAGCCATGGGTACTGCAGAGGCCTCGCAGCTCAAGATGCCCTTTTGACCAACTGAGACACCAGTGTTCTTGGCCTTTGAGATATAGGGGGGGTCTGTGGGGAAAAGAAAAATAAACTTGCAGAGTATTCCAATGTGAGTGGACTTCTTGGGACACCTCTTCCTCCCAATTAAATAGTCATTTATTTTAGGAAAAGAACTTCTTATTTAGAGATATTGCATCAGCTTTGGCCATCTTCCCCAAGCTTTCATACCAATTCAAAGTTAATAAATCTTCCCAACAGCTGAAAGCACTGAAAACCACAGAAAGATTCTAGGGGCAAATGGCAATGGGGCAATTGATAGGGCAAAGCAGTCTGATAAAAAGCTATTCTGTTGGCAGCAACTTGGGCCTTTCAGCAAATGGCTTTACCATTGTCAGCTTGTTCCCTGTATTTCTGTACCCTCTTTCCCTGGATCTCCCTGACAGCGAGTCAACTCACAGTTTACAGTGATTTTTACTTTCCGCACATCGGGAGCAGCAACATCATTCAAGGCGCTGCATTCGTACTCCCCAGACTGGTCACGTTTGATGTTAGAGATCTCCAGGTACTCGTCCTCACTCACAAAGCCCTGACCTTCTGGGAGGAAACAAACAGACAAAAATAATCAAGAAACTGTAGAACCAGGGACAAGAATATACTCTCATCCTTAGGAGAAGGAATAGGAAAAGCCATGCAAATACAGTTTGAATTCAAGTCAAAGATACAAGACACCATCCTGGCCAAAGGGCCTGGCATTTGAGGAAAGAATTCTCTGCTTGTGTTCTGACTTAGTGTATTTGTGACCAAGTCACTTTAACTTGTTTAGACCATTCAGTAAGAAGGGGATATCATTACCTTTTCTTATTTGAATATTTTTAGGATTAACTGAGAGAATACATGTGAAACACCCCAGCACATTAATCAATTGTGATATGTTAAAAAGATTTGTCATGATCAATAATATAATAAAAAGTGGCAATGATTTTAGCATATGTTAGTATGGACAACATCTTAATTTCTTAGTATGTAGAAATGCCTTTTCCAGTAAACAATACTGAAAAACCATTTTAGTTCTCCTGGAATCCAGATTCCTGGGTTCCATGAAGTTGGGGTGATCCACTAAAGGCATTTGCCCTTAGATGTCCCTTTGAACCTTGAGTCTTGAAGAAACTGCTTTCTAAAAGTCCTCTTTGAGTCAAACAAAGGTCTATATAAACTAACAAGACCATTTTGCCTTGGGCATTGTGCTCTTTTGAAGAATTCAGACATTTTCCAGAAACAAGACTCCAAAGGTCAAACTAAAGATACGTTTTAGGGGAAATCGGTGATTATTATTATTATTTAAATTTATTGTGCTTTATTTGAAAGTTTATAGTGCTTCTCATTAAAAAATTTATACACAAATTTTTTTGTGACATTGGTTGCAATTTCTGCAAAGCGTCAGCACTACCCTCCTTTCCCTTTATACCCCAGGTTCCCTGTGTCCATTCATCCAGGTTTCCTGTCCCTTCCTCCCTTCTGATCTTTGCTTTTGGGCAGGTGTTGCCCATTTGGTCTCATATACTTGATTGAACTAAGAAGCATGTTCTTCATGTGTGTTATTGTTTGTTTTATAGGCCTGTCTAATCTTTGGCTGAAAGGTCGACTTCGAGAGTAGCTTCAGTTCTGAGTTAGCAGGGTGTCTAGGTGCCATAGTCTTGGAGGTTCCTCCAGCCTCTGTCAGACTAGCAAGCCTGATCTTTATTTGTGAATTTGAATTTCGTTCTACATTTTTCTCCTTCTCTGACTGTGACCCCTGTCAGATCGGTTGGTGGTGGTATCCAGGTACCATCTAGTATTTCTGTATTCAGGCTGGTGGGAGTTGTGGTTCATGTGGCCCATCAGTACTTTGGAGTAATGTTTTCCTTGTGTCTTTGGTTTTCTTCATTCTCCTTTGCTCCAGATGGGATGGGACCAATGGATGTACCTTAGATGGCTGCCGGCAGCTTTTAAGACTCCAGATGCTATTCACCAAAGTAGTATGTAGAACATTTTCTTTATGAACTATGTTATGCCAATTGATCTAGATGTCACCTGAAGCAATGATCCTCAGCCCTCACCTCCAGTAATTGGCTCCCCCAAGCGGTCTGGATGTGCCCAGGAAGTTACTATGATTTTACCTTAGTCAAGTTGTGCTGACTTCCCTTATATTGTGTATTGTCTTTCTCGTTCGAATCTGCCAGGCACTCCTTGGAAACTCTATGGGGCAGTTTCTACTCTGGCCTATAGGGTCGCTATGAGTCGGAATCGACTGGATGGCACTGGGGGCGGGCTCACCAAAGTAAATCAGTAATTATTTTAATTGTTTTTCAAGACAATGCTGTATGCAAGCCTTCTGAGCACAAACTGTTTATCGTTTCAGTTCTGGCTCTTTTTCCATGCCAGTGCTGATACAACTGGGTATAAGTCTTCAGAGATTCTCTCATCTTGTGAAATGAATAAGTGAACATTAAGCCCTTTAATACAAAATTGAATACAAAAAAGTAGATTCAATTTCAAAGTATATTTACAGTGGGGCATAAGTGTTTGCCAAAATAAATGTTTGCCAAAATAAAATAAATGCTATGGTTAGTCCCACATGGTAGAGCCATGGTTACCAGAACAGCTTTATGGACTTAATGTCTGACTTTTTGTGGCATTCTGGAGACTTTACTGTTACATACTTGCAAAATTTGAATTCATGGTCAAAAATTACCTGGGACTGCAATATTTCCCTTGCTTTCATTACACATTCTTGAAACACTACGGATCAATACACGTCCCTTAACTCACTCCTGTTGTTAGAGCAAAGAGAACAGATTCTTGGTCTTGAAACATAGATGTTCTGATTTTCCTCAAAACAACAGGCTCCTGTGAAAACTCAACCAACACAAAGGCCAAGAAAGGAAAAAACATTTCATTTCTTATAAACCTGCTGCTCGATTCCTTTTTGTGCCCCAAGACTTAAGGCCAAATTAGTTTATAGGACAATAAAAACTCTTTAAATAAATACAACTTTCCCCAAAATTCTGTCAAAGCATCTTCTGATCCAATGGATGCTCACCCAACCAAGTCATGATTCACCATGTGTGCGGAGCAGAAAGGGAAAGTGTAAGAGGGCAGGGAGAGGGTGCGATTTGAGATGATTTATTTCAAAAAGTCTGAGAAAGATAAAAATAGCCTCGCTTATTGAAAACTGTAGGAGTCTCTGGGTGACATAAATGGTTAACCCACTTCACTGCTAACCAAAATGTTGGAGATTTGAGTTCACCCAAAGACACCTTGGAAGGAAAGCCTAGTGATCGATTACTGAAAAATCAGCCATTGAATCCTTTGGGAGCACAATTCTACTCTGACACACATGGAGTTGCCATGATTTGGAGTAGACTCAATGGCAACTGGTTTTTATTGAAATTATGCCAGTTGACCAACCTAAGTATTTTCAGGGAATAAACAAAAATAAAATCCCATACACCAAAACGACTTTTCAGTCTTACCTCACCTTTTCTGCAAAGAATAAATACGGCAGGATTGCGATTCTGACTTCCTGCGATTAAGACTTCATTATTCTTTCAAAATGTTCTGTGGAGTATTTGCTGCAGTAATTAAACCCAATTGGATTTAACCATATGAATCCGTTATCTGCAGGGCCTGACAGGAGGTTTAGGCAGGTCACTCGCCCCCTTTCCTTGGAGAGAGTAACCAGGTCCCAAATCACACCGGGTGGTATACACCAGCCAGATGCTTTGAAATCTCCTGATAAGGTGGCATCCATGAATGCTAGTCAACTTAGAATCTGCTGACCCCCCACAAAGTGAAGGGGCCATTTCACAAAGAAAAGACAGTATGCTGGGAAGGTGAGTAATTCTCAAGGTTTTTATGAGTAAGACAGATCCTGGGCACTTCTTGGGGCAGCATGGCCACCCTCTAGCATGTGGGGATTTATCTTCACTCTGTGGAATGCTGTTTTTATGGGGCCATTATGTGACAGCAAGAAAAGGAGGAAGGAAGAGTATGTTTCATGCAAAATAGGAATCATTATGATAATACTACCTCATTAAGTAAGAAAATGAATTTTGTCAAGTTTGTGTTATAAAGTAGTGCTTCTCAGATTTTAATTTGCATATAAATTCCTTGAGTAGCTTTTAAAAATATATTCTGATTCAGTAGGTCTGGGTGGGGCCTGAGACTCTGTGATCCTAACAAGTGGCCAGGTGGTGCTGATGCTGTTGGTTCTGAGACCACACTTTGAGGAGTGATGCTATAGGGAAACATACAAGTGCTGCTCATTTGCTCATTCTTACTTAGAGTTATCTAGGTCTACAAAGTGGTTGGTTGGCCAACAAAACTTACTGAGTGCCCCTCATGCTGAAAGGCTGTGTAGCCTGTATCTTCAAAAGACACAATAGCTTTTGGATATGGGGATAAGTAGAATACATTGCGCTGAGAATTAGGACCCTTAAAGCCTCTTATAATCTAACTGAAAGCCCATATCCTCCCCAAACACAGGTTTCTTTGTGCAAAATGGGTATACACATTGCCATTGAGTCAATTCTGACTCATAGTGACCCTGTAGGACAGAGTAGAACTGCCCCATAGGGTTTCCAAGGAGCAGCTGGTGGATTTGAACTTCTGGCCTTTTGGTCAGCAACTGAATTCTTAACCACTGTGCCACCAGAGCTCCATACAGGATGTTTAGAGTCCTCTCCGTCTCAGATCTAGATGCTATTTTCTTAACTACTATGAGTGCTGAGTGAGACTTTCAAACCAGAATAAATCTAGGGGCACACCAGTCCAGGCGCAGGGACTAGGAGGCAAAAGGGAACAAAAAGCTAGTAACAGGGAACACAAGGTTGAAAAGGGAGAGTGTTGACATGTCATGGGGTTGTTAACAAATGTCATAGAACAATGTGTGTACTGTTTAAGGAGAAACTAGTTTGTTCTGTAAACCTTCATCTAAAGTACTATAAAAAAATTTAAAATGAAATTGACTGAACTTGGCCTGAATTAGCCTAAACAGACATCACAAGTCACCCCAGTCCAGTTTCTGAAGAGAAAAATGTTTGGAGCAACAGAAATGTACTCTGCTTGTGTGGTCAGTGGACATCCAGCCTCAGAATTCCCTGAGAGTGCTTTTAGAAAATGGGTTTTTGAGGGCTTCCAGCCAAAATGGTGCTTTAGACAGAAGCACCATGTCATTCCTCCACAGCAAAGACCAAAAAAACTAAGTAAAACAGAGACAAACGTCAATCCTTGAACTCTAAGTGTCAAATGAAGAGCGCCAAATAGAATAAGAAACTGACAGAGAAAAGAGAGTGAGGAGAGATACATGTGGAGGTCTTCTATCAACTAATGCAGCACGGATTTGCCATCTTGTACTCCTGTTGGAGATTGGTGGACAGGGACTACCAGAAGGCAGCTTCATGGAGCTCCCAGCAGGAGACAGAACACCTGGTAACCAGTGATATATGCTTTCCCACCCCACCTCCTTCTCCCCTCTGCTCAACCTCCCCTGCTCCATAGCTGGCTATGGTTGCTCAGCTGGCCAAGAAGTGCAGGATCCATGCCACTTGGATTCACCCCGCCCACAACAGAGAACAGGGAATACTGGAAAGCAGCTTCCAGGATCTCGCAGCAGGAGACAGAACACCCGGTAAACAGCGATATACACTTTCCCACCCTCCATCCTTCTCCCTCCTGCTGCTCAGCCTCCTCTGCTTCCTGCCAGCTGCAGTCTCTTGGTCAAGAGGCACTGGCTTCGGCCCCTTGTTCTTTGGATTCGCCCTGCCCGCACCGGCTGGCTCCTGGAATGCCATTTGTTTGTTGCTTGTGTTGCTTTTTACTGCTTCTTTTTGTTTCTTCCGTGCCTCTCACCACCCTCCCCACCCTTCTTGAATACCTGGCTCCGTATGCCATCTTTGCTTCTTCTTGAAAGGTTGGAAAGCACTGCTCAACGGTAGAACAGCTTTCCCTGCCCACTGCCACGCTAGTGGGATTCCTGGGGATTTTTTTTGGCTTTGTTTTGTTTGTTTGTTTTCTTTTTTCTTTTCAAGGGTTGGGAGCCCCTTCTAGCCAGGCTGTACAGTGTGGTTTGGGAGCCACTTCCCCAGCCCGCACAGTCCCACCAGTGGGCTCCCTGGGGCATTTCTTTTTTCCTTTTCATCTTTCTTCATTTCTCAGTTTCTCGTCTCTCTATACTTACCTTCTTTTCCTGTCTCCTGAATGCCTGGTGCTGTGTGACATCCCTACCCCTTCTAGCCAGGCTATACTGTGCAGCCTGGAAGCCACTTTCCTGATCTTCGCAGCTTTACTGGTGGGATCCCTAGAGCCTTTTTTTTTCTCTCTTTCTAATTTTTATTTATTTATTTCTCTTTTCTTTTTTTTTTCCCCTTTTGTTTTTCTTTATTTTTTGGTTTCTTATTTTTGCACTCCAGTGGCAAGCTCCTGTAGCACTTCTTTGTTTGTTTTTGGCTCCTATTTCTCTCTCATCTTTCCCATACCCAACTTAGCTCCACACATCACAATCTCCCCCCTCCTACTTGTCTATCTGCATTGTGCCCTGAACGTCACACCCCTGAGGAACACAGGCATGTCCTATCATAACCTGCCCTGCACTGACTTCCAGCCTACCATAATGACCCTAATATATGACACAAACAACCTATCCCAGCTCCTCCCCTTTAGCTAGACCTGCCCTGCTGCACCACAGCTGAACAACTAGCCCTGCCCATTGAAAAACGAGGTGAAAAGTATTGTGCCCACAGATGACCAAATAACAAAGAACGTATAGCCTGCCTGCTCAGACGTAACCAAATAAAACAAAAAAGCAGGATGAAACAAATAAATGTACAATCAATAAATGAAGAAAAGAACTACTGAATGTCCCAAAGACAGCAGACAATATCAAAACACATTAAAAAAAAAAAAGACAGGATGGTTCCAGTAGGCGTCCAAAATAAAACACCAGATGACTTTCCAGTAGAAGAAAAGGCACTAGACCTACCTGACAGGGAACTCAAATCTCTAATATTCGGAGCTATCCAAGAGTTGAAGCACAAAGCAGACAAAAATGAAGGAAAAATAGACAAATTCATGGAAAATACAGAAAAAAAAAATGGAGGAATTCAGGAAACTAATACAGGAACAAAATGCCAAAATAAATTCACAACTAGAAACCATACAAAAACAAAGACTAGAAATCCAAAATATAAACAACAAGATTTCAGAAATGGGCAGTGTCATGGAAGGGATGAGGAGCAGGTTTGAAACGATGGAAGACAGGATTAGCAAAGTTGAAGACAAACACTTGGATTCAACTCTGTTTGAGGAAAAACCAGAAAAAAAGAAGTAAGAAAACTGAAGAAACCCTGAGAATTACGTGGGATATAATCAAAAGCAAAAATTTGCAAGTAATCACACTTCCAGAACACGGGTAGAAAATGGAAAACACAGAGAGGATCATTGAAGAATTCCTGGCGGAACACTTCCCTAATATCATGAAGGATGAAAAGGTGACCATCTAAGAAGCTCCATGCACCCTGTATAGGATAGATCCCAGAATAAAATCGCCAAGGCATATCATAATTACACTTGCTAAAAGCAGGGACAACAAAAGAATCCTGAGAGCAGCTCAAGAAAAACAAAAAGTCATATTCAGAGGAGAAACAATAAGACTAAGCTCTGGTTATTTGACAGAAACCATGCAAGGAATAAGACAATGGGATGACATATATAAAACTTTGAAAGAAAAAAGTTGCCAACCAATAATAATATATCCTAAAAACTCTCTTTCAAATATGACGGTGAAATTATTACATTTCTAGATAAACAGAAATTCAGAGACTATGTAAAAACCAAACCAAGCTTACAAGAATTATTAAAGGCAGCCCTTCGGTTTAAGAACAAACATCAGACCACAGCCTAAATCTAGGATGCAAGATTGCACCAGCCAGATAACAACTAAGAAAATGAACTCTCAAGGACTATCAAAAACCAAAAGAAGTACAGCGGGGAACCAGAGAGGTTAATCTGTAAATGACAAAAATGTCAGAACAATTAAATGGTGTAGGTATAGAACTTTCTAATGGAGAGGAAGACAAGGAGATACCAAGTAATAATAGATTGGTTCAAACCTAGGAAAATAAGGGTAAATTTCAAGATAACCACAAAGAAAGTTAACAAACCTACTCATCTAAAAAAAGAAGAAAAACATAAAGTCCATAAAGTCTCAGTAAAAACAAAATCTACAAAAACAAAAGAAATGAAAAAAAGTCATAAACAAAAGGAATTCTGCACAGGAGAGTAAGAGGGACAAAGAAAAAGTCAGCAACAACAACAACAAAAGAACACTATGAAATGACAGCAATAAACTCACACCTATCAATAATTACACTGAAAGTAAATGGCATAAATGCACCCATAAAGAGACAAAGAGTGACAGAACAGATTAAATAAAAAAAACCAGGATCTATCAATATGTTGTCTACAAGAGACACACCTTAGAAACAAAGAAGTAATTTATTAAAAAATCAAAGGTTGTAAAAAAATATATCAAGCTAACAGCTACCAAAAAAGAGCAGGAGTGACAACACTAATCTCAAATAAAATAGACTTTAAAACAAAATCCACCATAAAAGACAAAGAAGGGCACTATATAATGATTAAAGGGATGATCCATCATAAAGACATGATCATAATAAACACCTATGCACCGAACGGTAGGGCTCCAAAATACGTAAAACAAACTGTAACAGCACTGAAAAGAGAAATTGACAGTTCCACAATAATAGTAGGAGACTTCAACTCACCACTCTCAGAAAAGGACAGAACATCTAAAAAAAACTCAACAGAAGAGCTAAAGGGCACAATCAGTGAAATGGACCTCACAGACATATATAGAACACTCCACCCAATAGCTGCAAAGTACACATTCTTTTCCAATCCATGTGAAATGCTGTCCAGAATAGACCACATCTTAGGCCACAGAGCTACCCTCAACAAAATCCAAAACATTGAGATAATGCAAAGTATCTTCTCTGACCACAACACCATCAAGGTAGAAATTAACAACAGGAAGAGCAAGGAAAAAGAGTCAGTTACAAGGAAACTGAATAACAACCACCTTACAAATCACTGGGTAATAGAAGAAATCAGAGATGAAATAAAAAAATTCCTAGAATCAAACAGGAATGAAAACACATCATACCAAAACCTTTGGGACACAGCAAAGGCAGTCCTCAGAGGTCAATTTATAGCAATAGATGCACACATCAAAAAAGAAAAAAGGGACAAAATCAAAACATTAGCTACACAGCTTGAACGAATAGAAAGAGAACAGCAAAAGAAGCCTACAGCCACCAGAAGAAAGGAAATAATAAAGACCAGACCAGAAATAAATGAAATAGAGTATAGAAAAATAATAGAATCAACAAAACCAAAAATTGGTTCTTTGAAAGGATCAACAAAATTGACAAACCCCTGGCCAAACTGACAAAAGAAAAACAGGAGAGGGTGCAAATAACCCAAATAAGAAATGAAATGGGGGAAATTATAACAGACCCAACAGAAATACAAAGAATCATAACAGAGTATTATGAAAAACTATACTCCTACAACTTTGAAAACCTAGAGGAAATGGACAAATTTCTAGAAACACACTACCTACCCAAACTAACACAAATTGATGAAAATCTGAACCGACCCATAACAAGAGAAGAGACTGAACAGGTGGAAAAAAAAAAAAAAAAAAACTCTGAACACGAAAAAGACTTAGTCCAGGTGCCTTCACTGGAGAATTCTATCAAACATTCAGAGAAGAACTTCCAAAAGTACTACCCAAATATTTCAGAACATAGAAAAGGAAGGGATACTTCCAAATTCACTCTATGAAGCCAGCATAACCCTGATACCAAAGCCAAAGATACCACAACAAAAGAAAATTACACACCGATATCTCTCATGCATATGTCAATAGACATATGCATATCCATGTTCATTGCAGCACATTCACAATAGCAAACAGATGGAAACAACCTAGATGCCCATCAACAGATGAATGGATAAACAAACTATGATACATACACACAATGAAGTATTATGCAACAATAAAGAACAATGATGAATCTGTGAAGCATCTGATAACATGGATGAATCTAGCGGGCACTACGCTGAGTGAAATAAGTCAATCACAAGACAAATATTATATGAGACCACTTTGGTGAGGGAAAGACAGTAGACAATACCGGGGAAGCCAGCACAATTTGTAGAAGACAATTTGTAGAAGACAAGACACATCCAAACTCCTGAAGGATGGAATTGCTGGGCTGAGTGATGTGGGGACCATGGTCTCAGGGAACACCTACCTCAGCTGGCATAACACAGTTTTTAAAGAAAATGTTCTACATTCTACTTTGGTGAGTAGTGTCTGGAGCCCTAAAAGCCTTAAAAGCCATCTAAGATACAACATTGGTCTCACCCCTTCGGGAGCAAGGGAGAATGAAGAAAACTAAAGATACAAAGGAATATTAGTCCAAAAGACTAATAGACCGTATCTACCACGGCCTCCACCAGACTGAGTCCACTATAACTAGATGGTGACCAGCTACCATCACTGACTGCTCTGACAGGGATCACAATAGAGGGTCCCAGACAGAGCTGTAGGAAAATGTAGAACAACATTCTAACTCACAAAAAAAGACCAGGCTTGCTGGTCTGACAAAGACTGAAGAAACCTCAAGAGTATGGTTCCAGACACCTCTTTAGCTCAGTAATGAAGTCACTCCTGAGGTTCACCCTTCAGCCGAATATTAGTCCCATAAAACAAAAGAAGATTAAAGGGACACACCAACCCAAGGACAAGGACTAGAAAGCAAGAGGGAACAGGAAAGCTTGTAAAAGGGAACTCAAGATTGAGAAGGAGAGTGTTGACACATCGTGGGGTTATGAAACAATGTCATAAAACAATATGTGTACTAACTGTTTAATATGTACTAACTAGGTTGTTCGGTAAACGTCATCTAAAGTACAACTAAAAAAAAAGAAAAGAGGGGTGGAGCCAAGATGGTGGAATAGGCCAATGCTTCCATTGAGCCCTCTTTACAACAAAGATCAGAAAAAACAAGTGAAACGAGTATATTCGTGACAAGCTGGGAGCCCTGAGCATCAAAGGCAAGCTTAGACAACAAACCGAGGGGAGGGGGAGGAAGATACCATTCAGAAGTGGAGAGGAGTTACCAGACCTGAATCGCAGGGAGCCCTCAGGCACCATTCCTGGAGCGGCGGTGGTGGCGGGCTGGTACTAGTGTTTGATCGCAGTTTCCTCAGGGAGAAGCAGCCAGCCACACAACCTACTCACACCTCCGGAACCTGAGGAGAATGGTGCTCTAGGCAAGTTAAGTTCTTGCGTATATTTTACAGCGCCCCCCCCCAGCCCAAAGCCAGCTTCAGTGGCTGAATCCCTGGGCCTGAGATAGACCCTGGTGAGCACCTAGAACCATCCTACCAGCCTTGGGGAAGGAAAAAATTTGCAACTGGGGGGAAAAGATAATTTGCTAGCTCCATTAACCAGGGGAGCTCAGGACAGAAGCTGCTCCTGTCCAGGCATAAACTGTCCATGGACCTTGAGCATCTTTCCCTTCTGCATGGACCCGTGTGGGCCTATTTCAGGAGAGTAGGCCATTGTTGGCAAACTCCAACCATTTCAGCGGTGCGGTGGAGAGGTGGGTGTTTGACATTTGACATTGCTTTGCCTATTAAACAAGGTCCTCACCTACCCACAACAGGGACCTAAGGACTGGTGGCTCCACTTGGGTCGCCCAGCCACCCGTGACAGGGGTCCAGGGATAACTGGTACCTCCCAGTCCTTACAACAAAAACTTTGGGTGCCCATGGTCTTTCTGCAGAGCCCAGCCACCAGCACGCTCTAGGAAACAGAGATGTGTTTTCCTCAGAGACACTTGGGGATCGGTTCTCAGCCCCCTGCCTTGTTCAGAGAGTGACCCCCTGCTGCAGTCAGATACGGGTATATACGCCAATCACCCCTGCCTCTCTAAGACTGTAGGACAGGCCTGTACCAAACACTTGATATCAACTATGTGGAAACCTGAGCTGAGTTCATACAAGAAAACTGAATGGACTCCTAGACTGATATACCTGATAACAGCTCTAGCCAGCTGGGGATAGGACACCAGAGCTCCAAAGGTGAAAATAATCAAGGTAGCTCACTCAAGCAACTCATAGGGGTATACCAAAACAAAAAAAAGCAAGCACCTGTGACACAGTAAGCAAGCATAAACTAATGCAATAACTTCCAGATGGCTCAGAGATAACAGTCAGTATCAAGTCACAAAAAGAAACAGGCCATGATCACCTCAACAGGCTCTCAAAACAAAGAATCCAGGGATCTTCTAGATGAAAGTGCATTCCTGGAATTATTAGATGCAGAATACAAAAGTTTAATATATAGAAGCCTTCAAGACATCAGGAAGGAAATGAGGCAATAAGCAGAACAAGCCAAGGAACACACAGATAAAGCAACTGAAGAAATCAGAAAGATTATTCGGGAACATAACGAAAAGTTTAATGAGCTAGAAAAATCCATAGACAGCAACCAGAAATTCAGAAGATTAACAATAAAATTACCGAATTAGAAAACTTAATAGAAAGTCAGAGGAGCAGAATTGAGCAAGTAGAAGCTAGAATTTCTGAACTCGAAGATAAATCACTTGGCACTAATATACTTGAAGAAAAATCAGATAAAAGAATTAAAAAAAATGAAGAAACCTTAAGAGTCATGTGGGACTCTATCAAGAGAAAAAACCTACGAGTGATTGGGGTACCAAAACAGGGAGGGATAACAGAAAATTAAGAGAAAATTGTTGAGGATTTGTTGGCAGAAAACTTCCCTGATATTGTGAAAGATGAGAAGATATCTATCCAAGATGCTCATCGAACTCCACATAAGGTAGATCTTAAATGAAAGTCACCAAGACATATTATAATCAAGCTTGCCGAAGCCAAAGATAAAGAGACAATTATAAGAGCAGCGAGGGATAAAAGAAAAGTCACCTACAAAGGAGAGCCAATAAGAATAAGCTCGGACTACTCGGCAGAAACCATGCAGGAAAGAAGGCTGTAGGATGACATATTTAGAAAAATTGAAGGAAAAAAATTGCCTGCCAGGAATCAAATATCCACCAAAACTGTCTCTTAAATATGAAGGTGAAATTAAGACATTTTCAGATAAACACAAGTTGAGGAAATTCATAAAAACCAAACCGAAACTACAAGAAATACTAAAGGGAGTTCTTTGGTTAGAAAATCTATAATAATAGGTATCAACCCAAGACTAGAACACTGGGCAGAGCAACCACAAGTTAACCCAGAAAGGGAAATCCAAAAAACAAAGCAAGATTATATATAAAAAAAAAAAAAGCCCAACACAGGGTAATGGTGATGTTATTATATAAAAGAAGACAAGATTAAAATAATAAAGAGGGAATAAGAAATGTAATCATAGACCTTACATATGGAGAGGAAGATACGGCGATACAAAGAAATAAAAGTTTTAAATTTAGAAAAACAGGGGTAAATAATAAGGTAACCACAAAGGAGACAAACTATCCTACTCATCAAAATAAAACACAAGGGAAAAATACAGACTCAGCAGAAACAAAATCAACAAAAACAAATATGAGGAAAGGACAATATATAAAGAAAACCTACTCAGCACATAAAATCAACTGGGAAAAAGAAACTATCAACACATAAAAAAAGACATCAAAATGATAGCACTAAATTCCTACCTATCCATAATTACCCTGAATGTAAATGGACTAAATGCACCAATAAAGAGACAGAGAGTGGCAGAATGGATTAAAAAACAAGATCCATCTATATGCTGCCTACAAGAGACACACCTTAGACTTAGAGACACAAACGAACTAAAACTCAAAGGATGGAATAAATATATCAAGCAAACAACAATCAAAAAAGAGCAGGAGTGGCAAATATTAATTTCTGACAAAATAGACTTTAAAGTTAAATCCATCAGAAAGAATAAGGAAGGACACTATATAATGATGAAAGGGACAATAAACCAAGAAGATATAACCATATTAAATATTTATGCACCCAATGACAGGGCTGCAAGATACATAAAACAAACTCTATTAGCGTTGAAAAGTGAGATAGCTCCACAATAATAGTAGGAGAGTTCAAAACACCACTTTCGGTGAAGGACAGGACAATCAGAAAGAAGCTCAAAAAAGACACGGAAGATCTAAATGCCACAATCAACCAACTTGACCTCATAGACATATACAGAACACTCCACCCAACAGCAACCAAATATACTTTCTTTTCCCGTGTACATGGAACATTCTCTAGAATAGACCACATATTAGGTCACAAAGCAAGCCTTAGCAGAATCCAAAACATTGAAATATTACAAAGCATCTTCTCTGACCACAAGGCCATAAAAGTGGAAACCAATAACAGGAAAAGAAATCAAACACTTGGAAACTGAACAATACTCTTCTCAAAAAAGACTGGATTAGAGAAGACATTAAGGATGGAATAAAGAAATTCATAGAATCCAACAAGAACGAAAACACTTCCCATCAGAACCTTTGGGACATAGCAAAAGCGGTGCTCAGAGGCCAATTTATGTCAATAAATGCACACATCCAAAAGAAGGAAGGGCCAAAATCGAAGAATTATCCCTACAACTTGAACAAATAGAAAGAGAGCAACAAAAGAAACCCACAGGCACCAGAAGAAAACAAATAATAAAAATTAGAGCTGAACTAAACGAAATAGAAAACAGAAAAACAATTGAAAGAATTAACAAGACCAAAAATGTTTTTTTGAAAAAATCAACAAAATTAATAAACCACTGGCCAAACTAACAATAGAAAAACATGAGCGGAAGCAAATAACCTGAATAAGAAATGAGAGGGGCGATATTACAACAGACTCAACTAAAATTTAAAGAATCCTATCAGGTTACTATGAAAAACTATACTCAAACAAATTTGAAATCATAAAAGAAATGGATGAATTCCTAGAAACACACTACCTACCTAAACTAACACAAACAGAGGTAGAACAACTAAATAGACACATAACAAGAGAAGAGATTGAGAAGGTAATCAAAAAACTCCCAACAAAAAAAAGCCCTGGTCTGGATGGCTTCACTGCAGAGTTCTACCAAACTTTCCAAGAAGAGTTAACACCACTACTTACAAAAAGTATTTCAGAGCATAGAAAAGGATGGAATACTACCAAACTCATTCTATGAAGCCACCATATCCCTGATACCAAAACCAGGTAAAGACACCACAAGAAAAGAAAATTATAGACCTATATCCCTCAAGAATGTAGATGCAAAAATTCTCAACAAAATTCTACCGGATAGAATTCAACAACATATCAAAAAAATAATTCACCATGACCAAGTGGGATTCATACCAGGGATGCAGGGATGGTTCAACACTAGAAAAACAATTAATGTAATCCACCACATAAATAAAACAAAAGAGAAGAATCACATGATTTTATAAACTGATGCAGAAAATGCATTTGACAAAGTTCAGCACTCATTCATGATAAAAACTCTCAGCAAAATAGGAATAGAAGGAAAAATCCTCTATATAATAAAGGGCATTTATATAAAGCCAACAGCCAACATCACCCTGAATGGAGAGAGTTTGAAAACATTCCCATTGAGATCGGGAACCAGACAAGGATGCCCTTTTTCACCACTCTTATTCAACATTGTGCTGGAAGTCCTAGCCAGAGCAATTAGGCTAGATAAAGAAATAAAGGGCATCCAGATTGGCAAGGAAGAAGTCAAAGTATCTCTATTTGCAGATGACATGATCTTATACACAGAAAACCCTAAGGAATCCTCCAGAAAACTGCTGAAACTAATTGAAGAGTTCAGCAGAGTATCAGGATACAAGACAAACATACAAAAATCAGTTGGATTCCTCTACAACAACAAAAAGAACATCGAAGAGGAAATCACCAAATCAATGCCATGTACTGTAGCCCCCAAGAAGATAAAATACTTAGGAATAAATCTTACCAGAGATGTAAAAGACTTATACAAAGAAAACTACAGTACACTTCTGCAAGAAACCAAAAGAGACTTACAGAAGTGGAAGAACATATCTTGCTCATGGATAGGAAGACTTAACATTATAAAAATGTCTATTTTACCAAAAGCGATCTATACATTTAATGCAATTCCGATCCAAATCCCAAGGACACTCTTTAATGAGATGGAGAAACAAATCACCAATTTCATATGGAAGGGAAAGAGGCCCCAGATAAATAAGGCATTACTGAAAAAGAAGAACAAAGTGGGAGGCCTTACTTTACCTGATTTTAGAACCTATTATACCGCCACAGTAGTCAAAACAGCCTGGTACTGGTACAACAACAGATACATGGACCAATGGAACAGAATTGAGAATCCAGACAGAAATCCATCTACATATGAGCAGTTGATATTTGACAAAAGCCCCAAAACAGTTAAACGGGGAAAAGACAGCCTTTTTAACAAATGGTGCTGGCATAACTGGATATCCATCTGCAAAAAAAAATGAAACAAGACCCATACCTCACTCCATGCACAAAAACTAACTCAAAATGGATCAAAGACCTAAATATCAAATCTAAAATGATAAAGATCATGGACAAAAAAATAGGGACAACATTAGGGGCCCTAATACATGGCATAAACAGTATACAAAACATTATAAAGAATGCAGAAGAAAAACTAGATAACTGGGAGCTCCTAAAAATCAAACAGCTATGCTCATCCAAAGACTTCACCAAAAGAGTAAAAAGACTACCTATGGACTGGGAAAAAGTGTTTAGCTATGACATTTCTGATCAGTGCCTGATCTGTAAAATCTACATGATACTCCAAAAACTCTACTGTAAAAAGACAAATAAACCAATTAAAAAATGGGCAAAAGATATGAATAAACACTTCGCTAAAGAAGACATTCAGGTAGTTAACAGATGTATGAGGAAATGTTCATGATCATTAGCCATTAGGGAAATGCAGATCAAAACTACAATGAGATTTCATCTCACTCCAACAAGGCTGGTGTTAATCCAAAAAACACAAAAGAATAAATGTTGGAGAGGCTGTGGAGAGATTGGAACACTTATACACTGCTGGTGGGAATGTCAAATGGTACAACCACTTTGGAAATCGATTTGACACTTCCTTTTTTTTTTAAAAAGAGCTAGAGATAGAACTGCCATATGATCCAGCAATCCCACTCCTTGGAATATATCCTAGAGAAATAAGAGTCTTTACACAAATAGATATATGCACATCAATGTTTATTGCAGCACTGTTTACAATAGCAAAAAGATGGAAGCAACCAAGGTGTCCATCAATGGATGAATGGATAAATGAATTATGGTATATTCACACAATGGAATACTATGCATTGATAAAGAACAGTGAAGAATCTGTGAAACATTTCATAACATGGAGGAACCTGGAAGGCATTATGTTGAGTGAAATTAGTCAATTGCAAAAGGAAAAATATTGTATAAGACAGCTATTATAAGATCTTGAGAAATAGTTTAAACTGAGAAGAAGACACTCTTTTGTGGTTATGAGAGGGGGGAGGGAGGGAGGGTGGGAGAGGAGCATTCACTAATTAGTAGATAAGAACTACTTTGGGTGAAGAGAAAGATAACACACAATACAGGGGAGGCCAGCACAATTGGACTAAACCAAAAACAAAGTTTCCTGAATAAACTGAATGCTTCGAAGGTCAGCGAAGCAGGGTCAGGGGTCTGGGGACCATGGTTTCAGGGGACATCTAAGTCAATTGGCATAATAAAATCTATTAGGAAAACATTCTGCATCCCACTTTGAAGAGTGGCATCTGGGGTCTTAAACGCTAGCAAGCAGCCATGTAAGATGCATCAATTGGTCTCAACCCACCTAGATCAAAGGAGAATGAAGAACTTCAAGGACACAAGGCGATTATGAGCCCAAGAGACAGAAAGGGCCACATGAACCAGTGACTACATCATCCTGAGACCAGAAGAACTAAATGGTGCCCGGCTACAACCGATGACTGCCCTGACAGGAAACACAACAGAGAACCCCTGAGGGAGCAGGAGAGCAGTGGGATGCAGACCCCAAATTCTCATAAGACCAGACTTAATGGTCTGACTGAGACTAGAAGGATCCTGTGGTCATGGCCTCTAGACCTTCTGTTGGCCCTGGACAGGAACCATTCCCAGAACCCAATCTTCAGGCAGGGATTAGACTGGACAATGGGATGGAGAGGGATGCTGGTGAGGAGTGAACTTCTTGGATCAGGTGGACACTTGAGACTGTGCTGGCATCTCCTGCCTGGAGGGGAGATGGGAGGGTGGAGGGTGTTAGAAGCTGGTGAAATGGACACGAAAAGAGAGAGTGGAGGGAGAGAGCGGGCTGTCTCATTAGGGGGAGAATAATTGGGAGTGTGTAGCAAGGTGTATGTGGGTTTTTGCGTGGAAGGCTGACTTGATTTGTAGACTTTCACTTGAAGCATAATAAAAATTATTCAAAAAGAAAAGAAAACTGGTTTTTGAGACCTCACTGAACCTACAGGGTCAGAACCTAGTGGGGGTAGAAGGTGGGGAGGGGACATTGGGACACAGGGATCTTCATTTCCACATGCTTCCAATATGATACTGATTCATATTAAAGCAGGAATATTGCTGCTCTACTGGTTTGGTCCAAAATCTTCAAATTATTTCTAATAATGGAGTAACTGGAGAATTTATCCCTTACTTGCTTTAGGGGGAATTAAAGCTTCCCTCGCAACAGCTGCCAAGTTTTCCCTGGGGATTAACTTTTTTTGTATAGTAAGGTCAAGTATGCTTTGTTGTTTTCACAGAAAGAGTAACCATTTTGTCAGTTTTGCCTCGGACAGTACCAATTTACACCTGTTTTCCCAGCATGCTTATTAATAGTCGCCTTCTACTCTCAAGAGTGTGCCAGTTTGAGTGATACCATGTAGTTACCTTACGTATCGCCAGTTGAAAGGCCTACTGACCTAGTCCTAGTACCTGGCCTGTTGATACCAGTTGACTCTGAATGTGGGCTGCCCATGCACCCAGATGTTTTAATCCAGATAAAGGCAGTGGCTTGGCCGCTGTGTGAGTTTCCTAGGGACTAATAAACTACCATAAACCTTGTGGCTTAAAACAATAGAAATTTATTCTGTTGAAGTTCTAGGGGCCTAAATCAAGGTATCATCAGCACTGTTGGCTTTTTCTGTAAACTCTGGGGGAGAACCCATTCCTCCATTCTTCTGTCCTAGCTTCTGGCAGCTGCTGGCAATCCTTGGTATTCCTTAGCCTGTAGCTGCATCTCTCTTCTCTCTATCTTTCTTTTCACATGGACTTCTCCTCTGTGTCTTCTACCTTTCTCTTATCTTTTAAGGACACTTCTTATTGGATTTAGGGCCCACCCCGATCCAGGATGATTTCATCTTGAAATCCTTAATTATATCTGCAAAGACAACTTTTCCCAAATTCAGTCACATTCTCAGGTTGGGTGGACATATCTTTGGGGGAGAGGGAAACACTATTCAATCCAGAGCATCCACTAGTAGAGTGTGGCCCTTCAGACTATGATGGATGGCAGGATTATGACAGATGACAGGATTATGACAGATGACGGGAGCAGGAGTGACCTCATGTGCTACCTTTCCCTGGGCACTCAAAGCCCATCAGCTACAACATTCTCTGAGGACATACACAGGAACAGCTTGTTGGAGCCAAGCCAACCTGAGTGAGGGGATCCTGACTTCAAGTTACACATAGATACAGGACTGAGGCTCAAGGGATCCCAGCCCAAAGCCTTAGTAGAACAAGTACGGACCTGCACCTTTCTGACATTAATTGAATGACTCAGAGGGCCGAAAGGGGCAGCATGGAGCCTTGTCAGGCCATTGGAGAAATGCCCTTTTGAGAAACAGTACAATCCAGTATCTGTAGATGGGGCCCAGGTATAGCCTGGCTTGTCTTGCTTCCTCTCATTCTTTTCTTCTCTCTCCATGTTAGTTCTAATAGCACAGCGATGTGTAAAGATGATGATTGTCAAAGTTCATTAATATTTTTGAAATACTCGTATTGGCTTCCATGCGAAATCCCCACTAACGTAGGCAGCACAATTGGCATGAAGACAATGACCAGAGACATGCTGCACACTTCACAGAGCATGAGGCTGAATCTGAAGCATCCCAGGGAGATAGCTGTACTCATTCTCTCAGCCACAAGACCATGGAGGGGAAAGGACACACTCAATGGATGATGTCTTTGCTCTTGGGGGGGCAGAGAGTCTGGATGATGCCGTCCCTTGGGACACTTTCACTATGCTCTTCTTTCCTCACCTTGTGCTGTTCTTGTCACACCTGTCTCCCTTTGACCATGTAGCCTGGCCATCAGTAAGCTGACCATTCCCTAAAGGCATCTATCTTCCTGACCTCGCTTTTTAGTGCAGTCAACATAGAAGTCACTTCTATGACTCTGTGCCAATAGAGAAGTAGGGAAAAAACAAACAAACACTGAATTGAAGATCCAAAGTCCTGGGATCTAATCCCAGTTTTACCACTAATATACCACGTGATGCTAAGTCTTTTTAGCACTCTAAACCTCAGTTCTCCCAAGGGTCTGTCAGTTTGTTGTACTGGGGGGCCTTGTGTATTGCTGTGATGCTGGAAGCTACCCCACCACTATTCAGATACCAGCAGGGTCACCCATGGAGGACAGGTTTCAGCTGAGCCTCCAGACTAAGACAGACTAGGAAGAAGGACCCAGCAGTCTACTTTTGAAAAGAATTAGCCAGTGAAAACCTTATGAATAACAGTGGAACATTGTCTGATATATTGTCAGAAGATGAGCCCCCCCAGGTTGGACGACATCCAAAAGATGACTGGGGAAGACCCGCCTCCTCAAAGTAGAGTCAACCTTAATGACCTGGATGGAGTAAAACTTTTGGGACCTTCATTTACTGATGCGGCAAGACTGAAAATCAGAAGAAACAGCTGCAAACATCCAGTAATAATCGGAACCTGGTATGTACGAAGTATGAATCTAGGAAAATTGGAAATTGTCAAAAATGAAATGGAATGCATAAACATCGATATCCTAGGCATTAGTGAGCTGAAATGGACTGGTATTGGCCATTTTGAATTGGACAATCATATAGTCTACTATGCTGGGAATGACAACTCGAAGAGGAATGGTGTTGCATTCATCATCAAAAAGAACGTTTCAAGATCTATCCTGAAGTACAACATTGTCAGTGATAGGGTAATATCCATACGTCTACAAGGAAGACCAATTAATACGACTATTATTCAAATTTATGCACCAACCACTAGAGCCAAAGATGAAGAAAGAGAAGATTTTTATCAGCTGCTGTGGTCTGAAATTGATCGAACATGCAATCAGGATGCATTGATAATTACTGGCGATTGGAATGCAAAAGTTGGAAACAAAGAGGAAGGATCAGTAGTTGGAAAACGTGGCCTTGGTGATAGAAAAAATGCCAGAGATTGAATGATAGAATTTTGTAAGACCAACAACTTCTTCAGTGCATATACCTTTTTTCACCAACATAAATAGCAACTATACACATGGGCTTCCCGAGATGGAATACACAGGAATCAAATTGACTACATCTGTGGAAAGAGAGGATGGAAAAGCTCTATATCATCAGTCAGAACAAGGCCAGGGGCTGACTGTGGATCAGACCATCAATTACTCATATGCAAGTTCAAGTTGAAACAAGAAAATTAGAACAAGTCGACGGGAGCCAAAGTACAACCTTGAGGATATCCCATCTGAATTTAGAGACTATTTTAAGAATAAATTTGACACATTGAACACTAATGACTGAAGACCAGACAAGTTGTGGAATGACATCAAGGATATCATACATGAAGAAAGCAAGAGGCCATTGAAATACAGGAAAGAAAGAAAGCCCAAGATGGATGTCAGAAGAGACTGAAACATGCTCTCTAACTTTGAGCAGCTAAAGCAAAAGGAAGAAATGATGAAGTAAAAGAACTGAGCAGAATATTTCGAAGGGCACCTCAAGAAGACAAAGTAAAGTATTATAATGATATGTGCAAAGAGCTAGAGATAGAAAACAAAAAGGGAAGAACATGCTCGGCATTTCTCAAGCTGAGAGAACTGAAGAAAAAATTCAAGCCTCGAGTTGTAATAGCAAAGGGTTCTATTGGGAAAATATTAAATGGTACAGAAAGCATCAAAGGAAGATGGAAGGGAGGAGGCGGGACCAAGGCGGCTGACTATGTAGAAGCTTCCGCTTATCCCTCTTGCAACAAAGACTCGCGAAAACAAGTGAATTGATTACATACAGGACAATCTACGAACCCTGACCATCAAACACAGAACTAAGGAGTTGACCTGAGTGACAGAGTGAAAAGCTGCATGCTGAAACAGCGACCACTTCTGGAGCCGGTGTGCCCTGCCGCAAACTTGAGCCCTCGTTGTTCTCTGGTGCCAGAGTGGTGGGGCTGATTGCGGCTTACTGAGATGGGGCAAGCACGGGATGCAGCCCTAACCCCCGGGACCAATCTCACTGCCAGAGCACACAGACTGCACACTGATGTGGCTGATAGGCGAACGAGAAACCATGGGGAAGCAGTGACTGGTTTTGGAGCCTGGAGTGCAACATCCCAGCCAGGAAACCTTGCTGTTGGGCTTTGGACTAAGCATGAAGGGACTGATTATGGCTTCCTGAGATGGCGCAAGCACGGGATGCAGCCCTAACCTTTTGGGCCAGTCTCAGTGGGGAACCAGGCAGCACACACAGGCTACACACCCCTCTGGAATCTCAGAAAAAACAGTCCTCACCAAACAAGAGAAGTAACTTTGTCTACCTTGCCATGCTACTCTCTCGTATCTGATCCCTCTCCTCCTTGCCCCAGCCGGCTTCATTAACATTGGAATTCCCTGGGCCAGAGAGTGAAGTGCACTGCGGGGGGGAGGGGGGCTCTTTCTTTTCTTACTCTTTCTCCTGGCCTGAGAAAAGCAGCATTTAATCAAGGGAAAAATCCTTCCCTGACTTCCCTAAACTGGAATAACAATACAGAACCAGCTCCATCCAGGCATAAGAGACCCATAGTCTTTGGCTTTCATCCCTACAGGGAACCAGGTGGCTATTATAATGCAAAGGCAATTCCGATAGAGATCTGACTGTAATTGCTTTAGCTGAGCAATGGAAAGGCAAGTTTTGGAGGTCAGATACCTCTCTACCTATTAAACAGAGACTTCACTGATCCACACCAGGGAATTGAGGGCTGAGGCTCTACCCATACCACCTAGCCACCTGCTAAAGGGATCTGAAAATAGTGACACCTACCAACCTTTAGAGGTACAAGCATTGGGTCCCTAAGGTACAGCTGCAGAGCCCACCCACCAGAGGGCTCTAGAGAATAGAGACACTCCTACCTCACTGGCACTTGGGGGAAGGCTGTCAGCATCCTGCCCTCCTTGGACTGTGACTCCCTGCCACTACTGGAAACTGACCATACAACCATCACCACTACTCCTCTAAGTTAATAGGTGAGAGCCGACCCACACACTAGGTGACCCACTATCAGAACACCTGAGCTGATTCTATTCAAGAATAGTGAATGGACTCATAGGCTTATATATCTGGTAACAGCTCAGGCCAGCTGGTAACAGGACATAAGTGGTTCAAAGGCTACAGCAATCAAGAAAGGACAATGTAATAGCCTGTCTGGGTGTATTGAAACAAAACAAAACAAGAAGATCAGACTCAGTGAGCAAATATAAAAGAAACAATTACAATATCCTATAGATGGCTTGGAGACAGCAGTTGATATCAAATCACATAAAGAAACAGACCATGATTGCTTGTACAAACCCCCAAATCCACCAAATTAAGGATCAAAATCATTCCCAGATGAAGATACATTCCTGGAATTGCCAGATGTAGAATATAAAAAACTAATATACAGAGTGCTTCAAGACATCAGGGATGACCCCAGAAATGAAATGTCAATCTACAGAAAAAGTCAAGGAACACACAGATAAAGCAGTTGAAGAAATCAAAAAGATTATTTAAGAACATAGTGAAAAATTTAAAAAGCTGCGAGAATCCATAGAGAGACAGCATTCAGAAATTCAAAAGATTAACAATAAAATTACGGAATTAGACAACTCAATAGGAAGTCAGAGGAGCAGAATCTAGTGATTGGAAGGCAGAGTTGGGGTGTTGGAGGATAAGGCAAATGACACCAATATACTTGAAGAAAAATTAGATAAAAGAATTAAAAAAAATGAAGAAACCCTAAGAATCATGTGGGACTCTATCAAGAAGAATAAATTGCGTGTGACTGGAGTTCCAGAACAGGGAGGGATAATAGAAATACAGAGAGAAGAGTTGAAGATCTGTTGGTAGAAAACTTCCCTGGCATCATGAAAGATATCTATCCAAGATGCTCATCGAACTCCATGCAAGATAGACACCAAAAGAAAATCACCAAGACATATTATCATCAAACTTGTCAAAACCAAAGATAAAGAGAAAATTTTAAAAGCAGCCAAGGATAAACAAAAAGTCACCTACAAAGGAGAATCAATAAGAATAAGTTTGGATTACTCAGCAGAAACCATGCAGGCAAGAAGGCAATGGGATGACATATATAGAGCACTGAAGGAGAAAAACTGCCAGCCAAGAATCATATATCCAGCAAAACTCTCTCTCAAATGTGAAGGTGAAATTAAGACATTTACAGATAAACACAAGCTTAGAGAATTTGCAAATACCAAACCAAAACTACAAGAATTACTAAAGGAGATTCTTTGTTCAGAAAGTCAATATCAGATACAAACACAACACAAGGTCACAGAACAAAACATCCTTGTATCAACTCAGATAGGGAAATCACAAAAACAAAATAAGATTAATTAAAAAAAAATTGCTCAAAACAGGGAGTCATTGATGTCATTATGTAAAAAAAAAAAAAAATCAAAAAAGAGGGACTAAATACAGAAGGCATAGATCTTCCACATGGAGAGGAAACCAAGGCGATACAGGGCGATATGAGTTAGGTTTTTACTTAGTCAAAAATGGGTAAATATTAAAGTAATCACAAAGAAGTCTAACAATTCCATACTTCAAAATAAAAACCAAGATAAACATAACAACTCAACAAAAATAAATTCAACTACTATGAAAATGAGAAACACACAATTTACAAAGAAAAACTCAGCACAAAAAAGTAAGTGGAAAAATGAAATTGTCAACAATGCACAAAAAAGACATCAAAATGACAGCACTAAACTCATCTATAATTATGCTGAATGTAAACGGACTAAAAGCACCAATAAAGAGAGAGTTGCAGACCGGACAAAAAAAAAAACACACAGTGTGTCTATATGTTGCTTACAAGAGACACACCTTGGACTTAGAGACACAAATAAACTAAATCTCAAAGGCTGGAAAAAAATAGATCGAGCAAACAACAATCAAAAAAGAGCAGGAGTGACAATATTAATTTCTGACAAAATAGACTTTAAAGTTAAATCCACCACAAAGGATAAAGAAGGACACTACATAATGATTAAAGGGACAATAGACCAGGAAGATATAACCATACTAAATATTTATGCACCCAATGACGGGGCTGCAAGATTCATAAAACTAACTGTAACAGAATTGAAAAGCGAGGTAGACACCTCCAAAATTATAGTAGGAGACTTCAACGCACCACTGTCAGTGAACAATAGGACATCCAGTAAGAAGCTCAATAGAGACACGGAAGATTTAATTGCTACAGTCAACCAACTTGACCTCATAGACTTATACAGAACACTTCACCCAACAGCTGCAAAATGTACTTTCTTTTCTAGCACACATGGAACATTTTCAAGAATAGATTACATATTTGGTCATAAAACAAGCCTTTGCAGAATCCAAAACATCAAAATATTACAAAGCATCTTCTCAGACCATAAGGCGATCAAAGTAGAAATCAATAACAGAAAAACCAGGGAAAAGAAATCAAATACTTGGAAACTGAACAGTGCAATGCTCAAAAAAGACTGGATTATAGAAGACATTAAGGAGGGAATAAAGCAATTCATAGAATTCAATGAGACTGAAAACACTTCCTATAAAAACCTTTGGGACACAGAGAAAGCAGTGCTCAGAGGTCAATTTATATCAATAAATGCACACATACATAAAGAAGAAAGAGCCAAAATCAAAGAACTGTCCCTAAAACTTGAACAAATAGAAAGAGAGCAACAAAAGAAACCCTCAGGCGCAAGAGGAAAAAAAATAATAAAAATTAGAGCAGAATTAAATGAATTAGAGAACAGAAAAAACAATTGAAAGAGTTAACAAGGCCAAAAGCTGGTTCTGCGAAAAAATTAATGAAATTGATGAACCATTGGCCAGACTGACTAAAGAAATACAGGAAAAGAAATAAATAACTGGAATAAGAAATGAGATGGGTCATATCACAACAGATCCAACTGAAATTAAAAGAATCATATCGGATTACTACAAAAACTTGTACTCTAACAAATTTGAAAACCTAGAAGAAATGGATGAATTCCTAGAAACACACTACCTAACTAAATTAACAAACAGGAGTAGAACAACTAAATAGACCCTTAACAAAAAAAAAAGAGATTGAAAAGGTAATCAAAAAACTCTCAACAAAAAAAAGCCCTGGCCCTGATGGCCTTACTACAGAGTTCTAATAAACTTTCAGAGAAGAGTTAATGCCACCACTACTAAAGGTATTTCAAAGCATAGAAAAGGATGGAATACTTCCTAACTCATTTGATGAAGCCAGCATAACCCTGATTCCAAAACCAGCTAAAAAAGACACAACAATAAAAAGAAAATTACAGATCTACATCCCTCATCAACATAGATGCAAAAATCCTTAAAATTCTAGCCAATAGAATTCAACAACATATCAAAAAAATAATCCACCATGACCAAGTGGGATTTATACTAGGTATGCAAGGATGGTTCAATATTAGAAAAACAGTTTATGTAATCCACCACATAAATAAAGCAAAAGACAAAAACCACATGATTTTATCAATTGATGCAGAAAAGGCATTTGACAAAGTCCAACACTCATTCATGATAAAAACTCTCAGCAAAATAGGAATAGAAGGAAAATTCCTTAACATAGTAAAGAGCATTTATACAAAGCCAATAGCCAACATCATCCTAAATGGAGAGAGCATGAAAGCATTTTTCTTGAGAACAGGAACCAGACAAGGATGCCCCTTATCACTGCTTTTATTCAACATTGTGCTGGAGGTCCTAGCAAGAGCAATTACACTAGGTAAAGAAATAAAGGGCATCCAGATTGGCAAGGAAGAAGTAAAATTATCTCTATTTGCAGATGACATGATGTTATACACAAAAAAACCCTAAGGAATCCTGAAGAAAACTACTGAAACTAATAGAAGAGTTCAGCAGAGTATCAGTTTACAAGATAAACATAAAAAAATCAGTTGGATTCCTCTACAACAACAAAAAGAACAATGAAGAGGAAATCACCAAATCAATACCATTCATAGTAGCCCCCAAGAAGATAAAATACTTAGGAATAAATCTTAACAAAGATGTAAAAGACCTATACAAAGAAAACTACAAGGTACTACTGCAAGAAATTAAAAAGGACCTACATAAATGGAAAAACATGCCTTGCTCATGGATAGGAAGACTTAACATTGTAAAAATGTCTGTTCTACAAAAAGCCATCTGTATATACAATGCACTTTTGATCCAAATTCCAATGACATTTTTTAATGAGACAGAGAAACAAATCACCAACTTCATATGGAAGGGAAAGAAGCCCCAGATAAGTAAAGCATTATTGAAAAAGAAGAACAAAGTGGAAGGACTCACTCTATCTGATTTTAGAACCTATTATACCGCCACAGTAGTCAAAACAGCCTGGTACTGGTACAACAACAGACACATAGACCAATGGAACAGAATTGACAATCCAGATATAAATCCATCCACATTTGAGCAGCTGATATTTGACAAAGGCCCAGTGTCAGTTAATTGGGGAAAAGATTGTCTTTTTAACAAATGGTGCTGGCATAACTGGATATCCATCTGCAAAAAAATGAAACAGGACCCATTCTTCACACCATGTACAAAAACTAACTCCAAATGGATCAAAGACCTAAACATAGAATCCAAAATGATAACGATCATGGAAGAAAAAATAGGGACAATTTTAGGAGCCCTAATACATGGCATAAACAGAATACAAAACATAAATAAAAATGCCAGAAAGAAACCAGATAACTGGGAGCTCATAAAAATCAAATACCTATGCTCATCTAAAGACTTCACCAAAAGAGTAAAAAGACCACCTACAGACTGGGAAAAAATTTTCAGCTATGACATTTCCGATCAGTGCCTGATCTCTAAAATCTACATGACTCTGCTAAAGCTCAAGCACAAAAGACAAACAACCCAATTTAAAAATGGGCAAAGGATATGAACAGGCACTTCACTAAAGAAGACATTCAGGCAGCTAACAGATACATGAGGAAATGCTCTCTATCATTAGCCATTAGAGAAATGCAAATCAAAACTACAATGAGATTTCGTCTCACTCCAACAAGGCTGGCATTAACCCAAAAAGCACAAAATAATAAATGTTGGAGAGGCTGTGGAGAGATTGGAACACTTATACACTGCTGGTGGGAATGTCAAATGGTACAACCACTTTGGAAATCGATTTGACACTTCCTTAAAAAGCAAGAAATAGAACTACCATACAACCCAGCAATCTCACTCCTCGGAATATATCCTACAGAAATAAGATCCTCTACACAAACAGATATATGCACACCCATGTTTATTGCAGCACTGTTTATAATAGCAAAAAGATGGAGGCAACCAAGGTGCCCATCAATGGATGAATGGATAAATAAATTATGGTGTATTCACACAATAGAATACTACACATTGATAAAGAACAGTGATGAATCTGTAAAACATTTTATAACATGGAGAAACCTGGAAGGCATTATGTTGAGTGAAATTAGTCAATTGCAAAAGGAAAAATATTGTATAAGACCGCTATTATAAGATCTTGAGAAATAGTTTAAATTGAGAAGAACACACTCTTTTGTGGTTACGAGAGTGGGGAGGGAGGGAGGCTGGGAGAGGGGTATTTACTAAATAGATAGTCGACAAGGACTATTTTAGGTGAAGGGAAGGACAACACTCAACACAGTGGAGGTCAGTACAAGTGGACTAAACCAAAGCAAAGAAGTTTCCTGAATAAACTGAATGCTTCGAAGGTCAGCGAAGCAGGGTCAGGGGTTTGGGGACCATGGTTTCAGGGGACATCTAAGTCAATTGGCATAATAAAATCTATTAAGAAAACATTCTGCATCCCACTTCGAAGAGTGGAATCTGGGATCTTAAATGCTAGCAGCTGGCCATCTAAGATGCATCAATGAGTCTCAATCCACTTGGATCAAAGGAGAATGAAGAACACAAGGTAATAACAAGCCCAAGAGACAGAAAGGGCTATATGAACCAGAGACTACATCAGCCCGAGACCAGAAGAACTAGTTGGTGACAGGCCACAACCAATGACTGCCCTGGCAGGGAACACAACAGAGAACCCCTTAGGAGCAGGAGAACAGTGGGATGCAGACCTCAAATTCTCATAAAAAGACCGGGCTCAACGGTCTGACTGAGACTGGAAGGACCCCAGTGGCCATGGCCCCCAGACCTTCTGTTGGCCCACGATAGGAACCAATACCGAAGCCAACTTGTCAGACATGGTTTGGACTGGACAATGTGTTGGAGAGGGATGCTGGTGAGGCGTGAGCTTCTTGGATCAGGTGGACACTTGAGACTATGTAGGCATCTCCTGCTTGGAGGGGTGATGGGAGGATAGAGGGGCTTAGAAGCTGGCAAAATGAACACAAAAAAAGAGTGGAAGGAGGGAGTGGGCTGTCTCATGGGGGGGGGGAGAGTAACTGGGAATATGTAGCAAGGTGTATATAGGTTTTCAAGTGAGAGACTGACTTGATTTGTAACCTTTCACTTAAAACACGATAAAAATTATTTTTTAAAAAAAGAAGATGGAAGGAATACACAGAGTCATTATACTAAAAAGAATTAGTTGACGTTCAACCATTTCAGGAAGGAGCATATGATCAGGAACCAATGGTACTGAAGGAAGAAGTCCAAGCTGCACTGAAGGCATTAGCGAAAAACAAGGCTCCAGGAATTGACAGAATATCAATTGAGATTTTTCAACAAACAGATGCAGTGCTAGAAGTGCTCACTCATCTATGCCAAGAAATTAGGGAAATGGCTACCTGGCCAACCAACTGGAAGAAATCCATATTTATGCCTATTCCCAAGAAAGGTGATCCAACTGAGTGCAGAAATTATCAAACAATATCATTAATATCACATGCAAGAAAACTTTTGCTGAAGATTATTCAAAAGTGGCTGCAGCAATATATCGACGGAACTGCCGGAAATTCAGGCCAGATTCAGAAGAGGATGTGGAAACAGGGATATCATTGCTGATGTCAGATGGATCCTGGCTGAAAGCAGAGAATACCAGAAGGATGTTTACCTGTGTTTTATTAACTATGGAAAGACATTCGACTGTACAGATCATAAGAAATTATGGATAACATTGCAAAGAATGATAATTCCAGAACACTGAATTGTGCTCATGAGGAATTTGTACATAGACCAAGGGGCAGAGCAAGGGGATACTGATTGGTTTAAAGTCAGGAAAGGTGTGCGTCAAGGTTGTATTCTTTCACCATACCTATTCAATCTATATGCTGAGCAAATAATCCAAGAAGCTGAAAAACAGGGCATCAGGATTGGAGGAAGACTTATGAACAACCTGCATTATACAGAGGAAACAACCTTGCCTGCAGAAAGTAAAAAGGATTTGAAGCACTTACTAATGAAGATCAAGGACCACAGCCTTCAGTATGGATTACACCTCAACATAAAGAAAACAAAAATTCTCACAACTGAAACAATAAGCAATGTCATGATAAATGGAGAAAAGGTGGAAGTTGTCAAGGATTTCATTTTACTTGGATCCACAATCAACAGCCATGGAAGCAGCAGTCAAGAAATCAAAAGATGCATTGCATTGGGCAAATCTGCTGCAAAGGACCTCTTTAGGGTATTGAAAGGCAAAGATTTCACCTTGAAGACTAAGGTGTGCCTGACCTAAGCCATGGTATTTTCAATTGCATCATATGCATGTGAAAGCTGGACAATGAATAAGGAAGACTGAAGAAGAATTGACAGCTTTGAATTGAGGTGTTGGCGAAGAATATCGAACATCGCCAAAAGAGCGAACAAATCTGTCTTGGACCAAGTACAAGTAGAATGCTCCTTGGAAGCAAGGATGGCAAGGCTGCGTCTTACATACTTTGGACATGTTGTCAGGAGGGATCAGTCCCTAGAGAAGGACATCATGCTTGGTAAAGTGCAGGGTCAGTGGAAAAGAGGAAGACCCTCAACCAGATGGATTGACCCAGTGGCTACAACAATGGGGTCAAGCATAACAATTGTAAGGATGACGCAGGACCAGGCAGTGTTTCATTCTGTGGTACATAGGGTCGCTATGAGTAAGAACAGACTCAAGGGCACCTAACAGCAACAACAAACCTCAATTATTGTATTTTTTTTCTACTAAATAAAACATCGTATTGGAAGATTACTAAGGTGACTATCATTTTCAACTCTTTAAAACCTTTCCTAACCTAGCAAATATGGTATGTGACCATAAATTTTGAAATAATTCCCTAAATCATTTTTTATTTTTATAGTTATATTTAAAATATCATAACATTTATTATTATTATTATTTATAATGAACAATCTGATGATCATGTGTTCGTTAAAAGAGCCACACCTTATGAGCTCAGGGTACCTGACCATAGAACGCCCCTGCGGTCAGGCCTGAGAACTGCAGAACTGACCCTGGTCACCTGGTTTTATTTGGTCCTGGACAATACAGGCACATGAAAGGAGACACCATGGCAATTTCAAGGTAGCTCTCATTTGTCACTGTACGTAGCTGCATGATGATGGGAAGGAAAGGGGTTTTGACAATTATGAAAGACTGTGTGTCTGAGGGTAATGTCTTCTATTAAAGGGGAAAATTAATCCTTTTGAAGATACCTACTCATGCAGATTTTGACAAGTAGCTCTTCTTTTTTTCCTCCCCACAACGGGTAAATTGGAATAATGTCTTGTAGGTATAACTAACCATCTGCTTACATGATTTGAGGCCCATTTTTATGGGTCTGAGAGTATAATCCAAATGCAGGAAAATAATTTCTGTCCTCTCTGCTTTCTGTCCTCCTTGATGTCACTAAAAATATCCCTCCTTAGCCATGTGGCTCACTTTACCAACGCTTACCAACCAGACGGGTGCTGATTTGCCCAGAGAATGGGCACTGAGAGATGAGGGAAGGGCATCACCAGCTTGGTAATACATCCGGGACTTCCCTTTCATTTCAACTCTGTCAGAATTCATCTGTTCCTAGTACCAAAACAGAGCCAGCCAGCTCTGAGGAGCCAAGGGGAAGCCAACGAGGCCAGGTTCTAGCCCTCACTCTACCATTAACTGACCAGGAAACCCTGGGCAAGCCTCTTTCCTTCGCTGGGCCTCTGCTTCCTATCTGCGCAATGAAGGCATTGGCTAGCTTAATTCCTAGGACCCTTAGCTGAAGCTCCTTCCCCACTATATTCATGATGGTCTTCCTGGCTCAGTACTTAGGGATTTTGCTAACTATTACCAGTCTCTGGACAGTACCCAGCATTTGATCAGGGTCAGGAGGTTCTGGAATGGAAAGATTGGGGTGAGAGTCATGTTTCTGCCCAAGAAGTGGGACTGGCTCTGGCTTAGGTGGATGAAGTAGCTGAGCACGCTGCACAATGATGTGGTGGTTCAAGCAAGGGCTCTCTAGCCTCTAAGCTGTCCTTCCCAGGCCATGCTGTGCCACCCTCCCTGTCTGCCTTTTTGGAACACCCCACCTAGTGGTCACCATTCTCATTGAGGGGACGTATAGTCCAAACACACAAAAAAAGAAAAAACAAACCTATTGCCTTTGAGTTGATTCAAACTCACAGCAACCCTACAGGACAGAGTAGAACTGCCCCAGAGGGTTTCCAAGGAGCACACGGTGGATTCAAACTGCCAACCTTTTGATTAGCAGCCATAGCTCTTAACTGCTATGCCACCAGGGTTTCCACGTACATTCTAGGATCTATTAAATTAGCACATCTTATCTGGAAAGTAAGGAGAGTCCTGCAAATTGCCTAATTTTTTTCCACTAGCACGGATTTTTATTGTTAGCTGCCATCTAGTTGACCCCTGACTTATGGTGACCCCAAGTGTTACAGAGTAGAGCTTCCCCATAGAGTTTTTTTGGCCATAATTTTTATGGAAGTAGATGACCAGGCTTTTCTTCTGCAGAGCCTCTGGGTGGGTTTGAAATGCCAACCTTTAGGTTAGCAGCCGATCACAAACTGCTTGTACCACCCAGGCTCCTAGTTCAGGTTTGTGTATCAGGTTTGTTTTGGTTACCGTGGGAGACATGGGGCTTCTGTCTTCTTTGAAAACAAGGTCAGAGTCTGTGAGGGAAACAGACAAGGGTGGTTGGGGCTCCTACAGAACAGGATACATTGCAGATTCTGGACAAAATGGGTAGAATGGTAGGGGCTGTATCATGAGCAGACCAAGTCATGAGAGGGCAGGTGCCTGGGACTAGGTACTTACACAGGTGATTTCTTTGGATTTGGGGAGCTATTCATAGAGGGGACTTCTGAAAAGCATGGGTAATGAGAGACAGACTTAGCCTCTTTCATGAAGTGGCCTTGAGCTTATGCCTATATTCAACTCTAGAGATGTTTTTCAATTAGAGAATATTGTGCTCTGAGAGTAAGTCATGGAATTAATGTAAGTAACAGTGTCAGATATTTCAACAAAAGGATGCAGTACTGGAAGTGCTCACTCGTCTTTGCCAAGAAATTTGGAAGACAGCTACCTAGCCAACTGACTGGAAGACATTCATATTTGTGTTCATTCCCAAGAAAGGTGATCCAACAAAATGTGGAAATTATTAAATAATATCATTAATATCACATGCAAGTAATATTTTGCTAAAGATAACTCAAAAATTGTTGCACCAGCACATCTATAGAAAACTGCCAGAAATTCAAGCTGGATTCAGAGGAGGAGGTGGAACAAGGGATATCATTGCTGATGTCAGACGGATCTTGGCTGAAAGCAGAGACTACCAGAAAGATGTTTTCCTGTGTTTTATTGACTATGCAAAGACATTCAACTCTGTGGATTCCAACGAGCTATGGATAACATCGTAAAGAACGGGAATTCAAAAACACTTAATTTGCTCATGTGGAACCTGTACATAGGCCATAAGTCAGTCGCTCCAGCAGAACAAGGGGATGTTATGTGATTTAAAGTCAGGAAAGGAAAGGTGAGTGTCAGGGTTGTATCATTTCACCATACTTATTTAATCTGTATGCTGAGCAAATAGTCTGAGTAGCTGATGATATGAAGAAGGTGGTATCAGGGTTGGTGGAAGACTCATTAACAATCTTTGATATGCAGATGACATGATTTTGCTTGCTGAAAGCGAAGAGGGCTTGAACACCTTACTGATGAAGATCAAAGACCACAGCTTTCAGAATGGGTTACAACTCAACATAAAACAAAAATCCTCACAACTGGTCCAATAAGGAACATCATGATAAACAGAGAAAACAATGAAGTTGTCAAGGAGTTCTTTTTACTTGGACCCACAATTAACACCCATGGAAGCAGCAGTCAAGAAATCAAACAATGTATTACATTGAGCAAATCTGCTGCAAAAGGCCTCTTTAAGGTATTGAAAAGTAAAGACGTCACTTTGAGGATTAAACAGGTCCTGACTCAAGCCATGATACTTTCAATTGCCTTGTATGCTTACGAAAGCTGGACAATGAATAAGTTAGACTGAAGAAGAATTGATGCCCTTGAATTGTGGTGTTGGTGAAGAATATTGAATATACCACGGACTGCCAGAAGAACGAACAAGGCTGTCTTGGAAAAAGTACCGCCACAGTGCTTCTTAGAAGCAAGGATGGTGAGACTTCATTTCATGTATTTTGGACATGTTATCAGGAGGGACCATTCCTCAGAGAAGGACATCATGCTTGATAAAGTAGAGGGTCAGCGAAAAAAGAGGAAGACCCTCAAAGACATGGATTGACACAGTGACTGCAACAATGGATTCAAACATAGCAATGATTGTGAGGATGGCGCGGGTCAGGGCAGTGTTTAGTTCTGTTGTACATAGGGTAGCTATGAGTCAGAACTGACTGGAAGGCACCTAACGACAACAAAAACAACGTGAGATATAAATAGGTATCTTTCTGGATATTATACCCATACGCAGGCACACACATACATACACACATAGTAGTATAAACACATAACCGGAAAGAAACATTCAATAACAAAGATAAAATATAGATCCATTCTTTCTGACCTTTCCTCATCATTTGAAAATAGCACTATACTACTTTTGTGCTCAATCTCACTTTCTGCATACATTTGAATAAGTTACTTAACAGCCCTGGGCCTCCCGTTTTAGCATTGGTAAAATAAAAAGATTGGATTAGATTATTTCTAAATATGTCTGGCTCTAATAATCTATAACCAACAGCTGGCTGAAAAAATAATGTGTTCCTTCTAACTGTTGATTCAGTGTTTATATATATGTGTGTTTAAGGAAAAAAAAAATACAGCAAAATAGAGAAAAAAAAAATCTCTCCTAGAATCCCTTGAAAAGAGACAAAGACAAAAGAGAGCCCAAGAATCTTGAGCTTGGCAAATCAGAAGCCAATTCATCTTGAGAAGAAAACAAGTGATATTTACACTATTAAATTACAATTACAAAGCAAATCAGCTGCAGAAGAGAAGAGACTGTTTCCATCAATTATTACTGAACTGAACAGAATTTTTCAATCACGAGCAGATTGTAAAGGGGGGCCACAGCTCCTCCAGGAACTCTTCCATCATAGGAGTCATTAATCAGGTATTAGCTTTGACGAGTTAGCAAGGACGCCAAAGAGGTGGCAGGGTAGAAGAGACAGGGAAGACAGGCAAAGGCAGCCTGGTTCCTTGTTGATACAGAGACACTCAGCACTCTAGAAAGGGACTGGGGCCTGCCACCTATGCAGCTAGTACTCCTGCTGTTTTGAAGAAAACACTTAGCTCTGATGTTTTGTTCCCAAAGACTCAAGGCATGACCAGATAAAAAGAAATCAGATGTAGCTTACTGGCCGCTGACTTCCTGTTTGCTGGATGTGCTGCATCTATCATCACAGGCATCAGGCCCTACCTCTTTGGTAGCTCTAGGCTGGGTCTCCTCTCTGCCTGTTCATCTAGATTTGTGGAGAGTGAAAGCACAAACAAAAGACCCTATTCTATGTTCCTTTGCTGTGCTGGGTATCAAAATGACTTCTTACTAGTCTTACTAAAGAGTTCAACCAATTTAGTGACTTTCCAGGGTCTTTTGGCCCCTTCTTCTTTCTCTTTCCTGCCGTTTTCAAGCTCTGGCCCACTGGATTTCTATGCTGTGCACAACAGTTTCTCTAAATTTGCCTCTGAGTCCAAGCCCATTCTTTGTAGCATGACAGGGTAATCTACTGACAACTAATTTGTGTTTTGTTCTCAGAGCTGTGGAAGACTGGGAGCAATGAGGGGTGTTTTCTCCTCCCAGCCTCAAAAGGTGCCAGGCTTTGTGAGTTCTCAACCTGAGCTTCTTGCCTCAGGGTTGTTAATGACTTTTGGGTCATGGGGTCTAAAGCAGTTGCTAGGGATTCAGAAGATTATTACCATCCAGGCTTTTGTTTCAAAGAAACAAGCAAAGGGTCTAGGTTCACCATGGTGGACTTGGACCAACCTGGGAGAGGGGAGAAAGCCAAGGATCAGGTTTATTGAGGGGAAGGCTTACTTGTTCATTTCTCATGCAAAGTCCCAGTAAGTGAAACAGCTCAGATTGGGTGGTAACAAAGCTGGGCCCAGAAACTGTGATCTTCTTACTCTTCCTTTTCTCCTCCATTTCTTTCTTTCCTCCTTCCTCCCTTCCCTCCTCCCTTCCTTTCTTCCCTTCTCCCTCCCTCCCTCCCTCCCTTCCTTCCTCCCTTCCCTCCTCCCTTTCTTCCTTCGTCCCTCCCTCCATCCTTCCCTCCCTTCCCTTACTCCCTCCCTCCCTTTCTTCCTTTCCTTTCTCCCTTCCTCTCTTCCTGACTTTGTTCTTTCATTCAAAAACTTTGTTGAGCCCGTATTAGACAATAAGCCTATGACTGCTATGGACTGAAAACTGAAGATCTTTTTCTAAGTGCTCTGTATGCTCTAGACAGGAAAGGAAGTTTCTTAAAATATGATTTAGACTGAATTTCTCACCAGCCAGGCTGGTGGGGGGTCAACAGATTAACTTTAAATAAACAGGCAACTGTTATAATAGAGTTTATGGAATAGAAATTACACTTGCTATTCATATGCTATTTCCTGCTCCCTTCTTCCTTTTCTGCTGGATAACTCTGACTCATCCCTTCAGGTTTCAGTTTATATTTTACTTTTTCTGGGATGCCTTCTGTGGTAGATATTTCCTTTTTGGTTCTCTAGACTCATTACTCACCATTCTTGCTCTGTTTTATTTCCCAAATTGACTTATATGAACTTTACCAACTGACCCCCTTGCTTTCTGGCTTCTGGTTGAGGTGGCCAATAATAAGGCTAAGTAGGTGAACAGATGTAGGGCAGAGTGACCTCAGATGCTTATTGCCTAGAAGGGTCACCTCCAACTGCCTGAGTCACTTGGACAAAGGACTCAGCTCTCCTGCAGTCAGCCCTCTCCACACAACTATCCACTTCCAATTCCAGTAACCTCCTTGCCTCATCTTCTGACTAGGGGTGAAATCAGTCCTGATGCTATTACCTTGTGCCACTGCACTACCATGGATGGCTTCCCTGCCTGCACCCTTGTAAATATTCCTTTATTAAACACATCCAGAAATATTCAAAATTGAATATTCCATCCGTTTCCTGTTGGGGCCCTGACTATATGTCTTCTTTGACACCAACATCTTTGTTAGATGTCCACCCTCCAGGTATCCATGGAAACTATATTATCATTTCATACATCACTTTCGTGCAGTGACTCTCAGCTGGGTGATTTTGCCTTCAGCAGACACTGGCAATATCTGTGGAACAGTTTGGAGTTCCTGGGTGGTGCAAATGATTAATGTGCTCATCTGCTAGTTGAAAAGTTGGAGGTTTGAGTTCATCCAGAGCTACCTCGGAAGAAAGACCTGGTAATCTACTTCTACAAAATCAGCCGTTGAAAATAGAATGGAGCACAGCTCTACTCTGACACACATGGGGTCACCATCAGTTGGGGCTAACTCAACAGCAACTGATATTTGGTTACTTTTTTTTTGCTGTCAATACAAGTAGTTGGAAGGAGGATGATACTGACATGAGAGAAACCCTGGTGGCGTAGTGGTTAAGTGCTATGGCTGCTAACCAAAGGGTCGGCAGTTCAAATCCACCAGGTGCTCCTTGGAAACTCTATGGGGCAGTTCTACTCTGTCCTATAGGATCTCTATTAGTTGGAATCGACACGACGGCAATGGGTTTAGCAGGAGAGGCCAGAGATATGACTAAAGACCCTATAGGACAGCCCCCCATGACAAAGAATTATCTGGCCCAGAATGTCAATAGTGCCGAGGCTGAGAACCCCTGCATTAGAGTGTAAATGCTGTTTAACTCCCTACATGCCTCACTAAAGTAAAGCTCAGTGAATACTAAGCCATCCATCTCATTCGCAGTGGTATCCCTAGTGCTTATAGGGCTCCTGACACATGGTAGGGCCTCGCAAAACAGCTGTTGAATCTCTGAAAAACAAACACTATAATTCACTAATGAAACGCAGCTCTTGTCCCCCATCATCTAGTTGTCTAGTGCTGAGGACGAGACTGATGGATTCATAATTAAGTATAAACTAAGCAAGAAGTAACTTAAACCCTTCACCAGCGTTGAAAAGAAAGATTAGATCCTGTTTAGTTGGGGGAAGATGATGCACAGAGATGTAGCTGAAGGTGTAGAGTAGGTAGAGCTTGTGGATGCCTCGGAATGTCCTCATTTCAGTAGGCAGAACAGGGGTGGCCTGCAAGGCAGGGAAACAGCATGAACAAGGGGAGATGTAGGAAAACTCTCAGAAATTACATTTGGGCAATCTCATCATTTTTACTGCTTTTCTGAAGAAAGTTATCGATGCCTCTTGGTGAGTGGGTTCCGGCTCCGGGAGAAAATTTTGTCCTGTTAAATGACCTTGGGGAAAGTGTAGTCATGAGCCAAAAGCCTTTTCCATGCTTTGCCATCTCATCATAAGCCCCACTTTGACATGATTCACAAGACAGGTAGGGGGCATGACGTACCTACAAAATGCAAAGGCCATGCCAGGCAGTGTAGTTTTTTTGGGTTTAAGACACAAAGACTGGCACATAGAAGTCACTCAGTAAATATCTATTGATCTGAATTCTCCCAAGCACATTACTTCACACTGTTCTCATTTGTATGGTCTCTGATTTTAGAAAACAAATGATTAGAAGGTCTCCTTTAGCTTCTGTTTCAATCTTCTTCCAGGCCACAACCTGCTCTTGAGAAATGAGGTCCGAATAAATCAGTATTTGCATTCAAGTCCTTGGAGAGGTCAGCAACCGAAAAACTAATCTGAAAAGTTTGATCCTGGAAGTCTGATGCGGAAGGGTGAGGACAAATGCTCAGTGAGCCAGAGGCTGCCCTTCCAAGGTCAGGATTCAGTGGGCTAATCTCTAATCAGGAGCCATCCAGCTGCTCGCCACTTCACCAGAGCGGCCCTCCACTGCTGGGCATGCCATTGCTTTTCATGGCACTGCTGACAGTGACAGACCTCAGAGTGGCTCTGTGGCTGAGGATAGAGCACAGGTCAGAGGGAGCCAGTACCCAGAGCCTGCAGGGAATGTGGTGGCAGCTCAACCACTGATTTAAAGGGGTTTGTGGCTCTGTGGGAAACCCTGGTGGCATAGTGGTTAAGTGCTACGGCTGCTAACCAAGAGGTTGGCAGTTTGAATCCGCCAGGCAATCCTTGGAAACTCTATCGGGCAGTTCTACTCTGTCCTATAGAGTTGCTATGAGTCAGAATTGACTGGACGGCAGTGGATTTGGTTTTTGGGTTTTAGTAGTGGCTCTGTGTGGAGTCTGGTGGTGCAGTGGTTAAGAGCTAAAGCTGCTAATCAAAAAGTTAGCAGTTCGAGTCCATCAGTGGCTCCTTGGAAACCCTGTGGGGCAGTTCTAGTCTATCCTATAGGTCACTGTGAGTCAGAATTGACTCCATGACAACAGGTTTGGTTGCTGTCTGTAACCAACTAATGGAGCCTATTGCAGACAGGAGGGGCTGTGTCCAGATCCCATGGAGCCTGTTCTACAGCAAACAGAATGGACTGACTGACACCAGCACATAAATTGCTTCCTGACTGCAGGGACATATAATATCTGCACACAGCCAGGTTGCACACCACCAAGGAACAATGTGATTTTCAGTCTAAAATGACAATTTATTTATTTTTCGGTCAGGTTTAAAAATCAGGCACTGACCCAGGACCGAATAAACATGTCAGGGGCAGGGCCGGGATAACATCTGACTCACCCTTTTCCTAGGAGACTTTTGTAATTTTATGAACAGAGTGTAACACCATTATAATAGAATGTATTACATAAAAAAAAAAAAAATTAAACCGGGATATATTCCAGGTCCAACCCTGTCTCCTAAAACATAACAGCTGCATTCGTAAATCACCTGATCTAAATACTAGGCTCCTAATACCAGAATTATAAAGGAGATTCACTTGTTATGCTCATTGTATTTCCACTGAATTGTAAGTTCCCTACATTCAGCACAGGACCACAGCATTCTTTTTTTTTTTTTTATTAACTTTTATTAAGCTTCAAGTGAACGTTTACAAATCCAATCAGTCTGTCACATATAAGTTTACGTACATCTTACTCCGTACTCCCACTTGCTCTCCCCCTATTGAGTCAGCCCTTCCAGTCTCTCCTTTCGTGACAATTTTGCCAGCTTCCCTCTCTCTATCCTCCCATCCTCCCTCCAGACAAGAGCTGCCAACACACTCTCAAGTGTCCACCTGATATAATTAGCTCACTCTTCATCAGCGTCTCTCTCCCACCCGCTGACCAGTCCCTTTCATGTCTGATGAGTTGTCTTCGGGGATGGCTCCCGTCCTGTGCCAACAGAAGGTCTGGGGAGCATGGCCGCCGGGATTCCTCTAGTCTCAGTCAGACCATTAAGTATGGTCTTTTTATGAGAATTTGGGGTCTGCATCTCACTGATCTCCTGTTCCCTCAGGAGTTCTCTGTTGTGCTCCCTGTCAGGGCAGTCATCGATTGTAGCTGGGCACCAACTAGTTCTTCTGGTCTCAGGATGATGTAGGTCTCTGGTTCATGTGGCCCTTTCTGTCTCTTGGGCTCTTAGTTGTTGTGTGACCTTGGTGTTCTTCATTTTCCTTTGCTCCAGGTGGGTTGAGACCAATTGATGCATCTTATATGGCCGCTTGTTAGCATTTAAGACCCCAGATGCCGCATTTCAAAGTGGGATGCAGAATGTTTTCATAATAGAATAATTTTGCCAGTTGACTTAGAAGTCCCCTCAAACCATGTTCCCCAAACCCCCGCCCGTGCTCCGCTGACCTTTGAAGCATTCATTTTATCCTGGAAACTTCTTTGCTTTTGATCCAGTCCAATTGAGCTGACCTTCCATGTATTGAGTGTTGTCTTTCCCTTCACCTAAAGCAGTTCTTATCTACTAATTAATCAATAAAAACCCTCTCCCTCCCTCCCTCCCTCCCCGCTTCGTAACCACAAAAGTATGTGTTCTTCTCAGTTTTTACTATTTCTCAAGATCTTATAATAGTGGTCTTATACAATATTTGTCCTTTTGCCTCTGACTAATTTCGCTCAGCATAATGCCTTCCAGGTTCCTCCATGTTATGAAATGTTTCACAGATTCGTCACTGTTCTTTATCGATGCGTAGTATTCCATTGTGTGAATATACCACAATTTATTTACCCATTCATCCGTTGATGGACACCTTGGTTGCTTCCAACTTTTTGCTATTGTAAACAGAGCTGCAATAAACATGGGTGTGCATATATCTGTTTGTGTGAAGGCTCTTGTATCTCTAGGGTATATTCCGAGGAGTGGGATTTCTGGGTTGTATGGTAGTTCTATTTCTAACTGTTTAAGATAACACCAGATGGATTTCCAAAGTGGTTGTACCATTTTACATTCCCACCAGCAGTGTCTAAGAGTTCCAATCTCTCTGCAGCCTCTCCAACATTTATTATTTTGTGTTTTTTGGATTAATGCCAGCCTTGTTGGTGTGAGATGGAATCTCTTCGTAGTTTTAACGTGCATTTCTCTAATGGCTAATGGCTAATTGCGCTGGCTAGGACTTCAAGCACGATGTTGAATAAGAGCGGTGATAAAGGGCATCCTTGTCTGGTTCCCATTCTCAAGGGAAATGCTTTCAGGTTCTTTCCATTTAGAGTGATATTGGCTGTTGGCTTTGCATAAAATAGATGCCCTTTATTATGTTGAGGAATTTTCCTTCAATTCCTATTTTGGTGAGAGTTTTTATCATAAATGGGTGTTGGACTTTGTCAAGTGCCTTTTCTGCATCAATTGATAAGATCATGTGGTTTTTGTCTTTTGTTTTATTTATGTGGTGGATTACATTAATGGTTTTTCTGATATTAAACCAGCCTTGCATACCTGGTATAAATCCCGCTTGATCATGGTGAATTATTTTTTTGATATGTTGTTGGATTCTATTGGCTAGAATTTTGTTGAGGATTTTTGCATCTATGTTCATGAGGAGTATAGGTCTATAATTTTCTTTTTTTGTAATGTCTTTACCTGGTTTTGGTATCAGGGAGATGGTGGCTTCATAGAATGAGTTGGGTAGTATTCCGTCCTTTTCTATGCTTTGAAATACCTTCAGAAGTAGTGGTGTTAACTCTTCTCTGAAAGTTTGGTAGAACTCTGCAGTGAAGCCGTCCGGGCCAGGACTTTTTTTTGTTGGAAGTTTTTTGATTACCTTTTCAATCTCTTTTTTTGTTATGGGTCTATTTAGTTGTTCTACTTCTGAATGTGTTAGTTTAGGTAGGTAGTGTTTTTCCAGGAATTCATCCATTTCGTCTAGGTTTGCAAATTTGTTAGAGTACAATTTTTCGTAGTAATCTGAAATGATTCTTTTAATTTCATTTGGTTCTGTTGTGATGTGGTCCTTCTCGTTTCTTATTCGGGTTATTTGTTTCCTTTCCTGTATTTCTTTAGTCAGTCTAGCCAATGGTTTATCAATTTTGTTAATTTTTTCAAAGAACCAGCTTTTGGCTTTGTTAATTCTTTCAATTGTTTTTCTGTTCTCTAATTCATTTAGTTCAGCTCTAATTTTTATTATTTGTTTTCTTCTGGTGCCTGATGGATTCTTTTGTTGCTCACTTTCTATTTGTTCAAGTTGTAGGGACAGTTCTCTGATTTTGGCTCTTTCTTCTTTTTGTATGTGTGCATTTATCGATATAAATTGGCCTCTGAGCACTGCTTTTGCTGTGTCCCAGAGGTTTTGATAGGAAGTATTTTCATTCTCGTTGCATTCTATGAATTTCCTTATTCCCTCCTTGATGTCTTCTATAACCCAGTCTTTTTTCAGGAGGGTATTGTTCATTTTCCAAGTATTTGATTTCTTTTCCCTGGTTTTTCTGTTATTGATTTCTAGTTTTATTGCCTTGTGGTCTGAGAAGATGCTTTGTAATATTTCGATGTTTTGGACTCTGCAAAGGTTTGTTTTATGACCTAATATGAGATTTTTATGAGACCACAGCATTCTTTTACCCTGCAAATGGCCACATAAGTGGCAGATCTCAGGAGGGTACTCTAGAAATGCTGATGGTCTAGTGAGACTGAAGACAAGCACGGAATGTCCGATGAACAGACAGGGTTGGGCTGATAACATACACCACAACCAGGGGTCCTTTAACTCAGAGTCACCTCATTCTCAATATCTGTGCCCCACTCCTGCAAGTACCTGAGGCTCCCTTTGCCAAAGGCGAAGTCTTCATCCCGTTGCTGTCCAGCTGATTCTGTTTCATGGCGACCTCATGTGTTACAGAGTAGAACTAAACTCCATAGGGTTTTCTTGGCTCTAATATTTATGTGAGAAGATCACCAGGCCTTTCTTCCACAGCTGCTGTGTGTGTTTGAACTCCCAACATTTCAGTTAGCAGGTAAGGGCAAACTAAGCCACCAACGACCTGCAAAATCTTCAAATCTGCCCTCAAACAAGATCCCTTTTCAAGAGAGTGATTCTATTTCCTAGATTGCTAGAGACAGTCCTTGTTTACACCTACTGGTAATTATGAATATAGCATATCTTTCACTTTGAAAAAGGTCTGAGTTTCTGTTTCCTCAATACATTATGTGGTCCCTATATTTCAATCAGAGCTCCTGTGGCACAGTAGTTAAGAGCTACGGCTGCTAACCAAAGGATTGGCAGTTCAAATCCACCAGTCACTCCTGGGAAACCCTATGGGGGCAGTTCTACTCTGTCCTATAAGGTCACTGTGAGTCAAAAATAACTCGATGGCAATGGTTTTTTTTGTATTTCAATCATCCCAGACTGAAGAGTAGCTCTCTTATGTTTAAATATCTTAAACCAATTAGGTTTCTATTAAGACCAACTGCATGAAACTTCTTTTTTATCAAATCCATTCATACATACTATATATTAAAGATTACCTACTATATTCACTGCAGATTTCTGCCCTCATGGCGAGTACATTTTAGTGGGGAAGAACTGGCATCAGAAGATATAACAGATGATCAAACCACTAATAAATTAGTGGTTATTAAACTTGCCTTTTAAAGCAATGGAATCCTCTCTACTGTCATGGATTGAATTGTGTCCCCCCAAAATGTGTTTATCTATTTGGCTGGGCCGTGATTCCCAGTATCGTGTAATTGTCCACCATTTTGTCATCAGATGTGATTTTCCTGTGTGGTTATAAATGCTATGTCTATGATGTTAATGAGATGGGATTAGTGGCAGTTATGTTAATGAGGTGGGACTCAATCTATAAGATTAGATTTGGCCTGTATCTCCTTTGAGATATAAAAAGGAGAAGTGAGCAGAGAGAAAGAGGAATATCATACCACCAAGAAACCAGAGCCAGGAGAATAGCATGTCCCTTGGCTGGAGTCCCTGCACTGAGAAGCTCCTTAACCAAGGGAAGATTGATGACAAGGACCTTCTTTCAGAGCTAACAGAGAAAGAGAGCCTTTCCCTGGAGCTGTCACCCTGAATTCGGAATTCTAGCCTCCTAGACTGTGAGAGAATAAATTTATCTTTGTTAAAGACATCCACTTGTGGTATTTCTGTCATAGTAACACTATATGACTAAGACATCTACCAATGAAATTCCATACTGAAAATATATCAAATTATAAAAAAGGAGCTGTTCTTTTGGATTGTGGTCCAGTGTTCACCCTCTCATCCATTCATATTCATCTTTCTCTCTCTCTTTCTGTTTCCTCTAGCCTGTACAGAGGCACTTATAGATTTCAAGGAGCCCCTAGGCTTTATATGTGTTAGCTATAGTTAGGTATAAATAGGTTACCTGGTTCCCATCATTATGGAAGACACAGTGCAATAAGGGAAACAATACATAAATACACATTAAATCACAAGAACAAATTTAAGTAGCAAGTCAGAACAAAGAAAGATGCCAAGGCCACTTGAATTAAATAGCTAATAATTCTAATAATTGCTAGAGAAATATTAAGGCAGGAGAGGTCACATTGAGCAGGAAATTCTAAAATTCATTTTTGGTCAATTATTTTAGGGTTTATGGTTTTAATTGTAATAAAATTCTACTATATCTAATGTAATACCCTCCTGATGAATCTCGTTCATTTCCAGGTGTGCTACTGTCAGCATCACAAGAAAATAGCTGAAAAGACTTACATCTTCGAAGTTATCCCATACCCACATTATTCACCCACTTTTTTGACAAATGATAAATGGTTCTGTGTTTCATGCAGAGGGTGCTGCGGGTAGAGGTCCTGTTCCTTCAAAAAGCAGCATAGTTCTCTTTCAGCATTGAGTGCGGACATGCAAAATACCTTGAACTTATCAGAGGAAAGTTATTAAATACATTTGTGGTATTATTGTTATGTTGTCCATTTAACATCATTATAAAATTCAAATGCTAGTTTTTATAATTCTCTAGTATTACAACTTTCTGGTTATATAAAATCTTATTAGTCATTATCATTAATCGAACAATAACTATATTAGGAAGTAGGAACACAGATACAGGAGATCATCTCTCCCTTCAGGGAGTTATACCAATGACGAACAACATGGTATGATAAGTACATCAGAGAAGAGCCCATGTGGTCATGGAGGAAGTGGGGTGCACATAATCAGATGGGTGTGGACAGGCTCCAGGAAGACAGGAGACTTGAACTGAGACTTGGACAATAAAGAGAAATTAGCAAAACCAAGAAGAATTGGACAGGTATTTAAGGCAGAAGGGGTGCCATGTCCTGAAGCACTAAGACAGGTGAGTCAGACTGCTCTAAACGCACAAGAGGAGAGATGATGCTGGAGAGATGGGCAGGGGCAAGGCATGAGTGGCCTTGAATACCATCCTAAGGAAGTGGTACTTTGGCTGGGTGACAAGGACAATAAAAAGATGTACAAACATGTGCTCTACTCTTAAAAGGCTTACAATATAGTTGTTGAATAAGGCTACACATGTACTCGTACATGCGTATAATAATGGAATTAATAACAAAATCATTCATTTCTTTAACTTATACTTATTGAGAGCCTGCTGTGTGCCAGAGCTGGATTAAGTACTGATAATACTGGAGTGAATTATACAAAATTCCTGCCTTCTAGAGGAGGGATATATAGTAAACAGATAAATAATAAATGCAACATAAGATAGTAATGAGGGCTATGGAGACATGTCAAATGATATCAATAATAACTAGAATACATTAAGTGATTACCACATGCCAAGAGCATTACGTGGATTATCTTGTTTAACTGTCTTTGGTTAATGCTGTAGCCTGCTGCCCAGACACCTCATTCTGCTCTGAAACCTTCATTCCCCCAGCTGCCTGAAGTGCTGTTGGCTGAAGGATCTTGGCTGAGTCCCTCTCTAGAAATTGCTGAAATGAGTTGCCTCATGCAAAGTTATGTCCACTTTCCAAGGGCAGCCAGTCCCATTTGCCTCAACTGAAGCCAACTCTCAAGGGCCACCCAGCTCCAGAGCTCCCTGTAGGATGATATGAGGTCTCTGTTACAGCTGTTTCTCAGCTCAACTTCTCCAGTCACCAGCCCGCCTTCCCTTACCCCTTACAGTGCTGTCCCTGAGATAACTCCTCAGTAAAACCCATTACTGCAAATTTCAGTCTCAGAGACGATTTACTAGGGGAACTGACTATAACAACACTCTCACAATCCTTCAAGAAACTGAGGCTGAAAGTGTTTTGTTGACTGAGGCCACATAGTTAGGAAGAGGTACAGCTGTTGACCACTCCATTCCACCGTCTCTGTAGCAGGATGGACAATGAGAGCTATCAGTGTGTGCTCAGAGGAGGAGAAGGCACATATAAAGTAAAATCTGTAAAAGCCAGAAACTGTGAGAGGTGGAAACCTGTCAGAAAAGGAAAACGCAAATATTTTCCCCTAATGGAGGGCGATAGAAAAGTGGTAAGGCTGCACCCCGTCAAAGGTGAAAAATAAGGCAGTCGCATCAAGTTCCAGCTCTCACAAGTTTCATTGTATAACAAGCAAAAGACTATTACCCAGCATTTCTCTTGGAGAATACTTGTCTCGCAAGATCATTGATTACAAAAACATGCAAAAATCTCAAGACACTTATTCATTCATTCAACAAACATTTACTGCTTCCTGTGTGTCAGGCATAGTTCTATGTGCTAGGGTTCAGCCATACAGAGCAGGCAAAGGTTTTGCCCTGGAAGAGCTTGGATTCTAGTGTGGAGAGGTAGCCGACAAACCAGTAACATGTGCCTGTCAATAGGTGAGTGATTCAGCTAAAGTAAACAAAGCAGGCTGAATCGGGTGGGAGATATGGGAAGAGCTTATTTTATTTTGGGTGGTCAGAGAAGGTGCCTGGTAAGGCAACATTTATGCACAGACCTAAGAAAGTGAGGGTATGAGGGTTGGGTGGGGAAGGCAGAGGCATTTGAGCAGAAAAAAGATGACAGACATCTTTGTACCAAAGATGTGCAAGTCATGAAGGATCACCTCAGGAGCCCACTCAGACCCGATCTATACACATATTAGACACAAGTCTCATCAATTTTAGGATATGACACCCAGCCTCCAAGGCCAACTCTCCAGTAGAACACTCCTGGACAGCTCACCTTGCATGGCTGTGTTAAGGCTCTGATGAGACAACAATACGTAAGGAAATATTGAAGAGTAAGATTCACCCATAGTATGACCACCATCACTAGTTATCATTGACTCCAACTTACGGTGACCCCATGTCTTGGAGTACAACTGTGCTCCATAGATTTTTCAATGACCAAATCTTCAGAAGTGAATCACCGGGACTCTCTTCCGAGGCACCTCTGGGTGGATTTGAACCTCTAACCTTTTGGTTAGCAGCTGAGTGCATTAAACATTTAAAACACCAAGGGAGGTCTCAGGACCCATTTACATTCTTAAAATACTTAAAAAATTATTGAGACTCCAAAGAACTTTTGCTCTTTTGGATTATATGTATCAATATTTACAATATTAGAAATTAAACTAAGAAAAAATTTAAATGTTTATTTAATGATTCATTTAACTATAACAATAATAAGGCCCTTACATTTGACCATAAACAAGAGATTTCCATGAAAAATAAATATTTTCCAAAATAAAACTTAGTGAGAAGGGTTGTTAAATTTTTGGCAAACAGTTTTAATGTCTGGCTTAGGAGAAAGCAGTTGAATTCTCAGATATACTTCTGCTTTTAACCTGTTGTGATAGGTTGTTCTGGATGAAATATGTGAAGAAAATGTGGCCTCACACAGAGACATAGTTATAAATTGATATTTTAATAACTTTTTCAAATAATCATAGATATTCTTCTTTGATATACACCAAAAACTCGACAAGTGACAGTTTCTTAAAGCTTAGCTGCAATGTGGAGTCTGGAACGATATCAAAGAACATTTTGTGCTCTGTTACTTTAGAATCCACTGGTCCACCTGTCCCTTTGAGGGATCTTTTATCCATGCATCATCTTGTAACATTATGTATCGGCTACTTAGAAAATCTTTACTCACTGAGATATGAACACATTCTAAATGTTGGCACAAGTCATAATTACCATATTTTACCCATATAACACATGCCTTTCTCTATGTTTGGTTATCAGCTGTGGCCTCCCTCCCCAAGGTATTTTCCTAAGTGCACTATGCTAATTTTTTTTTTTTTTTTTTGCTTATGAAAATACCTTTCGGGGGGGAGGAGAGTGTGGTTGGCAAACAAATGTAGAAGGTATGCATTATTTGTGTATAGTTGTGATATTTACGATACAGATATACATATATATATATGATCACATCTGTTAATATCGACACCGATCTCATCAGAAAAGTCTTTAGTTATTTGGAAGCTGTCAAGCTCATGATAAAGAATACAAGTTTTCCAAAATTCTAATATTAGGTTGAAGGCTCAAATTCCATTTTAGGCTAACAATTGTTCTCCTCAAATTGACAAGCTCCTTTTATTCACTTTCAAGAAAATATCTGCTAAATAACCAAGTCTGAATAACTTTAGTTTACCTATGGTAGTTCAGCTCACAACTGAATCTAACAGTCAATTTTCTTTGAGAAAACACCATACTTTGGCATATAGCAAAAGTACTTCATGCATAATTCTATTTCAGCTCACAGAATATTAAAAGCCATGTATTCAAGGCCAGAATAATGTAAAAATGTTGACTTGCCTCACCAAGAGTGTTCTTAAGGTGAACTGGCATTGTTTTTAATGGGGGCGCATGGTGGAGAAGAGCCAATGGTGGCTACTGGCAGAGTTTGTGCTACTTGCTTGACTCATGCTGAGATGCCAGTATGGTCACCCACCATTGCTTTTGTACCTCGGTGCAAATGTCAGCACAGGGGAAATGTACAGAACATTCTAGTACTATTATGAAAGTGCTTTTGACCTTACAGACCCCTGAAAGTGTTTTGAGGACCCTGAGTGGTACACGAATCCACGTTGACAATCACGGACAAAATAGAGTCTTGGAAGCAAGAAATTAAACAGGGCAAGGTTGGCTGAGGGGAAGATGTACGTTGACTAAAGATAAATGAAATTTCAGTAGCAAAAATGGATGACTGAGATCCTGACAACAAAGAAGAGAAAACTATAAAAAGTAGACACATTAACAGATAACCGTACGCTTCCATAGTTCCAAAGAGTGTCACCAACACAACACTATACTGTAAGTACAGTTCACAATGATGACCTTATGTCATTAAAATAAGGCTATAAAATACCGAGTATACTCTATTAAGAAGCCAAGGAAGGGAAAGATTATAAAGACCCCTTTAGAAAGATTTCCGTAGCGAAAATCGAAATTTTAGACATTACTTGGGGGTGGGGGGGGGATGTAATTTAGATATCTCTCTGTGTGTGGGCTAAATTATTTCAAATGATGGATAAATAAATCATCTTGGTAATTAAATAAAAGTCCATGAAATTGGTAGGATCACTTATCCCACTTCATATGTGGGCAGTGGGGCTTAGTGAGATTGATGACACACTGAAGGGTGCTGAGTGAACTAAAGCACAAACAGTGTGAGTCAGGCTCACACTATCCCTAGCCCCATGCTGGTGCCACACCCACATCGCCTGTCCTGTGGCCACCTAGTCAACTGCCCAGCAACACCAGTGAAATCAGACATCCTGGGCATCTCCAAGAATTTGAAGCCAACCCAGGAAAGCCTATGGGAGCTTCGTGTTTAGTGATGTTGAGCACGAATTCAAAGCCTTAAGCAGCCTGCTCATCAGTCATTCTGAGCTGGGAGCTGACGGCCTTAGAAAAAAGATGATGATTTATATCATCTAAATAATGCAGGTGTACTTCCTTTCTGGCCAAAGTCTTGGGGGCTCTGAGAGCAGACTTCTCTACCACAAGACTCACAAGGACACAACTTCAGTTACTTTGCACCCTCACCTCTCTGGAAGGGTAGAAAGAACGACTCATTCAACAATTAAGACAATATGTTTTAATTCTCCTGACCCACCTCGTAGCCAAACGTGTAATTCATAGCAGTGAAGTGAATTTCCACAGAGAAAAGTGGCCACTGACCATGCCTGGATATTAGGTTTTGCTGGAAAGCCATAAGCAGGTTTGTGGCTGAAATTATTCCTGAAGGACATGCAGGGAGAGGGTCTGGGATAACAGAGATGATAGAATTTTCAGAACTCAGGAAAAGAAGGTTCAGAGTTTACAAAGGTCCCTGAACACAGTTCACTGCTGCTGCAATTTCTGCCTGGTGGGACTAGTCTAAGAGGTGATTAAAGAAATTGCCCTATATAAATTATCTGGATTAATCAGGTTAAAAATATCCACTTATCCAGATCAGTGAAGCAAGAACTTGGGAAGATTTGACTTGAATTATCTGCACAATTGCCCCAACTTTCTCTTCACAATTTCCATGTCAGTATAATCGGGGTGTTTCACCTTGAAGATCTCATTATATCCTCAACCAGTATCAGTTCATTGCCTTTACCACTATTCCGTCCACTACCACTATCACGCACTCACAGAAACACTATTTTCTATTTTCTATTACAGGGCATAAAACCAGCATTCGAGGGTTATTGCAGCATACATAAACAGAAGCACTTGGTTTCCTAATCTCCAGGCCTAGGGTTGAGGCTCAGAGAGCTGTATCTCTAACAAGCTCTCCAGGTCGTTCTATGGCCTGGTTTGTCCTGGGCCCGCAGCACTGTCATTATTTGGGGGCTTGCTAAAGATGCAGAATCCCAGGCTGTAGCCCACATCTACTGAACAGCGTCTGTATTTGAACAAGGTCCTCATGTGATTCATCTGCATGGCATCATTGAGGAACCTGCTCACAAGCACATCAAAGTTGGGAAGTGTTGAGGGTAGAGGATCTGGGTTAGTCTCTGATCTGCCACACCATGGAGTAACTGCTGAGCCATTCAACCTTTGAGGACATCCACTTTCTTTCCTGCCAACAATGGGTCTGAGACCAGATATTTAGTTCCTAAACTTGGCCAGTCAGCCACTGGTATCATTTAAGAAGATTTCTAAAACTACAGGTTTTGGGGCTCCTCTCTTGGGGATTCTGATTCCATAGGTCTAGTCGCAGATAGATTTGACTCACAAAATTCAAAGAGACCTCAGTTCAAACATAGCTCAATCACATAGTAGACATGTCAGGTTGGGAAGTTACTTAACTGCTTTGAGTCTCAATTTCTTTATCTAGAAAATGGAAATAATATTACCCACACCTTGGAGTTTGAAAGATTAAATAATTTATGTAAATCTCATTGTACATAAACTAAAAAAAATGCCCTTTCTTTTTCCACTCTCCCTCTCATTTCCCTGAAGTCCTGTCACTCTTTCTCTTCCTACCTTGTTTCTCCAACACATCAAGTAGGCTCCCACCTGTAGGCCTCTGCGCCTGCTGCCCCCTCTGTCTGGAATGCTCTTCCAGGCTTTGCTGGCTTCCCTACCTCCTTCGTGTCTCTGCTCGAAGTCAACACTTCAGCAAGGCCTTCGTTGACTACCTTGCATAAAATCACGACTACTACCAGACTCCCTATATTGCCTTATGTTTTTATCAGAGGACTTCACACCATCTGACATTATATATTTATGTGTGTACTTGTTTATTGTCTGACCCCCTACTTCCACCCACTCTTTGCCTCCCACCTGGCCACTAGAGTTTAAGCTCCATGAGGAGAGGACATTTTTTGCTCATTGCTGTATCTCTAGTGTTTAGAATAATAAGTCTCTCTCATTTATTTGTTAAATTAATGAATAAGTAGCTTGTTTCATTAATCAAATATCTCTGTATTTTCATTAGTTATTTCTTGCTTTGATTATCCTTGCCTGAATAAAATTTTATCAGGGCAGATAAACAAATCTTTGATGCTTTTTCAAGGATTTCCAAATTAAATCCATGCAGAGTAAACATGTTTGTTTATTAATAAAAAAAAACTAACCATGTACCTAGGATCTGCAATATGTTTTCCTTTCCCCCCCCTTTATACAATTAATAAATGAGTAGATTTGTTGGTGCATCATTTAAAAAATAAAGACATGGGTTGTGTAAGATGTGAAGTGGTCCTCATTCCCTTCACCAGGGGAAAGCACAGTGAGCAGTTTGTGTCACATTCTTCTATTACATTTTCACAACTGCCATAGAGGGGACCCCAACTTGTGATGGCTTTAGGTACAACGAAATGAAACATTGCCTGATCCTGAGCCATCCTCACCACAGTTGCTGGCATGTTCTAGTTCATTCTTGCAGCTATAGTACCAGTCTATCTCACTGAGGGTCTCCCACACCCTTGCTGGCTCTCTGCTTCACCAAACATTATGTCTACTTCAGCAACTGATCCCTCCTATGATATGTCCAAAGCAAGCAACTCAGTGTTCTGGGGTGATCCATAAGATTTTCATTAGCTAATTTTCAGAAGTAGCTTGCCAGGTCTTTCTTCCTAGTCTGCCTTAGTCTGAGTGCTCCAGTGATATCTGTCCAATATGGGCGATATTTAAAATACTTGTGGCATAGCTCCTAGCATTACAGCAACATCAAAAACACCACAGGATGACAAACCGACAGGTAGCTGGTTGTGCACATGTACAGATATATTTAAATACTTACCCTTTTCTTTTACATAAATGGATTAATTTATTGTTCTGCAACTTATTGACTTAATATACATTTCCATATCTTCTTGGAGATGCCTCATTTTTTATGTGCTGCATGTAAAGATATACCATAATTTATTTAAATGATCTCTTCATGGACGTTTAGGTTTCTTCTAATCTCTTTCTATTACTGTGTTGCCATGAACATCCCACTACGTAAATATTTGGGAATATTGGGTGCTTTTTTTTTAATAAATGTACAAAATTTAGAATTAAAATTTAATCAGTACTGCCAAATTGGCTTACAAATAGGCTTACACATTTTCATTCCTACCTGTGATATGGGAGGACTCATGCTTCCCTAATCCACATCACAAAGAGTTGTTATTTATCCCTTTAAGCTTTCTTAAACTTATGGCTTTTAAATATCACCTCGTTGTAATTTATAATGACTGAATTTCTAGTGACATCAATCGTCATTTGTATATTTACATTGTCCATTACTATTTTCTATTATATATTTCCTGTTTATATACTTTTTTTTTCTGTTGGACTGTCTTTTTTCTTTTAGATTTATAAGAATTCTATATACATTCTCTGCATTGTCCCTTTTTTTCTTTTAGGTATTCCAGTTATTTTCTTCCAGATGATTGTGCATCTTTTAATTTTATTTATGGGGTCTGTCTTTATTCGCAAATAAGTTTTAACACTGTTTTACCTGTCAACCTTTCCCTTAACCACTTCTGCACTTGAAGTCTTATGCAAGACGTTATTTCCAAATTCTAGGTTATAAAAATATTCCATCTTTTAAAATATCTTAAAAAACCAAAACCAAACCAGTTGCCGTTAAGTCGATTCTGACTCATAGAGAGCCTATAGGACAGAGTAGAACTGCCCCATAGAGTTTTCAAGGAGCGCCTGGAGGATTTGAACTGCCAACCCTTTGGTTAGCAGCCACAGCACTTAAACACTACGCCACCAGGGTTTCCAAAATACCTTAAGTCATTTGAAAATCACTTTGGACTGTTACAAATATTTATTTATATATTTATTAAACAAAACTAAATTCCTTGTTTCTCACTCCTGACGTATACAGAAGGATTCAATGGGGAAAATATTAAAAGATGCAGGAAACATCAAGAGAAAATGGAAGGAATACCCAGAGTCATTATACCAAAAAGAATTTGTTGATGTTCAACCATTTCAGGAGGTACCATATGATCAGGAACCAGTGGTACTAAAGGAAGAAGTCCAAACTGCATTGAAAGCATGGGCAAAACAACAAGGCTCTGGGAATTGACGGAATGCCAGCTGAGATGTTTCAACAAACGGATGCAGCACTGGAAGTGCTCACTCGTCTATGCCAAGAAATTTGCAAGACAGTTACTTGGCCAACTGACTGGAAGAGATCCATATTTATGCCTATTCCGAAGAAAGGTGATCCAACTGAGTGTGGAAATTATCGAAAAATATCATTAATGTCACATGCAAGCAAAATTTGGCTGCAGCTGCAGCAGTATATTGACAGGGAACTGCCAGAAATTCAAGCCAGATTTAGAAGAGGACGTGGAACCAGGGATATCATTGCTCATGTCAGATGGATCCTGGCTGAAAGCAGAGAATACCAGAAAGATGTTTACAAGTGTTTAATTGACTATCCTAAGGCATTTGACTGTGTGGATCATAACAAATTATGGATAACATTGTGGAGAATGGGAATTCCAAAACACTTAATTATGCTCATGAGAAATCTGTACATGGATCAAGAGTCAGTTATTCAAACAGGACAAGGGGATACTTCATGGTTTAAAGTCAGGAAAGGTGTGTGTCAGGGCTGTGTCCTTTCACCATATCTAATAAAAAAATTTTTTTTTAATTCAATCTGTATGCTGAGCAAATTATCCAAGAAGCTGGACTATATGAAGAAGAATGGGCATCAGGATTGGAGGAAGACTCATTAACAACCTGTGTTATGCAGATGACACAACATTGCTTGCTGAAAGTGAAGAGGACTTCAAGCACTTATTGATGAAGATCAAAGACCACAGCCTTCAGTATGGATTACACATCAACATAAAGAAAACAAAAATGCTCACAAGTGGACCAATAAGCCACATCATGATAAACGGAGAAAAGATCGAAGTTGTCAAAGATTTCATTTTACTTGAATCTGTAATCAACGCCCATGGAAGCAGCAGTCAAGAAATCAAAAGATGCATTGCACTGGGCAAATCGGCTGCAAAAGACCTCTTTAAAGTGTTGAAAAGCAAAAATGTTACCTTAAGTACTAAGGTGTTCCTGACCTAAGCCATGGTATTTTCAATCACCTCATATGCACGTGGAAGATAGGCAATGAATAAGGAAGGCTGAAGAAGAATTGATGCATTTGAATTGTGGTGTTGGGGAAGAATATTGAATATACCATGGACTGCCAAAAGAATGAACAAATCTGTCTTAGAAGAAGTACAACTAGAGTGCTCCTTAGAAGCAAGGATGGTGAGACTCCGGCTCAAATTCTTTGGACGTGTTATCAGGAGGGATCAGTCCCTGGAGAAGGACATCATGCTTGGTAAATTACAGGGTCAGCGGAAAAGAAGAAAACCCTCAATGAGATGGATTGACACAGTGGCTGCAACAAAGGGCACAAGAATAGCAACAATTATGAGCATGGCACAGGACTGGGCAGTGTTTCCTTCTGCTGTGCATATGGTGGCTATGAGTTGGAACCAACTAGATGGCACCTGACAGCAACAACAACCTATACATGCCTTTAAAATTTAAAAAAAAAAAAATGTTGATTTTAGGCTAATTTACATATATCAGGTTACTCTTCCACATTTCCATATATTTACATTATCTGTGTATTAGAAATAACTTGGGCTTGGGCCTCAATCAAATGCAGGTGCACTTGAGAAAATGAATTCAAATCTTCTCGAGATTGTCAGCTTCCCTTATACGTAGATCCACCTCACTGCAGACTCCTGTGGAATGCTCTTTATATAGAAGACCAAGTTATGTAAAAATGGTCTTTTATCAAGCCTGATTAACCCCTGTTTGTTAAGAAGTGTCTTCTAAATGAAATAAATTGAAAGAATTAGTCAGTGGCGTTGGCTGAATCAGCAATATGGAAACAGCGTGGCCCTGGCAGCCCAGAACCTTATTTCTCATGCAGTGTCTCTGGCAATGTATAAAGTTGTTGCAGGACCTGCCCATGACAGCAGGATTTGTGGGATTTAAATCCCTTACAGGGTTTGTACCCCACCTGGGATCTGCATCATTACCTTACAGCCAACATGCATTGGTCTATTTTGGACCAAATTTTAAACAAAAGAAACTGTGGCAGGTAATTTTAAGTATATATGCACATGTGTGTATTCTTACAGAGGCTTATTATAATGCAGTGGCTTCAGATCTGAAAAGGAAGGCAAGGAAAAAGGTCACCTAATATCTTTTCCTTTGTGGAGGGGGAGCCTCCACGGAACACCAAAGAGAGGAAAAGATAAGACTATTCTGGCATGAGAAGTGTAAAACTAAAGGATAATAAAGTCGAGCTGATGGAGTTTAAAGACTCCTCATTACCTGGCCTGAGATACGGCACCCATTGTTGCTTGTGGTTGGAGATTATTTCTCTACCTGCCTTGGGCTGATAACAGCCTCGTCCACTGCCTGAAGGCTCATTGTTTAGCAAGCAGAAACTACCTTGGACAGAAGCAAAGTTGTTTTAAGCTGCGGCCATGCTGCTTTTGCCTCTCCTCTGCGTTCAGTGGGGCTACAAAGAAAGCAGAGAGTTTCTATCACCTGAGAGGTGCTCTGGGACTCTCCGGATCCCCCTCCACCTGCTCCCATGACCTAATTTAGATCAGGGTAATTCTGAAAGTAAAATGCTGAAGTTTTCTTTTCCTTGAGAACAATGTCACATTAGTCAACTTAAAAAGACTTGCTCACAGCACAAATTGTCTGTGTAACTCATTTTGCCCCTTAATTATATCCTAGCTTGTTTCATTATTTAAAAGCATCCTATGTGTTAAGTGTTTATAGATACAGACCTTGTTACGGTTGGAACTGGGTTTGGAAGTGTAGTTTAACTGTCTCATTTTGTAGGCTGGCACAAAAGCCGGGAAAGCATCTCCTATGCTCACCAGAGGATACTGCTTGCAGAGGGAACTTACTCCTCCCTCTCCGAGTTGAGGTTTAATTCACCCCCTGAGAAATGGGTTTCTGGATCAGGTGTAAAGGGAGTCAGGTACTACCAAAAAGTGTGAAGATCATGGCCTCCTCTCAAATCTCATCAATAATGTTCTATACAATTAAATGAGAACCCAGGATTCAGACTGTTCTATCCACTGGCTACCCTGTTTCTGAAAGCAGAAGTGCTACAAGTTCAGGACAAGATGCTCTGAAAGGCTGAGTAGCACCGTTAAGGAGCCAAATGACATCCCTCTACTTTCTGACCTCCATTCTCACACACATATTTATATTTGTATCTATAATCATTACCTATTTTATGTTGTCCTTTAAAAGAGATTAGATAAAGCAAATCTCTTTATCTGCATCCTGGATCCACGCTCCTACTCTCTCCAACTGAGGCTTGCTCCATTAGTCAGCCCTTCTCTAGTCTGTATTTCAAGCTGGTTTCTTTCTTCTGGCTCTTTTTCCTCAACCTCTATAGATGCCCAGCACTTTCCTATCATTAAAAACAACTCCTGAGGCGGGGCCAAGATGGCGGACTAAGTGGACGCTACCGCGGATCCCTCTTGCAACAAAGACTCAGAAAAACAAGTGAATCGATCACATACATAACAATCTACAAACTCTGAACAACAAACACAGATTTAGAGATGGAGAACGAACAAATATGGGGAGACAGCGATTGTTTTCAGAGCCAGGAGCCAGCGTACCAGCGGATTTTCTGGAAAAACTAGTTTCCCAGTGATGGCTAGGAGACAGCAGTCCATATCAAACCACATAAAGAAGCAGACCATGACAGCTTCTCCAACCCCCCAAACAAAAGAATCAAAATCTTTCCCAAATGAAGATACAATCCTGGAATTATCAGATACAGAATATAAAGAACTAATTTACAGAATGCTTAAAGACATCACAAATGAAATTAAGCTAACTGCAGAAAAAGCCAAGGAACACACTGATAAAACTGTTGAAGAACTCAAAAAGATTATTCAAGAACATAGTGGAAAAATTACTAAGTTGCAAGAATCCATAGAGAGACAGCATGTAGAAATCCAAAAGATTAACAATAAAATTACAGAATTAGACAACGCAATAGGAAGTCAGAGGAGCAGACTCGAGCAATTAGAATGTAGACTGGGACATCTGGAGGACCAGGGAATCAACACCAACATAGCTGAAAAAAAATCAGATAAAAGAATCAAAAAAAATGAAGAAACTCTAAGAATCATGTGGGACTCTATCAAGAAGGATAACTTGTGAGTGATTGGAGTCCCAGAACAGGGAGGGGGGACAGAAAACACAGAGAAAATAGTTGAAGAACTCCTGACACAAAACTTCCCTGACATCATGAAAGATGAAAGGATATCTATCCAAGATGCTCATCGAACCCCATTTAAGATTGATCCAAAAAGAAAAACACCAAGACATATTATCATCAAACTTGCCAAAACCAAAGATAAACAGAAAATTTTAAAAGCAGCCAGGGAGAAAAGAAAGGTTTCCTTCAAGGGAGAATCAATAAGAATAAGTTCAGACTACTCAGCAGAAACCATGCAGGCAAGAAGGGAATGGGACGACGTATACAGAGCACTGAAGGAGAAAAACTGCCAACCAAGGATCATATATCCAGCAAAACTCTCTCTGAAATATGAAGGAGAAATTAAGATATTTACAGATAAACACGAGTTTAGAGAATTTGCAAAAACTAAACCAAGACTGCAAGAAATGCTAAAGGAGATTGTTTGGCCTGATGACCAATAATATCAGGTACCAGCACAATACAAGGTCACAAAACAGAACATCCTGATATCAACACAACTCAAATAGGGAAAGCACAAAAACAAATTAAGATTAATTCTAAAAAATAAATAAATAAATAAAATAATACACATAACAGGGAATCATGGAAATCAATAGATAAACGATCACAATAATCAAAAAGAGGGACTAAATATAGGAGGCATTGAACTGCCAGATGGAGAGTGATACAAGGTGATACAGAACGATAGAAGTTAGATTTTTACTTAGAAAAATAGGGGTAAAAAATAAGGTAACCACAAAAAGGAATATCAATTCCATAACTCAAGAAAAAAGCCAAGAAAAACGTAACGACTCAACTAACATAAAGTTAAACATTATGAAAATGAGGATCTCACAAGCTACTAAGAAAAACGTCTCAGCACAAAAAAGTATGTGGAAAAATGAAATGGCCAACAACACACATGAAAAGGCATCAAAATGACAGCACTAAAAACATATTTATCTATAATTACGCTGAATGTAAATGGACTAAATGCACCAATAAAGAGACAGAGAGTCACGGACTGGATAAAGAAACACGATCCATCTATATGCTGCCTACAAGAGACACACCTTAGACTTAGAGACACAAACAAACTAAAACTCAAAGGATGGAAAAAAATATATCAAGCAAACAATAAGCAAAAAAGAAGAGGAGTAGCAATATTAATTTCTGACAAAATAGACTTTAGACTTAAATCCGCCACAAAGGATAAAGAAGGACACTATATAATGATAAAAGGGACAATTGATCAGGAAGACATAACCATTTTAAATATTTATGCACCCAATGACAGGGCTGCAAGATACATAAATCAAATTTTAACAGAATTGAAAAGTGAGAGAGACACCTCCACATTTATAGTAGGAGACTTCAACACACCACTTTCGGAGAAGGACAGGACATCCAGTAAGAAGCTCAATAGAGACACGGAAGACCTACTTACAACAATCAACCAACTTGACCTCATTGACTTATACAGAACTCTCCACCCAACTGCTGCAAAATATACTTTTTTTTCTAGTGCACATGGAACATTCTCTAGAATAGACCACATATTAGGTCATAAAACAAATCTTTGCAGAATCCAAAACATAGAAATATTACAAAGCATCTTCTCAGACCACAAGGCAATGAAGCTAGAAATCAATAACAGAAAAACTAGGGAAAAGAAATCAAATACTTGGAAAATGAAAAATACCCTCCTGAAAAAAGACTGGGTTATAGAAGACATCAAGGAGGGAATAAGGAAATTCTTAGAAAGCAACGAGAATGAAAATACTTCCTATCAAAACCTCTGGGACACAGCAAAAGCAGTGCTCAGAGGCCAATTTATATCGATAAATGCACACATACAAAAAGAAGAAAGAGCCAAAATCAGAGAACTGTCCCTACAACTTGAACAAATAGAAAGTGAGCAACAAAAGAACCCATCAGGCACCAGAAGAAAACAAATAATAAAAATTAGAGCTGAACTAAATGAATTAGAGAACAGAAAAACAATTGAAAGAATTAACAAAGCCAAAAGCTGGTTCTTTGAAAAAATTAACAAAATTGATAAACCATTGGCTAGACTGACTAAAGAAATACAGGAAAGGAAACAAATAACCTGAATAAGAAATAAGAAGGACCACATCACAACAGAGCCAAATGAAATTAAAAGAATCATTTCAGATTATTATGAAAAATTGTACTGTAACAAATTTGAAAACCTAGAAGAAATGGATAAATTCTTGGAAAAACACTACCTACCTAAACTAACACATTCAGAAGTAGAACAACTAAATAGACCCATAACAAAAAAAGAGATTGAAACGGTAGTCAAAAAACTTCCAACAAAAAAAAGTCCTGGCCTGGATGGCTTCACTGCAGAGTTCTACCAAACCTTCAGAGAAGACTTAACACCACTACTACTGAAGGTATTTCAAAGCATAGAAAAAGACGGAATACTACCCAACTCATTCTATGAAGCTACCATCTCCCTGATACCAAAACCAGGTAAAGACATTACAAAAAAAGAAAATTATAGACCTATATCCCTCATGAACATAGATGCAAAAATCCTCAACAAAATTCTAGCCAATAGAATCCAACAACACATCAAAAAAATAATTCACCCTGATCAAGAGGGATTTATATCAGGTATGCAAGGCTGGTTTGATATCAGAAAAACCATTAATGTAATCCATCACATAAATAAAACAAAAGATAAAAACCACATGATCTTATCAATTGATGCAGAAAAGGCATTTGACAAAGATCAACATCCATTTATGATAAAAACTCTTACCAAAATAGGAATTGAAGGAAAATTCCTCAACATAATAAAGGGCATCTATGCAAAGCCATCAGCCAACATCACTCTAAATGGAGAGAACCTGAAAGCATTTCCCTTGAGAATGGGAATCAGACAAGGATGCCCTTTATCACCACTCTTATTCAACATCGTACTTGAAGTCCTAGCCAGGGCAATTAGGCTAGACAAAGAAATAAAGGGTATCCAGATTGGCAAGGAGGAAGTAAAGCTATCACTATTTGCAGATGACATGATCGTATACATGGAAACCCTAAGGAATCCTCCAGAAAACTACTGAAACTAATAGAAGAGTTTGGCAGAGTCTCAGGTTATAAAATAAACATACAAAAATCACTTGGATTCCTCTACATCAACAAAAAGAACACCGAAGAGGAAATAACCAAATCAATACCATTCACAGTAGCCCCCAAGAAGATAAAATACTTAGAAAAAAATCTTACCAAGGATGTAAAAGACCTATACAAAGAAAACTACAAAGCTCTACTACAAGAAATTCAAAAGGACATACTTAAGTGGAAAAACATACCCTGCTCGTGGATAGGAAGACTTAACATAGTAAAAATGTCTATTCTACCAAAAGCCATCTAGACATATAATGCACTTCCGATCCAAATTCCAATGTCATATTTTAAGGGGATAGAGAAACAAATCACCAACTTCATATGGAAGGGAAAGAAGCCCCGGATAAGCAAAGCATTACTGAAAAAGAAGAAGAAAGTGGGAGGCCTCACTTTACCTGATTTCAGAACGTATTATACAGCCACAGTAGTCAAAACAGCCTGGTACTGGTACGACAACAGGCACATAGACCAATGGAACAGAATTGAGAACCCAGATATAAATCCATCCACTTATGAGCAGCTGATATTTGACAAAGGACCAGTGTCAGTCAATTGGGGAAATGATAGTCTTTTTAACAAATGGTGCTGGCATAACTGGATATCCATTTGCAAAAGAATGAAACAGGACCCATACCTCACACCATGCACAAAAACTAACTCCAAGTGGATCAAAGACCTAAACAGAAAGACTAAAACGATAAAGATCATGGAAGAAAAAATAGGGACAACCCTAGGAGCCCTAATAGAGGGCATAAACAGAATACAAAACATTACCAAAAATGATGAAGAGAAACCAGATAACTGGGAGCTTCTAAAAATCAAACACCTATGCTCATCTAAAGACTTCACCAAAAGAGTAAAAAGACCACCTACAGACTGGGAAAGAATTTTCAGCTATGACATCTCAGACCAGCACCTGATCTCTAAACTCTACATGATTCTGTCAAAACTCAACCACAAAAAGACAAACAACCCAATCAAGAAGTGGGCAAAGGATATGAACACACATTTCACTAAAGAAGATATTCAGGCAGCCAACAGATACATGAGAAAATGCTCCCGATCATTAGCCATTAGAGAAATGCAAATTAAAACTACGATGAGATTCCATCTCACACCAACTAAAAAAAAAACAAAAAACAAAAAAACTGGCATTAATCCAAAAAACACACAATAATAAATGTTGGAGAGGCTGCAGAGAGATTGGAACTCTCATACACTGCTGGTGGGAATGTAAAATGGTACAACCACTTTGGAAATCCATCTGGCATTATCTTAAACAGTTAGAAATAGAACTACCATACAACCCAGAAATCCCACTCCTCGGAATATGCCCTAGAGATACAAGAGCCTTCACACAAACAGAGATATGCACACCCATGTTTATTGCAGCTCTGTTTACAATAGCAAAAAGCTGGAAGCAACCAAGGTGTCCGTCAACGGATGAATGGGTAAATAAATTGTGGTATATTCACACAATGGAATATTACGCATCGATAAAGAACAGTGACGAATCTCTGAAACATTTCATAACATGGAGGAATCTGGAAGGCATTATGCTGAGTGAAATGAATCAGAGGCAAAAGGACAAATATTGTATAAGACCACTATTATAAGATCTTGAGAAATAGAAAAAACGGAGAAGAGCACATACTTTTGTGGTTACGAAGCGGGGAGGGAGGGAGGGAGGGAGAGGGTTACTGCTTTGGGTGAAGGGAAAGACAACACTCAATACAAGGAAGGTCAGCCCAATTGGAGTGGACTAAAAGCAAAGAGGTTTCCGGGGTAAAACGAATGCTTCAAAGGTCAGCGGAGCAGGAGCTGGGGTCTGGGGAACATGGTTTGAGGGGACTTCTAAGTCAACTGGCAAAATAATTCTATTATGAAAACATTCTGCATCCCACTTTGAAATGTGGCGTCTGGGGTCCTAAATGCTAACAAGCAGCCATCTAAGATACATCAATTGGTCTCAACCCACCTGGAGCAAAGGAAAATGAAGAACACCAAGGTCACGCAACAACTAAGAACCCAAGAGACAGAAAGGGCCACATGAACCAGAGACCTACATCATCCTGAGACCAGAAGAACTAGTTGGTGCCCGGCCACAATCGATTACTGCCCTGTCAGGAAGCACAACAGAGAACTCCTGAGGGAGCAGGAGATCAGTGGGATACAGACCCCAACTTCTCATAAAAAGACCATACTTAATGGTCTGACTGCGACTAGAGGAATCCCGGCGGCAATGCTCCCCAGACCTTCTGTTGGCACAGGACAGGAACCATCCTCGAAGACAACTCATCAGACATGAAAGGGACTGGTCAGCGGGTGGGAGAGAGACGCTGATGAAGAGTGAGCTAATTAAATCAGGTGGACACTGGAGAGTGTGTTGGCAACTCTTGACTGGAGGGGGGGTGGGAAGATAGAGAGAGAGGGAAGATGGCAAAATTGGCACGAAACGAGAGACTGAAAGGGCTGACTCAATAGGGGGAGAGCAAGTGGGAGAAGAGAGTAAGATGTTTGTAAACTTACATGTGACAGACTGATTGGAATTATAAATGTTCACTTGAAGCTTAATAAAAGTTAATTAAAAAAAAAAAAAAACAACTCCTTAAACTCTAAATTCCCTTTAGACAAAGCATGTACCTCTCCTTCCTGCTTAAGTCAAACTAATCATAGAATAATGTACATTTTCTGTCTATATTCACACAGATTTGCAGTAGGATTCCAACTTTAGTACTCTGTGTAAACTGATTTGGCTATGGTCGAAAATAAAAAATAACCGTCATAAAATGCAATGGGTTCTTCTTAGTCTTTACTTCTTGTGACCTCTCCCTGAAAACCGACACTGTGGACCACTCCCTTATTCTTATGTGCTCTTTTCTCTTGGGTTCCATGACGTTACTTTTATCGGTTCTCCTACCTTCTAAAATTCTCATTCCTGTTAGTTCTTCTTTACAGATTCCTTTTCCTCTCCTCATCTCTAAGTGCTGATAACCATTAAGGCCTACTGTATAGGCCAAAACAAGGCAACTCTGGCTATAAGACAACCTTACATTTTGGAGAACCAAGACAGGATTTTGCCAACTTTGGGGATATACATATATATAAATAATAAAATTTCTACGTATAATATTTTATTGAAATTAACACACAATAAAATAACATATAAACTACAATATTCATTTGGAAATGTCACTTTCTCCCCATGGTCAATCAAACTCATCCCACGCTTCAAGGCATCAGGCTCTTGTAGGTTACAGGAGGAAATATGAGTCAACTGACACAGCTGCCAAGGTGTGACATCTTCTTCCTTCCCCTCCCAACTCTGACGTTTGAGCTACAGTAACTTCTAAACCCTCTTATGATGCCATAACTGGAAATTAAACCCTGAACCACAAGTATCTGTTTTTACAAAATGTTGGTTCTTTTATTTTTCCTAGAATTGTGTATATATGTGATCTCCACTTATTATATTGCTTTTTAAAATTATTTCTAACATGAATTGGACTGGACAATGGGTTGGAGAGGGATGCTGGTGAGGAGTGAGCTTCTTGGATCAGGTGGACACTTGAGACTATGTTGGCATCTCCTGCCTGAAGGGGGTTAGAAGCTGGAGAAATGGACATGAAAAGAGAGAGTGGAGGGAGAGAGTGGGCTGTCTCATCAGGTCATTAGGGGGAGAGTAATTGGGAGTGTGTAGCAAGTAATATGGGTTTTTGTGTGAAAGGCTCACTTGATTTGTAAACTTTCACTTAAAGCACAATAAAAATTAAAAATAAATAAATAATTTCTAAAAATCTTTACAGTGATATCTAACATTTGTGTTAGGCTATGCCCATGAAAAATAATTATCTAAATCTATGTTAAAATCTTTTACCTTCCCACTTAAAAAAAACAAAAACCTGATTCTATCAAACAACCTCATAAATGTTCTAAAATAGCATTGGTTGAATTCGTTTCAGGTTAATGTATTTGCCCAAATGTTATTTTTGTGTTCCAAATAAGTAACTAAGAAAGCACACTGGATTATGAAATGTTCTAAGGACTAAGCCTAAGGACTCTAAGATAAAACAACTGCCACTTTTCATGGGGGCTAATTTTAGGGAAAAGCCTCACCTTAAATTAAGTCATTCATGGTAAATGCTGATGGACCCCAGAACTATACATACATCCCAGAACCCTGCTGTACTCCAGATTCGTGGATCTAATTGCATGCTGAGCCAGTCACATCCAGATACCCCACAGGCACCCCAAACTCAGGATATCCAGAATTACACTGATTATCTCACCTCCAATTGTCTTGTCTTTTATATTTCATTGGAAGTAGCCTCCATGCATTAGTAAGTCATAATTCTGGCAGTGATCTTGAACTACTGCTTTTGTCTTACTGGCATTTATTCAACTTGTATTAATTCAACTTGTATTGAGCTCCTCTTCTGTCCTGAGCTCTGATTTAAGTCCTAGGTATTCATCGATAAGACCCATGTCCTTATAGAGCTTATAGTCTAAGAAATAAATCATGAAATAGAAAACAGTAGGTAAAAATAGGAAAATGAAAGTAAAATACATACTGATGAAAATGAAACAAGACAATGTATGGCAGACTGACTGGTGAGGGGGTGGCTTCTTTAGACTGAATGATCATTGAAGCTGACCCTGAATGCCAAGAAAGAGGTAGCCAAGGATGGATACAGAGGAAGAACATTGCAGGCAGAGAGAATGACGTGATCAAGAGCAACAGGAGTTAAGTACTACCTTGTACTTTGGTATGGGGATAAGTGTGACAGATGAAGATCAGAAAGAAAGCTGATGAGACTGGAGCCAAGTGAGCGAGGGCACGGTGGTGGGTAGTGGTTCTGAGGTGAGACTAGATAAGTAGTCAGGAAATCAACCATGTAGGAATGTTTGAATTTTATGCTTAGACAAAATTTCAGGATTTTGAACAGGTAAGTGATATGATGTATGTTTTTAAAAGGATAATTCTGCTGTACAGAGAATGTATTTTAAAAGTGGGATGTAAAAGTGGAAGCACGGAGACAGGGCAGAGGCTATTTTTGTAGTTCAAGCAGGCGATACTAGTGGCTGGGACTAAACAGAGGTGATAAGTTTGAGGGTGGAGAGATGTGGATAGATTTAGGATTTGTCTTGGAGATAGGTGCAACAGAAATTGCCATTAGATTGTATATTTAAGGTGAAAAGAAGGTGAAGAATTAGGAAAGACTCTTAGGTTTTCTATATGAGCTAGAACTAGTGCCTTAGACAGAGCAAACTAGGAGAGGAACTGTTTGGGATTCATGGGAAATCAAGCATTATGGCTTGGACTTAAATAAGCTTAAGATATTAGACATCCAGTAATGATGCCATGCCAAATATATCTATGTATAAATTTGAAGTTTGAGGAAAGTCAGCAGCAGTAGTAACAGAAGTAGCCGCAGGTGTTGTAATAATAGTAATAGCAGTAGTAACTCATGTTTATTGAGTATCTCCTGTGTGTGATAATAGGTACTATTGTGATACTAAGTACACAAATTAGGAAATTGAGATTAAGCAATTTGGTCACACAGTTATCAAGTGACAGATCTAAGATCAAAACTCAGGTTGTCTGATTCCTAAGTTTATACTCTTAACCACTTAAATGAACTGCCTTTCAGATATGAATTTAGGAATCATTACTATATTGCTGATACTTAAAGCAATGGGACTGGTTTGGATTGTTTATTTAGAAAAAAATATATATATATGGAAATGCTGGTGGTGTAATGGTTAGGTGCTATGGCTGCTAACCAAAAAGTCAGCAGTTCAAATCCACCAGGTGCTCCTTGGAAACCATATTGGGCAGTTCTACTCTGTCCTATCCTATAGGGTCGCTATGAGTTGGAATTGACTCAAAGGCAATGGGTTTGGTTTTTTGGTTTTATATACATATATATATGTATGTATTTTTTTTTTTATGTATATATACATATAAACCCAGTGCCGTCAAATCGATTCCGACTCTGTTACTCAATGTGGCTGTTACTCAGTGTGGGAGGGAACTACATAAAGGCAGGAATACCATGAGTCAAGGATCATAGGAATTCATCTTCAAGGATGACTACCACATCTTACTAACCAAACCCTGATTTTATTTAGGGTAGCCATGTATTCAGCTGAAAATATTCAGCAACTGGAGAGGACACATCTTAGGATGGGAATTCGAGAAAAGCTTTTTACCTTCTGTCTTTTCCCTGTCGGGAACATGGAGGCATGCTCAGGGAGAAGCAGCACTTGTACATCATGAGGGCAAAAACCACATGGCAAAGATGGCTTCTGGAATGTCCTTCACTTCCTGTTGAACAAACACCCCACATTCAAGACAGCTCAAGGGAGCCTTCCACCTGGAAATCCTTCCCAATGAAACCCTAGTAATTTATATATTCTTCCCCACATCTTTTACACTCCTCTGGAGCCCTGGTGGCTCAGTGATTAAGAGATCAGCTGCTAACCAAAAGGTCGGCAGATCAGCTGCTCCTTGGAAACCCTATGGGGTGGTTCTACTCTGTCCTATATGGTTGCTATGAGTCAGAATCGACTCAATGACAACATGTCTTTTTGTTTTTTGTTTTGGTAGTTGTGATAAGAGTCTATAGCAGTGTTTGTTATTTTTACTGCATTTCTTTGTTTGGAGTTCTATCTTTTTTCACTAGACTTCTGAAGTCAGGGACAATATCTAACTTGTCACTCCAGCCCCAGTGCTTAACAGATAGTAAGCTCTCCCCAAATATCTGTTGAATATGTAAGAAGTTTTAACTAGTATCTATCCAGTAGTTGGAAACCCTGGTGGTGTAGTGGTTAAGTGCTACGGCTGCTAACCAAAGGGTCGGCAGTTCGAATCCACCAGGCGCTCCTTGGAAACTCTGTGGGGCAGTTCTACTCTGTCCTATAGGGTTGCTATGAGTCGGAATCGACTCGATGGCACTGGGTTTGGGGGTTTGGTATCCAGTAGTTAGCCAAGGATTAACAAAATCCATTCTTAGCCAGCTTATCCATCCCCTTAAAAGCCTACTAAGGGCTTATTATGAAGGACAATGCTCTGTAATGAAGACTTCTTGGATGTTTTGATAGTAATCATTATACAGGGAGAAAATGAGCATCTCTCTGTAATATTTATATTTCCTAGCAGCAAAGACATTCTATTCTGTAACACTGCATGTAAAAGCAGCAAGGAAGCCAAGAATATACAAGTTCTCCATGGTAACTGGGTCATAGCAGCATGCAGCCTGGGACAGGGCTTCAGATAAATGGAATAAACAGAAGTGAGCTTCCAGCAGCAGAAACCCATCTGTACTGAATGGTCTCTCCCCGACTGGGACCCACAGCACACACCACCAGTATTCCAGGCATCATCAGTGCACGGGACGGTAAGGGCATGGCTGGGTGGCATTTGTATCTGTCTCACTACCTGGAACCTGAGGCACTCTTGTCTCAGTCTTATCTAATCAACAGCCACCAAGTCGACCAGCCACTTCTAGTCTCATCTAATCAACAGCCACCAAGTCAACCAGCTGCTTCCAGGCCCATTTCTGTAATGTGCATCCTATGCTCTGAAAGTTAGTCCAGGACAGTTTTACCCCAAACCACCAGGGAGTCCTTTCTGTGTATCCTTTGGTTCTCGGATCATTTCTTTCAAGTGGATGCTGGACAGCCCTCTCCCTTCAGTTGGCTGGAATAGGAACCAGGTTAAGCACCTAGCTAGATGGAACGGTTGTCTAATGCATAACAGTGAAAACCTCCCATTCAAACTAGTAAGCCTTTCCATCAGGGACAAGAGGTGTCAAACAGCAGCAGCCACATGAAAGATCTTTGGCAAAGCCATTCCCAGGGACATGGTTCACAGCCAAGGTATGGCATTTATGAAAACTGTGTGCAAAGGAGGGAAGTCAATTCAAAGGCAGGAAAGAGCCCATGAGCAGCTGCAGACACAGAAACCACCTCCTTAGGGCCCTCCCTTATAGAAAAAACTCAATCTGTAAGTGAGGCAGCCTCACCAAATCCACTAATATTAAAGAGAGATCACTAACGGCAATCAAACTGGATCAATGACCCAATCCTTCCTCTATTGGAGAAGCTTGGGAAAATTTGAGTACTTATGGAACTGAAAAGTAGATTTGAATTTGAGACAGGGGAGTTTCCTGATAGTAGGTTAGGTGTTTCTGCTGGTGTAGCTTTTACTGAAGCCAAGATTCATAATTTATAACTACATTAATGAATAGCTTTGCAAGGTGCCTGACAAGCATAAAAGATCAAGAGCACCAAGCCAGGCCCCTGTATTTGGAGAGGCCAACAGCACACCCTGGCAACCCAAGGCCAGTTCTGTGCAGGAGCCCTCAGTGCACTCACCAGGCCTCACAAATGCAGCTGGTCCCTAGAACAAGTGGCAGGAAGGATAGGAGAGCTAGATGGGTTCAAATGAGAGAAAGGAGGCTGCTCATCCCCATGGGAGGGGGCAACTAGCCTAGATTTATTCACAGGCAGACCAAATGCGTAGCAGAAATCATATTCATAGAATCATAATCATAGAATCAGACACATCAGAGATGGAAAGAGACCGATTGGGTCAGGTAGCTCGCCTTCTGCCTTTGCACCATTGCTGCCCAGAGACAACTCTTCAGCCCAGTTTTTATCCCATTTATAATTTGCAGTAAGAAAGCACCTGGACAGAATGCATTCTGGACACTGTGGTCAAAGAGATATCAAATTAAGAAGAACTGGATTTCTTCATGAAGGAAAGAAAAAGCTCAGAGGAGTGTAAGAAAGCAGCAAGGTCAAGCACCAGCCTCAGTGTTCCCCTGGGAAATTTTTGTCAGTCCTTGCTCACCCCAGACATGCCCAGTGGCAAAAGACCTCCACCCTCTGATTCTGCCCTGCCAAGCCCAGTCCAGCCCATAATCAGGTCTGGCTGCATATTAGGAATCTCACCTCCCACCAAGGCGCAGTACCAGAAATTATTCTTCTGTGACCCCTAAATATCTTGTGACTTCTAGCCTTCCTTCCTAACCTCATTGTTGGTGAACACATTTCAAATGATTGGCTTTCTGACTCATTTCCCTATTTATATTCATTTCCTCACCAACATGGAGCTCTACCCTGAACCTAAGCATGTTTTACTGAAACCCTGATATGATCCTAGCTCCTATGGATCAAATTCCTGAGTTGTAGTTCTTCTGGATACAGGGGGTAGCCATATCTGGTACCTCAACTTTGTGGTCCTTCTGATAAAGAGGAATGTGGCTGCCCTGCAAGCACAGTAGCTGCGCTCCTTAAAGTTTAGTATCCGTACATGTTAGATCACAGTTGCCAAGTCTCCTTGATCACCAGGAATGGAAATACTGCTCTTGTTGTTCTTATTGTTAGCTGCCATGGAGCTGGCCCTCAACTCCTAACAACACCATGCACTGCACAACAAAACACTAAGGTCTTCGGGAAGTATGATGGGATTTGGATTGGACTGTTGTGATCCATAGGGTTTTCATTGGTTGGTATTTGGAAGTAGGTCACCAGGTGTTTCTTCCTAGTCCATCTTAGTCTGGAAGCTCCACTGCAACCTGTTCATCATGATAGCAACACACAAGCCTCCCCTGACAGAAGGTGGTGGCTGCACATGAGGTACATTGGTTGGGAATCAAACTGAGTCTCCTGCATGAAAGGTAAAAATTCTACCACTGAACTTTCCTGCTTGCCATACTGCTAGTTTATTTCACCAGGCCCTGGGCCTCGGGTGCTTTCTTAGTCCCTTTTTCTGTCTAGTATCAAGATTCCTGGCTGAGTCATAGCAGAGCTCATTGTGTACAAACAAAGGATGTGTTCTGGAAGAGTATAAAAGCTCAGAAGGGCTTAGGGGTTGCCTAAATTTCCTGAGTTATGAGATGCTTGCTTCTTCTATTTCTCCAACCGCATTTTTGCCAAGGGTGGAGAGTGGGCAGTGATCTTACAGAAACAAAGGTACTGCTTGGAGAAACATTGAAATTTATCTTATGCTTGTAGCTCTGAAGAGAAAATTAGAGAAACTGATGAAGCTCAGCTGTAGCACAGACAGCTATGCAGCCGTGCAGTGTGGTGGACAAGGGACGCTGTATGCACACGAAGTTGCTATGTATTACGCGTGGAGATCTACATGAATGCAAATACACACTATAAAGAGAGAGAGAAATACACAGACCTACTGATCTATGTACATTCATGACAGACCAGCAGACAGACAAATAGATCTGTGTGGCCAAAGCTCTCTCTGCCTCAGTTTTTCTCATCTGTAAAATGGAGATGCTAAGAATACTTAACTCAAACGGTGATTATGAAGGTGTATAGGATTCTTAAAAGTCTCTGACAGCTATAAGCACTATATAAGTGATATGCACATGCACACATGCTTTCACCATGCTCAAATTTACATATGAATTTGAACCACAGAACCATACTCTTAAAGCTTGAAGGGACCTTAGAAATCACAGAGCTTTTCTGTATTTTCTAAGCTTTAAAAGCCCCCTTTAAAAAATATTCCCCTCGTGGATCCCTTTTTATTACTATTGTATCTACCAAACAAATTGCATTTATTTTTGCAACTACTTTTTGTTTATTTTTAAGTACAGAAATGCCTTTTAATCTGAGTGCTCGTTATGCAAAAATTGATATGATCTTAATAAAAGCATGCAGATTGACCATGTGTGGGTTCTGGTAAGCTTTTAAACACTGAAAATAACTCATGGACTCTCATGACTTTCCACACAGACTCCTCTGGAGTCTAGGTTTCCCAGGTAGAAGATCACCTACCTAATCCAAACCAAGATCACACTTGAAGCCAAGTTACCAGATGCCATTTTGGGAACTCTGTCCAATGCTGTGCTCCAGGATTAGTGCCCTCCCCTCCAGGAAGTTGTTCCTGATTGGGGCAGGGGTCAGGGCTGGAGAGAACAGCACTCATGGAGCAGAACGGCAGCGGTTGCTCGCCTCCTCTCCCAGTCTGAATACGGGTGTTACACACCCAGGAAAGGGCTTCAGAAGGGAGTGAAGAGAACATCACTCTAGTTGAGCTGAGGAAGAGTGTGCTACAGGATGCTTTCAAGGAGACGTTTTAGGGAGAGGCATGTCTTCTATGTGGGGAGCAAATTTGCTTCTGGAAAACTAAGAAGGGTCAAGATGTGGCTTAGAGAAGTCAGAGGCTGTTTCTGTGCTGTTTTAAAGGTAGGCTTAAGAGAAAGAGAGATCTCTTAACCTCCCACATAGGAAACTAAGACAGTGATCCAAGACCGAAGCAGCACTTATCAGGACTGAAGACCACATATTTTTCTGGAGCATGTCATGTCTTATACCGAATGTGGTAGATGGGATGCAGAAGAGCAGGGAGCACAGACAGGTGTATTAAAGCAATTAATTGCCTTATGAGAGTATTCTCTTTTTATGTTTTCCTTTTAATTGTGAACTCCCTTAGGGTACATAGAGCAATTCAATTGAAAAAGTTTGATTTGCAGATGATGACTTCCTGAAAACATTTCTAAAATACAAATACTCTAGCAAAGGAAGTAAGCATTTATTTTTGAGATGATAGCAAATAAAATTATTTATTGAAGGATTGTCTTACTCATTTTAAAATGGATGTAATGTTCTTAAGTTAAAAAAAAAAACAGCTATTTGAATTTCAGGTTTTTTTTAGCAAGCTAGAAATCCAGAAAGCATAGAAATTATATTCACATATACATTAAAACATTAACTATACAACCAAATATTGTAATAAGTTTTCCAATTTTCAATTTTCCAATCTATAAGCTGAGTTACTAACACCATTTTTAACCACAGCTGAGACATGACTGGATGAAACAATGCAAATGGAAGTATAGAGCACTGAGTGCCTGGCACGGAGTGAGTGCTCAGCAAGCATGGTGTATGACTGCAATAGTGAGTGCTCAGCAAGCGTGGTGTATGACTGCAATGATGGGGAGGGGGAGGAGAAGTGAAGGGAAAAACATGTGGAGTGTACAAGCTCTTCCTTGACATGTACTACCTGAAGAGTTGTTTGATTCAAGACAGTCAAAGTGTTCTGGTGGCCCAGAACAGTGGAACAGTCTGGAATCTAAGAGCAGCACTGAAGAAATATAAATTCTTGAAAAGGAAACCTAAAATATGTAATTATTCATTGGTCCTATTTTTACTAGTGGCCTTGGTTGTGCTGATCCCTCTGTAATCAGCTTAATGACTTGCTAAATAATAATTGATGACTGTTTTCTTTATCATCAAAATGATACTGGTTGAGCTGAATAAAGTTATTCATTTTGCTTTTGTTTACTCATTGGTTTCTAAGACTAATTAGAACTGCTCTTAATGCCCGTTTTCTGCTTTAACAGTTTAAATAAGGACAGCATCCACCAGTGAATAAACAAAATGTCATACTGAGATGAAGAAAATATAATTTAGGCTAAATATAAGAGTCACTGATGAACTTGAGTGATAAACAGAAAGCTACTCATCAATTGTCGATGTATCAAAACTGCATAACAATGTACAGGGAATCAGTTCTTAATGTCGCTCTATCAGAACAGTTGTCTAAACCCATCCAGGCAGCGATATTTGGATACATTTTCATTAAGAATCCCCGATGAAACAGAAAGGGCCTCATAAATCAGAGACTACATCAACATGAGACAAGAAGAACTGGATGGTTCCCTGCTATAACAGATGACTGCCCTGACAGGGAACACAACACAGAACCCCTGAGGGAGCAGGAGAGCAGTGGGATGCAGCCCTCAAAGTCTCATAAAAAGACCAGACTTAGTGGTCTGATTGAGACTAGAAGGATCCCGAAAGTCATGGTCCCCAGGCCTTCTGTTGGCCCAAGACAGGAACCATTCCCAAAGGCAACTCTTTAGACAGGGATTAGACTGGACTGTGGGATAGAAATGATGCTGGTAAGGAGTGAGCTTTTTGGATAAAGTAGACACATGAGACTATGTGGGCAGCTCCTGTCTGGAGGGGAGATGAGAAGGCAGAGGGGACAGAGGCTGGCTGAATGCACACGGAAATACAGGGTAGAGAGAGGGAGTGTGCTGTCTCATTAGGGGGAGAGCAACGAGGAGTGTATAGTGGGGTGTATATAAATTTTCATATGAGAGACTGACTTGATTTGTAAACTTTCACTTAAAGCACAATAAAAATTAAAAAAAGAAAGAAAGGAAAAAGAATCCCTGATGGCACAGTGAGTAAGCACTTAGCTGCTAACCTACCAACTATTTCATGGAAGAAAAATGTGGCAGTCTGCTTCGGTAAAGATTACAGACTTGGAAATCTATGGGGCAGTTTTACTATGATTTGGAATCAACTTGACGGCCATAGGTTTTGTTTTCTTATATTTTCATTGCAGAGTATTAGAATGGATATTGCCCCCTGTGTCATACAAATGAGTTACTCTGCATTTTCTGTTCTTACTTCGCAGGCAAATACACATGACAATTCATGACTGTGACTCACTAGTGGATATAACAAAGCTACTGTGCAAGAAGGATTCCAATTGTTTTTTGTTTGTGTGCTTTTTATTGTTGTTATTAACTAATGTATAATTTACATATAGTCAAATGCACAAATCCCAAGTGTTTAGTTTGGTGCATTGTAACAATTATAAACAACCACGTAACTACCACTGCATTCAAGATATAGAACATTTCCGTCACCCAGAGAGTTCCTTCATGGCTTTACTGGTCAATTCCAGCCCATCTAGCTGCCCCAACACCACTTAACCCACGGAAACCATTGATTTCTTTCTCTCATTATATGTTCATTTTGACTGTTCTAGAAATTCATATAAGTGGAGTCATGTGATATATAGTTTTTTTTTTATATATATATACATATGTTGTTGTTAGGTGCCATCAAGTCGGTTCTGACTCATAGCGACCCTGTGCAGAGTGAAACACTGCCCAGTCCTGTGCCATCCTCACAATCGTTGCTTTGCCTGAGTCCATTGTTGTAGCCATGGTATCAATCCATTTAGTTGAGGGTCTTCCTCTTTTTCACTGACCCTCTATTTTTTTTTTTTTCTATTTTACCAAGCATGGTGTCCTTCTGCAGGGACTCATCCCCCCTGATAATATTTCCAAAGTATGTGAGACGTAGTCTCCCCATTCTTGGCTCCAAGGAGCATTCTAGCTGCACTTCTTCCAAGATAGGCTTGCTTGTTCTTTTGGCAGTCCTTAGTATATTCAATATTCTTCGGTAACACCACAATTCAAAGTCTTCCTTATTCATTGTCCAGCTTTCACATGCATATGAGGTGATTGAAAACACTATGGTTTAGGTCAGGCATATCTTAGTCCTCAAGGTGACATCTTTGCTTTTCAACACGTTAAAGAGGTCCTTTGCAGGACTTACCCAATGCAATGTGTCTTTTGATTTCTTGACTGCTGCTTCCATGGGTGTTGATTGTGGATCCAAGTAAAATGAAATCCTTGACAGCTTCAACCTTTTCTCCATTTATCATGATGTTGCTTATTGGTCCAGTTGTGAGGACTTTTGTTTTCTTTATGTTCAGGTGCAATCCATACTGAAGGCTGTGGTCCTTGATCACAGTAAGTGCTTCCAGTCCTCTTCACTTTCAGCAAGCAAGGTGGTGTTATCTGCATAATGCAGGTTGTTAATAAGACTTCCTCTGATCCCGATGCCCTGTTCTTCCTCATATAGTACAGCTTCTTGAATTATTTGCTCAGCATACAGATTGAAGAAGTATGGTAAAAGGATACAATCCTGACACACACCTTTCCTGATTTTAAACATGTGGTATTCCCTTGTTCTGTTCAAAAGGCTGCCTTTTGGTCCATGTACAGATTTCTCATGAGCACAATTAAGTGTTCCGGAATTCCCATTCTCTGCAATGTTATGCATAATTTGTTATGATCTGCACAGTCAAATGCCTTTGCATAGTCAATAAAACACAGGTAAACATCTTTCTGGTATTCTCTGCTTTTAGCCAGGATCCATCTGACATCAGCAATGATATCTCCAGTTCCACATCCTCCTCTGAATCCAGCTTGAATTTTTGGCAGTTTCCTGTGGATATACTGCTGCAGCTGCTTTTGAATGACCTTCAGCAAAATTTAGCTCGCATGTGGTATTAATGATATTGTTCAATAATTTCCACACTTGGTTGAATCACCTTTCTTGGGAATAGGCATAAATATGAATCTCTTCTAGTTGATTGGCTAGGTAACTATCTTCCAAATTTCTTGGCATAGATGAGCGAGCACTTCCAGTGCTGCATCTGTTAGTTGAAACATCTCAGTATGTATTTCGTCAATACCAAAAGCCTTGTTTTTCACTAGTGCCTTCAGGGCAGCTTGGACTTCTTCCTTCAGTACCATTGGTTCCTAATCACATGTTACCTCTTGAAATGGTTGAACACCAACCAATTCTTTTTGGTATAGTGACTCTGTGTATTCCTTCCATCTTCTTTTGACGCTTCTTGTGTCATTTAGTATTTTCCCAGTAGAATCGTTCAGTGTTGAGCCTCGAGGCTAAATCTTTTCCTCAGTTCTTTCAGCTTGAGAAATGCTGAGCATATTTTTCCCTTTTGGTTTTCTATCTCCAGGTCTTTGCACATGTCATCATTACACTTTAGTTTGTCTCCTCGAGCCTCCCTTTGAAATCATATATATGTATCTATCCACCAGCTGCTCCTTGGAAACCCTATGGAGAAGTTCTGCTCTGTCCTATAAGGTTGCTATGAGTTGTATTCTTTTCTTTTGAGAACCAGTCATGCTGTTGTATGTAACAATGTGTTGGTCCATTTTATTGCAGAATGGTATTCTATTGATGAATATAGTATAATTTGTGTATTCATTCTTCAAGTGATGTACACTTAAATTATTCCCATTTGTGGCTTTTATAAATAAAATATTATTGAGTGAGTCTTTTTATGGTCATATTCAACTATTTCTCTTGGATAAATAGCTGAGAGTGGAATTAGTGTGACATAGGACATAAAACCTGTTGCGATCGAGTTGATTCTGACTCATAGCAACCCTATAGGACAGAGTAGAACTGCCGCATAGGATTTCTGAGGAGTGGCTGATGGATTCAAACTGCCAACCTTTTGGTTAGCAGCCGAGTTCTTAACCACCACAACACCAGGGCTCCATTGACACAGGATCCAAAACCCAAAACCAAACCCAGTGCCATCAAGTCGATTCCAACTCATAGCAACCCTATAGGACAGAGTAGAGCTGCCCCATAGAGTTTCCAAGGAGTTCCTGGCAGATTCAAACTGCCGACCCTTTGGTTAACAGCCGTAGCACTTAGCCACTATGCCACCAGGGTTTCCTGACACAGGATAGGTATGTGTTTCTCTTTCTCAGAAAGTGTCAGTTTCTCAAAGTGTTTGCACTGTTTTACACTCCCAACAACGACTTGCAAAGTAGGAGAGTTTCAGTTGCTCCACATCTTCACCAACATTTGGTATTGTCAGTCATTTAGTTTAGCCATTCTAGTATGTGTCAAAGATTCCAATTATCTTACTGTTCATAAAATCTTGGTACTAAAATATTTATACTGCGGTGAAAAAGACAGGCTTAGTTCATGCATCATACAATATAGTAAGGGAGATAAAAATAATGGGGGAAACCCTTTTCTGACTAAATAAATAAGAGAGTGAGGGAGGGAGGGAGGAAGGGAGGGAAAGAGAGAGGAAGGAAGGGAGGGAGGAAGAAGCAAGCAAGAAACAAAACAAGAATAATTACCTGGGTGGTCCCCGCTATAGGGATCCTGGGACGGGCTTCCTGGACCAACCACTGCCAGTATGATTCACCGCAATGACACACCTATTTCTTGGTTACTCATCTATGAGCCACAATGTTTTCCTGACAGTAATAAACATTTTTTTACCAAGTTTTTAGAGGTCAGGGAAGTAACCTGAGGAATGAAATTCCTTCATTGAAGATGAATTCCTTCAACCATACAAAAATGCTTTCTGAACTTCAGAGCAGATCCTCATAGTCTTTGACAGAATGATTCTATGCCCAAAGAAGTTCAGAATGTGCTATGTATTACTCCCCTCTCTTGGTGATTTATAAGATACATTAACCTATTCAAACCTCAATAAAAGCCTGTGGTAACAAACACGTTTACTTTTATATAAATCATTATCTTCCAAAATTGTTTGTCTGGATTCCATCCCCCCACCCCATATCAAGCATCAATATCCTTTCCACAAATCATATTTTGGAAAATGTTGGTATAAAATATCAATGGCAAGCCTAAAGTTGGGTTTTCTGTTTTCCATTCAGTTTAACAAAGCTTAACAAAGGGGAAACTGTGAAATAAATATATTTTGAAGAGATTAGAATTTGGGTGAAAGCTTTTTTTTTTTTTTTTCTTATTTTACCACAAGCCCGCTGGACAGAGGCCAAGCCTAATTCAATGCTTGTTGATTTCCATTGCCTATTATTCTTTCTCAGTAAACAATTATTAGCAGTTCTTGAATAAATGCACATAGTAATGATGATCAGGAGAACGCTGTATTTTCAACTTTTCCATAAACCAAAACATCTGAGAAAAATCTTGCGTGAGACTGTAAAACCCAAACACAGCTGAGCTCGCTCATCTCCAACAGGGATTTTTCACCCTGAAACAAGTAACAGTTGCTACATTGAGAAAAGCGGTTTGTCTTTGGATCACTGAGAGACTATTACCCAGCCCATCATGCATCTAGAGGTAAATCCAACTGTCGGAAATTTTAAAATACTCCTTTGACGGCCACTGAGTTCCCTCGGTGTGATTCCCTTATTACTTTCCAAGATCCTCTATGATCAGATCCTGACTGACTGAGGGTCATCGCTTGCCACAATCTCTAACATACAGACAGGACGTCCCCTGTTTGTGCATAATCAATTCACATAGTCATTCAACAAACATTTACTGAAAACTAGCTGTTTACCAGGCCCTGTGGTATGAAAGTTCAAGCAACTGTGAACAATAGATGTGGTTTTTGTCTCCACAGGGCCTACTCTTTCTTGCATGAGCCATCTCATTCCTGCTTTTCTCATGCAGCTTCTCTTGATAGGCTCACCCTTCTCTTCCTCTTGTCTAATGGAAGTTCTTTCTTCCCTTTAAGACTCAGTTTTAGATTTACTTCCTTCAGGAAACAGTCCCTGATGATGTTAGCTATCCAAGTAGAGTCATAGTAATGTTTTTGAATTGGAAGAGAGCTCAGAAATCTTCCAGTGTAGCCTTCTCAATATATAAAACCAAAAAACCAAACCTGTTACAGTTGAGTCAGTTCAAACTCATAGTGACCTGTAGCTGAGGACATTGAGGAGCACAACCATTAAGTGGTGGGCCTGAGGCCCATCAGCCTGAACATCTGTTTCCAAAAGGTCACAGCCTTGAAAACACTGTGGAGCAGTTCTACTCTGCACACATGGGGTCACAATGGGTCTAATCAATTTCACAGCAACTAACAACTAAGGCACATCACTCATGAGTGGCCATGATTCTTATCTTAATGAATATAAGTTTTTTAACCAGTTGCCCTTGAGCTAATGGCAACTCATGGCAACCACATGTGTGTCAGAGTAGATCCGTGCTCCACAGGGTTTTCAATGGCTTGTTTTTCAGAAGTAGATTGCCCAGACTTTCTTCCAAGGTGCCTCTGGGTAGACTCAAACAGCCAAACTTTCACTTAGCAGCTGAGCACGTTAATACTTTGGATGCCTCAGGGACTCCAACACTTTCTTACTGTTTTCTAATGTGCACTAATACTGGGTTTGGGTCAATTAGACTATTTCTTATTTTGAACGCTTCTGTTCTTATAAACCAAAACAAACCAAACCTGTTGTTATTGAGTTGATACCAACTCATAGCAACTTTATAGGACAAAGTAGGACTGGCCCATAGGGTTTGCAAGGTGGATTCAAACTGCCAACTTTTTGGTTAGCAGCCGAGCTCTTAACCCATGCACCACCAGGGCTCCTCTATTCTTAAAAGAACCAAAAAAAAAAAAAAAAAAACTAAACCCACTGCTGTCAAGTCAATTCTGACTCATAGTGACTATAGAACAGAGTAGAACTGCTCTATAGGGTTTCCAAGGCTATAAATCTTTATGGAAGCACAAATGCCACATCTTTCTCCCATGGGGCAGCTAGTGGGTTTGACCTGTCAACCTTTCAGTTAGCAGCTGAGTGTTTAACCACCGTATCACCACCTCCTCTATCCTTATATGCATGTTAATTCTCATTGCTTACAGGATAAAATCTAAGCTTCTCACCTTGATGTATCAGGGCCTTACCAAGCTGGCTCAGACCAACCTTTCCAGCCTCACCTTCTTACATTTGATGCCTTGGCCATGGTGGGCTTTCCCAAGTGTGTGCCTTTGTATGTGTGCATGTTGTTCTAACTGCCAGGAATACCTAGGGTGTCTTTACCTGGTAAACACCTATGCTTCCTGATATACAACTGCTTTTATAATCTCTTGTTGAAATGTTACCTTTTGTGGGAAACACTCTTTGTTAACCTCCTACCCTATAGGCAAAGTTAGAGTACTGAGAGTCTACAGTACTTTTTGCTCACTTCTCTTATAGAGTTCCCACTGCTGCACTGTAATTTCTTTTGCCAAGTTTAATAGCACCTTGAGAATACAGACTGTATCCTACTTGTCATCCTTCTTCCTTAAAATAGCTTATGTTCTAGGCTCTGAGGTTTTCCTCCTACCTCACTGGGAGTGCCATTTAGGTTTCTGTTGGTAGATCTACCTATTCTCCCCAACTTTTAAATTTGTAAGTGCTCCAGGGCTCAGGGCTCAGTCATGCTCTCTATGACCCTTAAGTAATAGTACTCAGTGTCATGGCTTTAAATATCCTTCATACACAAAGGAGTCCACATTTATATCTTCAGCCCTGAGCTCTCCCCTGAAATATAAATCTATATATTCTACTTTCTACTCTATTTTGATGTCTATGAGTGTCTTGTATTTGTTCTGTATAAAGCCAAAATCTTATTTTCCTCCTATAAATTACTACTGTCAGAGTTTTCTCCATTTCAGTAAAAGTCATCAGGTCAAAAGCTTCAGACTCATCATCTACTCACACTCCACATCCATTCCATTAACAATTCCTGTTTTGCCTTTCTTTAAAATATACCCTAAATCCAACTACCTCTCAACACATGGAAACCCTGGTGGCGTAGTGGTTAAGAACTATGGCTGCTAACCTAAAGGTTGGCAGTTCAAATCCACCAGGCACTCCTTGGAAACCGTATGGGACAGTTCTACTCTGTCCTATAGGGTCACTATGAGTTGGAATCGACTCGTTGGCAATGGTTTTTTTTTTTTTTTTTTTTGCCTCAACATGTACATGTTTACCAAGCTGTGTCCAAGCCAACACAGTCTCTCACTTGAATGACTGCAGAGTCTGCTCACTAGATCCAGCTCCTACCTAGTACACCACTGTCTGTCTACCACAGGCTTTGGTTCTTTAAAGAGTGATTTAGATTATGTCTTTCTTCTGTCCCAAATCCACCTATGTAGTTTCACACCACACTTAGAATGAAATCTACATGTCTTACAATGGCTTAGGAAGCCTAGATGACCTCATTCTTTAGATCTCATCCCCTTGCTCTCCTCCTCCTCACTCTATTCTAGGCATAATGGTTTCCTTGTAGCTTCTCAAGCAAGTTTCTTGCTCAAGCTTTGTATGCTGTTCCTTCTGCTGGATTGCTTAACCCTTCAGATACCTATCTGGTTCACTGCCTTGTCTCATTCAGATCTCTGCCAAATATCAATTCCTTAGAGGGGCTTTCTCTGACCATAGTATCTGAAGCCCACTGGAACTCCACTCCCTTGTTCTCTATCCCCTCCCCTGTTTATTTTTATTCATAGGCCTGGCATTTTATATATATATATATAATTAACTCATTTATTCATATATTCAGTGGACATTGTTGAGCACCTGCTTTAAGTGAGGCACTGTTCTAGGGACTCAGTCTACATCACTGAACAAAACACAGAAGAAGCTAACATTCTGGTAGCAGAGGACAGACAATCAATCAAGCAAATACTTCTATGTTAAGTGCTGGAAGAAAAATGCTGGAGGGTAAAGGAGTTTGGAGCCTGGGGGCTAGGGGCATGCTTTTTTATGCCCAGTGAACAATGAGGGCCTTACAGGTAGGGTGACACTTGAGCAAGAGACCTGAAAGTAGTGAGACAGAGAGCCATACAAATTGCTGGGGAGAGAATACAAGAGGGAGGGTCAATAGTGAACAACTGATCTGTTCAAGAACCATAAGGATGCCAGAGTCTAGAACAACAGGAGTGTAGAAGGAGATGAAGTTAGAGATGTAACAGGGGCCAGATTGTGTGGGACCTTGAGAGCCTTTATAAAAATTCTGATCTTTATACTGAGTAGGAAGGGGAGTCATTGAGGACTTACATTGTAAAAGTCGTTGAATGACTCCCCTTCTTACTGAGTGTAAAGCAGAAGGGTGACATGATCAGACTTACATTTTAAAAGATCCTTTTAGGTGCAGCAGAGCCCAAGAGTGGAAACAAGGATAACAATTAGGTACCACTGCAAAACTCAAGGACAGAGATGATGGAAGCTCTCACTGAAGTGGTAGTGGTAGAGGTAACGAGTAGGTTTCATATTCTGGATATATTTTGAAGGTAGAATCAGCACAATTTTTTGATGCCTTGGGTGTAGGATATGACAATCAATGTCGGCTCCATTAATTTTTGGTCTGAACAGCTGGAAGAAAGGAGTAGCCTTTTTGTAGGATGAAGAATGAGGGATAAACAGATTGAGAACGTGCCAGGAAGTTAATCGTTTCATTTTGGACATGTTAAGATTGAAATGCCAAGTAGACATTTGGATATATGAGTCAGGAGTTCAGAGGAGACGCTTGGGTATCAACATATAAATAGTATTAAAAACCTTTTAAACTTTTAGCCCTATCAGAACATAAGCTTAATGAGGGCAGGGTCTTTGTTGTGCATGCTCTATCCGTATCCAGAGCCCTAGTGGCACAGCGGTTAAGAGCTCAGCTGCTAACCAAAAGATTAGCAGTTCGAATCCACCAGCCACTCCTTGGAAACCCTATGGGGCGGTTCTATTCTGTCCTATAGGATCACTGAGTCAGAATTGACTTGATGGCAATGAGTTTGGTTTTGAGTTTTGTATCCTTAATTCCCAAAACAGTGCCTGGCACATAGTCGTTGCTCAGCAAATATTGTTAAATAAGTGCATGAATTAGTAAATAGCATCTAGCATATCATATCATAGGTGCCTTTTAAAGACTGAAAACGAAGTATAAACATGCTACAGAATGTTACTCAGCCATAAAGAGAAATGAAGTCTTCATACATACTACGACATGGATGAACCTGGGAAATACCATGTTGAGTGAAGTAAGTCAATCACAAAAGGACAAATATTATCTTGTTTTTGTGGTTAGGTGCCATCAAGTCAGTCCTGAGTCATAGCGACCCTATGTACAACAGAACAAATCACTGCCTGGTCCTACTCAAACCTCACAGTCTTTGCTGTGTTTCAGCCCATTATTGCAGCCACTGTGTCCATCCATCTCATCAAGTGTCTTCCTCTTTTTCACTGACCCCCTATCTTACCAACCATGATGTCCTTCTCCAGGGGCTGGTCCCTCACGATTACATGTTCAAAGCATGTGTGATAAAGTCTCAACATCTTTACTTCCTGGGGGCACTCTAGCTGTACATGTTCCAAGACATGCTAGTTCATCCTTCTGACACTCCACTTCGATATTCTTCACCAATGCCATACTTCAAAGACATCAATTCTTCAGTCTTCCTTATTCATTGTGCAGATTTCACATGCATACAAGGCAATTAAAAGTACCATGGTTTGCGTCAGGTGTACCTTAGTCCTCAAAATGACATATTTGATTTTCAACACTTTAAAGAGGTCTTTTGCAGTAAATTTTCTCAATGCAATATGTCTTTTGATTTCTTGACTGCTTCTTTGATGGGTGTTGATTGTGGATCCAAATAAAACGAAATCCTCAACAACCTCAATCTTTTCTCCATTTATCATGGTGTATGGTTGAGAGGATACAAACTTAACACAATTTTCCTGATTTTAAACCAGGAACTATCCCCTTGTTCTGTTTGAATAACTACCTCTTGGTCTATGTACAGGTTCCTCATGAGCACAATTAAGTGTTCAGGAATTTCCATCCTTTGCAGTGCTGTCCATAACTTGTTATGATCCACACAGTCAAATGCAATTTTGTAGTCAATAAAACACAGGGAAACATCTTTCTGGTATTCTCTGTGCCTTAGGCTGGGTTCTCTAGAGAAGCAAAACCAGTAAAGCACATATATATAAAAAAATTTATATATATATGTATATATACAGACACATACATACATATATAGAGAGAGAGAGAGATCAAGAAAATGGCTCACAAGGTTGTAGAGGCTGGGACATCCTAAGTCTGTGGGTCAGGATGGAGGCTTTTTCTGATTCACGTGGTCACAGGGGCTAGGGAACCCAAGATTAGCAGGTCAGAGAGCAGGACTCTTGCCCACAAGCTGTAAAGATTGACAAGCAAGACCACAGGTGAGCTGCTAGCTCAAGTCCCAAGAACTGGAGGTCAGATGAACAGGAACCAGCTGTAGGATCTAGAACAAGGAAAAGCCCCCACGCCCTGCCAGAAAGAACATCCATCCACACCAGATGCAGGCCACATGCCAAAGGAAGTTCCCCTTCAACTGATAGGTTACTCACAGCAGATTTCATCATGGGGGAGATGACATATTAAATCCCAACAGGGAAGTGACCACAACATCACAGGACTGCCAAAACACTGAGAATCATGTCCTAACCAAGTTGACACACAATCTTAACCATCACACTCTGCTTTCAGCCAAGATCCATCTGACATCAGCAATGATATCCTTAGTTCTATGTCCTCTTATGCATCTGGCTTGAATTTCTGGCAGTTACCTGTTGATGTACTGCTGCAACCATTTTTTAATTATCCTCAGAAAAATTTTACTTGCATGTGATATTAGTGACACTGTTCAATAATTTCCACATTCTGTTGGATCACCCTTCTTGGGAATGGACGTAAATATGGATCTCTTCCTGTCAGTTGACCAGGTAGCTGTCTTCCAAATTTCTTGACATGGATGAGTGGGTGCTTTCAGCATTGCATCCATTTGTTGAAACATCTCAATTAGTATTCTGTCAATTCCTGGAGCCTTGTTTTTCACCACTGCCTTCATTGCAGCTTGGACTTCTTCCTTCAATACCACTGGTTGCAGATCATATGCTACCTCCTGAAATGGTTGAATGTTGACTAATTCTTGTTGGTACAGTGACTCTGTGTATTCCTTCCATCTTCTTTCGATGCTTCTTGGTGATCAGAACATGGAATGTATGAAGTATGAATTTAGGAAAACTGAAAGTTGTCAAAAAAGAAAGCAAACACATAATGATGATATTGTAGGCATAGTGAGCTGAAATGGACTAGTATTGGTCATTTTGAATCAGACAGTCATATGGCTTACTGTGCTGGGAATGACAAAATAAAGAGGAATGGCATAGCATTCATCCTCAAGAAAGAGCATTTCAAGATCTATTCTGAAGTACTACGCTGTCAGTGATAGGATGATAGCCGTACATGTACAAAGAAGACCAACCACTAATGCCATAGGTAAGGAAATAGAAGATTTTGCCAACTGCTGCAGTCTGAAATTGACCAAACATGCAATCAAGATGTACTGATAATTTCCGACGAATGGTATACTAAAGTTGGAAACAAAGAAGATGGATCTGTACTTGGAAAATATGACTTTAGTAAAAGAAAGGACGCTGAAGACTGCATGATAGAATTTTGCAAGATCAACAACATATTCATTGCAACCACCTTTTTATCAACAACATAAACGTGACTACACACGTGAACCTCAAGGGATGGAAAATCCAGGAATCAAATCAACTACATCTGTGGAAAGAGACAATGGAAAAGCTCAATATCATCAGTCAGAACAAAGTAAGAGGCCGACTGTGGAACAGATCATCAATTGTTCAAATGCAAGTTCAAATAGAAGCTGTAGAAAATTAAAACAAGTCCATGAAAGCCAAAATATGACCTCAAGTATATCTCACCTGAACTTAGAGACCATTTCAAGAATAGATTTGACACATTGAACACTAATGACCAAAGACCAGATGAGGTATGGGATGACATCAAGGACATCATACATAAAGAAAGCAAAAGGTCATTAAAAAGACAGGAAAGGAAAGACCAAAACAGATGTCAGAAGAGACTCTGAAATTTGCTCTTGAACATAGAGTAGCTAGAGCAAAGGGAAGAAAAGATGAAGTAAAAGAGCTGAACAGAAAATTTCAAAGGGCAGCTGGAGAAGACAAAGTAGCGTATTATAATGAAATGTGTAAAGACCTGGAGTTAGAAAACCAAAAGGAAAGAACATGCGTGGCATTTTTCAAGGTGAAAAAACTGAAGAAAAAATTCAGGCTTTAAGTTGTATTATCTTACTTGTATGAAGTATTTAAAATAGGCAAATGTATAGAAACCAAAGCTTATTAGTAGTTACCAAGGGTGTGAGGGAAAGACAATGGGGAGACATTTGCTTAGGAAAGCATTGAATTTCTGTTTATGGTAATGAAAAATTTAGCAATGATTACTGGTGATGGTTGTACAACATGATTAATGTCACTGGTATCATAAAATTGTATATGTGAAACATGCATAAATGTTGAATGGCTAAAATGTTATCTATATTTCTAAACAATAAGAAAAGACTTGTTGAATAAATGGCTGAATGAATGATGCTGTCCTGAAGGGCTAGCCCAGTGTCAGGCATTCAGCAGCTATTCATTGAATACTAGAAGAAGATTGACAGATTAAGCATGATATGATAAAGAACTGGATTACCTGTTTACAGTGCAAGGTTTGAGAACCAAACCTACAAAATGTAATGTTTCCACCTCCTTCTTTTTTCTTTGAGGTTATGGTGAGTCTGGCAATGGAATTTCTGTGTCAAACTGGTAAACACAAAGTTAGAACTTGCTGGTGATAACAGCTTAATTGTAGAATCATGGGAGTGGTGAAGCTGCCATGAAAAGCCCTCTTGTGGGATGGACACAAAGGTAGAGTTGAGAACAAGGAAAGGAAAGGGCTTTGAAAAGAAGCAAATTTCCTTCTTTTATCCAGATACGTGTTGAGACTCTTTTCACTTTAGTCTCCAGACAAGGAAGACGTATGTAAATGTTTCCTCAAAGGTAATGCAATTTCTACACTGATTTCCTGAGGTGCAAGACAAATATTCTAGGAACATATTTTTTTATCTTACTATTTTCCTTGCTATGGATAGAATTGTGCTCCGAAAAATAAGTATCAACTTGGCTAGGCAATACTTCCCAGTATTGTGTGGTGGCCTTCATTTTGTGATCTGATGTAATTTTCCTGTGTACTGTAAACCCTAACCTCTGTAATGTTAATGAGGCAGGGTTCGAGGCAGTTATGCTAATGAGGTAGGACAAATCTATAGGATTAGTGTTTTAGTTATCTAGTGCTGCCATAATAGAAATACTACAAGTGGATAGCTTTAACAAAAAGATTATCCTCTCACAATTTAGGAGGCTAGAAGTCTGACTTCTGTCGACTCTGGAGGAAGGTCCTTGTCATCAAACTTCTCCTGGTCTAGGAGCTTCTCAGCACAGGAATCCCGGGTCCAAAGGACATGCTCTCCTCCAGGCTTATTTTTCTTGGTGGTTTGAGGTCCCCCTGTCTCTCTGCTCACTTCTCCCTCTTATATCTCAAAAAGAAATTGACTTAAAACATAACCCAGTCTTGCAGATTGAGTCCTGCCTCATTAACAAAACTGTCTTTAATCCTACCTCATTAACATCATACGGGTAGGATTTATAACACACTAATCACATCAGATCACAGAATGATGGATAATCACACAATACAGGGAATCATGGCCTAGACAAGTTGACACATATTTTGGGGGGACACAATTTAATCCAGGACAATGAGGTTATATCTTGAGTCAATCTCTTTTGAAATATAAAAAAGAGAAGTGAATAAAGAGGAAAGGGGACCTCATACCACCAAGAAAGAAGAGCTAGGAAAAAAGGGTGTTTTTTGGACCTGGGGTTCCTGGCATTGACATGTTCCTGGAACAGGGGAAGGCTGATGACAGGAAACTCCCCCCAAAGTCAGCAGAGAGAAAGGGCCTTCCCCTGGAGGTGGTACCCTGAATTTGGACTTCTAGCCTCTTAAACTGCCCATGCATCTGTCAGTTTGTCATACTGTGGGGACTTGTGTGTTGTTGTGATGGTGGAAGCTATGCCACCGATATTCAAATACCAGCAGGGTCACCCATGGCTGATAGATTTCAGCTGAGCCTCCAGACTAAGATAGTCTAGGAAGAAGGACCCAGAGGTCTACTTTTGAAAAGAATTAGCCAGTGAAAGCCTTATGAATAGCAACAGGACATTGTCTGATATAATGTCAGAAGATGAGCCCCTCAGGTTGGAAGGCACTGAAAATATGACTGGGGAAGAACTCCCTCCTCAAAGTAGAGTTGACCTTAATGATGTGGATGGAGTCAAGCTTTTGGGACCTGCATTTGCTGATGTGGAGTGACTCAAACTGAGAAGAAACATAAGAAATAGATGCAAACATCCATTAATAATCATAACATGGAATGTATGAAGTATGAATCTAAGAAAATTGGAAATCATCAAAAATGAAATAGAATGTATAAACATTGATATCCTAGGCATTAGTGAGCTGAAATGGATTGGTACCAGTCATTTTGAATTGGACAATCATATGGCCTACAATGTCAGGAGCAACAACTTAAAGAGGAATGGTGTTGCATTTGTCATCAAAAAGAATATTTCAAACTCTATACTGAAATGCAACACTCTCAGTGATGGGATAATATCAATACACTTACAGGGAAGAGCAGTTAATACGACTATTATTCAAATTTATGCACCAACCACTAAGGTCAAAGGTGAAGCAACTGAAGATGTTTACCAGCTTCTGCAGTCTGAAATTGATTAAATATACCATCAGGATACACTGATAATTGCTAGTGACTGGAACGCGAAAGTTGGAAACAAAGAAGGATCAGTAGCTGGAAAATACGGCCTTGGTGACAGAAACAATGCCAGGGATCACATGATTGAATTTTACAAGACCACAACTTCATTGCAAATACCATTATTCACCAACATAAATGGCGACTATACACATGGACCCTGTCAGATGGAATACCCAGGAATCAAATCAACTACATATGTGGGAAGAGACAATGGAAAAGCTCAATATCATCAGTCGGAACAAGGCCGGGGCTGACTATGAATCAGACCATCAATTACTCATATGCAAGTTCAAGCTGAAACTGAAGAAAGAACAACTCCATGAAAGCCAAAGTACACCCCTGAGTATATTCCACCTGAATTTAGAGACCCTCTCAAGAATAGATTTGATGTGTTGAACACTAGCGGCTGAAGACCAGATGAGTTGTGGAAAGACATCAAAGATATCATACATGAAGAAAGCAAGAGGTCATTAAGAAGACAGGAGAGAAAGAAAAGACCTAAGTGGATATCAGAAGAGACTCTGAAACTTTCTCTTCAATGCTGAGTAGCTAAAACAAAAGGAAAAAGTGATGAAGCAAAAGAGCTGAATAGAAGATTGTGAAGGGCAGCGCCAGAGACAAAGTGAAGTATTATGATGACATGTGCAAAGACCTGGAGATAGAAAACCAGAAGGAAAGAACACAGTCAGCATTTCTCATGCTGAAAGAACTGAAGAAAAAATGCAAGCCTCGAGTTGCAATGCTGAAGGGTTCTATGGAGGAAACATTAAATGATGCAGGACACATCAAAAAAAGATGGAAGGAATATATAGAGTCACTATACCAAAAAGAATTGGTTGACATCCAACCATTTCAGAAGGTAACATATGATCAGGAATCAACGGTACTGAAGGAAGAAGTCCAAGCTGCACTGAAGGCATTGGTGAAAAACAAGGTTCTGGAAATTGATGGAATAACAATGAGATGTTTCAACAAACAGATACAGTGCTGGAAGTGCTCACTCATGTATGTTAATAAATTTCGCAGGCAGCTACCTGGCCAAGTGACTGGAAGAGATCCATATTTACGCCTATTTCCAAGAAAGGTGATTCAACCGAATGTGGAAATTATTGAACAATATCATTAATATCACATGCAAGTAAAATTTTGCTGAAGATCATTCAAAAGTGGCTGCAGCAGTATATTGACAGGCAGAAATTCAACTGGATTCAGAAGAAGACATGGAACCAGGGGTATTGTTACTGATGACAGATTAATCCTGGCTGAAAGCAGAGAGTACCAGAAAGATGTTTACCTGCGTTTTATCGACTATGCTAAGGCATTTGACTGTGTGGATCATAACAAATTACAGATAATATTGTGGAGAATGGGAACTCTGGAACACTTAATTGTGCTCATGAAGAACCTGTACATGGATCAAGAGAAGCCATTCGCACAGAACAAGAGGATACCACATGGTTTAAAGTCAGGAAAGGTGTGTGTCATGGTTGTATCCTTTCATCCTACCTATTCAATCTGCATGCTGAGCAAATGATCAGAGAAGCTGGACTATATGAAGAAGAACGGGGCAACAGGATTGGAGGAAGACGCATTAACAACCTGCATTATGCAGATGACACAACTTTGCTTGCTGAAAGTGGGGAGGACTGGACACACTTACTGATGAAGACCAAAGACCACAGCCTTCAGTATGATTACACCTCCACATAAAGAAAACAAAAATCCTCACAACTGGACCAATAAGCAACGTCATGGTAAATGGAGAAAAGGTTGAGGTTGCCAAGGATTTCTTTTTACTTGGATCCACAATCAACATCCATGGAAGCACAGTCAAGAAATCAAAAGACTCATTGCATTGGGCAAATCAGCTGCAAAAGATCTCTTTAAAGTGTTGAAAAACAAAGATGTCACCATGAAGGCTATGGTATGCCTGACCCAAGCCATGGTGTTTTCAATCATCTCATAGGCATGCAAAAGCTAGACAATGAATAAGGAAGATCAAAGAAGAATTTTTGCCTTTGAATGGTTGTGTTGGTGAAGAATATTGAATATACCATGGACTGCCAAAATAAGGAACAAATCTGTCTTGGAAGAAGTACAACCAGAATGCTCCTTAGAAGCAAGGATGGTGAGACTAAGTCTCACATACTTTGAGCATGTTATCAGGAGGTATCAGTCCCTGGAGAGGGACATCATGCTCGGTAAAGTAGAGGGTCAGTGAAAAAGAGGAAGAACCTCAACAAGATGAACTGACACAGTGGCTACAACAATGGACTCAAACATAGCAACAATTGTGAGGGTTGTGCAGAACCACACACTGTTTTGTTCTGTTGTGCATAGGGTCACTATGAGTCGGAATTGATTCAACGGCACTCAACAACAAAAACAGCAGCCTCCTAAACTCTGAGAGAATAATTTTCTCTTTGTCAAAGCCATCTACTATTGTATTTCTGTTGTGGTACCACTAGATAACTAAGACAGAATTTGGTACCAGGAGTGGAGTGCTGCTCTAACAGATACCTACAATGTGGAAGTGGTTTTCGAATTGAGTAATGGCTAGTGGCTGGAAGAGTTTTAAAGTCCCTAATAGTAAAGGCCTAGGTTGCCTTGAGGAGACTGTTGGTAGAATAATGGATATGAAGGACAATCCTGGCGAGGGCTCAGAAGGAAGTAAGGAGGGCTATAACACCAGAGATGGCATAGACAGTGAGAAGCAGCAGCAGAAAAACAGTGCCAGCAGAACCAGAAGACCTGAGGGAGACAGCATGGGAGCTGACCCACGGAGCAAGACAGCTGAGTGCCTTCAGGTAAGAGGCTTCCTGGCTGAGTGGAGTGCAATACAACGCTTATCAGTAGAGCTAGGCTTGTCTATCCATGGAGCAAGAGAGCTGAATGCCTTCTGGCTGAGGTTTACTGGCAGGGTGGGGTGCTTGCAGGCACTTATCAGTAGAGCTAAAGAACTTTGGAACTCTTGCCCCCAGGCAGGACACACCAGGCCAGCCCAAGAGGCTGAGAGGCCAAGTAGCTAGGAAGGAGATGCTGAAGAGACATGGAATACAGGAAGCAGAGCTGCCTTGATCTCAAAGGGTAGGTCGACAACCTCTGGAATCTCAAAAGTTGGAACCACACACTGCTGGGTCTCAAAGGGTGGGGCTATGGCTTCCTAGGTTTAAAAGAGCCAAATCTTCACCAACTCAGCTCTGGAGTGTCAGGTTTGAGGCTGTCTTTCATGTGTGCCAGTGGGATGGGACCAGATACACTGCCCAAAGTTGAGGGGGCAGGGCTGCCAAGCCCAAGGGGCAGAAGAATGGGGGGTAAGTTCACAACTCAGGTGAACTAGGAGAATAGGGCCATCCAAACCGAAGGGAGCAGAGTCGCCTTTTCAGTGGGCCTGGAAGGCAGAGCTGAAGCCCAGGGTTGAGGAGCCTCCACCTAGTATCTGGACAGTGTGGCCAACACCAAGAGTCTGGAGGGCAGGGACATTGCCTACATGGTCTCAAAGAACAGAGGATTATTTTCAAGCCTTGAGAGCTAACGTAATGTGTTCTGATGATTTGCTTGGTGCCTGTTATCTCTTCTTTCCCTCCAACTTCTCCCACTTGTAATGGAAATGTCTACCTTGTGCCTGATCCACCATTGTACTTTGGAAGCAGGTAACTTGTATTCTTAATTTCACAGATGAAGAGGAATTTTGCCCCAGGATGGAATTTGGACTTGGGGTTGAATTAAGACTTTCGGGATGATATGATGGGGTGAATGTGTTTTACATATGTAAGGATAAGAATTTTGGGGAACCAAAGGGTGGAATGTTATGGACTGAATTGTGTCCCCCCAAAATTGTATATCAGCTTGACTAGGCCATTGTTCTCAGTATTGTTGGTTGTCCTCCATTTTGTGAGCTGATATAATTTTCCCATGTGCTATAAATCCTAACCTCTTTGATGTTAATGAAGCAGGATTAGAGACAGTTACGTTAATGAGGCAGGACAGTCTATAGGATTAGGTTGTATCTTGAGTCAATCTCTTTTGAGACGTAAACCAAAGAAGTTAGTAGAGAGAAGAGAGGGCCTCCTACCAACAAGAAAAAGAGCCAGGAGAAGAGTGTGTCCTTTGGATCTGCACTGAGAAACCCCTAGACTGAAGGGAAGATTGATGAAAAAGTCCTTCCCCCAGAGAGAGAAAGCCTTCCCATGGAGCTGGCACCCTGAATGTACTAACTTCCTAGATTGTAAGAGAATATATTTTGGTTTGTTAATGCCATCACTTGTGGTATTTCTGTTATAGCAGTGCAAGATAACTAAGATACCCCTGTATCTAATTTTTAACTGAAGTTGCTTACACCTTCTGCTTCCCTGTCCATGTTCCTTTATAGCTTTTATGGTTTCCTTTCCCTTTTTTCTCTGCCTTACTGCTGTCTTTCCCCTCTCTTTCCTAAATTCTCATTATTTTATTCAAAAGCCCCCCCAAAAAGTAGAAGAGGAGAAAGATGCATACAACATCCTACTGGGAGAGAACTTAAGAAAAAGAATTGCCAATTTTGAAGAGCCTTTCCTTTTTTATTGCAATGTTTTGTGCCTGCCCGTATCAGATCTTTAAAAGAAACACTAACATTAATAATACATAGTTGGCTTTGTTCGATTCAATTTTACCCTGATCCAAAGGATTTGGAATGCAAAGATTAGGAGCTTTTTCATCCCATGCTTCACAAATAACAGGATGAATGCTCCTACCCTGTTCCTATATGCCTCTTTCTCATGTGTTTTGTTTTCCGAGTGCAAACCAATTCCAGCTGGGTGTGGGAGCACCAACAACCTCTTCTGCAAGCTTGCTGAGAGCACTGTCCCTGCTGTTGCCTGATATGCTCTCTGCAGGGGGCCATTCCCCACCCAGCAAGGCCTCTGGCTGCCCACCAAGGCTCCCTACTTGCCAATTCACACCACACTATATTGCTGTGGTCACCCTGGACACCAGGAAGTAGTGGTGACTTTTGCCAGCTTCATTTCAAAAATTTGTTCTCAGTAATTTGTGTAGCTGTAAGAAGGAAAATGCTAGTTGACATATATTTAGTTATACACACTTCCCAAGTGTTGCTACTTATAATAAAGCTGCACAGCAATTATCTCTTTAAAAATAGCTATTTTTCTTCTGTTTTCTGTAGTGTTCATGGTGTTGGGGATTCTGCAAAAGTATGAAATAAATTTTATTTCTCTACACAGAGTGAGTTCAAGTAAAACCTTATCTTTGTATATGTATTTTTTTCTTCTTTTTTTGACAGCAGAGAAAAACAAGGATTTTTTTTTTCCCTCCTTATTCTGTGTTCTTTCCCTTCCTGTCTTTTCTAGATTGATGTCAGCGAAACCCTAATAATTCTCTAAGAAGTTAGTTCCGTGTAAGAAAGGAGACAAAAAGCTTAACACCTCTAGTGTCTTCAGTCAGCAGAAAGGAAGAAAAAAAACGCTAGCATTTTCATCTTGGAAGGAAGGTTTCCACACTTTTGCTGACAAGTAATTTAAATCTCCTGTTCAGGACCTGGCCATTCTAAGAGAGAATCCCAGCAAAATAAAAAAAAAAAGAAAAGAAAAAAATCTTAAAAAACAAACAAACAAGAAACATTTTTTGCAGATACTGTTCTTCTACTTTTTTGCTCTTCTACTACCTCTAGACAAACACCAGATCAGGAGGTGTCCTGTGGTGACTAAAACATAACACCCTGAAACTTGTTTAAAGCTTTGGTTATTTTTCTTTCAGAGCAATAAGAGAAAACTCTTAACTGGCTTAGACTCAATTTCAAACAGCCTGTTCTTTGAGAATGAAATCCAAACTCTCTAGGGAACAGATTTCTACTGAAAAGGATTCCCCCTCTCAACAATTGTGGACTACCTTTTCTGCATCTAGGGTGTAGACCTACTGTTCTTAAAATCCTACATCATTGCCTTCTCCTTTGGATATGAATAACCGAGTCTCTCCTTTTCGGTAGCTTATCTGGACATTCAATTTACCTTTAGATTATTCTAGTCCGTTCTATTTGTTCCCATTCTATTCCATTCCCCTTATTCCATTCTGTTCCATTTCACTCCACCCACATTTATTGAGCATCCACCATGCTAATGCAATGGTAGGATTTGCCTCTGACTTTTAAGAGCTCTCAATTAAGTAGAAGTGACAAGGGCAAAAACATTGATACGGATAACTGTAATAAGGTGACTACAATATCAAATAGAACACTGATGTTAAAAGACATGTTTAAAACATACCCTGGGGATTAAGAGGAAGAAGTCAGAACAACTGTAGGTATGCTGTGCAAGGATACTGGAATACAGATTTTGCTCAGATATCAAACCTGTAGGAATGAAGATTTGATCCAGGAATACATCAAGTTAAAATATGTTGATTAACTCAGTTCAGGATGGCTCAGGGTGATTTTTGCCTTCCACACTCACATTTCACAAAGACACATTCACACATAATACTGAACTATTTTTGGATTATATAGAATAGAGTAGTTTGAAATATTTGTTCTAAGCACACAGTTAAGCCAAGTTACATAATCCATGTCTCTGTTCCTGTTGATCATTTCACAAAACGGTTGATCACTGATTTCATGCCAGATGCTGTGATTGGTGTTAGTGATAGAGTCATGAAGAGTAAGAAACAGTCCCTGTCCCTAGGCATGCACGGTATCAGGCACGTTTTCTTAATCAATAACGTGAGCCAGATAAAAAAAGACAGACAGCAGCCAAGATGCCGGAATGCTCCTCCCAGCTGTATCCCAGAGGTGGTACACGTCAGAACTCCTTAAAGCCTCGGTAGTGAGCCCGGGCTTCCCTACCTCTCTGGCTGTGAGAATGGAATGAACTAACAGATGTGAGAGCACTCTCAAGAGTGAAGGTGGTCTCTGTATTCAGGGTAAGGTGCTCTTCTAATAAGATCTGGAACCATTTCAGAGCGTGTTGGTCATGTGCATCATCTATAGAATGTGTTTTTATTTAGTCATATTTCTGAGAAGTATTGGATTATGGTGAACGCATATTATACATTTTTCTAGAAATTATTTTTGGGAAGAGTAAGAAACAGGCCCTGTCCCTTAAGTTACTCTCATTCAGGAAATAATTTGGCCCTTCCTGAGGCCACTGCTCTTTTCTGCTTGAGCTATGAGTAAAGTTATTTGAGACACAATAAGTTGACCTATTACAACTCTGGATCTGACCAGTCATATATCCTCTCTTACTAATTTGGGCCAAGTAACTCCAAAATCAATTTCTGGCAGAGCTTTAAATCACTTGGTAAGTTCAGGGTCATACTAAAAAATTAAAAAAAAAATTTAAATCAGGAAAAATTTGTGAGCTTTAGCACACTTAAAAATTCTGTTAATATATGAAACCAAGTAAAACCAAGGTTATAGTTCAAAGCTCTACAATTCAAAGACTTGCCTCAGCACAATGTTATAAAATGTTGCTATGATACTCTCAGATGGATATGGAATAGAAAAGTTTTCACTATGGAAGAAACAAAGAGAAGATCTAGGTCGATGTAGTGGTGTCTTACAGAGCCTCCCATAATGATAGTAAAAGTTTTCTTGTCCTCAATGGTTACTATGTGCAGTAATCACTGGCTTATTTAACCCTAACAGCAATACTGTAGATGAGTTCACACAATGCAGTCCCAAACCCCTTATCACAAACTGTGTTCCTAGCAAGCGAGACATTTGATTTCCCAGTTTCTCTTGCCAGTGGGCATGGCATTTGATAGAGTTCTGGACAGTGCAATATAAATGTGTTAGGGAAGACCCCCTTCTTGAATAAAATAACGAGGCCTCCATGGGAGAAAACACTTCCGCCTTTCCCTTGTTGCCATCTAGAACATGGGCATGATGACTGGAAGTACAGCCTCCATCTTGCAACAGTGAGGTAACAAGTTGTGACAAGGATGTATAACTAAGCTGTCACACTATCATTGGGGATCCCTATGCCTCCTATGTGAGAAAAATAAACTGCTATTTGTTGAAACCACCGCCTGTTCTATTCCTTACAGCTGAACACACTCATATGTTTGTTTATTCATATAACAAATATTGATTGAATTCCTATAGGCGACCGGTACTGTTCTACATGCTGGAGATAGAGCATAGGAAACAAAATAGACACAGTCCTGACTTATATTTTAGTGTGGGATAGACAGATAATATAAAGAAAACATGTGCATGCAGGTATGTGTGTGTGTGTGTGTGTGATGGTGTTAAGAGCTATGGAGAAAATAAAGCAGGGTATGGGAATGGGGAGCACTGGAGAGCGCTGGGGTGGTGATGGGGAAGTTGCTATATTACGGAAGTTGGTTTGAGAAGGTCTCACTGGAAGAGGTCACATGAGCAGAGATTGTGAGGAAGTAATGGAGTGAGCCATGCTTATTCCTGATGTAGAACATTCCAAGCAGAGAAAAGACCTGGTACCCAAGCCCTGAAGTGGGAGCAGGCTTGGCATACTCAAGGAACAGAGAGGGGCTCTTTCAGATAGAGTATGGTGAGAAGGAGGTAATGAGATAAGGCTAGAGAATAACCAGGCCAAGGATATAGGGCATCTTAGGACTTTGTTCTCTGTTATTCTTTGAAACAACTACCACAGATACAGAAGAAGGTTGTAATATGATACCAAAACAGAAAACCAAATGTTCTGTTTCACTCTCTCTTTCTTTCTTCCCCCCTTTCCTTTTTCTTTCTTTCTTCCTTCCTCCCTTTCTTTCTTCAAGCACTTATGTGTGGCAGTTCCATGCACTGGTTTGCAGTCAATAGTCATGGCCAGATGTCTTGGAAAATGTTCAAAATACATTGCCCAGTATTCCACCTCTCTGGTAAGATAGAAGTTAAATGTGTAAACAGAAGCTCCTGGTTTTAGGGAACTTGATAAGTTTGTCTAAATACATTATCTGCTTTTCTAGACTTTACTATAACCCTTAATCCGTACTGAAGTTATAAAAAGAAAAAGAAAATAATTTCACTTCAAATCAAAAGGCACATATTTGTAGCATTACTTAAGCAATGCCTTAAAGTGACTTTACATTGCTTAGTTGGGTCTAAGAGAAATAAGCTAAGGTATTTTACACGTGGTGTTAATTGTATAACTAAAATCCTAGACATCAAGAACAAAGACCACCAGTTTTCTCTTGAATCCCATAGCCACTAGGTTTGTATCCATAAACAAAAAACACAAAATGTTTTTTTTTTGTATCCATAGGTGTTCATATTTTTCATTTCACTGTAATGGACTCTAACTGTGCATTCATTACATTCAAAGAACCACCAGTCACTGCACAGCTTTCTGGCATGCAGCTTCAGGGTTCACTATTAGTCTATTCAATTTAAGAGAGGATAAGTAGCTAGTCACTACCTAAGATGTGTCTAACAGCAATGTCTAAGGGTTCTGGCACCTGTCCAGATTACTTGCCTATATTCATACTTTAAAAGAAGGTTCAATTTTCATTTTAGTACTTTGCGAGAGTATTGAAAAAGGGTCCTGATGTTTTAAAATGGTATGTATCAAGACACAGTGGATTGCTTAATTTGTAACCGGATACCCTGCTGATTTGAAGAGAAATAAAAATTCACATTTTCAGAAAACATGGATGTTCCAAATCTTGGAAAAAATGAAAGTCAGCAGAGGTGGGTATGTGCTACAAAAATGGATCTGAATTCAAATGTGGGTACAATTCCTATGGAGATACTTCTGGGTTCTTAGGCAAAAGCCATGTTCTCAGAATTATGTAACTATGCTTCCCTTGTTGGTGGTAGCATATCTTGAAATTCAGCCAAGGTCTCAGATCAGTGTGGGTCAGGTGGAGAAAGGACAAGAAAAAGAACTAAACAGGGCCACCAGGCTACAGACAGAGATGGGATGATCCCAGTTCTGGGGCTGAGGGATATGGAAAGGGTCCCATTCAGGGGTGTACTAACCAGTAAGTACTGTACATACCAGTTTACAGTAAGCAAGGTATACACAGGGTTAATCATGCTTATTCACTAATCTGTAGTGCACAATTTCACCTGGTGAAATTGTGGTGAAAACCAGGTGAAATTGTGCATTACAGATTAATAAGTAAGCACAACTAAGCCTGTGTGTACTTTGGTTATTGAGTAATCTGTCTCTGGCATCTGCTAGACATAACACAGTGCAGGAGCAGAAGCAACACTACGCAAAGACAGCTTCAGTTCAACTGAAGAGCAACAATAGCCACCAGGGCAAGCATGATAGCCCCTGGCTGTCATCCTAGGTGCCTCAGGGAAGCTGAGGTTGAAGGTTTGTCAGGAGTCATGGAGTCTTGGCTCAGTGCTATACCATAGGTGTTCTGGCTCAGTCTGGTACAATATGGCAAGCCCTAAGAACAAAGCCTACCAGGTTGCCTGTAAAAGGGTGAACGAGCTTCAGCTACAAACCATTGATTTCACACAGTGATAAATGAGGCAGAATAATTTCATGCTTCAAATCCTATAACTCTGGAGCCAGAATACGTGGTTCTGCCAAATCATCCTGGTGATCTTGGTCAATTGATTTAACCTTTCTGTGCCTCAGCATCCTTAACCAAAAAATGGGAACAATGCCATCAGCATCATAGGATTATCCTCAGGATGAAACGAGTCATGATTTGCAGTAATGGTTCTAGTACACAGGAAGAGCTCAATTAGTGTTAGCTACTGACTGCTGCATTCAGCTGGCATCAAGGTATGCTCTATCAATATAAGTGGCAATATTCAAACACTAAGCCTATATTCATGGACAGTACTCCCATTCCTAGGAAGTAGAATGATAAAGATAAGACAGAGCATTAGGAATACAGAGACAAAAGAACCAAAAAAGTACAAGCTCATTTATCTGATCTTGGGCTTAAAATAATATTTGGAGTAGCAATGAAGATAATAAGTTGTGAAATTCAGATCGAAAGTTGCTTAATCATCTTATACATCAAATCAGTATTAAGTCAGAAGACTGAATTTAAACTGAAGTTGGAATGTGGGAAAAATCAAGTGGTGTTTGGGAAGTTTAGAGAAGCTAAGTATAATCACTAGACAATGCCTTGAAGATAACATCTGTCTTGACCTTATGCCTCCACTCCTCTTCAACAGAAATTGTTCAATTCCACAAAGAATTGGTATTTACCAATCATGCCTGGTTGTCTGTTTAAAATATAATCATCAGAGCTCTCTCCTGAATAATCTGATTTGACAGGTTTGGGGTCTGGTCCAGAATTTTTAATTCCAAACACTCTCACCCACCTTTTCTGAATTGTTCCTCCTCTACTGAAATAAACTCACTGCCCCCTAAGCTTCCTACCTGACCTTTCGAGCTGCTGTTGTCAATTCTACCCATATAAATAGTTCTTTAAAAAAGCAAAATGTTCAAGGTGAGTGTCATGGGTTGAATTATGCCCCCTCCCACCAATTTCTGTATCAACTTGGTTAGGCCATGATTCCCAGTATTGTGTGGTTGTCCTCCACGTTGTGATTGCAATTTTATGTTAAGAGGATAGGGTGGGATTGTAATACCATCTTACTCACGTCACCTTCCTGATCCAATGTAAATGGAGTTTCCCTGGGGTGTGGCCTGGGCCACCTTTTTTCTCTTAAGATACAAAAGGAAAGAGAAGCAAGCAGAGAGTTGGGGACCTCATTCCACCAAGAAAGCAGCCCCAGGAGCAGAGCGAGTCCTTTGGACACGGTATCCCTGCACCAGAGAAGTTCCTCGACCAGGGGAAGATTGAGGACAAAGCCCTTCCTCCAAAGCCAGCAGAGAGAGAAAGCCTTCCCCTGGAGCTGACGCCCTGAATTTGGACTTGTAACCTACTACACTGTGAGCAAATAAATTCTCTTTGTTAAAGCCACCCACTTATGATATTTCTGTTATGGCAGCACTAGATAACCAAGACGGCAGGTATTCTTTATTTAATTAATTAAATAGTTTAGTTTAAAGAAGTCTTCGGGGGATATTTTTGATTTAAGGTTTAAAGATTACTTCAGGGCTAGAGTTTCAGTGGTTCTAGCTCTAATGACAGCCTCGATGGCTCCAGAAAGTCTAGATTCCATGAGAATTTGAAATTTTGTTCTGTATATTTTCCCCTTTTGATTGGTATTCTTCTATGCAATCTTTGATCAAAACATTCAATTTCCGAAAGAACCTATTACCTTTATCTCCTGCCCTTTTCTCTGCTGACTTGAATCATCTGCTCCTTAATAACATAATCTCTCCTATTCTGCTAGATTCATATCTGGTTGTCTTTGATCCTTTTCTTACTATTCCATTCTTACTATTTTTCCTGTTCCTGGTAATTCTTCATTTTTCAGACTCTTCCTTCCTCATCATCATGCCCCCATTTTTTAAATATCAGTAGCCTCACTCAGCCACTACCAATGTGCCCTTTCATCTGTTTTTTTTTTTCAACCACAGTCCTTCTTTTGTTGGCCGTTGTCTTCCTCAGCTATTCTTCCCTTTCCCTTTCTTCCTCACCCGTGCTATTGCTTTTCCTTAAGCTCTTGCTCTCCCTTCTTCTTGTACCTTCTTGGTTGCTTTCCTCAGAGCACAAAGGCTGACAGAATGAGGACACTGAATACAGTTGTAGTAATGTCAGCAGCTCAGGGGAGAAAAATGAAAAGAGGAAAAAGAAAAAAAAAAAAAAAGGCAATTTTAATTAGATATCCATGCCACTGACTCACACTTCATAGTCGAATTCTCCACCCTTCCATTGTTAAGTGGAATGAAAGTTTTACTTAAAAGTGAAAATGGCTGTGAAATGAGAAAGGGCAATTAAGCAGCACTGAAACGTAAACCCATGTTTCACAAGGCCAGTAATAACGTATAGAAGCAAAAGGATTCTGTTCTATGTGAGAAGCATTGGTGTTTTGTTTCATTTTATTCTTGTAGGATGATGATGATGATGTGGTGCGGTTTTTATGTGTGTGTAATGAATTAAGGTTCAAAAATACTTTCGCATCCCTTATCGTATTTGATTTTTACGTCAATTAAAAAAATGAATGTAGGTCTGATTGACTAACTTCATTGTACAGATGAGAACTGGAGGTTGAGAAATGGTAGGTGACTTATTCAGTGCCACCTAGCATGTAAATGGTAGAGTTAGCTGGGACATTTTATCCTATTCTACACTGCCAGAGTCAGGAGCTAGACACCAAAGAAAATTATTTGATTACAGAAGCCATGGGATGAACCTGAGCTTAAAAACAAACAAACGAAAAAGATTTCTATACTTCCATTTGCTGACGCTATTTTATTGTAACATTGGGAGCTATGCTTGGTAGGAGGAAAATTGTCACCCATTTCATAGGTTGTTCTTTGTGCCATTATTAGTACTCTGAACCAATGTAGTACTTAATAAACTGCAATTCACAGCATTTACTGCAGTAATTATTGCCATTATTTCTGCTGCTAGGATTTGTTGATCACCTGTGTCTTGTCAGGCATTTTTTTCTATGCACTATTGCATATATTGCTTTACTTATAAGAATACTACCCAATCAGTAAATGGGATCTAACAATGCATTAAAAATATAGTGAATGTCAGAAATTAAGTTCAAGAATGTAAGGATGTAACAATATTATCAATTTGATTATTTCTAGAAATTAAAAAAATGAATTTCATAAAAATAAAACATTCTCATTTGTAATTCATACTAAAATTGGAGTAGGATTATGCTTCTTTAACAAGACTTGTGAGCTCTTCCTGAAACTGGAAGGTATTTATTATCATACCTAACAGAAAAACCACTCAAGGAGATTTCATGAAAATAGAAATAAGGCAAAGGATACCCGTTAAAATCATTAATATTCAACATTTAAAAAAATTCTACCCAATGCGATGTGAGAGGAAAAAATTAAAAATACCCCCAAAAGACAAAAATTACTCTTATTTAAAGTTGATATGATTTTCTATTTCAAAAACCCAAGACTTTCACACATTTTACCTAGTTTGATAATAGGATTGACAGATAACTTGGATATCTCTTAAAGCAATCTAGCATATTAAAGATATAAAACCACCTTTTATGCACCTTTGTGAAAAGCCAGGTGAGACATTTGCTTCAAAACAGTTTAGAGACAGAAGACCCAAGTGCATCTTTCCTACTTTCTTACTAAAATAGCTTTTAAAAATTTAGGAAAAATGAAATTTATATTTTTAAGAAAACCAAGATTGAGGAATAATTTATTCCCCCAAATAAACAGAGGTATCACTACTTATAAGGGGGATGTGATTGTATTGAGCATAAATTTCCAAATTATGACATAACTTACCCTCATGAAACAAGATTTCAAAGAAGGTAGGAGAAAGTGCCTATATGTATTACTATCTTTCTCCTTACTCAGATAATTAAGATTTCAATCAAAAGAGAGGAATGTGCAGCTATCAGTAATATAAAAGCTAACTCAAATGAATGGATACTTTAGTTACTTATTGCTGTGTGACAAGGTATCTCAAAATTTAGTATCTTAAAACAATCAACATTTATTATCTCACAATTTCTATAGCTCAGGAATCTGGGAAAAGCTTAGGTAAATGGTTCTGACTCAGAGTTTTTCATTGGAGAGTTGTCAAGATATCAGCTGGGATTGAAATCATCTGAAGACTTGGCTAGGGCTGGAGGCAACACTTCCAAGGTGGCTCACTCACATGTCACCCAAGTTAGCTCTGGTTGTTTGTAGGACAAGTTAGTTTCTCACCACAAAGACTTCTCCATGTCCTCACAACATGGCAGCTGGTTTTCCTCAAGGTGGGTTACCGAGAGGGCAAGAAACAGGTTCAGGATGCCTTTTATGACTTAGCCTTAACCCAAAAATCCAAACCCAGTGCTGTCGAGTCGATTCTGACGCATAGCGACCCTAAAGGGCAGAGTAGAACTGCCCTGTAGAGTTTCCAAGGAGCACCTGGCAGATTTGAACTGCCTACCCTTTGGTTAGTAGCTGTAGCACTTGATCACTACACCACCAGGGTAGAAGTTGTTTACTATCACTATGTTTTAAGCCATGGTCACACAGACCCATGTTGATGCAATATGGAAGGGAAATGCACAAAGACATGAATATGAAGAGGTAGGAATTATAGGGCCCTCTTGGAAGTTAGCTACCACATAGATTATCCCAGGAAACACAATGGATTTGCAATACCAATGCAGCTTCAAACCAGATTAACATGTGTCCCCAATCTCTCATTTATTCAAATTATTGAGTCATCACTATGTATAAGAAATTCCAGAGGACAAAGTGAAAAAATGTCATTTAAATGCAGCAGAGGTATGATAGGTGAGGAGGAAAGGCCTGGAAATCTACTTCAAAAAAATCAGCCATGAAAACTCTATGGATCACAATGGTCTGATCCCATTGTGTATGGGGTTGTCATGAGTTGGGTGCCAACTCAATGGCAGCCAACAACAACAATAAATAATAGGTGAAAGCCAACTGGAGAATGGGAAATTAACCAGAAGCTGTACATATTAATATGTATTTCATGAGTAAAATTTTAAAAAGGATTCAGATACTACACAAAGGGCAGAGAGTAAGGTACAAGGCACTATCCGTTCACCACACAGATTGCACAATTTTTGAGAATGTGTATCAAGATAATACTGTAAAAAAAAAAAAAAAAAGAGGAAGATGACTCACAAGGATTCTAGGAAGAGTATATTTAAAAATGACTTACAGAAAACTGAAAATTTTTATAAAAATAAGAAAATCTTAAAATAAGCAGGAAAATATGGTCTCCATGCAAACACTTGAGACAAAATATGGAAAAGTATGACATAGGATCTGAGATGAAAAGTTAACAAGATGACCTAAAAAGTCCAATTAATGAGATGTAGAAGGCAAGCAAAGAAGCAAGGGGTCTTAAATCTAATAAAATTTAAATCTACGTGGGAAATAAAACATATTATATGTGAAGCCACAAAAAATCAAATCAATGATATGGAGGCCAAAACCTGAGGCATTCACCCAGGATATGTAAGAAAAGACAAATGGAAGAGTACAGCAAGAAAACAAACAAACAAAAAAAACCAAACCCTGTGCTGATGAGTCAATTCCAACTCATAGCTACCCTACAGGACAGAGTAGAACAGCAAGAGAGAAGAGAAAGAAAGAATACCTGATATAAAGAAAATAGGAGAATGTGGAGTCAACACATGAGTAATTAAGGTTCCAGAGGGAGAGCTCAGAACAAACTACACAGAACCAAAGATAAAATATCTAACAGATAATTACTTTCTTGAGCTGAAGAAAGGCTTGTGTCTGCATAATAATAGGCTCATTATGCACCTGGAGAAGTCAATTAAAAAAGACAACTAAATACCTCCAGGAAATATTTTTGAATCCAAAGATAAAGAGATACCTTCCTTCAGGCAGTAAATGGATTTCTTACAAAACCATAAAAAATAAGAAAATAAGATCTCTATTTGCTATGCTGCATCACTAAATGCCAAAAATAATGGAGGAATAACTACAGGAGTTTTAAGGGTAAAGATCACAACCTTTGAATTTTACACTCAGACAATATGTCACTCACATTTATGGGCAACAAAAAGATCTTCCTGGGTATCCATTCCATAAGTGATGATATCTATGTTGCTTACTATCATATTTCCAGCAACTAGACCTGGTATTGTTGCAAAATAGGTTTTCAATAAACTTTTATCACATGAAAGAGGAAGTAGCCAAAGAATCAGAAAATATACCACTCGAACACCTTTCTAATAAAACTTCTTGAAATGTATCCCAACTAAGTTAGAGATACAAAAGAAAAAAAAAAAAAGGAAAAGCTAAAGAGCAGAGACGAAAAGTGATTCATGATATGACAGGAATAGAGAAGAACTGATTTAAAAAGATAAGGCTAAAGAATTGTCATAAATCTGATAATTAAGCTAAATGAAAATAGCAATGCCTCAAAATATAATTGTGAATTGCAAATTCAAAATGTGTTTTTTATAAAGTCCAAGAAATATGAGTATTAAGGTAGACGTGAGTTGGAGGGGAGGTCATTGCAGTTCTTTTTTCAAATAAAGAGTATATGAGAAAACATTTTATTTAGCTCAAATAATTAGATTCACGTAGGTTAAAATTGCTTCTGGGAAACTTAAATGTAAGTACCAGTATAAATAAAAGCATGACATATTTATTTTAAAAAATATGTAGAGAAGAAAAGAAAATGCATTTCAAATTGCACAAGATGTCAACTAGACAAGAAGTTTACTAACCTGGAAAAAAAAAAAAAAAGCAAAAAACAAAAAGAGGACAAAGAACAAATGCATCAATTTTAATAATACCTACAAGTGGATTAACCTCTCCCGTTGTAAAGAAAGAGAGGCTCAGGTTGGGTTAAAAAAAAAAAAAAAAGGTATCTCTCTGTCCTGTTTAAAAAATATACACCTGAAAAGGTACACCTAAATTAGAAGACATATATATATATATGTATATATATATATATACATACATAAAAGAAACCCTGGTGATGTAGTGCTTAAGTGCTACAGCTGCTAACCAAAAGCTCAGCAGTTCAAATCTACCAGGCGCTCCTTGGAAACACTATTGGGCAGTTCTACTTCGTCCTATGGGGTTGCTAAGAGTCAGAATTGACTTGAGGGCAATGGGTTTGTTTTTGTTTGTTTGTTTGTTTATATATGTATAATGGAAACCCTGGTGGCATAGTGGTTAAGTGCTACATCTGGTAACCAAATGGTCAGCAGTTTGAATCTACCAGGTGCTCCTTGGAAACTCTATGGGGCAGTTCTACTCTGTCCTCTCTGTCCTATAGGGTCACTATGACTTGGAAATCAACTCGATGGCAATAGATTTGGTTTTGGTATATATATATTTAGGATGAGCAAATGTATTTTCAGTATTAATAAAATCAAACCAGAAAATACAATGTTCATGTCAGATAAAGTAAAATGAAACACCAAAAACATTAATTTGTAAAAGAAGACTCATTTTATTTGGATAAAGAAACAATTTATAATAAAGCACTAATTACTCTTAAAACTTATTCATGAAATAAAGTTAGAAGTATTATAAATGCAGGGAAAAGCTGAAAACAACAATAGTAAAATACAATATTTATCTATCTATATAGTTGTATGTCCCTTGTACATTTTTTGTATACATATATATATATTTAATTTCATTTGTACTCATACATTACCATAATTATGTGAAAACTTGCCAGCCTTGACACATTTATCAAATTTTATCATTCTTACGGTTTAAATTATGTCCCTCCAAAATACGTGTTGTAATTCTAACCCCTGTACCTGTAAATATGACCCTTTTTGAAAATGAGGGTTTTATTATGTTAATTAGGTCATATCTGAGTAGGCTAATCACTTCTGAGTAAAAAGAACAGACTAGACACAGCGACAGGCACAGGGGAGACATTATATGAACACAGACATACATGGCAGATCCATTTATTAGCCAGGAACTCCAAGAATCTTGGGCTACTAAAAAAAAAGACACTGAAAAAGACAAAGAAGGAGACTCTCCAACCCCAGAATTGTGTTCTGAGTTCAGACGTCTAGGCCCTGAACTGTGAGAAAATAAATTCTTCTTCTACAAAATCACCCACTTATGGTATTTGTATTATAGCAGCATTAAGTAATTAAGACAAAAGTTAGTAACAAAGAGCAAGGTCATAGTGCCAAAAAAACACCTAAAATGTGAAAATGGTTTTAGAATTTGGTAATGGGTAGAGGAATGAGGAATTTCGATGTGCCTGATAGGAAGACCCTAGATTGCTTTCAGGAGAATGTTGGTAGAATTACGGAGATCAATGGTGACTCTGATGACAGCTCAGAAAGAATTGAAAGGTGTGGGGAAAGCTTCTATGGTCATGAACAGAATATTGCTAAAAAAAAATTGGATGTTAAATGTGCTTCTGGTTAAACTTTAAAAGAAAATGATGAACACATTATTGGACATTGAAAGAAAGATGATCCTTGTTATAAAGTGTCAAAGACATGTCTGAATTAGGTTTGAACATTTTGTGGTGTATGTGAGTGATGAACTTGGAAGTCTGAATTAGGTTTGAACATTTTGTGGTGTATGTGAGTGATGAACTTGGATATTTATCTCAGGAGATAGTGAAGCAAGATTTTAGAGGGGTAACGTGGTTTCCCCATCGTCACTTACAGTAAAATGTGGAAGAAAGAGATAGATTTAGAAGGAACTGTGAAAAAGAAACCAGAACTTAATGCTTTAGAAAATTTCTTGGAAAAACTGAGTCTGCCTTGAAACTGACACCAAGTGTGTGGCTACACGGACTTTTGGTAAAAAAATTAGGCCTGTGACTGATGGATCTAATCGACTACCTCAGCAGAAATCCTGTCCGCTTAGACTGAAAGAGACAGAGATAGAACAAAATTATAGAAAGCTGTATACCTCCTGGAATTCTACTGGCAGAAAAGAAGCCATGGAGCTACTTGGTTGTGAACATTTGCTGTCCTCCACAAAAAGAAAAAGACCATCCCAGGAGCAGTTTAGAGACCAGTAGACTTGTTCAAATGAGGATTGGGGGCAGGGACACAACTTCTTTGGATTCAAAGGGTAGGGCTACCATCTAGGTTTCAAAGAGTGGATTCACCCGCATCTTGGTGCTAGAGAATGGGGCTGCCTTTCTAGTGAACCAAGAGAATAGGGCCACTGTCCAATGTTAAGGGGCATGACTGCTGTGTCATTGGGCTGGGAGAATGACGGGTGCTCAAGGGAGTGGGGTCACTGCTTCAGTGGGCCTGAAAGGTACGGGTGACATCTAGGGGAGAAGGACCACCACCAAGAGTACAAAGAGCATGGCTGATGCTTAGAGTCTTGAGGGTAAGGTCATTGCCTAAATGTGCCTAGGATACAGAGGGTTATTTTCAAGTCTAGAGAGCTAACGAAATTTATCTTGCTGGGTTTGGACTTACTTAGAACCTGTGATCCCTTTTTTCCCCTAAATTTTTCCCTTTTGGAATGGGAATGTCTACTTTGTGTTTGTTTTGCCACTGTATTTGGGAAGCAGATAATTTGTATTCTAGAATTCACTGGTCCATGGATGAAAAAAATTTTGTCCCGGGATGTAATGCACCCAGAATCTGACCCATATGTGATTTAAATAATTTAGAAGATGAAATTTTGTACATAGACTTGATGCAAGAATGGATTAAGATTTTTCAGGATGATGTGATAGTGTGAATGTATTTTTGTATGTGGGAAGGACATGAATTTTGGGAGACCAAAGGGTGGAATTTTAAGGATTGAATTATGGTCACACACACACACACACACACACACACACACACACACACAACCCTAACCCCTGCACCTGTAAATATAATCTTGTATAGACACAGAGTTTTTCTTTATAAAGTCAATTTGATCATACTCAAAGCACTCCGTGGTTTTTTTTAATTGTACTTAAAACCAAAAACAGGGTCAGCAGAAAAGAGGAAGACCATCAATGAAATGGATTGACACAGTGGCTGCAACAGTAGGCTCAAGCATAACAATGATTATAAGGATGGCACAGGACTGGGCAGTGTTTTGTTCTGTGGTACATAGGGTCTCTATGAGTCGGAACTGCCTTGATGATACCTAACAACAGCAACAATCATACATAAGGTCCTAAATCTAATCACTTCTTAGTTCTAAAAAGAGAAGAATAGACACAAAGAAGTACACAGTGGAAAGAAGCCACATGAAGACAGATGCACATGGCAGACTCATCTACAGTCCCCCAAACTCCAAAGATTTCCAGCTACTAAACATTGATATAGACAAAGAAAGATGGCATTCCAGAGCCACACTCTGAACTCTGGCTTCTAGTCTCCTGGACTGTGAGGAAACAAATGTATTTAAAGTCACACACTTGTAGTATTTGTGTTACAGCAGCACTATTCCTACATATGACTATTCCGATTTATGAATGTTAATGCAAAAAAAGTAAGCAGAATATTAACAAATAGAATTCCAAATATGACAAATTGAGGAACAAAGTGCAAGAGAAGCATTCAAAAATCAATTCAAACAGACAGAAGATAGAATAAGAAGACAGAGTAACTGAACTAATTAATTCCTTGGGAAAACAAGAGAAAAGAACAAAGAAAAGTGAACAAAACCAAATGTAGGGAGGAGGGGCCAAGATGGCGGAATAGCCAGATGCTTCTTTTGATCTCTCTTACAACTAAGACCCCCCCCAAAAAGTGAAGCAATTATATTTATGACAAGCTCAGAAACCCAGTGCCCTGCCTCTCTAAGACTGTAGGACAGAGCCCGTACCACACACTTAATGATCAGCTACCCGGACACCTGAGCTGAATTCATATTAGAAAAGTGAATGAACTCCTAGACTGATATACCTGATAACAGCTCTAGCTATCTGGTGACAGGATGTCAGAGCTTCAAAGGTGAAAATAATCAAGGTAGTTCACTCAAGCAACCCATTTGGGCATATCAAAGCAAAATAAAGCAAGAAGGTAGGATACAGTAAGCAAATATAAAATAAACTAATACAATAACTTGTAGATGGCTAGGAGAGAACAGTCAATCTCAAGTCACATAAGGAAACAGACCATATCACCTCAACAAGCTCTCAAAACAAAGAATCAACAAATCTGGATGAAGGTGCCTTCCTGGAATTACCAGGTGCAGAATTCAAAAGATTAATATACAGAACTCTTTAAGACATCAGGTACAAGATTAGGAAGGAGATCAGGCAATATGCAGAGCAAGCCAAGAAACACAGAGATAAAGTAGTTGAAGAAATTAAAAAGGTTACTCAAGAACATAATGAAAAATTTAATAAGCTAAAAGAATCAATACAGAGACAGCAATCAGAAGTTCAGAAGAATAACAATAAAATTGAAGAATTAGACAACTCAATAGAAAGTCAGAGGAGCAAAACTGTGCAAGTGGAAGGAAGAATTTGTGAGATTGAAGGTAAAGAACTTGGCACCAATATATTCGAAGAAAAATCAGATAAAAGAATTTAAAAAAATGAAGAAAGCTTAAGAATCATGTGGGACTCTATCAAGAGAAATAACCTACGAGCGATTGCAGTACCAGAACAGGAAGGGACAATAGAAAATACAGACAGAATTATTGCAGACTTGTTGGCAGAAAACTTCCCTGATGTCATGAAAGATGAGAAAATATCTATCTAGGATGCTAATAGAATTCCACATAAGGTAGATTTTAAAAGAAAGTCACCAAGACATATTATAATCACACTTGCCAAAACCAAAGATAAACAATTTTAAGAGCAGCTAGGGATAAACAAAAAGTCACCTACAAAGGAGAGTCCATCAGAATAAGCTCAGACTACTCAGCAGAAACCATATAGGCAAGAAAGCAACGGGATGACTTATATAAAGCATTGAAGGAAAAAAATTGCCAGCCAAAAATCATATATCCAGCAAAACTGTCTCTCAGATATGAAAGTGAAATCAGGACATTTCCAGATAAACAGAAGTTTAGGGAATTTGTAAAAACCAAACCAAAACTACAAGAAATACTAAAGGGAGTACTTTGGTTAGAAAAGCAATAATATCAAGTATTGACACAAGACTACAACACTAGACAGAGCAATCAGATGTTAACCCAGACAGGGAAATCACAAAAAATAAATCAAGATTTAAAAAAAAATGCTCAAAACAGGGAAAGAATGATGTTATTATGTAAAAGAAGACAGCATTAAAACAATAAAGATGGACTAAGAAAAGTAGTCATAGATCTTTCATATGGAGAGGAAGAAAAGGCGATATAAAGAAATAAAAGTTAGGTTTAAACTTAGAAAAATAGGGGCAAATATTAAGATAACCACAAAGGAGACTAACTATCCTACTCATCAAAATAAAATACAAGAAAAAAATGGAGACTCAGCAGAAACAAAATCAACAACAACAAATAAGAGGAAAAGACAATATACAACAGACCCAACTGAAATTAAAAGAATTATATCAGATTACTATGAAAAATTATAATCTAACAAATTTGAAAATCTAGAAGAAATGGATGAATTTCTAATACACTGTCTACCTAAACTAACACAAACAGAGGTAGAACAACTAAATAGACCCATAACAAAAGAAGAGATTGAAAAGGTAATCAAAAAACTCCCAACAAAAAAAAGCCCTGGCCGGCACAGCTTCACTGCAGAGTCCTGCCAAACCTTCAGAGAAGAGTTAACACCACGACTACTAAAGGTATTTCAGAGCATAGAAAAGGATGGAATACCACCAAATTCATTCAATGAAGCCAGCATATCCTTGATACCAAAACCAGATAAAGGCTCCACAAAAAAAGAAAATTACAGACTTATATCTCTCATGAACTTAGATGTAAAAATCCTCAACAAAATTATACCCAACAACATATCAAAAAAGTAATTTACCATGATCAAGTGGGATTCATACCAGGTATGAAGGGATGGTTCAACATTAGAAAAACAATTAATGTAATCCATCATATAAATAAAAGACAAGAGCCACATGATCTTATCCATTGATACAGAAAAGGCATTTGAAAAAGTTCAACACCCATTCATGATAAAAACTCTCAGTAAAATAGGAACAGAAGGAAAATTCCTCAACATAATAAAGGGCGTTTATACAAAGCAAATAGCCAACATCATCCTAAGTGGAATGAATCTGAAAGCATTTCCCTTGAGATCAGGAACCAGACAAGGATGCCCTTTATCACCACTCTTGTTCACTACTGTGCTGGAGGTCCGAGCCAGAGCAACAGGGCTAGATAAAGAAATAAAGGGCATTCAGATTGGTAAGGAAGAAGTAAAAGTATCTCTATTTGCAGATGACATGATCTTATGCACAGAATATCCTAAAGAATCCTCAGGAAAACTACTGAAACTAATAGTTCATCAGAGTATCAGGATACAAGATAAACATAGAAAAATCTGTTGGATTCCTCTACACCAACAAAAAGAACATCAAAAAGGAAATCACCAAATCATCACCATTTACAGTAGCCCACAAGAAGATTAAATACTTAGGAATAAATATTACCAGAGAAGTAAAAGACCTATACAAAGAAAACTATAAGACACTTCTGCAAAAAACCAAAAGAGACTTACATAAGTGGAAAAACATACCTTGCTCATGGATAGAAGACTTAACATTGTAAAAATGTCTATTGTACCAAAACCAATATATAGATAAATGCAATTCTGATTCAAATTCCAACGACATTTTTTAATGAGATGGAGAAACAAATCACTAACTTCATACGGAAGGGAAAGGGACACCGAATAAGTAAAGCATTACTGAAAAAGAAGAACAAAGTAGGAGACCTCACTCTACCTGATTTCAGAACCTATTAGAACCCCACGGTAGTCAAAACAACGTGGTACTGGTACAACAACAGATACATAGACCAATGGAACAGAACTGAGAATCCAGACATAAATCCATCTACCTAAGAACAGTTGATATTTGACAAAGCCCCAAAATCTGTTAATTGGGGAAAAGACAGTCTCTCCCACAAATGGTGCTGGAGTAACAGGATATCCATGGGCAAAAAATGAAACAGGACCCACACCTCAGGCCATGCACAAAAACTAACTCAAAATGGATCAAAAACCTAAATATAAAATCTAAAACGATAAAGATCGTGGAAGGAAAAACTGGGACAATGTTAGGAGCCCTAATATGTGGCATAAAGATTATACAAAATATTACTAATAATGCAGAAGAGAAACTAGATAACTGGGAGCTCCTGAAAATCAAACACCTATGCTCATCCAAAGACTTCACCAAAAGAATAAACAGATTACCTAAAGACTGGTGAAAGGTTTTTAGCTATGACATTTCAAATCAGTGCCTGATCTCTAAAATCTACATGATACTGCAAAAACTCAGCTACAAAAAGACAACCCAGTTAAAAATTTGCAAAGCATATGAACAGGCACTTCACTAAAGAAGACATTCAGGTAACTAACAGATACAAGAGGAAATCCTCACAGTCATTAGCCATTAGAGAAATGCAAACCAAAGCTACAATGAGATTCCATCTCACTGCAACAAGGCTGGCATTAATCCAAAAAATACAAAATAACAAATGTTGGAGAGGTTGTGGGGAGACTGGAACACTTAATACACTGCTGGTGGGAATGTAAAATGGTACAACCACTTTGGAAATAGGTTTGGCGTCTCCTTAAAAAACTAGAAATAGAATTACCCTACGATCCAGCAATCCCACTCCTTGGAATATATCCTAGAGAATTAAGAGTCTTTACACTAACAGATATGTGTACACCCATGTTCATTGCAGCACTTTTTACGATAGCAAAAAGATAGAAGCAACTAAGATGCCCATCATCAGATGAATGGGTAAATAAATTATGGTATATTCACACAATGGAATACTACTCATTGATAAAGAATAATGATGAATCTGTGAAACATTTCATAACATGGAGGAACCTGGAAGGCATTATGCTGAGTGAAATGAGTCAGTTGCAAAAGGACAAATATTGTATAAGACCACTATTATAAGAACTGAAGAATAGTTCAAACAGAGAAGAAAATATTCTCTGATGGTTACGAGACAGGGGAGGGAGGGAGGGAGAGGGGTTTTCACCAATTATATAGTAAAAAAAAGTAGATAAGAATTATTTTAGGTGAAGGAAAAGGCAACACGATACAGGCGAGGTCAGCACAACTGGACTAAGCTAAAAGCAGTTTCCTGAATAAAAAGAACACTTTGAAGGCCAGAGTACCAGGGACAGGGGTTTGGAGATCATGGTTTCAGGGGACATCTAAGTCAATTGGCATAATAAAATCTATTAAGAAAACATTCTGCATCCCACTTTGGAGAGTGGCTTCTGGGGTCTTAAACACTAGCAAGTGGCCATCTAAGATGCATCAACAGGTCTTAACCCACCTGGAGCAAAGGAGAATGAAGAGTACCAAAGACACAAGGTAATTATGAGCCCAAGAGACAGAAAGGGCCACATAAACCAGAGACTACATTAGCCTGAGACCAGAAGAGCTAGATGGTGCCTGGGCACAATCGATGACTGCCCTGACAGGGAACATGAGAGATAACCCCTGAAGGAGCAGGAGAGCAGTGGGATACAGACCCCAAATTCTCGTAAAAAGACCAGACTTAATGGTCTGACTGAGACTAGAAGGAGCCCAGAGGTCATGGTCCCCAGTCCATCTGTTAGCCCAAGATAGGAAACATTCCCAAAGCCAACTCTTCATACAGAGATTGGACTGGACTATGGAATAGAAAATGATACTGGTGAAGAATGAGCTTCTTGGATCAAGTAGACACATGAAACTATGTTGGCATCCCCTGTCTGGAGAGGAGATGAGAAAGCAGAGGGCATCAGAAGCTGGCCGAATGGACGTGAGAATAGAAAGTGGAGGGAAGGAGTGTGCTGTCTCATTAAGGGGAGAGCAATTAAGAATATACAGCAAGGAGTATATAAATTTTTATATGAAAAGACTGACTTGATTTGTAAAATTTTACTTAAATAAAAATTAAAAAAAAAACAAATGGAAATGTGGGGCTCTATTAGTAAATCTAATAGAATTTTTGAAGAATTTCAGAGCACCATGATAATAATAAAGGCATAGAAATAATTTTCCAAGAGATACTCTCAAAGAATTTTCCAGGCCTGAATAGGGAACTGAGCCTGCAATTAAACGAAATTACACTAACTTCAACTAGAAAAAATACAAACTGATCCATCTGGTGTCACATCATAATAAAATTCCTGAAAACCAAAGGCAAGGAGAGAATTATGAAAGCAGCCAGAGAAAAGCACAATACAATATATCAAGTGTTTTTCATAACAATTAGAGTGGATTTCTCCCCAGAAATCCTAGAGGCCAGAAGACAATGGAGCAACATATACAAAATACTGAAGGAAAATAATTGACAACCAAGAATTCTTTACCCAGCAAAGTTGTCATTCAAAAAAAAAGAGGAAATCAAGACATTTCTAAATGAACAGAAGCTATGGGAATTTGCCCCTACTGGGTCAGCTCTGCAGGCATTACTTAAGGTAGTTCTCCAAATGGGAAAGAAAGAAAATTCAACAAATACTCAAATATACACATGAGAAATAAAGAGCAAGATCTTAAAAAAAAAAAAGTACGGGCAAATATAAGGAACCAGTAGATAACAATTTCAGGAAATAAACTCAGTAGTTAACTTCCACAAGCAATAAATCTATGATGAAGTAAAGGAGCTGAACAGAAGATTTCAAAGGGCGGCTACAGGAGACAAAGTAAACTACTATAATAACATGAGTAAAGACCTAGAGTAAGAAAACCAAAACTGAAGAATATGCTAGACATTTCACAAGCTGAAATATCTGAGGAAAAAATTCAAACCTCGAGTTGCAGTAGCAAAGGATTCTATAGGAAAAATATTAAATGATTCAGGAAGCATCAAAACAAGATAAAAGGAATACACAGAGTCACTATACCAAAAAGAATCGGTTGATATTTAGCCATTTCAGGAGGTAGCATGTGATTAGCAACTGATGGTACTGAAGGAAGAGGTCCAAGCGGCACTGAAGGCACTGGCAAGAAACAAGGGCTCTAGGCATTGGCAGAACACCAAATGAGTTGTTTCAAAAAATAGATACAGTGCTGTAAGTGCTCACTCGTCTATGCCAAGAAATTTGGAAGACAGCTAGCTGGCCAACTGGCTGGAAGAAATCCATTTTTATGCCTATTCCAGAGAAAGATGATCCAACCAAATGCAGAAATTATCGAACAATATCATTAATATCATATGCAAGTAAAACTTTGCTGAAGATCATTCAAAAGCAGTTGCAGCAGTACATCGACAGAGAACAGCCAGAAATTCAAGCTGGATTCAGAAGAGGATGTGGAACCAAGGATATCATTGCTAAAGTTAGATGGGTCTTGGCTGAAAGCAGAGAATACGAGAAAGATGTTTCCCTGTGTTTTATTGACTATGAAAAGGCATTTGACTCCGTGGATCGTAACAAGTTATGGATAGCATTGCGAAGAATGGGAATTCCAGAACACTTAATTGTGTTCATTAAAAAAAAAAATAGGAACCTGTATATAGACCAAAAGATATTTGTACAATCAGAACAAGGGGATAGTTCCTGGTTTAAAATCAGGGAAGGTGTGTGTAAGACGTACTTCTTCAATCTGTATGCTGAGCAAATAATCCAAGAAGCTGGACTATATGAAGAAGAATGAGGCATCAGGATTGGAGGAAGACTTATTAACAACATGCGTTATGCAGATGACACAACCTTGCTTGCGGAAAGTGAAGAGGATTTGAAGCACTTACTAATGAAGATCAAAGACTACAGCTTTCAGTGTGAATTACACATCAAGATAAAGAAAACAAAAATCCCACAACTAGTTGCAATAAGCAACATCATGATAAATGGAGAAAAGATTGAAGTTGTCAAGGAATTCATTTTACTTGGATCCACAATAAATGCCCATGGAAGCAGCAGTCAAGAAATCAAACGACACATTGCATTGCACAAATCTGCTGCAAAAGGCCTCTTTAAAGTGTTAGAAAGTAAAAATGTCACCTTGAAAACTAAAGTGTGCCTGACCCAAGCCATGGTGTTTTCAATCACCTCATATGCATGCAAAAACTAGACAATGAATGAGAAAGAGCAAAGAAGAATTGATGTCTTTGAATTATGGTATTGGCAAAGAATATTGAATATACCATGGACTGCCAAAATAATGAACAGATCTGTCTTGAAAAAGTACAACAAGAATTCTCCTTAGAAGCAAGGATGGAGAGGCTATGTCTCACATACTTTGGACATGATATCAGGAGGAGTCAGTCCTCAGAGAAGGACATCATGCTCAGTAGAGTGTCAGTGAAAAAGAGGAAGTCCCTCAATGAGAGGGATTGATAAGGTGGCTGCAACAATGAGCTCAAGCATAACAGCAATTGTGAGAATGACACAAGACTAGGCAGTGGTTCATTCTGTTTTACATGAGGTCACTATGAGTTGGAAGTGAATCAACGGCACCTAACAACAACAAAAGCAATACAGCATCAAGTGTATAAGAAAGAAGTGCATAGTAAACTGATCAGATATAGGATATATCCTGATGTCAATGGAGAATCACCAGTAGAGGAAAGGAAGGGGGGAGTGAAACAGAAATAGTCTTAGTATGTAATGTTGTTTGTTAAATGTTGTTGCAGTTGCAAGTTACGTGATACAATATTTGTGGTAAAAACTAAGAAACCAACTAGAAAAAAATAAATGAAAGAAAAAAAGAAACAAAAAAGTATCATCATGGAAAAGCAATCTAACACAAAAAAATAAGAATACAAAGTAAAAAAAGATGACATTCAAAGAAAAAATAGCAAAATGAATGAAGTAGATTTTTTGTTTTTAATAATAACCTTAAATGTAAATGGTCTAAACTCCCTTTACAAAAGACAGAGAGTGACAGAACGGATTAAAAAACATGATCCTTTCTTTTGCTGCCTACAAGAAACACACCTTAGACATAAGGACGCAAACAGACTAAAAATAAAAGTAAGGGGAAAAAAAAAAGGTTCCATGCAACCCGTAAACAAAACAGACAAAAAACCAGGGGTGACTATACTGATACAGATAAAATAGGCTTCAAATCAAAGTTTATTATAAGAGATAATAACAGACATTACATAATAATAAAAGATCGATCTATCAAGAAGATATACCAATTATAAAAATATTTGCACCTAACATCAATACTCCAAAATACATGAAACAAAAACTGACTAATACGAAAAGAGAAATAGACAACTAAACAATAATACTTGAGGTTATCAACACACCACTCTCAATTCTGGACAGAACATCCAAAAAGAAGATCAGGAAGGACATTGAAGACTTAAATAAAACCATAAGCCAATTTGACCTAATGCACTTGTGTAGAAAACTTCACTCATCATTACAATAATACACATTTTTCTCCAGTGAACATGGATCATTTTCCAGAACAGACCATATTCTAGGGCACGAAAAACATCTCAAATAATTTAAAAAGATTGAAATCATACAAAACATCTTCTCTGCAAACCACCCACCGGAATAATGGTATAAAGCTAAAAATCAACACCAAGAAGAATAAGGGGGAAAAAGCTATACAGAAACTAAATAACATACTACTAAAAAAAAATTGATTCACAGAAGAAATCAAAAGTGAAATGAAAAATACTTAGAATCAAACAAAAATGAAAATACAACATGTCAAAATATTCAGGATACAGCAAAAGCAGTACTCAGAGGGAATTTTTAGCAATAAGTACCTACATTAAAAAGAAAAAGATCCAAAATCAATAGCGTACCCTGATGACTTGAACAAAAAGAAAAGCAAGGGCAAAAGAAGATCAAAGCTACCAGAAGAAGGGAAATAATAAAGATCAAAGGAGAAATAAAAGAAATAGAAAACAGAGAAACAATAGAAAAAATCAGCAAAACCAGAAGTTGCTTCTATGAAAAGGTCAAGAAAATAGACAAAACACTGTCTAGACTGACAAAAGAATAAAAAAAAAAAAGGCAAATAACCAAAAAAAGAAATGAAATAGGAGATATTAAAACAGATAAAAACCTTAATAAATATATCTATGCACCCAAAGACAGGGCTCCAAAACACATAAAACAAACCTAACAGCACTGAAAAGAGAAATAGACAGTTCTACAATAATAGCAGGAGGCTTTAACACACCATCTCAATAAAAGGCTGGACACCTAGAAAAAAACTCAAAAAAGATACAGAAGATCTAAAGGCTAAAGCCAACCAACTTGATCTCATAGACATATATATATATATATAGAACACTGAACCCAACAGCAGCGAAGTATACATTATTTTCCAATGCACATGGAATATTCTCTAGAATAGACAACATTTTAGGCTGTAGAGAAACCCTCAATAAAATCCAAACCATCAAAATAATGCAAAGCTTTCTCTCTGATCACAATGCCATAAAAGTAGAAATCATTAACAGGAAGATTAATAAAAAGAAAAAAAGAAAAAAGCCAAATATATGGAAACTAAATAAAACCTTGCCTAAAAACAGCTGGGTAAGAGAAGAAATTAAAGAGGAACAAAAAAATTCCTAAAATTAAATGAAAATGAAAACATGTCATACCAAAACCTTTGGGACACAACAAAGGCAGCACTCAGAGGTCAATTTATAGCAATAAACACACACATCAAAAAAGAAGAATGGGGCCGGGGCTAAGATGGCGGACTAGGTGGACGGTACCGCGGATCCCTCTTGCAACAAAGACTAGGAAAAACAAGGGAATCGATCACATACATAACAATCTACGAACTCTGAACAACAGGCACAGACTTAGAAACGGAAAACGAACAAATACGGGCAGACAGCGACTGTTTTCAGAACTAGGAGCCAGCGCACCAGGCAGGTGACCTTCGGAGCCCGATCAGGGGCAGAGCCCAGGGGGGCAGACGGCACAGAAAGGGAGCCCACCCCTTCCCCCCGGAACCCATCCCGGGAGGAAGTTTAGCAGGTTGGCGCGGGTGGCGTAGGGGCGCAGCCGGAGGGAGAAGCACCCGGGAGGCAGTGACTGATCTGGGAGGGGGGAGAACAGCGTCCCAGCTGGGGTGCCGTCCCGCCGGGAGTTAGGCGAGAAGCCAACGGGGCGCGAGCGGGGGGGGGGGTCAACTATATTTCCCTAAAGTGACCCCAGGGCGGGGCCCACATGTTCGTGCGGGAGGACGCACACCCAGTCTGCACGTGTGGCGCGGCACACCAGAGGGAGAAATCCCCGGAAGTGTCTGATCTCAAAGCAGGGAAAGCAGCATCCCAGACGGGGAGCCATTCCACTGGGATCTGGGCACGCGCGCGCGGGCAGGGCATGAGCGTGGGGTCCATTTTCATTACCCTGAATTGACCCAGGGGGCGGGCCCACCTGGTCGTGCAAGTGACGCCCTCCCAGTTTGCTCGAGAGGTGTGACACACCGGAAGGAGAAGTCCCCGGGAGGAAGCGATTGGTCCCGAAGAGCGGAAAGTAGCGTCCCAGACAGGGTGCCGTCCTGCTGGGATTTGGGTGCGCGCACGAGCGGGGCATGAGCGCGGGGTCCATTTTTATTACCCTGAATTGACCCAGGGGGCGGGCCCACCTGGCCGTGCAGGTGACGCCAACCCAGTTCGCGAGAGAGGTGTGGCGCTCCGGAAGGAGAAGTCCCCGGGAGGAAGTGACTGGTTCCGGAACGGGGAAAGCAGCGTCTCAACCCGGAAGTCATCCCGCTGGGATTTGGGCGTGACCGCGGGACCCAATTATAATCGCCTGAATAGACCCTGGGGGCGGGCCCACCCATTCGTGCGGGAAACGCCCACCCAGTGCCCATGAGCGGTGCCGCGCACCGGAGGAAGTCCCCAGGAGGAAGTGACTGGTTTCCGAGCAAGGAAAGCAGTGTCCTAGCCAGGGACCCGTCCAGCCCGGATTTTGGCGAACGGGGGCGGAGCGTGAACGTGGTGTTCAGCTCTATATTCTGTGGTGCTACACTCCTAGCTCTTCGATCCCTCCCCTACCCTCCCCAGGCGACCCCATTAACATCCGAATACCCGGAGCCAGAGAGAGAATTCAGATAGGGATCTGACTGCATTTTTTTTTAGCCGACTACTTGGAAAATCTAGTTTCCCAGTGATGGCTCGGAGACAGCAGTCCATATCAAACCACATAAAGAAACAGACCATGACAGCTTCTCCAACCCTCCAAACAAAAGAATCAAAATCTTTCCCAAATGAAGATACAATCCTGGAATTATCAGATACAGAATATAAAAAACTAATTTACAGAATGCTTAAAGATATCACAAATGAAATTCGGATAAATGCAGAAAAAGCCAAGGAACACACTGATAAAACTGTTGAAGAACTCAAAAAGATTATTCAAGAACATAGTGGAAAAATTAACAAGTTGCAAGAATCCATAGAGAGACAGAATGTAGAAATCCAAAAGATTAACAATAAATTACAGAATTTGACAACGCAATAGAAAGTCAGAGGAGCAGACTCGAGCAATTAGAATGTAGACTGGGACTTCTGGAGGACCAGGGAAACAACACCAACATAGCTGAAAAAAAATCAGATAAAAGAATTAAAAAAAATGAAGAAACCCTAAGAATCATGTGGGACTCTATCAAGAAGGATAACTTGCGAGTGATTGGAGTCCCAGAACAGGGAGGGGGGACAGAAAACACAGAGAAAATAGTTGAAGAACTCCTGACACAAAACTTCCCTGACATCATGAAAGACGAAAGGATATCTATCCAAGATGCTCATCGAACCCCATTTAAGATTGATCCAAAAAGAAAAACACCAAGACATATCATCACCAAACTTGCCAAAACCAAAGACAAACAGAAAATTTTAAAAGCAGCCAGGGAGAAAAGAAAGGTTTCCTTCAAGGGAGAATCAATAAGTTCAGACTACTCAGCAGAAACCATGCAGGCAAGAAGGGAATGGGACAACATATACAGAGCACTGAACGAGAAAAACTGCCAACCAAGGATCATATATCCAGCAAAACTCTCTCTGAAATATGAAGGAGAAATTAAGATATTTACAGATAAACACAAGTTTAGAGAATTTGCAAAAACTAAACCAAGACTGCAAGAAATGCTAAAGGAGATTGTTTGGCCGGATGACCAATAATATCAGGTACCAGCACAATACAAGGTCACAAAACAGAACGTCCTGATATCAACGCAACTCAAACAGGGAAAGCACAAAAACAAACAAATTAAGATCAATTCTAAAAAATAAATAAATAAACAAAATCATACACACAACAGGAAATCATGGAAATCAATAGATAAACGATCAAAATAATCAAAAAGAGGGACTAAATATAGGAGGCATTGAACTGCCAGATGGAGAGTGATACAAGGCGAAATAGAAGGATACAAGTTAGGGTTTTACTTAGAAAAATAGGGGTAAATAAAAAGGTAACCACAAAAAGGAATATCAATCCCATAACTCAAGAAAAAAGCCAAGAAAAATGTAACGACTCAATAAACACAAAGTTAAACATTATGAAAATGAGGATCTCACAAGCTACTAAGAAAAACGTCTCAGCACAAAAAAGCATGTGGAAAAATGAAATGGCCAACAACACACATGAAAAGGCATCAAAATGACAGCACTAAAAACTTATCTATAATTACGCTGAATGTAAATGGACTAAATGCACCAATAAAGAGACAGAGAGTCACGGACTGGATAAAAAAACACGATCCATCTATATGCTGCCTACAAGAGACACACCTTAGACTTAGAGACACAAACAAACTAAAACTCAAAGGATGGAAAAAAATATATCAAGCAAACAATAAGCAAAAAAGAAGAGGAGTAGCAATATTAATTTCTGACAAAATAGACTTTGGACTTAAATCCGCCACAAAGGATAAAGAAGGACACTATATAATGATAAAAGGGACAACTGATCAGGAAGACATAACCATATTAAATATTTACGCACCTAATGACAGGGCTGCAAGATACATAAATCAAATTTTAACAGAATTGAAAAGTGAGATAGACACCGCCACATATACAGTAGGAGACTTCAACACACCACTTTCGGAGAAGGACAGGACATCCAGTAAGAAGCTCAATAGAGACACGGAAGACCTACTTACAACAATCAACCAACTTGACCTCATTGACTTATACAGAACTCTCCACCCAACTGCTGCAAAATGTACTTTTTTTTCTAGCGCACATGGAACATTCTCTAGAATAGACCACATATTAGGGCATAAAACAAATCTTTCCAGAATCCAAAACATCGAAATATTACAAAGCATCTTCTCAGACCACAAGGCAATGAAGCTAGAAATCAATAACAGAAAAACTAGGGAAAAGAAATCAAATACTTGGAAAATGAACAATACCCTCCTGAAAAAAGACTGGGTTATAGAAGACATCAAGGAGGGAATAAGGAAATTCTTAGAAAGCAACGAGAATGAAAATACTTCCTATCAAAACCTCTGGGACACAGCAAAAGCAATGCTCAGAGGCCAATTTATATCGATAAATGCACACATACAAAAAGAAGAAAGAGCCAAAATCAGAGAACTGTCCCTACAACTTGAACAAATAGAAAGTGAGCAACAAAAGAATCCATCAGGCACCAGAAGAAAACAAATAATAAAAATTAGAGCTGAACTAAATGAATTAGAGAACAGAAAAACAATTGAAAGAATTAACAAAGCCAAAGGCTGGTTCTTTGAAAAAATTAACAAAATTGATAAACCATTGGCTAGACTGACTAAAGAAAAACAGGAAAGGAAACAAATAACCCGAATAAGAAACGAGAAGGACCACATCACAACAGAACCAAATGAAATCAAAAGAATCATATCAGATTACTACATAAAATTGTACTCTAACAAATTTGAAAACCTAGAAGAAATGGATAAATTCTTGCAACAATACTACTTACCTAAACTAACACATTCAGAAGTAGAACAACTAAATAGACCCATAACAAAAAAAGAGATTGAAACGGTAATCAAAAAACTCCCAACAAAAAAAAGTCCTGGCCCAGATGGCTTCACTGCAGAGTTCTACCAAACCTTCAGAGAAGACTTAACACCATTACTATTGAAGGTATTTCAAAGTATAGAAAAAGACGGAATACTACCCAACTCATTCTATGAAGCTACCATCTCCCTGATACCAAAACCAGGTAAAGACATTACAAAAAAAGAAAATTTTAGACCTATATCCCTCATGAACATAGATGCAAAAATCCTTAACAAAATTCTAGCCAATAGAATCCAACAACACATCAAAAAAATAATACATCCTGATCAAGTGGGATTTATACCAGGTATGCAAGGCTGGTTTAATATCAGAAAAACCACTAATGTAATCCATCACATAAATAAAACAAAAGATAAAAACCACATGATCTTATCAATAGATGCAGAAAAGGCATTTGACAAAGTTCAACACCCATTTATGATAAAAACTCTAACCAAAATAGGAATTGAAGGAAAATTCCTCAACATAATAAAGGGCATCTATGCAAAGCCAACAGCCAATATCACTCTAAATGGAGAGAACCTGAAAGCATTTCCCTTGAGAACGGGAACCAGACAAGGATGCCCTTTATCACCGCTCTTATTCAACATCGTACTTGAAGTCCTAGCCAGGGCAATTAGGCTAGACAAAGAAATAAAGGGTATCCAGATTGGTAAGGAGGAAGTAAAGCTATCACTATTTGCAGATGACATGATCGTATACATGGAAAACCCTAACGAATCCTCCAGAAAACTACTGAAACTAATAGAAGAGTTTGGAAGAGTCTCAGGATATAAAATAAACATACAAAAATCACTTGGATTCCTCTACATCAACAAAAAGAACACCGAAGAGGAAATAACCAAATCAATACCATTCACAGTAGCCCCCAAGAAGATAAAATACTTAGGAATAAATCTTACCAAGGATGTAAAAGACCTATACAAAGAAAACTATAAAACTCTGCTACAAGAAATTCAAAAGGACACACTTAAGTGGAAAAACATACCCTGCTCATGGATAGGAAGACTTAACATAGTAAAAATGTCTATTCTACCAAAAGCCATTTATACATACAACGCACTTCCAATCCAAATACCAATGTCATACTTTAAGGGAATAGAGAAACAAATCATTAATTTCATATGGAAAGGAAAGAACCCCCGGATAAGCAAAGCATTACTGAAAAAGAAGAAGAAAGTGGGAGGCCTCACTCTACCTGATTTCAGAACCTATTATATAGCTACAGTAGTCAAAACAGCCTGGTACTGGTACAACAACAGGCACATAGACCAATGGAACAGAATTGAGAATCCAGATATAAATCCATCCATGTATGAGCAGCTGATATTTGACAAAGGACCAGTGTCAGTCAATTGGGGAAATAATAGTCTTTTTAACAAATGGTGCTGGCATACCTGGATATCCATTTGCAAAAGAATGAAACAGGACCCATACCTCACACCATGCACAAAAACTAACTCCAAGTGGATCAAAGACCTAAACATAAAGACTAAAACGATAAAAATCATGGAAGAAAAAATAGGATCTACCCTAGGAGCCCTAATACAGGGCATAAACAGAATACAAAACATTACCAAAAATGATGAAGAGAAACCAGATAACTGGGAGCTCCTAAAAATCAAACGCCTATGCTCATCTAAAGACTTCACCAAAAGAGTAAAAAGACCACCTACAGACTGGGAAAGAATATTCAGCTATGACATCTCAGACCAGCGCCTGATCTCTAAACTCTACATGATTCTGTCAAAACTCAACCACAAAAAGACAAACAACCCAATCAAGAAGTGGGCAAAGGATATGAACACACATTTCACTAAGGAAGATATTCAGGCAGCCAACAGATACATGAGAAAATGCTCTCGATCATTAGTCATTAGAGAAATGCAAATTAAAACTACGATGAGATTCCATCTGACACCAACTAGACTGGCATTAATTCAAAAAACACGAAATAATAAATGTTGGAGAGGCTGCGGAGAGACTGGAACTCTCATACACTGCTGGTGGGATTGTAAAATGGTACAACCACTTTGGAAATCCATCTGGCGTTATCTTAAACAGTTAGAAATAGAACTACCATACAACCCAGAAATCCCACTCCTCGGAATATACCCTAAAGATACAAGACCCTTCACACAAACAGATATATGCACACCCATGTTTATTGCAGCTCTGTTTACAATAGCAAAAAGCTGGAAGCAACCAAGATGTCCATCAACGGACGAATGGGTAAATAAATTGTGGTATATTCACACAATGGAATACTACGCATCGATAAAGAACAGTGACGAGTCTCTGAAACATTTCATAACATGGAGGAATCTGGAAGGCATTATGCTGAGCGAAATGAGTCAGTTGCAAAAGGACAAATATTGTATAAGACCACTATTATAAGATCTTGAGAAATAGAAAAAACGGAGAAGAACACATACTTATGTGGTTACAAAGGGGGGAGGGAGGGAGGGACGGAGAGGGCTTTTTATTGATCAATCTGTAGATTGGAACTGCTTTGGGTGAAGGGAAAGACAACACTCAAAACAAGGAAGGTCAGCCTAATTGGACTGGATTAAAAGTAAAGAGGTTTCCGAGATAAAATGAAAGCTTCAAAGGATAGCGAAGCAGGGGCTGGGGTCTGGGGAACTTGGTTTGAGGGGACTTCTAAGTCAATGGGCAAAACAATTCTATTATGAAAACACTCTGCATCCCACTTTGAATTGTGGCGCCTGGGGTCCTAAATGCCAACAAGCGGCCATCTAAAATACATTAATTGGTCTCAACCCACAGGGAGCAAAGGCAAAGGAAGAACACCAAGGTCACACAACAACTAAGAACCAAAGAGACAGAAAGGGCCACTTGAACCAGAGACCTACATTATCCTGAGACCAGAAGAACTAGTTGGTGCCCGGCCACAATCGATGTCTGCCCTGTCAGGGAACACAACAGACAACTCCTGAGGGAGCAGGAGACCAATGGGATGCAGACCCCAAATTCTCATTAAAAGACCACACCTAATGGTATGATTGCGACTCGAGGAATCCCAGAGACAATGCTCCCCAGAACTTCTGATGGCACAGGACAGGAACCATCCCCGAAGACAAATCATCAGGCATGAAAAGGACTGGTCATTGGTGGGGAGAGAGATACTGATGAAGAGTGAGCTAATTAAATCAGGTGGACACGGGAGAGTGTGTTGGCAACTCTTGACCGGAGGGGGATGGGAAGATAGAGAGAGAGGGAAGATGGTAAAATTGGCACGAAACGAGAGACTGTAAGGGCTGACTCAATAGTGGGAGAGCAAGTGGGAGAAGGGAGTAAGATGTATGTAAACCTACATGTGACAGACTGATTGGAATGGTAAATGTTCACTTGAAGCTTAATAAAAATTAAAAAAAAAAAAAAGAAGAATGGGCTAAAATCAAATCCTTAGACCTACAACTGGAACTAATTGAAAAAGAACAGCAAAAGAATCCCAGAGGCACCAGGAAAAAGGATATAATAAAGATCAGAGAAGAAATAGAGAACAGAAAAACAATAGAATCATCAAGACCAAAAGTTGGTTCTTTGAAAAGATCAACAAAATCAACAAACCATTGGCCAAACTGACAAAAGAAAAATAGGAGAAAAAGCAAACAAATCACATAAAAAATGAGATGAGGGACTCTACAACACACCAATTGAAAGAAAAAGGGTAATAGAATACTACGAAAAATTGTACTCCAACAAATTTGAGAACCTAGAGGAAATGGACAATTTTTTAGAAACATACTACCTACCTAAACCAACACAAATTGAGATAGAAAATCTGAGCAGACCCACCGACCACTCTGGCAGAGATCACAATAAAAGGTGCTGGACAGAGTGGGGAAAAAAGTGTAGAACTACATTCACATTAAAAAAAAAAAAAAGACAGACTTACTCATCTAACAGAGACTGGAGGAACCCCCAAGACTATGGCCCCCAAAAGTCCTGCTATCTCAGAACTGAAGCCACTCCTGAAGCCCACTTTTCAGGCTTCTTAGTTCAATCAAGTATAGGAGACCAGATGGGAAATACTTCCTGAAAGCAAAGATGAGAAGGCAGGAAGGGACTGGAAAACTGAACAAATGGACACAAGAGAACCTGGGGTGAAAAGGGAAAGGGGGAAAGTAATGACACATCGTGGGGATTGCAACCAATGTCGCGAAATGATTTGTGCAAAAATTTTTGAAAGAGAAACTAATTCAAGCTATAAACTTTCACCTTAAACGCAATAAAACTTATAAATAAAACAGATACAAATGAGTTAGAGGATCATAACAGAATATAATGAAAAATTGTACTCCAACAAACTAAAAAACCTAGATGAAATGGACAAATTCCTAGAGACACACTACCTACCTAAACTAACACAAACAAAGGTTAAAAAAATTTTTTTTTCATTGAGTCGATTCCAACTCACAGTGACTCTACAGGACAGAGTAGAACCACCCCATAGGGTTTCCAAGGCTGTAAATCTTTACAGAAGCAGACTGCCATATCTTTCTCCCATGGAGCAGGTGGTAGGTTAAAACAGCCAACCTACTGGTTATTAGCTAAGTGCTTTACCAATCCTCCATCAGAGTTCCTTACAGAGGTAGAAAATACAAACAGACCCACAACAAAAGAAGAGATTGAAGATGTCATCAAAAGAACTGCCAACAGAGAAAAGCCCAGGTCCAGATGGCTTCACTGGGAAAATTTACCAAACGTTCCAAGAAGAGCAGACACCAATTCTACTCAAACTCTTCTAAAACACAGAAGAAGAAGGAATACTTTCTAACTCATCCTACGAAACCAGAATCACCCTGATACAAAAATCGAGGTAAAGACATCAGAAAAAAAAAAAGAAAATTAAAAACCAATATCCCTCATGAATATTGACGAAAAAACTTTCAATAAAATTGTAGCCAACAGAATTGAACAACATTTCAAAAAAATAATACACCAAGATTAAGTGTGATCATACCAGAACTGCAAGGGTGGCTCAGCATTAGAAAATCTATCAATGTAATATACCACATCAATGAAACAAAGTAAAAGAACCATATGATCATAACGATTGATTCAGAAAAGCCATTTGATAAAATCTTACACCCTTTCCTGATGAAAACTCTCAGCAAACTAGCAATAAAAGGCAAATTTCTCAACATAACTAAGGGCATATATGCAAAGCCAACACCCAACATTATTCTCAGTGGAGAAAGACTAAGAACCTTCCCCCTTGAGAATGAGAATGAGACAAGGGTGTCCATTATCATTGCTCATATTTGATATTATACTGCAAATCCTATCTAGAGTAACAGGGCAAGACAGAGAAATGTGCATTCAAACCAGAAAGGAAGAAGTATACTACCTCTATTCACAGACAACATGACTCTATAAATGTTGTTAGATGCCGCTGAGTCAGTTCCGACTCATAGTGACCCTATGTACAACAGAACTAAACACTGCCTAGTCCTGTGCCATCCTCACAATCGTTTTTATGCTTGAGCCCATTGTTGCAGCCACTGTGACAACCCATCCTGCTGAGGGTCTTCCTCTTCTTCACTGGCCCTCATCCAATCATGATGTGCTACTCCAGGGACTGATCCTTCCTGATAATATGTCCAAGTATGTGATATGTAGTCTTGCCATCCTTGTTTCTAAGGAGTATTCTGGTTGTACTTCTTCCAAGACAGATTTGTTTTTTCTTTTGGCCGTCCATGGCATATTCAATATTCTTCGCAAGCATCACAATTAGAAGGCATCAGTTCTTCTTTGGTCTTCCTTATTTGTTGCCCTGCTTTTACATGCATATAAGGTAATTTAAAACACCATGGTTTTGGACAGGTACACCTTAGTCTGCAAGGTGGCATCTCTGCTTTTCAATACTTTAAAGAGGTCTTTTGCAGCAGACTTGCATAATGCAATATGTCTTTTGATTTCTTGACTGCTGCTTCCATGGGTGTTGATGGTGGATCCAAGGAAAATGAAATCCTTGACAACCTCAGTCTTTTCTCCTTTTATCGTGATGTTGCTTATTGGTCCAGTCTTGAGCATATCTGTTTTCTTTATGTTGAGGTGTAATCCATATCGAAGGCTGTGGTCTTTGGTCTTCAACAGTAAGTGCTTCAAGTCCTCACTTTCAGCAAACAGTGTTGTGTCAGCTGCATAATGCAGGTTATCAATGTGTCTTCCTCCAATCCTGATGCCCCATTCTTCTCAGATTATTCGTTTAGCGTACAGATTGAATAAGTTTGGTGAAAAGATACAACTCCAATGCACACCTTTCCTGGCTTTAAACCACGCAGTATTCCCTTGTTCTGTTCTAATGATTGCCTCTTGATCTATGTACAGGTTCCTCATGAGCACAATTAAGTGTTCTGGAATCCCCATTCTTCTCAATGTTATCCATAATTTGTTATGATCCACACAGTTGAATGCCTTTGCATAGTTAATAAAACATAGGTAAACATCTTTCTGGTGTTCTCTGCTTTCAGTCTGTAGCCATCTGATATCAGCAATGATATCCCCGGTTATACGTTCTCTTTTGAATCTGGCTTGAATTTCTGGCGGTTCCCCGTCAATATACTGCTGCAGCCACTTTTCAATGATCTTCAGAAAAATTTTGCTTGCCTGTGATATTAATGATATTGTTTGATAACTTCCCCATTCAATAGGATCACTTTTCTTGGAAATAGGCATAAATACAGATCTCTTACAGTCAGTTGGCCAGGTAGCTGTCTTCCTAAATTACTTGGCATAGATGAGTGAGCACTTTCAGAGCTGCATGCATTTGTTGAAACACCTCAATTGGTACTCCATCAATTCCTGGAGCCTTGTTTTTTGCCAGTGTCTTCAGTGCAGCTTGGACTTCTTCCTTCAGTACCACTGGTTCCTGATCACGTGCTACTCTGGAAATGGTTGAACATTGACCAATTCTGCTTGTTATAATGACTCTGGGTATTCCTTCCATTTTGTTTTGATGGTTCTTGTGTCATTTACTATCTCCCCAGTAGAATCTTTCAACATTGCAACTCAAGGCTTGAATTTTTTCTTCAGTTCTCTCAGCTTGAGAAATGCCGAGTGTGTTCTTCCCTTTTGGTTTCCTACCTCCAGGGCTTTTTACATGTCATAATACTTTGTCTTCTGGAGTCACCTTCTGAAATCTTCCATTCAGCTCTTTTACTTCATCATTTCTTACTTTTGCTTTAGCTACTTGATGTTCAAGAGCAAGTTTCAGAGTCTCTTCTGATATCTGTTTTGGTCTTTTCTTTCTTTCCTTTTCTATACAAAGCAAACCCTCAAGATACCAAAAAAAAAAACAAAACACACACACACACAAAAAAAAAACCTCATAGAGTTAGTAGAATTCTGCAGTGTTACAGGGTATAAGACCAAAACCCAAGAAATCAGTTAGGCTTCTTTCACTAGAAAGGAGTACTCCAAAGAGGAAATCAAGAAAACAACACCATTTACCATAGCCCCCAAAATGATAAAATTCCCTAGGATTTAACCTAACCATGGACATAAAAGACTTATTCAATGAAAACTATGAAATACCACTACAAGACACCAAATGAGATCTAGATAAATGGAAGGACATCCCATGTTCATGGATTGGAATGCTTAATATAGTGAAAATGTCAATTCTGTCTAAAGCTATCTATAGACACAGTGCAATCTCAATACAAATGCCAACAAAATTCTTTACTGAAATGGAAAAACTAGTGACCAACTTTATATTGAAAGAAAAGAGACCCCAAATAGCCAGAACCATATTGAAGAAAAAGAACAAAGTAGGTGGACTCACACTCCCTAATATTAAAACATACTCTACAGCTACTATAATCACAGCAGCCTGGTATTGGTTCAACTATAGACACATAGGACCAATAGAATAGAATTGAAAACCATCCATTTATGGACAACTGATTTTCAACAAGGGGTCAAGTCCATTCAATGAGGGAGAAACATTCTCTTTAATAAATGTATAAATAAACTGTATAGCGACTTGCAAAAAAAAAAATTAAACTGGAACCATACTTTACACCATGTACTAAAGCTAACACAAAATGGATCAAATACCTAAAGGTTAAACCTAGAACTGTAAAGTTCTTGGAAGAAAATATAGGGATAAAAATATGGGAACTCATCTTCTGTTGAAAACAAGTTAACAAATGTAACTTTAAATGCACAAACAGCAGAGGACAAAATAGATAATCAGAACCTCATAAAAATAAAAAATGTATGCTTAATTGATGTAGGTGTGTATTCTCAACAACAACAACAAAAGCATGCTCGTCAAAAAACTTTATCAAATGATTAAAAAGACAACCAGAGAATGGGAAAAATATATTCTGAAATGATGTATACAATAAGGGCCTAATCTCCAAAATTTATAGAAACCTTCAACAATTCAACAACAAAAGAGCAAACAACCCAATTACAAAATGGGCAAAGGACATGAACAGACACTTCACCAAAGAGGACATTCGAGTGGCCAACAAACACACGAAAAGATGCTCACAATCATTATCAAACCAAACCCATTGCCATCAAGTGGATTCTGACTCATAGTGACCCTATAGGACAGAGTAGAATTGCCCTACTGGGTTTCCAAAGAGTGGCTGGTAGATTCGAACTGTCAGCCTTTGGTTAGCAGCCAAATGCTTAACCACTGCACCACCAGGGCTCCAATCATTAGCTATTAAAAAGCCTCCATTGCCATCTAATCAATTCTAGCTCATAGCAACCCTATAGGACAGAGTAGAACTGCCCCACAGGGTTTACAAGGCTGTTAATCTTTACCAAAGAAGACTGCCATATCTTTCTCCTCTATTAACCATTCCAAGAAAAAAAAAAGTTATTGTCAAGTTGATTCTGACTCATAGTGACCCTAAAGGAAAGAGTAGAACTGCCCCATAGAGTTTCCAAAGAGCAGCTGGTGGATATAAACTGCCAACCATTCAGTTAGCAGCCATAGTTCTCAACCACTGTGTCACCATGGCTTCCATATTAGCCATTCCCATTGCCTTCGAGTCGATTTCGACTCGTAGCGACATTAGTTAGATGCGAATCAAAACTACAGTGAGATACCAACATACCCCAGCTAAAATGGCACTAAAAAAAACGATAACAAATGTCGGTGAGAATGTGGTGAGATTGGAACCCTTATACATTGCTGGTGGCTCTGTAAAGTGGTATAACCACTATGGAAAATGATATGGTGCTTCCTCAAAAAAACTAGAAATAGAAATATCTTATGACCAAGCAATCCCACTCCTAGGTGTATACACTAGATATCTAATAAAAGAGATACAGATATGTGCACACCCACGTTCACTGCAGCTTTATTCACAATAGAAAAAAAAATGGAAATAACCTTAATGTCTATCATTGGATGAATGGATAAGCAAAATGTACATAAATACAAATGGAATATTACACAATCAGAAAGAACAATGATGAGTCTGTGAAATATTATAACATGGATGGACTTGGAAGGCATAATGCTAAGTGAAATAAGTCAATCACATAAGGACAAATATTTTATGGTCCCACTTTTATAAGAAGAAAGAACAGAAATATATATATATATACATACACACACACACAAAGACCAATGTTCATTGGTGGTTACAAGGGAGGGATTGGAGGTTAGGGGGAATCATATCTTAGATTATAGACACTTGTTATTTTTGGAAATGGGAAAAGTAGCATCAAATGTGAGTGTAGTGAGCAGAGCTGATCAAAGTAAATGATGTCCCTGAGAAGCACTCAAGAGAAAAGGATGTTTGTATTAAAGAATTTGACATGTATAATTTGGCAACAACACAAACAGTGACAAAAAAAGAACAACAGCAAAAAAAAAAAAAAAAAACCTTGTATTTAGGAATAGAGGTGTACGGGTAGGTTCAGGTGTATATATATGTGTGCACAGATAGAAGTAACTATGTATACATGCAAGTACAGTTATGTGTGTGCAGGCATATATAGTCATAGAAGACAAAATTACAGATACCTCTCAGACATAACCAAACACCTTAAGAGAGTGGTTTTCCGAGTTTGAAGGCTTAGGGCTTTAGTATCATGGGACAACTCAGTCAATGGAAATAATACAATTCATAAAGTTCATGTTCTGCATCCCAGTGAGGTAAGTACAATCTGGGATTTTAAAAGCTTGTGAGCAGCCATCTAAGATACAACTATGGGTCTCTAGTAGTCACAAGCAAAAGAGAAAGAAGGAAACCAAAATCTCAGAGAAAGGGTAATAATGCAAGACACTGCCTAATACACCCGGAGACCAGAAGAACTAAATGGTGCCCAGCTACCACTACTGACCATTCTGAATAGACAAAACCTGATGGAATGGGAGAAAAATGCACAACGAAACCCAAATTCTTAAAAAGTCTAGACTCGCTGGACCCTTTGAGACCAGACGACTCTCTGAGACCATTGCTCTGAGATACTCTTTAAACCTTGACCTGAAACTATCCCCTGAGATCACCTTTCAGTAAAATAACAGAGCAGCACACAAAACAAAGGATATTACCCATGAGTATGGCATTCTATTAAAAAAAAAAATCTGTATGAGACCAAAATGTCAACAATTACTCTAAAGCAGAAATGAGAAGATAATGGAGCAGGGAAACTATAGTACTGAAAATGCAAGATAAATGAAAAAGAATGTTGACTCACTGGAAATAAATATTTCCATTAAAAAGATGAAAAGATTTTCCAGTGAAAAAGACAAAGATACCATTAATCATTACTATTATTAAAATTGCTTTATAATATTAATAAACCAATAATGTCCAAACACTTTCTGAAATAAACAGGAGAAAGTTTCCTTGATACTAAAAACCAATAATATTACAGAAAATTGCCTCACTTATACAGATGCAAAGTACTTAACAAAACATGGGCATTAATAATAATAATAAATAACATATTATGATGACATGAGATTTATCCCAGGAATGCAAGGTTGATTTAAAATGCAAAAACCCATCAGCGTAATCCATTCTATGATCATTTCAACAGATGCAGAATAAACACTTGACAAAATACATCAACTCAGAAACACACACACACACAAAATACTCAACAAATAGAATAGAAGGCAACTTGTTTAATATGAAGAAGATCGTCTATAAAGTAACCTACAACTAACATAATACTTAATGGGGAAAATGAATACTTTTCCTCTAATCAGGAGCAAAGCAAGAATGACAGCCATGATTGTTTATATTTAACATTGTATTGGTGTAAGACCTAGGAAATGAATAAGGCAAGGAAAAAAAGAGGCCTAATAATGTGTAGGAAAGAAATAAGACTTTCTTTAGTCACAGAGAATATAATCATCTATGTAAAATTCCAAAGTAATTTACAAAACTTACTAGAATCAATAAATGAATGTGGCAACACCACAGGATTCAGCATTAATATGCAAAAATCACTTGCTTTCCTATACACTAGAAATTAACTATTGGAATTTGAAATTAAAATCACAACACCATTGAGTTAGCAACGCAAAATGGAATATTTAGGTATAAACCTAACAAAATATGTACAAGATCTATATGAGGAAAATACAAAACTTTTATGAAACAATTCAAAGATCTAAATAAATGGAAGAGATATTCCATGTTGATGGATAGAAAGATGGAATATCTTTAAGATGTCAGTTCTTCACTACTTGACCTAGAGAGATATAAAGCAATCCCATCTAAAATTCCAGCAAGGTTTTTTGTGGATATTGGCAAAATTTTTATATAAAAAGGCAAAAGATCCAGAATAGCTAATACTGAAGAACCAAGTCAAAGAGCTAGCTCTGTATGAGTTCCCACTTGCTATAAAGATATAGTGATCAAGATGGTATGGTATTAAAAAAATAAAATAAACAAATAGATGAATGGAACAGAATAGAGAATCCAGAAATAGACCCACTCAAATGTAGCCAACTAATCTCTGGCAAAGGACCAAAAGCAATTCAATGGTGAAAGCATAATCATTTTAACAAATGGTGCTGGAACAACTGGACATCACATGCAAAAAACACGAATCTAGACACAGACTATATCTTTACAAAAATTAACTGAGACCAAATCATAGGCCTAAATGTAAAATGCAAACTGATGAAGCATCTAGAAGATAAATGGGAGGAAATCTAGGTGACTTTGGGTTATTGATGACTTTTTAGATATAACACCAAAATAATGACCGATGAAAGAAAAAAAAATGCAACAATTTGTACCTAATTGAAAGTAAAATTTTCTTTTCTGTGAAAGTCACTACTAAGAGAATAAAGAGGCTAGTCACAGAGTGGGAGGAAATATTTGTAAAACATATATCTGATAAAGGATGTATCCAAAATGTACAAAAACTCCTTACACTCAACAATAAGTAAACATACTACTTTATTTAAAAATGGACTAGTACATATGAATGGACACCTCACCAAAGAAGGCATACAGATGGCAAATAAGTATATGAAAATATGCTTAACATCATATGTCATCAGGGAATTGAAAATCAAAACACCGAGATATCACTACATACATATGAAATTGGCTAAAATCTAAAAGACTGACAGAACCAATTCCTCTTGAGGAGCTGGGATCAATAGGAACCCCTACTCATTGGCAAAAATGCAAAATGGTTCAACCACTTTGGAAGACAGTTTGGCATTTCTTACAAAGCTGAACATAGTCCTACCATATGAGCTAGCAATCACACTCCTACGTATTACCCAAATGAGTTGACAACATATGTTCACACAAAAACCTGAACACAAATGCTTAGAGCAGTTTTATTCCTAATGGCCAAAAACTGGAAGCAAAAAAGGTGTCCTTCAATAGATGAATGGCTAAACTACTGTGGTACATCCATACAATGAAATATTAAATTAAAATATTACTCATTAAACAAAAAAAAAAAGAGCTGTGAAGCCACAAAAATACATGGAGGAAACTTAAATACGTACTGCTAAGTGGAAGAAGCCAGTTTTAAAGGGCTAGATATGATTTCTAACTATATGACATTCTGGGTAAAAGTATAGAGACAGTAAAAAGGTCAGTGGTTGCTAAGCGTTCAGGAAGAGGAAGGGAGGGATGAGTAAGCAGATAATAGAGGATTTTTAGGGCAGTGAGACTATTCTGTATAATACTGTAATAGTGGATACATGACATTATATATTTGTCAAACCCAAAGGATTGTACAACACAGAGTGAACCCTAATGTAAATCGTGGATTTTTATTAACTATAATGCATCAATATTGGCTTATCAATAGTAACAAATGTAGCACACTGATGCAAGATATTAGTAACATCAGAAATTAGGTGCTGTGAAGTGTGAGGGGAGGAGCAGCGGTGTATGAGAACTTTCTGAACTTCCTGCCAAGTTTTTCTTTAAACCTAAAACTGCTCTAAAATATAAGCTTTATTTAAAAACAGGAGTCCCTGAATGGTACAAACAGTTAATATACTTGGTAGCTAACCAAACAGCTGGAGGTCTGAGTCCACCCAGAAACACCCTGAAAGAAAGGCCTAGTGGTCTACTTCTCAAAAAATCAGTCACTGAAGACCCTGTGGTGCACAGCTCTACTCTGACACACATGGGGTCACCGTGAGTCAGAACTGACTCCGGTGCAACTGTTTTTTGTTTTTAGTTTAAAGAGTAAATAAATAAAATAAAAATTAAAAACCCCATTTACAATAGCATTAAAGAAACATGATTTACATTTGACTTATACACTGAAAACAATACAAAATTATTGGGAGAAATTAAACAAGACCTAAATAAATGAAAGAATATAACACATGGTTTGGAAAACTCAATATTGTTAAGCTGTCTATTGTCCCCAAAGTGGTATAGTTACTATGCATTCCCAATCAGAATACTAAGAACATTACTTTTGTGTGTTTGTGTAAATATTGTCAAGCTGATTCTAAAATTATATGACAATACAAAAAACATAAAATGGCAAAATATGAAAAAGAACAAAGTTGGCAGATTTAGACTATCTGATCTCATGACTTACAAAGGTGTTGTTAGGTGTCATCGAATCAGTTTTGACTCATAGATACCCAATGTGACAGAGTAGAGCTACCCCATAGGGTTTTCTTGGCTGCAATCTTTACAGAAGCAGACCATTGGCTGTATTTTCTGTGGAACTGCTGGGTGGATTCGAGCCATCAGCTTTTCAGTTAGTAGCCAAACACTTAACCATTTGTGCCACCAGGGCTTCTTATTATAAAGCTACCATAAACAAAATAGGGTAGCACTGACAAAGGCTATCTAGATTAAGAGAAAAAGTACAGAGCCAGAAAGAGACCCAACCAATGGTGAATTGATTAAAAAAAAAAGTGGTAAAATATATATAACATAAAACTTTCTATTTTAACGAGTTTTATGTGTAAATTCAATGGCATTAATTACATTCACAACGCTCGGCAACTATCACCATTCTCTAATTCCAAACTTTTTTCACCACCCCAAAGAGAAACTCAGTCAGCTTAGCTTCAGTAGCATACAAAAACTCACTTCCTATACAACTCCCCCTTTAAGCTGTCACAAATTATATCTTTATACATTGTGTGTCCATTAATGAATTAATTTAATTAATTTTATTTATGCATTTGTCTTTTAAATAATGTAGAGTTACAAACCCAAAATACAATAAAACTGGCCTTTGCACATGCCCATGAGATTACCTTTACCGTAGAACTTTATTTCTTCATACAACCTTGGATGATTGTACAATCTTTTCCTTTCCTTTTGAAGGACTCCTTTAGCAATTTTTGTAGGGCCAGTCTAGTGGTAATCAACTCCTGCAGCTTTTGTTAAATTGTAATGTCATGCTATTACCCTTATTTTTGAAGGACAGTGTTCTTAGATAGAGAATTCTTGATTTGCAGTTTTGATTATTTGTTTTTTGCTTGTTTGTTTGTTTTCAGCACTGTAGATATATCATCACAGCCTCTATGGTTTCTGAGGAAAAATCAACATTTAATCTCATTGAGGATCTCTTTTATGTGATGATTCACTTCTCTTTTGCTGTGTTCGAGATTCTCTCTTTGTCATTGGGCTTCAAGAGTTTGATTATAATGTGTCTTGCTGTGGACCTCTTTGGTTTATCATACATGGAGTTTATTCAGCTTCTTGCATTTGTAGATTCATTATTTCATCAAATTTGAGAAGTTTGGGACCATTATTTTTTCAAATATTCTTTCTGTTTATCTCCCCTCTTTCTGAGACACCCAAAGTATGTATGTTGGCCCACCTGATGGTGTCCCACTAGTCCCATGGAATGTATTCATTTTTCTTTATTTTATTTTTGCTACTCAGACTCAAAAATTTCAATTGTCCTACTTTCATGTTTATTGATTCTTTCTTCCACCTGCTCAAATTTGATATTGCACCCCTATAGTAAATTTTTATTTCATTTATTGTACTTTTCAGCTCCAGTATTTTGTTTTGTTCCTTTTCGTAATTTCTCTTTATTGAAATTCTCAGATTATATCTGCATTTTTTCTAATTTCATTTAGTTCTTTGTTCATATTTTCATTTAGCTCTTTGAACGTATTTACTACTGTTATTTTAAAGTCTCTGTTGAATAAATCCATTATCTGGGCTTTCACAGGTACTCGGGGCCAGTTTCTGTTACTTTATTTTGTTCTTCTGAATTGGTCATCTTTCCCTGCTTCTTTGTATTCTTTGTTATTTTTTGTTGAAAACTGAATATTATAATGTAGTCTATAAAAATCAGACTCTCCCTCTTCCCCAGGGTTTGCTGCATTTTTTAAATTTTGTTTTTATTTATTGTTGAAGACTGTAGTACTCCATTTGTTTAATCACTTCCCCTATTTCCCCAAAACTACTTTCCTTGTTGTATGTGGATACTGAAGCCTTTGTTCCTTAGTTTTTATTCAGCTACCACTTTGACACAAATTTCTTTGAACACCAGGGGAAAACAAACAAATCTTCTCCAGTATTTGCAGATTGACTCTGTGGTGCCAGCACACTTCTTCATCGCTTAGTTTTGCAGAGCCTGGATATCTGTCCAAGGTGAAAATACAGGCTTTTCTGGTATTTTCTGAGCATGGATATTCCTTGGACATGTGTGACTTTCTCAATTTCCCCATATACATGGCTCTTTTGGATACCCTAGTTTCCCAGAAAAACTCTCTTCCAGGCTTCTCTCCCTAGTGCTTAAGCTTCTAATGTATTCCACAATCATATCACTTATCCCTGGATAGTTACGCTTTTCATGCTTTCTCACTCTGTATGAGCTCTGAGATAGACCAAACTGAGATAAGTGATTTGCTTCAGTCCTTCAAGAAACCCCCAGATGGGTTAGAACAGGTATACCCTATAACCTATGAATAAAATCTGCCCTGCTTCCTCTAGAGTCAGAGACCAGGGCCACTCTGTGGGAGTGTGAGACACTACTACTTTAAGATGACCACTGAGCTGGAGAGGTGTTAGGGCATTAGCCCATGGAAAAACAAAGCTTTCTCACTATTTTAAAGCCATCTTTTCTTTATTCAGCATTTACTTAGTTGCTGTAACACTGTAACTAATTTCCAGAGTACAGAAAAAGTTGGTTCTGCCAGTTTCTGCTTTTTTTTTTGGCACTTTTGTGGAGGGACCGAAGCAGGAACTGCTTACACAACCATCTTGTCACTCCCCCTGGTAGATTGATTTTTGACCAAGAAACCAAGGTAACTCATAGGAAGAAAATAGTGTTTTCAACAAATAGTGCTGGATCAACTGGATAGCCACATGTAAAAAACAAAAACAAACAAATGAACCTCAACCCTGACCCATCATGGATATAAACAAACATAAACACGGACCTTAGACCTAAACAATAAAGCCAAAACTCTAAAATTTTTAGAATAAAACCTACAGAGAAAGCCTTTATAATCTTAGGTTAAGACCTATTAAGAGCTATAAAATGAAATATCAATACATTAGATATCATTGAAATTAAAAATGCTAGCTCTGCAAGAAACATCATTAAGAAAACAAAAACACAAGACAGGCTGAGGGAAAATATCCTTAATACATATATCTGATACAGGACTTGCCTCTAGAATATATAAATAACTATTACAACAACAATTAGAAAGCGAACAATATAATTAAGAACTGTCAAAAGATTTCAATCAATATTTTACAAAAGAAGATATACAAACGGCCAATAGGCATATGAAAAGATGTTCAACATCATTAATCATCAGAGAAATGTGACTTAAAACCCAGTGTTTTACCCCACACACCTATTAGAAGAGATGAACTTTAAAGAACAGAAAACTATGTGTTGGCAAGCATGTGGAGCAACCACAACACGTATACTTTCCTGTTAGGAATGTTAAATGGTACAACTTTGGAAGTACTGTGGTTAAGAGTTGGACTGCTAACCAAAAGATCAGCAGTTCCAATCCAACAGCCACTCCTTAGAAACCCTATGGGGAAGTTCTACTCTGTCGCATAGGGTTGCTATGAGCCAGAATCGATTTGAAGGCAATGGGTAAAGTGGCCCTGGTCTCTGACTCTAGAGGAAGCAGGGCAGATTTTATGATTCACCAATTCCACTTATTGGCATTAACCAAAGAGAACTGAAAATACATGTTCCCAAAATGACTTGCATATAAATGTTCACAGCAACTTATAATAGCCAAAAAGTAGATTTACCCAAATGCTCATCAGCTTGTAATTAGGTAAAACAATTTGTTATAACTGCCAACCATTCCCACCAGGGACTCAATAAATGATCTCAGATAGAAAAAAAAGAAAATGTAGAACAAAACTCAAATTTCCAAAAAAAAAAAAAGTCAGATTTACTGGACCAGGAGAGCCTGGATTAACCTCTGAGATTATTCCCCTGGGGTATCCCTTAAACTTGGAATTTGAACCACTCCCAGAGATCACCTTTCAGGCAGGTGACATAAAATAAATAATATCACTCACGGGGAGGGGGAAAAATTTGATATATTCACACAATGGATTACTGCTCGGCAATAAAAAGGAAGGAACACAATAACATGGATGAAACTCAAACGTATTATGTTGAGTGAAAGAAATCAGAAACAAAAGAGTACATATGCTAAGATTTCTTTCTGACTTTAAATCATGCAGCATCCTCTTGTTCTGTTCCAATGACTGCTTCTTGGTCTATGTAGAGGTTCTTCATGAGTACAATTAAGTGTACTGAAATTCCTATTCTTAGAATGTTTATCCATAATTTATGATCCACACAGTCGAATGTCTTTTCATAGTCAATAAAACACAGGTAAACATCTTTCTGGTATTTTCTGCTTTCAGCCAAGATCCATCTAACATCAGCAATGATATCCCTCATCCCACATCCTCTTCTGAATCTGGTTTGAATTTCTGGCAGTTCCCTGTACTGCTGCAATTGTTTTTGAATGATCTTCAGCAAAATTTTACTTGAGTGTGATATTAATGATATTCTTCAATAATTTCTGCATTCTGTTGAATCACCATTCTTTGGAACGGGCACAAATATGGATCTCTTCCAGTCAATTGACCAAGTAGCTGCTTTCTAAATTTCTTGGCATAGACCAATGACCACTTTCAGCACTACATCCATTTGCTGAAACGTCTCAATTGGTATTCTGTCAATTCTTGGAGCCTTGTTTTTGACTAATGCCTTCAGTGCAGCTTTGGTCTCTTCCTTCAATACTGTCACTTCTGATCATACGCTACCCACTGAAATGGTTGAAGGCTGATCAATTCTTTTTGGTACAGTGACTCTCTGTATTCCTTCCATTGTCTTTTGATGCTTCCTGCGTTGTTTAATATTTTCCTCATAGAATCCTTCAATATTGCAACTTGAATTTTTTCTTCAGTTCTTTCTGCTTGAAAAATGCTGAGCATTGTTCTTCCCTTTTGGCTTTCTAACTCCAGGTCTTTGCACATATCATTATAGTACTTTACTTTGTCTTTTCGAGCTACCCTTTGAAAGCTCCTGTTCACCTCTTTCACTTCATCCTTTTGCTTTAACTACTCTATGTTCAAGAGCAAGTTTCAGAGTCTCTTCTGACATCCGTTTTGGTCTTTTCTTTCTTTCCTATCTTTTTAATGACCTCTTACTTTCTTCACATATGATACTCTTGATGCCATTCTACCACTCCTCTGGCCTTCAGTCATTAGTGTTCAAAGTGTCAAATCTATTCTTGAGATGGTCTCTAAATTCGGGTGGGATATACTCAAGGTTGTATTTTGGCTCTCATGGACTTGTTTTAATTTTCTTCAACTTCATCTCGCATATGAGCAATTGATGGTCTGTTCTGCAGTCGGCCCCTGGCCTTGTTGTGATTGACGATATTGATCTTTTCCAGCCTCCCTTTCCACAGATATAGTCAAATTGATTCCTTTGTATTCCATCTGGCAAGGTCTACGTGTATAGTTGCTGTTTATGTTGTTGAAAAAAGGTGTTTGCAATGAAGAAGTCTCTGGTCCTGCAAAATTCTATCATGCATTCTCCGGCATTGTTTCTATCACCAAGGCCTTATTTTCTAAATACAGTTCCTTCTTTTTTGTTCCCAACTTTTGCATTCCAATAATAATAGTAAAAAAGAACCAATAACCAGTAATTATCAATGCATCCTGATTGCATGTTTGATCAATTTCAGACTACAGAAGTTGGTAAAAATCTTCAATTGCTTCATCTTTGGCCTCAGTGTTTGGTACATAAATTTGAATAATAATCATATTAACTGGTCTTCCTTGTAGGCATATAGATAATATCCTATGACTGACAGTGTTGCACTTCAAGGTAGATCTTGAAATGTTCTTTTTTTGATGAGTGCAATGCCATTCCTCTTCAAGTGGTCATTCTCAGCACAGTAGACCATGTAATTGTCCAATTCAAAATGGCCAATACGAGTCCATTTCAGCTCACTAGTGCCTAGGATATTGATGTGTATGTCTTCCATTTCATTTTTGAAGATTTCCAATTTTCCTAGTTTCATATTTTGTACATTCCATATTTTGATTATTAATGGATGTTTGGAGATGTTTCTTCTCATTTTGAGTATTGCCATATTAGTAGATGAAGATCCCGGTAGCTTGACTCCATCCCTACCATTAAGGTAGATTCTACTTTGAAGAGGCAGCTCTTCCTCAGTCTTCTTTTGGGTGCCTTCCAAACTGAGGGGCTCGTCTTCTGGCACTATGTCAGAAAATGTTCTGCTACTATTCATAAGGTTTTCACTGGCTAATTTCTTTCAGAAGTAGACTGCCAGGTCCTTCTTTCTTGTCTGTCTTAGTCTGGAAGCCCCACTGAAACCTGTCCACCATGGGTGACCCTGCTGGTATTTGAAATACCAGTGACATAGCTTCCAACATCACAGCAACACACAAGCCACCATGGTAAGATAAACCGACAGATGCACGGGGCACCATTAGTCTGAGCTGACTTGACAACAAATTTTTTGGTTGGTACTAACTGAAATGTTGGCAGTTCAAATCTTCCCAGTGATGCCACAGAAGAAAGACCTGGTAATCTACTTCTGTGAGATCACAGCCATTGAAAAGCCTATGGAGGACAGTTCTACTCTGATACACATTGGATCTCCATGAGTCGCAACCAACTCAATGGCTTGGTTTGAGGTGCGTATATTACTGGAAAATAGATTATTAGCATTTACCTCAAGTTGCAAGCTAGGGGTGAGCGTGAAGTATGATCAGGAAGAAGAAAAAAGAAACTTTATTTATTTATTTATTTATTGTGCTTTAGATGAAAGCTTACAAATACAGTCAGTCTGTCATACAAAAATTTATATACACTTTGCTGTGTACTCCTGGCTGCTCTCCTCTTAATGAGACAGCACATTCCTCCTCTCCACCCTGTATTCCCCGTGTCCGTTCAACCAGCTCCTGTCCCCTTCTTCCCTCTCATCTCACCACCAGACAGGAGTTGCCCACATACTCTCAAGTGTCCACTTGAGCCAAGAAGCTCACTCCTCACCAGCATTGTCCAGGCCAATCACTGTCTGTAGAATTGGCTTCAGGAATGGTTCTAATCTTGGGCTATCAAAGGGTCCAGGGACCATGACCCTCAGGGTCCCTCCAGTCTCAGTGAGACATTAAGCCTGGTCGTTTTGTGAGAATTTGAGATCTGCATACCACTGTTCTCCGGCTCCATCAGGGATTCTCTGTTGCGTTCCCTGTCAGTGGAGTGATCGGTGGTAGCCGGGCACCATCTAGCTCTTCCGGTCTTAGGCTGATGGAGTCTCTGTTTTATGTGGTCCTTTCTGCCTCTTAGACTCATCTTTACCATATGTCTTTGGTGTTCTTTATTCTCCTTTGCTCCAGGTAGGTCAAGACCAATTTATGCATCTCAGATGGCCAGTTGCTAGTGTTTAAGACCCCAGATGCCTCTCACCAAAGTGGGATGCAGAACATTTTCTTAATACATTTTGTTACGCCAATTGATCTAGATGTCCCCTGAAACCATGGTCCCCAGACCCCTGTTCCTGCTTTTCTGGCCTTAGAAGTATTTTGTTGTATTCAGGAAACTTCTTTGCTTTTGGTTTAGTGCAGTTGTACTGACTATCCCTTGTATGCTGCCCTTCCCTTCACCTAAAAAAAATTTGTCTACTATCTAGTTAGTGAATATCCCTCTCCCTCCCTCCCCACTCTCGTAACCATCAAAGAATATTTTCTTGTGTTTAAACCTTACCTAGAATTCTTATAATAGTAGTCTCATACAATATTTGTCCCTTTGCAATTGACTAATTTCACTCAGCATAATGCCTTCCAGATTCCTCCATGTTATGAAATGTTTCACAGAGTCTTCATTGTTCTTAATCATTGTGTAGTATCCATTGTGTGAACACACCATAATAAAGAAAAAAGAAACTTTTTGAGGTAACGGTAATATAATCTACATTGAGATTGAAGTAGTGGTTATGCAGTTGTATACCTTTGTCAAAGTTCATCAAAGTCTACACTTAGAATAGATATATTTGATTTTATGTAAATTATTACCTCAAAAATTGTTCTTACCTTATAATTACTGTCTCTTTAGCAGATCATGATTTGATCCCCACATAATTCTTAAACCTTGTTTCACACCAGTGTCTTAGAAACAAAAATATTAACACACTCACTCCTCACTTATCTACATGGTTAGGTTCCAGAGACTCTAGCTTGTTATGTGAAAATGGAGGATTTTTTTTTTTTCTGTTTTCACCCATCCATTTGTCTGCTTTTTTTTTTTTTTTTTTTAATTTAGAAAATAAATGATGATAGAAATCACAGCTAAGGTTTTCTGATTTGCTCATTACTGTGACAAGTCCAGTTACGGATTATTCCTCTGCAGAGAAGGAGGCTTGGAGGAGACAAAACTGGATGAAGCTGGGCTGTGTGACTGGAGAGCTCAAGCTTAACCACTTCACCTTCCTCCTCTGCTGGGTCACATCATCCCTCCAGGAGCTGCCTCCAGGGCTTCACTCCTACCCCTGCAGGGCCTACATTTGTGATACTGGAGCCTGCCTGCCCCCCAGGTCTGGCTTCCTGCAAGGGCAGTGGAAGCCTGGTTAAGCAACCAGCCCCACTGAGATGGAGGCTTCAGGCCCAGTTCGGCTCACTTTGGAATGTCATTAAACTTCTTCCAAATACCCTCTCCCATGTCTCTGTCTTTCCTCCCTTTCCACCCCACAGCAAGTTTGAGCTTCAGGGCTTTAGGCTGCATAGAAGCTGGGAACTCAGGACAGGTGCCCGTGGGCTCAGTGCTGCCTGCATGTCTGCCCGGAGGTCATGGCCATGGAGGAGGCTGGCCCTGTTCAGCAGCTGGACCCAGCACCCCTGCCGGCAGGAGGGAGCGGAGGGTGTGGGGCAGTATGGCCCGCCTTGGAGACCCTCCTAGAAGGAGGGGACGCTCTGCAGCAGTTGCTGCCATGCCGTTTCCTCACTAATCTGCCAAACTGTTGGACTGTGAGTATTTTTTACTATCACCCTATACGTGAGGAATAGGTATATATAACAAGACATAGATATTTGTCTTGATTCTTAGGCTTTATGTTGATCAGGATAATAGGTAAACAACAGAAGTGAATACATTAAGAAAACAAGCTAAATTGATTTACAAATGATAAAGTTACTAGTGAAATAAGAAGAGACCAGATACTTAAGGTGAGAAAATAGGAACGTGATAGTCTAGAGTTCTTATGGAATGTAGAAGGGAAACAGAAAAGATTGCCATCTTATGAGTAACATTCAGGGAAAAAGGTTGGTCAAAAGCACCATTTAATTATTTTACTATGTTATGTAACACATTTGTCCTTTTGGGGCCATTTTGAGAGATTTGGGTAAAGATGGAGCTTACATTAATGTACTTTTTTTTTTTTTTTCTTGATAGGTGTGATCAAGTCCTTGTGTTCTTGTAATGCAATGTCATAATTAGACCAAACACAAGAAAACCCAATTTTATTTGGGTTACAATTTCACACTTTACGCTCCAAGAACACTAAACTGTCTGCATATTTCCAGTTATACCAAGTTATACCTCATTTGGATGTCTTTCTCGTTGTTGTCTTTTTTGCCTGGAATAGTCCTCGTTTCCTATACCTCAGCCATAGTGTTATCTTTCCATTGATTAACACTTAAGATTTATGCATCATTATACATCTCTTCCAGGAAGCCGTTCCTGACTTTTCCATATTTCCCTGTTAGATTTAAGCTAACTTCTTTTGTGAACCCATAGCATTTTGAATATATTACTAATGAACTTACTACATTTTGCTATAATTACATATTACCATGACTATGTTTCTCACTAAACTATGATATTCTTGAGAACAAGTATATATATACTAAAACCAAAACCAAACCCAGTGCCATCGAGTCGATTCTGACTCATAGCGACCCTATAGGACAGAGTGGAACTGCCCCGTAGAGTTTCCAAGGAGCGCCTGACAGATTCGAACTGCCGACCCTTTGGTCAGCAGCCATAGCACTTAACCACTATGCCACCAGGGTTTCCAAGTATATACTTATAGATAGATGATAGATAGATAGACAGACAGACAGATAGATAGATAAAATCTTTCTATCCCCAGTGTTAAGGACAGTACCAGACACTTAATTTAAACAAACAAACAAAAAATCAAACCTGTTGCCGTCAAGTTGATTCCAACTCATAGCAACTCTATAGGACAGAGTAGAACTGTCTCATAGGGTTATCAAGGGGTGGCCGGTAGATCTGAACTGCTGACCTTTTGGTTTGCAGCCTAGCTCTTAACCACTGAGCCACAAATACCAAAAAAAAAAAAAAAAAAACCAAACCCAGTGCCATCAAGTCGATTATGACTCATAGTGACCCTATAGGACAAGAGTTTCCAAGGAGCAGCTGGTGGATTCGAACTGCCGTCCCTTTGGTTAGCAGTCATAGCACTTAACCACTACACCATCAGGGTTTCTGAGCCACAAATAGGTACTCCCTAATTCTTTTTTGAATTATTTTAAAGAATACATAAAAAAAATCCACCGCCATTGAATTGATTCTGACTCATAGTGACCCTACAGGACAGAGTAGAGCTGCCCCATAGAGTTTCCAAGGAATGTCTGGCAGATTCAAACTGCCGACCCTTTGGTTAGCAGCCATAGCACTAAACCACTATGCCACCAGGGTTTCTGAGCCACAAATAGGTACTTGTTAATGATTTTTTGAATTATTTTAAAGAATACATTAAAAAATCTACTGCCATCAAGTTGATTACAACTCATAGTGACCCTAGAGGACAGACTAGAACTGCCCCATGGAGTTTCCAAGGAGTGTCTGGTGGATTCAAACTGCCCACCTCTTGATTAGCAGCCTTAGCACTTAACCACTGCGCGCTACCAGGGTGTCCAGAGTACATAAATGAACGCAGAACTGAAAGAATATTGTTTCCAGCTACAATCTATTTAACCAGTTTAGGCCTTCATTTCCTCCTTTGTAAAAATGTGTATTCTAATCCCTGTATTTTATTTTATTTTGTTTTGTTTTGTCCTGTCCTGTCCACTAACCCATCCTTTTCTATTCTATCTTAGTTTTCTGTCTGCCTTAATGAAGGTTTGGCAAGAAACCATGATCCAAAATAGTAATAGGGGGACAAATAATAGGTTCGAGACAAAGCTCGAACCATCTATATGTCTCAAAAAGTAGGCTTTCCGAGAGTCAGGCAAGATGTTTTCAGCCCACAGCACTAGGAGACCAGGATAGCCGGCAAGCCTGTCCTTCTGCATTGCCTGTGGTCTCTGCTTTCTCTGTGGAGTCCTGCTGGGTATTGGAAGGCCTGGGTTCTCAGGTGTGTAACCCAGCTAGAGGGGGGATCAGAGGCATCTAGGTACATCACACCTTAGGCAGAAGCAGAGGAGCTAGGAATATCAGGACACTCTTAAACTGTGACTCAAAGCTTTATTGCCAAATTGCCTTTGTTCTAACTGCCTTTGTGCTCTCTGGGACAGAAAATCCTGCAGAAAAGGAATGTGGAATGTTGCAAGGAGCTTGGAACTGGGCCAGGAGTAAAAACAATAAAAGAAGGGTCCCTGAGTAGAGGAAAGAATAAAGAGTGGGTTGAGGTACAGCCTGGCCCAGAGATGAAGCTCCAAATGCTAGCTTCTTTATATCTTTCTGTCTGATGTCCCAGAGCTCGCCTCAGCCCCATGATGCTCTGGAAAAAGGCTGGTTTGTTCATGAGCAGTGCTGGCAACATCCTTACCACCCATAGGGGAGACAAACCCTTTCACTGCAGCTGTAATTACTGAATCCAGCTCAATTTGTGCACGGACAAATAAGCACCGGCTTGGTGGAGCAGGAGGAGGCCCCAGATGAAAGCATTTATGGACTGCAGTGGGTGGAGAACAGAGGTGTGCTGAGATTTTGTGAGGAAAAGGAAGAGAATTAGGGAAGCAGACACAGGTAGCTGTGGTTACATCAGTTATTTTGCTGAATATTTCTTTTAGGAAGCAAAATCACCTAGAGTATCATTAAAATCAAACTGTTCCCAGCACCCCAGGGGGGTATCTCTAGCCAGTAAGAGTTTCTGGAGTGGGTAAATTGTTAGTAGTACAAGAAAAAAACAAGGAGAAGAAAAAAACAAAAAGAAAAGGCAGAACAAATTTTAGCGTTTGTCTGCTTTGACTAATGAGTCTCCCCATGTAACCAGCAGTGACATGGAGTGGGGCCTTAAGGCTATGTTTTAGGTGTTCATGGGAGATCAGACTCCCTCGCGATAGCTCAAATCTAGCCCTTGCTTGTGCGTGAGTCAATCACAGCCTCCAGCTGGGATGCCTAGATTCAAAGTGACAATCAACTATTTTTGTTTAATGAGATCAGCCCCCTTAGATCTTACTTACCCTGAGTGGAGGTTTCTTCTCAGAGTCTGGAATGTTTTAAGACTGGAGGGCCCCACTCTAATTAAAATCCTCCAAGCCACAGTGGGTTTCTTCTTCCTTTCCATTCCTCCTCTGGGTCTCATACAAAGAGGGACAGCTAATTACGTGTGGTCACTACATTTAAACTGAGAAGGGAAGTAGTTCCCCCTACTCCCACCACTTCTGGAATCATACTTCAACTTCAGACATAACTGAGCCTGGAATTCCTATGATTTCAAGTGCTCTACGAAAGAAGATGGGAAGAAAAGAGCCTGCCAGAGACAGGGAAATTCAAAATTCTACTGTCCCAGAGAGAAATTCATGAGTCTGAGGTGTTAAGATCACTGGCCCAATTTGTCAAAATTGAACTGTGTGTGTTTAGACAACCCATACGAACCCTTGTGTGTGCATCACTTTATATAGTTAGTGAGTTTTCCAATAAGGCCTAGTGCTGGGGTATGGTCTGCCACACAGCCTTTGTGCTTCCCATCCAGGTTGCCCAAGCAAAGGCCTTGGGTCTAGAACATCTCTGATAAGGAGGCTGGGAATTGGGTCTTTCACTCTTTCCCAGTGTCTTCTCCTTATTGGGGAAGGCTTCACCCTGTTTTGGGCACACAGTAACTTCCTCTGTCTCTTGCACAGGCACAGGCACCATATGGCACCAGGCCAACCCCACGTCTATATCTGTCCCTGATGAGGAGGGAACAGGGTCTCTGGACAAGTGCAGGAGAGTGGTGAACATCTGCCCTGCACTGGCCATACCTGGGGATGATCCTGCTGGCCATGGGAGACCAGTGCCACTGGTAAAGCTGACCTCCTTCTATTTCTATGGGTGTGTTTAGCCATGCACTAATAGAACATGTGTGGGATCTATGTCTTTTGTTGGCAAACTTTAACCCTAGTATGACACCTAGGTTTTGCACAAGGACTGGACTAGTTAGAAAATGAAGAACCTTCCAGATCATGGAACATTCTGATCTAGACATACAGAGGTGGGAGACTCACTATTGTGTGAAAATATGATATATATAAAGCCTCAGCAGTAAGACTACCAGGTATCCAGTACAGTATATAACTTTTAGGGAAAGATGGATTAGGAGCAATGGGGGTGGAAAGGTAAGAAAGCACTTTGGAAATCAGACGACAAGCTTCTGCAGCCTTCTAACCAGGGCTTCCAAATGGTTCATTCAGGGGGATCTTATTAAAACGCAGATTCTGATTCAGTATATCTGGGGTGGAAATGTAAATGGTCAGCAGGAGGTCAAATTGGAATGAACCAGTTACAAGCCCTGCTCCTAACACAGATAAAGCATGAAGTGCCTTCCCCAAACAGCCCTCACTCTGTACATCACAATTCCCTTTCACCACCCAGGTATTGCTTCCTTGATCTGAGAACTGGTCTAGATGGATTCACAGTGTCCTTGTCCTTTTTCTTCTCTGGCATGATATAGGATAAATACATATGCATGCATGCATTCTATCAGTGTTTTTGATCACCTTTGAAATACAAGGCATTGTGCTAGATGCCACAACTGTGCAAGCCTGTGTACCTGTTCGCAAAGGACCTAAGTATAGGGAGGGGAGAGGAATCATTTCTGGCTAGGGTGGAGCATATCACCTTGAGCGAGTATTAGTGAATTCCTTAAGACAAACTATTTGAGCTTCAAGAAGTTCACCCAGAGTAGAGAGAGCTTGATGGGGTAGAGGCTGCGTTTAGGTCACTGATACTGAATCCTCCATGCCTAGCTCATGGTTGCTGTTGTTAGCTTCTGTGGAGTTGGCCCCCAACTCATGGTGACACTATACACAATGGAAGGAAACACTGCCCTGTGATTACTGTCTCATCCCCACGACTGGTTGCAAATTAGACTGTTGTGATCCACAGGGCTTTCATCGGCTGATTTTCGGATGTAAATCACCAAGCCTTTCTTCCTATTCCATCTTAGTGTGAAAGCTGTGCTGAAACTTGCTCAGCATCATGGCAACACACAAGCCTCCACTGATATAGGAGCAGTGGCTGTGAATGAGGTGCACTGGCTGAACATTGAACCCAGGGCTCCCACATGGACAGTGAGAATTCCACCTGTGAACCTCCACTATCTCCTCTAGCTCGAGGTAGGCATGCTTAAGTCCTGCTGGTCACCCAAGTGGGCACTGTGCACTGGGATGTACTGAGGTGGTGGTGATGACCTCCAGATGTTGAGCAAAGCTCAGTATCTGCCTCACACTGATTCTAGGTGATTTAGATACACAACCCCTCAGTAACCCCCCCAGAACTTCCGAACCCTGTCACAGGTCTTCTCCAACCCATGATGGAAACAGTGTTTGACCAAGGACTCCAGGTAGTCCCTGCTGTCTCTTTTACATAGGAAAGAGGAGTTCTTAGAGCTGGCTTGGCACTTCCCATACTATGTTGCAATTTTTTGTTTACCTGTCCCTCTCCTACCTCACTATAAGTTAATAGCAGAGGCTATGTTTCTTTTACCTCAAGTACATCTGCCTTATACATTGCATGGTGAATTTAATCAGAATTACCTTGGTTGTAAGCGACAAAAATTCAATTTAAAATAGCTTAAGCAAGAAAACATGATTTATAGAAAGTTTTACTCTGGGAATGCAAACGTTTCTAAAAACAGATGTACTTGGCTATGAAAAGAAAAGACCAAGGCAGTCAGGTGGACATAGATGGCCCTGCCTGTTAAATCTGTTATCAAGGGTGGTCATCACGGAGTGGGGGAGGAATCAAAGTTCTCTGGGGTTCCTCAACATCTGGCCAGATGAAGGTGTTCAATGTCTAAATTCAAGTACATTATCTCCAGGAGTGGCTGCAGGGTGTTAATAAAGAACCAGGCTGCTTATTATTTTCTACTGAAGCCCAGGATTTTTGTTCAGCAGCAAGAGTCACTGTGGAACCACTGCTGAGGCCAATTAAATCTACAGTGCTTGTAAAGCTGGTCTCAATTTTATCAGTGCCCAACCGATTTCAGTAGCATAATATGATATAGCAATTGCATAGAAAAGGCTTACAACAGGCAGCAGTGCAGCAATGATGCCTTTCCAATTCCAATTTTACTTTTGAGTTAGTTGGGCTTTTCACTTGCTATGATACATGTTAATATCCATTTTTATACTATAATCTAGAAAGTATTGGGATAGATGTTATCAAATTTTATTTTCCCTTACTCCATAAGGGAAGCATATTATTACTAGTCCCTTGCTGTTTTATGGGAGCCTGGGTGGTGCAGTGTTTAAGAGCTTAACCAAAAGGTCAGCAGTTCAAATCCACCAGCTACTCCTTGGAAATCCTTTGGGGGAATTCTACTCTGTCCTATAGGGTCACTACGAGTTGGAATCGACTCAATGGCAACTTTTTTTTTTTAATAGGTGGGAAGATAGGGACAGAGGTTTAGTGACTTGCCAGGTTTACAGTCAGAATGAGTACATCAGAGACTAAATGTTCCTAGTTAAATCGAGACACACGAACATCTTATTTCCAACCTCTCTTACTTGAAACTTTCTTTGCATTTTCTATTGCTCTTGGAATAATGACCAAAGCCTTTAAAGGGCCGTTTGTGATGTGGCACCTGACTGCTTCATCTCCCCTCATTCTCTCTCCTGCTTTCTATGCATTCAAGACACAGTTCTTTGTTTCTTGAAGAACCATGCTTCCTCTCACCTAAAGCACTTGGACATGCTGTTGCCCTCGTCTGGAAGGTGTCTACTGTGCCCAACCCAGCACATACTCATATTCCAACCCTTTTCCCTAACTAACTACTGTTCATCTTCAGATATCAGCTCAAGCATCTCAGAGTGGATCACTCTTTCCTGTTTCCCAGCTTCATAGCGGCTATGACACTTTGAGTTTACACATTCTGGTTATTTGTTTAATGTCTATCTCCCCTGCTACACTGTAAGCTCCCTAAGAGCAGGAACCATTCTATTTTACATACCACTGTTTCTGTATGGAGCTAGGAAATATTATTAATAAATATGTATCAAATAATTGAATGAATACAAAGTAAAAACAAAAAAAGGATTTATAACACATGGCGGGCATCATTGGATGCCTTTCCAATTTTACTTTTGAGTTAGGCTTTTCACTTGTTATGATACATGTTAATTGCCACTCTTATATCTATAATACGTGAAGAAGCTAAGCATTATTTCAAACAAAAGCCTGACGTCCAGCTACTTGGCTTCAGATAGACACACTGTTAGTTGAGGCATGAGGCGTGTGGGTAGTATGAAGCATAGTCACACATCAAGAGCCACACGTCAGCACAATCATTTGTTCTAAGGTGAATTATTTCACCTGGCCCTTAAAAAGGGAACCCTAGAAAATTATTACCCATTTTTTAGTGAGGGCTTTGTCCACTAGGGATAGAGAGAGGGGAGCATTACCAAGACTTTATAAACCCATACTTTCTAGACTTCCAGGGTTAGGTTCCCCATTTGGGGCCCTTGCCAGGGACATCCACCACAATGATGCTGGCTGTCTGCCTCCATTTGCCGGGATAGCTCTCTCTGCCTTCCCCCTGCTCACACAAAAGAACTTCAGCCTCCCAAGGAAGAGATTCTCAAGAATTTATGACTTAATCAACTCATCCAAAAGGAGCATAAATGGGATTAGTTTTAATATTGTTAAGTTGCAAAAATACAGGCATATGTGCATGCCAAAGCGAAAATGTACTCAAGCAAAGGGGGAAAACATATGGGTACCCATATGGTGAAAAGCGCATTGCTAGACCTTCATACACTTCTCATTTACAACAAGAATCAAAGTTAGTGAACATAAATTTGCTTTGCAAAAATGTGAGAGGAACAGCTTGTTTGCTCATAACTGTTCCACTGAGCAAGATATGTATAACCTTGATTTCTCATCTCAGACACCTCTTTCTCACACTCTGGGGATTAATTAGGCTCTAAACACAACTTCAGATTAGAAACATGGATTCTGACTGCCTTGGAGAGGTACAAAGAAGTTGTGGCAGTACTGGATGATACCGTGGGTCAGCTAATAGGCTACTCCTATTATGGCTGGAACTCGTACCTGGGATGGCTTAGAAGAGAAATGAGGTTGGCAGGTCTCAGGGGGTTTATTTTAATAAAGCAGAGGAACAACAGGAACAGCAGACAATGGTGTGAATGTGGATCCCCTTTGGAGACTGTGTTTTTGTTTTGGTGGTAGCTAAAGTGTTGGAAACCCTGGTGGCGTAGTGGTTAAGTGCTACGGCTGCTAACCAAAAGGTCGGCAGTTCGAATCCACCAGGTGCTCCTTGGAAACTCTATGGGGCAGTTCTGTTATGTCCTATAGGGTTGCTATGAGTCAGAATCAACTCAAAGGCAGTGAGTTTTTTTTTTTTTTTCTTTTAAGTGTCTAGGGCATAGGGAGGTGGGTGTGATGCTAGGGAGGGAAATCTAAAAATACGGGTGATGCTTCAGCTATTAAGCACCCTTGGGTGCCCTAGATAACAAGCATAATTTGATAAAAAGCATCATTTATATTGTACCTGTTACAACTTCAAGCCATGGGAAACAACCTTTACTGTATAAAGAGCTCCAGACTTGGAAAAACAGGAACTAGGTCCCTTTCATAGGAGCCTTGGTAGTACAATGGTTAAGCTCTCCACTGCTAACCAAAGGTCAGCTGTTCTAATTTACCACTGGTTCCATGGGAGAAAAGACCTGGCAATCTGCCCTGTAGGAAACCCCACAGGGCAGTTCTACTCTGACATATAGGGCGGATATGTGTTGGAATGAACTCAATGGCACACAGCAACCACATCACCAGTTCCCTTTCATAGATGCACCACTTTAGTTGTCAATGAGTCATTTGGTCATTACTTAACCTTTCCTAGTCTGTTTCTCACCTGTAAAATAGGCAGAATGATTCTTTCTCTGACCTTCTTTCCAATGCTGCTGGGAAACTCACTTTAGGTGACATGGGAAAATGTCTTATAAATAATAAATTTCTATATAAGCATGTTATTAATGCAACACTACAAGTTAATTTTATTTTTATTCCTGTTTCTTATGTTTTTATTTCGAAATAATCATTGATTTATAAGAAGTTGCAAAAATAGAAGAGAGAGAGATTTGATGTATACATCATCACCTCCCAAGTGATGACATTTTATCTAACTAAAGTACACTATCAAAATCAGGAAATTGATACGGGCATAATACAATTAACTAGACTATGGGGCTTAATCGGATTTTACCAATTTTTGAATGCTATCTTTTTTTTCATGTCTTGTATATGTTTCTGTGACATTTTAATACATGTACCAATTCATAAAACTTCCATGGCAATTAAGATTCAGAACTTGATTGCTTTCTTGCTACTCCTTTTCAGACATACCTTCCCTCCCTTTCTCCAGTCACTGCAAACCACTGATCTGTCGCCCATCTTTATAATCTCGCTATTTCAAGAATGTTAAAAAATGGATTCATACAGCATACGACTTTCTGAGATTAGTTTTTTTTTTTTTTTTTACTCAGCATAATGTCCTTAAGATCCTTCAAGTTGTTGTGTGTATCAAGAGCTTATTCCTTTTATTGCTAGGATGTATTCCATTATACAGGTGCACCATAATTTATTTAACCATTCATCCAGTGAAGGGCATTTTGATTAGTTCCCATTTTCTGGTTATTACAAGTAGAATTGCCGTATAATCCCTATTCTTTGGGTGAACCAAAGAGATGCTGAATCACAAGTGGATGATTAATAACTGCCAAGGGATAAGAAACAAAGACAGAGGCTGTATAATAACCAATATTAGTACATTTCTGCCAGAGCTGCTGGGGCAGGTCTGAGAGCATTAAAACCTGCAGAGTGTGTAGAACAGGACTCGGCACATAGTTGCTCTTGTTGTTCGTTATTGTTGAGTCAATTCCAACTCATGGCAATCTCATGTGTGTAGAGTAGAACTGCTTCATAGGCTTTTCTTGGCTGTGACCTTTTGGAAGCAAATCATCAAGCCTGTCTTCTGAGGTGGGAACGAACTGCCAATCTTCTGGGTTGCTAATCCAGCACTTAAGGGTTTGCACCACCCAGGGTCCGCCTGGCACATAGTAGGCACTCACAATGACTGTTATAACCAGTTCCCAGGCTAACTGTAAGGATTCACAGGGTCAATTTAAATAAAAATATGGCACAACTGTAATTTAGAAAGAATTTTTGAGCCTTTAAAATGTGTTCAGCACTATTAAATGGTTTTCATCCATGTTCTCTTTTGAACTTTAAAATAAAATGAAGTTGGCCTAAATAGTCCTGTTTTGCAATTGAGGAAATGAGGGATCATGGAGATGAAGTGTGTTTTCTAAGACCACTCAGCTTGTTAACATAAACAGTTCAGTCCTGATTTCAAGGTGAGATCTGTAAGACTCTGAAGTTCATGTTTTGTCTGAGCTTACAGTACCAGCCAACGGGTGCTGACAGCTACACACACGTGCAGGTTAGCGCTTCTTTTATTTGGAGTGTCAAGGACTTGAACATTTCTCTAAGCCTCTAATCTCTAGAATTTCTAGCATGAAAAATAAGAGCTACAATAGAAACAGTCTTGGACCAGGACATTTCCAACCTCAACATCCAGCAGAGTGAATGAAAGAAAAGACCAAATAGATTCAACTAGATTAGTGTTTTGGATTATGATTTTGCTAGTATTGTCTTTTCACTCTTGAAGCAACCCCACATATCCAGAACAGAGTCAAACATTATTTTCCTCTAAGCAGCTGTCATCAGTGCCTTTCATAGCATTCATGAAAGCTCATGCTTTTTCCTCAGAAAGGATCCTCTCCCACCACTAAGTTCTTATTCAGGGCTAATAAACTTGGTCATATGGATTTGTTCTCATGACAAATTAGAAGCAGAAAATCAGGAAGAAATATGGCTGCTAAAAGGCAGGTATACTTATGTCACAAATAATTGACAATTAATAGCCTGATTGGAGGGAAGGAAGAAAAACAGAGGAACTTTGAAAAATGGATGCAAGAATTTAACCACAGTATTTTAAGGCCATATTCCAACCTATTCAAGTTCCTGAACGCTGAAATACAAGTAATAGATATGTATAATGTTGATGTTACATTTTAGAGAAGAGGTTAAATGACATTCAACATACTCAAGAAAACAGAGGAGAATGTAATACATTTTAAAAATACTTCCATTAAAAATTATTCAAGTCGATGCTAAGGCAATCAGATTTGGTTACCTGGAAAATTCACTTCTGTGAAATAACTCATTCACTTGTTCCCCGAGGTATTACAATTCATGAGTAGATTGTACAAGCAGCTCACTCACAGGTGAAATGCTGTCAGCTTAAAATCTCAGTGGACAGTAAACAGAAAAGAAGACTTTATTATTTGCCTCAAACACCTGGCCTTTCCCGGTATGTCACTGGAAATGGGGTCAGATGTGCAAGGCATTACACTTGTTTTCTATGGGCTCAGAAGCGGTAAAGACAGCCCTTCCTTTAGTCTATACCTTCCTTCTTCTACCTCCTTCTTTACAACTTTGTTTTCACATTACTCATGTGCCTGGAACAGTCTCCCACTTAATACTAGTCTGGCTGCCTTTCTCTTGCCTTCAGGAAGGGGAAAGAAAACTCTTACAATCTACTTGTTTCACAATGTGTTTCCGACAAACTGTGCCTTGTTTGTTTTGGAACCTGCCCACACTTTTCAGTAGAAAATTCGTTGAGGCAGTGGCCTGCGATTTCATGATTATCTTAGTTTTTAAACTGTAGATCACTCAGTATAGGTGTCTAGAAGTGTTAAGGCTGTTAAAAAGTACATCTAGCAGATCCACATGAATGTGCATTTTTTGAAAAAGTTATTATTTGCTATTCACAAAATTAAATATTGTTTTTTATGTCTAAAGTTAAAGAAGAAGTACATGACTGTTATGGAACTGTTATGGATTAAATTATGTCCCCCCAAAATATGTGTTGTAAATCCTAACCCCTAAACCTGTGATTATAATCCCATTTGGGAATGAGTTTTCTTTGTCCTGTTAATGGGCAGGATTATTGTAGGGTGTACCTTGAGTCAATCTCTTTTAGCAAATGAGAGAGAGAGACAGAGAACAGAGAAAGAAAGAGAGGGAGAGAGAGGGGGGAGTAAAATAGATGCAGGGATAAGTGAAATCTCCAAGGAACTAGGAAGCAGAAGCTGAAGAGATTAGGACTTTCCTTCAGAGAGAGAGAGAAAGACAGCACTCTGAATTCAGATTTCTGAAAGCCTTCTAAACTGTGAGAAACTAAATTTCTGTTTCTTAAAGCCATCCACTTGTAGTATTTTTGTTATAGCAGCACTAGATGACTAAGACTATGACCAAATACTCAGCAGTTTGCATGTCACTGCCAAATCCTAAACATATGTTTATATAACACTTTCTTTGAGATGTTCACACTTAATAATCAGGATCCTGTGAAGTTTCCAGCTTTCCTCAGAAATGAGCAGATGTCCGCTGAGGATGTTTAGTTTCCTGGAATTCAGGACCATCTTATCAATATGGTAAAGGACATGGGCAGTGAGGAGGTCTCCAGCTGCAAACCCAATCTGGAGACCAGAAAAGCTGGAGGTGTCTAGATCAACATCTGGAATCCTAGTGGTTCTTGAAGCCATTCAATATATCTTCATAAGGAGGACTAGGTTTTGTTTTAAAAGAAAATGAATCTGAAACACAAAGCTACTTCTGAGGGGCTACCCTCCCAAGAAGTGACACTACTGTGACAAATGACTTTGCCATCTCTGCATATTGGCTCAGCTGCTTAAGTGTCAGGCTACATCAATTGTCTAAAGTAAAACATCCAAGGGGCTAGACCAAAAGGGTTGGTTATATTTTCTTGACTAGCATTCTTGAATTTTCTTTGCAAATGGGAAACAAATGTTTCTCTGTTTTCTAGAACTCTGGAATGCACTTCTTATAAAAATGTCTAATAATAAAAAAAGACTTTTCTTCTACCTTCCTCCCACTCCCATCCAAAAACCTCACAGAGAAATAACTATGAACAGTTCGATGTACATATTTTTAGACCTGTCTTATGCATATATAAACACATACCTGTTTATAAGGTTATTCATAAGGTTTTCACTGGCTAATGCTTTTCAGAAGTAGACTGCTGGGTCCCTCTTCCAAGATGGTTGTCAGAGGAGACTCTGAAACTAGCTCTCAAATGTTGAGCAGCTAAAGCAAAAGGAAGAATTGATGAAGTAAAAGAACTGAAGATTTCAAAGGGCATCTCAAGAAAACAAAGTAAAGTATTATAATGACATGCACAAAGAGCTGGAGATGGAAAACCAAAAGGGAAGAACACGCTTGGCACTTCTTAAGCTGAAAGAACTGAAGAAAAAATTCAAGCATCGAGTTGCAATAGTGAAGGATTCTATGAGGAAAATATTAAATAACACAGGAAGCATCAAAAGAAGACAGAAGGAATACACAGAGTCATTATACCAAAAAGAATTAGTTAATGTTCAACCATTTCAAGAGGTAGGATATGATCAGGAACTGATGGTACTGAAGGAAGAAGTCCAAGCTGCTCTGAAGGCATTGGCGAAAAACAAGGCTCCAGGAATTGATGGAATAGCAACTGAGATGTTTCAACAAACAGATACAGCTCTGGAGGTGCTCACTCATCTATGCCAAGAAATATGGAAGACAGCCTCCTGGTCAACTGACTGGAAGAGATCCATATTTATGCCTATTCCCAAGACAGGTGATCCAACCAAATGTGGAAATCATAGAACAATATCATTAATATCACACGCAAGCAAAATTTTCCTGAAGATCATTAAAAAATCGCTGCAGCAGTATATTGACAAGGAACTGCCAGAAATTCAGGCCGATTTCAGAAGAGGACGTGGGACCAGGGATATCATTGCTGATGTCAGATGGATCCTGGCTGAAGGCAGAGAATAACAGGAGGATGTTTACCTGTGTTTTATTGACTATGCAAAGGCACTCAACTGTGTGGATCATAATAAATTATGGATAACATTGTGAAGGATGGGAATTCCAGAACACTTAATTGTGCTCCTCAGGAACCTTTACATAGATCAAGAGGCAGTTGTTCGGACAGAACAAGGGGATACTGATTGGTTTAAAGTCAGGAAAGGTGTGTGTCAGGGTTGTATTCTTTCACCATACCTATTCAATCTGTAAGCTGAGCGAATAATCCAAGAAGCTGGACTACAGGAAGAAGAACGGGGCATCAGGATTGGAGGAAGACTCATTAAAACCTGTGTTATGCAGATGACACAACCTTGCTCACTGAAAGTGAAAAGGACTTGAAGCACTTGCTAATGAAGATCAAAGACCACAGTCTTCAGTATGGATTGCACCTCAACATAAAGAAAGCAAAAATCCTCAGAACTGGACCAATGAGCAACGTCATGATAAATGGAGAAAAGATTGAGGCTATCGAGGATTTCATGTTATTGGATCCACAATCAACAGCCATGGAAGCAGCAGTCAAGAAATCAAAAGACTCATTGCATTGGGTAAATCTGCTGCAAAGGAGCTCTTTAAAAATTTGAAGAGCAAAGATGTCACCTTGAAGACTAAGGGGCGCCTGACCCAAGCCATGGTATTTTTATTTGCATCATATGCATGTGAAAGCTGGACAATGAATAAGGAAGACTGAAACAGAATTGATGCTTTTGAATTGTGATGTTGGTGAAGAATACTAAATATACCATGGACTGCCAAAAGAACAAACAAATCTGTCTTAGAAGAAGTACAACCAGAATGCTCCTTAGAAGCAAGGATGACGAGACTGCGTCTTACATACTTTGGACATGTTATCAGGAGGGATTAGTCCCTGGAGAAGGACATCATGCTTTGCAAAGTACAGGGTCGGCGGAAAAGAGGAGGACCCTCAACGAGGTGGATTGACACAGTGGCTGCAGCAATGAGCTCAAGCATAGTAACGATCGTGAGGAAGGCGCAGCACTGGGCAGTGTTTTGTTCTGTTGTGCATAGGGTTGCTATGAGTAGGAACCGACTCGACGGCACCTAACAACAACAACCTGTTTATATTTATAATATACGTGTCATCTTGCACTTCATACTATTTAGTAATCTACTTTTCATTTTAAAATAAAAATACTTTGTGAACATCTTTCTACATCAATGATATTGACCTACCCCATCTTTTCTGAGTGCTAGATAATATTCTACGTCACGAATGTATTATAATGTATTATAGCTTCAGTAGTAACCCTATCCTCCTTTCAGTTAGACATGAACATTGGCATTCCTTCAACATCCCCTGCTCCCCCCTATTTAGTTTTTAGATATGCATTATTGCTTTTTAAATATATCAATACTTATTTAACCTAACAGTAAATTTTACAAATTTTTGTGTTGTTGATTACTATTGCCTCTTCCATCTAATTTATTTTGTGTCTCCTATTTTTTTTCTTTTTCAAAGAATATCTGCTATATGTCTATACTTGCCGTTGTTATGTGCTGTCTCTTTTTGAGCCTCACAATCCTATTATTTGGTCCTAGTACTAGAGAGCTTAATTTGATATGTAATTCTAAGTTCAAAGTTATTATCTTCTCAGAAACTAAAAATTATTGTCCCATTATGTTTTCGCATTCAGTATTGGTGATGAGAAATCTGATGTCATTCTCTTTTCATTTATCGAATGTTCTTCTTTTTATTTTTGGCTCCCCCCCAATACCTCATAGAATTTTCTCATTATCATTGGAGTTCTAAAATCACACTCCCAGGGACAAATTAACCAGTAAGCAAGGTGAGCATAGGCTTACAGTAAGCAAGGTACTTAAGGGTTTAATTGTGTTTTTACTTACTTATCTGTAGTGCACAGTTCCACATGGGTTTCACCACATCTTTGAAAAGCAGGAGAAATTAAGCACTACACATTAGTGAGTAAGCACAAGTAAACCCATGAACACCTTGCTTATTGGGTTATCCGTAGCTGTGCACTACCCAGCATAAAGGAATAAAGACAAACAATGTAAATAGCCTAAGCTGCATTCATGCCTTTCTCCCTTTCTGAGAAAACATCGATTATTCTCTCTTTGAATTAGCTCACTTTCACCAATCACTATTGATTGAATGGAAACCCTGGTGGTGTAGTGGTTAAAAGCTACGGCTGCTAACCAAAAGGTTGGGAGTTTGAATCCACCAGGTGCTCCTTGGAAACTCTATCAGGCAGTTCTACTCTGTCCTATATGGTCGCTATGAGTCAGAATCAACTCAACAGCAATGGGTTTGTTGATAGAATATGAATGTGCATATATTGAAGTTTTTAGATCCATTCTTCAGGTCTCTGAAATTTAACTCTTTTGTCCTCTTTTCCTACAGAGCTGTGCTCTGGGAAAACCCCTCCAGGCCACTGATCTACTTTTCAGCTATTATTATTATTCAGCTATTGAATATTTGTTGTTGCTAGGTAATATTGAGTCAATTTTTGACTCACAGCAAGCCCATGTGACAGAGTAGAATTGCCCCATAGGGTTTTCTAGTCTGTAATCTTTGCGGGAGCAGATGATTAGGTCATTCTCCCACAGAGCTGCTGGGTGTGTTCAAACCACCAACTTTTTTGTTAGCAGTCTTAGGAATCAAGTGCTTAACCATTGTACCACCAGGACTATTGAGTATTAAAAAAAAAAAGTTGCTGTTGAGTCAATCCCAACTCACAGTGACCCTATAGGACAGAGTACAACTGCCCTATAGGGTTTCCAAGGAGCAGCTGGTGGATTCAAACTGCTGACCTTTTGATTAGCAGCTGTGCTCTTGACCACTGTGCCACCATTGAGCATAAGTATGTCTCATTTTTCAAGAATTACATTTTATATTTCCATTATTTCCCATTAGATTACTTTTTTGAAAAATAAATTATATGGTACCTCTCTGACAGTATTAATTACATTTATTCTAAAGTTTTGATCTCCCTGGTCTATTATCCTTTATCCTTAGGTGAAAGGGCTTCACTTGGATCAATTTAGCACCTTTATGGTATTGGGTTTCCTCAAATATGCAATGATTCTAGATTTTGCACATCTTTTAATTTGAGATTCTCTGTCAGAATATGTCCGGGTAGTTAGTGGGAAGGGTAGAATGTGTTGCTTAGGTGTAGGGGTGCCGATTTAACAAAATGAACTACTGAGCACCAGTTAAAGTTAAATTTGAGTTAAACAATAATTTGTTTTTAGTACAATCTGTCCTGTGTAGTATTTGGGACATACCTATACTAAATATATTAATAAAGTTAATTAAATACTTGTTGTTTACCTGAAATTCAAATTTAACTCCGTGTCTTTTATTTTAACTTGCTAAATCTGGCAATTCTACTTTGGTGTATAATCCCCCAGCCTATTTTACTTATGAATAGGGAAAGAATGACTGGACTAGTCTTTTATGACAGGATATTTTCCTTCAGTTCACCTTGGGCACAATCTGGTCTCTGACTGCTGTTGCTACCTGGGGGACTGACCGGGGGCAAGGGTCAGATCTAACTTCCTGGCTGCTTAACTCTTGTCATTTATGCCTAAAACCAGCGGTGTGCTGGAGCAGCTCCTACAGGCTCTTGAGAGTCAACTATTGGCATCTCTTCCCAACTCCACATTCAGCTACCTCTAGTTGGTAACATGTGTCTCAGGAAAAGACAACTTTCAGTGTAGTCAGTGAGGTAGAGGCATACTATGCTGGCCATGCTATCTAATTTTAATCTGGATTTCTAGACTAACAGCTATGTTTTTTGACAAAAACATGTTTTTTCTCAGTGATCAAAACCAGGATGTGAAATCATATGTCCTGAGGGGTCTTAACCAAATGACCATCCCCTCAAAACACCCGAACTCAGGAACAGTGCTGTCTGGTGCCATTGCCAACAAGATATTTTTGGAAGCTAGACAAAGAAAACACATGTAAGCTTCTTGTGACCATGATGTAAGCATCCTGTGAAACAATTTGTAATCAGTAACTATACTATTAACAATCAGTAACCAATCAGAGAGTGATTATTACAACATTCATTGATTTTTCCATAATTGCCTTCCTTATATTTTGTTTCCTCTTTTTACCCTGTAAGAATACTTGCATAACGAAACTGCCCCAGGATGACCTTGCTCCATTTTCAATGGGGTAAGTGAGGCATTGGAGAAAAACAAGCCTTCAGGAACTGATGGAATACCACTTGAGATGTTTCAACAAACTGATGCAGTGCTGGAAGTGCTTACTCATCTATGCCAAGAAATTTGGCAGACAACTACCTGGCCAACTGACTGGAAGAGATCCATATTTATACCTATTCCCAAGAAAAGTGATCCAACCAAATGCAGAAATTATCAAACAATATCACTAATATCACATCCAAGCAAAATTTTGCTGAAGACCATTCAAAACTGGCTGCAGCAGTATATCAACAGGGAACTGCCAGAAATTCAAGCCCAATTCAGAAGAGGACGTGGAACCAGGGATATCATTGCTGATGTCAGATGGATCCTGGCTGAAAGCAGAAAATACCAGAAGGATGTTTACCTGTGTTTTATTGACTATACTAAGGCATTTGACTATGTGAATCATAACAAATTACAGATAACATTGTGAAGAATGGGAAATCCAGAACACTTAAACGTGTACATGAGGAATCTGTACGTGAATCAAGAGGCAGTCATTAGAACAGAACAAGGGGATACTGAGTGGTTTAAAGCCAGGAAATGTGTGCATCATGATTGTATCCTTTCACCATACCTATTCAATCTGTATTCTGAGCAAATAATCTGACAGCTTGGACAATATGAAGAAGAATGAGGCATGAGGATTGGAGGAAGACTCATTAACAACCTGTGTTATGAAGATGACACAGCCTGCTCCCTGAAAGTGAAGAGGACTTGAAGCACTTACTGATGAAGATCAAAGACCACAGCCTTCAGTACAGATTACATCTCAACATAAAGAAAACAAAAATCCTCACAAATAGACCAATAAGTCATGATAAACAGAGAAAAATTGAGATTGTAAAGGATTTCATTTTACTTAGACCCACAATCAGCATCCAAGAAAACAGCAGTCAAGGAATCAAAAGATGCATTGCATTGGGCAAATCTGCTGCAAAAGACCTCTTTAAAGTATTGAAAAGCAAAGATGTCACCTTGAAGACTAAGGTCTGCCTGACCGAAGTCATAGTGTTCCAATCGCCTACTATTCATGTGAAAGCTGGACAATGAATAAGGAAGAAGAAGAATTGACATCTTTGAATTGTGGTGTTGGTGAAGAATAGTGAACATACCACGGACAGCCAGAAGAACAAACAAATCTGTCTTGGAAGAAGTACAACCGGAATGCTCCTTAGAAGCAAGGATAGCGGGACTATGTCTCACGTACTTTTGATGTTTATCAGGAGGGATCAGTCCCTGGAGAAGGACATCATGCTTGGGAAAGTAGGGGGTCAGTGAAAAAGAGATGGATTGACACAGTGGCTCCAAAAATGGGCTAAAGCATAGCAACAATTGTGAGAATGGTGCAGGACTGCGCAGTGTTTCATGCTGTTGTGCATAGGGTCACTATGAGCTGTAACCGACTCAATGGCACCTAATACCAACAAAAGTAGTTCCCCAATTGCAATTTTTTTTAAACCCTTGAGAAACCTCTCTGTTTTAACTTGAAACAGAGTTCAAATTTTTCTCTACAGCACATGAAAACAGCCACGGTGGGAATATTTACAGCATGGAAAGCTCCAGACCCCAGTCTTCCTGAGAGAACCAGTTATAAACATTTTCCAGTGCACCACTACCTGAAACCTTACTCTTTAAGCCACCCATCATTCCAAATGTAGAACATACTCCTGTATTTTGAGCTACAATTTCCTTTAATTGCACCTACTTTCTTCTTAACATTTCAGAGACTCCTTATAGTTTCTAATCTGTGAAATTTAACATTATTGTTCTCTAGTGCCTTTACCTCTTTTCTATAAATTCTAGGGATTGGCAGCATGTTCTCAGTCTGTCAAAGTAAAGATCATAGTAATCTTTAATACTTATGCTTATTAAAATACTTCTTTCTGAATGAAAACTTATTTCTTTATTCCTGATATATAGATCCTTCAATTTAAACAGTATCTTTTAAAAATTTCATCAACATTTGGGAGAACTCCAAACACACCTGTTCAATTAACAAGTCCTCCAATGTAATCGTATTGGCATTTCAAAATATATATCATTGTCCCTTTTATTTCTAATTCTTTTGTGCTGAACTTCTCAGTACATTGTTCTAAAAATGCTGTTTGATGTCCAAGTTTTACTTGCGGCTCTTCTCAACCTTAGAAACAACTTCCTCAAGCCTCCCAACCTCCATGAGAGTGGGAGCTTTATTGTACTATGTATTGGTAGCCACACTGCAGATGTAAATTTTAAAATTGCAAACCATCCAGATTCTAATGCTTTTCAAACTTGACAAACAATGCTCTGAGTTTAAATACTTAAATGTCACTGAGAGGGGAAAAAAATAAAAAGGCAACAGGAGAAATGAAAGAACAAAGGGAAAGCCAAGGCTGTAGGAAAACAAAAGGCAATCTGAGAGCAGAGTACACCCTGCGAGATTTAAAAAAGAGAGGCATGGTTTAAATTTAGAATTTTCCAGGCTTTTCTGAGACTGACTTTCAACTACTACATTACGTAAACATTCGGGAATATGGATGAATCTCCCTTATTTTAAGACGGAAATCTTACTAGTGAACCGTTATAAAGAATCGCTTCAAAACATACACAGTCAAAACGCCTCTCAAAAGAGTTCTAGGCTTAGAAAACTATGTATTTAGGATCAAATCAGTACATTCCAGGGTTGGAAGCATTTATAAAAACATCTGACTTTACCAAATATATAGAATTTGACATGTTTTAGTATATAATATAAATCCAGAATTCCCCCTGACTTTAGACGAAATCCCCACAGAGGCCTGTGTCTTTGAGTACACACACTATTGCTGTTTATATTAAAATTGTGCTTCGTGATGTCCTTTATGTATACTTTAATATTCTTGTTAATATGCCTTTATAATACTGACATTTTGGATTTCAATATCTGAGGTCTTTATACAAAGAATGTTAAGCAGGTTTATTAGCTTTATCTTTGCTTGCGATAATTAAAGAAACCTTAAATGATATCCCTAGGAACAAATAAATCCAGTCTCTTATTTGGTAAGCTCTGTAATCCACTCAATGGCAATGGGTTTGTTTGGTTTTTTTTCTGGCTCACATCATAAGGAGTTCTGGTAGCACAGTGGTTAAAACACTTGGCTGCTGAGCAGGACGTTCTAACCCATCAGCTGCTCTGTGGGAGAAAGATGTGGCAATCTGCTTCCTTAAAGACGACAGCCTTGGAAACACCATGGGGCAGTTCTGCTCTGTCCTGTAGGAATATTAAGAGTCGGAATAGACTTGATGGCAACCGGGTAACGGGGCTCACATCATTGACATTTTAACTTACGGGGATATTTTCAGATCAGTTATTTCCTACAACTGTGTATATTTTTTTCAAAATTTATTGAGGTTTAATTTACATATAAAAAATGCACCCATTTTTTATTGTACATTTGGTTAGTTTTGACCAAATTAAACACAAAATTAACTATTACTGCGATCAAGACACAGAACATTTCTATCACCCCAAAAAGTTCCCTTGTGTCTCTTTGCAGTCAATTCCCCCAAGTCCCTGCCCTAGGTACTGTCGAGTTGACTTGAGTCACTAGTAGACTACTTTGCCCTTTGTAGAATTTCATATAAATAAAATCATACTGGGATGATTTTGCCTTTTTGTGTATAGCTTCTTTTCCTCAGTAACATGTTTTTGAGATCACCCATTTTGTTAAGTATCAGTAGTTTGCTCCTTTTAATTGACGAACAGTAAGTACTCTGCTGTTTAAATATACCGAATTTATTCACCCGTTGATGGACGTTTGGTTATTTCTACTTTGGAGCTATTATGAACAAAGCTGCTACTGAGACAGGGACAGAAGGGTGGACAGCCTTAAGACCGGAAGAACTGGCCCATTGATCTGGGACTGTATCCCGGGGGTGGTGTTACAAGATAACCCACACATGCAGCCCAGTAGGCACAAAGTTTTGCATATTTCTCATGTAAGTTGTTTTTCAGGACTCGATTGTAAGGGGTGGTGTCACAAGATAACCCACGTCCTGGACCCTGATGCATGGAGTTCTACATATCTTCCCTGCAAGCTGTTCCCCAAAGATGAACAGAGTTAGCCGATCTCTGGGGCATGCACAGTGAAAATGGATGCGACCTTACAGTCATGTCAACCTGCCACTGAGACTGCGAAGTGGTGAAGTGACATTGCCCAAACTGACCCCACCTTGGTTTCCAGATGTGCACGCACCTAATTTCTTTAACCCTGCCATTTCCCAGAAAGCCCCGCCTTTTCCCCCCAAAGCAATGAATAAAACATAAGATCCTTTCCACCTAAAACTCCTTATAAACTCCAGGAAAACTTCCGTTCAAGGAGAGGCTGGAGGCTAGCGTAGGTGGAAGCCCCTCTCTATCTCTCCCTCGTGAGCCTCTGCTTTCTTTCTGTCACTAATAAACCTTTGTTCATATGGAACCTCCGAGCTTCTCCTGGTCATTCTTGGTCAGTAGAAGGCAAGAACTTAGGCAGGACTTGGTCACAAGGCGGGAACCCTTGTCCTGCAACACTATGAATATTTGCATACAATGTTCTTTTATGGATGTGTTTTCATTTATCTGTGGTAAATACCTAGAAATACAATTGCTGGATCATATGTTTAGCTGTAAGTTTAACTTTTTAAGGAAGTGTCAAACTGTTTTCTACCAAAGTGCTTTTAACATTTTACAGTCCCTTCATTAACGTACATCCTCGCCAATTGACATTGTCGGTCTTTTTGATTTTAGCCCTTGTAATGGTTGTGTAATGGTATCTCATGGTGGCTTCATTTTCTTTTTTCTCATAAATACAGATATTCAGAATCTTTTCATGTGTTTGTTTTCCAATCATATATCTTCTTTTATGAGTTATCTGTTCAAATATTTTGTTTATTTTGAAGTGGGTTGTTTGTCTCAGAATAGTGTTGTAAGAATTCTTTATACAGCCTAGATACAAACTATTTGTCAATTATACATATGGCAAATGTTTTCTCTAAGTCTGTGGCCTGAATTTTTACTTATTCTTACTAGCATGTTTAATTTTGATGAAGTCCAATTTATTTATTTTTACCTTTTATAGGTAGGGATTTTCCCCTACCTCAAGATTACTGGTTTACTTCTAAATTTTCTTTTAGATATGCATTATTTTTATATCACACACAAGCACACTCTATACATTCTCATGTTTGAATTTTCTAATGCCTGAAGAGTACTACTTGTTCCTTGTATAATTTCTAGAATTAATTGCAGATTCTTACAATAGTGTAAACATAGCAAAAGCGCCCATCTTTTCAAGTTCAACCTTGACTAAGTTTTAGTTCTAAAGGAATAAGGTCCACTGCCCTTTTGATTCCCTTCCTGTCAATTTGGAGATGAGCATAATGTTTCAATACCAGCCATTGAGTGTCCAGACCAGGTAAGCCCAGATGTATTTAGCCATTGCCATCTTCCCTCTTCCACTCTGGTTGAACTATTTATGTGCAGATCAAAGAGATGTGGATCTGGGCAAATGCCCTGTAAGTAATAAAGCAAGAAGATCCTTTTTGTCCTGATGTACGTTAACTCCAAAGTTCTCAATGGACATTCTGGTGTTCTAGCACCCTGCTTCAAGGAATGCCAAGCCACCAGCTGACACACCCATCTCCACCTTGAGAAACTAGTATCTTCATTGGAAGGTACCCTCATGGAAATTCTGTTCTTCATAAATGTGAAAGTAAAAGTGTTCTAAAAGTCAGGAAATGGACTGAGAAAGTAAATTTTCTCTATAAATTCTTCTTTTGGACTGGAACACTTAGTTACTGAAACATTACCTGTTTGGTTTTATTTTACAGTCTCACAGCTCAACCTTTTTGTTTTTTTCCTGATTCTTCAAGTTCCATAGTACAACAGAACCATGTCTTTAACATGCTAACTCTGAAAACCTAATACAGGTAAATACCTTACCCTTGACTGACAGGTGTCTCCATGTCACAGTTGGCTCAGGTCGACCAATAGCAAGACACAATAGGGTCACACTGCTTCCCTCGTTCACGGTGATGTCTGAGGATATATTCATGATCTGTGGAGGAACTGTAAAAAAGGAGAAAAGAAACATCTGAGAATTATTCTTGGCACTTAAAAAGAGGTTTAAGCCTATAGAAATTTCTATAGCATTTTTTATGGTGAATAGTATTCTTAGTAATACTTTTCTTTGGCTTGATTTGCCAAAAATGTAGACACAGACATTTACATGTTCTTGTAGAAGAAGAGGAGCCCGGGTGGCACAGTGGTTCAGAGCTTGCCTGCTAACCAAAATGGCAGCGGTTGGAATCCACCAGCTGCTCCTTGGAAACCCTATGAGGCAGTTCTACTCTGTTCTATAGGGTCGCTATGAGTCAGAATCGGATGGCAATGGGAAATGAGGAAACCATTTCACAGATGAGACGATAGTAGTACCTTAACTCAGGATATTATGAAGTCTAAATGAAATAATGTAAGAAAAGGCTTAGGAGAGTGCCTAATATAAAGTGAGCACTTACTAAACATTACCTACTAAGATGATAATGATAATTGTGATGGTTAAGATTGTGTGTCAACTTGGCTGGGCCATGATTCTCAGTGTTTTGGCAGTTGTATAAAGTTGTGATCACTTTCCTGTTGAAATCTGATATGTGATCACCCCCATGATGGAATCTGATGAGTGGTACCCGCTGGGGTGGGGCCTGTGGTGGCTCACCACCCCCTCAGCCTTCATCTCTCTGCCTTCCGTTGCCTAAATCTTTCCTGCTCACCTTGCAAATGTTGTTGGCTTGTTCTGGATCCAGCAACTATCTCTTGTCTGACCTCTGGTTCTTGGGACTTGAGCTAGCAGCGTACCTGTCCATCGTGAGATTTGCTGGTCGTCACAGCCTGTGAGCAAAAGTCCTGCTCCCTGACCTGCCTATCTTGGCTTCGCCAGCCCCTACAGCTAAGTGACTCAGGAGAAACCTTGCAGTCTTGCCTACTGACCTTGGGAATTCCTCGACCATCACAACCTGGGAGCAGGATCCCTGCTCTCCAACGTGCTCATCTTGGGTTCACCAGCTTCTGTGGCTCCGTGAATTGGGAAAGGACTCTACCCTGATCCAAGAACTTGGGATGTCCCAACTCCTACAATTGCATGAGCTGTTTCCTTAATATAAATCTCTCTCTGTATGTTTATATGCATTACTGGTTTTGCTTCTCCAGAGAACCCAGCTTAAGACAGTGATGATGACAACAGAAACAACACATCTTTCACAGTAGACTGTGTCTTCTCATGGGCAATGACCAGGTTCAATTATCTTTAATTCTCCAAAGCCTAATGTGATACCTGGTCTTGTTGTCCCACCATGTGCTACCTCCAGGCCCTGACATTCGATACACCTTAAAGTTCAATATTGGAAAATACCTAGAGTTCTTCCCAATACTTACTACTCATTGCTATTGTTCTGATTTAGTTTCTTACCAATTTTCACATGGGCAACTGCATAGCCTCTCAGCTGGTCTCTTTACATTTTTAGTTCCTTCCCACCTCTCCTCTATAGGTGGACAGAGTGATCCTTTTAGGTAATAGTCTAATCAAACTACTGCCCTGTTTACTCTTTTAGTTCAACATGGCCTCCAGGGTTTAACATACAAACACTCCTGCATGTCCTAAACCCTCTGTAGTATAGCCCCCATCATAGTTATCTAGTGCTGCCATAACAGAACTACCACAAGTTGGGGGCTTTAACAAACAGAAATTTATTTTCTTACAGTTTAGGAAGCTAGAGGTCCAAATTCAGGGATGCAAATCTAAAGGAAGGTTTTCTGTTTCTGGCAGCTCTGGGGGAAAGTCCTTGTCTTTTTTCAGCTTTTGTTCCTCAGTACCTTGTTGATCATCAGGTAACACGTCTCTTCTGTTCTGGTTGTGCTTCCATCTCTGTGCCTAATCTGCTCTTTTAATATCACAAAGACGATTGGCTTAAAACACACCTTACACTGATATGGCCTCATTAACATAATAAAAAGTCCTATTCCCAAGTGGGATTGCATTCACATGTGTACACATTTTTGGGAACACAATTCAATCCATAACACCCCTAAACCCACTTTTGAGCCTCATCTCCAGGCGTACTCCCCACCCCCCCCACAGCACATCATAGACACTGGACCAATTGCTCCACCTGAATGTGTCAAAAGCATAAGCCTTTCCATAGCTTTGTTTCTCTTCATCTTCCCTAGAGTCTCTACCTGAAAAGAAATGACTCAAAGGCTACCTCCCCTCTGTAGTTAGCCCAAACCTCTCCCCAAATCCTGAAGGTAGCCTCAACCATCTCCCACAATGCATTTTGTCCAAATCTGCCTCAGGGAGGGGACTGAGCATGTTGCATTGCAGTTGATCACTTTATACTCATCTCTTTAGCTAGAGAGTGAGGTACTTGAGGATAAGGATGGAATTGTATACATCTCTATTTCCTCAGTGTAGAGCACAGAGGCTGGCAAGAGTCTATGCTTCATTTCACTTTGGAAGGAAGACCCAACAAACAGATTGAACAAATCCGAAAAACTAAGGGAGGCAAGACTGCTCAAATGGAAGGCTTCAGATACCTACAGTTTCTTCCCAATTTTCTTTCAGATGCTCAAAACAAAAGGAAAATTCACATGTGCAAATAATCTAAATGTCCATCAACAGATGAATGGATAGACAGAATGTGGTACATACAAGTAATGGAATATGACTTGGCTGTAAAGAGAATGAAGTCCTGATACATGCTACAACATGGATGAACCTTGAAAACATTATGCTGAGTGAAATAAGTCAATCACAAAAGGACAGATATTGTACGATCTTACTTATATGAAATATGTAGAACAGGCAAATGTATAGAGATCAAAGTTTATTGGTGGTTGCCAGGGGTGGGAGGGAGGGGATGGGGGAGCTATTGTTTGGGAAGCAGTGAGTTTCTGTTTATAGTGATGGAAAATTTGGCAGCCATTAAGAGTATTGATTGCACAACATAATTAAGGTAATTGATACCGCTAAACTGTACATCTGAAAAATGTTAGCAAAATGTTGGCAAAAGATGTGTTACATATATTTTTACAACAATAATTTTAAAAAAGAGTCACAGAGGGAGATGGCACCAGACCTACAGTTATGCTGATCTATTGTTACTGCCAGTTTCATTATGAATTATTAATTATCAAGCAGGTAGAGCTCCAATAGACTCCAAACCACCCAGAGTACATGGCAAAGGAGAATTATGGCTGTGGCCTGCATGCAACAACAGTACAGCTTGGAGTTTTATGCTGTCGAGCCCTTAGAGGTAACTCTTCTCAAGGAGAAGCCATAAGGAACAAGAAGAACATTTGAGCTCTTAAGGGGATCAACATTAACAAATAAATAAAAATTACCTGCTTATAAATCTGTCATATTGTAGATTATTTCTGCATTAGGGTCTGTCCTGAAATTTCGGTGCACATATTTTACTCAAATACACTCTGAGAAAAAAACAGCATACCCTGTAACTACTCTGCACTCTCTTGAGAAAACCACACTACCTGTTTTTCAGCATTTTCTAGCTCGTTAAAAAATAGTTCTGGGTTTAGAAATGTCAATATTTTTCTCTCTTCTGTAAAGCAACAACTTCAGTGCACCTTCTAAAATATTCTCAAAATACTGTCTGCGTTAGCTGGATGTGCTGTGCCTTCTGAAGTGTTCTTTCTTTAGAGCCCAGAGCCTCCCTGGTAGTGAGACAGACAACCTGAGGAGGCAGTGAGGTGAGAACAGTGCAGCACTGATGTCCCCAGACGGTTCTCTCAACACAGCCCTCTGACTCGGAGACGTTCTTCTCATAGACAGTATGTTTCATCTGATAGTTTAAGACGTGGTGGATTAAGAGATGTTTATAAAATTATGTGGGTGTCTGGTGCTGCCTACTCATTCCCCAGGTGCCTGGTCAGTGCCGCCCAGAGCTGCCTGGAGTTAAATCCCCAAAAGTAACCCAGACTCTCTCACTAAGACCCAGCTGTCTGGCATCCTTAAAGACAGAAAAATAAGTACAGTTTCAAGGGTTTGGGTAGCCAATGAGAAAGGAAATACAGAGACTGAACTGGAAGAAAGGAAGGTTCTTTCTATTCTCAATTAGGATATCCATGGAAATGAACATTATTATATAACTTTGATATTTTCAAAAAGCTATGAGTCAGAATCGACTCCCTGGCAAAGGGCTTATTTCTTTTTCCCACATGCATTATCTCACATGCTTTGCACAAAACATGAGATGAGTAGAGCAAATGTTCCTCTTAAAGAAACTGAGGCATGGAAAGTTCAAGTAAATAGCCAAAAATTACTGGTTACTAAATGGCAGAGCTCTTTCCATCATGTTATGCTGCTTCTTTAACACTTTTCAGTTCCCAGAACACAGTATTTCTATCTCTAAGTCTTTGCATATTGTTTCCTTAGCTCCAAATGTCCTCTCAAAGCTTCTTTCCTCACAGCGCTTACCACAATGAACAAAACCATCTCGTTCCAGGCACTTTCCCCAGTACTGTGCAGAGTTCTGGAGGACAGGAACCAGTCAGAGCCGTGGGAGCTTCTCCAGGGCCATGTGCATTGTTTACCAAGGGAGGTAATCAACACTTTTGATTTTAAATCTGAATTAAATTCAGCAATACTGTCATAACCCTACCCTTTATTCCATGATACTCTTTTGAAAAAAGGAGCAGTTGGGAAGGACTTTAAATGCTTCTCCATATTTAGAAAGGGGTAATTGTTCAATTTGCAGAAAAGTATCTGTCACTAATGAGTCTGTTTATATGGGTATTTAACACATAAATAAACACAAAGAAACAAGTCATCTTACCCAAAATGCTTAGATTACTCAAAGAAAATAATAGAAACTATAGAGTCTAGTTAAAGGATACCAAATTGTGCAATGTTTTTAACAGTGTCTGCAGACCTGCTGGTGGTGCAGATATCTGTCATCTTTTCATCAATGGCGGTAGGTCCAAGGGAGCCTTTCCATAGGTTGTGCAGACTATTCAGGGCTCAGTTATAATGACTTCACATGTGCAGTCATTCTGTGTGTGTAAGGAGAGAAAGAGAGGGGTATGGGAATTCCTGGGTAGAGTAAATGGTTAATTCACTCAGCAGCTAATCAAAAGGTTGGAGATTCCAGTCCATCCAGAAATGTCTTAGAAGAAAGGCTTCACAATCAGCCACTGAAAATCTATGGAGCACAGTTCTACTCTGACACACGCAGGACTGCTGTAAGTTGGCATTGACTTGCAGCCACCTTTGCAAAGGGCAAGATCTCCAAAGGTGTCTTTGGGCCTCCCTAGGCTCAGGTATTACCATCAGGTATTTACACATTCTCCCTTTCTCCTAAGTATGGTCTCTTGCTCTCAAACATCCTAAATGGGTTTTGAATCTGGCATTTCCTCTGCAAATTCACTGCCGTTGGCTTAGCTGAGCTTTTATGCTCCCTTGCTTGGAATATTACAAAATTGTCTTCATTGTTTGACCTGCCACCACCTTGTTAATTCAAATCCCATACTGCTGCCTTAGTTACCATTTAAATATCTTGCTTCTGACTAAAACCCACATACTAAGAATGTAAAGTCCAAACTTCTTGGCAGGATTTACAAGACCATTCACTGTCTGGCCACAGCCTAACTACTTGCCCTTTTTCTAACAATAGCTCCATGTTTCTCTCTGGGGCTGCCTCATACCCACATCTCTGTGCCTTTAATTCTTTCTGCTGGAAAACTCTTCCCCACTTCTCTGCCATATGAGCAACTCATCCTTCAATACTCAGGTCAGATATGAGCTCCTTTATGATGCCTTCACTTCTCTTCATTCTGTTCCCAAGGCATACTTGTTTATGTCTTTACCCTAACATTTATCTTTGCAACTGAGGCTGTTGCGAGGAAAGGACCCTGTTGTATTTATCCTTGTATTTCAAACACACGCAAAGGCCTGGCATGTTATGACACCCACTTTATCCCTAAAAGTGAAGACTGGTTTCATAGTTGTTTCAGCTGAGTGTCTTATAACTTGCCAAGTGCCTCCCATCCTAGACAAATTACACATACCCTTTCCTTTTTCCTTTCCCTGAACAACTCTCCACTTGCATAATTTATCATTCTGGGCTCAGTTTTAATGTTACTTTCTCAGCAAAATCTTTGCTGATGACCCCAGCACCATTCCCAAATCTAATTCAGGTCATTTTGTTACATTTTTCCTCAACCTTTAAATTTTCCTTGATGATAGTGATGTAAGTTTTGTATTTATACATGTATTTATATATTCATTTGTATGATTATTTATTTATAATAACTCTGATCCACTAAACTATAAAACCCACTGATGTCGAGTCCATTCCAATGCCTAGCAACCCCACAGGGTTTCCAAGACTGAAAATCTCTGCGGAAGCAGACTGCCACATCTTTCTCCTGCAGAGCCCCTGGTGTTTCAAACCACCAACCTTTCTGTTAGCAGTCAATCACTTTAACCACTCCAGTACTTAGAATCATACTTGACACACAATAAATGGTTTTGGAAAAAAAATGTTGAATGACTAAACATCTCCCATTTATATAATGCCACACAAGTTATTGTGCACTTGCCGGAGAACATGCTTTTTTAAAGGTAATTTTTTTCTTTTTATAATGTTAATTGGGGATCAAAAATATGTAATTCTAGGCATATTAGCAGCACCCTGCATAAAGTTAGTATGATATGGTAGAAACAGCATATGAGAGGCCAGGTACTGTGTCTCAGGCTCTGGAGTCCAATGGACCTGTGAACTTGAACAATTAATATCTAACCACTCTGAGCTGCTGGCTCCTCATGTGTAAAATGAGAGTGATAAAATGTATCTCTCTAGGTTTTCATAAGAATTAAGTGTAAATGTATGTAAGGTACCTTGTACAGTGCTTGGCAATGTAATTAATAAATTCTAGCTGTTATAACTCCCTTCCATATACTGATTGTTGACATTATCCATGTGACTTAGAATCGGATAGACGGTTTCATCTTGCCTAGTTGCTCATTTTATAAATCTTAGTCAGTGCTTATAGATGAAGCTCACTTAGGATAGCTGGGAAGATTTCATGATACATATATATAAAGAGCTTTCAGAGTAAAAAAAAACCCGTTGGCATCAAGTTGATTCCGACTCATAGTGACCCTATAGGACAGAGTAGATCTGCTTCATAGGGTTTCCAAGGAGCGGCTGGTGGAATCAAACAGCTGAACTTTTGGCTTGTAGCCCTATCTCTGAACCACGGTGCCACCAGGGTTCCCATGGGGAAAAAAAAAAAAAAGGCCTTTGCCATTGAGTTGATTCCAACTCACAGTGACCCTATTCAATCTATATGCTGAGCAAATTATCCAAGAAGCTGGACTACATGAAGAACCGGGCATCGTGATTGGAGGAATACCCATTAACAACATGCATTATGCAGATGATACAACCTTGCTTGCTGCAAATGAAGAAGACTTGAAGTACTTACTGATAAAGATCAAAGACTACAGCCTTCAGTATGGATTACACGTCAACATAAAGAAAACAAAAATCCTCACAACTGGACCAAGAAGCAGCATCATGATAAATGGAAAAAAAGATTGAAGTTGTCAAGGATTTCATTTTACTTGGATCCACAATCAAAACCCATGGAAGCAGCAGTCGAGAAATCAAAAGATGCATTGCATTAGGAAAATCTGCTGCAAAAGGCCTCTTTAAAGTGTTAAAAAGCAAAGCTATCACTTTGAAGACTAAGGTAGGCCTGACCCAAGCTATGATATTTTCAGTCCCCTTGTATGCATGTGAAAGCTGGACAATGAATAAGGAAGACTAAAGAAGAATCGATGCCTTTTAACTGTGGCGTTGGCAAAGAATATTTAATGTACCATGGACTGCCAAAAGAACAAAAAAATCTGTCGTGGAAGAAGTACAGTCAGAATGGTCCTTAGAAACAAGGATGGTGAGACTACATCTCACATATTTTGGGCGTGTTATCAGGAGGGATCAGTCCCTGGAGAAGAATACCATGCTTGGTAAAGTAGAGGGTCAGCAAAAAAGAGGAAGACCTTCAACGAGATGGATTGACACGGTGGCTGCAACAAGGGGCTCAAGCATAACAATGATTGCGAGGACGGCACAGGACGGGCAGTGTTTCATTCTGTTGTATATAGGGTCACTATGAGTGAGAACCAACTTGATGGCACCTAACAACAACAACAACCAGAGTAAAAAGTAAATATTCAATAAATAAATGTCAGTTTTCTCCTCTCAAGCTGAGCTCTTGAACCTAAGCATGTGTTGCATACTACCTGAATACATACGGTATAGAGAAATTACTTGGCTCTTTCCTTTCTACTTTTTCTAGGGGTATCTGTTTCTAGGAGAATAGGTACAGGACCTCAGCACCACACCCAGCTTAGAAGGGACATGCACTTCATCTCAGGTGCAGAGCTGACGTGAGACAAAATGCAGAGGCAGCTGCTCCTGGTCCTGGCCCCGGTCCGACAAGGCCGGACATGCCACACCCTCAGCAATGTCATAAGTAGTACTTCATTATGTTGCCAAACCATAGAAGGTGGGTTCTGTCTGGCATGCTCAGACCTGCCAATAATTTGGACACCAGCCTTTGAGAAAGAGAAAGTAACTTTATTGCAATGCCCAGAGCAGGGAGCCTCAGATCTGACTCCCTGAGCTATGGGGAAACAGGGCTTTTATGTGATATGGCCAGCAAGACGGTGGTCCTGCAGGTGCTCAAGGGAGGGAAAATTCTAGAAGGAAGACTTTGCAAGAATTACGGTGGCCAGGAAATGAGGTGATGTGATTTTTGTCAGATCTCTCGCTTTGGAATAGGATCCAGGTGATGATTTTCCCTCTTTTGAGGTCCACTAACAGTCACAACTGGTCCTTTTGTGCATGTGGGGTGGGCAAAACCTGACTTGGGCTAGTTTAATGCAGACTTTTCTGACTAGTGGAAATTTACTAGCATTCATAGGGTCAGATTACAATTATCTAGTTTGATCTTGAGCACATCTCCTTAAAGCATCCAAGACAAAATGGAGAAATCAAGTCAGCCAGGGAAGCCTGGAGCTGGTACCCAGGCCCATTCTCCAGGGGTGGACCCACTGAGAGATGGTGAGGGCAATACAATGATACTGGCTTTAGGGTCACACACCCTCAGATTCCATTTCTGACTCTGCTATTTACTAACTGGATGCCTGTGGGCCATTTCTTAATTCCTCTGGACCCCATTTTCCTCTTCCATGAATTGAAGATAATAACTCATGTTGTGGTGAAGACATGGTTACAACTCCAAGTTCAATGCCTAGCATAGACTGATGCCCAGTTAGTGAATATTGGATCCATGTTCTCTCCAGATTTCCTGTTGCTTCCTTTCTCCACCCTGATAGTTCTCAAACCAGCTAGAACCCCCTGGGGAGTTGTTTTTTGTTGGTGGTGTTTTGTTTTCTAATTACAGATAAGTAAGTCTGGATCAAATCAGGAAGTTATATTTTTAAAAATTTCCCAAGATGAATCTGATGTGTAGTCAAGGATAGGAGCTGTTACTATATCCCAACACAGGGCCCCTGTTCTCTTCAGACAGTCACCTCCCAGTCACACACACCTGGCTTACATTCTGTTCCTCAGCATCCTGCATCCTCAGGGCCTTGCACTCCACTAGATATTGCTGCCCATGCATTGCTCCTAGAGTCATTTCAAGGATGGGGATTTCACCCATCTCTACTCTCTCCCTGACCATTTCCTTTGCAATGTTTTATTTAAGACTGCATGGCACAATTAAAAACAAAAACAAAACCTTGTTATTTGAAGGAAGAGAAACCAAAGTTTGAGCACCATTTTATTCCATCCGTGATTTTTGAGAATATTACTTGATCTTGTAATGCCTCAGGTTTTCCTGATGTAAAATGGGCGTAATAATAATTCCTTACAGATATGGTGAACATTGGAGATGATTGTAAAGTGTCTAACATAGCTAATATTGTTGTGTTATTATTATTATTCCTAGGACACAATAGAATGTTAACAGGTTATATGAAAGTTAATATTAATATGAAAAGCATTTCATTATATCTTTACACACTCAAGATTAGTTTATAAAAGTAATACAGAAAACAATTTTAAAGGCTTGATGTTTTATTACCCTAGGGTTAACTTTTTGCATTTTAACAGGAAAACTTATTTCCTAACACAGTCATAAGATTAGTTTGAGAATTTATGATATGCATGATACACTAAAATAGTATACAAAAAGGACTAAGTGAAATGTCCCAAGAGGTGAGTTTTCCTCTTGATTCTTCCATAGCTGTGTGATCTTTTGCAAATTGCTTAACCCCTCTGTCTTAGGTCTGTGTATTTGTGCATGCGTGCATGTTGTCGACTTTTTAAAATTTATTTTCTGGTAAGTTTTAGAATGAAGGGGTTGGATTGTGAATGATCAGGTCCCTTTAGGTCTAAAATTTTCTGTGTTGATGATATTCTAGCAAGATTACAAGCCCGGTCAGTAAGGGGGCTACACCCGGGAACAAAGGTAATAACACCACCAAGAACCAGCAAAAATAGCTATTGTTTATTTCTTTGAGTCTGGAATTAAATGTTGTATATACATTATCTACTTTAATCCTCAATATATCCCTAGGAAATACTTGCTGCTAAAAATCAGCATATGGATAGAAAAATGGAATAGAATTGAGAGTCCAGAAATACAGCCATGTAATTATTGCCAATGATTTTTGACAAGAGTGCCAGGATACTTCAATGGGGAAAAGAATTACCAAATGGCCTTGGGACAACTGTATCTCCACATACAAAGGAATGAAGTTGGACCTCTACCTTCCACCATATGTAAAAATTAACTCAACATGGATCAAAGACCTAAATGTAAGAGGTAAAACTTAGAAGAAAACAGAGGCATAAATCTTCATGGTCCTGGATTAAGCAATGTTTTCTTAGATATTACTCAAAAGCGCAAGCCAAAAAATAAGAAGCAAAATAGATGAGTTGGACTTCAACGTCTTTTTTAAAAAATGTACTTCAAAGGATACTATCACAAAAGTGAAAAAAAGACAATGCACAGAATGGGAGAAAATATTCTCAAATCATACATCTGATAAGGGACTTATATTAAAAATATATAAAAATACTTACAACTCAACAATAGAAGGGCAAATAACTCAATTTAAAACATGGGCAGAGGATTTGAACAGACATTTCTCCAAAAAATATATACAAATGAACAATGTGCACATAGAAGCATGCTTAATATCTTTAGTCACTAGGGAAACGAAAACCAAAACCGCAATGAGATACCACTTCACACCCACTGGATGTCTACAGCAAAAAAGAAAGAAAATAGTAAGAATGGAAAGGATATTGAGAAATTGGAACACTCATACATTGCCGATAGGATTGTAAAATTATGTAGCCAATTTGGAAACAGTCTGACAGTTCCTCAAAAGGCTAAACATACAGTTGTCATATGATCCAAAAGTTCCACTGTGAGGTATATACCTAAAAGAAATTAAAACATGTCCACACTCACAAAAAAACACTTGTACATAAATGTTCATAGAAGTTTTATTCATAATAGACAAAAGGTGGAAACAACCCAAATGTCCATCGGCAGATGAATGGATAAACAAAATGCAGAATATCAATATAATGAAATATTATTTAGCCAATTAAAGAATGATGCACTAATATATGTTAGATCATGGATGAACACTGAAGGAGACCACATATTATATGATTATAAGATTCTATATATATGAAATGACCAGAACACGCAAATCGATAGAGACAGAAAGTAGATCAGCGGTTGCCAGGGGCTGGGGGAAGGGGTAATGGGCAGTGACTGCTAATGGACATGCGGTTTCTTTTTGGGGTGATGATGATACTTCAGTATTAGAGAATGGTGATGGTTACAGTCTGTGAATATACTAAAAACTACTGAATTGTACACTTTCAAAATGTAAACTTTATGATAGGTAAAATATATCTCAATAAAGATATTATAAGAAAAAAATCAGTCATGATACTCCCTTAAATCTTCTTAAACCAAACACTAGTTTAGCTTAATGAGTAAAAAATGTCTGCCTTGAGCATTATGCTCTTTTAAGATCTATCTACATAGGATCAAATTGGCAACAGCAACTCGAAAGAATAGATAGAAACCTTGGACAGCAGTGAGTTTTTTAATGGAGGAACAACTCGGAAAAAGAAGATGAAAATGATTGCACAATATAGGAATATAGTCAATGTTGCTGAATTGTACATGTAGAAACTTGAATCGGTGTACGTTTTTGCTGTATATGTACTCAGCAACAACAAAATAAATTATTTAAGAAAAAGAAAAAGAAAGCCCTATACAGCAGGAAATGGAGCAACCAGAATGGAAATAATGTAACCAATGTCAGTTGTGTAGAAATTGTTAAATGGGAACCTAATTTTCTGGTTAAACTTTCACCGAAAACACAATAAAATACTATTCAAAAAGAAAAGAAAAGAAAAAATTAATCAAGGGCTGTTAGTTCTTGGTAGTTGAACCAGCAGTTCTTGCACTACAAGAAGACAAGGACACTAACGTATGTGGGTTCTCAGAAAATATATTCTTCATTTATTGATAGTTTGTTGCATAATGCTGAACTTGCATCTAGTTACGTTTCCATTGCTCATTTGTCCACTCTTTCTCTTTTTCTTTCCAAAACAGCACACACATCTCTAACTACATCAACCTGTTTGGCACTGCTCTCATAATTTCACACCTTTTTATCTGTGTTCCCTCTGCTCATGTGCTCTCTTCTCTACTCATCTGCCTGCTCAACTCCTCCTCAGATATGAAAGCCGATATTGAAGACAATAACCTCTGTAATACCCACCCTCCATCATCTCTACCCATTCCAGAGATTAATGTAAGTCTGTGCTCCATGGAAACCTATGCATAATGAAGTAATATATTCATTTCAAAACATTTATGGAGTACCTTTTTTTTCACCCTGTCCTAGGCATTACTTTGATGATAGAGTACTGAATAGAGAAGGTCCCTGTCTTGTACAAATTATGGAGCTTAGAGTGTAGAGAACAACGAAGTGATCAACGGTCACATAAATCAGGGTGAGATTACCACTCAATGTGTGCAGTAAAGTGGTGCAAGGCACCAAGGTAGTGCATAATAGGGGTATGTCCTGGTCAGTGAGTTTGGGCTAGGGGTTCATTCTGGGCAGAGCTGGGTAGAGGGATCCACATGCGTTCTGTAGAGATAAAGGACATTTTTTTTTTTTTAGTGTAGGTAACTGTGGCTGAAGTGAAGAGAATGAAAATGTGAGAATTGAAGCTGGAAAAGGAGTAAGGACAAGATCATATCGGCTCTTGGGGAAAACATTAAGGTTTTAGATCTTTATTATAACAGCATTGGGGAGGGGAATATTAAAACATCTAAAGATCATAATGACAATGATGATGATGACACAGAGAGTGAGTATGTGTGTGTGCTGGAAGCAGGGCAGGTTTATATTAAACAGTCACTCTGGCTGCTGTGTGTAGAATACAGAGCAGTGAAGCAAGACTGGAAATGGGGAATCAGCTAAGAGTTTGTCCAACAGTGAGATGGTGGAAACTGAGACAAGCTTTGTGGCAGGAGAGTTGGAGAGAAAGGTAAAGAGACATTTAGGAAGTGGACAAAGCTTAATGACTGACAGGATATATGTGTCAGGCACTTCTCACACTGGTCTTTTGTTTCTGTCTCTCTCACCTTCTAGACTGGGGGCTTTTTGTGATCAAGGACTTTATTCATCTCAGTATTCCTATTACCTCTCAGGATCATGCCTGATATTTAGCAGGTACTCAATCAATGTGTGATGAATTTAAATGGTAGTGCAAGAAAATATTCTAAAAATACAGCCTCTTAGAACCTAGTAGGGGCAGCTAGAGAATTGCGACTATGTCTAATTGCCTCTTGCCTGAGCGATTAGACCTCGAGGAGGTTGGTCGCATGCTAACATGAAAATGCAGAGCCAGATCTATTTTACCTGGTTTTACAGACTGTGTGAATTTAGGCTCCCCACATGTCTTGTCATGACACAATTTTACATTCTGCTGGAGAAGATTAGATAGCCTGTATTCTGATTGCTTTTCTCTTCCTGGTTCTATTTTGATGAGAGTAATAAAAGGGAACAAGAACAAATGATTATGAATTACAGAGACACAAGTACACACTAGGGGCTGGGTGACATCATAGACCACTCAAGCTCTGCTCTGGTGGCTTATAATGGTTGTCTCCACAGCATTCCTTACAAAATTATTTATACACTTAGACACCCATTTCCTTTTTTTTTTTAATTTGTGTTTTACGTGACTTATTTTCTCATTAAAAAAATTTATACATAAATTGTTTTGTGACATTGCTTGCAGTACTCACAATGTGTTAGCACTCTCCCCCTTTCCCTTTCCACCCCAGGATCCCCATGTCCATTGGTCCAGGTTTCTGGTCACTTCCTGCCTCCGCATCATTGCTTATGGGCAGGTGTTGCCCATTTGGTCTCATTCACTTGACTGAACTAAGAAGCACGTTTCTCATGTGCATTTTTGTTTGTTTCATAGGCCTGTCCAATCTTCAGCTGAAAGGTAGACTTCAGGAATGGCCTCAGTTCTGAGTTAGGAGGGTCTTCGGGGGCCATAGTCTTAGAGGTTCCTCAAGTCTCTGTCAGACCAGGTCTTTTGGTGAATTTGAATTTTGTTCTACATCATTCTCCAACTTTGTTTGGGGCCCTCTATTATGACCTCTGTCGGAGAAGTCAGTAATAGTGGCCAGGCTCCATCTAGTTCTGGGCTCAGGCCAGTGAAGGCTGTGGTTCATGTTGTACAATAGTCTTTTGGACTGATATTTTCCTTGTATCTTTGGTTTTCTTCATTCTCCTTTGCTATGAACATGATGAGACCGATAGATGTATCTTCAATGGCCACTCACAAACTTTTAATATCCCAGATGCTACTTACCAAAGTAGGATGTAGAACATTTTCTTCATGAACTATGTTATGCCAGTTGACCTAGCTGTCTCACGAGATCACACCATGAGCACCAGTAACTTGGTCGCTCAAGGCGTTGGTGTGTGTCTAGGAAACTTCTATGGCTTTGCCTTTGTCACGTTGTGTGTTGTCTTCCTTTCACCAAAGTTAATCCTTGTCTACTATCTAGTTAGTGAGCTCCCTTCTCTACCCCTCCCCTCCCTCTTAACTATTAAACATTATTTTTTTCTGTGTGTAAACCTTTTCTTGCGTTTTTATAATAGTGGTCTCATACAATATTTGTCCTTTTGTGAGACTTATTTCACTCAGCATAATGACCTCCAGATTCATCCATGTTGTGAGATGTTTCGCAGACTCATTATTGTTCTTTCTCATTGCATAGTATTCCATTGTGTGTATGTACCATAATTTGTTTATTCATTCATCTGTTGATGGACACTTAGGTTGTTTCCATCTTTTTGCTATTGTGAACAGTGCTGCAATGAACATGGGTGTGCACATGTCTATTCATATGATGGCTCTTGTTTCTTTAGGGCATATTCCTATGAGTGGAATTGCTGGATCATATGATGTTTCTATTTCTGGCTTTTTAAGGAGGTGCCATATAATTTTCCATAGTTGTGTACCATTTTACATTCTCACTAGCAATGCATAAGAGTTCCAGGCTCCCTGCAACCTCTCCAACAGTTGTTAATTTCTCTTTTTTGGATTAGTGTCAGTAATGTTGGGGTGAGATAGTATCTCAGTGTAAATTTTGATTTGCATTTCTCTAATGGCTAATGGGAAACCCTGGTGGCATAGTGGTTAAGTGCTATGGCTGCTAACCAAAAGGCTGGCAGTTCAAATCCACCAGGCTCTCTTCGGAAATTCTGTGGGGCAGTTCTACTCTGTCCTATAGTGTCACTATGAGTCAGAATTGACTCGACGGCAATGGGTTTGATTTTTTGGTTAATGGCTAATCATCATTAGCATTACCTCTTGTGTCTGTTAGCTGCCTGAATGTCTTCTTTGGTGAAGTATTTGTTCATATCCTTTGCCCGCTTTTTAATTGTATTATTGGCCTTTTTGTTAGAGAGGTGTTGAAGTATTCTATACATTTTAGAGATTAGACCCTTGTCTGATACGTGGTAGTAAAAAAATTTTTTTCAGTCTATAAGTTTTATTTTATTTTTTTACTCTTTTTTCTGAAGTCTTTTGAAGAGCATAACCTGTTTAATTTTTAGGAGCTCCCGATTATCTAGTTTATCTTCTGGTGTTTGTGCATTGTTAATTACGGCTTGTACTGAATTTAGGCCAGGTGTGAGGGACCCAGCACTGTCCCTATTTTTTATACATGATCTTTATCATTTTAGGTTATGTATTTAGGTCTTTGATCTATTTTGAGTTACTTTTTGTGTATGTTGTGAGGTAAGGTTCTGTTCACTCTTTTTGTAGTTTTGCCAGCACCATTTGTTAAGAAGACTGTCTTTTCCCCATTTAATGGAATATGCTGCTGTGTCAAAAATCAGCTGACCATAGGTGGATGGATTTATGTCTGGGTTCTTGATTCTGTTCCATTTCTATGTGTCTGTAATTGTACCACTACTGGGTTGTTTTGACTACTGAGATCAGGTAGTATGAGGCCTCTTTCTTTGTTCTTTTTCTTCAGTATTGTTTCTTTCCTTTCCATATAAATTTGATGATTAGTTTTTCCATCTTGTTAAAGAGTGCTGTTGGTTTTTTAGATTGCTTTTTTTTTTTTTTTTGGGTAGAACTAACATTTCTACAATGTTGAGTCTTCCTATCCATGAGCATAATATCATTTTCCACTTATGTAGGTCTCTTCTGGTTTCTTGCAATGATGTTTTTAGTTTTCTTCATATAGGTCTTTTACATCTCTGGTTATATTTATTCCTAAATATTTTATCTTTTTAGGGGCTATCATAAATGGTATTGTTTTCCTGATTCCCTTTTTGAAGTTCTCTTTGTTGGTATATAGGATTCCAACTGATTTTTGTATGTTGATCTGGTATCTTGATACACTGCTGAACTTTCTATTACTTTCAGTAGTGGTATATTATTTGATATGATGCTGAATTCTATTGGCTAGAATTTTGTTGAGAATTTTTGCATCTATACTCATGAGAGATATTGATCTGCAATTTTCTTTCTTTCTTTTTTTTTTTTTTGTGGTATCTTTACCTGGCTTTGGTGTCAGGGTTATGCTGGCTTCATAGAATGAATCCTTTTCTATGATCTCAAATAGATTGAGTAGCACTGGTGTGAGCTCTTGTATAAATGTTTGGTAGAATTCACCAGTGAAGTTGCCTGGGCCAGGACTTTTTTTGTTGGGAGTTTTTTTTTTTTTTTTTTTTAATTAACTCTTCAATTTCTTCTTTTGTTATGAGCCTGTTCAGATTTTCTATCTGTTTGTTTAGGTAAGTAGTGTGTTTTTAGAAATTTGTCCATTTCTTCTAGGTTCTCAACTTTGTTGGAGTACAATTTTTCATAGTATTCTGTTATGATCCCTTTTATTTCAGTTGGGTCTGCTGTGATGTTCCCCATCTCATTTCTTACATATGTTATTTGCTTCCTCTCCAGTCTTTCTTTTGTCAGTTTGGCCAATGGTTTGTCAATTTTGCTCATGTTTTTGAAGAACTTTTGGTCTTGAGGATTTTTTCCATTGTTTTTGTATTCTCGATTTCATTTCTTTCTTCTCTAATCATTATTATTTCCTTCCTTCTCGTGCCTATGAGCTCCTTTTGCTGTTCTTTTTCTATTTGTTTGAGTTGTAGGGCTAACATTTTGATTTTGGTCAATTCATCTTTTTTGATGTGTGCATTTATTGCAGTTAATTGACCTCTGATCACTGCCTTTGCTGTGTCCCAAAGGTTTTGGTTCGATGCGTTTTTATTCTTATTTGATTCTAGGAATTTGTTTAAAGCAAGGTGCTGTTTAGTTTCCATGTTATTATTTTCCCTTCTTGATCTTCCTGTTAGTTATTTCTACTTTTATGACATTATGATCAGAAAGAATGTTTTGTATTATTTTGACCTTCTGGATTTTATTGAGGGTTGTTCTGTGGCCTAAAGTGTGGTCTATTCTGGAGAATATTCCATATGTGTTGGAAAAGAATGTATACTTTGCTGCTGTTGAGTGGAGTGTTCCACGTATGTCTGAGATCAAGTTGGTTGATTGTGGCTTTTAGATTTTCTTTCTAGATGTTCTGTCATTTACCAAGAGTGGTGCGTTGAAGTCTCCTACTATTATTATGGAACTGTCTATTTGTCTTGTCAGTAAAGTTTGTTTTATGTGTTTTTGAGCCCTATCGTTGGATGCATATTTAGTAGAGTTATGTCTTCTTGGTGGATTGTCCCAGAATCATATAATGCCCGTCCTTGTCTTTTACGGTTGAATTTGCCTTAAAGTCTATTTTATCTAGGATTAGTGTTGCCACTTCTGTTCTGTTTTGGTTACTGTTTGCTTGATATATTTTATCCATCAATTGATTTTTTAATATATTTATGTGTTTGTATCTAAGATGCATCTCTGGTAGGCAGCATATTGATGGGTCATGCTTTTTTATCCATTCTACCACTCTCTGTCTCTTTACAGGTGCATGTAAGTCATTTACATTCAGTGCGGTTATCAATAGGTATGAGTTTATTGCTGTTATATTGTGGTGATTTTTGTTGTTGTGCTGTTTTCTTTGTTCCTCTTACTGTCTTGTGCTGAGTTCCTTTGTGTGGATTTTCTTTTCTTTTGTTAATATACATTTTGTTTTTATGGGGTCTTTGCTTTTTCTTCTTTTTTATTCTGATGAGTAGGTTTATTAACTTTCTTTGTGGTTACCTTGAAATGTACCTTTCTCTACCTAAGTTTGAACCAGTCTTTTATTACTTGATATTGCCTTGACTTCCTCTCCTTTTAAAAGTTCTACACCTATAGCATTTATTCCCCCTTTTATTGTTTTGACATTGTAGTCATTTAGATTGACATCTTTGTTTCCCTGTTTTAAGTCTTTTAGCTTTGTTTTATTATTGAGAATTATTTACATAGGTTGGTATCTGGCTGATGCTGTCCTGTCCAGTAGTTGCCTGATGTTGCTGGTTCTCTAATCAAAGAACTTCTTTTAATATTTCTTGTAAGGTTGGTTGGGTTTTTGCAAACTCCTTTAATTTCTGTTTATCTGGAAATTTCCTAATTTCACCATTATATTTGAGCAAGAGTTTTGCAGAATATATTATTCCTGGTTGGTAGTTTTGTTTTTGTTTTTTACTTTATACAGTTTTATATATGTCATCTCATTGCCTTCTTTTCTGCACAGTTTCTGCTGAGTAATCAGAGCTTAGTTTTGTTTCTCCATTTGCAAGTGACTTTTTGTTTATTTTGAGCTGCTCTCAGGATTCTTTCTTTGTCTTCGGTTTTGGCAAGTATGATTATGCTATGTCTTGGTGACTTTCTTTTGGAGTTTATCCTATATGGGGTTCACTGAGCTTTTTGGATGGTTAGCTTTCCATCTTTCATGACATTTGGGAAGTTTTCTGCCAGAAAATCTTCTACAATCTTCTCTGTGTTTTCTATTTTCTTCCCCTGTTCTGGAATTTCGATCATGCACAGATTTGTTCACTTGATTGTGTCCCACATAGTTCTTTTTTTTTTTCATTTTTCTTCATCCTTTTCTCTGATTTTTCCTTAAAGTGGCATCCATGGATTTGTCTTCAATCTCACTGATTCTGTCTCCCATTGTTTCAAACTTGCTCCTAAGTCTTTCTATTTTGTTGGCCATTTCTGAAATTTTGTTTTTTATCTTTCAGATTTTTAGTTGCTGTTTTTGTGTGATTTCTAATTATTTATTTTTGCATTATCTTCCTGAATTCCTCTATTGCTTTGTCTGTGTTTTCCTTGATTAAGGCTGTGTTTTCATGGTTTTGTCTGTTTTCCACAATCTCTTTCCTAATCTCTTGCAGAGCCCTAAATGTTAGTCTTTTGAATTCCATACCAAGTAGTTCCACTGCCTTTTCTTCTACCAGAAGGTCATCTGATTATTCTTGTTACTTACTGGTGCATCTTTTTCTGATTTTTTATATCTTTTGATATTGTCTGCTGTCTCCAAGACATTAAGGTATTATTTTCTTTACATATTAATTGTATGTGTTCTTTTTTTTGGTCCTGCTTTTTTGTTGTGTTTTGATATGTCATGGGAGGGCCAGAAGTGCTTTGCTGCTTTCTCATCTGTGGTCATGATAGTTCTCATTACCTTGTCTGGGCAGGTAAACAACAGGCAGGTGAGCCCACTTTGCTATACACTGGTTTGATAAGGTGGCTGAGGGAAGACTGGGGGGGCACTATCTGTCTCCTAATGTTGATCCAGCAGTGTGGGAATGTTCACAGCCCCTCACCAGATAGATAAGGGTGTCAAATGGGCATAGCATAGGCTTGCTTCCCACCATTCAGCAGTTGGTTGAATGGCAGAAGGGAAAGGGTGGTACAGGCCTCATGTGGTGGTTGGGCTGAGCACTGGGGACACACTAGCTATAGTGGCACAGTGGGGGCCGGCATGAATGTGGGTTGGTTATGGGGGTAGCTGAGGCGGGGGGAGAAAAAGGAAGAAAGAGAAAAGAAAAAAGTGGCAGAGTGATGGAGGTGGGCCAGTGGGGGTGGAGTGGGCCTGGGGTCTGCTGGGAAGAGACGTGAGATGAGGTACTAGCTAGGTGGGAGGGAGAACAAAATGAAAGAAATTAAAAATTTGCAGCATGGTGGGTGCCATGGTGGGGTGGGGAAGACCCAGAGCAGTGATAGGCTTATGTGCCAGTGGCTCTCTAGCCATGGGAGCATGCCAGAATTCAGCAGGATGGGATGGAGGTGATATAGAGAGATAGGTGAGAGGCAGAAGGAAAAGGGAGAAAGAGGGAAAAAATTAAAAATGGAAAAATAATCTTGTTACATGAAGGGAGCTGGTGAGTGGGGGTGGGACAGATCTATGGGTAGATGGGAAGGGAAGGGAGATAACATACAGTCTAGAAGGGAGGATGGAAGAAGAGAAGGGAAAAAAAGGCAAAAATAAATGACAGTATGGTGGGAGCCAGTGTATAGGGGCTGGACAGAGCCAGGATGGCAGTGGACCAGTGGCTCTCTAGTCAAGGCAGCATGGCTTGGCACATCAGGAATGGGTGGAGATGGCATACTGGGCAGAAGTGTGAGAGGTGGGAAAGCATGTTTCTCTGGTTCCTGGGTGCTCTGTCTCTTGTTGGGAGCTCTGTGAACTTGCCTTCTCATACTCCCTGTTTGGTTGCTGGCTATGTTCCAAGATGGCGATGCTGTACTGTGTTAGTCGGCAGGGGACCTCTATTCCATATTTCTTCATTCTCTGTTTCCCATCAATTTCTTTCTTTCAGTGTTTGATCTAGCTTTTTATCCCTTTATTTGGTGCTTAGGGCACCAGGATTGATGTTTTTATCTGTTTTATTTAGTTTTTTTTCTGGTCTTTGCTGCAGAGGGTCAGCATGGTGGATCTGTCTATGGCACGGTGTTGTTTCTGCCTCTCCACATTTCCTGTTTTTAATTTGCACAATTCAAGTAACTGGCCAAGATCAAAGAAATACATGCAGTAAGTGTCAGTATCATCTCCTTCTGCTCTTTCAGAGCATGCAATGCCCTCCTTCTGGGAGGCTGCTTTTGTTCCTTCCTCCCCTGCCTTGCTGAACCCCTGGCGAGTTCTTCCTGCCACACACACTTTGAATCCCAGGGTTTAATTTAAACCATAGAATTTCCAAGTCAAAAAAGTGCTCTTAGGAATCTCCCAGCTCAACTTCCTCATTTTGCAGAGAAGAATATTTAGGTTTGGAGGTAGGGCCAAGATGGCTGAGTAGTCAGATGCTTCAGTGGTCCCATTTATGACAAAGACCCCCCCCAAAAAACAACAGAATCAATTATATATGACAATCCAGGAGCCCTGAACATCAAAGACAAAGTCAAGGAATCAGACTGAGGGGTAGGGGGAAGGAAAGACAGTTCAGAAGCAGCAAGGAGTTGCCAGATATGACCCAGAGGGAACTGGCACCCTGCAGGACAGACTGGCTGATGAGGGTGGTGAGGCAAGCAGTGGCATTTGGGATGCATGTTCCACATCAGGAGAGACTGAGCAGTGAAGAGTCTGCTCAAGCCTCCAGCACCGGTGAGAAGTGGCCTTCAATTGCCTAAAGATAAGTACATGCATCTAACCTACTCTATGGGTCAACAAACACCACGTTTGGGAAGAAATATTCTCCCTGTTCCCTCCCTGCTCTGCACCAGCTACTGGGATGGCTTCAGTGATTGCTGATTGCTGCTTCCTTTGGGCCAGAAGTAGGATCCATCATGCTCCTTGGGCCATTCTCCCAGGCTGGGATAGGGAACAAACTAACAAACAGGAAAAAATAAACTGTCAGCTCCCCAAAGCTGGGAACTCAGGGCAGGTATAGTTCCTCTGCCTAGGCACAGGCATAAGGGGTCCACAAAATTTGAATCCCTTTCACACCTGCATAGACATGTGTGGGCCTATTTCAACAGCATAGGCCCTCATTAGCACAGTACAACAGGGTATATTCCTGAAGCCTAAATTCACTGCATCAGCTATATGGTGGAGTGTCAAGTTTGTGACATTTGACATCACCCTGCCCATTAAACAGGGTCTGCACCTACGCACATCAGGGGCCTAAGGGCTGGTTGCTCCACCCATGCCATCTAGCCACCTGCAACAGGGGTCCAAGAATAAATGGTAACTCCCAGTCCTTATAGCCAACAGCACTGGATACATAGTCTGGATGCAAAACACACCCATCTACACATGCTAGGGAACAGGGACATGTTTTCCTCCCAGACACTCAAGAGTAGCCGTCAGCCCCCCGCCTTGCTCAGTGAGTGACCCCGTACTGCAGCCAGATACCTATGCATACTCCAATCACCCCAGCCTGTACCACACACTTGGTGACTGCCTGGGCACCTGAGCTGAATCTATTCAAGAAAAGTAAATGGACTCCTGGGTTCACATACCTAATAAGAAATCTAACCACCTGGTGACAGGATGTTAGAGCTTTAAAAGTGCCAATAATAAACTAGTTCACTTGAGCAGCCTATTTGGACATACCAAAACAAAACAAGAAGATAGGACAGAGTAAGCAAACATAAAATAAATAAATATAACTTATTGATGGCTTGGAGACAACAGCCAATACCAAGAAACATAAAGAGGCAGACCATGATGCCTTCAGCAAGCTCCCAAAACAAAGAATCAAGAAATCTTTCAGAGGAAGAGAACTTCCTGGAATTATCGGAGGTAGAATACAGAAGATTAATATACAGAACTCTTAAAGAGATCTGGAAGGAGATCAGAAAAACACAGAACAAACCAAGAAACACACAGACAAAGCAATAGAGGAACTTAAGATTATAGAAGAGCACAATGACAAATTTAACAGGCTGCAAGAATCCATAGAGAGAGAGCAAACAAATCCAGAAGATTAACAAAAAAATTTGAGAATTACACAACTCAATAGAAAGACATAGGAGTACAACTGAGGCAATGGAACTCAGAATTAGTGAAATTGAAGATAAAACACATGACACCAACTTGTCTGAGGAAAAGTCAGTTAAAAGAATTTAAAAAAATGAACAAACTCTTAGAATTATGTAGAACTCTGTCAAGAGGAATAACCTACGAGTGATTGGAGTACCAGAATGGGTGGGGGGGTGGGGGTGGGGGAATGACAAAAAATACAAAGAGAATTGTTGAACATTTGTTGGCGGAAAACTTCCCTGATATTGTGAAAGATAAAAAAAAAAAAAAAACTACTCCACACAAGCTAGATCCCAAAAGAAAGTCACCAAGACATATTATAATCAAACTTGCCAAGAACCAAAGATAAAGAGAGAATTTTAAGAGCATCTAGGGATAAACGAAAAGTCACCTACAAAGGAGAGTCAATACAACTAAGCTCGGTCTACCCAGCAGAAACCACGCAGGCAAGAAGACAATGGGGTGACATATATAAAGCCTTGAAGAAAAAAAATGTCAGCCAAGAATTATATATACAGCAAAACTGTCTTTCAAATATGATGGTGAAATTAGGGCATTTCCAGATAAACAGAAATTTAGGGAATTAGCAAAAACCAAACCAAAATCACAAGAAATTCTAAAGGGAGCCCTCCAGCTAGAAAATCAGTAACATCAGATAACAACCCAAGACTAGAACACAAGACAGGAAAACCAGATATAAGCCCAGATAGGGAAGTCACAAAAATAAATCAAACCTACAGTGCTGAAAATAGGGAATCAGAGATGTCAATATGTACAAGATGACAACATTAAAACAAAAAAGAGGGACTAAAGACTGTAGTCATAGATCTTTCAAATGGTGAGGAAGTCAAGGCAATATACAGAAATAAAAGATTGTTTTAAACTTAGAAAAATAGAAGTGAATGTTAGGTAACCACAAAGGAAACTAACAAGCCTACACATCAAAATTAAAAAAATAAAAAAAAGAAAAACATAAAGACTTAGCAAATACAAAATCAGCAACAATGAAAAAGATGAAAAGAAAATACATAAAGAAAAATTACTCAGGACAGAAAATTAAGTGGAACAAAGAAACTGTCAACAACACACAAAAAAAGACATCAAAATGACAGCACTAAACTCATACCTATCAATAATAACACCGAATATAAACAGACTGAATGCACCAATAAAGAGACAGAGAGTGGCAGAATGAACTAAAAAAAAAAAAAAATTTCTGTCTTTAGACTCAAAAACCTCAACAAACTAAAACTCAAAGGATGGAAAAAATATATATAGATCAAGTAAACAACAATCAAAAAAGAGCAGAAGTGGCAATATTAATCTCTGAAAAGATAGACTTTAAAGGAAAATCCACCATAAAGGATAAGGAAAGGCACTATATAACGATTAAAGCGTCAATACACCAGGAGGACATAACCATAATAAATATTTACATGCCCAACGAAAGGGCTCCAAAATAAATAAGACAAACTCTAATAGCACTGAAAAAAGAGATAGACAGTTCCACAATAATAGTAGGAGACTACAACATACCACTTTTGGTGAAGGACAGAACATTCAGAAAGAAGTTCAGTGAAGATACAGAAGATGTAAATGCCACAATCAACCAACTTGATCTCATAGACATGTACAGAACACTCAACCCAACAGCAGCCAAGTATACTTTCTTTTCCTATGCACATGGAACATTCTCCAGAACGACCACATATTCGGCCATAAAGCAAGCCTTAACAGAATCCAAAGCATTGAAATATTACAAAGCATCTTTTCTGACCGTAAAGGCATAAAAGTAAAAATCAATAACAAAAAAAGCAAGGGAAAAAAATCAAACACATGGAAACTAAACAATACCTTTCTTAAAAACTACTGCGTTATAGAAGAAATGAAGGATGGAATAAAGATATTCACAGAATCAAATAAGAATGAAAACACATCCTAATGGAGCCATTGGGACACAGCAAAAGCTGTGCTCAGAGGTCAATTTACAGCAACAAATGCACAAATCCAAAAAGAAGAAAGGGCCTAAATTAAAACATTAACCCTACAACTCATACAAATAGCAAGAAGCAGCAAAAGAAGCCCTTGGGCACCAGAAGAAAGCAAATAATAAAAAATAGAGAGAGCTAAATGTAATAGAAAATAGAAAAACAATTGAAAGAGTTAACAAGATCATAAGTGGGTTCCTTGAAAATATCGACAAAACTGATAAACCACTGGCCAAACTGAGAAAAGAAAAAGAAGAGAGGAAGTAAATAACCCAAAAAAGAAATGAGATGGGCAATATCACAACAGACCCAACCAAAATTAAAGGAATTATAACAGAATACTATGAAAAATTGTATTCTAACAAATTTGAAAACCTAGAGAAAATGGGCAACTTTCCAGAAATACAGTACCTACCTAAACTAACACAGAGGTAGAACAACTAAATAAACTTATAACAAAAGAAGAGACTGAAGAGGTAATTTAAAACATCCAAACATACAAAAGCCCATAGTCTGACGGTTTCACTGGAGAATTCTACTAAGCTTTCAGAAAAGAGTAAACACCACTACTGCTAAAGGTATTTCAGACCATGAAAAAGGATGGGATATTCCCCAAATCATTCTACAAAGCCAGCACAATCCTGATACTGAAAGCAGGAAAAAGCACAACAAAAAAACAAAACTACAGACCAATATCCCTCATGAACATAGATGCAAACATCCTCAACAAAATTCTAGCACATAGAATTCAACAACATATCAAAAAAATAATTCTCCATGACCAAGTGGGATTCATACTAGATGTGCAGGGATGGCTCAACATTAGAAAAACAATCAATGTAATCCATCACATAAATAAAACAAAAGACAAGAGCCACATCATCTTATCAATTGAAGCAGAAAAGGCATTTGACAAATTCCAACACCCATTCATGATAAAAACTCTCAGCAAAATAGGACTAGAAGGGAAATTCCTCAACATAATAAAGGGCATTTATATGAAGCCAAAAGCCAACATCATTCTAAATGGAGAGAGTCTGAAAGCATTCCCCTTGAGAACAGGAACTAGACAAGAATGCTCTTTATCACCACTCTTATTTAAGATTGTGCTGGAGGTCCTAGCGAGAGCAATTAGGCTAGAAAAAGGAACAAAGTGCATCCAAATTGGTAAGGAAGAATAAAAGTATCTCTATTTGCAGATGACATGATCTTATACAGAGAAAACCCCAAAGAATACACAAGAAAACTACTGGAACTAATAGAAGATTTCAGCAAAGTATCAGGATACATGATTAACATAAATTAGTTGGATTCCTATACACCAACAAAGAGGAAATCACAAAATCAATACCATTTACGGTAGCCCCCAAGAAGATAAAATACTTAGAAATAAATCCACCCAGAGACGTAAAAGACCTATGCAAAGAAAACTGCAAGAAACCAAGACACCTACATAGATACAAAGACATACCTTGCTCATGGATGGGAAGACTCAACATTGTGAAAATGTCTATTCTACCCAAAGCAATCTAAAGATACAATGAAATCTTGACCCAAACTCCGATGGCATTTTTTAATGAGATAGAGAAAAAAATCATCAACTCCACATGGAAAGGGAAGAGGCCCTGGATAAATAAAGCATTACTGAAGAAGAACAAAGTGGGAGGCCTCACACTTCCTGATTTTAGAACCTATTATACTGTCACAGTAGTCAAAACAGCCTAGTACTGGTACAGTAACAGATACATAGTCCAATAGAGAATAATTTAGCATCCAGACATAAATTCTTCCACCTATGAGCAGCTGATATTTGACAAAGGTCCAAAATCAGTTACATGGGGGAAAAGACAGTCTCTTTAACAAATGGTGCTGGCATAACTGGATATCCATCTGCAAAAAAATGATACTAGACCCAAACCCTCACCATGCAGAAAAGCCAACTCAACATGGATCAAAGACCTAAATATAAAATCTAAAATGATAAAGATCATGGAAGAAAAAAACAGGGACAACACCAGGAGCCCTAACACACGGCATAAGGAAAATACAAAACATTACTCACAACGCACAAACACCAGAAGAGAAACCAGACAACTGGGAGCTCCTAAAAATCAAACACTTCATCATATACTTCATCAAAATACTTCATCAAAAGAGTAAAAAGACAACCTACAGACTGGGAAAAATTTCGGGCTGTGACAAATCCGATTAGCATCTTATCTCTAAAAACCATACAAAATACTGCAACTCCTCAAAAACAAAAAGACAACCCAATTAAAAAATGGTCAAAGGATATGAACAGGCACTTCACCAAAGAAGACATTCAGGCTGCTACCAGATACATGAATAAATGCTCATGATCATTAGCTATTAGAAAAATGCAAATCAAAACTACAATGAAATACCATCTCACCCCAACAAGGCTGGCATTAACCCAGTAAGTACAAAATAATAAATGTTGAAGAGGTTGCTGAGACACTGGAACACTTGTACACTGTTGGTGGGAATGCAAAATGGTACAACCATTTCAGAAATCAACTTGGCACTTCTGTAAAAAGGTAGAAATAGAAGCACCATAACCAAAAAAAAACCCACTTCCATCGAGTTGATTCTGACTCATAGCAAACCTATAGGACAGAGTAGAACTGCCCCGTAGAGTTTCCAAGGAGCACCTGGTGGATTTGAACTGCCGACCTCTTGGTTAGCAGCCATAGCACTTAACCACTACACCACCAGGGTTTCCAGAAGCACCATACGATCCAGCAATTCCACTCCTTGAGTATATCCTAGAGAAATAAGAGCCATCACATGAATAGATATGTGCACCCCCATGTTCACCGCAGCTCTGTTCATAATAGCAAAAAGATGGAAGCAACCTAGATGCCCATGAACGGACAAATGGATAAACAAATTATGGTATATTCACCCAGTGGAATACTATGCAGCAATAAAAAACAAAGATGAATCCATGAAACATGGATGACTCTGGAAGGCATTATGCTGAGTGAAATTAGTTAGTCACAAAAGGACAAATATTGTATAAGACCACTATTATAAGAGATCAAGTGAAAGTTTTAAACACAGAAGAGAACATTCTTTGAAGTTTACGAGGGTGGGGAGGGAGGGAGAGGGGTATTCACTAATTAGATAGTAAGCAAGAATTATCTTAGGTGAAGGGAAGGACAACACACAGTACAGGGGAAGTCACTGCAAGTGGACTAAACCAAAAGCTACAAGTTTCATGAATATAACCAAACACTTTGAGGGACAGAGTGGCAGGGGCAGGGGTCTAGGACCACAGTTTCAGGGAACTTCTAGGTCAATTGGCATAACAAAGTTTATTGAGAATATGTTCTGTATTCCACTTCAGTGAGTGGTGTCTGGGGTCTTAAAAGCTAGCAACTGGCCATTTGAAATACATCAACTCGTCTCAACCCACCTGGAGCAAAGGAGAATGAACACCAAAGACACAAAGAAAATATTAGCCCAACAGACAGAAAGGGCCACATAAACCAGGGACTCCATTAGCCTGAGTCCAGAAAGACTAGATGGTGGCTGGCTACCACCAATGACCACCACTACCGCCCCCACCCCCTGCAACAACAACAAAAAGAATATTTAGGTTCTAGTCCCTATTCTGACAATTATTTGTTGTGAGGAGATAGACAAGTCCCATAACCTCTGTTAACCCAATTCTCTCTCACAACAGGACACTCCGTATCTCAAATCTCTTTCTGGACACTTCTTTCAGACATCTCTAGCTCTCAACCCTCCCTCTTGAACTTTGTCAAAGCCATTTTTGGTAATATGATCTGAGCTCCTCCTCTTTTTCAAAGTGACCTTCCATGAGCTGCTGAAAGTTTCTAACCTCTGCTTCTACAACTGTAGGATAAGGTGGTTATAGTATATAACTCACAGGGTCATTGTGAGGACTAAATTGCAATGAATGTAAAAGGGTCTCATAACAGTAACTAACACACAGGAAATGCCAATATTATTGGCTCCTTATTCTACTTCTAGTATTTTTTTTCCCCCAGTAACTCTCATTTATTGAGAATTCAATAAACATCAAAAGAAGAACTTTACATGGGGGAAACATGCGAAGAGTTTTCCACACAAATTTAATCCTCCAAACTCTATGAGACAAGTTTGCTATTTCACATTTTAAAAATGAAGAAACAGAGATAAAAAGAAGTGAAGGAACTTGCCTAAAGCCACGCAACCAGAAAGAGAAGAAGTTGAGATTTGCACATGGTTTTAACTGACTCCAGAACCCCAGGTGTTAGCCACTGCAAGGACGCACAACTTGCGGCAGCGTTGATCTCTCTGTCTTACTGGTCTTTTAGCTTGGATATGGTGTTGTAAGTGATGGGGAACTCTAGTAGGGTTTGGAACAGAGATGGGCCTCACTTTGATTATCTGAAAATGTAGAAAATACCAAGAATAACTGATTCACTGAGTTGGTGGTGAAACCAAATGAGGTAATGCGGGTAAAGTTCTATCATCTTCTCAATGCCCAGGTTCTTCTCATTACCTGCCCCAACTTCCTGAATCCCTCCTTTTATGCTCTTGGGTGGCAGAGTGTCAATATGTATAAGAAATAAAGTAAGAACCATTTGAGAGCGGAAATTTCTGTACCAGTTTTTAGCAACAGTCCCTTCTCTCCAGCGTCTCACAACAGAGTTCTATGATGTTCTCATCTTTAGTCTCAGTTCCATCATATTTTAAGCCACTCCTGACTGAAGAAAGTGAGAGCAGGAGGATGCTGGGCTAAGAATTATACCAAATGCCCATATCTAGGATTTAATCCCCCCTCCCCTCATTAAATACTGGCCTTCCTGATTTTTATTCAATTCTCAACAGGCCTGTCAACAGGTATCCTCCAACACTACCTGTGCATGTCCATCTTGGCCTCCTTTCCCAAAGCTTAAATGGATTATTTTGAACTGGGGCTGAGGCTGAGGAAGAAATAGGCTTCTTCCATGATGCTTCTTCTAAGTTTGTCCCTGTAATCCTGCCTAAAGCCCAGTCTCCACCCAGATCTGGAGCATACACTCCGGAAGGCCAGAGTCAGCAGGAAGCTTGTTCTCTTAACCTCCCTGAGCATCCCTGACTTGTTCCACACTCCAGTAACCTGATGACTGATGAGTACTGATTGGCTCCTGCCCTGCTTTCTGCCTGCCTCCCCCCCACCCCAGAGCTTTCTCGGATGACAAGAAAGGGCTACTTGTCTCCCTGACTCCTGGCGTCATGGTTCTGCTGTGCTCTGTTTCCCTAAATAGCAACCCCCAGATCTGAGGTGCATCTTGGCTGAGCTAATCACCCCACTGGAAGCTGTCTCACACCCAACCTGTTCATCAGGAATCAGTCTCCACATTTTACCCAGTAGTTTCTCTGACCTGTTGGTTGGAGCTTTCTTCTCCCTCCTCTACTTCTCTTTCCCCACCTGCTCTGTGCTGCCAAGAGCAGATCATCACACCTCACAGGTGGCACCCAAGATGTGGTCATCTTGTACCCAGGTCTGCAATAGGATTGTCAAAAGAAATACCCTGGGGGCATGCACAGATAGCATTCATCTTGGGAGGAAGGTGGGGCTAGGAAAATCTTCAAGAAATTGCCCATAATCTTGTCCATAGCTGTATGATACTGTGGGAAGAAAGCATATAGGATCTGGAATTCCAGTTTCACTCTCCCACCGGATAACTGTATGAAAATAAGCAATCTATTTACTTTCCCTGACTCAACATTTTAGTATTTTGTGGCATGGGGATGATAAAGCATTATTAAAAAGGCTCTGGTTATGAATAAGTAAGATAATAAAAATAAATGTACTTATAGAACTATAAGATGGCATATACCTATAATTTAGAATTTCTACTAAAGAAAATAGAAGTTAGATTTTGGGTTCTCAGGGATTCCAGTGGTTCTAAACCCACTGAGTTTTGACTGTCTCTTGGAGAAAAAGGATGGGTGTAGCACTTAGAGTAATATGATCCAGACCGTACAGAAGACACAACACGTAAGCTTTCTGTACCAAGTTTAACCTTACCTACCACCATTTTCTCATTCACTGTCATGCTAGATTTTCCCCAAACAGGTTTTCTAATGTGAAGATTCTGCTTGGATTTCTAAGGAAGTCAGCTGTTCCCAATCTCTTTCTTATATAAGTCTTTCCTCAAATTTTTAAAACTTCCCTCAATTTTAACAAAACTGGAGAGTCTAGAAATAGAGATTAAATCTGTGTTTTCTTACATTGGGAAAGGCAGTGGGGGGCAGTGGATCTGCGACTAAATATTGCTGATAAAAATATGATAACTGAGTCTCATTACAGCCAAAGACAAGACTCATATTTTAGCATTTTTATTAAAGCTTTTTAAATTACTAACTGTCTGGTATATTCAATACCTGCTTAAGTGATTTATATTAGTCTATCCCTAGATACTCCATCTAATAAATAACTTGACAACCTCCTAACGCATAAATATCCCTGGCCTCAGCAAAAAGCAATTAAAGCATGTTGAAAAAAAAAAAAGTAGCTTCTCAGTCAGTACTCAAGACTGTAATTGGATGCTTCCAATGGAATAAGTCATGCCTTTTACTGAGGAGGGGGCCAGATATCCGGTATTAACCTCCCACCCACCAGGAATCTATGCTCTTGTTCTCTTTTAAAACTAGACACATACAAAACTATCTTCAAATGTGGACTATGTCTCAATGATGTAGGAACTGTATTAGGGAAAATATTATTTCCAGCAACAAGTGTTCCATACTATTTTAGACAGCTTACGCTAAAAATATTGTTCAACACCTCTTTGGAAAGCGGTTGCGACAAAAACTTTTAAAACACGTTAAGCAACAAGGCAGCCGACTAAAAGGTTATTAGAGGCTACAGTGTCACTAGCCCAGAAAATATTCCAGGTTAATAAAGTTCAACCAGCATGCCAGGTAAAAAGCCACTGATATTTATGATAGTGGCTTCTGTTCGGTACTTTCAGCTGGAGAAGGACACCCCTTTCCCTGAAAAATCTCTCCTCTTGCCTACTCTGGACATCTAGGTTATGTAAGGGGATGAAAACCTGGATCCTAATTTCTCCCCTATATAAATCAGGCTACTGTGTATTATATGCACGCCATCACCACCCAGGCAGGTGAGGAAAAAGTCACACACCCAGACATTTCTCATTATACTCAGGGAAGCTTACAGGAGAAAGTGTCTTCAGCCAGAAAGGATTGCCCATGTCCAGGTTTTATACGGATTCTCCAAGTTACAACCCCTATCAACCCATGGCATACTCATCAAATTTCCAGATAGTCTTACAGGCTTTAAATAAACCTAATGTGATGGGTCTTCTAATATTTTCAATTGCTTTATTAAATATCATCTATTTTTATATATTTTTCTTCCCAGATAATTGTCATGTACATAGTGCTGAGGGAGGGGGAGCCGCTGCCTTCTATAATTTCACAGGGGCCTGATAACACACTGTTTTCAAGTCTTGTAGCTCCAGGGCATATCAGCGAGGTATACAGATATTAGGCAATAGTGACGTCACTGTACTTGGACTTAACGTGGGGCTGTGAAGTGGGAGATTTAGAAAGAAAAGACCTATACTCCCTTCTGTAAAGGTTCACTAACAGTGACTGAGGTTACATATTTCCTCAACAATCTCATCAGCGTCAGGCATTATTAACTTTGAGAATTTTTCCAGTGTGATAAGTGAGAAATGGTGTTTCTATGGTTTTGATTGTATCATTTCTTGGGTATAAGAGTGATTTGTACTTTTTTTTGTAAACTCTCTGTTAATGTCCTTTGTCTAAGCTTGTTGGGCTTCCCACTATCTGTTTTAATCAAGTATATTTATTATAAATTATGGGATAATTAAGAAATACAATTCACTAGTCAATTAGGGTAAATTTACTCTGAGACAGAGTGACTGGTCTGTTCCTGGCTCAACTATTTCCCAACTGTGTGACTTTGGGGTGTCTCCTAACCTATTTATGCTTCAATTTTTCATCTATAAAATAAGTATAATATTACTACTTAAATGGTAGGATTCTTGTAAGGATTAAATGTGTTAATTCAGGGCTTAGAAGAGTGTGGGTCACATAGTTAGGCATTACTAGTCTGATATACCGCTCATTTCAAATTTCCCTGGTGCTCTCTGCCCCCTTAACAGATTGGAGACTTAGGAATCTGAGCAGTAGTATTTGGGCACATTGGTCTATATTAGCATTGGGGAATGAAAAGGCTCCTTGTGGTCCCGCTTACAGCGACAGGCAGAGGGAAAACTTGACTGGAAACCAGTCACTTCAAAAGAGCCAGGCTAATAACTAGTCTCTGTAAACAAACACACCTCTGGGCTGGCACTTCTCATAAAAGTGGGTGCCAAACATAAAGATCACTTTAAATATATGTCACCAGAGAAATGTGGCTTCCGGGACACACAAAAGTGGGGAGAGTGAAGATTGCGTCTTGCACATACTCAGTTGAGCAGCAGGACCTTTGTTTTATTTGAGCTAAAATTTATAAAATACCTTCTTTCCTCTTTGGAAAGTGCAGGAGAAGGAACACTAAAATTTAACCCTGGGAAGATGTGATAATTAAGGGCAGAAAAGGGTGGGGTGGGAATAGCAAAGTTATCTTGACACAGGAACTTTTATTATTTCCCTAACTATCTGTCAGCCAAGACAACGTGGATGGGATGAGTCAGAGAGTAAATGGTCTGTAGGCACCTTATAGAATGGGACTAAGGAATCTCATGCTTAAGGAGCCTCTGTGGGGTTTTGGGGATGATCAAGAAGTAGGCAGAGAGGATGGATATGCCCAGAAACTATGAAAAAGAGAAGGACGGGAAACCTGGAAAAGTGTACAGCTAGACTCCAAATCCAACAGAGAGGGTAATGTGTCACTTCCCAGGAAAATAAAAATCTGCCTCCAAGGTAGGTCTCCATTAGATCAGTCCTCTTAGAGAAAGTTCAGCTTACTAACACACTATTAGTTTTATTGGAAGGTGATTTTTAATCCCTATATTAGATATCCTCACTTTTTTGGAGCAGGCTAATTAAATGCCCATCCCCTCCCCCCATGAAGAAAGCTGACTAACACTTTTATCACACCTAATGGTGACACTTTGTTTGGCCACTGAACACAGAAGGCCCTTCCATACTGGATACCACATTGAGCAATGTGCATTGGCTGGAGCTGGAAGGGGGAAATCCAAAGCAGCCTTCAGACAATGGTGATTAATTTTCAGTGGGTTTCACTTTTCCTAGGGGTGTGAAATGAATGCATAAATGAGAACCTGCTGTGGTACTTTCCAAGGTGATAAAAATTCATTACAGTTTTATAGTGAAAGACAGAACGACTGGAAAGTTCCAGAAGCAGAAACACAGAGCATCTGGAAGGATTCAGAGTAAAGAAATTGGGGGCTTATAAATACTGTGTGTGTGCACAGACACAGAACAGTCATCCTGTCTTTCCAACTCTAACCCTGACCATGACTTGTCAACATGCCAAGCTCACTGGGAGTGGCTCTAGGAGCTGGGAGGGTACATGAAATAAGTTAAAATGACTGTCAGAGGAAGAGAGCAGGCCTGAAGATGACAAAAGTGAAAAGGAAAGTGGGTATTCAGAGAATTGGGCCTAGTTTAGAAAAATCAAAAAAAAAAAACAAAACCAAAAACTCGTTGTAGTCAAGTCGATTCTGACTCATAGCGACCCTACAGGACAGAGTAGAACTGCCCCACAGAGTTTTCAAGGAGTGCCTAGTGGATATGAACTGCTGACCTTTTGGTTAACAGCTATAGCACTTAACCACTATGCCAGCAAGGTTTCCCTAGCATAGAAATGAGGGTGGAAATAATGGTCTCAAGAGTGAGCCTGGCAGGATGTGTTTGGGGCAGAAATCTCACTCACTCCACCAAGTCATTTATATTAACCTGCTCACTTTTTCCCCTGAATAAAGTGGCAAATGAAAACAACGGTTGGTGAGGATTGGCGAAATAGAAGCCCTCATCCATTGCTGCTAGGACTATAAAATGGTACAGACATTATGGAAAACAGTTTGTCAGTTCTTCAAAAAAGTTAAACATGGAATTAGTGTATGATCCAGTAATTCCACTCCTAGGTATACACCCCAAATAACTGAAAGTAGGAATGTAAACAGAGACCTGTATGCCAGTGGTTATTGTAACATTATTCACCATAGCCAAAAGGTGGAAACAGCCCAAATGTCTATCAACAGATAGATGGATAAACATCTTGTGGTATAGACATACCCCCCCGCCCCAAAACACCAAACTTGTTGCCATCGAGTTGATTCCAACTCATAATGACCCATAGGACAAAGTAGAACTGCCCACATAGGGTTTCCAAGGAGATGTTGGTGGATTTGAATTGCTGACCTCTTGGTTAGCGTCCACGGCTCTTAACCACAATACCACCAGGCCTCCATATACATACAATGGGATATTATTCAGCTATAAAGAAAAATTAAATTCTGATGTATGCCACGACAAGGATGAACCTAGGAAACATTATGCTCAGTGAAACAAGTCAGCCACAAAAGGACATATATTGTATGTATGATACAATTGATACAAAATATCTAGGATAGACAAGTGTATAGAGATAATAATTTTTTTTTTTTTTTAAAAAGTAGTTTCCAGGGGTGGGAGGGAGGGAGAGGAAAAGGAGGACTTGATGCCAAGGGTAGGCTGAACTGCTATTAATGGTGACAGAAAAATTGGGGAAGATAAGGGTGATGGGTGAGCAACAGGATGGGCATAACTAACGTCACTGAACTGTACATGTGAAGATTGTGGAAATGGAAAATATTTTGTTACGTATATATTTACCACAATAACAAAAACTAGATGAGGAACAAACAACAAGTATCAATAATCATGGGAAGTTAGGCAGGGAATAAACAAACTCTCATCTATCCGGTTCCCTTGCTGTTGTTGTTAGGTGCTGTCCAGCTGGTTCCAACTCATTGCGACCGTATGTACAACAGAACGAAATGTTGCCGGGTCCTGCACCATCCTCGCAATCATTGCTGTTCTTGAGCCCATTCTTGCAGACAATGTGTCAATCTATCCCATTGAGGGTCTTTTCTCTCTTTCTCTGATCCTCAACTTCACTAAGCATGATGTCCTTCTCCAGGTCCTGGCCCCTCCTGATAACAAGTCCAAAGTATGTGAGGCACAGTCTCACCATCCTTGCTTCTAAGGAGCATTCTGGCTGTATTTCTTTCAAGATAGATTTGTTCATTCTTTTGGAAGTCCATGGTATATTCAGTATTCTTCAACACAACAATTCAAAGGCATCAATTCTTCTTCGGCCTTCTTTATTCATCGTCCAGGTTTCCCATGCATAGGAGGCAATTGAAAACACCAAGGCTTGGGTCAGGCACACCTTAGTCTTCAAGGTGACATCTTTGTTTTTCAACACTTTAAAGAGGCCTTTTCCAGCAGATTTGCCCAATGCAATGTGTCTTTTAATTTCTTGACTGCTGCTGCCATGGGTGTTGATTGTATATCCAAGTAAAATGAAATCTTTGACAACTTCAATCTTTTCCCTGTTTATCGCGGTGTTGCTTATTGGTCCAGTTGTGAGGACTTTTGTTTTCTTTATGTTGAGGTGTAACCCATACTGAAGGCTGTGGTCTTTGACCTTCATCAGTAAGTGCTTCAAGTCCTCTTCACTTTCAGCAAGCAAGGTTGTGTCATCTGGACACATGTTTTAATGAGTCTTCCTCCAATCCTGATGCCCCATTCTGCTTCATATAGTCTAGCTTCTGGGATTATTTGTTCAGCATGCTTATTGAATAGGTATGGTGAAAGGATACAACCATGATGCACACCTTTCCTGACTTTAAGCCACACAGTATCCCCTTTTTCTGTTTGAACAACTGCCTCTTGGTCTATGTAAAGGTTCCTCATGAGCACAATTAAGTGTTCTGGAATTCCTATTCTTTGCAATATTATCCATAATTTGTTATGATCCACTCAGTCGAATGCCTTTGCATAGTCAATAAAACACAGGTAAACATCCTTCTGGTATTCTCTGCTTTCAGCCAGGATCCATGTGACATCAGCAATGATATCCCTGGTCCCACATCCTCTTCTGAATCTGGCTTGGATTTCTGGCAGTTCCCTGTCCATATACTGCTGCAGCCACTTTTGAATGATCTTCAGCAAAATTTTACTTGGTGTGATATTAATGATATTGTTAGATAATTTCAGAATTTGGTGGGATCACCTTTCTTGGGAATAGGCTTATAGATCTCTTCCAGTCAGTTGTCCAGGTAGCTGTCTTTCAAATTTTTTGGTATAGACAAATGAGTACTTCCAGTGCTGCATCTGTTTGTTGAAACATCTCAACTGGTATTCTGACAAATCCTGAAGCCTTGTTTTTCTCCAGTGCCTTCAGTGCAGCTTGAACTTTTTCCCTCAGTATCATTGGTTCCTGCTCATATGGTACCTCCTGTAATAGTTGAACATCAACAAATGTATGGACGTAGTTAATTGTTCCTTGTGTCTGAAGCATTTATCTACTTTGTCTCCACTTAGTAGGGACCTCCTTTGTTGTTAGTTGCAGTCCAGTTGGCTGTAACTCATGATGACCACACATACAACAGTATAAATAGGTTGCCTGGCCCTGTGCCATTTTCAGGATCATTGTTATGCTGGAGTCCATTGTTTTGGTCACTGTGTATTTTGAGTGTCTTCCAACCTAGGGGTCTCATTCTCCAGCAATGCATAGGACAATGTTTTGTTGTGATACACAGGGTTCGCAATGACTAATTTTTGGAAGTAGATCACTAGGCCTTTCTTCCTAGTCTGACTTAGTCTGGAAGCTCTGATGAAACCTGGGTGACTGTTGGTATTTGAACTGCCAGTGGCATAGCTTCCAGCATCAGAGCAACAAGCAAGCTACCACAATACAGCAAGCTGACAGAAAGGTGGTGATTGGTAACTCCTACTCATCCTATAAAACCTTTTTTTAGGTATCACATCCTCTCTAAAGCCGTCCTGCACCCTCTCTATCCAAAGTGAATTAAACCTTCTATCCTACTTCTCTATCCTGTGCTTTCTCCTATTGATGTATTTCACACAATGAATTCAACTTATGGCCTTTATCTATTTGACATCCTTGATGAATGCAAAGCATCTGTTTGTCTCTCTTAATAGATGGTAACCTCTTGAGGGCTGTTTTTATAATCCCCAGTACGAAGCTCACTGTCCTCACTTAAAAGACATAGAATAACTATTGATCTGAGCTGAATGCGAACTTAGAATCATGCAGAAAAGAAAGTTGCTAATTTTGTAGGCTTGGTTATATGTCTTTGCCTGGAGATATCGTTTATTCCCTAGTTGCTGTGGACAAAAGATTTGAAGCAAAAAGGGGAAAGAGTGCTATAAGATGATGCACTGACAGGTGAAAACCCACAGGGAAGAATGCTGCAAATTCACTAGTGAGGAAAGCTGAAAAATATGGGGTCAAGAAGGGCACACTTGTAGTATCTTTAGGAGGCAGATGGATATAATTAATTTCTGTTAATACCTGTTTAAAATATAATGACAAGCAAGATTTGGTTAAATTATAACCAGTTATTCTATTTCAATGCAGAGGCACTTATAATACATGTTTAGCCAAATATATAAATGCAGTCTAGACCTTAAAATTTTAATGTTAAGGAGGAAGTTTCAGTTATCGAGAAGATTCACTCATTTGGAACATCTCATTATCTGATAGCACAGAATAAATAATGTATTCCTGTACATTTTCCCTGGGATCCCCCCCCCGCCCCCCACATTTTCTTCTTCCCAAACTTTCTGCCAATCTGACTTCACAGATGAAAGCACCTGAAGCTGAAGTGGGTCTATTGTGTTTGGTTTTGAATGCAGAGTAAGAGAAAAGGTATTAATTTGGAAGCCACCTTCCAATGCCTCCACCCCACCCTCCTCCATTCTGTACTCCTTATCATCTTTGCTCATTACGCTGGGGCAATGGAGCCCTAGTTTATGGAGAGTAAGCCTGCAAGTGACCTTTGTGGGAGATTTTTCGCTTGGCTGTAGCTTCCTGGGGCCTGCAGATGTTAGAACAAAGGAGAACACGCTGAGACTTGAAATTTATATTATTAAACGTCGATGGAACTGTATCTTTCTCCCCAACTCTGACAAATATCATCCAAATTCCTACTTCCTTGGTTCCAAGACAGACGCTTGTTCCACAGCCATCAAATTATGTTTGCAAAGTTTATCTAGTTTTAATTTGAGCAAAAACTCTTGGCTAAAGCTACAGAATCTTTTGTTGGCTCCTACTTCACCACAAAGGCAGCAGACCCCGGCATGAGCCTGGAATTGGCTCTTCAGTACTGTGTCAGTTAAAGTCTCCTGTGGACAGGTCCAGCCCCAGGGCAGGGAACAAATTAACCATTTACGGCAAGCTTTTGCAAAAGGACATAATGTCAACTCACACCTGAGGAGAACACGAGCTAGTCACAAGAATTATGGTCTGGCTGAGGCTAGCTGAGGACAAGTGGAGTCTCTCGCCACACTGCAAGTCACTGTCCTCACTGGTATGAGCATCTCAGCTGGCATTGTTCTGCCTCTACTCCTACCAGTCTGGGGTGCAACCGCGCACTGAAGTTTGTGTTCGCGCCCCATTGTTAATCCACTAGAAGGTCCAAATACTTTGAGTTTTCACTTAGGTGTGTGCCTGTTTTAGTGACAAGGAGAATACTATCAAATCTCTTACTCTATGCTTGTATTATTAAGTCACAGAATTTCTCTTTAATTAAAATTCTTTCCATTAAAACTAAAAAATAAGTAAAAATAAAAAAATGAAAGGGCTATGAACGAAGTGTTTTTGTCTTTTTAATTTGAACTGTAGGGCTAAGATCATAAGAAGACCTAACATTTGTATCTATTTTGGGAATTTTCTTTGAACTACTTATGGTTTGCAATTGGTGAGGACACCATTCTTAATATGGATCCTTCAGGCTTACGCTTTTAGTGAGCCCAAGAACGTCAACCGATCAAGGCAAATTTGTTAAGATCATTGAATAATTTAAACAAGCACAACTCATTCAGGGAGCCAGGGATAAATACTAACCCAGACTCAGTCCTATACAAAAAAAACAAAAGTCACATTTGATAAATCCGCTAGATTTATTTGAGAGGAAAACATAATTTGTTGATTAGAGGAACCAGCAAATTTAAATTAATTTACATTTGTCTTGAAAGGCGATTCAGTATCCAAAGGCTTAAAACCCCTCACGGCTAGCAAATCCATAAAACCAAAGAAGGGAGGAGAAGGAGGAAAATGCATAAATGTCTGCAGGTAAGCCAGAGAGCAACCTGCCCCCTCACCCACTGTTCACTGTTCATCAGAATTCTGGGCCCATCAAAAACACTATTGTAAACAAATGACAGTTCTTACGATCTTGTTAACATGAACTCTGTATCTACCTTGTGTGTAGGGTATGCTAGTTGATATAAAGTGAGATAAAGGAAAGAAAAGGTGGTCTCCTTTCAAAGGGAATATAAAGAACTTCAAAGAAACTTACAGAAACATTCCTTGTTCTAATGAAAATTATAATTACTACTAGTAATGAAACCAGAACACACTCATTCTAAAATGAACTTAAAGGTCACTTACTAAAAAACATTGGTCTTTCCTCCTGGGATCAGAACCCCACCAAAAGATATTCAAAATCATTGAGGACATTTTGGGCCTTTGCTTATAATTATACAATCATGAAGTTTTAGAGTTGAAAGAGACATTAAAAATTACCTAGTGACCCAACTCCTTCACCCTTCAAATGAGGAAAATGAGTCTCAAGAGAAGACATTTGCCCAGGATCACACTAACAGGAGTGCTTGAGGAATCTCACTTGGAAATCAGCTTTTGGCCACTGAAGAGAAACCCCCTGGGAGGTAGGAAGGAGAGACAGCTTTGCCAATTCTTGCTAGCACAACAGACCCTAAGTTTACAAATCTGTCTCATTAAGACAAAATAGGAGAGACTACCTCCCCCCCTTCCATTTATACCTATCTTCAGCTCTCGGGGGTTCATTTTAACCTCTGTGATTATTATTATGCCCTCCATTTCCTTTTCAAAGCCACTCTTGATTTTACCAACACAAAGCTATTGCAGGAAGAGATAAGTAGGAGTTGAGTTGGACCCATGCTCCCTAAATAGATGCTGGACCAAATTTTTTCCTTGGAACTACCAAGAACCTGGAGTTTAATGCATTCAAAACCCCCTGAGGGGGAGATAACTGACTCCTTGGCACCAAACATATGCACACTTAGGACTCAGTACTTGTGTGGCTGAAAATGAGTTCCTTTTTTCATGTATGGAATAGATTTTATGAAAAAGAGTATTAAAAAAAAATCATAATCTTACCCTACTTGACTGGGTACCTGTGTGTGTGAGGGGGAAATCTATAGAAGAATCCTGATCAAAAGGGGGAAAATACAGACTAGAATTTCAAATTCTCATGAAATTCAATCTTTCTGGAGCTATAGAATCTAGGTGAAGCTATTACCCTGTGATAATCTTTAAACCTTCAACCTTAAATCAAAAATATCTCCTGAAGTCATCTTAAAACCAAACAATAGTTTAGCTTAACTCATAAAGAATGTGTGTCTTAAGTGTAGCACTCTTTTAAGATCTATCTACATGGGATCAAACCGACAACAGCAACTTGAAAGATTAGATAAGAAACTTAGGGATCAGTGAGTTTATGTGAATGGAGGAGGAGTAACTTGGAAAAGGAGGGTGGGAATGGTTTCACAGCTCGAAGAATGTAATCCATGTTACTGACTTGTACACATAGAAACTGTTGAATTGGTGTTTGTTCTGCTGTGTATATTCTCAACAACAACAAAAATAAAATAAATTATACAAAAAAAAAAGAATGGAGACTAAATAATAATAAATAACAATTTTTACCTTTTTTATTGTCTTTTCAACTGTTGCTATTAAATACCATGCTCAGTAAAAGTGCCAGATTAGATCCATGGGAGATGGACAGGAAGCAATTTAGATTCTGCACAGAGGCCAAGTTTGGCAGTGGTAGCATTTCAAGGCCCCAGCCTCCCATCCTGTGGCACTGAAAGACACAGAACATCACACTCTTTAGAAATAAGCTAAAGAGGTATCGAAAACCCTGATGGCATAGTGGTTAAGTGCTATGGCTGCTAACCAAAAGGTCAGCAGTTTGAATCTGCCAGGCGCTCCTTGGAAACTCTATGGGACAGTTCTACTCTGTCCTGTAGGGTCACTATGAGTAGGAATCAACAGAACGGCAGTGGGTTTGGTTTGGTTTGGTTTTAAAGAGGTATCTACGTAAGCTAATGTAAACAAATCAGCACTTTAGTTCTTGGTTTTAGTTCTTTTTGGATGGAGTCTTGAGATGGAAAGAGAAAAGCCTGACAGTCTATTTCACTTTGAAGCCTGGTCACAGGATGTTTCCTCTGGCTCCCAGGCCTCCTGCTCTGAGGAAGAGAGATGCTCAACAGTGCCCAGGCTCCTGGATATACTTTGGTAGGCTGAGCACTAGTGGGGACTGTCTCAGATGCTTTCTAATGCCTGCTTTCATCCACATCCTTTATTTGATTAAAAATTCAATCCAAAATTCAACTTCTGGAGTTCAAAGCACTGCTTAAATTGTGTCTTTAGTCAGCAAATATTTCCTGATCACTCTACTACATTCAGGCACTAGACCAGGCATTTAGATAATAACATAGAAAAGATTCAACCCCTACATTCAATTATTTGCAGAAAGATAATTACAACAGACTGTGACAAGCACAATACCAGAGGTATCATATGTGTCAGAGGAGTCAGGTGGGCTTCACAGGAGAGGTGACGCTGTGGCTTGATTTTAGATATTTGTAGATAACTAGCTGTAATTTGTGAGTCCCTGGGTGGTGCAAACTATGGACACATTCAGCTGCTAACTGCAAGGTTGGAGGTTTGAGTCCAGCCAGAGGTGCCTCAGAAGAAAGGCTTAGAAATCTACTTCCCCCAAATCAGCCACTGAAAACCCTGCAGAGCACAGTTCTGCTATGGCAAACATGGGGTTGTCATGAGTTAGTCAACTCGATGGCAAATGGAGTTTTATTTTGTTATTTTAAAGTCTCCATTCTTTTTTCTTTTCTTTAATTTTTTTTCCTGGTCTTTCAATTATATGGAACAAATGAAACAAATAATACAGTAAAAATATATATGTGGCTCTAGATTTAAAAAAGAAAGCCTATTTATTCACTATGATTTAGCGTCTAATATGTGCTCATTATGCAACTAGATAAAGGAGTTTCCATGATGAGGCCTCCTTCTGTCTCACTCCTTCCTCACCTTTGCTACCCCTTATTTGTTCTTTCCTCTCCCCTTCTACATACACTTTACTCATCCTTGCACACCCAGCTTCTATTCCGCCTTCTCCATGAAAACTTTTATATCTATTATGACCCATATGTCTTTCTTATTTCTCTGATTTGTTTTTAGTGGCTATTAATTAAGCCAGTAACATTAACAATAAAAACTGACCTATATGAGAAATATATATGAGAAATCATATAGTTTTAAAAGTACATTTATATGATTCATCTCATGATTCTTACAATATCTCTTTTTGGAGGGTACACTTCTCATTTACAGATTAAAAAGTGCAAAGGCAGTTACTGATAAGTGAAAAACTAACCATAAAAGATCGCTCTAAGACACACAGTTAAGTGGTTCAGCCAGAGCGAAGCCCTGTCTTTTGATTTCGAATCCATTTTTCCCCCATAATCCTGGGTGATTATTTTCTAATTGTTGAGTTCTCTCTTCATCCAGAACCTTGGTTCCTATATGAATGGTAGGCAAAGGCAATCTTTTAGACTCTTACTCTCATTTCCCCCACCTACCCATAGCCACCCCCACCATCACAGAACCCAGCTCAGGGTTCATCACAGATAGGCACTCAGTTTATAGTTCCAATGGTCTGAAAATCCCTGATCGGTTTTGGAAATCCTGGTGGCATAGTGGTTAAGACTTACAGCTCCTAACCAAAAGGTTGACAGTTCGAATCCACCAGATGCTCCTTGGAAACCATAAGAAGGCAGTTTTATTCTGTCCCATAGGATCAATTTGAGTCAGAATAGACGTGATGACAACAGGCTAATGGACTTTCAATCAATGATTCATATGGGGATGGCTTCCAGTTATATACAGTTTGAGAGAGGGACAAGTTAAAGGAGAGAAAAAAGCAAGATAAAAGAGGAAGTGAAAAAGGGATACATAAGAGAGAACTGAGAAGAAAAAAGAGGCAAGAAGAGGGAGAGGAGAAAGAAGTGGGAAGCAAAAGGGAGGGAGGAGAGAGACCAGCTTTACAGGTCTCCCACTGCCAAATCCATCGCAGATCCTTAAAGGAAGCAGGTCTGCAGAAAACCAAGACAAGTGCTACAGGATGATGGTAATAATTGATGTTTTTATGGGGCAAGAGGGAAAAGGAGGGGTTGGAGATGAAAGAAGCCTGGAGGGAGATGGAAAAGTTTTCAGGGTCACAGGACACATTTATCAGAAGCTTTTAAAGAAGTGTTTAAGAGCAGCTAAGCTGTTGCTATGGAAATAGGTAAAAGCTAATTCATTATCTCCAACCTCTGGATGCCACCAGCTTGCCGCTGGGGAGGCATTCTGCTTTTTAGTATTATTTCTTTTTCTTTTCTCTCTTCTATTTTTTTCCCCCTATTTGAACATATCACTTGAATTATAAAGAACAAATTAATAAAAGCTGAAAGAAAGGGAGTTTGACTCCTTCACAGATTATATTAACACATGAGGGAATCTTCACCCCATATGTCAACTGGTAGACAGAGAGGAGATTACTTCAAGAAGATGAGACGAAAACAACTAAACATTCTGTTTATCCCACCGCCACTCCTGTCCTTGGCTGTGTCTCTGAAGTCTGTGCTAAAACCATGGAAGGCAGCGCAGCCTCCAGTTCTAAACCAAGACCATGACCCTTGATAGGAGCCATTTAAGAGGTTTCGAGGCTTCAGGAAATAACTGGTAGAAGGCATTTTACAAATATCCCTCAAGTCACAGAAAAACTATGATTTAACTACGGGCTAACTCTAAAGCAAATTTATGTCATGCTAGTGAAATTTCCCATAAATCTACATCTGTAAGATGTAGATTTTGTTCTATTGATATTTTTATATGTGTATGTTTGTGAGAAATGCCAAAACACGTTAATATACCATTATTCTTATTACTTTATAATCTACTCACCAGCAGTCTTGTCTCTTCACCATTTCCTAGGTGACCGAAATTTCTACCATGATTTGAAGTCAGTAATTATGACTCCCCACTAACAACTTTCAGAAAGGTTACCTTTTTTCCATTTGCCTATACAGTTACAGTGTTCACAGTTATATCAATTTTTTTTATTGGGCTTTAGGTGAAAGTTAATTTCTCATTCAAAAATGTACACACAATACAAAACATTACCAAAAATGACGAAGAGAAACCAGATAGCTGGGAGCTCCTAAAAATCAAACATCTATGCTCATCTAAAGACTTCACCAAAAGAGTAAAAAGACCACCTACAGACTGGGAAAGAATTTTCAGCTACGACATCTCCGACCAGCGCCTGATCTCTAAAATCTATATGATTCTGTCAAAACTCAATCACAAAAAGACAAACAGCCCAATCAAGAAGTGGGCAAAGGATATGAACACACACTTCACTAAAGAAGATATTCAGGCAGCTAACAGATACATGAGAAAATGCTCTCGATCATTAGCTATTAGAGAAATGCAGATTAAAACTACGATGAGATTCCATCTCACTCCAACAAGGCTGGCATTAATCCAAAAAACACAAAGTAATAAATGTTGGAGAGGCTGCGGAGAGATTGGAACTCTTATACACTGCTAGTGGGGATGTAAAATGGTATAACCACTTTGGAAATCTATCTGGCGTTATCTTAAACAGTTAGAAATAGAACTACCATACAACCCAGAAATCCCACTTCTCGGAATATACTCTAGAGAAACAAGAGCCTTCACACAAACAGATATATGCACACCCATGTTTATTGCAGCTCTGTTTACAATAGCAAAAAGCTGGAAGCAACCAAGGGGTCCATCAATGGATGAATGGTTAAATAAATTATGGTATATTCACACAATGGAATACTACACATCAATAAAGAACAGTGACGAATCTGTGAAACATTTCATAACATGGAGGAACCTGGAAGGCATTATGCTGAGTGAAATCAGTCAGAGGCAAAAGGACAAATATTGTATAAGACCACTATTATAAGATCTTGAGAAATAGTATAAACTGAGAAGAACACATACTTTTGCGGTTATGAGGGGAGGAGGGAGGGAGAGGGTTTTTTACTGATTAATCAGTAGATAAGAACTGCTTTAGGTGAAGGGAAGGATAACACTCAATACATGGAAGGTCAGCCCAATTGGACTGGACCAAAAGCAAAGAAGTTTCCGGGAAAAAATGAATACTTCAAAGGTCAGCGGAGCAAGGGCGGGGGTTTGGGAACCATGGTTTAAGGGGACTTCTAAGTCAATTGGCAAAATAATTCTATTATGAAAACATTCTGCATCCCACTTTGAAATGTGGCGTCTGGGGTCTTAAATGCTAACAAGCGGCCATCTAAGATCCATCAATTGGTCTCAACCCACCTGGAGCAAAGGAGAATGAAGAACACCAAGGTCACATGACAACTAAGAGCCCAAGAGACAGAAAGGGCCACATGAACCAGAGACCTACATAATCCTGAGACCAGAAGAACTAGTTGGTGCCCGGCCACAATCGATGACTGCCCTCACAGGGAGCACAACAGAGAACCCCTGATGGAGCAGGAGATCAGTGGGATGCAGACCCCAAATTCTCATAAAAAGACGATACTTAATGGTCTGGCTGTGACTAGAGGAATCCCGGCGGTCATGGTCCCCAAACCTTCTGTTGGCACAGGACGGGAACCATCCCCAAAGACAACTCATCAGACATGAAAGGGACTGGACAGTGGGTGGGAGAGAGATGCTGATGAAGAGTGAGCTAATTATATCAGGTGGACACTTGAGACTGTGTTGGCATCTCCTGTCTGGAGGGGGGATGGGAGGATAGAGAGAGTTGGAGGCTGGCAAAGTTTTCACGAAAGGAGAGACTGGAAGGGTTGACTCATTAGGGGGAGAGCAAGTGAAAGTAAGGAGTAAGATGTATATTAACTTGTATGTGACAGACTGACTTGATTTGTAAACGTTCACTTGAAGCTCAATAAAAGTTAATAAAAAAATGTACACTCATATTGTTTTGTGACATTGGTGGCAATCCCTACAATGTGACAGCATGCTCTGCCTTTCCACCCTGGGTTCCTTGCGTCCATTCATCCAGTTCCTGTCCCTTCCTGCCTTCTCATCTTGATTTTGGACAGGAATTGCCCATTTGGTCTTGCATATTTGATTGAACCTAAGAAGCACGTTCCTTACATGTGTTATTTTTGTTTTATAGGCCTGTCTAATCTTTTCTGAAAAGTGGGCTTAGGGAGTGGATTCAGTTCTGAGTTAGCAGGGTATCCGGGGGCCATAGTTTCACGGGTTCCTCCAGCCTCTGTCAGACCAGTAAGTCTGTTTTTTTTTTCTGAGTTTGAATTCTGTCCTACATTTTTCTCCCATTTTGTCCGAGACTCTTTGTTGTGATCCGTATCAGAGCAGTTGGTGGTGGTAGCTGGGTGTTTGTACTATAATTTGTTTATCCATTCATCTGTTGGTTGTTGCTATCTTTTTGCTATTGTGAACTGTGCTGCAGTGAAGATGGATGTGCGTATATATATTCGTGTGATTGTTCTTATTTCTGGTAGTGGGATTACTGAATCATATGGCATTTTTAGCTTTTTAAGGAAGTGTCATATTGTTTTCCAAAGTAGTCGTGCCATTTTACATTCCCACCAGCAGAGCATAAGTGTTCCAATCTCTCTACAACCTCTCCAGCAATTGTTATTTTATGTTTCTGGATTAGTGCCCGTATTGTCAGGATTAGATGATATCTCATTGTAGTTTTGATTTGCATTTATTTCTCCAATGGCTAATGATCACGAGGATTTCCTCGTGTGTCTGTTGACCACCTGAATGTCTTCTTTAGTGAAGTGTCTGTTCATATCCTTTGCACATTTTTTAATTGGATTGTTTGTCTTTTTGCTATTGAGGTATTGAAGTATTTTATAGATTTTCGAGATCAGACAATTGTCAGATATGTCACAGCCAAATTTTTTTCACAGTCTGTGAGTTCTCTTTTTACTCTTTTGGTGAAGACTTTTGATGAGAGTGAGTGCTGAATTTTTAGGAGCTCGTAGTTATCTAGCTTCCCTTCTGGTGTTTGTGCATTGTTAGTTATGATTTGTATAGTATTTATGCCATGTATTAGGGTCCCTAGCATTATCCTTATTTTTTTCCTCAATGATCTTTATCACTTTAGATTTTATATTTAGGTCTTTGATCCATTTTGAGTTAGTTTTTGTACATGATGTGAGATACGGATCTTGTTTCATTTTTTTACAGATGGACATCCAGTTGTACCAGCACCACTTGTTAAAGAGACTGTCATTTCCCACAACAGATTTTGGACGTTTGTCAAATATCAACTGCTCATAGATGAGTGGACTTACATCTGGGTTCTCAATTCTGCTCCATTGTTCTCTGTCTGTACCAATGCCAGGCTGTTTTGACTATCATGCCTGTATAATAGGTTCTAAAATCAGGTAGTGTGAGGATTCCCACTTTGTTCTTCTTCTTCAGTAATGCTTTATTTATAAGGGGCCTCTTCCCTTTCCATATAAAGTTGGTGATTTGTTTCTCCATCTTGTTAAATAATGCTGTTGGAATTTGGATCAGAATTGCATTGTATCTGTAGATTACTTGGTGTAGAATTGACATTTTCACAATGTTGAATCTCCCTATCCATGAACGTGGTATGTTTTTTCCTCTTATGTTGTTCTCTTGTAGTAGTGTTTTGTAGTTTTCTTTATAGGGGTCTTTTACATCACTGGTTAGATTTATTTCTAAGTACTTTATCTTCTTGGGAGCTATTGTAAATAGTACTGATTTGGTGATTTCCTTTTCAAAGTTCTCTTTGTTGGTACAGAGAAATCCAACAGATTTTTGTATGTTAATCTTTTATTCTGCCACTTTCCTGAAATCTTTTATTAGTTCCCGTAGCTTTCTTGTGGATTTTTTGAGATTTTCTGTGAGTAGTTTTTTTTTTTTTTTTTTTTTTAAGGATCATATCATCTGCAAATAGGGATAGTTTTACCTCTTCCTTACCAATCTGGATGTGCTTTATTCCTTTTTCTTGCCTTATTGGTCCAACTAGGACTTCCAGCACGATGTTGAATAAGAGTGGTGATAAAGGGCATCACTGTCTGTTTCCCATTCTCAAGGGGAATGCTTTCAGTCTCTCTCTGTTTAGAATGATGTTGGCTGTTGATTTGGTATAAATGCCCTTTATTATGTCAAGGAATTTTCCTTTTATTCCTATTTTGCTGAGAGTTTTTATCAGGGATGGGTGATGGACTTTGTCAAATGCCTTTTCTGTGCCGATTGATATGATCATGTAATTCTTTTGTTTTATTTATGTGCTGTATTATATTATTGGAAAACCTGGTGGTGTAGTGATTAAGTCCTATGACTGCTAACCAAAAGGTTGGCAGTTCAAATCCACCAGGCACTCCTTGTAAACTCTATTGGGCAGTTCTACTGTGTCCTGTAAAGTCGCTTATGAGTCAGAATCAACTTGATGGCAGTGGATTTATTATGTTATTGGCTTTCTAATGTTAAAACATCCCTGCATACCTGGTATGAATCCCACTTGGTCATGATGCGTTATTTTTTTGACATGCTGTTGAATTCTATTGACTAGAATTTTGTTGAGAATTTTTGTATCTATGTTCATGAGGGGTATTGGTCTGTAGTTTTCTTTTTGTAATGATGTCTTTGTCTGGCGTTGGTATCAAGGTTATGCTGGCTTCATAGAATGAGCTCAGCAGTATTCTTTCCTTTTCTGTACTCTGAAATACCTTGAGTAGTGTTAGTGTGAAATATTCTCTGAAGGTTTGGTGGAATTCTCCAGTGAAGCCATCTGGGTCAGGGCCTTTTTTTTTTTTGCTTACTGTTGGGAGCTTTTTAAAATTACCTCTTCAACCTCTTATTTTATTAGGGGTCTGCTTAGTTTTTCTACCTCAGTTTAGGTAGGTAGTGTGTTTCTAGAAATTTGTTCATTTCCTCTAGGTATTCAAATTTTTTGGTGTATAGTTTTTCAAAGAATTCTGTTATGATCTTTTTTATTTCAGTTGGGTCTGTTGTGATATCTCCCGTCTCATTTCGTATGTTGGTTATTTGTTTCCTCTTCTGTTTTTCTTTTGTCAGTTTAGCCAGTGGTTTGTCAGTTTTGTTGATCTTTTCAAAGAAGCAACTTTTGGTCTTGTTGAGTATTTCTATTGTTTTTGTATTCTCTATTCCATTTATTTCTGCTCTAATCATTATTTCCTTTATTCTGGTGCTCAGAGCTTCTTTTGCTGCTCTCTTTCTATTTGTTTGAGTTGTAGAGTTAGTGTTTTGATTTTAGACCTTTCTCCTTTTTGGATTTGTGAGTTTATTGGTATAAATTGACCTCTAAGCACTGCTTTTGCTGTGTCCTAAAGATTCTGGAAAGATGTGTTTTCATTCTCATTTGATTCTATGAATATCTTTATTCTGTCCTTGATTTTTTTCTATAAACCAAGTAGTTTTTGAGCAAGGTGTTGTTCAGTTTCCACTCTTTTGATTTTTTTTTCCTTGCTGCTTCTGTTGTTGATTTCTATTATTATGGCATTATAATCAGAAAAGATACTTCGTATTATTTCAATGTTTTGGATTTTGTTAAGCCTTGCTTTGTGGCCTAAGATGTATTCTATTCTGGAGAATATTCTCTGTGTGTTGGAAAAAAAATGTATACTTTGCTGCTGTTGGGTGAAGTGTTCTGTACATGTCTATGAGGTCAAGTTGGTTGACTACAGCATTTAAATCTTCTGTATCTTCATTGAATTTCTTTCTAGATGTCTGGCCCTTCGCTGAAAGTTGTGTGTTGAAGTCTCCTACTATTATTGTGTAACTACCTGTTTCTCTTTCCAATGCTGTTAGAGTTTGTTTTACATATTTTGGTGCCCTGTCATTGGGTGTGTATATGTTTATTATGGTTATGTCCTCCTGGTGTATTGACACTTTAGTACACCAAAATATAGTGGGTTTTGCTTTAAAGTCTGTTTTGTCAGAGATTAATATTGCCACTCCAGCTTTTTTTTTTTGTTATTGTTTGCTTGATATATGTTTTTTCCATCCTTTGAGTTTTAGTTTGTTTATGTATTTTTGTCTAAAGCATGTTTCTTATAGACAGCATATACAAGGATCGTGTTTTCTTAACCCATTCTGCCACTCTCTGTCTCTGTACTAGTTTAGGCCATTTACATTCAGTGTAATTATTGATAGGTATGATTTTACTGCTTTTTTTTTTTTTTAGTGGTATTAATGGTTTCTTTGTTCCACTTAATTTTCTGTGCTGAGTTCTTTTCGCTTATGTGTTTTCTTTTCATCTCTTTCATTATTGTTGATTTTGTGTTTGCTGAGCCTCTACGTTTTTCTTCTTTTTTGCTTTGATTGGTAGGTTTGTAAGCTTCCTTTGTGGTTACCTTGAAATTTGCCTTTATTTTTTCTAAGTTTAAACCAGTCTTTTATTTCTTGATATCGCCTTGACTTCTTCTCCACATGGAAGTTCTATGAGCACACTGTTATTCTCGGATTTTTATTTTGCCATTGTTGTTTATGTATTGACATCTCTGGTTCTCTATGTTCAATCTTTTAGCTTTGTTTTGTTTTTGTGAATTCTCTGTCTGGGTTGGTATCTTTCTGATCTTTCCTGTATCCTAGTCTTGGGTTTTGTCTGATGTTGTTGGTTCTCTAACCTGAGGGTTTACTTTAATATTTCTTGTAATTTTGGTCTAGTTTTTACATAATCCCTTAATTTCTGTTTACCTGGAAATGATCTAATTTTGCCATCGTATTTGAGAGACAATTTTGCTGGATATATAATTCTTGGGAAGCAATTTTTTCCTTTCAAGACTTCATATATGTCATCCCATTGTGTTCTTGCCTCCATGGCTTTTGCTGAGTAAAGTTTAGTCTTATTGGTTCTCCTTTGTAGGTGACTAGCTGTTGTCAGGAGAGATCAGTCCCTGGAGAAGGACATCATGCTTGGCAAAGTACAGGGCCAGCAGAAAAGGAGAAGACCCTCAACGAGGTGGGTTGACACAGTGGCTGCAACAATGGGCTCAAGCATAACAATGATTTTAAGGATGGCACAGGACTGGGCAGTGTTTTGTTCTGTCGTGCATAGGGTCACTATGAGTCAGAACTGAGTAGGCAGCACCTAACAATGACAACAGCTATTCTCAGGATTATTTTTTTGTCTTTGGTTTTGGCAAGTTTGATTATGATGTGTCTTGATGACTTTCCTTTGGGGTCTATCCTATACGAGGTTCATTGAACTTCCTGGATATTGTCTCATTTTTCATGATATTAGGTAAGTTTTCTGCCAGCAAATATTCAACAATTCTCTCTGTGTTTTCCATTACTCTCCCCCCACCCCCATTTTGGAACTCTGATCACTTGTAGGGTTTTTCCTTATTATAGTGTCCCACATAATTCTTAGGCTTTCCTCATGTTTCTTCATTCTTTTTTTTTTTTTTTTTTTCTGATTTTTCCTCAAACAAATTGGTGTCAAGGAATTTATCTTCAGCCTCAATAATTCTGACTTCCAGCGTGTCGATTCTGCTCCTATGACCTTTTATTGAGCTGTCTAATTCTGGAATTTTACTCTTAATCTTTTGGACTTCTAGGTGCCGTTTCTATATGGTTTCTAGTAGCCTGTTTATTCTGTCATTTTGTTCTTGTATTGTTTTCCTGAATTCTTCCATTGTTTTGTCTGTGTGTTCCTTGGTTTTGACTGTGTTTTGCCTGATCTTCTTCTTGATCTCCTGGAGAGCTCTGTATATTAGTCTTTTGAATTCTTTATCAGGTAGTTCCATTGTCTTATCTTCCTCCAGGAGGTTTTCTGGTTCTTTATTTTGGCCACTTGCTGGAGTCATCCCATCTTGCTTCTTTGTGTGATTTGATATTGACTGTTGCCTCTGAAGCATCAGTAAGTTATTATATTTATATATTTATTTATTGTATTTTCATTTAATGTGTCCTGAATTTCTGTTTTGTTCTGTTTTGATATGTCCAAGTAGGCTGGGTGTGAGTGCTACTCTGGTTGTTAATCTTGCCTCCTTAAAACTCTCACCTCCTGCCTCCAGGTAGTCAGAGTAGCTATTAGATGTGTGAGCCTGGGAGTCTGTTCACTGTTCTGTGGTTACACTGATGATATAGGTGGCATTTTTTGGTGAGGTGATGAATCTGTCCTGTTGGTCACCTGGCTGTGCGTGCAGGGGTTGTTCTCCCTGGTCATTGAGTTGGGTGTTGTATGTGTGCTCTGCTGCTTCCTGGTTGGTTGAAGCACAGGTGCCCAGGTAATCAGTCACCAACCGTATGGTATTGAGACTGTCACCTACAGTCATGGGTGGGCAGGGCTGCATGGGAATGTTCAGAGCAGACACAGTTCTCTGGCTGCAGTGGGAGATGATGTGAGGCACAAGGCAGGGGGTTGTCTGCTACCCCCAAGTGCCTGGATGGATTGTGTACCCTTGTCCACTGGAACACATAGTGGGAGAGTGGTGCATCTGGTCCTTGGATGCCCAGGGCCATTGGCTGGAGGGATTGGGGGTCACCACTAATTCTCTGTTGTGGGCAGGTAGATGGAGTGGGTTGTACTGCCAGCCCTCAGGTCCCCGATGTGGATAGATGAGGCCTCTTCTTAGGGGGCGGGGTGGTGTCAAATGCCATATATCTGCAGCTCCAACTGGGCTGCCGCAGGTGAAAATGGACTTCAAATGGATGCCCAGCCCATTTTGTCCTAATGAGGGTGTGCAATGCCAGATCAGCCAGCAAGTTCCTGGTGTGGGTAATCAGTGAAGGTGTAGGGCACTGCAAGTCCAGGGACCCCCTACACCAGTGACTGGATGAAGGAGCATGTGCCTCCAGACACAGCTGTGAGTTCCCGGCTTAGGGGGCATCATGGTGTTGAATGCTGCCTGGACTGGTGTCAGAGAGGGGAGGAGGATGGATGAGGAAGAAGGATGAGGAGGAAGGAGTGCTCCTCAGCTATGGAGCTCTGATGGGCTGAAGGATTTTGGTGTGCACATGGTGGTTTGGGAGCTTACACTTAACTTTTGCAGGTCTGGTGTCACTCCTGTTTCATTCTGGAGGTGCATGTAGATTTGCTGCTGCTTGGCTGCACCAGATAGGGTGAGTTTCAGCTTGAGATGTTGCTGTTTGCCTCATCCTGTGTGTGCTGTGCAGATTCAGCTAGCAGGACGCTAGCTATCCTGTGATCCATAATTCCCCGTTTCTGTTGTTTTTGAATTGTCTCTCCTTCCACTTTTCTCTCAGTCTGATTCTTCAGCTTTATCTTTGATGTTTAGGGTTCCTAGATTGTCGTATATATCCAGTTCACTTGTGTTTCTGGGCCTTTGTTTTAAGAGGGACAAGAGGGCCTGGCTAGTCTGCCATATTATCCCTGCCTTCTAAAATTTTTAGTAATATCAAAAATCAAAATTTAATTTCTTATTCTACCCCATCTCAATCACCTAATCATTTGTTGGCACCCCCATATTCACTCAAACCTGAAATCTATAAGTCAGTTTAATCTCTTTCCAACTTAATTCCCACACCCGTAGTCCAATACATCACAACAGTTTCCATGATCTAAAATGGTTTGTGTTAATCCATTCTTCTTCATCTCCTCTACAATTATGTTAATTTGCATCCTTATTATTTCTTACCTGAACTACCAAAACTACCTCCTAACTAGCTTGTCTGCCCCCAGATTCTTTTCCATCCTCCACATTGTTGAGAGAGCAATATTTCTAATATTCAGATATGACCACTTGGTTCTGCTAATCTTAAACTCCTTCTCTGGATCCTCACCATCTTCATAAATAGGCCTAACCTCTTCAGTATAGAGAATAAGACTCTTCTTAACCCTCTGGCTCCTTCCTATTTCTAGGGACTCATTGTCTGCTCTCCTCCTGCATGAATCCTGGGTACCAAGTGTGCTTGTCAGCACCACTAGACCCGAGCTCCTTGATGGCAAGAGCTGTATCCTGTTCATCTGGTTCTCTCCAAGGCCTGGGTCAGTGCCTAGAAAAATTGGCTCTCAGTAAGTGTTTGTTGATTGCCAGTCATGGAGATTCATTACCTCACTGTGCTAATGAAAGCCACCATATAGCTTGTGCTACTATCCACTGTGAAAATTATTCAAGTTCAGGGCTTCACTGTAAATTGATTTCTTTCCCTACTTAATTGGTTCTTTGAATTTAAATTCTGAATCATGAGCTCACTTGAAAATAGACATAACTACTAAACACCACATGTAACCCAGGGTCCAATGACAACATTGGAGAGCAAGACTGTGGGCAACTATATAAATATATTGGCATTATAATTTAAAGCAACGTATGATACATTTTTGTAGGACATCTACCTCCCCAATTGAAATTACTGGGCTTTAGAGCTGCTAGTATAGAGCTCATACAACTAGATTCTCAGTGATTCTTTGACTAACATGGAATTATAAAAGTGTCACATTAGGATTAGACAAAACTGAAGATTTCCAAGGTTAAATAGAATTATTGGAAAAGTTTGCAGTAAATTTCCTTTCCCTCAAATCATGCATGAACTGAAAACAACAATGAGGTAGATTCATAGAGAATGTATTTGGGTTACAGTATGTGATTTTGTTTGAGAACAGATGATTAGCACTACAAAATGAGGGCCTGAAAACACAGGTTCCTCAGAATAAAAAGCAAAGCCCTCAAAAATGTTGCTTTCAGGGCAAGGTCTGTAATTACTTAGAGCTTCTAGAAAAATAATAGATTCAGCAAGTAGGGGTACATAGACCCTCTGTGAAGCACTGTGTAGAGACTAGGGCTCAAAGAAAAAAAAAAAAAACTCTAGTTTAAAAAAAAAAAAAAATCAGGGGCAGAACCCAAAGGAGTCGTTTTGCTGGGGTTCATGTGGTTATACAGAGAGTGGCTGTTGACGTGTTTGTGACTAAGAGGGCATAACCCACAAATACCCACAGCCATCATAGATGGTTCAGATTGAACAACTGTCCTTCCTAATCATCCAGAAAAACTAAAAGCAAGCTAAAAGCAAGCTCTGATTAGAACTGAACAATGGAAACTGAAATTGATGTTAAAGACCAGAACTCTATGCCCATATTATATCTAATGACTATATAGATTACATCTCAGGATCATCTTGTCTGTTTAATAGTCAGTTTAAGAGTCAGCTGTGCTTGAGAGGACGTAATAAGGAAGAAATAATGAGGAGGATAAGTTGTGATCTATGAAACAGAAACTTGATCTGAGGGAGTCCTGGCAAAAATTTATCCAAGCAGAAGTGATGCTGTGTGGGAGATCCTTTGGTTGGGGGCTACTTTCATCACAGGGGTAAAATATGACTTGAGCAAATTTAAAGAAATTGGCTACTATTAAAATTGGAAACAGGAGAAACACAAATGTCACCAGGAATGGTCCCAGACTGCCTTCCAGAGTCTCCAACCATACACTGAACTCAGCAAATGGAGACAGAGGTCAGGAAACACATGATAAGCAAGATGACCCTGTGAACCACTTTATATGCTATGGTCACTTTGATGCTTTTCAATCCTGCAAAGCAAGTGATGACCTCTTCTTGGTGGCAAATAGTCCTCCTTTTGTTGGCTATGCCTAAATCTTACACACATTTATCACTTTCTGTCATCACATCACCTCTCTGAGGCTTATAGTGTTATTACTACCATCATAGAAATGAGGCTATGCAGACAGGAAGTAGCAGACGTAGGATTTGGAACCAGGAATATGACCTCAGGACCTGCGTTTATTAGTACTGTTATGCTGTGGGACAACACTATGCTGTAATGCTTAGAGCATAAACAATAAGTATAAACGCACAACTGTGAGTGAGAATGAGGGAGATGTGCGTGTTCAGGAGATGCCAGCAAGATAGAGTGCCATACCCACCTCCCACTGTCTCTTTCAAAATTCACCTTCTCCACAGGTCTTCTGTAATTAAACTTTTCCTTTTGGTACCCATTTATCCCATAGGAGGCGAATCTGTGGAAGCCATTATAACAAGTTTATTTTACAGCATTGAAGTACTGAGGTCAAATTAAGTGTTAAATTCCACTTATTGGACAGTTTCTGAATTGGTGGAAACTTTTTTAATGGAGGTGAAGGAAGCATGCTGCAACTGAGATGTTGTGGAATTTACTTCCAGCATTTACCTCCAAAATGCTGATTGTACATGGGGATTCTGCTGGTTCCAGATAACAATGCCCTTAGTGTGCAAGTTTAGATGGCCATGTTGTGGTTCAGCACTACCAACTAAAGAGGAAGGGATGTAAAACAGAAAATTTTGGATGAACATCCACACACCTGTTCCCTTAATGAATGTGGAAGCCAAGGCTAAGGAATGTGAAGCAATTTGTGCCAAACTCCACATAAAGTTGGTGATGTACCAGGCTGTTAAAGCCAGATTTTCTAATCAGTTCCAAGTCTACCGCTCTATGGATGAACATGCTGGCTTTGGTGGCCCTTGGTTTTTAATCAATAAAGTCTCCTAGATTCAAGATACTCTCCCTCTCTTACTCAACTCTTTAATGAAACAAAACTTCTCTAAGATGTGACCCTTACTGCCTTAGCACTTGTGAGTGCCCAAAGGCTGCCAATAGCTCCTTGAAGCATGTCAGGAGATGCACCCCATTCAATAATAGGGAGGGTGCGTTTGCTTTGGGCTCTCTTTGTAAGAAGGTTATCCTCTTGTTTCATGGGCATGTTTTGGTGATTCTGGCCAGATTGCCAGTTCTCTGTATGTGGACACCTAATCTCTTATTCTTCTGAATCTTTGCACAGTTCTACCATGCAAAAGGAGCTCAGTAAATATTGCTCGCTGACCGACTAGTGGAGGCTGCCATTTTGGGAGCATAGTATACACTGACTGCACGGAAGAAGTGATCCTGTTGTACTCCCTAAGATTCTCTAGTGAGTATAATAGACACTTAGAAAGTAGGCTTCTTAAATGATGCAATATGAAGGGATTCACCTGCATCCCTCCTTGAGAGATTTTCCCCCTGAATGCATGCATTATGCACTCTACAGAGTGAAAGAGGGAAAAAGAGGCAGTGGGATTGTTCTCTGAGGCTTAGTTATCTAGTGCTGCTATAACAGAAATGCCACAAGTGGATGGCTTTAACAAACAGAACTTTATTCTCTCACAGCCCAGCAGGCTAGAAGTCTGAATTCAGGGTATCAAATCCAGAGGAAAGTTTTCAGTTTCTGTTGGCTCTGGGGGAAGGTCCTTTTCATCAATCTTCCCCTGGTCTAGGAGCTTCTCAGTGCAGGGACACCAGGTCCGAAGGGTGCGCTCTGTTCCCAGCTCTGCTTTCTTGGTGGTATAAGATCCCACTGTCTCTCTGCTTGATTCTCTCTTTTATATCTCAAAAAAGATTGATTCAAGACATAACCTAATCCTGTAGATTGTGTCCTGCCTCATTAACAAAACTGCCTGTAATCCTGCCTCATTAACATCACAGAGGTTAGGATTTATAACACCACAGGATAAATACATCAAATCACAAAATAGAGGACAACCACACAATACTGATAATCATGGCCTAACCAAGTTGACACACATTTTTGGGGGATACAACTCAGTCCATAACATTCTACACTTTGCCCCTTCCCAAATTTATATCCTTGCCACATGTAAAACACATTCACCCAATCATATCATCCCAAAAGTCTTAAATTAACTCCAAGTCCAAATTCCATCCTGTGGCAAACTTCCCCTTCATCTGTGAAATCTAGAATACAAGGTATCTACTTCCAAAGTACAATGGTGGAGCAGGCACAAGGTAGATATTTCCACTACAAATGGGAGAAATTGGAGGGAAAGAAGGGATAACAGGCACCAAGAAATCAGCAGAACATATTACCTTACCTTTCAAGGCTTGAAAATAATCCTCTGTTCTCTGAGATCATTTAGGCAATGTCCCTGCCCTCCAGACTGTAGGTGTCTGCCACACTTCCCTGATTCTGTATGGAGGCTCCTTGGACCTAGGCTTCAGCTCAGCCTTCCCGGCTCACTGGGATGGCAACTCTGTTCCCTTGCATTTGAGTGGTCCCGTTCTCCTAGTTCATCTAAGTGGCGACTCTACACCCTTTGCCCCAGCAGGCCCCATTCTTCTGTCTCTTGGGCATGGAAACTCTGCACCCACAGTTTTGGGCAGCAGATCTTGCCTCATCCCGTTGGCACTTGTGAAAGGCAGCCCCACACTCCAGAACTGAGTGTTCCAGTCCAGAATACTCCTGGTACCAAGTTCTGTCTTAGTTATCTAGTGCTGCTATAACAGAAATACCACAAGTGGATGGCTTTAACAAATGGAAATTTATTCTCTCACACCCTAGGAGGCTAGAAGTCTGAAATCAGAGCACCAGCTTTCTGGTGAAGGTTTTTTCTCTCTGTGGCTTCTGGGGAAAGGTCCTTGTCATCAATCTTCCCCTGGTCTAGGAGCTTCTCAGCACAGGGATCCTGGGTTCAAAGGATAACTCTGTTTCCAGCTCTGTTTTCCTGGCGGTATGAGGTCCTCCTGTCTCTCTGCTCAATTCTCTCTTTTATATCTCAAAAGAGATTGACTCAAGATACAACCTAATCTTGTAGATAGAGTCCTACTTCATTAACATAACTGCCTCTAATCCTTCCTCATTAATGTCATAGAGGTTAAGATTTACAACACATAGGATAAATACATCAGATCATAAAATGGAGGACAACCACACAATACTGGTAATCATGCCTGGCCTAATTGACATACAGTTTTAGGGGATACGATTTAATCCATAACAGAGGCTGTTATAGATGTTGGGTTACCAATACTGGGAAGTCTCAGTAGGCTTCACAGTCCTGGGGACTGGACAAAGCCATGGGTGTAGTAGACAAAAACACAGAACTCAGAGTCAGAAGGCTTAATTCTATTCCTGACTCCTCCACTTACTATTAATATGGTGCTGGGCATGTGACTTCTTACTGAAGAATTTCTCTTTCCAGATCTGTGAAAAAGGAATAATAATAGCGGTCTTACAAATATCTCCAGGCAATGTCGTGGTGAGATTTTAACAAGATGTAAGTGGAGGAACATTGAGGACTGCAAAATTATTTTGCTATTAAATAATTATAACAGTATCTCCACAGTCTGTCAGACTTTGCACTCTTTAAACCAGAAATGGAAAGTGTCACTTAAGCAACTACCACTGAGCTTTTTTTGTGTCACTGGGACCTCTCTTCTTAACTTTCCAAATCCAACTCCAACCTAAGCATCTGTTTTTTCTACTTGGTCAGTGTTTCCAAAACATGCAGAACTCTTCAACTCGGGCTTGACTCCTTCGCGTGAGCCTTCAAAATCTGCAGGTGGCTTCCCAGTAACAAACTGGTATGGAACACGTCCCTATTACTCCTTGCTCTTGTGTGTTAACTTAGGAATAATATATACTTATTCTCACCCCCGAATATCACCTTCACTCAACCATTAGCTCTCACATGACTCCTGATTCCACTAACCTTATATGGAATTCACAAGAACCAACATCCTCAATCTCCACTCACAAACCTCTGCCTCAGTGGCAACCTTGTTCAGATTATATATCAGGCTCAGTTATATATCAGGCTTCACATCAACCACTAATTGATAGATTTCTCTTGTGCCCTCCAAAACACCCCAATGGCTGTGATTGAAATTTCCCTGTGTATACAAGAAAGTCTCATTGCATATCTCAGGTTGTTAACGAGTCTTCCTCCAATCCTGAAGCCATGTTATTTTTCATATAGTCCAGCTGCTCAGACTGAGCAAGTATGCTGAAAGAGTACAATCCTAGCACATACCTTTTTAAATTTTAAAACACACAGTGTCCACATATTCTGTTCATGGTCTATGTACAGGTTCTGCATGAACACAATTAAGTGTTCTGGAATTCCCGTTCTTTGCAATGTTATACATAATTTGTTATGATCCACACAGCTGAATGCCTTTGCTTAGTCAATAAAACACAGATAACACCTTTCTGGTATTCTCTGCTTCCTGCCAAGATCCATCTGACATCAGCAATGATATCCCCTGTTCCATGTTCTCATCAGTAATTGTCATTGCATCTTAATTGCATATTTGATCTGTTTTCAGACTGCAGAAGTTAGTAAAAGTCCTCAATTTCTTCATCTTTGGCATTAGTGATTGGTGTATAAATTTGAATAATAATCATATTAACTAGTCTTCCTTGTAGGTGTATGGATATTATCCTATCACTGACCATGTTGTACTTTAGGATAGATTTTGAAATGTTCTCTTTGACAATGCCGTTCTCTTCACTTTACCATTCCCAGCATAGGACACCATATGATTGTCTGATTCCAAATGGCCAATACCAGTTCTTTTCAGCTCACTAATACCTACAATGGAGTGGTTAAGAGCTTGTCTGCTAACCAGAAGGGCAGCAGTTTGAATCCACCAGCCACTCCTTAGAAACCCTATGGGGCAGTTCTACTCAGTCCTACAGGGTCACTATGAGTCGGACTTGATTTAACGGCAATGGGTTTGTTTTTTTTTCTTTATTTAATGTCTATGATATCAATCTTCAAGCATTCCATTCATTTTTGATGACTTCCATTTCTCCTTGGTTCATACTTCATACATTCCACCTTACAATTACTAATGGATATTTGCAGCCGCTTCTTCTCGTTTTGAGTCATGCCACATCAACAAATGTAGGTCCCAAAAACTTTTCCTCCACCCATGTCATTAAGGTTGACTCTGCTTTGAAGAGGTAGCTCTTCCTTAGTTGTATTCTGAGTGTCTTACAACCTGAGGAGCTCCTCTTCTGGCACTATGTCAGATAATATTCCATGGGATATGCAAGGTTTTCACTGTCTTAGTCTGGGAGCTCAGCTGAAACCTGTCCACCATGGCTGACCCCACCGACATACATGTGGTGGACTAGTGAATATTAAGTCTCAGATATATACAAAGGACAGTGCTAGGTGCTGCAGGTGATATAATCTTGTAGGGGAGAAATACGAAGTTACATGTGAATAATTTGGATCAATAAACTAGAAATCTTTTTTTTTTTTCTTTTTCTTTTATTTTGTTTTTTAATCCTCTGGTGAAAAAAACTAGGGGCCAAATTCAGACAATATCAATTTTAATATGTAATTAAGAAGACTATAGTATTCAAATGAAGGCCCTGAAGTTTGAATTGGCTTGTCTTTGTTAGCACAGCATAAAGAAGGTACGCGTCTGAATACTTATCTGTGATAATTTTCTTCCCTCTGTACAGTTCTATTTATGTGTTTTGCCCTGAACCACCCAAACGGGACATCAAGAGAGGCAACCAGATAGAAAATACTAGTTATTAATATCCTAACTCTCTAGGTTAAAATGTCACATATTATCACAGAGATCTAAGATGTAATCACTTGGAAATGTGTGAACTGTCAAGAAGGAGTTATTCAATTTATGTCAACCTTTTCTGTTTTCTGACCATTTTATTTCAAATATTGTGACAATGGTGCTTGAGAACATGGTGAGAAAGACAATCCACAAGGAGTTTAGATGCAGGTAGGATATACGTCATGCTGCATTGCCATTTTTTGTTTATTGCTATGAGTGCTCTGCAAGAAATTAGAAGCAGATACTATGGAAGCTTGTCAAGGGAAGGTCTCCTGGAAATAAAGTCATGTCCAAGTTGAGATGCAAAGGATAAGCAGTAACTAAGGGAGTGAAATTGGGGTACTGGTGTAGGATATGGGACTATAGGACGATGATAGCATCCTATGTTGAGAGATCAGCGTATGAAAAGTTGAGAGGTAAGAGAAAATGTGGTGCCTCTGGCCACTGTGTCAGTTAGGATTCTTTTGGGGGTAAGTTACTACTGGAGCATGTTTAAGCATAATGGAGAGCTTTTCAATTAGGATATAGGTTTATATTATAGACCCCAAGAGAAGAAATAGGGTGAGGCCTCAAGAATGGACTAAGATCAGAGACAAGAGTACAGTAGGGACTAGGAAGTCCTCTCTCACCATCTCTTTCCTCTGCTTCTTACTGCCTTATTCTTTTGTTCTCTCACAGCAAAAAAGCTTTTTATAGTGTGAAAAATTACCATGCCAACAGCAACCAAGATGCCATTGTCTCCATTGAAAACAGCTGAAATATATTTTAGCTCTCAGTTCACATTCACTGAGGAAAGGGGCCATTACCTAAACTTAGGTTCCGGTGTTACCTATGGTCCAAAAAACTTGGACCAGAGTATAGGCTTCTATTGAACAAACTGCCTCTCCTACTATAACCATGTCAGGTGGGGTAAGGAGGGGTTCAAAAGTGATATGGTGAGATTGTGAATTTGTTACAAAAGTGAAAAACATCATGAGCTAGGAAGACAACCCCATGGCTTTCACTGTAGGGAAATACAAATCATTAAATATGGTTGCAACTTACATCATAAAGCATATTATATTATTAATTGTGAAACCTGACCATAAAAGGCCTTGAAACACGTGTTTAAAAGAATGGGTTTTATCCTGAAGGTAATCAGGAATCATCCTGGCTGGAAGAGGGGGTTAGGTATTTTTATTACTATTGTTTACTTTCAAATTAGACTCAAAGTTAGATAAAATATGATTTATCTTTTAGAAAGATCACTCTGACTCTAGGTCAGAGGATGGATTGGAGATAGTTAGAAAGCTTTGATAAAAGATGATAGTTGTCTTAACTAAGGTCTGGAGGTGGGTGTGGTGGTGTATATAACAGTACAGATGCAATCTAGAAAAGGGAGACTAGCAAATGCAGTGTAATCAGGGAGTGTATATGTCTAACTTACCAGTTAACAATGGTGAGAAAGACAACCCCCAGGAAGAATAAAGGAGAGTCCCTTTCTTTCTTTGTTCCTTCTTCCTATTTCATCTCTCTCTTGTGATTAGTTAGGGAGAAAAAACCTCAACTGTTTTATTAAGCACTGAAATGTATTACATCAATGTGTAAATGCCAAAAGATACGGATAAACATAAAATATAGAAGTAATAGCATCGATCCAGTAATTTAACTGCCAGAAATTTACCACTAGGAAATAATCAGTGACATGAACAACATTCCTTGTACAGAGCCGATTTTTCCCCAGGGAGGGGGGATAACCCTAGAATCAACCTATATTTTCTACATTTAGAGAGTGGTTAAATGAATCATCTCCATAAAATAGAATACTAGGCTACCGTTAAAATTCATTTATTATAAAAAAAAAATTAGTAAAATATACAAGTAATATGAAAAGATCAGGCTATAGATTTCCATTCATAGTGGTATGAATAAAGATACCTGATATGATACACAAAATATATTTTAAAAATACATAGTTATACTAAACAACAGGAAGAAAGCAATTATGACCTAACAATATAAAACACAATATACGTGAGTGGGGATTTAAGCTGTGACCATGAGAAGGGGCAGAGTAGTGTCAACCAAGTTCAACACTCTCACAGAATGCAGGCTGACTGCCCCATGCTTCATCAGAGAAGAGAACTGGATTACCTGCTGAGGATAGGGATCAAACTATCTTGGTGCTTTCCTGTGGTCCAGTAAGGAGGCAGAGCACCTGTGTGAGACCCAGCATCAGCCATGCACTGAGTGGAGGAAAACTCCAGAGCTGTTTTACCCAAATGAATGACAGCCTAGTCCACAAACAGGAACTCAGAGGACAGTGCAACCCAGAGGACCAGGTAGATGCAACCATAAAACCGCAGGGAAAGGGCAAAGGTGGATTAACAAGTAAGTAAGGTACACAGAGGCTTACTTGTGCTTATTTACTAATCTGAGGTAATGAAAAACAGTTTATTCAAGCAGCCTATTTGGGCATATCAAAACAAAACAAAGCAAGAAGCTAGAACACATAAGCAAACATAAAATAAAAAAAAATACAATAATTTCTTGATGGCATGGAGACAACAGTCAATATCAAATCACATAAAGAGGCAGACCACGATGGCTTCAGCAAGCTCCCGAAACAAAGAATCAAGAAATCTTCTGGATGAAGATAACTTCCTGGGATTACCAGGGGTAGAATACAAAAGATTACTATACAGAATTTTTCAAGAGATCAGGAAGGAGACCAGGCAAAACGCAGAACAAGCCAAGCAGCACACATAAAAAGCATTAGAGGAACTTAAGCAGATTAGGCAAGTGGATAATGACATATTGAATAGGCTGCAAGAATCCATAGACAAACAGCAAACAGAAGTTCAGAAGATTAACAATAAAATTTCATAATTAGACAATTCAATAGAAAGTCATAGGAGCAGAACTGAGGCAATGGAAGTCAGAATTAGTGAAATGGAAGATAAATCACCTGGTACCGAAATATTTGAGGAAAATCACATAAAAGAATTAAAAAAAAATGAAGAAACCCTAAGAATTATGTGGGACTCTAGAGGTTGGAGTACCAGAACAGGGGGATATCAGAAAATGCAGAAAGAATTGTTGGCAGAAAACTTCCCTGATATCATGAAAGATGAGAAGATATACATCCGAGATGCTCATTGAATCCCAGCTTCTCAAATTATTTGCTCAGCATACAGATTGAATAGGTATGGTGAAAGAACACAACCCTGATACACACCTTCCCTGACTTTAAACCTATCAGTATCCCCTTGTTCTGTCTGAATAACTGCCTCTTGATCTATGTAAAGGTTCCTCATGAGCACAATTAAGTGTTCTGGAATTCCCATTCTTCCCAATGTAATCCATAATTTGTTATGACCCACACAGTCGAATGCCTTTGCATAGTCAATAAAACACAGTGAACATCCTTCTGGTATTCTCTGCTTTCAGCCAGGACCCATCTGACATCAGCAATGATATCCCTGGTTCCACGTCCTCTTCTGAAACCAACCTGAATTTCTGGCAGTTCCCTGTCGGTATATTGCTACAGCCATTTTTGAATGATCTTCAGGAAAATTTTGCTAGCGTGTGATATTAATGATATTGTTCTATAATTTCCACATTTGGTCAGATCACCTTTCTTGGGAATAGGCATAAATATGGATCTCTTCCAGTCAGTTGGCCAGGAAGCTGTCTTCCATATTTCTTGACATAGACGAGTGAGCAGCACCTCCAGTGAAACATCTCAACTGATATTCCATCAATTCCTGGAGCCTGGTTTTTCACCAACACCTTCAGAGTGGCTTGTACTTCTTCCTTCAGTGCCATCAGTTCCTGATCATATACTACCTCTTGAAATGGTTGAACACCAACTAATTCTTTTTGGTATAATGACTCTGTGTATGCATGTGAAAGCTTGACAATGAATAAGGAAGACCAAAGAAGAATTGACAACTTTGAATTGTGGCAAAGAATATTGAATATACCTTGTACTGCCAAAAGAATGAACAAATCTGTCTTAGAAGAAGTACAACCAGAATCCTCCTTAGAAGCAAGGATGGCATGACTGCGTCTTACATAATTTGGACATGTTGTCAGGAGGGATCAGTCCCTGGAGAAGCACATCATGCTTGGCAAAGTACAGGGTCAGCGGTAAAGAGGAAGACCCTCAACGAGGTGGACTGACACAGTGGCTGCAACAATGAGTTCAAGCAGAACAATGATTATAAGGATGGCACAGGACCAGGCAGTGTTTCGTTCTGTTGTGCATAGGGTCACTATGAGTCGGAACCAACTCGACGGCACCTAACAACAACATCAAATCCCTCACAAAGTAGGTCCCTAAAGAAAGTCACCAAGACATATTATAATCAAACCTGCCAAAACCAAAGATAAAGAGAGAATTTTAAGAGCAGCTAGGGATAAACAAAAAGTCACCTACTAGGAAATTGGGACAACAAGAAAGTATTAATTTCTTACATTAGTATAGCTGAATCTAAACTTCTAGATTGGAGATCAGCAAACTACATCCCAAAGGTCAAATCTGACTTTCCTCCTGTTTTTGCAAATAACGTTTTTTAGAACAGAGCCATACTCATTCCTTTATGATCTGGCCTACAAAAGCAGAGGTGACTAGTTGTGAGAGAAAAGATATGGCCTGTAAATCCTAAAATATTTACAGTTTTGCCCTTTACAGAAAAAGTTGACTGACTCCTGATATAGATTACAATGACATGGAACATGAGGTAAAGAGCCTGTATGGTCTTGAAAGCTTACTAAGATCCTTATCTTGTTTAAAAAGAGGCATGGCATGCTGATTTTCTTTAACATCATTAAAAACTATTAACGAAAATACACATACTTAAGAAAATATTCAGTGTAACCAATAAAATACTGAAATGTTTTATCTTTAAACTAGCAAATTAAAAAAGAGCAGAGTTATATTTTTAAAAGAGATTTGTATAAGTTAGCAGAAAGTAGAAACAAAAGGTAGCAAAGAAAGGAATAATAAATAGAAACGATAAATTTCTATGGGAGGTGCAGATGGCTCGCGCTCGCCTACCAATCTAAAAGGAGCCCTGGAGGCACAGTGGTTAAGTGCTAGGCTGCTAGCTGAAAAATTGGTGGTTTGAACCCACCAGTGGCTCCGCAGGAGAAAGATGGGGCAGTCTGCTTCCATAAAGATTTACAGCTTTGGAAACCCTATGGAGCAGTTCTACTTCATCCTGTAGGGTCACTATGAGTTGGAATCGATTCGATGGCAATGAGTAATGGGTACCAACCTAAAAGTTTGAGGTTGGAACCAACCCAGTGGTACCACAGAAAAAAATCCTGGCAATCTGCTTCCTTAAAGATTGCAGACAAGAAAACCCTATGGAGCAGTTCTACCCTGTAACCCGTGGGGTCACCATGAATCAGAATTCACTCTACAGGTACAGGTTTAGTTTTAAATAGAACAGCTGAAAGAATATGTTCTCTGTGTGTGTACATGTAAAGGTATCCAGAAATATACCGAAAGGGTTGTGGCAAAGTTGACGGGCATAGAGGTGGAAGTCTTAGGAGGCATTATCTTTTTCCTGAATTATAAAATTTTGGTTGCTTCTATTAGGAAGAAACTAAGTAAAATGCCAGCAACTCAAAGTATGGCGATTAAAGTTTATGTTATATTTAATGTAATTTTTAATATCTCAAAATAAAATAATGAGGCTTCAAAGAAAAGCTTGCAGAATAGTCTGACTGGAATTCAGTTGTGCGTGTACGCCCCACACTCATACACGTATACACAACTGGTTGGAAGCATGTAAACCAAACTGTCAACAGCAGCATGCCTGCCCTCCTCGCATGTGAAAGACAGCCACAGTGAGAAGGGACAGAAATATCCCCAAATGGTAAATTATCAGCCATTTTATTCTCTTTGCAAAATTTTCTTTGTTTTCTAAATTTTCAATAAATGAATATGAATTATTCTTAAAACCAGAAATCAAAAACTGAATGAAGCATGCCTCTTCAAAACATCCCAGCAGTAAAATATCGACACTGGGAGGAAAGGCACTCAGTTTTGTGTGAGAGAAGCTACACATAAATAAGCCGGTGTTGTGTCTGTGGAACCTCCGAAATCAGCTTATTTATGAATATATTATGACTGTAGAAAAATATGACTAGTCCTTCGAGGACAAGCACAGAACCCAAGATGATGATTTCAAGGTGCAGGAGCAGAAATGAGGCTTTTTTCTTGGTGGGAAGACTCGCCAGTCACATGGCTGAGAGGTTAGGAAGCACTGCTTCTATGTCGCTCAGATTGCGATTAGTTACATAGGTGGCCACATTCACAGCTCAATAAACCTATCTATGGCTGCCTGGGTAGAGCAAATGGGTAAGCACTTGGCTGCTAACCAAAAGGTTTGTGGCTAAAGTCCACCCAGAGGCACCTCGAAAGAAAGGCCTGGGATCTACTTTTAAAAAAATCAGCTTTGACACACGCGGGGTCACCAAGAGTCAGAATCAAACCGTACAACTGGTTTGGTTTGGCTTTGGAAACCTTCTACAGTCAACTCATGGTTCTGATTCTTTTCAATTATCTTTTTTTCCCCAAAAGTTTTGAGTTTAAGGGTTGACTATGTGGTCCCGATCTTAGTGTTTATAAAGGGACACCATTCCATGAATTAGCCAAGTTCACGGTTACAATGACAGCAGTTACAACAGGTAATAAAACAAAAGCCAAACCCATTGCTATTGATTACAACTCACAGTGACCCTGTAGGACAAAGAACTGCTCATAGGTTTCCAAGGCTGTAATCTTTACAGAAGCAGACTGCCGCATCTTTCTCCCATGGGGCGGCTTGTGGGTTGGAACCATGGACCTTAGTTAGCAGCTAAGCATTTAACCACTGGGCCACCAGGGCTCCCTAAACAGGTAACATCCTCTGATAACCTAACAGGGGACTGTGTATATAGAGGCATATAAAATAGAGGCATATAGTAAAGCTAAAAACAAAAAAAACAGCCAAACCCATTGCCGTTGAGTTCCTTCCAACTCATAGCAACCCTATTGGACAGAGTGGAACCGCTCCGTAGGGTTTCCAAGGCTGTACTCTTCAAGGAAGAGCAAACTACCACATCTTTCTCTCACAGAGCAGCTGGTTAGCAGCCAAGTGCTTTAACCACTGCGCCATGAATACGTAACCTGATTAGTATTTTACTTGTCTTATTATTATTATTTTTTTTTATCAAAGTGAAGTCTTATGCGTGCATAAATCACTCTGGAGGTTTAAATTCTGAGCTTTCTAACATGAACAAATTACACTAGCTTCAGAATATGAATGCCCAGCCCCCATAGTTTCTACTGGGATGTCTCATGCATTGATTTACAAGTGAAATTATAAAATCTTATTTTGCAAATGGAGCTTGCTTAGTTAAAAGTATAGTTTTCTAATAACCTTTGAGATATCAATTCATATTCCAAGAAAAAAGATGCATTGCAGCAAAAGCCTGAATGAAAAAACATACATATACCTAGCAGTAAATTCAACTAGGTACAGAATAGGCTGTTCCGTGTCCATCACTGCGCAAAAAAATGAAAACTACACACACATACACACAAAACCTTTCTCATTCATTTTTAAGTCCTAATGGTAACTGGTTCTGCATTTGTAGAGCTTTCATAACAAAAAGCTTTTGTCCACAACTTGTATTCATTTTAAGGTATGACAGTTCCAAAGCCTTGGTAACGTATAAGCCATCCTTGTTGAATGTAACATATTAAACAGTTCACTAGGCTTACAGCAGTTCAGAATGTTAAAAAATAAAATTGTACCAGTAGCTGTGCCGTCTCGGTGCCAAAGCAATACAGATGATTTTTGAATAAAGAAAACAACAGTGTTCATCTAAGCTTGTTAACAACAGCAAATGACGCATGCTGCTGTACAATATTCTGACTCTATCTGGAACGCCCAATAGGAAGCATTATCATACGCAATATTATGTATTCAAGAACTGACACCAACTGATGTATGGCTGGGAGAAAACAAGATAGTGAAGTCACACTTAAGTTTTACCCTGTGGCGGCCACTCTGCAGGCTTCACTCATCTCTTCTCTGAATCCACAAGCCCCCACCACCACCACCCTATCAAAAAAAAAAAAAAGGAAGCAAAAATCTAACAAGAAAATTGTCCACCTATTTCTAAAACAATAGCAGCAAGCTTAAAATGCACCCTGAGTTTCTCACTCCCATTTCTTGAGTAGGCAGTAAAGACTGAGTGGGGCCTGTGTGACATAGAGTATGAGTGACAGTGTCAGGGGTCCCATCAAGTCTCCAGGTTATGTATCTGTATCTGCCTCCCCTTCCAATCAAGAGCTCCTGTTGACTTTCTACAATGCGACAAGGATGTTAGTTTCTCTTAAAAAGGGTGCTTTCCCAAAACGAGCAATTGCAAACTCAAATACCGCAATGATTTGGGTGGGCTTTGTTAAGGAGACAGGTGGGTTAAAAAAGTAGGCCAGCAGGTTAAAATGTGGATGTGTGTTAGTTTCTGTGTGTGTGTGTGTCGAGGGAGATTGGGAATAATGAGATTAGCAGCATATCAGGTATAATTCTCAGCCATAACAGTGATAAATAGTTTATGGGCAAGGGTAGTACCTGGAAACATTAGGTAAAATCCAGGGCCAAATGCCCTTTGGAGGCCAGAGGCCTTGAAAGTCTTGTCTAGGGCCTCAGGGAACTGCATTCTCTCTCCCCCAAGTTCCCAGGGACTGAAGAATTCATCTGCACTCATCCCATTAAGAGTTTTGTTCAGCACAGTGGCACATGGGAACGAGCTGTTCTGAGAAAGACGATGGAGCTCTGATAGACTGAGACACGCTGAAGACAGAGTTGAGTCTCGGCAGTCTAATGGGCCCAGTGAGGCAGTAAATTTTGCAGCAACTTGACACGTTAATATAAAAGTACAGTCTGTTATATCAAAGGGAGATTGTCTTAGTCCTTAAGAGGAAACCAGCAGTCCAAAAATGAAAAGTGTGCGCTGGCGACTTGTGAAAAATGTAGTTAACACTGAGAGCTGAACTGCAGAAGCTTTACTCTTTCCTGGTTTGAGCTCTCATCAAGGGCAGACTCGGGCTCTTCTGAGACCACAAGTCCCATAACATCCATATCTCCGGACCAAGTGCTAAGGCATCCTGATGCCTTTGCAGCCAAGCAGAAGGAGAACCACAAAGAAGTTTCATTTTGGTCCCAAGGGACCATGTAGGCTTGATCTTTCTAGAGCCATGCTTTTTCCCATGTATTTGCCCACCATAGCTGCTTGAAACACATTTCCGCACTGCTCCACAGGAAACAACTTCATTATCCAATGATGAAGAGATATTTTGTTAAATTGTGGAAAGTCCATAGGGTAAAATATGATAAAACCTATTAAAATGATCATTATGAAGGCTAAATAGAAAGAAACATGGGAAGTATTTATGAAATGATGTTAAATGAAATTGCAGACTACAGTAATATCAGAATAGATGCAAACTAAAAGCAGGCACTCACAGCACTCAGGACTGGAAATCAATAGGCAAAGGCAAAGTAGTTACATCAGGGGAAGGGGATTACCTCTTTTTTTGGATTTTTTTTTTTTTTTTTTGCAAATTTGCTTTAATATTGTTGTGACATTATATTCCTAAAACATCTATTTTTAATAATCCACAGGAAACAGGGGCTAATTTATTATTACCTTTTGCCTTTCTGGAAACCCTAGTGGCGTAGTAGTTAAGAGCTACAGCTCCTAACCAAAAAACTGGCGGTTCGAATCCACCAGGTGCTCCTTGGAAGCTCTATTGAGCCTGTCCTATAGGGTTGCTATGAGTAGGAATTGACTCAACAGTAACAAGTTGGTTTTTTGTTTGTTTGTTTGTTTTGTTTTTGCCTTTCTTGCTTAGTCATTATCTAATACTGGTACTAGCACACATACTTAATATTCTCTGGAAGCCGCAGCCAAAGGATACCTAGAGAGAGAAGCAGTTTTATTTCTCACATCCTCCATCCAATTCCCTCCACCATCACATCACTAGTTCCTCAGTGCCTTAAGAAATAAACCTGTGCATCAGAAAATTCATGTCACCATGTCAATATACTCTGATGTGGAGGGACAGTTAGCTCTTTCTTATTTTGTGTTCATTTTAAACAATGTTCTAAATGATAGTTAACATGAAGATAATATTTGATTTCACAATGTTAGTAGCTAGGGGTCTCGGGGAGCTGGGACAGATCCAGGTGCTTCTGTATGTTTTTTGGAAAAAGGTCTGGATTGACAACACATCTGGGGCAAAAGCATTTTTGGTCAATGAAAGAAAAAAAGCCTTTAATGAGATACAATGGACAGTGGTGAGTATGTGTGACCTGCCAAATTCAGGGTGGCTTGGCAAAGGTAAAGCTAGAATATCCTGTTTACATGGTTACATGGGGTTGTTTATTATTTTGCTGTATATACATCTGTATTTTAATTTGAAAAAAATAACCAAGCTTTAATAAAACTAAAAAAAAAAAAAAAATCAACTGTGTATCACATCCTGCCCCTTTGTCTACATGTGCTTTTAAGAAACTGAATGCAGATGACCTAGTCAGACGATAACAGTTACAGGCTAACCTTTCAACTGTGCTTCTATTGGTAATGTCAGTGTATATGATGGTATACTCGGCTGGGTGGAATCTCCCAGAAAAAGAACTGTGTCTCACCTACTCTGTTCACACACATGTAACATAAATTATTTTGATTAGTAAATTGTTTTGCTGTCGTTTAATGGCTAAAGCATGAGGATGGGGTAGAAAACTGAAGAAAAGAAGCCCATATTCCTGCCCCAATCCTTAAAACTTTAACATGGACTTGATAAATTCTCATGGATAATCCAACATAGAACTTGTGTCAGATTATTCTTTTTCCTTTTGTACTGAAGTTTAGAGCAACAGTTATTGGGGAGAAACTGGTTCAAATGGGGCTGCCACTGCTTGGCTGAGGTGAGGGTTCCAGGGTGGCCCTTGGCACTGGGGGATACGCTGAAGGGTCAGTATATTGGCTTACAGGAAAGGGATGCAGCTCACAACTTGGTGGGGTGATCACTGATGAAATCCACGTACTCTTATAAAGAAACCACCACTGGTGCTGAGTGCCACTCCACCCCCAACCTTAGAAGCTAAGCAGAGCTATGCACAACCAGTCTGCAAACTGCGGTTCTGAGTGAAACAAACTGGTCTCCGACTGAATAGGACTAAATCACCCAGACTTCGGTGCCCAGACAAAGAGGTGTAAACATGAGCAAAACGAAAAGTAAGGGTGGGCAAGTATGCAAGTGCGTGTGCCTGCATGTGTGTGTATGCGTGTGTGTGTGTGAGAGAGAGAGAGAAATAGGGACATGGGGTGAGGGGAGGGAAAATTGTATGCAAAAGAAAAAGAACATTTTACCTAGAACTGAGAAAGAGAAACTTTTTTTTTTTTGGTAATTTTTAATTTCTTCACTATAAACCAAAAATCCATTACCATCGAGTCAATTCCAACTCATAGTGACCCTATAGTGACAGAGTAGAACTGCCCCATAGGGCTTCCAAGGAGCTGCTGGTGGATTAGAACTGCTGACCTTTTGGTTAGCACCCGAGCTCTTAACCACTATGCCACCAGGTTGTGTATAGTTCTTCACTATACATAACCTAAAAAGAATTTGCTTTCAATAAAACAAAAGATTACACCAACAAAATTACATTGAAAGGAAGATTACAGACCTAACTTAATAAGCTAAAGACCAACAATATAATTACATAAGAACTATCAAGGAGTAGATTATACGCTGTTGAAAATCATAACATACCACAAAGGCTCCAACTAACTAGTGTATGTCAACAAACTACAACATAAATAAATGAATGAATGAATGATTAAATAATAGATTAAAGCAAATAAGTCACTATTATGTATGGAAGGCAGACAAGGATGATATATAAGACTAATTTGGGTTCCTGGAATATTAAACTAATGAATCAGAAAATGTTTTAAAAAATAAAACACAATAAAAATTTTACCAAAATGAAGTAATAATTGCATTTCTAAAAATTAGAAGATCACATGGGGTTCCAGGAAATTTTTATATCAAGTTCTCCTTATGGAGGTACATACTAGTTAAACTAATGAATATCAAATATTAAAAATTTTCTTCAGTCATTTAGGCAGCAAAAGAAAATCATTTATAAGAAGGAAATAATCAGAATGACCTCAGACTTTTTCCATAGCAATATTCAATGCAAAAGACAGTGAGAAAATGTCTTTAAAGTTCTAAAGGAAAGTAGGTTTGATCCAATATTATTACTCTTGCCTGACTTTTGGGGTTCATTGATAAGATCACATGCAAGTGTTTCAAACAGGAAAGGACCAAGGCAATCAAGACAATACAATACCCATGAATGCTTCTGAAAAACCACACCCACTGTCATCGAGGTGATTCCAACTTATAGTGACCCTATAGGACAGAGTAGAACTGTCCCATAGGGTTTCCAAAGAGCAGATGATGGATTCGAACTGCTAACCTTTTGGTTACTGGGAGGAAAAAAAAAAAAAAAAACCTCGTATGATAACAAAATTTAGTGAATTAATTGATGAATTAAAATAATGAACTTGAGACTGGAGAAGACATGGTAAAATACAAATGGTAAGTTAGGGCAGTTTGCAATAACTGTGTAGAATTGTGTCTAGAGAGCAAAATAAGTAAAACGAATATGAAGTGATGTTGGAACAGAATGGTGGAAGGAAATATAGATGCAGCAATGTCCTCATATTTGATTGGAGAAAGTCAATTGATACTACTTAAACATTAATCCTATATTTTTTAAAAAACAAACCTAGATACAATGAAGATAACCTGATTATCATAATCTTCTCTTAACAGTGTGAGGGATCTTTTAAATAAATGATATGAAAGTCAACTGTCCTTTCACTTGCACTTAAATTTTTCTTTTGTTTTCTTTATTTTTGCTAAATATCAAATGAAAATTGCATTAATGCCTTTTAATAATGATATAATTATAAAATATAATAACCTATCAATCTATGGAGCTAGCTATTAAGTAGGTATTTTTTTATTAAGTAGGTTCTATTATTTATTATGTTCTATTTTTTTTTTTTATTTATGTGTGTGTGCCAAACTCTGTAGGCCAGGGATGATGAGATGAAATTTTATTACAGAACAGGGTGGTCTGATAACACTAATGATCATATCTCAAAATAAAAAATGATAGAAGACAGAATCCCCAAACAATAGAGGCCAGAGATAATGTTTAATCAAAAAAATCAAGATGGATACAATTAGCACAAGGACCAGCAGAATTTAAGTGGCAGCTAGAGTGGTAGTATGGACAGCCCAATTTTCCAAGAGCTATGAAACTAGTTTTTTTTTTTTTTTTTTTTTGATGAAGGTGTGGAAAAGAACACGATGATCCTAAATGCAAGTTACGTAAGTTTTGCTTAATTTATATAATCAAAGGAATCAAGTACAGATAATCAGGAGTCTTAGCATAATTATCCCAATAAAAAGCTACCCAGTATCTGGAACTGACAGTTCTCAGACTCACAACCCATTGATGGAAAGAAAAGCTGGTTCCAAGTGGAAAAAGGACCCTGTGACACCATGTTAAGTATGTTCAACAGTAATCCCTCAGCCCTTCCTAAAGGGGCCTAGAGCCATTTGTTCAGACACCCACGCATTTGGAGAAAGGAGAATTGTTAGACAGAGGGTGAGGATTAATAGTGATACTCAGGGTACAAAGCGCCATCGTGGCCTGCCTCTAAAAATGCGAGTGTATGCAGACAAACAGGGTCTTTTCCATGCCCAACTCAGAGTGGTTGCATTGAGTCCACAGATCTGCATGATGGTCATTTTGCTATTCCCCACATGTATATTAGGGATGGACACAATTAATAGCTGGTAGAACCTTTACATTGTTCCCTTTATCAATTAAGAGCTACTATAGTGGGAAAGGCCAAGTGGAAATCTTTGTACCCATCCATTCCCAATCCAACAATGAAAGTAATTAAAAACAAAACTGTATCCAGGGGCTAATAAAAGATTAGCACCACTTTCGGGGACTTAAAAAATAGGGTGAATGGTCCCTGTCATAGTCCTGTTTGGTTCAGCAATCTTCCCCTACAAAAGCTGGATGGATCATGGCCAATTACAGTGGACTTCCACAAACCTAACCAAGAAATAACTCCAAGTAGCCACTGTGCCAGAAATGATATCTTTGCTAGAGCAGATTAAAACAGACTGTGGGGCTTGGTATGTGCCCATTGATCTAGTGAATTCATTCTTTTCCATTCCTATCATCAAAGAGAATCAGAAGCATTCTGTAATCTCATAGGATGAACAACAGCATATATTTATGGTTTGCCACAGTGTTATGATAACTCTCCAGCCCTGTGACAACATATTACAAAGGAATCTGGACTGCCTAGACATTCTATAGAATATTGTGTTCTTCCACTATATCGATGACATCATGCACATTAGAACAGATGGGCAAGTAGTGGCAAGTGTATTGGAGGCTCAAAATAAGCTACATTTACTCCATAGGGAAAAAGCTAAACCCTGCAAAGACTTGGAGGCCAGTAAACTTGGGGCGGGGGGATGCAGTAGTCTGGGGCATGTTGGGATCCCCTTAGAAGTAGAGAAGAGATTATTGCATCTCACACCTTCCACTACTACTAAAAAAAAAAAGCTTGAGAACCCTCTTTAGGTTCTGGTGGTAGAATATTCTGCACTTGAGCATACTGATCGGATTCATTTACTGGGTAACATGGAAGGCTGCCAGCATTGGCTAAGGCCCAGAATTAGGAAGGTGCCCTGCAGTAAGTCTAAGCTATAGCGCAAGCATCCCTGATGCTTAGGCTACAAGACTGGACAGATTCTTTGGAATTAGAGGGACATAGGGTAGGGAAAGACACAGCGAAGAGCTTATAGGCAGCCTCAACAGGAGAATCACTGCAAAGACACTTAGGATTTTGGAAAAGGCCATGCTATCTCCAATCGTCCTAGTAGAGACACACCATCTGCCCATGGGACATCAAATGGCTATTTGTCAGAGATGCCAGACATACCAAGTCATGAGCTGGGCAGGCCAACAGCAATTCGTCATGAAATCAGGCATGAACAGAGCCAGAGGGCACAAGAAAGCTGCATATTCAGGGGGCCCATGTACCCATCACTATTGAAACTGTGCCTCTCAGTTCTCACCAATGATGCTGTTCACCAGCTGTTGGAGGAACATAAAAGACTTGCTTGGCTCATGATGAGTCTGAGTGATCCATGGGCAGGGGATACTGCATAACATTACTTTGAACCAGAGTCCCCACTTCATAACAAAGAATGTGCAGTAGTGGATATAGGACCATGGGAATCCTATGATTCTATCTAATGTAATTATGAATGTCCTGTAAAAGTGCACCTGAGGTGTTGGTATGGAGACAATACTCTCAAAGAATACTATTTTTATGGGGCTGGTTTCTAGAGGGGTGGAATTCCTGGGCACAGAAACCAAGGAGAAGTAGGAGTGACCCTGCTTACCATTGCTCCTAATGATCTACTCGGAGAACCTGTACTTCCAAATCTTGCAATGTTAGGCTGTGAGTATAAAGGTCCTTATCCCTAGAAATAGAATCCTTCCACCTGGGGAAACAGAAGGAACCCCAATGTTCTTTAAGTGATCTACCAGGTGACTTTATGCTACTCATGCCAAGAGATCATCAAAAAGAAAAAAGTCACTATATTGACAGTGGCAAGTGATTCTGACCACCAGGAAGCAGTAGGGCTATTGCTGCATCATGGAGGGATCATGTGAGGCTATGTTTAGGGTTCAGGTGAATCAAGGGGGCACTTCCATGTTCCACGTCCAGTTTTAATTCTAAATAGACATGTACAGCAGTCATGGACCCAGAAGTTCAGGCACTGTTGTGAATTGAATTGTGTCCCCCAAAATAGATGTTAGAATCCATACCCCTATACCTATGGCTGTGGTTCTGTTTGAGAATGCGGTTTCTTCGTGATGTTAATGAGGCTATATTAGTGTAGGATGTGTCCTAAACCTGATCACTTCTGGGTTATAATAAGAACAGATCAGACAGAGAAATGAGCACAAGCCAGGGGAGACAGAAGCCATGTGAGGATTATCTGAAGCCAAGGAACCAAAGAATGTCCAGGGTTATTGACCGAGAAGGAAATGATATGGCAGCAAGTCCAATTTGAACATTTAGCCTTCAGAGCTGTGAGAAAATAAATTTCTGTTCTTCAAAGCCACTCATTTGTGGTATTTCTGTAACAGCAGCACTAGGGAAATAAGAAAGACCCATGAGGGGTGAAGGTCAGGGTCATCTCACAAGGAAAAGTTTCTTGAGCAACAGAGGTGCTGGTTGCTTTGGGAGACTCGAGAATGGGGGGTGATGCATCAGTCACAGTTTCCCATCACTGCAGCAGTGGGTGTTATAGTGCACCACTCGAATCCACGAAACAAGAGCCAACCAAAAACCTGGAGAAACTATTTCCGGATGCGTGAAACTGTTCAAAGGCACGTGTAGATGTGCACAGCATAAAGGGTAGACTCTATTTCTCTGTGCAGTCCCCTAGCTGCTGGAAGCACCCACTGAGGGTGGCTCAGAGCTGAGTCCTTTGCTGGAAATGGGTCTTGGGTGCAGGTGACAGCTTTGCCTAAGGATGTTTCCCCTAGAATGGAACCTATGTTTAACAGCTAGCTGATTCATGGAGAACATGGCTTGGCCCCCTGGGTTTTTCAGCTCCACATCTTACCACAGGATTTGTTGAGGCCTAGTTGCAAACATGCTAGGGGCTAGCTTCTTTTTCTGCCCACTCCTGACTTCTTCATGTCTTCATCAGTATAGCTCCCAAAGGACTCCATTACAAACACCCCATATGTAACACTTTGTCTCGGACTCTGTTGCCCAAGAGCCCACTCTAAGACAATGACCTTAGGTCCCTGCGTTGCTGCCGTGGCTACATGGCATAAGAAAGAAAATGTTTAATTTTGGGTTTATTATGACAGCATATCCCAGACCATCTTGACTGATACCTATGGAATCCACAACAGGAAATGTCCGTGCACTCTTGTCAGTAAACGTCCAACAGTTTGGTTATCAAAAGTTTGGCAATGCAAGATAAGATGAAGGACATGTAATTCATCTAGTCCTTTAGGTATGCTAGATTTTAGATCCAGTTGCACAAGAATGCATAGAACCCGTTGTTTTACATCCCAATTACGAATCTCCTCTGTGCTTTTTATCTCCCCTTGGGACCTCTTTAATAAAAACTTACTGGTATTTGTTCACACCTTGCATTGAGCATACTATTAAAAAAAAAAAAAAGCCACAATGGAATACTACATAACAAAAAACAACAATGACAAATCTGCAAAACATCTTACAACATGGATGAATCTGGAGGGTATTATGCTGAGTGAAATAAGTCAATCACAAAAAGACAAATATTGCATGAGACCACCACTATAAAAAAACAAGAAAAGATTTATACCCAGAAAAAAACAATCTTTGACGGTTATGAGGAAGCGTAGGGTTGGGGAGGTAGTAGATAGCAGACAATAGTAGATAATAGTAGACAATAGATAGTAGACAACTAGATGATAGACAAGTGTTAACTTTGGTGAAGGAAAGACAACACACAATATAGGGGAAGTCAGTGTAACTTGACCAAGGCAAAGCCAAAGAAGCTTCCTAGACAAACCCAAGCATCTTGAAAAAGTTACTGGGGCAGAAGGCTGGGGAATACGGTCTTGGGGGATATCTAAGTCAATTGACAAAACACAGACAAACCCAAACACCTTGAGGAACCAAGTTCCTGGGGTAGAGCCCTGCGGAATGTGGTCTTGGGGGATAGCTAAGTCAACTGACATAACATAGTTCATAAAGAAAATGTTCTACATCCTACTTTGGTGAGGCACATGTGGGATCTTAAAAGCTTGCAAGGAGCCATCTAAGACACATCTATTGGTCCCATCCTGTCTGGAGCAAAGAAGACTGAAGAAAACCAAACACACAAGGAATATATTAGCCCAAAGGACTAATGGCCCTCATGAACCACAGACTCCATCAGCCTGTGCCCAGAACAACTAGATAGTGCCCAGCTACAACCACTGACCATTCTGACAGGAATCACAATAAAGGGTCCTGGACAGACTGGGAGAAAAATGTAGAACAAAATTCAAATTCACAAAAAAAGACCAGACTTACTGGTCCAACAGAGACTGAAGGAGGCCCTGAGACTATGGCCCCCAGACTCCCTTCTAACTCAGAACTGAAGCTGTTCCTGAAGTCCATCTTTCAGCCAAACATTAGACAAGCCTATAAAATAAACAATAACACATGTGAGGAACATGCTTCTTAGTTCAATCACATATAGGAGACAAATGGGTAACACCTGCCCAAAAGCAAAGATGAGAAGGCAGGAAGGCACTGGAAAACCGGACAAATGGACAGGGGCAACTGCGGTTGTAAAGAGAAAGGGGGAGAGTGCTGACACGTTGCCAGGATTCCAACCAATGTCACAAAAGAATTTGTGTATAATTTTTTGAATGAGAAACTAATCTGCACTATAAACTTTCACCTAAAGCATAATAAAATTTTTTAAAAAATGTTATTTTTGCATTCAACAAATTATTTACTTACTGTTTATTATATGGTAAATTATGTGGCAAGTACTGGGCAAAACCTGGATTATTTAATCATGGCCCCTGTCCTCATTAAGATTAAACACACATATGAATGATGAATGAGTGCCTGCGTGAACGAAAACATTCAACATCTGATAATTGTGTGATGGAGAAGAAAAAGAGTTGATATTGAAGGCCACAACAAGAGAACTTACCACTGTGATCAAAATGGGAAAAAGCTGAATGCCTTTGAAGAGCAGGAAACAAGGCTAGAGTAGCTGAAGTATAGTGAAGAAGGGGCAAAGCGGTGCAAGCTGAGGTCTCTTTATGATGACCCTTAGGAGAAAATTTTCTTAGGCAAATCTGCCAGGAAAATCTAGGCTTCTCCTAGACCAGGGGTCTGCAAACTTCTGTAAAGGGCCAGATGGTAAAATATTTTAGTCTTTGAGGAATATATACAGTCTCTGTCACATATGCTTCCTCTTTGTTTTTAAAATAACTCTTTAAAAATGTTAAAACACTTTTTCAGTCTTTTTTGTTGTTAGGATTGCGACCCTATGTACAACAGAATGAAACACTGGCTGATTTTTGCCATCCTCACGATCATTGCAGCCACTGTGTCAACCCATCTCATTGAGGGTCTTCCTCTCTTTTACTGACCTTCTACTTTACCAAGCAAGATGTCCTACTCCAGGGACTGATTCCTCCAAAGTACATGAGATAAAGTCTCAACATTTTTGCTTCTAAGGGATGGCCTCTAGGCCATGAAAAATTAGGCTGTGTGTTGGATTGGTCTGCGGACTTTAGTTTGCCTACCCCTGTCCTAGGCGATTAATATATTTCTATTTATGGGCCACACAAATGTATTAACCATTCAGCTTTTCCTCTCTGCTCTGGCTACCAGAAAGTTCAGACCTGAACTGAGTCTCACCTTATTAGTCATACAGATCTTTATAATATTTTTAGTATATAAACTATAGATATTGCTATTCACACTTTATTTTTTCTTGACCTAGATTTATCTTTTTAAAAGATCTAATTTATTTTATATCTGTCTATAAACTACACCAAATATTTCTTGAAATGAAGTGGGCATGGGTGAGTTAAGGAATGAATAAATGAGTGAATGAATGATTCTATGGCTGAAACAAAAGTGGCTCTCCTAAGACAAGGTCTACACAGCACAGTGTGGTGTGAGGAAGCAATGAAGAGGAATCAGTGCCTGGAGCAGATTGTTTAACCTGCTCTTGTTTTCATTTTGGTAATAACTGCGATAAGAACCAGAGCCATTATGATTTTTCAGCACTGACCGTTTACTGGGCAATGTGATCAGTGTTCTGCATGCATTATCTCGTTTCAACTGCATAACAACCTCATGAGGTAGTTATCATTATTCATATTTTACAGATGAAAGAAAACAGCTTAGAAAGGTTATATAACTCTGGGGGGAACCCAGGTTGTCCTGACTCCTAATCTCCTGTTCCTAACGATGGTTCCACATGGATTAAATAAACGGCAGTGATGCTGTGTGCTAAGGGCACTCAACACCGGCATAAGCAACAGAGCAGTTAAGGGGTTGGCCAGGGCTTCAGTGCGGGTCAGTGTCCAGGATCCCGAGGCCCTTCTGTGCATTCTGCTTGCTGGTGCCCTTTGCTCCGGGGCCCCTTGGAGATGCTGGTTTCCTTGATAATGTGTCTGACAGCTTGCTCAACACTAAACACACTTTAAAAAAAGATTTTTTAAAAGTTTATGAGGCTAAGGTAATTATCTCTATGCTTTTCATAATTCTCTGGAAAAAGCAATATCTCTCAGAAACCTTTGAAAAACAACCTATTTAAAACCAATTTCTCTTTAGATCATAGATTGCCTGTATTTCTCCTTTCCTTCCTCTCTCCTATTCAGATTTGCACAAAACAAAGTGGTTGTGTGGTAGGAATCCGTCTCCTTCTGCTAGTTATCCCTGATCTGAGGTTACATAATCTTCTGTCTGCGGTGCTGTAATCATTTCCACAGCGACTCAAAGGGGCGCATTTGGGAGACAGGGAGGAGCTACAGGAAGAGAAAAGCCTTGGAGAAATGCAGGCCCATGAATTAGGCAGGTGCTCTTAATCCCAAAGAATGGCAGTCCAGACACGAAATCATTTTCCCTCTCTCTCTTTTAAGAAATGCATTTCATATACTGAGAGGCTCTTAAATTAAACACTGAAAAATCTGCTCCATTACTTGTAAAGTAAAAGAGGAGCTGCACTTTGTACCTTTTATGTTTGACCTTTCTATAAATTTCATTTAGCAATATTAAGCGCCCTACTCTCCAAGCTCTAAGAGAGGCTTGATACATAGTATCATGGTCTGATGATCTAATCATAGGATTAGGGAGTTTGCCACTTGGAATTTTAAACCTCCATCGTGCTGAGCAATTTCCATACAACCTTGAACAAGGCAATGCATTTCTCTTTGTCTCAATCTTCCATCTTTAAAATGGGAATAGCCATGATCATGTCTCTCTGGGTTTCTATGAGGATCAATTACTTTAAAAAACATAAAATGCTCCACGACTGATAAGTATTATTTTCTTGATTAGCAAAAGAGTAAAAGGGAACATAGTCCTGGCATTTTAGAGAAATGTTAGCACATACACATTTTCACTGCAGACATTTATGTGTTTCTGTGTGTGTATAAAGATAGGAAGAAAGATAGATGGGCAAACAGATTGATTTATAGAGTGTGAGATAAAGCTGTGCTCAATTCTGTGGCACAGCAATCAAATATGACACACTCAGGTGGGGAATGGCAGAGGAAGGACATGAAGACTTGAAAAACAAACAAACAAACACAGATTCTCTTTCCAGGCAAGTGTCTTTAATAGTAAAAAAATGAGAAAGTAGAAACACAGAAAATGTGTGTTCTATGAAGAGCCATTTTCAAATAGAAAGCTATATAAGAAGCAATATTGACTTATCAAGCTACAGGAAGGGATATTTTTCAAACATAGCAAGGGCCACGTGCTACTTTTAATAGCATACGTTTTCTCTGAGCATTTTAACACACACCTGTGGAGGCATAAGGAGAGAAAAAAGTCACCTGGGCCAGTGCAAGGCTGCCTGGGGGACCTGGGAGCGGGTGGGGAAGCCATGGGGGGGAACCAAGATGAACCAGGGGCCTGGCTGGCTTGAACAGAGAGGGAATAGATAGGGATCCAAAACAAACAAAAAAACCCAAACCAGATTTGTGAGTCAGCTCTGACTCATGGCAACCCCCTGTGTGTCAGAGTAGAACTGTGCTCCACAGGGTTTTCAATGGCTGAGTTCTCAGAAGTAGATCACTGAGTAAGTTCTTCCACAGCCCAACTGGGTGGACTTGAACAGCCACCTTTTTGGTTAGTAGCCAAGTGCTTAACCGTTTGTGCCATCCAGTGACTCACGTGGGGAACCAAGTTACCAAAATATGGGAGACACAAACACAGGCCCAGGGCTAAATTGCTTAAATACTTGCTACTGTCCAAGAGAAGGCCTTGCCAAGGCTTTGAGTTATTTGATGTATATAAACTAGAGGCTCACCTCCATGGAAGGGTGAGGAGCATCAGGTGAGGGAGTGTACTGTCATGAGAGACACCTGCAGCCCAGGTTCATGGGTCTCAGTTCTCTACCTCATGACTTTCCTGACACTCTTGGTTTAAACTTCCAGACTTCAGGCAGCCCGAATTCTTAGACCAGAGCTTTTTCTCAGTGACACACCTACCTGCATTCATTTTGTGGTTCTCAAAACAAAAGGGTGCCCAAAAAGCACAAAGACAAGGGAAGGCCAACCTAAATCACCAACAATTTATGGCATGCCTTTTAAACTAGATGCATACTTCTGTGGGTGCCCATTGGGTTATCTGCAAGTCATTGGGTACCTACTCTGAGCTTGCTCTGTGTTGTAGGTTTCAGGGGGACAGCAATGAATAGGACCCAAAGTTTCTCTTCAAGGACATTACATGCTACTGTGGTGTAATGGAGGGTGGGGATAGACAAGGAGCACACAAAGAAATACATTAAAATGATAATAATTTTAGATAGTGATGGGGCAATTAAGAATATGAAAGAATGTAAAGGAGCATGGATGTGGAAGACTAGGTTGGGGGTGTCATGGATTGAATCGTGTCCCACAAAAATATCTGTCAACTGAGCTAGGTCATAATTTCCAGTATTGTATGATTATCTACCATTTTGTCATCTCATGTGATTCCCCTATGTGTTATAAATCCTATCACTATGATGTTAACGAGATGGATCAGCAGCAGTTATATTGATGAGATCTACAAGATTAGATAGTGTCTTAAACCAATCTTTTTTGAGATATAAAAGGAAGAAGCAAGCAGGGAGACATGGGGACCTCATATCACCAAGAAAGCAATATTGGGAGCAGAGCACATCCTTTGGATCTGGGGTTCCTGTACAGAGAACCTCCCAGTCCAGAGGAAGATTAATGACAAGGACCTCCTTTCAGAGCTGACAGGGAAAGATAAAGCCTTCTCCTGGAGCTGATGCCCTGAATTTGTACTTCTAGACTACTGGACTGTGAGAGAATAAACTTCCTTTCGTTAAAGTCATTCACTTGTGGTATTTCTGTTATAGCAGCACTAAATGACCAAGACAGGGAGTAAGGGAAGGCCTGTAGGAAGAGGTGCATTGGTAGAAGCCTGTGTGAAGTCTGGGAAAATGAATCCCAGGCAGAGTGAAGAGCAAGTCCAGTGGCCCTGCAGAGGGAAATACCGGCAGAGATGGGTTCAAGGAAGAGAAAAATACCAGTGTGGCTATATGAAGCAATTGTGAGAGCAGCAGTAGAAGCTGAAGTGGGGAGGCAACTAGGGGCATGTTGCTCAGTATCTTGTAGACTATGCAAGGAGTTTACATCTTACTCCAAATATAACGAGAAGGCATTCAGGGGCTTAAGGTGGGAAGTGGTACAGCCTTTTCATATTAAAAGGAGAGCTCTGCTTGTAGTGTTGAGAATGGACTGTAGTGAGGTGGGACCAGGAAGAGTTGCAGAGAAAGAGGGAGCCGGCCAGGAGACTGAGTGGTTCAGGTGAGAGGGAACTTAACAGTAGACCTAGGAGAGAGGTGGTGGGGACTGAGACAAAGTTTGGAGGTACAACAAATAGGAATTACCAATGGATTGGATGCTGGGGGATGGGGCATGAGGGAGAGAATAAAGAAGTACTCCTAGGTTTAGTTTAACAAAGAATGAATGATAAAAATAATTGATCAGTTAATGATGCTTGTCCTGAAACCAATAAAAATCAATTCTAGGAGCAATAGCTTTCTTAGATTAAAAGTAATAATATTAATAAAATAGACCTATTGGTCTGATAGACTGGAGAAACCCGGAGAGTATGGCCCCAGACACCCTTCTAAGTCAGTAATGAATTTACTCCTGAGGTTCAACTTTCAGCGAAAGATTAGATAGGACCATAAAGCAAAATGAGACTGAAGGGGCACACCAGCCCAGGGGTGAGGACAAGAGAGCAGGAGGGGACAAGAAAGCTGGTAATGAGGAGCTCAAGGTTGAGAAGGGGAGAGCATTGACATGTTGTGGGATTGGGAACCAATGCCACAAAACAATATGTGTATTAACTGTCTAATAAGAAACTAATTTGCTCAGTAAACCTTTATCTAAAGTATAATAAAATAATAACAATAATACTGACCATAACGGTTAACATTTTCAGAGGATTTCTTAGTGCTGAACATTGTGCCAAGTGAACAAATATATTGCCTCATCCAATTTTCTCATAACCGTAATTAAGAAGGTCATAACCTCACTTCATTTCTGCTAGTTTAGAGGTTCTAAGTACTTTACGAATACCACAGAGCTAGTAAGAGTCAAGATGGCTAGCTCTCAGCCTGTGTTCTGATCTGTGATTCTACATTGTCTTTCTACCAATGAACCTAGAAAGCTGCTGAATATCCACAGGACGGTGTCAATTTGCAGTGATATTTTTCAGGTAAGTCCACTTCTGTGGCATTTTATTTATTTTGATAATGGCAACACAGTAAATGTGTTCTTATGTGAGATGTGAAAATTTTTTATCTTTGACACTAAAAGGCGTATCAAAAAAGAGACAATGCATAAGGTCATACTCAAATAAATAAAAATGAAACGACATTGAGGTAATATTTCTCACTGATTTGTCATTTTTTTTTTAATGATAACATGATACTTGAAGCAGATGTGGGAAAATTGCAACTGTCACATAGCTTTCAATTACTGAACTCTTTAAAACATATGCATAGGAGAATATATTGAAAATAATATGGAATAGTCATAATAGATAATGAGATGATTGAATAATATTTTAAAGTAAAAAAATTTAGATATATACCTTCATAATTTAAAAATCACACTTATATTTATATTTTAAAACTCCGTAAGAATTTTCACATCCATAAATTTCAAATTAAAAAGGATTTTGTCAAATTATAAGTATCATATTTATTTCAGAAAATCTAATGAACATTTGATGTGGAATGGATGTTACATACTGAGGTGTTATGGGTTGAATTGCGTTTCTCCCCCACCCCCAAAAAAGATATATTGAAGTCCGAATCCCCCTGTACCTGTGAATGTGACCTTGTCTGGGGACATTGGGTTTTTCTTTGCATTTTTTATCAATTCAGCTAAGGGTGTCATACCAGATTAAAAACAAAATAAAACAAACCTGCTGCCATCAATTCAATTCCAACTCATAGCGACCCTATAGGGTAGACTAGAATGGCTCCATTGTGTTTCCAAGGAGTGGCTGGTGTATTTGAACTGCCAACCTTTTGGTTAGCATCCAAGATGTTAATGACTTCGGCACCAGGGTCCTAATCCCTTCTGAGTGGTGTCTTATAAAAGGAGAGGATGGACATGGAAATGGGGCCACGCACAGGAGGAAGATGGCATATGAGTATTTGTCGGCAGACAAGAAACTCCAAGCAACACATGGGGCTCTTCCCCTAGAGCCTTCAGAGAGGGAAAGCATAGCCTTGCAGATGCCCTAAATTTGTATTTCTAGCCTCCAGAACCATGAGAAAATAAATTTTGGTTATCTAAAGCCATTCACATTGCTGTATTTTGTTATGGCAGCCCTAAGAAACTAAAATACCAGGAATGGGGAGAAAGAAGCCTGAACTTCCAAAGGAATGAGCTGGTTAGTTCAAGAAAGTCCCTTGGTCAAGGCTGAATATAAAAGTATTTCGCCATATCCAGGATAGGTTAAGCTGTCCAACTCTAGAGATAATTATTCAGGGTCTGGTCTTCATGATCTAACCTTGACTTTCAGGTGCACATCAACATATCCTTGAAGAGCTTATTCCCTTTAGTCAAATGATGGCTATCATAAAAAGAACCACCCTTTCACTATCATCACACTTGTGCCAGGTGTTATCGAAGAAATCAAATCTGGTTTTTGCCACCCTGCTGTTGGACAAATCTATTACAACAAATTTCAGCACGAGAGAAATGGCTCTGAGAATTTTATAGCCAATCAGAATTTTCAAACCATTCTCCTTCATGCCCTTTGTACATGTTTCAATTACAACACCTAATATATTGTTTTGTAATTTTCTGCTTCTTCCCCACTAGTGAAGTCCTTGAGAACAGGCGCTATGCCTTTGACTTTCAGGCAGCTCCTATATAGCGCAGTGTGTGGCTCTTGGAAGGCAGTACATAAATATTTGCCAAATAAATCAACGAATCCATCAATCTAGTCCAATGTACTATTTACAGATAAATCTAGAGTCCACACTGCTAGTTAACAAACAGAGCCAGGACTAGATGTGATGTTTCTTATCAACTAGATTTCCCAACCCCTTGTTCATACAGTTACTCCATCTATTTCAAGGCATGTATGTGTGCCTTGTTCAACTACTAACTGAAAGGTCGGGGGTTTGAGTTCACTGAGAGGCATCTTGGAAGAAAGACCTGCCTATCTACTTCCAAAAAATCAGTCACTGAAAACCCTACTGAGCACAGTTCTACTCCGATACACATGGGGTGGCCATGAGTCAGAATCGACTTGATGGCAAGAAACAAAATTTTATTTAAATAAATTTAAAAAATAAATTAAAAAAATTTAAGATCATTGTGATAAAACTTAACCTGTGCAGGAAAATACCCTTTTCAATATGTATAATCAGAGTTTTGTTTCTTAGTGGAGTTAAGGAGTGTTCTTGGTGGTGATGTTTTCTATTGTGGTTGTGTTGTGGTCTGTGGGAGGGTTGAGAACAAGGAGCTGCATCAGGAAACAGGAGGATGAGGTGAGGGAGGAAGGAAAACAGCACATGGAGAACAAGGTACAGTGAAAGCACGATTTTAAACACCGAGTTAAAAAATATAGCACGTTGTGCAAGTAATAATATTTCAACAAAAATGTGAGTGGAATGCAATGGGCCAAGCATCACATAATGAATGTGTCTCTGTCCTGCTGCATGACAATCCGTGGGCACATCATTAACAAACAGATGGTTCTCACCAACACCTATCTGTGCTCATCCTTTTTACTTCCTTTTTTTTTTTTGCTGAATTGCAGGTTTCTCTTAATGAAAACTCTGAAGTTCTAAAACCCATTTAGCTCTGTAAGCTGCCTACAGACAAGCAACTATAGTCTTGAAAAAGAAAAGGCATTTGGAAGATGGGGCACCACTTACTGCATGGACTCCAAGGAATACTCTAAACCTCACAGAATTAGGATCTGTGCGTCCAGAATAAAATTGAAATTTCCTTTCATGACATGCAAAGATCTTGGAGGAAATCAACACCAGCACTTAGGCTGTTAAGTTTTTGAGCATCAATAGGGCAGGACAAAGGGGTTTGGGGTTTGGCTTACTTTCTTGGGCCATGTCTAGGTGTTCTCATGTCTAGGTGTCATTCCAGGGAATGACAAAGGTCAGGTCAACATGAACAGCATATGACTGAATTGGATTTGCCTGTGAATCAAATCCAGATTCTCATATCAATGATTTACCCTCTACTGTATTTGGTATAATTTCAGTAACTAGACAGTACACTGTTGTATTTAAATGAGGTGGTTTTGGAATCAGTTAGATCTGGGGCCAGTCCTAATTCAACCATTTGTTGAACAAGTGATTCAACTTCCCTTAAGGCTGGATTTTCATACAGGTACCACAGGCAAGATGATATTATATCTACAGAGTTTCTGTGATTATTAAGTGAGAAAAAGAATGGAAAGTGCTTATTACAGTTCCTGACACACAGTTAAGTAATCGATAGAGTTTGACTGTAATAATTATTATGCTTGGACAAAGAACCAATTGCAAAAATCCCAATTTTAGACCAGGTGGTTTTGATTGAATAAGCATATGTTTACCTCTGTCTCTGTCTTCCTTCTTCCTTTTTTTTTTTTTTTTTTAGCAAAACTGCTACTTTGCTTTTGCCTTACATCTTTGCTCTTGGATGAAAATGATTCTATAAAGCCAAAGCATCTCTTAACTTTTGTGGGGGGAGGGGGAGGCAGTAAGGAAAGCAACATAGAAAGGGTGAGAATGACAAAGACGCAGAGTAACTCTTCATTCCCTGCCTCCTACAATCCTCAAGGGTAAGAGTGCAATCCACTGGGGTATAGTAACTGGCTCTATGAATCTGCTCCATCAAGGATCATGTGGTTTGGCACCTGGAGCCATGTGTGAGCCAGGTTGTGGTACAGCCTATCTGAGAGGTGTGGAGGAAGATACCCAATTTTGGTAATTAGCATACATGCCATCCAGATTGAACTGGGCTCCTGATTTGGGACAAGTGACCTCATTTACTCTTAAGTCCTCAGCACCACATCTGTCTTGCCAAAGTAAACCTTGGATTTAAAGAGTGCAACAAAACAGGTTCACAGAATTGACTTCCCATTGAAATAGCTGCACTATCAATGGGCCAGCTGGTGGCAGAGGATTCCAATCCCTTCTCCCAGGTAGTATTTTTGTCCTAACAGGTAGTTACAGGATTCCCTCTTAAATGTCTTGAACTTCCAACAGCTGTTTCACATACCCTCCATCCTATCTCTGCTCCTTCTCTCTGGTAGAGAATGTAGGTAGACAGCATTGCATATTTATGGAGGAGACACCATTTGGGCTGGATATAGAATATGAGAAATGTCTTCCAAAGAGCTCAAGAATATATAAAATCAAAGAAAGAGGAATCAAAACAAAGCAAAAACAAGAACAACAACAACAAAAAATGCCACTTAGTCTACGAAGCCTAAGCTGCTATCCCTTCTATTCTTCTAGCAAATTTTCCTAGCTACCCTAGTTTTATAAGAGCTTGGTTTGGGGTTATTATTACTATTTCTTTTCATAACGTGCCATATATAAAAATGTTTAATAATGGAGGCACATTTTCCATTGTTGAATGTAAATAAAGCTGAAATAAACGAGGATAACAACAAAGCAATTAGGAAAAAAGAGGAAAACTGTATTTAACCTGTCTCTAAAATCTGTGAGGATTCAAGAGATCCTACATCCCTACTGGCCCCTTATTCTGGATTCCTTCCTTCTAACAAGCTCTGGAATAGCCTCCAAAGTAATCAAAACCCACACAAAGAGAAAGAAAGACCACATTCCAATTCGGGCTTTGAGTTCCTAAAAGGTTTTGTGGTGAATATTGACAGAATTATTGAAATAATGATTAACAATGAGATCTGAAAAGCATCATGTTTACATAGAGGACAGTAACAATAGAGACGGTAAATGCTAGTAGCAGAGACTATGTGAAGCAAGGCCTGACCACAGCCAACCACACAGAAGGAATGGCTGAAGAATTTCTGAATTCGTATATGTAGCATGCAACATACTAGGATACAAGGATCCTAATACAAGGATAAAGTAAATACAACATGTATATGCTTTCTGTGTCTATGTATTCATATATATGTGGTAATTTGGACATGTTAATTATATGCATTTTATGTTATTCCACAAATTTCACATGAGCTTTCTTTGATGCATTCAAGCCTTTATCTTGAATACCCTCTTGCTCCTTTACCACTTTATTCATTTCTCTTATTCTTACAAGACCAAGCTTACAGATAATAAACTCCATGACGCTTACTCTAACAATTCTTACTTCATGCACAGATTCATTCTTTCTCTCATTAGACAAATAATTTTTAAACATATACCAGACATCAGTCACTATGCTAGGGGCTGGGATATACATGGCTGAAAAGGAAACACAGCCTAATTCTTGCCCATATGGAATTTACAGTCTAGTTCCCCTCTGCCCCTATATCACTATACGCTAACCTCTTTATAACACTCGTCACGTCTTACTGAAATTTCTGTTTGTGTGTCTGTTTCACCTACTACTAGACTATCAATTCCTTGATGGTGGAAACAACTTCTTAAAAATATTACTTTTTGCGTTCTGAGTGACTTTATGCTACATGGAACATAGTAAGCTCTCAATAAATTTGTTGAAATTGAATTTAAAAAGAAAACCAAGGCATAGAAAACATGTGGAAGTTCAGTATTTCTGACTATTAGAGCAATTTCCCAGCAAACCACTTCTATGAAGATGAAATTGAATACGCAACAAATAGTCACCATGAAAACAAGTATCAACACATTTTTATTTAAGAAAAAAAATGCCCTCATTTTAGCTCTAAGCAGTGCTTAGAAAATTTCATCAACACGCTGTGATATTAATCAAGAATAAGTTGGTACATAACGTTTGGTGTGCCCAAAAATACATCTGCACTATAATTTGTTTCTTAGAGAGGCCATGGAAAGATGTGCAATGAGAATGGTCTGCCACTGAATTTAATACAAAAAACTCCCTGATTGATTTTCCTTTATAAGTTGAAATTTAAGTCACTTGATATTCTTTGTCCCATAGTTTAGTCAGTATTTTGGGTGCATTTTCTAGTTTATGTTTATGTTCTCCCCCCACCCCCACACTGGATACTAAAGCCAGTCTTTAAAATATTTTCTTCTACATAACTTTGCTTCTGGTTAGGAGGTTGCTCTCCCCCCTTTAGTTCAGTCCTGAGTTTTTTAAATAGGGAAAGGGAGGGGGTTTACTAGTTCTGTGATCAATTTTATCACTAGTCAGCAGATAAAAAGAATCCTGAGCTAAGCACAAACCAAAGGTCTCTGACCCAGAAATAAAGCCCAAACTGACAAGCTCACATTTCACTTTCTCTGATAAGCCTTGATGGGCCCCACTTACTCCATCACCAGAAACACCAGCTTATAAGAAGTCACTGGTGCCCATATGCAGTTGTGTACCAAGGATTCTATAGTTTGGACGGTATGTATTTTTACACAAATACAATCATACTATAAGTATTGTTTTGCAGTTTTTCATTTTTAAACTTAACACTATGATTAAACCTGTTGCCACTGAGTCGATTCCAAATCATGGTGACTCTAGAACTGCCTCATAGGGCTTCCAAGGCTGTAATCTTTATGGAAGCAGACTCCCATATCTTTCTCCTGAGGAGTGGCTGGAGGGTTCGAACCTCCTACCTTTTGGTTAGTAGCTTTGTGCTTAACCACTGCACCACCAGGTCTCCTAACACTATGACTAACCCATTGCTGTCGAGTCGATTCTGACGTATTGCAACCCTAAAAGACAGTGTAGAACTGTTCCATAGGGTTTCCAAGGAGCAGCTGGTAGATTTGAACTGCTGACCTTCTGACTAGCCTAGTTCTTAACCACTATGCTACCAGGGCTCCAACACTATGACATCAGCTCCCTATATAGCATCGTATCAATCTACTTTTTCTTCTTACTGCTACCTTACATCCACAGTAAAACTGATCCATGGTGTATTCAAACTTTCTCCTTTAAGTGAGCATTACTTTTATCTCAGAGATGTTCAAGGATAATCTCAATCAATGGTTTTGAAATTTAAATAATTGAATGATCTTCATTATTTTCAAATAAAATTTACAGACATCTCTAAAATACAGAGCACAATAATAAAAAGAGGATTGCTCTAGTGGAATTCCAGTTAAAAGGAGGGGGTGTGTGTAGGATCTGGAGCACACCAGCTCAACTTTGGGGTATCCTCCTGTGTTCCCCACCAGCTCCTGCAGTGGCCTCTGAGGTGCCTTGCCTGAACCTTAGTGCTTCCATGGCATGGTCTGAAAAACCTAAAGAATCAGGACAATCTAGTAAATTACCTATTCTATGAGTTTTTTTTTTTTTTTTTTTTTTAATGAGATTATGGTATTTGACTGATGGGTCCAGAGATCAGAGCAGGAACTCCTGGAGGGTTGCCTTTCAATGAATGCTTTGGGCCAACCATTAAGCTGAGAGGTTTACCAACAAGAAGTTTCTGTAGATGACAACTGGGATGACATTCAGGAAATCGTTTTCACATATGCATAAATGTAGAAGACAAAAGGCCTTTTTAGGATGACAGTCTTTTCAGCCACCCAGGTGAGGTTTTATTTCTTAATATTCAAAATGATGAGGGGTTATAGTTTATTTGTCATGAGATGGACTGTGAGAATTTTTTTTTATTGCAACAAAGTTGTCTTCCAAATTACAGTTTTCCTCAGGCTAAAAGTAAACTTCCAATTCTCATGCACACACCAACTGACAAAGAAGAGCAAACAACCCTGAAATATGATGTATGACAGGAAGAAAGGAATTTGGAACTAAAATCTATTTTTAATTCAAAGTGATCATAGACTGTTAAATGAAAAATTGTAAAAGTAGATAAATACCTGGGTTATTGTTATGAACAACAATTAAATTCCTCAAAGCTTAAGTGCTTATCATTTTATGTAATTCTCAGTGACATATCATTTTTACACTTAGTAGGTACTCATTAAATAGTTGTTGAATCAAACAGCGGACTTTAATTAAATTTGTATTTTAATTGCCAGTGTATGATGTACAAACTCTTAATTCCTATTGAAAGAAATTAAAAATTAAAAGTTTGGAGGTGGGGCCAAGATGGCTGACTAGGTAGAAGCTACCTCAGATCCCTCTTGCAACAAAGACTCGGAAAAACAAGTGAATCAATCACATACATGACAATCTATGAGCCCTGACCATCAAACACAGATCTAAAGAGTTGACCTGAGTGACAGAGACTCCAGCCAGTGCAAGCAGGCTGCACACTGATGCAGCTAATGAGAGAAAGAGCAACCACGGGGAAGTGGCGACTGTTTTTGGAGCCTGGAGCCAGCGCCCCAGTCGGAAAACCTTGGCACTGGGCTTTGGACTCGGCACAGGGGAGCTAAGCACAGCATCCTGAGATGGCGCAAACACGGGAAGCAGCCCTAGCCCCCAGAAGTGACCTTGGGAGAGGTCCAGCCAGTGCACGCAGGCAGCGCAGTGACATGGCTGATGGGAGGAGAAGTCACCGGGAGGCAACAACTGGTTTTAGAGTCTGCAGTGTGGCTTCCCAGCTGGGGAACCTTGACGCTGGGCTTTGGACTGGGAGTGGAGGAACTGACCACGGCTTCTGAGACAGCACAAGCACAGGACGTGGGCCTGACCCACAGGGACAATCTCAACCCAGCCAACAGCACACAGGATACACGCCCCTTGGGAATCTCAGATAAAACAGTCATCACCAAGCAAGATAAGTAACTTTATCTATATTCCTGGGTGCTACTCTCTCCTATCTGATCCCTCCCCTCCCCTTCCCAGGTGGTTTCATTAACATTGGAATTTCCTGGGCCAGAGAGTGAAGTGCTCTGCGGTTTTATGTGTGTGTGTGTGTGTTTTTTTTGTGTGTGTGTGTTTTCCTAACCCATTTTCCTGGCCTGAGAGAAGCAGCTACAAGAAACCGAGGGACCAAAAATCCTTCCCTGACTTCCCGAAATTGGGCTGAAAATACAGAACCAGCTCCAGCCAAGCATATGAGAGCCACGGTTTTGGGCTTTCATCCCTACAGGGAACAAGGTGGCTATTATAATGCAAAGGCAATTCTGATAGTGATTTGACTGTAATTGTTTTAGCAGATTACTGGAAAGACAAGTTTCCCAGGTCTGATATCTCTACCTATTAAACAGAGACCTCACTGACCCATAATGCAGAACTGAGGGCTAAAGCTCCACCCAAACCACCTAGCCTCCTGCCATAAGGGTCTGAGGATAGTGACACCTATCAATCTGTAGAGGTATTTGCATTGGGTGCCTAAGGTACAGCTGCAGAGCCCACCCACCAAAGTGCTTTAGGAATACAGACACACCTATTTCACTGGCACTTGAGGGAAGCCTGTCAGCATCCTGCCCCTTCTGGAGTTTGACCCCCTGCTGCTACTAGAATCTGGTGCACACAACTATCACCACTACTCCTCTAAGTGAATAGGTGACAGTCTACACCACACACTTGGTAACCCAAAATCAGATTCTACTCAAGAATAGTGAATGGACTTAGGCTTATATATCTGGTAACAGCCCAAACCACCTGGTAATAGGACATAAGTGATTCAAAGGCTACAACAATCAAGACAGCACAATCTAGTAGACCATCTATGTATATGAAAGAAAAAAAAAAGATAAGATTCAGTGAGCAAATATAAAATAAATCATTACACTATCTTATAGATGGCTCGGAACAGCAGACCATGATTGCTTCTACAACTCCCCAAATTAAAGAATCAAAATCTTTCCCAAATGAAGATACAATCCTGGAATTGCCAGATGCAGAATATAAAAAACTAACTTACAGAATGCTTCAAGACATCAGGGATGACCTCAGAAATGAAATAAGGCAATCTACAGAAAAAGCCAAGGAACACACTGATAAAGCAGTTGAAGAAATCAAAAAGATTATTCAAGAACATACTGGAAAAATTAATAAGCTGCAAGGATCCATAGAGAGACCCAGACCCAACATCCAGTGCCACCAAGTGGATTCCATCCTATAGACAGACAGCATTCAGAAATCCAAAAGATTAACAGTAAAATTACAGAATTAGACAACTCAATAGGAAGTCAGAGGAGCAAAATCAAGTAATTGGAATGCAGAGTGGGGGAGTTGGAGGATAAGGAAATTGACACCAATATAGTTGAAGAAAAATCAGATAAAAGAATTTAAAAAAATGAAGAAAGCCGAAGAATCATGTGGGACTCTATCAAGAAGAATAACTTGCGTGTGATTGGAGTTTCAGAACAGGGAGGGATAACAGAACATACAGAGAGAATAGCTGAAGATCTGTTGGCAGAAAACTTCCCTGACATCATGAAAGACGAAAGGATATCTATCCAAGATGATCATCGAGCCCCATATAAGATTGATCCAAAAAGAAAATCACCAAGACATATAATCATGAAACTTGCCAAAACCAAAGACAAAGAGAAAATTTTAAAAGCAGCCAGGGATAAAAGAAAGGTCTCCTACAAAGGAGAATCAATAAGAACAAGTTCAGACTACTCAGTAGAAACCATGCAGTCAAGAAGGCAATGGGATGACATATATAGACCACTGAAGGAGAAAAACTGCCAGCCAAGGATCATATATCCAGCAAAACTCTCTCTCAAATATGAAGGTAAAATTAAAACATTTACAGATAAACACAAGCTTAGAGAATTTGCAAAAACCAAACCAAAGCTATAAGAAATACTAAAGGAAATTGTTTGGTCAGAGAATCAGTAATATCAGATACCAACACAACACAAGGTCACAGAACAGAACATCCTGATATCAACTCAAATAGGGAAATCACAAAAACAAATTAAGATTAATTTTAAAAAGAAAAAAATGCTCAAAACAGGGAATCATTGAAGTCATATGTAAAAGATCACAATAATCAAAAAGAGGGACTGAATACAGGAGGTATAGAACTGCCATATGGAGAGGAAAACAAGGTGATATAGGATGATACAAGTTAGGTTTTTACTTAGAAAAATAGGGGTAAATATGAAGGTAAACACAAAGAGGTCTAACAATTCCATAACTCAAAATAAAAACCAAGAAAAACATAATGACTCAGCAAACATAAATTCAACTACTATGAAAATGAGGAACACACAATTTACAAAGAAAAACGTCTCAGCATAAAAAAGTAAGTGGAGAAATGAAATTGTCAACAACACACACATAAAGGCATCAAAATGACAGCACTAAACACTTAAAAAAAAAAACACATACTTATCTATAATTACGCTGAATGTAAATGGACTAAATGCACCAATAAAGAGAGTCTCAGACTGGATAAAGAAACACGATCCGTCTATATGCTGCCTACAAGAGACACACCTTAGACTTAGAGACACAAACAAACTAAAACTCAAAGGATAGAAAAAAATATATCCAGCAAACAACAATCAAAAAAGAGCAGGAGTAGCAATATTAATTTCTGACAAAATAGACTTTAAAGTTAAATCCAACACAAAGAATAAAGAAGGACACTACATAATGATTAAAGGGACACTCGACCAGGAAGCAATAACCATATTAAATATTTATGCACCCAATGACAGGGCTGCAAGATACATAAAACAAACTTTAACAGAACTGAAAAGTGAGATAGACACTTCCACAATTATAGTGGGAGACTTCAACACACCACTTTCAGAGAAGGATAGGACTTCCAGTAAGAAGCTCAATAGAGACACAGCAAACCTAATTGCTACAATCAACCAACTTGATCTCAGAGACTTACACAGAACACTCCACCCAACAGCTGCAAAGTATACTTCTTTTCTAACGCATACAGAACATTCTCTAGAACAGATCACATATTAGGTCATAAAAAGAACCTTTGCAGAATCCAAAACATCGAAATATTACAAAGCATCTTCTCAGACCACAAGGCCATAAAAGTGGAAATCAATAACAGAAAAATCAGGGAAAAGAAATCAAATACTTCTAAACTGAATGATACCCTGCTCAAAAAAGACTGGGTTATAGAAGACATTAAGGAGGGAATAAAGACATTCATAGACTGCAACGAGAATGAAAACACTTCCTATCAAAACCTCTGGAACACAGCAAAAGCAGTGCTTAGAGGACAATTTATATCGATAAATGCACACATACATAAAGAAGAAAGAGCCAAAATCAGAAAAATGTTCCCACAACTTGAACAAATAGAAAGCAAGCAACAAAAGAATCTATCAGGCACCAGAAGGAAACAAATAATAAAGATTAGAGCTGAACTAAACGAATTAGAGAACAGAAAAACAATTGAGAGAATTAACAAAGCCAAAAGCTGGTTCTTTGAAAAAATTAACAAAATTGATAAACCATTGGCCAGACTGACTAAAGAAATACAGGAAAGGAAACAAATAACCCGAATAAGAAACGAGATGGGCCATATCACAGCAGACCCAACTGAAATTAAAAGAATCGTATCAGATTATTATGAAAAATTATACTCTAACAAATTTGCAAATCTAGAAGAAATGGATGAATTCCTAGAAAAACACCACCTACCTAAACTAACACGATCAGAAGTAGAACAACTAAATAGACCCATAACAAAAAAAGAGATTGAAAAGGTAATCAAAAAACTCCCAACAAAAAAAACCCCTGGCCCGGACGGCTTCACTGCAGATTTCTACCAAACTTTCAGAGAAGAGTTAACACCACTACTCCTAAAGGTATTTCAAAGCATAGAAAATGATGGAATGCTACCTAACTCATTCTATGAAGCCACCATATCCCTGATACCAAAACCAGGTAAAGACACCACACAGAAAGAAAATTACAGACCTGTATCCCTCATGAAGATAGATGCAAAAATCCTCAACAAAATGCTAGCCAATAGAACACAACAACATATCAAAAAAATAATCTACCATGACCAAGTGGGATTTGTACCAGGTAAGGTTGGTTTAATATTAGAAAAACCATTAATGTAATCCACCATATAAATAAAACAAAAGACGAAAACCACATGATCTTATCAATTGATGCAGAAAAGGCATTTGACAAAGTCCAACACTCATTCATGATAAGAACTCTCAGCAAAATAGGAAATGAAGGAAAATTCCTCAACTTAATAAAGGGCTTTTAAAGCCAACGGCCAACATCATTCTAAATGGAGAGAGCCTGAAAGCATTTCCCCTGAGAACAGGAACCAGACAAGGATGCCCTTTATCACCGCTCTTATTCAACATTGTGTTAGAGGTCCTAGCCAGAGCAATTAGGCTAGACAAAGAAATAAAGGGCATTCGGATTGGCAAGGAAGAAGTAAAATTATCCCTATTTGCAGATGACATGATCTTATACACAGAAAACCCTAAGGAATCCTCCAGAAAACTACTAAAACTAATAGAAGAGTTCAGCAGAGTCTCAGGTTATATGATAAACATACAAAAATGACTTGGATTCCACTACATCAACAAAAAGAACATCGAAGAGGAAATCACCAAATCAATACCATTCACAGTAGCCCCCAAGAAGATAAAATACTTAGGAATAATTCTTACCAAAGATGTAAAAGACCTATACAAAGAAAACTACAAAGTACTACTACAAGAAACTAAAAAGGACCTACTTAAGTGGAAAAAGATACCTTGCTTATGGACAGGAAGACTTAACATAGTAAAAATCTATTCTACCAAAAGCCATCTATACATACAATGCATTTCCGATCCACATTTCAATGACATTTTTTAATGTGATGGAGAAACAAATCACCAACTTCATATGGAAGGGAAAGAAGCCTCGGATAAGTAAAGCATTACTGAAAAAGAAGAAGAAAGTGGGAGGCCTCACTCTACCTGATTTTGGAACCTATTATACAGCCAGAGTAGTCAAAACAGCCTGGTACTGGTACAACAACAGGCACATAGACCAGTGGAACAGAATTGAGAACCCAGATATAAATCCATCCACATATGAGCAGCTGATATTTGACAAAGGCCCAGTGTCAGTTAATCGGGGAAAAGATAGTCTTTTTAACAAATGATGCTGGCATAACTGGATATCCATTTGCAAAAAAATGAAACAGGACCCATACCTCACACCATGCACAAAAACTAACTCCAAGTGGATCAAAGACCTAAACATAAAGACTAAAACGATAAAAATCATGGAAGAAAAGATAGGGACAACATTAGGAGCCTTAATACAAGGCATAAACAATACAAAACATCACTAAAAATGACGAAGAGAAACCAGATAACTGGGAGCTCCTAAAAATCAAACAACTATGCTCATCTAAAGACTTCACCAAAAGAGTAAAAAGACCACCTACAGATTGGGAAAAAATTTTCTGCTATGACATCTCGGACCAGCACCTGATCTCCAAAATCTAAATGATTCTGTTAAAACTCAACCATAAAAAGACAAACAACCCAATCAAGAAGTGGGCAAAGGATATGAACACGCACTTCACTAAAGAAGATATTCAGGCAGCTAACAGAAAAAGATACATGAGAAAATGCTCTCGATCCTTAGCCATTAGAGAAATGCAAATTAAAACTACGACGAGATTCCATCTCACTCCTACAAGGCTGGCATTAATCCAAAAAAATACAAAATAATAAATGTCGGAGAGGCTGCGGAGAGATTGAAACTCATACACTGCTGGTGGGAATGTAAAATGGTACAACCACTTTGGAAATCCATCTGGCGTTTTCTTAAAAAGTTAGAAATAGAACTACTATACAACCCAGAAATCCCACTCCTTGGAATATACCCTAGAGAAATAAGAGCCTTCACACAAACAGATATATGCACACCCATGTTTATTGCAGCACTGTTTACAATAGCAAAAAGCTGGAAGCAACCAAGGTGTCCATCAACGGATGAATGGTTAAATTATGGTATATTCACACAATGGAATACTATGCATCGATAAAGAACAGTGATGAATCTGTGAGACATTTCATAACATGGAGAAACCTGAAAGGCATTATGCTGAGCAAAATTAGTCAGAGGCAAAAGGACAAATATTGTATAAGACCACTATTATAAGATCTTGAGAAATAGTATAAACTGAGAAGAACACATTCTTTTGTGGTTACGAGAGGGGGGAAGGAGGGTGGGAGAGGGTTATTTACTGATTAGTTAGTAGATAAGAAGTACTTTAGGTGAGAAGGGAAGGACAATACTCAATACACGGAAGGTCAGCTCAACTGGACTGGACCAAAAGCAAAGAAGTTTCCAGGATAAACTGAATGCTTCAAAGATCAGCGGAGCAAGGGCTGGGGTTTGGGGACTATGGCTTAAGGGGACTTCTAAGTCAATTGGCAATAGAAATTCTATTATGAAAACATTCTGCATCCCACTTTGAGCTGTGGCATCTGGGGTCTTAAATGCTAACAAGCGGCCATCTAAGATGCATCGATTGGTCTCAACCGACTTGGATCAAAGGAGAATGAAGAACACCAAGGTCACCCGATAACTATGAGCCCAAGAGACAGAAAGAGCCACATGAACCAGAGACTTACATGGTCCTGAGGCCAGAAGAACTAGATGGTGCCCGGCCACAACCGATGGCTGCCCTGATAGGGAGCACAACAGAGAACCCCTGAGGGAGCAGGAGAACAGTGGGATGCAGACCCCAAATTCTCATAAAAAGACCAGACTTAATGGTCTGACTGAGACTAGAAGAATCCCAGCAGTCATGGTCCCCAAACCTTCTGTTGGTCCAGGACAGGAACCATTCCCGAAGACAACTCATCAGACATGGAAGGGACTGGACAATGGGTTGGAGAGAGATGCTAACGAAGAGTGAGCTACTTGTATCAGGTGGACACTTGAGACTGTGTTGGCATCTCCTGTCTGGAGGGGAGATGGGAGGGTAGAGAGGTTAGAAACTGGCAAAACGGTCACGAAAGCAGAGACTGGAAGGAGGGAGCGGGCTAACTCATTAGGGGGAGAGTAAATGGGACTATGTATTAAGGTATATATAAGCTTATATGTGACAAACTGACTTGATTTGTAAACGTTCACTTAAAGGTCAATAAAAATTATTTAAAAAAAATTAAGAGTTTACAAGATGCCCTTTTTTTTTTTAATAATTTTTATTGAGCTTTAAGTGAACGTGTACAAATCAAGTCAGTCTGTCACATATAAGCTTATATACACCTTACTCCATACTCCCATTTACTCTCCCCCTAATGACTCAGCCCTTCCAGTCTCTCCTTTTGTGACAATTTTGCCAGTTTCTAACCCTCTCTACCCTCCTATCTCCCCTCCAGACAGGAGATGCCAACACAGTCTCAAGTGTCCACCTAATACAAGTAGCTCACTCTTCATCAGCATCTCTCTCCTACCCATTGTCCAGTCCCTTCCATGTCTGATGAGTTGTCTTCAGGAATGGTTCCTGTCCTGTGCCAACAGAAGGTTTGGGGACCATGACCACCGGGATCCCTCTAGTCTCAGTCAGACCATTAAGTCTGGTCTTTTTATGAGAATTTGGGGTCTGCATCCCACCGTTCTCCTGCTCCCTCAGGGGTTCTCTGTTGTGCTCCCTGTCAGGGCAGTCACTGGTTGTGGCCGGGCACCATCTAGTTCTTCTGGCCTCAGGACGATGTAAGTCTCTGGTTCATGTGGCCCTTTCTGTCTCTTGGGCTCATAGTTATCGGGTGACCTTGGTGTTCTTCATTCTCCTTTGATCCAGGTGGGTTGAGACCAATTGATGCATCTTAGATGGCCACTTGTTAGCATTTAAGACCCCAGACGCCGCATTTCAAAGTGGGATGCAGAATGTTTTCATAATAGAATTTCTATTGCCAATTGACTTAGAAGTCCCCTTAAGCCGTAGTCCCCAGACCCCCACCCTTGCTCTGCTGACCTTTGAAGCATTCAGTTTATCCCGGAGACTTCTTTGCTTTTGGTCCAGTCCAGTTGAGCTGACCTTCCGTGTATTGAGTATTGTCCTTCCCTTCACCTAAAGTACTTCTTATCTACTAACTAATCAGTAAATAACCCTCTCCCACCCTCCTTCCCCCCTCTCGTAACCACAAAAGAATGTGTTCTTCTCAGTTTATACTATTTCTCAAGATCTTATAATAGTGGTCTTATACAATATTTGTCCTTTTGCCTCTGACTAATTTTGCTCAGCATAATGCCTTTCAGGTTTCTCCATGTTATGAAATGTCTCACAGATTCATCACTGTTCTTTATCGATGCATAGTATTCCATTGTGTGAATATACCATAATTTATTTAACCATTCATCCGTTGATGGACATCTTGGTTGCTTCCAGCTTTTTGCTATTGTAAACAGTGCTGCAATAAACATGGGTGTGCATATATCTGTTTGTGTGAAGGCTCTTATTTCTCTAGGGTATATTCTGAGGAGTGGGATTTCTGGGTTGTATAGTAGTTCTATTTCTAACTTTTTAAGAAAACGCCAGATGGATTTCCAAAGTGGTTGTACCATTTTACATTCCCACCAGCAGTGTATAAGAGTTCCAATCTCTCCGCAGCCTCTCCGACATTTATTATTTTGTATTTTTTTGGATTAATGCCAGCCTTGTAGGAGTGAGATGGAATCTCGTCGTAGTTTTAATTTGCATTTCTCTAATGGCTAATGATCGAGAGCATTTTCTCATGTATCTTTTTCTGTTAGCCACCTGAATATCTTCTTTAGTGAAGTGCGTATTCATATCCTTTGCCCACTTCTTGATTGGGTTGTTTGTCTTTTTGTGGTTGTGTTTTAACAGAATCATATAGATTTTGGAGATCAGGCGCTGGTCCAAGATGTCATAGCTGAAAAGTCTTTCCCAATCTGTAGGTAGTCTTTTTACTCTTTTGGTGAAGTCTTTAGATGAGCATAGTTGTTTGATTTTTAGGAGCTCCCAGCTATCTGGTTTCTCTTCGTCATTTTTGGTAATGTTTTGTATTCTGTTTATGCCTTGTATTAAGGCTCCTAATGTTGTCCCTATCTTTTCTTCCATGATTTTTATCGTTTTAGTCTTTATGTTTAGGTCTTTGATCCACTTGGAGTTAGTTTTTGTGCATGGTGTGAGGTATGGGTCCTGTTTCATTTTTTTGCAAATGGATATCCAGTTATGCCAGCATCATTTGTTAAAAAGACTATCTTTTCCCCGATTAACTGACACTGGGCCTTTGTCAAATATCAGCTGCTCATATGTGGATGGATTTATATCTGGGTTCTCAATTCTGTTCCACTGGTCTATGTGCCTGTTGTTGTACCAGTACCAGGCTGTTTTGACTACTGTGGCTGTATAATAGGTTCTAAAATCAGGTAGAGTGAGGCCTCCCACTTTCTTCTTCTTTTTCAGTAATGCTTTACTTATCCGAGGCTTCTTTCCCTTCCATATGAAGTTGGTGATATGTTTCTCCATCACATTAAAAAATGTCATTGAAATGTGGATCGGAAATGCATTGTATGTATAGATGGCTTTTGGTAGAATAGATTTTTACTATGTTAAGTCTTCCTGTCCATAAGCAAGGTATCTTTTTCCACTTAAGTAGGTCCTTTTTAGTTTCTTGTAGTAGTACTTTGTAGTTTTCTTTGTATAGGTCTTTTACATCTTTGGTAAGAATTATTCCTAAGTATTTTATCTTCTTGGGGGCTACTGTGAATGGTATTGATTTGGTGATTTCCTCTTCGATGTTCTTTTTGTTGATGTAGTGGAATCCAAGTCATTTTTGTATGTTTATCATATAACCTGAGACTCTGCTGAACTCTTCTATTAGTTTTAGTAGTTTTCTGGAGGATTCCTTAGGGTTTTCTCTGTATAAGATCATGTCATCTGCAAATAGAGATAATTTTACTTCCTCCTTGCCAGTCCGGATGCCCTTTATTTCTTTGTCTAGCCTAATTGCTCTGGCTAGGACCTCTAGCACAATGTTGAATAAGAGCAGTGACAAAGGGCATCCTTGTCTGGTTCCCATTCTCAAGGGAAATGCTTTCAGGGTCTCTCCATTTAGAGTGATGTTGGCTGTTGAAGATGCCCATTTTGGATTAAAAAGTAAAAAAAAAAACTGTAGCACCAACAGCTGTCTAGAAACTCTGCCCCTATGTAAGCACAATTGTGGAACAGTTCCTTCTGGTCTGATCACCCTTCTCCTTTTTTCTGTACCTCTCCTCCTCCCGGGCCCTATTCCTGCCTTCTAGAACTACCTGTACTGCTCTCATTCTGCACCCTGATTACACAGAGCTCCCCACTTCAAAATTCTATCTAAGACTTCTTAACAAGGAGCACCCCTTAGTTACATGACCAAATATCTCAGATTTTCCAGAACAAGCCAGTTTTAAAGCAGTTAGTCTTATTTTCCCTAGCAATGTACTCTTGTGACAAAACACGTGTCTTGGATAGGAAATACGGCCATTATATCCATGCTACAAAGCCACCCCCTCCTTCGCTTTACCTGACATTTCAACAAAACCACCATTCATTCCAGAAAGATAGTGAAGAATATCTGATAAAACAAAATCTTGCAAAATGGGGAATGACCAGCAGTGATGACTATATTTTAAAGAAGAGGCATATTACAAAGCCATGGATCTCTAATTCCTGTACATACATTTTCGGCCATGAGGACTTTCCCAGTACCCATCAAACTCCACCCTAACTGACCTGGTATGCAAATAAGTCCCTAGTTTTCCTGTTGTCTCAGTTTTCCTACATTTTTTTTTCAAAATGAGGGTATACCTGTTTATAAACCCATTGCCATCGAGTGGATTCTGACTCATAGCAACCCTACAGGACAGAGCAGAACTCCCCCACAGAGTTTCCAAGGAGCACCTGGTGGACTGGAACTGCTGAAATTTTCGTTAGCAGCCTTAGCTCTTTACACTACGCCGCCAGGGTTTTCATACCTGTTTATAGGTGCATACAAAAAGAAAAGTTCTAAGAGGCCATGGAATTTTGGTTGCAAGCAGTAGTTACACTGTGGGATGTTATTGTACCAATATTTTGTCTATCATTATTAATGCTCTTAATCATAAATATTCCATACTTCCTCTATTCCCTTCAGGCACTGTGAGTCATGTCTGCTCAGAAAGACACTGTTCTCACAGGCTGCCACTCACAGCCATCGTGAGAGACAGAGCACTTCAGCATCCACTATGCCAGTGTTTACGGAATGCACAAACAGGAGACAGCTTCACAGAAACAGGCATCTCAGTGGGCTTCCCGCGCAGATGTCAGATCCCTGCAGAAGTCTCCGGAGGCCCGCAGAGCCCACGGTGGACTATTTTTAGTCTCGATAATTAATATTGGAGGAGAAAGGGAAGAGCATGAAAATGTAGCTCCAGCAAAAAGGCAATTACCACCTGTACCATATATTCTCACTTACAAGATGTGTCATTTTCAAAGAAATGAGAAAAGAAACCCTCCCAAACCTATATATTTTAATACTACACCTCTCATGAAGTAGACGTTTAATTCTTCCCCTTGCAAATTCAAAAAATAGCTCCATCTCATAGGTTAATATATGCAGCAACTGTTATGCCTGGATTTTACTACTACAAAAAAATATGTGTTTGTTTCTAAGTCCCAGAAAGCAAGAGTTTGGCTCCCTCACACATACTGAATAATCATGATGAGTGGTTGCTGCAAGACAGCTCTGGCAATGCTTTCCTACTCCTTCACATGCAGGTCCACAACGCCGCATTTTTAGGTCATTCTCCCTCTCTGAATTTACATCTTCATTAAATTGGTCTTGTCTGTGAAGAACACTGTATTATCTGTGGCATCGTTCACATCTATTAAGCAAGAGCCTTTTATGCCACCTAGTCAAGGCCCTGCAGCCCTGATGGCATAGTGGTTAAGTGCTTGACTGCTAACCAAAAGGTCAGCAGTTTGAATTCACCAGCTGCTTTTTGGAAACTTTATGGGTCAGTTCTACTCTGCCCTATAGGGTTGCTGTGTGTCAGAATCAACTTGACAGCAATGGGTTTGTTTCTTTGGTTTAGACAAAACCCTGAGAATACAATCATTAAACACTTGGTTGCTAACCAAATGGTCAATGGTCTGAACCCATTTAGCAGCGCTTCAGGAGAAAAGACCTACTCCTATCAAGATTACAGCCTAGGAAACCCTACAGGGCAGTTCTACTCTGTCCTGTAGTGTTGCTATGAGTCAGAACTGACCTGACGGCACACAACAACAATGGATGAAGCCCAGTTCATGATGAAAAGCAGAGCAGCCTTAGTGTGCCTCAACATTCAGAAACAAAGATAGTGCCCAACTTAAGATGGGGCTCTATTCCAACGGCTCCATCGTAAATTGGTTCTGACGTAAGTTGAATACCCCTTTTCATTTTTTCAGTTTTCCTTATTATCACCTTTTATTATCAGTATATATAACTGATCTTCACTTGTCTTTGGAGGTAGGAAACATTACATATAAACTTACAGATATATTTTAACACACATATAAATACATAAAAAATACACAAATCATAACAATTTACCTCAATGATGAACAGTTGGATGACACTGGCATTTTGTCAGTTTTGGTAATAATTCCACTTGTGGAAGGTTGTGGACCATCTGGATTGTTCCTGGGAATGGGGATGGTGTTTCTAGTCAGAAAATTAGTGAGAGTTGTCTTTATAGTCCTTTTCTTTGTTTCTTCATATATTTCAAAGTAACTTCTTACTGCTTCCCAAATCTGCTTATCGACTTTAGCAAAGCGATCAGCATTTGGGTCCATGTTTTTGAGCAACTGAAACTCCTGATTTAATTTAGAAAACTAAATCCATATAACAGCGTTTTGAACAGTAAATCATAAAATTGAACATCTGTGAGTGAACATGTAAGAATGATAACACCAGCAAATTGTACACTGTGACATAGTACATATTACTAATGGCTGGAGAGTATTTGCCTCCTACACATTCATGCTCACTTTCTCTAATCCCATGGGGTCATGGAGGATGGAAAGTTGTATCATATGACAACTATTTTTATTAATTCCGTCCTCTTTTCAACAGACCTCTCTGCGCTAACTGGGATCAGTGTCCTCTCCTTGGAATTCTGTGCTCTCCTCACTTTTGTGAAATTTGCACTCCTCAACATCTAGTCTTTATTCTGACAACTTGTCCTCTATTCCATCATAGCCTATTCTTCCTCTGGCTGCCCTAGAAAAGTTTGTGTTGCCCAGGGATCAGTGCTTTGTTTCCTAAATCTACATGTCCAGCCCAGAATTTCTCTGTGATTTATATTTATATATTCACATGTCTAGCAGGTGTCTTCTATTGAATATATCATAGGAATCTCAAGTTCAACACATCCCAAACTTTTCCCTCTAAGCCAACTCTACTCCTGTGCTTTTATCTTAATTGCTGGTGCTACAATCTACTTAGTCACCCAATGTTGACATATACATGTCTTCCATGGATTCTCCTTTTCATCCTCTACATCCAATTTATATCCAGTCCAAAATAAATTGATACACAAAATAGTTCTTGAATCCACATATTCTTCTTTATCTCTATCAACACTACTCTGGTCCAGATTCTTACAATCTCTTGCCTGGACAACTGTAGCAGCCTCCTAAATTTTCTCCCCTTTTCAAAACCTGCATTTCATCTTCCATCTTCCAGAGAGCTCTTTCTAAAATATAATCTAAACTATGTAATTATCCAATTTAAAATACTTCATGGTTCCCTATCATCTCAAGGATAAAATCCAAATCCTGAGCTGCTGTACATGTTTCCCCCTCTACAACCTGGCTCCTGCTTCTCTAGAAGTCTGAATTCAGGGTGCCACCTCTGTTGCTCTGGAGGAAGGTCCTTGTCTCTTTCATCTTCTGTTTTTTGGCTCCTTGGTGATCTCATGTGGCATGGCATCTATCTTCCTCCATCTGTGCTTGCTTGCTTCCTTGCTCAATCTGCTTATTTATATCTCAAAAGAAATTTACTTAAAACATACTCTAGGAGGCGGGGCCAAGATGACAGAGTAGTCAGACATTTCCAGTGGTCCCTTTTACAGCAAAGACCCGAAAAAACAAGTGAATCATTATATATAACAATCTAGGAGCCCTGAACATCTAAGGCAAAGTTGGGGAATTGGACTGAGTGGCAGGGGGAGGGCGAGATGCTTCAGAAGCAGCAAGGAGTTGCCAGACCTAACACAATGGAAACCAGTACCCCAAAGGCTGGATCCACTGGCACAAGTATGGTAAGACAAGCAGTGGTGTTAGGGCCACGTTTTCCACATCAGGAGAGACCAAGTCGTGGAGAGTTCACTCTCGCCTCAATAATCAGCAAAAAGTGGTGCTCTCAGCAAAAGATAAGTACTTGCGTCTAATCTATCATGCAGATGAAAAAACACCCCTTTGAAAAAGACTCTCTCCTATTTAAACAACCCCTCCCCACTCTGCACCAGGTCCCAAGCCAGCTTCAGTGATCGCCACTTTCCCTGGGCTATAAGTAGCACCCATCTCAATCCCCGAGCCATCATCTAGTCTTGAAGAAAGAACACATTAACAAACAGAGGAAAAAAAATAACCTGCTGGCTCCCCTAAGCTGGGAACTCAGGGTACAAACTCCTTTGCCTAGACACAGGCATAAGAGATCCACAGATTTTAAATGCCTTTCACCCCTGAAGAGACTTGTGTGGGCCAATTTCAACAGCATAGACCCTCATTAGCACAGTACAACAAGGTATATATCTGAAGTCTAGCTTCAGCTGTTTCAGCTATATGGCAGAGAGGTAAGTTTGCGACTTTTGACATTGCTCTGCCTATTAAGCAGGGTCCTTACCTACCCACAGCAGGAGCCAGAGAACTGGTGGTTTCAGTCACGCCACCTAGCTACCCTCGACAGGGGTCCAAGGACAAGTGGTGCCTCCCAGTCTTACAGCCAACAGCATTGGGTGTCCATAGTCCAGCTGCAAAATGCACCCACCTAGGTACTCTTAGGGAACAGATACAAAATTTCCTCTTAGACACTCAGGGGAGATTGTCAATCCCTTGCCTTGCTCAGTGTGTGACTCCCCAACTGCAACCACATACCTGTGCCTATACCAATAACCCCTGCTCATCTAAGACTGTAGGTGAGAACCTGCTCCACACACTTGGTGACTGACAACCAGGACACCTGAGCTAAATCCACACAAGAAAAGTAAATAGACTTCTGGACTCATATACTTAGTAACAGCTATAACCACCAGTGACAGGATGTTAGAGCTTCAAAGTTGCCTGTAATCAAACTAGCATACTCAAACAGCCTATTTGGACATATAAAAACAAAACAAGATGACAGGACACAGTAAGCAAACACAAAATAAATAAAAAACTTATTGATGGCTCAAAGACACCTGTTGATATCAAAACACATAAAAATGTACGCCACGATGGCTTCAACAAGCTCCAAAAACAAAAAATCAAGAAATCTTCCAGATGACAAGAACTTCGTGGAATTATCAGAGGTAGAATACAAAAGATTAATATACAAAGTCTTCAGGAGATCAGGAAGGAGATCAGGCAAAAAGCAGAACAAGCCAAGGAGTGCACAGACATAGCATTAGAGGAACTTAAGACAATTAAAGAAGAGCATAATGAAAAATTTAATAGATTGCAAGAATTCAGAGATAGACAGCAAAGAGAAATTCAAATTAACAATAAAATTATAGAATTAGGCAACTCAATAGAAAGTCATAGGAGCATAATTGAGGAAATGGAAGTCAGAATTAGTGAGACTGAAGATAAAAGACTTGACATCAACATATTTGAGGAAAAATCAGATAAAAGAATTTAAAAAAATGAAGAAATCCTAAGAATTATGTGAGACTCTATCAAGAGGAATAACCTGTGGTTGATTGGAGTACCAGAACAGGGGGGATAACAGAAAACACAGAGAGAACTGTCGAAGATTTGTTGGCAGAAAACTTCCCTGATATCATGAAAGATAAGAAGGTATCTATCCAAGATGCTCATTGAACCCCACACAAAGTAGATCCCAAAAAGAAAGTCATCAAGACATATTATAATCAAACTTACCGAAACCAAAGATAAAGACAGAATTTTAAGAGCGGCTAGGGATAAACAAAAAGTCACCTGCAAAGGAGAGTCAATAAGACTAAACTCAGACTACTCAGCAGAAACCATGCAGGCAAAAAGGCAATGGGATGACATATATACTGCATTGAAAGGATAAAAAAGGTCTCCCAAGAATTATATACCCAGCAAAACTCTCAAATATGAAGGTGAAATCAGGACTCTGCCAGATAAACAGAATTCTAGAGAATTTGAAAAAAACAAGACCAGACTTACAAGAAATACAAAAGGGAGTCCTCCAGTTAGAAAATCAATAACATCAAGACAACAACCCAAGATTAGAACACAGAACAAAACAACCAGATATCAACCCAGATAGAGAAATCACAAAAATAAATCAAAACTAAAATGCTCAAAACAGGGTAACAGAGACTTCATTATGTAAAAGATGACAACATTAAATCACAAAGGAGGGACTAATAAATGGGGTCATAGATCTTTCATATGGAGAGGAAGTTAAGGTAATATAAAGAAATAAAAGTTTTGTTTAAACTTAAAAAAAAATAGGGGTAAATATTACAGTAACCATGAAGGACTCTAAAAATTCTATACATCAAAATAAAAAACTAGAAAAACTTAAAGACTCAGCAAACATAAAAGCAACAACAAAAAAGAGGAAAATAAAATATATGAAGAAAAACGACTCAGCACAGAAAATTAAGTGGCAAAAAGAAACTGTCAACAACACACAAAAGACATCAAAATGACAGCACTAAACTCATATGTATCAATAATTACCCTGAACGTAAATGGACTAAACGTACCAATAAAGAGACAGTGGCAGAATGGATTAAAAAAATTACATGACCTGTATCTATGCTCCCTACAAGAGACACACCTTAGACTTAAAGACACAAACAAACTAAAACTCAAAGAATGGAAAAAAATACATCAAGCAAACAACAATCAAAAAAGAGCAGGAGTGGCAATATTCATTTCTGACAAAATAGTCTTCAAAGTAAAATCCACCAGAAAGGATAAGGAAGTACACTCAATATGCCAGGAAGATATAGCCATGATAAATATTTATGCACCCAATGACAGGGCTTCAAGATACATAAAACAAACTCTAACAGCATTGAAAAGAGAGATAGACACCTCCACAATAATACTAACAGACTTCAACACGCCACTTTTGGTGAAGGACAGAACATCCAGAAAGAAGCTCAATAAAGACACTGAAGATCTAAATGTCACAGTCAACCAACTTTACCTTGTAGACATATACAGAACACTCCACCCAACGGCCTCCAAATATACTTTCTTTTCCAATACACATGGAACTTTCTCCAGAATAGGCCACAATTAGGTCATAAAGCAAGCCTTAACAGAATCCAAAATATCGAAATATTACAAAGCATCTTTTCTGACTATAAAGCCATAAAAGTAGAAGTCTATAACAGAAAAAGCAAGGAAAAAAATCAAACACATGGAAACTGAACAACACCTTGCTAAAAAATGACTTGGTTATAGAAGAAATTAAGGATAGAATAAAGAAATTCATTGAATCATACGAGAATGAAAATACTTCCTATCAGAACCTTTAGGACACAGCAAAAGCTGTGCGCAATGGTCAGCTTATAGCAATAAATACATATATACAAAAAGAAGAAAGGGCCAAAAATCAACGAATTATCCCTACAACTCAAACAAATAGAAAGAGAGCAGGAAAAGAAGCCCCTGGGCACCAGAAGAAAGCAAATAATAAAAATGAAAGCAGAATTAAATGAAATAGAGAACAGAAAAACAATTGAAAGAGTTAACAGGACTAAAAGCTGGTTCTTTGAAAAAATCAACGAAATTGATGAACCATTGGCAAAACTGACAAAACAAAAACAGGAGAGGAAGCAAATAACCCAAATAAGAAATAGGATGTACGATATCACAACAGATCCCACTGAAATTAAACGAATCAGAACAGAATATTATGAAAAATTGTACTCTAACAAATTTGAAAACCTAGAGGAAATGGACAAAGTTCTAGAAACATACTACCTACCTAAACTAACACAACCAGGGATAGAACAACTAAATAAACCCATAACAAAAGAAAAGATTGAAGAGGTAATTAAAAAAAAAAAAAAAACTCCCAACAAAAAAAAGCCCTGGCCCTAAGGTCTTTACTGGAAAACTCTGCCAAACTTCCAGAGAAGAGTTAACACCACTATTACTAAAGGTATTTCAGAGCATAGAAAAGGATGGAATACTCCGAAATGCATTGTATGAAGCCAGCATAACCCTGATACCAAAAGCAGGTAAAGACCCCACAAAAAAAGAAAATTACAGACCTATATCCCTCATAAATATACGAAGCCAGCATAACCCTGATACCAAAAGCAGGTAAAGACCCCACAAAAAAAGAAAATTACAGACCTATATCCCTCATAAACATAGACGCCAAAATCCTCAACAAAATTCTAGCCAAAAGAATTCAACAACATATCAAAAAAATAATTCACCATGACCAAGTGAGATTCATACCAGGTATGCAGGTGTGGTTTAATATTAGAAAAACTATCAATGTAATACATCACATAAACAAAACAAAATACTAGAACCACATGATCTTAATCAATTGATGCAGAAAAGGCATTTGACAAAGTCCAACACCTATTTATGATAAAAACTCTCAGCAAAATAGGAATAGAAGGAAAATTCCTCAACATAATAAAGGGCATTTATACAAAGCCAACAACCAACATCATCCTAAATGTAGAGAGTCTGAAAGCATTCCCCTTGAGACTGGGAACCAGACAAGGATGCCCTTTATCACCACTCTTATTCAACATTGTGCTGGAGATCCTAGCCAGAGAAATTAGGCTAGATAAAGAAATAAAGAGCATCCAAATTGGTAAGGAAGAAGTAAAAGTATCTCTATTTGCAGGTGATATGATCTCATATGCAGAAAACCCTAAAGCATCCACAAGTAAGTCACTGAAACTAAAATATTTCAACAAAGTATCAGCATACAAGATTAACACAAAAATCAGCTGGATTCCTCTACACCCACAAAGAGAACATCAAAGAGGAAATCACCAAATCAATACTATTACAATAGCCCCCCAAGAAGATAAAATACTTTATTAATAAATCTAACCTGAGATGTAAAAGACCTATACAAAGAAAACTACAAGAGACTACTGCAAGAAACTAAAAGAGACCTGCATAAGCGAAAAAATGTACCTTGCTCATGGATAGGAAGACTCAACATTGTGAAAATGTCTATTCTACCCAAAGCAATATATAGATACAATGCAATCCTGATCTGAATTCCAATGACATTTTTAAGAAGATGGAGGAACAAATCACCAACTTCATAGTGAAAGAGAAGAGGTCCTGGATAAGTAAAGCATTACTGAAAAAGAAGAACAAAATGGGAGGCCTCACACTACCTGATTTTAGAACCTATTATATGGCCGCAATAGTCAAAACAGCCTAGTACTGGTATAACAACAGATATGTAGACCAATGGAACAGAATTGAGAACCCAGACATAAATTCATCCACATATGAGCACCTGATATTTGACAAAGGCCCAAAATCCATTAACTGGGGAAAAGATAGTCTCTTCAACAAATGGTGCTGGAGTAACTGGATATCCATGGGCAAAAAATGAAACGAGACCCATACCTCACACCATGCACAAAAACTAACTCAAAATGGACCAAACACCTAGATATAAAATCTAAAATTATAAAGGCCATGGAAAAAAAAAATAGGAGCCCTGATATATGGCATAAACAGCATACGAAACATTACTAACGATGCATGAACACCAGAAGAGAAGCTAGATAATTGGGAGTTCCTAAAAGTCGAACACCTATGCTCATCCAAATACTTCACCAAAGCAGTAAAAAGACAAGCTACAGGCTGGGGAAAAAATTTTGCTACAACAAATCTGATCAGCGTCTGATCTCTATAATCTACAAGATACTGCAAAACCTTAACAACAAAAGGATAAATAACCCAATTAAAAAACGGTCAAAGGATATGAACAGGTACTTCACCAAAGAAGACATTCAGGTGGCTAATAGATACATGAGGAAATGTTCATGATCATCAGCCATTAGAGAATGCCAATCAAAACTATTTGAGATACCACCTCACCCCAACAAGGCTGGCATTAATCCAAAAAACACAAAATAATAAATGTTGGAGAGCTTGTGGAGACACTGGAATAGTTATACACTATTGGTGGGAATGTAAAATGGTACAAGCACTTTGGAAATCAATTTGGTGCTTCCTTAAGAAAAAAAAATTTTTTTTTTTTTCCTTAAAAAGCTAGAAATAGAACTACCATATGATCCAGCAATCCCACTCCTTGGAATATATCCTAGAGAAATACGAACCCTCACACAAACAGGTATATGCACAACCATGTTCACTGCTGCACTGTTTGCAATAGCAAAAGGATGGAAGCAACCTAGATGCCCATCAAGGGATGAATGGACAAATTATGGTATGTTCACACAACAGAATACTATGCAATGATAAAGAACAATGATAAATCCTGGAAACATCTCATAACATGGAGGAATCTGGAAGGCATTATGCTGAGTGAAATTGCTCAGTTACAAAAGGACAAATATTGTGTGAAACCACTATTTTAAGAACTCAAGAAAAGGTTTAAATACAGAAGAAAATATTCTTTGATGGTTATGAGGGTGGGGAGGGAAGGAGAAGTGTAACCACTAACTAGATGGCAGACAAGAATTATTTTAGCTGAAGGGAAGGACAACACACAATACAGGGGTAGTCAGCATACTGTACTAAACCAAAAGCTAGGAAGTTTCCTGAATATAACCAAATGCTTTGAAGGCCAGAGTAGCAGGGATGGGGGTCTGGGGATCATGGTCTCAGGAGACATCTAGGTCAATTGGCATAACAAAGTATATTAAGAAAATATTCTGCATCCCGCTTTGGTGAGTGGTGTCTAGGGTCTGAAAAGTTGGCAAGCGGCCATCTAAGATGCATCAATTGGTCCCAACCCACCTGGAGTGAAGGAGAATGAGGAATACGGAGACCCCAAGAGACAGAAAGGGCCACATAAACCAGAGACTCTATCAGCCTGAGACTGGAAGAACTAGACGGCTCCTGGCTACTACCAATGACTGCCCTGATGGGGAACACAACAGAGAATCCCTGACAGAACAGGAAAAAGTGGGATGCAGACCTCAAATTCTAGTAAAAAGTCCAGAGTTAATGGTCTGACTGAGTCTGGAGGGACCCCAAGTGTTATGACCCCTGGACTCTGTTAGCACAAAATGAAAACCATTCCCAAAGCCAACTCTTCAGGCAAAGATTAGACTGGACTGTAAGACATAGAATGATACTGGTGACATAGCATGATACTGGTGAGGAGTGTGCTTCTTAGCTCAAATAGACACATGAGACTATGTGGGCAGCTCCTGTCTGGAGGTGAGATGAGAAGGCAGAGGGGCACAGGAGCTGGTTGAATGGGCATGGGAAATACAGGGTGGAGGGAAGGAGCGTGCTGTCACATTGTAGGGAGAGCAGCTAGGGTCACATAACAATGTATGTGTAAGTTTTTGTATGAGAAAATGACTTGAATCGTAAACTTTCACTTAAAGCACAATTAAAAAAAAAAAGAAAAAAACACTCTATACTAATACTGTCTCATTAACATAGCAAAAAACTGTTTCCAAATGGGAATATAACCACAGGCATGGGGGTTAGGATTGACAACACATACTTTGGGGAGACACAATTCAATCTGTAACAGCAATGTTCTCATCTATCTTACCTTTTCTCCCCTCTTTAATGTGATCATGCTCTCCTAATTAACTCAACCACATCCTACATCCCAGACTTAGCAACTGTCTCTTATTCTATAAGATTCTTCTCCAGAACCTTCCTTGAAAGAGTTTCCCTAGCATCCATGATACTTCACTCCAGTTCCATCGCTGAACCTGAAAAGTAATAAATCCACTAGGAGGTGAACTCCATGAGGGCGAGAACTTTATCGTGTTCACTGTTGTGTCCTCAGTGCCTGAAGTACTGCTTTGAACTTCATGTTTGTAAATGAGCGTTTCCACATATTCATTTGGAAAGCAAGGCACACAATGTGGACGAGAAAGAGCATGAACCTAAGTTCATGCAGTGTGTTTTCTCCAGGGCTCTATCCTGACTGTTAAGAAAAGTTCCTAAGAATAATGGGGAATATTTAGGAGTCTTGGTTTAAGAATCAGCTTACTCCTTTGCTTCTTTGTGTTCACGTTCCTAAGAAACACTGGAAGGAAGTTGTGCTTTGGTTTGGAGTTTCTCTCTCATTTCCTCTTAAATCCATCTATGATGCCCCTAACCTTAACACCCTTTGTGTTTTTCCCCAAGATTCAGTCTGGGGTTCTCTGTTCTCCTCATTTCACTGGATTCTCCTGGGTCACTTCCTTCATTCCCACTGCTGGGGCTATCACCTCCATGGGCAAGATTCCGAAATCACCAACTGACTACTAACTGCCCTCCTTAGCTCTGGGTCCATGTTCGAACTGCATGCCAGGCTACTCTCTTCCAGAGTGTTTCTGCTGTTGATTCAAATAAGACACTAAAATAGGATTTATCCTTCCCTCCGCCAAAGAAGCCCTCTTTGTGACATTCTTGTTTTATTCGATGGCACCAACATTCTAAATCACTCAACTTTGTCATCTTCTTATATGCCTCCCCAATTTAATTGGTAACTACAGCCTTTTTAATTAATACAGTTGTGGAGAAACTGACAAAGTTTTCAGATATTACAATTAGCTGGGCTTAGCTGATGTGGAAGGTATAGGAAAACCATGGAATATAAGGCCAAAATGTTAGGAGAGAACCAGACATTGTGAGGTCTCGGACTGCAAACCAAGGAGCTTGGAATTCATTCGAAAGGAGTCTTTGAAGGTGATGAGTGTAACAGTACAAGAACTGACTTGTAGCAAAAATGAATCTGAGTTTGGCCTGTAGAAAAGCCAGAATAGTGGGATGGGGAGGGCACTGAAAGTACAAATGTTCAAAGGTTCATAGTTCGGTCACACACCAGCTGTTTGCCCTTGAGTAAGATACTGAGCTTCTCTGAGCTGCAGTATCCTCTCTATGAAATAAGTTTATCTATCATAACTAACTGTTGCTGTTGAGTTGATTCCGACTCATAGCGACCCTATAGGACAGAGTAGAACTGCCCCATAGAGTTTCCAAGGAGCACTGGTGGATTCAAACTGCTGACCTTTTGGATAGAGCAGCTGTAGCGCTTAACCACTATGCAACCAGGGTTTCCTTATGTATCAAAGAAACATTTTACAGGTTAGAAGTAATTCATGCAAAAGCACCTATAACGGTGTCAACACCTTTTAGGTATCAAATGACCTAAAATGACTATTACTAGTCTAGGGAACATCCTAGATATCTTGACTCTTTCCATCCTCAGTCCTGGCTATAACTTAGCCTAATCACAAGGAATGCTGATCTTGTTCCTGGGGTCCCTCAGCCCCAATCAATGCCCTAGAATAACCTGTCTCCTACCCTCCATTCAGACCATGAGCTACCTGACAGCACAGCTGTTGCTTGCTCGTCTCTGTATCCACATTGTATAACCTACACCGAACACATAGAAAGAGCTCAATGTGTTCAATGAATGGAGGAGTAAATGAATGAATGAAAGTCCACAGTTTGGCCCTGACCAGTTTCCTTTCTCCTCTAGTTAGATTTACAGCTATTTGAACAGCAGAGTACTTCTCCAGTCCTGTGAGCACTTGTGAGTTGCCCTTGGAACCTATAGGCAGATATTATCTGGTACTTGGGCCCCTTTTTCTTCTTTCCAAGTACCCTCAAGTACACTTAGAAGCTGTTCAAATTGGCAGACAGAACTTCCTCTTATATCTTCTAGAAATAAGCTAATAAGAATGCTTTAGTCCAATTTACATTAAAAGTTAATGCCTTTATTTATTCATCTACTTTTATGGATCTACTGTGCCTTCCTAAATCCATCTTCAGCAATTTGGGTTCCTCTCTGGACACAGCTGCCCTTGCTGAAGCAGATCTGTATATATATATAGAAACAGGCAATTAGCTGCCGCGTGAACTGCCGGTCGGGAGACACTCATCCTGTTCAAATGATGGCAGCTTTCCCAGACCTCCCAGACAGACTCTGACGTCCCTGACCGCCACCCTGGTTCTTTCTAGACCTTTGCTGCCTGCTTCCTCTGCATTTGTCTGAGCATCTCCTCTTGCAGGACAATGAATAACTGATGTGCTTTTTAATTTGGGGTAAAAGCCATGTAGTCAGAGGTTTTTTCTGGAACAGCTGGCCCCACAAGGACTGCCCACACTCCCGTTCCTCCTGCCTCTACATTAAGTAAATCCACCCTACTAATATCATCATATCAGTCTGCGAGCCTTTTTTCTTTCCCATTTCTGGAGCAATGGGACTATGACCCGCCCAAGAACCAGTTAGGGGATGTTCCGGGAGAAAAAGAAAACACAAATGAAAGAGTAAGAACTGGAATGAAAAAAAAAAAAAGTGCAAGTAAAATTAGGAAAAACTCTTGGACTGAAATTAATAAGTGAATAAGCAACTCCCTCCCCATTTTTTATAGTTTCTGTTAGCAATCAATCTGTGGAGAGAGTAAGGAAAATGAGTCCCCTAAGGGTTTCTGTCTATTCGGTTTTAATTCCATAGATAAGTGTGATCTAACCTGAAAGAAAAGGGTTACTTGTTGACTTGCAATGGAATTTAGTTTACAGAAAAACCTGAATTTTAATTCCAGTCACACCACCTGTGGGGTAAGTGACTCATGTTACCAGCAGAGTGCTTGATTCACCATAGATGCCCAGCAAATGCCAGCAGTGACCACCAACACTGTGTTGTTATTGCTATTGGTATTTTAAGGTCTATTACATGAGCAGGACTGAACTGTCTCAAAATCCACTTAGGCCCCTCATGTCCTTCTCACTGTTGCCAGGGAGAAGGTCCTCACTGGGATGGAGAAGTATATAGCCCTTAAAGGCCTGGTATCATGAGATTTTGGCAGGGCCAGTAGGGCTAATCGATCTCTGGATTATTAGAGACGGAGGTCAGAATATTTCCCATAAATCTTCTCTCCCTGGAGGACCTAATGCTGCTTTGTGCAGATAGTAGGTGGCACTTAATAAGTACCTATCAAGTTCAATTTAATTCAGCCAGGTTCATGGTCTCTACATCTAGTGTCTGCTTCTGATAGTCATCAAAGGAGCTGGTAATAGAATTCCACAACTGTCAACTGAATCACAGACTCAAAGTACAGCAATACAGCCTTAAACTACTGCTTTTCTGTACTGAGGACACACAGCATAGATCATGGGTTCTAAAGTCAGGCCGTGGGTTTCAACTTCAGCTATTCCTTTAAGTGAATCAACAATATTGATGGTATTACCAAAAGAGTTAAATAAAGACTTGCAGAATTCAATAGACCAAAGTCTATAAAACATAGACCACAACACTGGGCAGATAGCATGTGCTCACATGCATTCTATTTGTTTGCCTTTTACAAGCCATTAAAAAAAAAAAAAAAAATTTTTTTTTTTTTTAGTCAGTAAAAGTTCTTCAGATCCACGCCTTCAGATCTGCATTCTGCTCAGAGATGTAATACAAGGACTCTTTTTTTTTTTTTTTATAATTTTGACCAGTCCAGGTATGAGAGGCTGCTATTTTTATTTCTTCCCAACATTGGAGGCTATTCAAAGACTGCCTCTGCAGCTTGTTTTTGTGATTTTAATTAAGTAAGGATTTACAGTACTTGATTCAGTGAAGCCCAAGTAATAGAGAGGAGGTGAGTTGGTTGAACCCTGACTCTAGGGTGTTACTCCCAGCTTTGCAGATGACGCTGGCGATCTAACCTGTCATCTTACTGTGAAGGAGAATTAATTAAAAATGTTTATATAGCTCTTTGCAAATATAATTTCAGCCACAATAATCAACGATAGTAATATAGGATCTGAGCCCCTGGGGAGTAAGCTACCCTTTACCAGTGGTCATATGCCTGGAAACCAGCCTTTCCAGGGCATGCATAAGAGTTGCCTGGTGTTCAGTAGATGTCAAGGCATTCCAGGGAAATGCACAGTTTACTCCAGGGAGTCCCTTTGATCATCTTAGAATAACTGTATCATCCTTGGCACCTCTCACTTCAATTTGCCATTAATTCTAATATATTTGGAATATCTTTCTTTCCTGTCATTACCATCACCATGGCCTTGGTTCAAGCCCTCATTTGTTTGTCCTTTTCTCAAAAATTGCAACAGGTTTCCACAGCTGGTTTCTCTATCTCCAAGCTCACTGTAATGCAAACCTTCTTTCATACTAGTATGAGAGTGAATATTATTTTCTTTTTACAAACCGAGAGCTGACCCTGTCACTTCTTTGATCCTGGTCCATCACTGACTCCTTGCAGCATGCAGAATAAACTCCAAACTTTTGGGTATGTTACATACAAGGAAAGGAATGTCAAACAGAACTAACATTTAGGGTCGCCTATTAGGAGTCTAAAATTTTTTTTTTTTTTAGAAGTCTGGAGCCCTGATGGCCCAGTGGTTAAGAGCTTGGCTGCTAACCAAAAGGTCGGCAGTTTGAATCCACCGACTGTTCCTTGGAAACCCTATGTGGCAGTTCTACTCTGTCCTATGCGATCACTGTGAGTTGGAACTGACTCAACGGCAACAGATTTGGTTTTTTGGTTTTGACTAGAGTCACAGGAGCACCAGCAGTGTTTAAACACTCTACTGCTAACCAAAGGGTCAGCAGTTTGAACTCACCAGCTGCTTCACAGGAGAAAGATGTGACAATCTGCTTCTGTAAAGATTACAGCCCAGGAAACTCTATGGGGCAGTTCTGCTCTGACATACAGGGTAGCAATTAATTTGAATTGACTTGTTGGCAAAGAGTTTTATTTTTTTAGTCCTCCAAATGAGAAGAAATACCTGCAAACATCCATTAATAATCAGAATGTGGAATGTATAAAGCATAAATCTAGGAAAATTGGAAATTGTCAAAAGTGAAATGGAACACATAAACATCAATATCCTAGGCGTTAGTGAGCTGAAATGGTCTGGTATTGGTCATCTTGAATCAGACAATCATATGGTCTATTATGCCAGAAATGACAACTTCAACAGGGATGGTGTTGCATTTATCGTGGAAAAGAACATTTCGAAGTTTATCCTGAAGTACGACCCTTTCAATGATAGGATGATATCCATACATCTACAAGGAAGACCAGTTAATACGACTATTATTCAAATTTACACACCAATCACTAAGGCCAAAGATGAAGAAATTAAAGATTTTTAACAATTTCTGCAGTCAGAAATTGATCGAACATCCAAGCAGGGTGCATTGATAATTACAGTGATCGGAATTCAAAAGTTGGAAACAAAGAAGAAGGATTGGTAGTTGGAAAATAAGGTCTTGGTGATAGAAATGATGCCAGAAATTGCATGATAGAATTTTGCAAGACCAATGACTTCTTCATTGCAAACATTCAGCAACACAAACAGTGGCTATACATGTGGACTTTGCCGGATGGAATACACAAGAATCAAGTCGACTATATCTGTGGAAAGAGGTGATGGAAAAGATCAATATCATCAGTCAAAACAAGGCCAGGGGTTGACTATAGAACAGATCATCAATTGCTCATATGCAAGTTCAAGCTGAAGCTGAAGAAAATTAGAGAAAGTTCACAAAAGCCAAATATCTGGAGTGTATCCCACCTGAATTTAGATACCATTTCAAGAATAGATTTGACACACTGAACACTTATGACCAAAGACCAGACAAGTTGTAGAATGACACCAAAGACGTCATACGTGAAGAAAGTAAGAAGTCATTAAAAAGACAGGAGAGAAAGAAAAGACCAAAATGAATGTCAGAAGAGACTCTGAAACTTACTCTTGAATGTCAAGTGGCTAAAGCAAATGAAAGAAACAATGAAGTAAAAGAGATGAACAGAAGATTTCAAAGGGCTGCTCCAGAAGAAAAAACAAAGTATTATAATAAAATGTGCAAACCAAAAGGGAAGAACACTGTCAGCATTTCTCAAGCCGAAAGAACTGAAGAAAAAATTCAAGCCTCCAGTTGCAATATTGAAAGATTCTGTGGGCAAAATACTAAAAGATGCAGGAAACATCAAGAGAAGATGGAAGCAATACACAGAATCACTATACCAAAAAGAATTGGTCAATATTCAACCATTTCAGTAGGTAGCATATGATCAGGAACTGATGGTACTGAAGGAAGAGGTCCTAGCTGCACTGAAGGCACTGGCAAAAAACAACACTCCAGGAACTGATGGAATACCAACAGAGATGTTTCAACAAATGGATGTGTGCTGAAAGTGCTTACTTGTCTATGCCATGAAATATGGAAGAGAGCTACTTAGCCAACTGATTGTAAGATATCCGTATTTATGGCTATTGCAAGGAAAAGTGATCCCACTGAATGTGGAAATTGTCAAATAATATCATTAATATCACATGCAAGTAAAATTTTGCTGAAGATCATTCAAAAGCTGCTGTAGCAGTGCATTGACAGGGAACTGCCAGAAATTCAAGCCGGATTCAGAAAAGGCTGTGGAACCAGGAATATCACTGCTGATGTCAGATGGACCCTGGCTGAAAGCAGAAAATATCAGAAAGATGTTTACTTGTGTTTTATTAACTATGCAAAGGCATTCAACTGTGTGGATTATAACAAGTTATGGATAACATTGTGAAGAATGGGAATTCTGGAACACTTAATTGTGCTCATAAGGGACCTATATATAGATCAAGAGGCAGTCATTTGAACAGAACAAGGGGGTACTGTGTGGTTCAAATTCAGGAAAGGTGTGTGTCAGGGTTGTATCTTTTCACCATACTTATTCAATCTGCATGCTGAGCAAATAATCTGAGAAGCTGGACTATGTGAAGAACGAGGCATCAGGTTTGGAAGAAGAGTCATTAACAACTTGATTATACAGGTGACACAATCTTGCTTCCTGAAAGTAAAGAGGACTTGAAGCACTTACTGATAAAGATAAAAGACCACAGCCTTCAGTATGGATTATACCTCAACATAAAGAAAACAAAAATCTTCACAACTGGACCAATAAGCAACATCAGGATTAACAAAGAAGACTGAAGTTGCCAAGGATTTCATTTTATTTGGATTCATAATCAACACCCATGGAAGCAGCAGTCAAAAAATCAAATGATGCATTTTATCAGGCAAATCTGCTGCAAAAAGACCTTTTTAAAGTGTCGAAAAGCAAAGATGTCACCTTGAAGACTAAGGTGAACCTGGCCCAAACCATGGTGTTTTCAATTGCCTTGTAAGTATGAAGAAGGAAGAGAGAAGAATTTACAACTTTGAGTTATGGTGTTGGTGAAGAATATTGAATACACCACGGACTGCCAAAAGAAGGAACAAATCTGTCTCGGAAGAAGTATGGCCAGAACGCTTCTTAAAAGCAAGGATGGCAAGACTTTGTCTCACATACTTTGGATATGCTATTAGAAGGGATCAGTCCCCAGGGAAGGACATTATGCTTGGTAAAGTAGGGGGTCAGCAAAACAGAGAAAGACCTTCAACAAGATGGATTGACACAGTGGCTGCAACAATGCACTTAAGCTTAAAAATGAATGTGAGGATGGCACAGGATTGAGCAGTTTCATTCTGTTGTATTATGAGTCGCTACGAGCAGAAACCAACTCAATGGCACCTAATAACAACAACAACAAAATCAAAAAACCCATTGCAGCCCAGTCTATTCCAATCATAGATGGTTTATTAGAGTCAGGAATTTAACCTAACAATATAACAAGGTAACTTTTATTAGTATTCTCATGTCTATTTAAAAGAAACTGGAATCAGAAAGGTTTGGTGACTTGTCAAAGGTCTTAGAGCTGATATTTGCATTTATTTTGTCTAACTCCCAAGCTCATCCTCTTTCCACCATGCCTTACTCCCCACCTCACCAACTATTCATGGCAGGCCCCAGTCAATATTTCTAGCCACATTTCTTATTCTGCTTACCCTCCTACTCCCCTTGATGGCGCCACACCAAACAACCCACACTTACCTATCAGGATATGAATCTTCAGGCCTCGAGCCTTTGCACAGAGCATTGTATGCCTAGCGCTCCTTTACCACCACTTCTAATCTCATACTCCTCCCTATGGCTCAATTCCTGCTCTTCCTTTAAAGAATCATAGGGATGCACCTTGTTCAGAAAACTTACTGTTTTCTTAAAAAAAAAAAAAACCCAGTGCTGTCGAGTCGATTCTGACTCATAGCGACCCTATAAAAAGACCCTATAGACATATGTAATTGTTCCTTCCTCTGGGTTACTTTACAGTGGCATTCACCCTTCCATTCACTTCTCTGTGTTAACGCTTACATCATGATAGCATCAATTTACATCTGGTATCCATATTTGTCTTTCTGGTGCCTGGTACAGCATGGGGAATGTGGAAAGTACTCACGGCTGTTTTGAATGAAAAATGAAATATCCATGCTAGAAATTATTCTTCTGCTAGTACTACCCTTCATCTATCTCTGTACTACCCATCATAAGAAAATGTCTTTTTCCTTGTGAATCCAGGTTAGGTTGGGTGAACATTTTTCAAAATAAATCCAGCAAAGAAAATGCTAAATTAGCTCTTGTGTGAGTTAAGCAACCGTGCATGTGCATGAGAATCAATTATTCTACATCCCAGTTTTTAAAAATAATATTTGTACTTAAATTCAGCTGAATTACAAACTATCTTCAGTACACTTATAAGCATACCTCAACCCCCACTCAGTAAGTGCAAAGTGCAATCATCAGGGGAGATTTTTCAGCTGCTTCTTGAGGTCAGTTAGGCAGCTCTGCCAAAAGCACCGAAGAAGGAGCCAAACTTCTGTAATACAGGTGTCTGAGTTTCAGTCTCATGCCAATTACTTTAAACTAACATTTTTCCAAAGTGAAATGATATATGACTGTGTCCATTCTAACTTCCCGTTAGTCTGATCCTTCAGCACACTACTCGGGGCTTCCCATCTCCACTGATGCCATCATTTATAACAAAGCCAACTGAAAGTACAGGGTTGAAATCATGGCAAACTGCAGATACTCCTATCACGTTGTTCCAAGTTTGTTGCCAGGTTGTTGCCAAAGAGCACCAGAGGAAAAAAGAAACTCAACGAGAGCAAAATGTGCACTAATTGCCATTGAAAGCTAGCGCTTGGAAGTGGAGGACAGGGCAAGGGGAGGCTCTGTAGTCTTTGTCATTAGTTGCGGCCGAAGAAATCACATCATTATTTCTGAAGGAGACCCTGGTCAGACATTCCATTTGAAAACTGTCATTTGACAATGTTTAATTACTTCTCAAAAGCAAACGATGACTGCAAATTTGTGATCTGTTGTGTTAGAAGCTATCAACCTCAACCTCCTTGAGTGGCTGGAAAGAAAAATATTTTACATAGAAAATTGAAGTGGTTTGATCACTTTATATTCAAAATGATTTTTCTCTCTTCCCTGTGGCTTTGCTCTCTAATTTCATCTAGTCCTCAGAGGAGATCCCAGTTAGGGTCCCAAAGGAAAAACGGCTTCTCTTTCTTCTGCTACTCTCATCCCAGGTGCTCAAGATCTACTTTGGCTCTAGCTGCATGGCTAAGAAATCACCTAAACTTTAAGTTCTGGTTTTAATTAGGAGAACTCCATGGTGTTTCTCTGGGATTCTCTGAAGATCTAGCTCATTTTTCTTTTTCACATGTAAAGTTTGAAGTTGGATAGTTCTTAATGGGGGCGGTTGTGATTTCCAACGATGCTGTGTGCTCAATTTAATTTGACAAATATAACTGAGTAATTCCAGACCCTAGAAATAGCCCCAGAGAGGATAAAAAAATGAGTAAGAGAACACTGCTGGCTCCTCCACCTGGAATTCTTCCCCTTTATTTCCCTAACCCAAATCCATTATGGTCCAGCTTAAATCCCTTCTTGTCTGCACAGCCTTCCCCCATATCTATAACTGGAAATAATCACACCCACCACTGAATTTCCCACATCCCTTTATCCAGAATGCTCTCATAATATGGATGGTTAATAACCATGTGGTATAATTATTTCTTTGTCTTTTCTCCCCAAATAGACTTTAAGTTATTTGAAGACAAGATTTTTATTTTACAAATTATGCATTCCTCCAGAGACAAGCATGCAGTAGACACTCGAAACACATGTGTTATTTTAATGAAAGGACAAATTTCCTGAAAGTATTTATATTGTAATGAAGATGTGGGTGTGAGGAGAAGAATGACTACAATTTGAAATAGAAAATAATCAGCACTGTGAGATAAAAGCCAGCTGCCCTACAGATTCAAATGAGAGAAAGATATAATTTAATTGGAAGAGCCAAGAACAACTCAAGGGTAGGGTGACCAGCTGTCCTGATTTGCCCGGAACTGAAGAATTTTCTAGGATACGAGATTTTCAGTGCTAAAACTGGGAAAACCGTGGTGTGTTGGTCTCCCTACTCAAGGCTGAAGATTATTTACAGTAGAGATGGAAGGAGGCAAAACCAGCCCAGAGAAGGGGTATTGCAGGGCATTTTTGAGAAAGTTTCAAGTTGACTGGCTTTGGTAGGATAAACTGTAGGGGCATGATGGGACATAAGGCTAGAAAGGAAGACAGAGTAAGAAGTTTATACATCTGTTGATAAACGAGAGACATGTGAAAGCAGGAATAGAGATGTTGATACACAAGTTGTCTAGATTTGTCTGGGGCTTCTTTTTGATATTTCCTGTCACTACCATCATAATACCAACTCCTGAACCTTCCCATAAACAGTTCCTAGAGAGAGGTAGTGGTTCAGTGTCGGTCTGTTGTCAAGGGAACTGGATGTCTTTCCTGCTCATGCAAGGTTTTGGTCTACTAAGTAGTGCATCACGATTGACAGTTAAAAGAAATTAAGGATGACAGTATATCTTGTACAAAGCATGTTGTTTGGAAACCTAATGATTTGGGGGCCATTATAAATTGCTCTTATTCATCCTACTTGGCTGCCTTCCCAAAAGGGCACCTGGGAACACCACTACAGGCACTAATGTTTATCTGCTTACTTAGGAGGAGAAGGAGACCAGCACTCCAAGGTTAGAGTTCCACCCTTAGTGTGTGAAGGCCAGTACAGGGAAAGGAAAAGTACTATTTATGCACAATTGAGAGTCTCCTTTAATAAAATCAGAAAAGCTGTAACCTAGAATTTCTGACCTCTGTGTTTAATTATTTATACTACCCAAAAAATGTATAATTATTTCCTCTAATTTCTCTGTGGCTATTAAAGTACATGGTAACCAGTTGTTTATATGCTTGCCAAAGATGACAGAAGAATTAATTGGATCGATCCAGACTGATCTAGAAGGATTTAGGCTGGCCTTCAGGAAGCACTTCCTTATGTTAAATTTCCTAGAAAATAAAATGTGTTTTCCACAAGCAAACATCTTTATTTTCTTTGGAACTAAGAGAATTCTTGGGGTACTAACTTCCTTCATAACTTATTGTGCATGAACGTGTATTTAGTAAGTATGAGATTATAATGTAAATAACTGACATTAGCCAGATACTAAAATAAATATAGCCTTTAATTTTGTGTCCCAACTAAAATGGCAAACTGAGCAGATCTTAGTTTATATTATTTGTATCAGGCTTTATATGAATAACAGACTATGAGATCTTATATATCCAGAGAATTCCTCAATCTGCTCATTCAGTCATAATCCATTTCTCAGAACCGGGGAGTTTAGGAGGGGAGGGTGAATGCAGCCTGGAAGCTGAGAGGTGATAACAGTCAAGTGCTAGCAAGACAAAATTAGTCAAATAGGGAATGAGTGGTCACAGCAAAGCAAAGATCTCAGAAGCCAAAGCAGGTTAAACTAGAAACCATCCATTACAAGTCTAGCACTGAGAGTTACAGGAAGTAAAGATGGGATGAAGCTGAGAGAAGTGTCTAATTCACAGCCAGAGCAAACCATTGTTTACAAGGGCCTAGTTCAGTCTTGGGAGATGGTTGGGTTCTGCTGCCAAGCTCCTATTCTGTGCTGTTCTGAGGGTAGCATATCCTGCCCTTGAAGCCTTAAATGCTCCAGAAGTGGCTTCTCACCTACTTCAAGGCGTAGCCTCAGTTCATTCTGGACAACATGAATTGAATTTTGTCCCCCCAAAATATCTGTCAACTTGGCTAGGTCATGATTCTCTTATATGATTGTCTACTATTTTATCTTCTGATATGATTTCCCTATGTGTTGTAAATCCTACCAGTATGATGTAATAAAATGGATTAGCAGCAGTTATATTGATGAAATCTACAAGATTAGATAGTGTCTTAAGTCAATCTCTTTTGAGATATAAGAGGAGAGCAGAGAGACATGGGGACCTTATACCACCAAGAAAGCAGCACCAGGAGTGGAGCCCATCCTTTGGGCCTGACGTTCCTGTGCAAAGATGCTCCCAGACCAAGGAAAGAATGATGCATCACAAGGACCTTCCTCCAGAGCCAACGGAGGAAGAAAGCCCTTCCTGGACCTGAGGCCTTGGATTTGGGCTTGTAGCCTCCTAGACTGTGAGAGAATAAATTTCTCTTTGTTAAAACTACCCACTTTGTTATTTCTATTATAGCAGCACTAGATGTCTAAGACAAAAAAAAAAAACAGTATTTACAGGAAATCCGTGACTAAGCAGCACATTGCGAAGCCTACTCCTGGACAATATCCCATTTCCAAAAGGGTCATTTAAAATTAGACAGGGCAGAACAGATGAGCAGAAACTAGAGGAAATAACCTCCTTTCTTGCAGCAGAAATGCGTGGGATGAGCTGCTGCACAGGGCATTCCACTTTGTGCACATCTGGCCTCCTGAAGGGCCTGGGGAGACCGGGCCAATGGCTCCCAACCTGGAGGAAAGTACAAGGCATTGTAATCTTGCTCTTTAAAATCTGCTTATTGGGGAAACTTTGCCAGTTTATATACAGGATACATGCACTATAACAAAAGGAGCCACTCACTGTTTGAGAATCTCAATCAGGGCATCCTCACTGAACCTTGAATCAGTACCAGAAGACCTCAGAGACAGCTACATTTTCAGGCTGTTACAAGAGTTGCATAAACTCAAAGCATGCATACGAAACAAATCAAAAACAGCTAACTGATTTTACATACGTAAGCATTCACCTATAAGAGAACTCTCTTGGGATCTTTCTTTGCCGAACTGCTGAAAATGTCCCTAAACACTGCAAAGAAATCAAGGAAATAGATATTGAAACCTCTGCTGTTTCTCTCACTTCTGAAAATATAACAAACCTTCGTTAGGAGTATCTGTAAATGTCGAAAGATAAATGGCCTTTTGGGGGCTAGAGAGAGAGCATCATAAAATATCTTTTAGTAAATTTGGAGAATAAATATGTTCTTCACTTGAGAAAAATAGTTAATATCACCAAGCCATGCAGAGTACCTGGAAAAAGAAGGATTCTGGGAAATCAAATTATGGTTTTTGGTGGCATTTTGGTGGCATATGGACATGTTTGGATCGAACGTAAGAATCAGTAGTCTCCTGAAATCTTTATGAAATACATCTCAATTGCTTATTTTTACAAATGAGGAATGTTACCAAACAAAAATTTCAAATCTAGTATTCAGGTCACCGGTTGACAAAGTTGATGTGTTTTAAGTTTAAAACAGACTTGATAAAAAGAAAAGTTGCATTCCATGACTTATGCCAGGTAGAATAAAAGCATTCAAGCTCCCTAAAATACAACTCCAAATGTCTTTGCCATTTCTTCATTCCTCAAAGACTCTGTTCAATCAGATGACCTTATCTATGTGCTGCTCCTGACAAGTCCTGTGCTTTTCCACCTGCTTGACTTTCTCTTGTGTTTTTCTTTCCCCACAACACCCATCTTCTCCTTGTATCCTCTCATCAAATTTCTCCCAGCACAGTTTCCACTTCCTGGATTAAACCCTGTCATAATCAAAGTTATATTGTTTTTAGTTAAAATAATTCTGAGTGATCTCTAAGCTATGCCCCTTGTCATGGATTGAATTATATCCCCCTCAGAAATATGTGTATCAACTTGGTTAGGCCATGATTCCCAGTTTTAGGTGGTTGTCCTTCATTTTGTGATTGTAATTTTATGTTGATAGGATTAGGGTGGGATTGTAACACCACCCTTACTCAGGTCACCTCCCTGATCCAGGGTAAAGGGAGTTTCCCTGGGGTTTGGCCTGCACCACTTTTTATCTCTCAAGAGATAAAAGGAAATGGATGCAAGCAGAGTTAGGGACCTCATACTACCAAGAAAGATGAACCCGGAGCAGAGCGCGGCTTTTAGACTCAGGGTTCCTGCACAGAAAACTCCTGGTCCAGGGGAAGATTGAGGACAAGGACGTTCATCCAGAGCCAACACAGAGAGAAAGACTTCCCCTGGAGCTGACACCTTGAATTTGGACTTTTAGCCAACTTTACTGTGAGAAAATAAACTTCTCTTTGTTAAAGCCACCCACTTGTGTTATTTCTGTTATAGTAGCGCTAAATAACTAAGACACCCCTCATTTAACATCTTTGAAAACTGAATTCCCAAGAAATTGGGCTTGCTGAAGATAACATAACAAGCTAGCACCAGCACTATTTTCCTCTCTGGCCCCCGTTGCTACTTTGCACCACTGCACTCTTACATTACACTCTTTGTGTACTTGTCTTCTTACATTCTTCGCATCCCCCATTGCTACACCACTAATGATCTGCTTCTTTAGGATCAGGTTTTACGAAATGTTGAATTCCTGAAAGACCTAGAGGAATGGCTTATACGTTCTACTTAATTGAAATGAATAGAGAAAAAAATAAAGTAGTTCCTTCACGTTATTCCTAAATTTATAGATAAAATCTTTAGAATGGTGCTGATAACATGATGGGCATTACTTAAATAAAATTTGATTGAAGATCTTGAAAGCTAGAAGTTATACCTAAAAAAATTAGTCAAATGGTAACTATTCATTTTTTTAAACAGTGAAGTCCAATGCTATATTGAGATTTGCATTTTTATCACTAACTGTTGTTAACCTGATTATTTTAACAAGTACCTCCTAACTTACACCACTATACTGATTGTTTGACAGTTTTTATTGCCAAGGGGTTGATTAACTGGAATGTTCAATTCAAAACAAAATAAGACATGTTTACTGCACGTATGTTCTGTTGACACCCGTAAGGTTATATCTTTCATCATACTTATTCAATCTGTATGCGGAGCAAATAATTTGAGAAGGTAGACTATATGAAGAAGAATGCAGCATCAGGATTGGAGAAGACTCATTAACAACTTGCGATATGCAGATAACACAACCTTACTTGCTGAAAGACAAGAGGACTTGAAGCACTTACCAGTGAAGATCAAAACAAAGCCTTCAGTATGGATTGTACCTCAAAATAAAGAAAACTAAAATCCTCACAACTGGATCAATAAGCAACATCATGATAAATGGAGAAAATATCGAAGTTGCCAAGGTTTTCGTTTTACTTGGATCTACAGTCAATGCCCATGGAAGCAGTAGTCAAGAAATCAACGTATTGCATTGGGCAAATCTGTGGCAAAGACCTCTTTAAAGTGAAGATTAAGGTGTGCCTGATCTAAGCCATGGTCTTTTCCGTAGCCTAGTATGCATGCAAAAGCTGGACAATGAATAAGGAAGACCAAAAAAGAATTGATACCTTTGAATTATGGTGTTGGTGAAGAACATGGAATATACCACGATCTTGCAAAAGAACAAGCAAATCTGTCTTGGAAGAGGTACACAGAATGCTCCTTAGAGATGAGGATGGCGAGACTTCATCTCACTTGCTTTGGACATGTTATCAGGAGGAACCAATCACTAGGAGAAGGATATCATACTTGGTAAAGAAGAGGGTCAGTGAAAAAGAAGAAGGCCTTCAAGGAGATGGATCGACACAGCAGCTGCAACAAAGCTCTTAAACAGCCACGATTGTGAGAATGGTGCAGAGCCGAGCAGCATTTCTGTTGTACATAAGGTTGCTATGAGTCAGAACCAACTTCGTGGCACCTAACAATAACAACAACTGCACACATGAATAATGCACATATATTTTATTCAAGGAACTGCCAGATTCTACAAAGGATTCAGAAATGGGAGATATAATTTTGGGGCTTCAAGGAGATTATTTTTCCTCTCTCCCTTCTTTCTTTCTTTCTTTTTTTTTTTTTGAGTAGCATTTATGGGGTGGAATAGAGTAAATGAGATAGGTCACAAATAACCATTTTAAATGAGTAAGGACACACTGTTTCTGCCAAGGACACAAGAAGTTTATATCTGTGGTGATACCCGGGTGTGTGGTATTTGAATCACTATAGTACCATGGTGAAGATCACAGTTCTAGGGTCCATCAGGACCTGGACAAATCCTTGATCTGCCATTTGTTAGTGGTGGAATCTCGGGGGAAATTGCTTAATTCTCCAAGTCTTTGTTTATTCCTCTCTAAAACAGCCTTAAAACTAGTATTAAAGAATTGATGTGAGGATCAAAAAAGGTAATACGTGCAAAGTACTTAGCACTGTGCTTGGTATATAGCAAACACTCAATAAATACAAACTATTATTCATTTCAGGAATAAAACCTATAGAGAAAAAAAGAACTTTAGGCCGAGTCTTTGTTTCAGGATTGGAAGGAAGGTGAGTATCAGCAGGGAAAAAGTACAGAAAAAACTATCGGAGGTAGGAGGGTTATAGTACTGTGTAACAGAAGTTATGTATTTTAGAGTGCCTTTATGTTTCTTTATTGGAATATCGTTAGGTATCATCCAGAAAGAATAGATTGGTGGAGTCAAAGGCCACATACGCAAGCTGTATAAGGTCAAAGTGATATGAGGAATAAGAGTCAGTGAATACAGACTACACTTGAAAAATAATTCTGTGTCTAGCTACATGGTTCCCTCAACACCTACACACACCCCTCAACACCTAGCTGAGAAAAATGAAAAAAAAAAATCACTCAGGAGCTTTTCTCCAGGACACCTGACCAACCCAGAGTAATTCTACCTCTGGTCAATGAAAATGTTTTGTCATACTTGTGGCCTCATTCTACCTTCTTTGGAGACATGGTATGCAGCGTGTTTTAAAATCAAATATGAACTGGTCTCGCTAAGAGACTGTCTTAAGCAACAAAAGGAAGCTCACCTAGTTATTATATTCAGGTTTTATACATACATACTGGCTAAACTGATACACGAATTGATAAGAAAACTCATAGTTTGCACTATTGAAATATAGCCCTCACTTGACATATGGCCATAGGGTATGGCTTCTCTTTCTGTTACCAGCCATGGTGATTTCTTTTATATCCATTAAATGTAGAGTCTCAACCCAGGAGTTACAAGATATGTAATAACACATAGATTATATGAAACTGAGTAATTTATATTAATATAATACACAAAAGGTGGCTTATACCCTGCCTTCCTCTTATAATCCTGTCACTTTACAAAGCTGCTCTCTTTACATAGATTGAGGCACCCACATTGCCTCCCATGCACACATTTTATAACCCCTGTGGTATATGTGTATGTTCCCCTCTCTAGATTGTTATAGCTAAGGACAGAGATTTATTTATTTCCCAGAACTTCATCCACACCAGACTAATATGAGATAACTCTGAAGGACTATTTTCCATCTCATATTGTACTCTGTATTCTGCTTTCTGAAAACAAAACAAAAAAACGCTGCCTCAGTTGATCTCTACATTACTCTGCTTAGTGTCCCTTAGAGAAGACCAATAAAGATGTGCATAGTTTTTGATGCTACTATTCACTTTAAAAAAAAAAAAGGGACCCTATTATTAGCACCAAACGCCAGTCTCCAACTTCATATCCAGGACGGTGAGGGGGATAGTAGCAGCTGGTCTACTAAAGTGAGCTTTCCTTGTCTCCCAGAACAGATTACAAACCCTGTGAAGGCAGAGACTATCCTGAACAGGGCTCAGCTGATGGCAAGACATGATAGACCAGGCCTGTCGGTCCAGGCAAACCTGGATCGACCAGTGTTAATCCAGACACAGTCAAATTCCAGGTGGGTAATGACTCCCTCCTATGCACCACTGGTGCTTAATTCTTTCCTGGAACATAAAAAAACACTTTAGAAATGCCTGTTGAAGATATATGCACACCCATGTTCATTGTAGCATTGTTTACAATAGCAAAAAGATGGAAGCAACCAAGGTGATCATCAATGGATGAATGGGTAAATAAATTATGGTATATTCACATAATGGAATACTACGCATTGATAAAGAACAATGATGAATCTGTGAAACATTTCATAACGTGGAGGAATCTGGATTGCACTATGCTGAGTGAAATAGTCAGTTGCAAAAGGAGAAATATTGTATAAGACCATTCTTATAAGAACTCAAAAAATAGTTTAAATAGAGAAGAAAATATCCTTTTATGGTTATGAGAGTGGGGAGGGAGGGAGAGAGAGGGGTTTTCACAAATTAGATAGTAGATGACTATTTTAGGTGAAGGGAAAGACAACACACAATACAGGAGAGGTCATCACAACTGGACTAAACCAAAAGCAAAGAGGTTTCCTGAATAGACCAAACACTTCAAAGGCCAGTGTAGCAGGGGCAGGGATTTGGGGACCAAGGTTTTAGGGAATACCTAAGTCAATTGGCATAATAAAATCTATTAAGAAAACATTCTGCATTGCACTTTGGAGAGTGGCATCTGGGGTTTTAAATGCTAGCAAGCAGCCATGTAAGATGCATCAAGTGCTCTCAATCCACCTGGAGCAAAGGAGAATGAAGAACACCAAAGAAAGAAAGTCATTATGAGCCAAGAAACAGAAAGGGCCACATAAACCAGAGACTACATCAGCCTGATACCAGAAGAACTAGATGGTGCCCGGCTACAACCAATAACTGCCCCGACAGGTAACACAACAGAGAACCCCTGAGGGAGCAGGAGAGCAGTGGGATGCAGACCTCAAATTCTGGTAAAAAGACCAGACTTAATGGTCTTAGTGAGCCTAGAAGGACCCCAGAGGCCATGGTCTCCAGGTCTTCTGTTAGCCCAGGACAGGAACCATTCCCAAAGCCAACTCTTCAGACAGGGATTGGACTGGACTATGGGATAGAAAATGATACTGATGAGGAGTGAGCTTCTTGGATCAAGTAGACACATGAGACTATGTGGGCAGCTCCTGTCTGGAAAGGAGATGAGAGGGCAGAGTGGGTCAGAAGCTGGCTGAACGGACATGAAAATAGAGAGTGGAGAGAAGGAGTGTGCTGTCTCATTAGAGGGAGGGCAACTAGGAGTATATAGCAAAGTGTATATCAGTTTTTTATGAGAGACTGACTTGGTTTGTAAATTTTCCCTTAAAGCACAATAAAAATTAAAAAAAAACTTAAAGAATAAAAAAGAGATGCCTGTTGAAATACGAAGAAATAAACAACCCATTTCACAGGGAAAATGGCTGGTGAAACACATACCATAAACAAGGTTTGACCAAAGGTCCAAATCTAAGATGCCAGTCTAGAATAGGCCAAAATAATAAAATTCAGCATCAAAGAGAACTGGTAGGAAATGTCAGGGGTCCAAATCTGCTGAACATGGGCAGTTAAGGTTACAGGCTAAATTCTTGCTGAAGCTGAGGTTCAAGGGTAGGGTTGCAGCCACTGAAAGTTGGTTTCCCCAAAGTCAGAACAGCTCCATCAGCAAGACTGATATGGGATTAACTCAGAGATAGTATGACGTAAATTTCTAGAATCTCTCCTATTTGGGATCAGAATATGGAGGTAAACTGGTCTTTATAATGAAGCTTAAGAAGGTCTTACCTGTCAGGATTAGGAAAAAAAAAATAAGAAAGGGAAGAAGGGAGGGAGGGAAGAAGGAAGGAAGGGAGGGAGGAGGAAAGAACGGTGAGAGAAAGGGAGGGAGGGAGGAAGAAATCAGGAGGAAGCAGGTACACATTAACAGGACTATTGTGTACATCTTATTGACCAAAGTTTTCACCCAGACAGAGTCACAAGAATAAACAGCTTCAAATCCAGTTGAAACCTTTGTGTTTTTTTTCAAATTTAAACAACTACAGGAATAAGAAATATATAAACATGTAGTATTAGCCTGACCACTTATCTATCTAGGTGCTGACATGCTTAGCTAGTAGATAGTCTGTTGATGAAACCAGGATTGCATAAATGGTATTCAAACAGTCTTGCCAGGAAGACAGCTAGTAACACAGCTACATTTTTCTAAGATATTAGAAGCCTCGAAAATTGGTTCCTTTTTTTTTTTTTTTACATTGCAAAATTGAATTTTTTTTTTTTTTTTAGTTCTTTTCAGGAGAAGGTAGAAATATTTATGAAGCCTATTAGTGAGAAGACAGCACTTTACCTGATAAATATAAACTATCCCTGAGCCTCCCAGTGTCTTCTTTACCATCTCCCAGAGGAACAGACTGGAGGGTTTACACATTCAAATAAATCTTCAGTGCTTTATCACCATGGATCCTGAAGGGGTTGAATGGAGTGTCAAGAAAGTTATTCAGAGACATTTCCTCTCCACTCACAGTTTTGTAACCTTAGTGTATTGTCCCATTTGCTATCTTTTATGAGAAAAGCCAAAATAAATGCAAGTCAGAAGGCATTCCATGGTAAGCTTGTACTCAGGATGCGTTCCGTGGGAAGCTTACAGTCAGGATGCATTCCATGGGAAGCTTATAGTCAGGATGCATTCCGTGGGAAGCTCATGTTGTTGTTGTTAGGTGTTGTCGAGTTGGTTCCGACTCATAGCGACCCCATGCACAGCAGAACAAAACACTGCCCTGTCCTGTGCCATCCTTACAATTGTTGCTATGATTGAGCTCATTGTTGCAGCCACTGTGTCAATCCACCTCATTGAGGGTCTTCCTCTTTTCCGCTGACCCTGTACTCTGCCAAGCATGATGTCCTTCTCCAGGAACTGATGCCTCCTGACAACATGTCCAAAGTATGTAAGATGCAGTCTCACCATCCTTGCCTCTAAGGAGCATTCTGGACACACTTCTTCCAGGGCAGATTTGTTCGTTCCTTTGGCAGTCCATGGTATATTCAATATTCTTCGCCAACACCACAATTCCAAGGTGTCAACTCTTCTTCGGTCTTCCTTATTCATTGTCCAGCTTTCACATGCATATGATCCGATTGAAAATACCATGGCTTGGGTCAGGTGCACCTTAGTCTTCAGGGTGACATCTTTGCTCTTCAACACTTTGAAGAGGTCCTTTGCAGCAGATTTGCCCAATGCAATGCGTCTTTTGATTTCTTGACTGCTGCTTCCATGGCTGTTGATTGTGGATCCAAGTAAAATGAAATCCTTGACAACTTCAATCTTCTCTCCATTTATCATGATGTTGCTCATTGGTCCAGTTGTGAGGATTTTTGTTTTCTTTACGTTGAGGTGCAATCCATAATGAAGGCTGTGATCTTTGATTTTCATTAGTAAAGGCTTCAAGTCCTCTTCACTTTCAGCAAGCAAGGTTGTCATCTGCATATCGCAGATTGTTAATGAGTCTTCCTCCAATCCTGATGCCCTGTTCTTCTTCATATAGTACAGCTTTTCGTATTATTTGTTCAACATATAGATTAAATAGGTATGGTGAAAGAATACAACCCTGGTGCACACCTTTCCTGACTTTAAACCAATTGGTATCCCCTTGTTCTGTCTGAACAACCGCCTCTTGATCTATGTAAAGGTTCCTCATGAGCACAATTAAGTGTTTGGAAATTCCCATTCTTCGCAGTGTTATCCATAGTTTGTTATGATCCACACAGTCAAATACCTTTGCATAGTCAATAAAACACAGGTAAACATCCTTCTGGTATTCTCTGCTTTCAGCCAGGATCCATCTGACATCAGCAGTGATATCCCTGGTTCCAAATCATCTTCTGAAACCGGCCTGAATTTCTGGCAGTTCCCTGTCGATATACTGGTGCAGCCGTTTTTGAATGATCTTCAGCAAAATTTTGCTTGCGTGTGATATTATTCTATAATTTCCACATTCGGTTGGATCACCTTTCTTGGGGACAGGCATAAATATGGATCTGTTCCAGTCAGTTGGCCAGGAAGCTGTCTTCCATATTTCTTGGCATAGATGAGGGAGCACCTCCAGCGATGCATCTGTTTATTGAAACATCTCAATTGATATTCCATCAATTCCTGGAGCCTTGTTTTTCGCCAATGCCTTCAGAGCAGCTTGGACTTCTTTCTTCAGTACTATTAGTTCCTGATCATATGCCACCTTTTGGAATGGTTGAATATCAACTAATTCTTTTTCGTATAATGACTGTATTCCTTCCATCTTCTTTTCATGCTTCCTGAGTCGTTTAATATTTTCCCCATGGAATCCTTCACTATTGCAACTCAAAGCTTGAATTTTTTCTTCAGTTCTTTCAGCTTGAGAAATGCTGAGCGTGTTCTTCCCTTTTGGTTCTCCATCTCCAGCTCTTTGCCATATCATTATAATACTTTGTCTTCTTGAGAGGCCCTTTGAAATCTTCTGTTCAGTTCTTTTACTTCATCAATTCTTCCTTTTGCTTGAGCTGCTCGACCCTCAAGAGCAAGTTTCAGAGTCTCCTCTGACATCCATCTCGGTCTTTTCAAAATGAGCAGAAACAGCTGCAAACATCCATTAATAGTTAGATCCTGGAATGTATGAAGTATGAATCTAGGAAAATTCGAAATCCTCAAAAATGAAATGGAACACATAAACATCAATATCCTAGGCATCAGTGAGCTGAAATGGACTGGTATTGGCCATTTTGAATAGAACAGTCAAATAGTCTACTATGCTGGGAATGACAACTCGAAGAGGAATGGTGTTGCAGTGTTGCATTCATTGTCAAAAAGAACATTTCAAGATCTATCCTGAAGTACAATGCTGTCAGTGATAGGATAATATCCATACGCCTACAAGGAAGACCAGTTAATATGACTATTATTCAAATTTACTGGCCAACCGCTAGGGCCAAAGATGAAGAAATAGAAGATTTTATCAGCTGCTGCAGTCTGAAATTGATCAAACATGCAATCAAGATGCATTGATAATTACTGGCGATTGGAATTCAAAAGTTGGAAACAAAGAAGAAGGATCCGTAGCTGGGAAATATGGCCTTGGTGATAGAAACAATGCCAGAGATCGAATGATAGAATTTTGCAAGACCAACGACTTCTTCATTGCAAATACTTCTCTCACCAACATAAATGGTGACTATACACATGGACCTCGCCAGATGGAACACACAGAAATCAAATTGACTACATCTGTGGAAAGAGACAATGGAAAAGCTCAATATCATCAGTCAGAACAAGGCCAGGGGCTGACTGTGGAACAGACCATCAATTGCTCATATGCAAGTTCAAGCTGAAAGTGAAGAAAATCAGAGCAAGTCCACGAGAGCCAAAATATGACCTTTAGTATAGCCCACCTGAATTTAGAGACCATCTGAAGAATAGATTTGACTCATTGAACACTAGTGACCTCAGACCAGACGAGTTGTGGAATGACATCAAGGGAAGCTCGTAGTCAGGATGCATTCCGTGGGAAGCTTTCAGTCAGAATGCACTCCATGGAAAGCTTGTAGTCAGGATGCATTCTGTGGGAAGCTTATAGTCAAGATACATTCTGTGGGAAGCTTACAGTCAGGATGCGTTCCGTGGGAAGCTTACAGTCAGGGTGCATTCTGTGGGAAGCTTATAGTCAGGATGCATTCTGCGGGAAGCTTATTGCTGGACATGTGGTCACGGTGGCACAGTGGGCCCACTTTTCCACACCAGCATAGATTCTGTGAAGAGGCTGGAAACTGCCTGCCATTCACCGGCCCTTATAGTGTTGTGGCTGGACTGGCTGAGTGAAATGAAAAGCTACGACCATGAATAGGAAAATCTAAGCTCTTTCATCCTAAAATACCAGAATAATGCAGGGAATTTATGCTTGGTGGCATATTTACCTTCAATCACTCAGATAATTTTTTTTTAACTCTCCATTTCACTGTACTAACACAGATCTATTCATTGAAAGGTTTCAAAGAGACTTGCTTAAATCTGGATTTTAAGGAAATAATTTTCTAAAGCATCATTCATCCACAGACAATTTAGAATGATTTTATTAAAAAATAAATAAATAAAAGCACTTACATCGATCCTCAAAATATGAATATAGCAAGCAGGTAACTGGTTACACAAAACACTCATGTGCACATACAATCAGGCATTTATGGAAGCATATACCTAATTGTGCATGCAAAGGTAGGTTTCATCGGTGCTTTCTTGCTACTAATAATGGACATTCTGGATCCTGGGGGTCTATTTTCAAAGTGTGGCTTTATAAATTTACCGTTTCAGCTGTCTTTTCCTTCAGTGTGAATGTGGACTGAAAGCTGCTTGCTGGAGCTCAGGCTCCTGCTGCTTATTTCTGTTTGGGAGATTCTAAATGAAGACTTATGACATAATTGTCTTGCAAACTTTGTTTTGACTTCCAAGGGCAGTGGGGTAGAGCGAATAGAAGAAATGTTAAGAGTTTTAAGAAAGTGCTGTTTTTTGACAGCAAAGATCATCGTGTTTGATAAAATCAATTTTGATGACAGCACAATCTGAGATCTTCCTTGAAGCTGATTTTATCAAGATAACAGATTACACATGTCTGACAGCTAGAGTTCAGTCAACAAATTTTTTTTTGTCAAATTCCTCTGCAAGGCATGATATATATTATAGATTTTTGATTTTTATCCCTCTTAAATAAAACTCCACTTTAGAAAGAAAAAAACTTCATGACAGAGTATATTGGATGGAAAAATCAGTCACTTTTCCCTTCTAAATCACGTGCTTCCAAGAAGAGTTTTCATATGAGCCATCAATTATTCCTGAGCTTTATCAGCATTTGACTAAAGTGTGTTTTGTTTTTAATATTTCGCAGGTGTTGCTTTACCTGTGCGATGGCTACCCGACCACTCTCACCTTTCTTCCTTTACGACAGAGACCACTGTCCTCTAAAAAGGCTAAAATGTCAGGAACGCACTTTCCCAGCCTCCCTTGCAGGTATGCAGGGTGTGAGCAAGTTGTGGGATCTTATCAGCAGCATCTGTGGAAAAATCTGTGAAAAGCTGTTGGGGAAAGGCTTCCATCTTCAGAGAAAAGAAACAAGGGATGAAACCCCGCTTCCTTTTTTCATCTGCTAAATATTGTGTCCACATGTGTTTTGGCAAGCACTGCAGACATCTTCTGACTGCCATGGTTCAAGCCTGTAGATTAAGCCCCATATACTGAAAATGACAGAGGGGAAAAAACATGAAGAGCCTGAGTCCTGAGGTTATTGTTGAGTCTCTGATGTAGTCCTTGAACCACCTGCCTCCTGACTTCTTACACGAGATAATAAATGTCTTTTAGTTAGCATTGGGTAGAAAAGACTTCTTCCCCACTACGGACATTTCTTTTACCTGAAAGAAACTACCAACTACCACTTCTGGCTGTTCTCAGCCTCCTGGCTTACTTTCCTCACCTGCCCACCACCCTCTCCACACATCTCCTTCACCACCAGGGTGTTAGGCATATCTTAAGCTCATAATGATTTTGGAAGAATAAAACAGTGAATCACAGCCCCTTCCTTTCTCCTGTGAGCTGCCCTTCCCACGGAGATGCTGTGTTGGGCTCTCACTGTGACTGGTGGATCTGTCTGGGTGTCCAGTACTCAGGTTTTGGTCTAGAATACCCATTTCCCTAAATATATAAGCCACTTTATCCAATTTTAGGAGTCCTTGGGTGGCACAATTTTAAGCAATGGGCTACCAACTAAAGGTTGGTGGTTGAATCCACCCAAAGGTACCTCAGAAGAAAGGTCTGGTGATGAACTTCTGAAAAAAGGCAGTCACTGAAAACCCTATGGAGCCTAGTTCTACTCTGACATACGTGGGAATGCTATGCGTTGAAGTCAACTTGACGGCAACTAGTTGGGTTTTTTAGCATGCAATTTTAATTTTTATCAGAAATAAAGGTGATATTTTGATCTCCATCTATTTTTCTCCTGGTCTACTTCTTAAGAGATCTCCTTAAGGTATTAAAAAGCAAATATGTCACTTTGAGGACTAAGGTGTGCCTGACCTAAGCCATGACCTTTTCGGTCAGCTCATAAGCAAGCATTGGAAAGCTGGACAATGAATAAGGAAGACCAGAGAAGATTTGATGCCTTTGAATTAATGTGTTGGCAAAGAATATTAAGTATACCATGGACTGCCAAGAGAACAAACAAAGCTGTCTGGGAAGAAGTATGGCTGGAATACTCCTTAGAAGCAAAGATGGTGAGACTTGTCTCCCATACCTTGGACATGTTATCAGGAGGGAACAGTCTCTGAAGAAGGACATCATGCTTCGTAAAGTAGAACCCATTGCTGTCGAGTCAATTCCAACTCATAGCAACCCTATAGGACAGAGTAGAGCTGCCCCATAGAGTTTCCAAGGATAACCTGGAGGATTTGAACTGCTGACCTTTAGGTTAGCAGCTGTAGCACTTAACCACTGCACTACCAGGGTTTCCGGTAAACTAGAAGGTCAGTGAAAAAGAGGAAGACCCTTAATGATATGGATTGACACAGTGGCTGCAACGATGGGCTCAAACGTAGCAAAGGTTGTAAGGATGGTGCAGAACTGGGCAGTGTTTCCTTCTGTTGTACAAAGGGTTGCTATGAGTTGGAATGGACTCGATGGCACCTAACAACAAGAACAACAACATCTCAATCAGTTCTGAACTTGGGCAGAGAAAAGAAATGCTACTAATTACCTCCTCAAACACTATCAGTTGGGTGTTATATAATTTGCATCAGAAAACATTGTTATATTGTTTGTACCAATTTTCTGATTAGATTAGGAGCACCTTTAAAATTGAGACAGACTTCATTTTATTAGATTCCTCTGCCATCCATAACTCAGCATCCAGCTCACATGTAATTTTGGTTGGTGATGAGCTGGCTGACTAGTCATAAAGACACTCGGGGAATAAGTTTGTCATCCTAGATTTTTTTTTCAATATGGCAAGATCATCATTAGTTAGGTTTTAGATAGATGTATGGAAAAGGCTGAATAATCATGTCTCTTTACATTCCCTGGTGATGAGACTCCCCCTGCCCATCTGAGAAGTTGGAAGGAGTCCCGAATTGAGCGGCAGCAATGCTGAAGGCAATGACTTACAATGAGATACGGAGACAGTTGGATTTGCATAGTTTGGCTATGTGACAACTGAGAGGTGGCTATGACAGAGCAGATAAATGTTTTACACACCAAGAAGAAAGAATGGTTGCCTAGCTTTGCTGAAAGTGGGTTAACAGAAGAAGACAGAAAGAAAGAGATACATTCAGGCTGAATAGCGCGGACCCTTTTAGCAAGATAATCCTCTGTAATTACAGCATATGATTGTAGGGATGATAGGATGATGTACTGAAAATAATATAGCCATTTGAGACAGAACGACCTCTGTTTAAATCCCAGCTGTATTACTTAAAACGTATATATCTAACAACAAAAACCACTACCTTACAAAAATCACTTCATCTTTCTGAATATCAATTTTCACTTTCTTTACCATGAGGGTATATTCCCTGCTCTTCTCATGTCACAGAGTTGTGAAGGTCTAATGAGTTAATGAATGCGAAGGAACTTTTAAAATCATAGAGCATTATGTAAATGTCAGATATTGCTTTGATGGCAGTTCCACAAATTTATGATCCATCCCCGTCCAACACTGCTGGAACAAGGATGTCTTAGTTTCCATCAGGGCCCTAAGAAGATACAGTTCACGTCTCTACGTGCCGTAATCATGTTGATTCTCATCTGTTTTTTTCAGCTGGATCCAGGTCCCCAATCCAAGCTTGTACTGTCCCTCTGTATCATTATAATTGCTTGCTCTTGCCCCAGTGAAAGCAAGCCTAAAAAGTGGGGATATCCTGAGTAAACAGCCCATTGTCCTAGGAATCTGTGCAGAAAGGGCTCATTGGTGGTGGAAACCATTTTAACAGCCACCCTAGCCCAGTATGACTGCTAGATTGTCATTTCTGGTTAGATGCTTTGAAATCAAACTGCCAAATCAGGACAACAGCTATGATTCAGTGGGTTTATATACAGAGATCTTTAGATTCTCAGACATGTCTTAAGTGTTAATAGAAAAAAAAAAAGAAAGATATTGATTTGGCCTCTGTTCTGAACAACTACTGTATGATATATCACACTGTGCTATTTCATTTCATAGACATTATCTGTCTTATGGTTATAAATATATTTTCCTCTATTATTAAACTATTGAATTTTTAATAATACTTTTGCCATAGGATTATATATATATGAAACCCTGGTGACGTAGCAGTTAAGAGCTATGGCTGCTAACCAAAAGGTCAGCAGTTTGTATCCACCAGGTGCTCCTTGGAAACTCTGTGGCTACTCTGTCTTATATGGCTGCTATAAGTCAGAATCAACTCAATGGCAGTCGGTTTTTACACATATGTACGTATATATACTTTATGTTTCTCATCTTGGGTTAAAAAATACTCTCCCTAAAACCTAGGTACATGTATAATCTAGGTATACACATACATGTATTTTCTTCTGAGGTTATTTTGTTCTTTTAACAGTTAACTATTTAATTCTTTAAAAAAAAAATCCATCTGAATATTTTCTATTGAGGTCCAAATTATAGATCACAGACCTTAAGTGTACAATATAATGAGTTTTTCTAAATTTATATACATATTACCGCCACTCAAAACAAAATACAGAACGTTTCCTTGGAAAGTTCCCTCATGATTCTCTTCCACTGGCAACCACTGTTCTGATTTTTATCACTGTAGGTTAGTTTTGCCTATTTTTTAAACTTCATATAAATTGTATAATACAGTCTACACTTATTGTATCTTATTTCTTTCACTTAACATAATGTTTCTGGGATTTTCCTGTCTTGTTCATATCTGTTCATTCTTATTTTTATTGCTGAGTAGTGTTTCATTATACAATATGTTACAAACCATTTACCCATTCTCCAATTAATGTATATTTGGGTTGTTTCCATTTTTTTGTTACAATCAGTGAATGTGTTCTAAATATTCTTGGTCAATTCTCTTTGTGGACATAGGGTTTCACTTCTCTTGGGTAAATACCAAGGAGTAGAATTGCTGTGTCATAGTGGAGATGCATGTTTAAGTTTATAAGAAACTATTAAACATTTTGAAAAATTTTTGCACACATTATGCTCTCACCAGCATCGTATGACAGTTCCAATTGCTGTATATCTTCACCAACATTTGGTATTATTCATCTTTTTAATTTTAGGCATTCTAGTGGAAGCCTAGTGGCATATACTTTCAACTACGAGAACACATGTATATTTTTGTGTCCTGCTGTTTTTACTTATACTTGTAACACACACAATCTCGCTTAATACCAAATATCCTCTACAAGTACAAATGTAATGACTGTATAATAATCCATACATTTTTACTAGGAAGAATATAATTTTTTACTATCACAAAAAAAAACAATGTGATGAACATCTTTGTTGTTGTTGTTGTTAGGTGTTGTCGAGTCAGTTTTGACCACAGTAACTCCATGTACAACAGAACGAAACAGTGACCAGTCCTACGCCATCCTCACAATCGTAGGTATATTTGAGTTTATTGTAGCCACTGTGTCAATCCATCTTATTGATAGTCTTCCTCTTTTTCAATGATCCTCTACTTTACCAACATGATGTCCTTCTCCAAGGATTGATCCTTCCTAATAAGATGTCTTTCATAGATTGAATTGTTCCCCCAAAATATGTGTCAACTTGTCTAGGCCATGATTTACTGGATTGTGTGGTTGTCCACCATTTTGTGATCGGATGTGATTATGCTATTGTTGAAATTCTAACCTCTGTGATGTTAATGAGGCAGGATTAGAGGCAGTTATATTAATGAGGCAGAAGTTAATCTACAGGATTAGGTTTCTACCTTGAGTCAGTCCCTTTTGAGATATAAAAGAGAGAAGTGAGCAGAGGGACAGAGGGACCTCATACTACCAAGAAAGTGGTGCCAGAAACAGAGCATGTCCTTTGGACCTAGAGTCCCTTCACCAAGAAGGTCCTAGACCAGGGGAAGATTGATGACAAGGACCGTCCTCCAGGGCCAACAGAGAAAGAAAGCCTTCCCCTGGAGCTGGCTCCCTGGATTCAGACTTCTAGCCTACTAGACTGTGAGAGAATAAACTTCTGCTTGTTAAAGCCATCCACTTGTGGTATTTCTGTTAGTTATAGTAGCACTAGATAACTAAGACTATGTCCAAAGTAAGCAAAACAAAGCCTCCCCATCCTCTCATCTAAGGAGCATTCTGACTGTACTTCTTCAAGACAGATTTGTTCATTCTTCTGGCAGTCTATGGTATATTCTATATTCTTTGCTAACTCCATAGTTCAAATGTATCAATTTTTTTTTTTTTTTTGGTCTTCCTTTTTCCTTGTCCAGCTTTTGCATGCATATGAGGTGGTTGAAAAGATCATGGCTTGAGTCAGGCATACCTTAGTCATCAAAGAGACACCTTTGCTTTTTAAAATTTGAAAGAAGTCTTTTGCTGTGGATTTGTCCAATGCAATAAATTGTTTTCTTGACTGCTGTTTCCGTGGGTATTGATTGTTGATCCAAGTGAAACAAAAGTAAACATCTTTACACATTGACTTTTGGTTTTGAGTTGTTTTCTCAGATAAAATTAACAAGTGTGTTGCTGATGCAGTGGTTAAAACACTGGCCTGCTAGCCAAAAGGTTAGAAATCACCAGCGACTCCACTGGAGAAAGATGTGGCAGTCTGCTTCCGTAGAGAATTTCAGACTTGGAAACCATATGCGGTCACTATGACTAGGAATCGACTCCGTTGCAGTGGGTTTGTTTTTGTGGCTTAATTACTGGCTTAAGGGATAGGAATGCTTTAAAGGCTGTGCGTACATACTACAGATTGCTTGCTGAAATACTTTACACCAAACCCGTAAAGCATGATAGCGCCCCCTTCACTACAACTTTCCCGTTACTGAGTGTCCTGATTTTAAAATTGCTAATTTGCTAATTTTAATTTACAACTGCTTGATAATAAGTACGTTTGACTATTTCGGTGAACATACTTGTGTCAATCATTTCAACATCCTTTTTTCTGAAGTCTCTATTCTTGGTTTTTGTTATTTTTTATACATCAATGCCTTTTTTTTCCCTCTCTTCTTCTTAACTCAATCCGTGTAACCTATTTATAGATTAATAATACTAACCCTTTGCCTGACGTGTTTGCAGTGAACATGTTTTTCCAGTTTGTTTAACTGCTTGATTTTGTTTTAAAAAGCAGAACATCCTACCACAGACCAAAGATGAAAAACTGTCATAAACTGAAGAATTTGATGGACTCAACTCTGCACCTGAGGCCAACTGAAAAAATGAATAAATAAAGCAAAATTTATGTTTAAACATTCCTGACATTTTTAAGAGTATTTTATTGATATAATAAAAGAGTGGTTATTTAGCACTATTCTGTTACTAATTTCTTAAAGTATCTCTAGTGTTACCCTGTTTTTATATATATTATTAATTAGTATAAAACCACACTAGTAATTAAATATAGATAATCATATAAATTGCATACCAAACCAAACCCGTTGCTGTGGAGTTGATCCCAACTCATAACAAACCTATAGAACAGAGCAGAACTGCCTCATAGAGTTTCCAAGACTGTAAATCTTTATGGAAGCAGACTGCCACATGTTTCTCCTGCAGAGCAGCTGGTGAGTTCGAACTGCTGACCTTTTGGTTAATAGCTGAGTGCTTAACCATTACACCAGCGGGGCACCTATAAATTGCATAATGCAATATAAATCTATTGTATCTTACTTCTTTCATTTAACATAATCTTTCTGGATCACATCTATATAATATAGTCCATATAGAGGGTAGAGGCAATGATTTAGAAGTATATAATTCTCAGAGGTATTTATGTTCTTCTTCTGATCAGTTAGACTATGTAGGCAAGCCAAGTGTCATCAAAGCTGCCTGCAATATGTTAACAGGAACACCCTTCTTACATTTCTTTAAGTTGCAAATCGATTTTGAAAATGCTTTCTCACACAGTTTCTGAACATTGTAATCATACTTCTAAACTCCTTATCCAAACAACATTCATTTTCAATCAATTTTCCCTTTGGAATGCCTCTGATATTTCCCTCACCCTCACCTCCTCTGTGCCTGAGTGGCACAAATGGTTAACACGTTCAGCTGCTACCCAAAAGGTTGGAGGTTCAAATCCACCCAGCATCACCTCAGAAGAAATGCCTGGCAATCTACTTCTGAAAAATCAGACATTGAAACCCCTATGGAGCACAGTTCTATTCTGATGCACATGGAATTGCCATGAGTTGGAATCAACTCAAAGACAACTTGTTTTCTTCTTTTCTGTCTCATCTTTCTTTTCAACCTCTCATTATTGTATCAGGGTCATTGCAATGCCCTCCCATGGAGCCTGCTTGACTCCTGTCTTTTCTCCTCTTTCAGCTCTTCTGCATCCCTGAATCAGCCTACATTTTAAACACTGCTTCTCTCAGGCTATGGGGTTGGTTTGAGTCGGAAAAGACTTCATGGCAACGGGCTTCGTTTCTTTTTTTTTCCCCCCTCAGGCTACTGACCTACTTGTCAATCTTTTAACAGCCCCTTATTTTTTTCATATTGTCATGGATTGAATTATGTTCCTCAAAAATGTGTGTATCGATTTGGCTGGGTCATGATTCTCGGTGCTGTGTGATTTTCCTATATATTGTAAATCCTGCCTCTATGACGCTAATGAGGGAGGGTGGGTGGCAATTGTGTTAGTGAGGCAGGACTCAGTCTACAAGATTAGATTGTATCTTGAGACGATCTCTGGAGCTATAAAAGACAGAGGTGAGCAGAGAGACAGGGGGACCTCATACCACCAAGAAAGCAGGGCCAGGAGCAGAGCGTGTCCTTTGGACCTGGGGTCCCTGCCCAGAAAAGCTCCTAGCCCAGAGGAAGATTGATGAGGAGGCCAACAGAAAGAGAAAGCCTTTCCCTAGAGCTGATGCCCTAAATTTGGATGTTTAGCCTACTTTACTGTGAAGAAATAAATTTCTCTTTGTTAAAGCCATCCATTTGTGGTATTTCTGTTATAGCAGCACTAGGTAACTATGACACATATCAAGTAAAAACTTTCTAGCCTAATTTAAAATATTCTTTCTATGTAATTCTTATTTTCTTAACTATCAACACATTTCCAAATCTACCCATTATTCAAAGCCTACTGCAAACTCCAAGGGCATTCGCGGATCAATGATAGAATTCTCACCTTTCAGGTAGGAGACCTGGTTTGATTTTTGGACAGTGCACTTCATGGCAACCCCCACGCATCTGTCAGTGGAGGCTCGCATGCTGCTACAATGCTGAGCAGATTTCAGTGGAGCTTCCAGGCTAAGACAGACTAGGAAAAAAGGCCCATCTACTTCTGAAAAATCAGCCAATGTAATCCCTACAGAGCACAGTTCTACTCCGACACACATGGACTCGCCATGAGTTGGGGCTGACTCAATGGCAGCTAACAGTAACAACTGCAAACTCCGCCTCCATTTCAAAGAATGATCTTATTCTTATCAAACTCCTTCTCCCATGTTGTTGCTGTCTAGTCAACTCTGATTCATAGCAAACCTGTATGACAGCACCCAATAGGGTTTCCTGGGCTGTAATCTTTATAGAAGCAGAACACCAGGTCCTTTCACCAGTGGAGATGCTGGGCAGGTTCAAACCACTAACCTTTCAGTTAGCTTCTCAGCACTTTACCATTAAGCCACCAGGGCTCCTTTAGACACTTACAAAAATTAGACCTGGTTGGATTTGCTCTATTTTTGCTTATTTTTAATGCATCAGCCTTCTTTCCAAATTGGATTATCCTTGAAGACATACCTTGTATTTTTCACTCACAGCTAGGACAGCACTTATTCAGTATCATAATTCTGTATAATGTTCTCTCTACAGAGAATAATGTTCTTACAAAATGTTCACTTGGAATACACCTACCCATCATCTGAAACTCAGCTCATTAAAGACCTCCACGACAATGCCAGACATTAGTTACTCCCTCCTCCACAAAGTCAAAATATGTTGTTTGAACACACAGTATTTCAGCATATATCACAATTATCTACGTATTTCTTACCATCACCTTAGTGTAAATTACAAAATGACACACACCTTGTACATGGCTGAATCTTCATAGCTGACAGATTGTATAGTACAGTCAAACCTTCAAAAGGGAGAATATAGGTAAGGTGGAAACTTGTCAGAGAAGAAAAACTCAAATATTTTCCACTAAAATTAGTGATAGAAAAGTTATAAGACCACACCCTCTCAAAGGCAGAAAACTTGCAAGACCCAGAAAAACAAAGCAGTCCCACTGAGTTCCAGCTCTCACAGGTTTCACTGTAAATATATTAAAAAAAAAAAACCTGTTGTCATCAAGTAGATTCCAACTCATAGTGTTCTTCTATGAAACCAAACCAACTTGTTGCCATTGAGTCAATTCCAATTCATAACGACCCTATAGGACAAAGTAGAACTGCCTCACAGAGTTTCCAAGGAGTGCCTGATGGATTTGAACTGCCAGCCTTTCCGTTAGCAGCTGAGTTCTTCACCACTACTCTGTTAGGCCAACCCTGTATAGAAGGTGCTTAGTGTATTTGAAGCATGAATATTGTCTTAGGCTGGGTTCTCTAGAGAAGCAAAACTGGTGAACCATATAAATATACATATAGAGAGAAATTTATATCAAGGAAACTGCTCGTGTGGTTGTGGAGGTTGGAATGTCCCAAATCCATGGGTCAGAAGCTTCTCTTGATTCACATAGCTGCAGGGGCTGGCGAACCCAAGATCGGCAGGTCAGAAAGCAGGGCTCTTGCTCACGAGTTTCAAAGATCAAGGGATCCTAATATTGGCAGGCAAGACTGCAGGTAAGCTGCTAGCTCAAATCCCACGAACCGAAGATCAGGTGAACAGGAGCCAGCTTCAGGATTCAGAACGAGTAAAAGTCCACAAGCCTTGCCAGAATATCCAATTATATTCAGTGCAGGCCATGTGCCCAAGGAAATTCACTTTCACCTGATTGGCTACTCACGGCAGATCCCATCATGGAGTTGATCACATTATATCAAATCTCATCATGAAAGCGATCACAACATCATACGACTGCCAAACCACTGAGAATCATGGCCCAGCCCTTAACTATCGCAAATATTAAGACTAGGGATGCAACACCTACCCCAATGTCTCTGCTGTAAAAATTGCTGCAGTATTTGACCTGAAATATTTTTTTTTTCTTGCTTATTTGATTGTTGTTTCCTTAGAGGACAATTTACATTTTACCTACAGGTTAAGTGAATCCAATCAATTCATTTGCGATGTTAGAGTTATTGGATAGTACACATTACCTCCATAATAATACCTTCAATAGTTGTATAGTTTTTCTGATCATTAGGTATCTTATATCTCTGATTCTAAATTTTTTAAGCAATTGAATACCCATTTCTCCCAAGTGTGCTGCCAAAATACTCTCTTAGTTGCAATAGATATGTAATAGATCAGCTTATTTGTCTCTCTAGATTTATACTTCACTCTATTTATAGCCTTTTAGTGTTAGCAGGTGTGAAGTTTCATCATTTGAATATATCATTAAAAAGGTTGTTTTAAAAAAGTATATGTATATATATTTCTCCTAAAAATATTCTGTACACAGGAGACATTTTCAGCAAAAGAACAAATATAAAAGAGTATGCAATCCAAAACTCAGGCCATTTGCTTAGTGATTCCATTTTTAAATCCCCATGTAGCAATGAACCAGTGTGTGTGAATTTTGTAGGGTGGAGTCATTTACTTAGGCCATGTCAAGATACCTTTACTGGACCTGTATTTCCAAGCTGACAATGAATTTGTACAGATAAGATGATTTTTCATTCCTTACCCAGCCCTTTCCCATATCTTCAGTACACCTTATCAGCATTCATGAGAAGATATGTATGGTTTTTTTTTAATCAAAATCTAGTCACATTTATCATATTTCCCTCCCAGCTTAAAATCCTTCTGTGATTTCTAAATTCGTTATCTTTGAATTTAGTCCCTCATAGTATCTGACTTTTGCCTTTTTGTCCTACTTTATCTTCTCCCCGTATGTTCCAGCCACCCAAAGCTACTTAGGATACCTTGAATAGGCCTGGCTATTTCCCAAGTCCATGCCTGCAATGGCTATTCCCCCTTGTGCCTTGAGTTTATTCATAAACATTCTTCCAAAATCTGTTTAGTCAACTCTTCTATAAAATACGTTCATATGTCCCTAAGAAGAAGAGTCCTTTTCCTCCTTTAAGACCCATCACACTCTGTTCATATGTCTATTATAGTGCCTAAGATGCTTTGGATCCCTGGTGGTGCAGTGGTTAAGAACTACAGCTGCTAAACAAATGGTTGGCTGTTCAAACCTACCAGCCACTCCTTGGAAACCCTATGGGGCAGTTCTACTCTGTTCTGTAAGGTCATTATGAGTCAAAATTGACTTGATGGCAATGGGTTTAAGATGCTTTATCTATTCACGCCTTTATTTGTTTTCACATAAGAGTGTAAGGTCCTTGAAGAAAAAGACTGCATATGGCCTTGTGTTTCCCTAACAGAAGGACCACAATGAATGTTTCGTGAAAGAGTAAATAAAGACAGGTCTTTAAACATATACATAAAATATAATAAATGCCATAATAGAGGTGTGGACAATATGCATAAAGAAGATTGCCTGTAGTTCTATAAGCTGTGTTGTTCTTTTAAGCTGCTGTCAAGTTGACCCCATGCACAGCAGGAAAAAAAATTTTTTTTTAATCCATAGGGTTTTCACTGGGTGATTTTCAGAAGTAGACTTCCAGGCCTTTATTGCTAGTCCATCTTAGTATGGAAGCTCCACTGAAACCTAGTCAGCATCATAACAGCACTCGAGTTTCTACTGACAGACAGATGGTGGCTGTGCATAAGGTACACTAGCTGTAAATTGAACCCAAGCCTCCTGCATGGAAGGCAAAAATCCTACATTCAAACCACCATTGTTCCCTAACAGCTCTGTTGTTGTTCTTATTGTTGTCACCTGCCATCAAGCCGATTCTGACTCACAGTGACCCTATATGACAGAGTAGAACTGCCCCATAGGGTTTCCTAAGGTGTGATCTTTATGGGAGCAGACTACCACCAGGTCTTTTCTCCTGCAGAGTGGCCTTTGGGTTTGAACCGCTGACCTTTCAGTTAGCAGCCACGTGTTTAACCATTGTGCCACCTGGACTCCTTACAACTCTATTAAAACCAAAAAAACAAAAACAGACCCATTGCCATCAAGTTGATTCTGACTCATAGTGACCCTGTAGGACAGAAAAGAACTACCCCATAAGGTTTCCAAGGAGTGGCTGGTAGATTCAAACTGCCGACCTTTTGGTTAGCTGCCAAGTGATTAACCACTGCGCCATCAGGGCTCCTTATAGCTCTATTAGGAACATTTAAAAATGACTAGAGGTTACGAGGGCCACTCAGGACTATGACAATTAGAAATCGTCAAAGATGTGTTCAAACCTAACATTTTCCCTCATTTAGTATTCATACCACAAACGTGTGTTGATGGGCCTCTGATGCCAGGGACTATGCTAGGTTCTGGGTATATGAAGATAAATGACTTTGTGCTTGTTTTTGAGCATCTCATGTTCTGATTTTGAAAATAGAATAATAAGCATACAATTTTTTATACACATATATATTATAAGAGTGGTATATCTATGTGATGTGGCAGCTTATAGAAAGGCACCTTATTTAACCTTTAAATTTAGGAAGTCTTCTCTGAGGAGGTGACATTTGATCTGCATTCTGAAGAGATGAGCAGAGGCATCTGTGGCAAAAGCGCAAGTAACTGCCAAGGCTCAGAGATGTGAAATTGTGGTGTTGATTTAGAAAACTATAACAATGTAACATGGTTGATGTTCGAGTTGGTGGAAGAAGAAAAATAGGAAATGACAGAAGTCATCAAGCCCTATTCAGACCATGGATAACTTTCTAAAATGTTCACTTTTTCGTACCACCTCTCTGTGTAAAATCCTACCTTAGCTCTCCTCTGCTGTCCACTGTTGGAATAGTTAACATGGAGGGCCAAGATCACTAGAGCAGTCTTGTGGAAAACAGACTGAGGGGAGTCCAGGCAAGAGGTAATAAACACACAAACAAATAAAATCAACAAGGAGACTCTTGGGGGAATTCAGGTAAGAAGTGGTAAGAACCTGTATTAAGGCAGAGGTTATGAATATAAAGAAAAGGAATCAAGTTAAATTGAAAATAACTAAAAAAATATTAGAAAAGTATTTGGCCATATTGTTGATTATTTTCATTTGGAATAGTAAGAGAGAAGGAAGTGTTATGAACTGTTCCCTGGTTTCAGGCTTTGGAAATTGAATGGCTAAGGGGTAGAGTTGCCATATAAAATACAATACCGAGTTAAATTTGAATTTAAATACTGACTCTGACATAAACTAAAAAATGATTTGTTGTTTATCTGCAATTTAAATTTAACTGGACATCTTGTTTTGTTGTTGTTGTTTTTGCTAAATCTGGCAACCCTGTTAGGGTTGACAATAAAGAACTCAGAAAAGCAGAAGAAAGGCTTAGAGAGTACAAAGAGATTAGTTTCGGACATGTTGAATATGATATATTCAGGTGTTTTTGTCTACTACACAACTGCTTAAGAGTGCAAAAGAAGCATCCAGTCCAGGGAAGTCACAGTGATTGAACACTTGCTGATAAGATTAACATGACAGAATGAGTATTTTAAGCAGTGGAGGGCCTTGATGACCCCAATCATTAAAGGTTATACAGAAGAAGAGGTATCCTTGAAGGAGAATAAGAAGAAATGGGTAGGTACATACAGCATTGTGTACTGCATGATACTATAGAAACAGGAAAAGAGGGTATTTCTGCAAGGAGGGAGCAGCAAAGAGTTTCAAAATCTATTGAGGGGTGACGTATGAGAAGAAATAAGGCCAGGTGCTTAGATGTTAATGATAATTTCAATAAGAGCAGTGTCAATAAGGTGGGCGTAGAAGCCAATTATACATACTCTTTCCACCTCCTCAAATCTCATTCACGCTTTAACTCACATGCTGAACTCATTTGCCTATAGATGTCTTTATGTAAATTATAAGATTATTATTTTTATCAGGGGATAGCTATATTAATCAATATATTAAGTCTTGCAGATAAATGATGAATAACAGACAGAACAATAAATGGCAAATCCTTATTGAATCCAGCCACCATGTCAGGTGCTGCAGGTATGCTAAACAATGTCAAAACAGACTTAAGCACCTAGCATAGAGGTGCCAATATATGTTAAATTGAAAGAGCAATCTGTCCAACACAGCTAATGGTCATCAAACAGCAAATTTTAGTGCACATACAAGCCCTGACATTTGTTTTGTACCTGGTAATGAAAATTTGTGGCGGATTCTTCAGTGAAACTGAAAGCTATGTTTGAATCTTATTTTTAAGCCAAAAAGTAACCATAGATGAACGATTTATTTTACTGTCACCATTTTAATGTATTCAGACTAGCCACAGCTGACCAGATTGACCCTGTGTGCCTTAAACCAGGCCAAGACATGCCTGGGGAAGTATCAGCCTCAGGCTGTGCCTGCCCACCTACACACATTTTCAGAGTGCATAGAATGATAGATGATACCCATCCCTTCCAGATTTTCTCGTTAAAACAGTGTATATAATAAAATGAAAGTAACGGTGTTACACCTACTGTGTAACCACCTGTCAGTAAATTTATGAACAATTAGAAAATGAGAGTACTTTCCAGGGAGTGATTTGAGGAAGCAATAAAATGCTCATTTTTTTTTTCAGAAATATAATAGGACAATGACTTTTCTCATTTTCCCCAAAACCGGCTTTTGTAGTAATTAATCAGCTCAGTTTTGTTGTTGTTGCTTTTAATGTCTCAGTTCTTCAAAATGCACCAGATAAGCACAGCTACGGGCAATGAAGGAGCCATTTAAAATTTCCAGGAGTGAAGCTTAGACTCTAGGCTGCTCCACATTTCATAGGTAGTCACACTTCTCAATAAACCTGGCTTTATGCACGCTGTGTCAGGGGTTTTACCACTCAGAAGCAGGTGCCAGCATTTTCCATGTGGAGTAGACATTAAGCCAGAGACATCTATTCAAAATATATATGCTTTTCCCTTTGACTTCACTAGCAAACGACCTGAGGTCTCCATCCAACAAAACAAAAACTGATGATAATAATAATTACTAAATTTAAAGAGGACCGTAGGCTGGATGAAACCTCTATCATCTACGTTAATTTCGAAGATCATCAGAGTGACTATTCTTCCCAATTTACATTTGAGAAAACAGAGGTTTAAAGAGATCAGATGAGTTGCCTGGGGCTATAGTCAGTAGAAGTTCTAGCTATCAAATCCAGGTTTCTGACTCCAAATTCTTGTCCTGTTTCACTCTACGGAGAAACTTCTCCAACCCTAATTAAGTCAGATCAGTGTTTTCCACCATGATCAGCAGATACCAAAGACATGACGGCCCCCAAAACAAAATATGGTTTCCTGGAGAGAACAGGAGATCTGTTACCAGCACACTAATGTTCCATCCTGTTTGAGAGTGAGCCCTGAAATCTTAGGAAGACTTTAATTCTTTCCTAATTGCTGAGTTTCTCCTCCACTGAGGTCATGAGCTAGAACTCCCAGGACAGCCCAGTCAAAGCAAGCACAGGGTATAGTGCCCGTGCTCCTGACTGGCATCAATCTTGGTGAAAACATCAATTTTCTAGAAAAGCCATGTTTTTCCTTAGAGAAATTGGATAGTGACTCTCCCTCTGCCATTTTATCCATTCCTTTTAAACTTTTTTATTTTTATTTTTTATCTCAAGTACCTCTATTTTTGTGCTTTTCGCTTCTTCAGTGTTCTTTTTACAGATTTCCACGCTTTTCTCTCCTCTTTTCACGTTTGGCTCTTTTGTCAGAGGCCCTCTTTCTCCAGCTGTCTTTGTTGTCTGACTCCTCTTTTTAGGATGCCTTTCCCCTCTGTTCATTGTTATTTTCCCTGAAATTCTCCTCTTGTCGCTCTATGGGCTTGAATTTTGATCTTCACTGCTGGACTAAAGCTTTACCATCCTTCTAAGTTTTCTGTGTGAGACTTTTTTCTCATCATTTTTCTTGGAGCAAAAAGAAAACACCCCTTTTAGCTGTTTTGGCTTGTTTGTTCTCCCTTTGATAATTCATTATTTTAATTGTAGTTTCTGGGGGCTCTAGAGGTTGAAGGACACAATGAATGGTCTGTTTCCCAGTAATTGGAAACCAGTCCTTTCACATAAAAAAAAAAATTCACGGAAGACAAACATATTCCCTGTTCCGTAAATAAAAGAAGTTAGCGGGCAAATTAAAAAGCCATGGATATTGGTGTTCTTTTCTTGGTGAGCTTTGGGTTTGGTTTGTAAAATTCACAGGAAGGGAGATGTTTGGGATGTGTGTGAGTGTGTGTGTGTGTGTGCGTTGTACTGAAGAATAACTTACAAGTAGAAAAAAAACACAGATTATTGAATGTGTAGCCAGGTGAATTTTTATGTGTATTCACCGAAGTGATTGCCACTCTGAGAAAAAGATGAAAGAAAAGCATTCCTATCATTCCAGAATGCCTCATCATGCATTTCTCATTTACTACTTCCCCAAACAGTTCCCACTATTATGCCTCTCTTGAACTTCATGTAAATGGAATCACACAGTAGGCATTCCTTTGTGTGTGGCTTCTTTCACTCAACATAGTATCTGTGAGATTCCTCCATGTTGTTGTATGCATCCATAGTTTGTTCTATTTTATCACTGTGTAGTTTTTCATTATATAATAGCATAATTTATTTACTTGTTCCCTTATTGATGGACATGGGGTGGTCTACAGTTTTGGGCTATTTTAATACACCTCTTATGAGCTTCCTTATTCATTTCTTTTGATGTGCGTATACACTAATTTCTCTTGGGTATATACCTAGAAGTGGAATTATTGGGGCATAAGATACATGTGTGTTTAGATTTAGTAGAAATCACCAGTTTTCTAACATAGTTGAGCCAATACCTAGCAGCAATATTTGAATGTTTCAGTTAATTTACATCCTCACAAAGACTTGATATTGTCGGTCTTTAAAAAAAAAAAGAACTAACCATCTGATAGATTTGAGAGGTTAGAATATGAGCTAAATAAACACTAAAAACACACTACCACTTATAAAACACTAAATACTCCAATCTTGTGTGTCAGACATATCTTATATAACTTCTCACATTCTTTTGGCCTCCTTGCCTCACAAACATTGGCTGCTTAATCAGTCTCCTCTACCACCATGGCTGACCAATGACACACAGGTCCTTGCAGTTTTGCAGGATATAGCTGACCAACCAAGCTTCTAAAGTCCCTGGACCCTACTGCCACTTCCATCTCAGATGAAATGCCATACATCAGGGCATGAGATCTGCCTGTCCTAGGGGCTGTTGCAGAGATCCTGTAATGCAGCTTATAATGCTGAGGAGTTTGCTTTTTGTAGAGTAAGCATATGCCAAAGGAAGACAGGAAACAGGAGACAAGGAGGGAGTCAACTGGATAAATTCCCATTCCATTCTTCCTGGCAATGGATGTTTCTAAGACACTGCAGGCTTCCTGCATGGCTGAGAAGAAGCACCTGGCAATGACCAGAAATTTCATCATTGCTCATCATCAAGTTGCACCTGGCAGTGAGAATGTGTGGCCTTCTCACCCTCACTTCCCTTTGCCTTCACTTTTTCTTCCCTGGGGTTTCATCACAAAAATAAAACACCAGCACTTAATGTCTGCCTTGGGATTTCTTTTCTAGGTACTCAGAACTTAGATAATGTGGTTGGAGTAGTTCTTAAGACTTTGGGATTTCTTTTCTAGGTACTCAGAACTTAGATAATGTGGTTTGAATAGTTTTTAAGACTTTAAGTGGACTTGGTTAATGTTATCAATCCATGCAATTCCTGGGAAACCAAATTCTGAGTGTATTAACTAAGATAACAGGATCAATAGGGGCAAGAATACCCTTACCTGTGAGTTCAAATGACCAAGTTTTAGTCTTACTTTCATGTTTGTGACTTTCACTAGATGACTGTATGGCTCTGAGACTCAGTTTCACTCTTTATGGGAGGTTTCAAGGACATAAGAGAAATGTAGAAGACACTCTATGTAAAGGGAGCCTAATATCAAATATGGTAGCATGTGAATCAACTTTTCCAGTAATCATCCTACAATATTGGTGTCTCTTCCTCTTCCTTTCAAAGAAAGACATACTTTAGAATTAATAAAATTTTACCTTTTTTAATATCATCATGATCATCATACCACTGTCACTATGATTTAAAAAACAGAAGCAACATGAAATGGAAATTTAATGTCAAATGAGTAAATAATAAAATGGTGAAATAATTATGCAGTTTCACTCAGTGAAAAGTATCTTTCTTTTTTTTTTTTCTTAGACCAATTTTACCAATGTTTTCATGCTTCTCTCTTCTAAGCCATCTTCTGTGTAATTGTGATATTAATGTTTCTGGTGCTGATAGCATTCATCTATTCATTCTTTTTTTAAAATTTTTATTGTGCTTTAAGTGAAAGTTTACAAATCAAGTTAGTCTCTCATAAAAGAATTTATATATATCTTGCTATGTACTCCTAGTTGCTCTCCCCCAATGAGATAGCACACTCCTTCTCTCCACCCTCTATTTCCATGTCCATTCAGCCAGCTTCTGTACCCCTCTGCCTTCTCATCTCCCCTCCAAACAGAAGCTGCCCACATAGTCTCACAAATCTACTTGATCCAAGAAGCTCACTCCTCATCAGTATCATTTGCTATTTTATAGTCCTATCCAATCCCTGTCTAAAGAGTTGGCTTTGGGAATGGTTCCCATCTTGGGCTAACAAAAGGCCTGGAGACCGTGACCTCCAGGGTCTTTCTAGTCTCAGTCAGACAGTTAAGTCTGGTCTTTTTATGAGAATTTGAAGCCTGCATCCCACTGTTCTCCTGCTCCATCAAGGATTATCTGTTGTGTTCCCTGTCAGGGCAGTCATTGGTTGTAGCTGGGCACAGTCTAGTTCTTCTGGTCTCAGGCTGATTTAGTCTCTGATTTATGTGGCCCTTCTGTCTCTTGGGCTCATAATTACCTTATGTCTTTGGTGTTCTTCATTCTCCTTTGCTCCAAGTGGGTTGAGACCAATTGATGCATCTTAGATGGCTGCTGTATTCATTCTTAATTTATCCATCAAGTGCCTATGGCATGATAGGCACTATGTTTGGTACTAGGAATCAATTAGTGAACATAAACAGTACAGTCTCCACTCTCATGTAGAGATATATTTATTAAGTAACTAGGAAGATATATGTAATGATACAACATGTGTTCTGAAGAGGCATAGAGAATGGTATACAGATTCTATAATAGGCAGGCCTGGCCTAGTCAGGAAGTTCAGAAAAGACATTGCTGAGGAAGTAACAGTTGAGGTGAGGTAGGAAAAGTAAATAGAAGTTGGCTAAGTGAACTATGGGAGAAGGGAGAACATTTAGGGAGAAAACAGCAAATGCAAAGACCCCAAGGTCAAAGGGAGCATGAGAAACATAAAACTTGGAATAAAGGGCACTATGGTGGGCCTGAGCTCAGAATCTGAAAGTGAGCACACATTTAGAACAGGTTAGAGAGCCACTGGATTCCCTGGGTGGTCACAAATGGTCAACTTTCTCATTGGCTAAGTGAAAGGTTGGCAGTTTGAGTCTAATCACAGACAGCTGAAAAGAAAGGCATAGTGATCTACTTCCAAAAAATCTGCCATTGAGAACCCTATGGAGAACAATTATATTCCGACACACATGGGGTCACTAAAAGTCAGAGTCAATAGCAACTGCTTAGAGAGTCACTGTCAGTCAGAGCTATCAGAGAAGCACGGGCCATGTTAGGGACTTTTATAGTTTTACTAGAAGCAATGGGAAGCCGCTTAAGGTTCTAAGCAGTGTGTGTGTGGTGATCAGCTCTTTTAAAGAGATCTTTCTGGTTATAGGGATCATTGGAGAGGTAGTGAAAAGTAGATGCTGATAATCTAGTTAGCAGGCTTTTTCAGTTACTCAGATAAGTGGCCATGGTAGTTTGTAGTAGGCTGTTGTATGTGGAGATGGAGAAAAGTGAATAGACTTAGAAAAAATATTTGAAGAATGGTGAACGAGGTTTGGTGTTACACAGACAGAATAGCTATCCAATATATCTGGACTATATTTTCAAGTCTGTATGGGAGCTCCAGCCAAAGAAATGTGAGTAAAAAGTGAAAATGGTATACACCACTTCTAAGAAGGCTGGCCCATTACAAACAAACAAAAAGCAAACAAAATTTCTTATGTTTTACATTTAAACTCCTCTGCACTCTACCAGCTATATGTCTATGACAAGAGCTGACAATGTGGTTACATTTTGAAGAAGCCAGAGTCTCTATAACTTTCCGTACGTAACTGACTATACGGGAACAACACTTTCCCCTTACCTACCCCTCCATTGCATATTGGAATATATGAGCGAGAAATAGTGTCCTGTGTGTTAAGCCACTAAGATTTTGAGCTGTGATAACCATTGGGAAAAAGCATGAAGGAAGAGAGGTGTCGAGAAGGATATCCGTATTTCTGGCTCATGGACCTGGAGGTGTGGTAATGCTGATCACTGGGAGATGAGACACTGGGCACGGGTCAGGTTTGAGTTCAATTTTGGGCATGTTGAATTTGACCTTCCCTAACCCTGGTGGCGTAACCAAAGGGTCAGCAGTTCGAATCCGCCAGGTGCTCCTTGGAAGCTCTACGGGGCAGTTCTACTCTGGCCTATAGGGTTGCTATGAGTCGGAATCGACTCAACTGCACTGGGTTTGGTTTTTTTTTTTTTTTGGCTAAGGCATGCAAGAGAAGAAGTCAAGTAACCAGTGTAATGGGAAAATAGACACTTACTGGCCATACTATACATTTTAACTATTGCTCAATTTAAACAATTGTCTGTTTTATGAGTGTATGTCTTGCCTCCCCTCAGGAATGAAAACTTCCCTGCACTTTTCTTCCAGGCACCTACAGTTCCTAATATATCTTGAACATAATTGACATTCAATAAACAATTAGGTAAATTAATTGATTTCTTAAGAAATGGTTGTTTGGAAGATACATGGACCAATGGAACAGAATTGAGAATCCAGACATAAATCCATCCACATATGAGCAGCTGATATTTGACAAAGGCCCTGAAACAGTTAAATGGGGAGAAGACAGTCTTTTTAACAAATGGTGCTGGCAAAACTGGATATCCATCTGCAAAAAAATGAAACAAGACTCATACCTCACTCCAGGCACAAAAACTAACTCAAAATGGATCAAAGACCTAAATATAAAATCTAAAACGATAAAGATCATGGAACAAAAAATAGGGACAATGTTAGGAGCCCTAATACATGGCATAAACAGTATACAAAGCATTATAAAGAATGTAGAAGAAAAACTAGATAACTGGGAGCTCCTAAAAATCAAACAGCTATGCTCATCCAAAGACTTCACCAAAAGAGTAAAAAGACTACCTACGGACTAGGAAAAAGTTTTTAGCTATGATTTCTGATCAGCACCTGATCTCTAAAATCTACATGATACTGCAAAAACTCAACTACAAAAAGACAAAAAACCCAATTAAAAAATGGGCAAAAGATATGAATAGACACTTCACTAAAGAAAACATTCAGGTAGCTAACAGATATATGAGGAAGCGTTCACGATCATTAGCCATTAGAGAAATGCAGATCAAAACCACAATGAGATTTCATCTCACTCCAACAAGGCTGGCATTAATCCAAAAACACAAAATAATAAATGTTGGAGAGGCTGTGGAGAGATTGGAGCACTCCTACACCGCTGGTGGGAATGTCAAATGGTACAATCACTTTGGAAATCCATTTGGCGCTTCCTTAAAAAGCAAGAAAAAGAACTACTATACGATCCAGCAATCCTACTCCTTGGGATATATTCTAGAGAAATAAGAGCCTTTACATGAACAGATATATGCACACCCATGTTTATTGCAGCACTGTTTACAATAGCAAAAAGATGGAAGCAACCACGGTGCCCATCAATGGATGAATGGATAAATAAATTATGGTATATTCACACAATGGAATACTATGCATCGATAAAGAACAGTGTGGAATCTGTGAAACATTTCATAACATGGAAGAACCTGGAAGGCATTATGCTGAGTGAAATTAGTCAGTAGCAGAAGTACAAATATTGTATAAGACCACTATTATAAGAACTTGAGAAACAGTGTAAACTGAGAAGAAAACATTCTTTCATGGTTATGAGAAGGGGGAGGGAGAGAAGGTGGAAGAGGGGCATTCACTAATTAGATAGTACATAAGAACTACTTTAGGTGAAGGGAAAGACAGCACACAATACAGGGGAGGTCAGCACAGTTGAACTAAGCCAAAAGCAAAGAAGTTTCCTGAATAATCTGAATGCTACGAAGGCCAGTGTAGCAGGGGCAGGAGTCTGGGGACCATGGTTTCAGGGGGCATCTAAGTCAACATGCATAATAAAATCTAGTAAGAAAACATTCTGCATCCCACTTTGAAGAGTGGTATCTGGGGTCTTCCATCTAAGATGCATCAATTGGTCTCAACCCACCTGGATCAAAGGAGATTGAAGAACACCAAGGACACAAGGCGATTACGAGCCCAAGAGACAGAAAGAGACACATGAACCAGCAACTACGTCATCCTGAGACCAGAAGAACTAGATGGTGCCCGGCTACAACCGATGACTGCCCTGACAGGGAGCACAACAGAGAACCCCTGAGGGAGAAGGAGAGCAGTGGGATGCAGGTCCCAAATTCTCATAAGACCAGAATGAATGGTCTGACTGAGACTGGAAGGACCCCAGTGGTCATGGTCCCCAGACCTTCTGTTGGCCCAGGACAGGAGCCATTCCCAAAGCCAACTCTTCAGACATGGATTGGACTGGACAATGGTTTGGAGAGAGATGCTGGTGAGGAGTGAGCTTCTTGGATCAGGTGGACAGTTGAGACTATGTTGGCATCTCCTGTCTGGAGGGGAGATGAGAGGGTGGAGGGGGTTAGAAGCTGGCAAAGTGGACACGAAAAGAGAGAGTGGAGGGGGAGAGCAGACTGTCTCACTAGGGGAAGAGTAATTGGGAGTGTGTAGCAAGGTGTATATGGGTTTTTGTGTGAGAGACTGACTTGATTTGTAAACTTCCACTTAAAGCACAATTAAAATTATTAAAAAGAAATGGTTGTTTGGCATCCATGAGAAACAGACCTACTCATACTACTCAGAATGTTTAGGATGGGACAAGGCCAGTAGTTGAGCCATCAGTCTAAAGTTACATTTCTCCAAGAATACATTTAATTAATAAAAGGGAAAACTCCATAAATGTGACTCATCTCTTCTTTGCCAATGATTCCCTCTCAATCAAAAACAAATTAAAGGCTAACATTAGAATGAAAGTGGGGTTCACTCTAATTCTATCCAACAAGAACTATTGAGGATTATCACCCACGTTGCATGTTTTAGGCACTTGGGTTGACACAACCATTGCTAAGTTCAATCTGTGTCCTCTAAGGGCTTAAAATATATTGTGGGCTGTGTGGCAATGATCCTATAAAAGACAGAGGATAATTTATATCATTCATTCTCAGTATGTAGCACAGTGCCTGGTACGGAGGTTATGCTCAGTGAATACGCTTTCACATAGTAGTTGTTAGGTAGGAAATATTGGGTGAATGAGCAAATGAAACAGAGGATAGACTAGGATACAAAAGCATCCATGGGAGAATTAAAAAAAAAAAAAAAAGGGTATTGCAAAATTTAAAATTCCAGGAATAAAATCTAGAAGGCTTGAGTAGGAATGGGAATCAGAGAGTATCACTTCTACCCCTTTATTTGAAACAGCAGGAAACAGGTTCAGGAGTTTAATCCATGTGCCCACATTGGCACAAACAATGAATCCTGAAGTGCTTTCATAGATCATTTGACTCACTACACCAGGTTCTTAAAAGCACGTGATTATTTTTTCCAGCTGGAGCTCAGGCTGTCTCACTTGAAGGGTGGTCCTACCTAAGGACAATTAGATGCTTGGCAGAAACAAAATGCAACAGAGACCTGGTACAGCTTTCAACACATGAAGAAGGAGCAGGCTAGTGGTCTGACAACCTATTTCAGCACAGAGATATGCTGAATTTACTAAAAGAGAGAAGCTGAGGCTTACCGAGGAGAAAGATCAGGCAGCTTGCCAGAAGGCATGCTATCAAAATGTGAGGCTAGCATACCAAGTCTTCTCTTAACTGAGAACTGATGGTGGGGGGTGGGATTCGAACATGAGCAAGGTGGGCCCCAGCCGGATGACTTTTGCACTTGGAGGTGTCTCAATGACACCTGGGTCCATCCTCCAGCATCATAAATCCATTCACAGTCTTCATCTCAAGAGCAATAACTACAGGCCCCTCTCACCGGGTTGTGTCTGAAGGAACCAAAAGTTTCTGAATCCAGACAGAATCCTTTCACTGTTTAGAGCAGACCTTTGCATAATCGTCATGTTTGCAGACCAACTATATGTAAATGTGTGCAAGTACCCAGTAAAACCCAGTGCGGTTGAGTGGATTCCAACTCATAGCGACCCTATAGGACAGAGTAGAACTGCCCGTAGAGTTTCCAAGGAGCACCTAACTTAACCACTACACCACCAGGGTTTCCAGTATGCAAACACCCTGGCAAAATTGTCTGGCCCTCCGGCCTTTCCTGCTGAAAAATTGAGTATTGGCTGCTTAGAGGGGAGAAGGATTAAGGAAGGGGCAGGATGACTGAACAGGTAGAAGAGGAGAGGGAACAACAGGCGACTTCGGAAAGCACTGAAAGAAGAAAAGGAAAGGGAAGGATAACCTTCATGTATGTAAGCGAGAAAAGACTCACAGGAAAACCCTGCTAAAGTAGCAGTGGACTGACTCTTAACCACAGCTGCTGCAGCCTGGGGAACATTTACTCTTGAGAGACGGAAAATCACTGCAAAGGCAATAGTTTCTGAGGAAAATGGGAGCATGTTCCAAATTGTATTATACCTAAAAATCATTTTTACCTTCCTAAAGTCAGAGAGGTCTATAAAACCCTTCTTGTTGCAGACATAATAGCCACTTTGTAGCTGATGTTTCTGCTTGAAACCTTAAAAGAACCTGTTCACACTGGGAAAGTTGTCTTGCCAGTGTTTCACAGACTTCTGCAGGGACAAATAGAAACTTCTGCAGCGACAAATAGAAACGGAAGGGACGGGAGCAGGATACAGATAATAGATGAACTCCTGGGTCTCCTGAAGCCTGAGCATTGAAAAAACACTGGAAACCCATTACAATCGGGATGCCATCCATAATAAAAGGAATGAGCAGTGTGGTGGGTTTGACAAATGTCAGTGAGTGGCTTGGACCAATGTAGGAGGGAAGAAAGGATTTAGAGCCGAGAATCAGTACTAGAGGAGGCTTCGGCTGGAATGGAGATTAAGAGGGACTCAGCCACTCTTGACTTAATGCACCTACATCCTCCTGAGGAGGCATCGGTGGTTAACACTGAACTCACACTATCATTATACCTACATAATATGTGATTTGTAGTTTGCTAATGCATGCACGGAGCCCTGGTAGCATAGTGGTTAAGATCTCAGGCTGCTAACCAAGTGGTTGGCAGTTTGAAGCCACCAGCCTCTCATTGGAAATCCTATGGGGCATTTCTACCCTGTCCTATACGGCAGCTATGAGTTGGAACTGACTCGACGGCACATAAAAACAACAATTACGTGTGCACACATGTGCCTAAGTCTAGTTGTTGTTGTGAATAGTAAGTTCAGTCCCATTTACCCAAATATTTTCATCCATTTTAAAATTAAATATTTAGTGATTACTCACTGCATGCCAGACTTATTCAATAAGGGTTTGTGGGCACTTAATCTATGTTAGATCCTGTGTCACACATTGGAAGTCAAAGTGTTTGTCCCTGTGGAGGTAAAAATGTTTCCATCCTCATGGTGTTTATATTTGGGTAGGGAAGTTGGATGTCCAACTCCGCGGTCACAGCATAGTATGACAGAGCCATACTCAGGGTGCTCTGGGACTTGGAAGGCGTGAGTTAAAATAACACCTCCAGTATTTATAGGGGTGGTCCCTGTACTGGGTGGGCATATGTGGAACATGGCAGGGTAGACTGCAAAGGAAGGGAGGGGGTGGTCACTAATCAGCCTGTGGGTAGATGACTAGCCAGGCACTCTGCACTGCCCAGAGAAGAGTCCCGAGCTGGCCCTACTTCCTCTGCAAGCGCACACAGTGCCCTTCCCCACTGGGCAGGATGGGTGCGTGCACTCGCCCCTGGAGTCAACACCAGCCAATGTACAGTCAGCAGGCAGAATGCACTGGAATCTGACCTAACAAGCTGTATGTAGTCCTCAGAGAGACTTGGCCCACCATATGCTAAGCACCATTTGAGATGCCATCATCTCCTGATCAGCATATGTTTGTTCTCCAGGAATGTATTAGCCAAAACAGCAGCCAAGGACACTGCATTTGAGATAAAGATGGAACCAAAGGCTTCTGATACTGGTGAGTGTCCCTGTCTACTCCTGGCTTGAGGCAAGGTATTGGGGAGGCATTTTCTCATACCACCTTTCCCCATCGGCCCACAGCGACCAAGCCCCCACCTCTTAGACCTGCAAGGAAATCTCAGTTTGGGGCTGTCCCTCTAGCTAGTGTGTATTTCCACCCCACCTGGCACTTTTTCAAAGCAAGCTTCCTTTGAAAGTTGCCGGGTTCCTGCTGCTCAACCCTGGTCTTTCCCAGAGCGGTCTTTCTCAGAGCGATCCTTGGGCGTCTTTTTAATGGCCTGACCTTAATTACATTTTCCTATGTGTGCATGGCAGTCAGCATGCAGTTTAATAAAACATTTTCAAGCTGCTCAGCCCATTCTTCCCTCTCTACCTACATCTCACTTGGTGGAAGATTTTAAGCCTTACTTTTAAGGGGATTGATTTGGTGTGTTTTCCACTTTATTTCCTGCTGTGGGGACATTTTGCCTCTATGTGTGATAATTTTTTTTTTAAGGAACTTCGATTTTCTTGTCCCCTCTCTTTCCACCCTGCTGTTGCAGAACCAGGAGCTGGGAGGCTTTATTCCTAAAGTAGCTATTTTGCTTTCTCTGACTCTGTAAGTAGTTTTTGGTACTTCAGATTAGCCACGGCCAAGACTCAAGGCTGGTCATTTAACACTCAGCACTGGTGGGGTATTGAAGTAGGCACTTGGGGACAGGTGCTGTCACCACAGACCTTTTTTCTTTGAAACTGGAGCAGAGAGACTCGGCTGTGGTAGCAGATAAGGGGAATTAATTATAAATGAAGAGTGACCACACGGTGTGTAACACCGTCCCTTAAAGACTTCGCCTTCAGCACGTCTTTATGTTTTGCATTTCTTAGCAGAAATCATATTTATGCTAGGATGGGAGATCCTTAAGGAAGACAAAACATTTGATGAAGGCTTTGATGATGCCTCAGTGATTATTATTTCTCTTTTGTTTCTAAGTTGCCTAATTCGTCTCTTAGTGCTCTCTCAATAACTACAATTACACATATTTTTCAGAAGTACCTCTTGGATATGACACTGTAAAATTATGACAATGATATCAAAAATAATTATTATCCAAAAGAATAATATAAAATCTTGAGGACAGAAAATATCACACGCATACATATTCAGAAAATTGCACAGTTCTTCAATCACAGCTCACCGAAGAATCTAATACAATTTATTAGTAACCTAAAGGGGCCAATGGCTATCTTTACATGCGATAAAACTGTATTAGAATGAGTAGGCAGCACAAGTGGTTTTCAATCTGCTGCTAACCTGAAAGTTGATGGCTCAAACTAACCCAGCAACTCCACAGAAGAAAGCCCTGTCAATCTGCTTTTGTAAAGATTGCAGCCAAGAAAACCCTATGAAGCAGTTCTACTCTGCACATATGGCCGTCACCAAGAGCCAGAGTTGACCCAGAGGCAACAACCAACAATAGTTCCAGTCATCGGAAAGTCACACCAGCATAACTGCTATCATGCAACCTCAAATGCATTTTGGGGAATTAACCTAGAAGGTTCAAAGAGATTATTTTAATATCTTTCTTTGTACAGGATCTAGTATAGAGTGTTGTGCATAAATACACAACAAACACATGAAGGAGGTAGCTTTGTTTCCCGCAGTTTACAGATGAAAACACTGGGATTTAGCAAGGTCAAGTAAGTTATTAAAGGACACCAAGCAAGTGACCAAACCAGGAGTTGAATTTTGCCTGTCTCCTATCTAGAAGCAGAAGCAGTGCAGTGGCTTTTTTTTTCCTGTACATACTTAAATTAAGGCTTTGCCTATCATTAATTAGGCCTTTTCTATTGGGTTAAGCTTGATTTTGCAACACTTCTAAAGCACAAATCCAACCATCAGTTGCCAGAGGGGTAATTGGTTTTCATCAGATGATGGGTGTGTTGGGAAGAAGAGTGGAAGGTGTTGGGATCCAAAAGTCTTGCCTGAGCCTGCTGTGTTCCACACCTGTGACTGTTCAGTTACTTATTCCTCTCTTGGAGATGAAATTATGAAGGAGGTAAAACAAAGCAGTGGGGGAGCAGAGGCACCCAAGTGGGGCAAGCCTATCCTGAGGAGAGAATGGTGTGTCTGTAGTGTGCACCTGAGGAGCCCAGATGGAGAGCCCCATATTCTGAAGGCCCAGCACACGCCTTCCCACCTCTACCAGGGAGAGTGGTCCTCCACGCACAGTCCCCCTGGCTGGGCTCCTTGCTCTCTTCTTGCCCTTTCTCTTGACCACTTTCCACCTTTCTCTCTTTTCTTCATTTCTCAATCCCACCCTTTACTTGTATCTCTGTGTCCCTTTGCACTCATCTTCAGTCTCTTCTTCCATCTCCTTTCCTTGCCTCCTTCTTTACTAAATTGTCTCCACCTCCACTTCTCCTTCCATCTATTTCCCTGGGCTACTTAGACTCTTATCAAAAGAAACATGAAGTGTCAAACTGCCTCACCCTTCTCATTTGACGAGCTCAAGCTATGTACTAAAAAGAAAGGAGGCTTGTGTTTGCATGCGTATGTGATTTTTTAGTAATAAGTGTAAAATCTGTCTCTTGAACCAAAAAATTGACTGTTAGCTATGAGTCTGAGGGAGACTAAATTTCCAGTCCTCAAGCAACTTGTGCATTGGAAATGGCAAACGTTCTGCACTGTCATTAGATTCCAGGCCACTGTGGGATTTTTTAAAGCACCCTCAGTTTCATTTCGATTTCTCATTTTGCATTTCTGGGACACAGAGGGTCTCTTCTCCCAACCTATAAATTGGTTTAAAATCTGTGCTTTCCCCTGAAAAATTCTAATAACTAGAAGTGACTATAACAATACTATAATTAATGATTATCTCTCTTATAAGGCAGACCTTTCACTTTTTCGGTACTGACCTCAATTTGGTTGACATTCTGAGTGAAGTATCTCTGCAGCTCTGTTAATCACCACTCACCCAACAAGAGCAGGGACCTCCCCTCTGTTTTCAACTAACAATGATCCAGTAATAAAACTCCAACTCCCAGGGAACACATGGGTCACCTACCCAGTGATTTTAATTCACTCGAGTAGCTGTTATGTTGTTTTTGAAAGAAAAAAAAAAAACTATCTGAACAAAAAGTAGGAAGAAATTAAGAAGATAAAAAGAAGTGAGAAAAAGAGAAAAGAATCGGAAGAGAGGCTAAAATCTCTAGCCCTATAATACCCTCTTCTAAAATTGTTTACGATGAAAAGAGGATTAGGTAACTCATATTCCAACTATATTAAATGAAATCTCAGGCCCCTTTCCTCATGCACAAGAGCATCAATCCTACCAGGACAAAATAGCCCTCGGGAAAAGGAATCCTTCTGGCAGTGAGCCATTCGGGCTCTTATAAACCGTTAACCCTCGTAATGAACCAATCCAAAAAACATATTAATAATGACACAGAGAGACACATTTATTGTTGATTGTTGAGATAGTGGCAGATTTATTGCCAGCTTGCCAGGAGGGAGGGCTTGGCCCAGCAATGGTACAATTAAAAACAAATTGAATACAGGGACAAAGAATCAATAATATAACAGGACAGATTTAGTTTGCAAAATACAAATATAAATTAATTGACCTGAACACAGTTGCTAACTGGTCATTAATGTCTGCTTGCTGGCCAACTGGAGCACATAATCCATCCCATTAGGTTGGCTGTGGCAGGTTGGTTGCAGGCACTTGCCCTCCTCCTGCCAGGGCTGCCATCAGCGGAGCCTTGTTTGGGGATGATTTCCAATGCCACTAAAGGAAATTGGCTGTGTCACATCCTCTCCCAGAAACACTAAACTATGGAATTATTTTAAAAGTTTCACTAAGAACTTCTTTATTCAGAAGATTTTTTTGGCGCCTACAGTATACAGAGATCTGTAGTAGGCACAGGAGGTAAAGGGAATAAATCCAATGTGGATCTTGCCTTTCAGGATGTGGTCTCCAATAACCTTGAATACCTTCCCCCAGTAAACTTCTCTTTGAGTTGCTTATATTCCTTGAGAACAATTCACATTTTTTTTCTAAATCATTCATAAAATGTTAATAACATCATCTTTAGGACATTTCACTATTGCAATGTTGTTGTTGTTAGGTGCCGTTGAGTCGGTTCTGACTCATAGCGACCCCATGCACAACAGAATGAAACACCGCCCAGTCCTGAACCATCCTTACAATCATTGTTATGCTTGAGCTCATTGTTGCAGCCACTGTGTCAATTCACCTCATTGAGCATCTTCCTCTTTTCTGCCGACCCTGTGCTTTTCCAAGCATGATGTCCTTCTCTGGGGACTGATCCCTCCTGGCAACATGTTCAAAGTATATAAGACACAGTCTCGCCATCTTTGCTTCTAAGGAGCACTCTGGTTGTACTTCTTCCAAGACAGATTTGTTCATTCTTTTGGTAGTCCATGGTATATTCAATATTCTTTGCCAACACCAGAATTCAAAGGTGTCAACTCTTCTTCTGTCTTCCTTATTCATTGTCCAGCTTTCACATGCATATGATGCGATTGAAAATACCATGGCTTGCGTCGGATGCACCTTAGTCTTCAAGGTGACATCTTTGCTCTTCAACACTTTGAAGAGGTTCTGTGCAGCAGATTTACCCAATGCAATGCAATGCGCCTTTATCATGATGTTGCTTACCGGTCCATTTGTGAGGATTTTGTTCTCTTTGTGTTAAGTTGCAATCCATATTGAAGGCTGTAATCTTTGATCTTTATCAGTAAGTGCTTCAGTTAGGAGCAAACCCAGGGAAGCATTCTTCTTGTTGTTGTTAGGTGCTGTCGAGATGATTCTGACTCATAGCAACCCTATGTACAACAGAACGAAACACTGCCTGGTCCTGCGTCATTCTCACAATCGCTGTTATGCTTAAGCCCATTGTTGCAGCCACTGTGTCAATTCATCTCATTGAGGTTCTTTCTCTTTTTTGCTGACCGTCGACTTTACCAAACATGATGTCCTTCTCCAGGGACTGATCCCTCCTCATGGTAGGTCCAAATTGTGTGAGATGCAGTCTCACCATCCTTGCTTCTAAGGAGCACTCTGGTCGTAGTGAAGTGTGTATATATAAATACATATAAAGAGAATTATCTCAAGGAAACGCCTCATGCCGTTGTGGAGGCTGGCAAGTCCAAAATCTATGGGTCAGGCATCAGGCTAGAAGCTTCTCCTGACTCTCATGGTTGCAAGGGCTGATGAACCCCAAATTGGCAGATCACTCAGAAGGCTGCAGGCTCATGGGATTATAGGAGCCGGGGAATCCAAAGATTACAGATCAGGTGGCAGGCTGCTGGCTCACATCTCAAAAATCAGAGTTCAGAAAGTGACAAGTTGGATGCAGGATCCAGAGATAACTTTGCCAAAACATCCATATATATTGGATGCAGTCCGTATCCTCAAAGAAACTGATTGACTTTCAACTGATTAGCTTTCAACTGATCTGCCTTTGAACTGATTGACTCCTCATATCAAATCACAAAATGGAGGATGATTACATAATACCTGCCAAACCACTTAGAAGCATGATCTAGCCAAGTTGACACATAATCTTAACCATCACAGTCCACACCTTGTTAACTTGGCACCTGTACACAGCTCCTTAAACCATTCATAATCTCTAAATAATTAAGACATACTTGCACCTAACGTGATACAACTAACACACGTACAACTGAAAATACACTAGCCCCACTAACATCTTATATTTTATAATAAGTAACAGAGTAAGGGAGGAAGAAAACAAAGGTATTTGCTAAGTATGTGTATATATATATATATGTATATGTGTGTACATATATATATACACACACATACACAGATGTATAACAAAACAAGAAAAAAATACTAAAAACAATTACAGTCCTTGTTTCTCTAACTAGTCAGGTGGTCATAGCTGGTATTTAGAACTACCTTCTTCTACCACTCATTCCATATTCCCTTCGCAAAATAAATTTGGATAATATCTGTAAAATGATGGCCATGCTAGTTACTCGATACATAATAGGTACAGTTTATAGCAATTAAAAATAAAAATTCTCTGCTGTTTTCCTCGTGGTCATTTTACTTCACTTCTACTTTTTTTTTTTTTTTTCTACTTACTGCCCATCACTTTCTCTACCCATAGAGGAGAATTGTTAGTGAAAGAATATCAAAATGCTTTTTGATACTTTTATGATGAGACAAAATATGAATAAGTATTAATGACAGTTATTGTTCTCAAGATTTGAGGGTAAAAGTTGGCAACTCAGATCTTAAAACAAGGTTTTTTTTTTTTTAGTGCAAAACAGATTCCCCAGATGTATGTATAGGTGCTACCTATAGGAACATATTACTACTCTGAATTCACAGAACTTAAATGGGAGGTAAACTGTGACTAATCTTACGAGTATTCAAGTTTGAAATCTTATCTATGATCCCGTCTTTGTTATCCAGTACTGCTATAACAGAAATACCACAAGTGGACGGCTTCAACAAAGAGAAATTTATTCTCTGAGAGTCTAGGAGGCTAGAATTCTGAATTCATGGTGCCAGCTGCAGGGAAGCCTTTTTCTCTCTGTCGGCTCTGGACGAATGTCCTTTTCATTAATCTTTCCCAGCCAAGGAGCTTCTCAGCGCAGGGACCTGGAGTCCAAAGTACACACTATTCTCCTGGCTCCTGTTTCTTGGTGCCATGAGGTCCCCATGTCTTTCTGCTGGTTTCTATCTTTTATATTTCAAAAGAATTGACTTAAAACGCAACCTAATCTTGTAGATTGAGTCCCGCCTCATTAACATAACTGCAGTTAGTCCCATTAATATCTTTGTTGTTGTTGTTGTTGTTGTTAGGTGCCGTGAAGTCGTTTCCAACTCATAGAGACCCTATGTACTATAGAAACACTACCCTGCTCTGAGCCATGCTGAAAATCCTTGTTATGTGTGAGCCCATTGTTGCAGCCACTGTGTCAGTCTATCTCGTTGAGGGTCTTCCTCTTCTTCACTGACCCTCTACTTTATCAAGCATGATATCCTTCTCCAGGGACCGATCCCCCCTGACAACATGTCCAAAGTATGTAAGACATAGTCTCACCATTCTTGTTTTCAAGGAGCATTCTGGTTGTACTTCTTCAAAGACAGATTTGTTTGTTCTTTTTTGGCAATTCATGGAATATTCAATATTCTTTGCCAACACAATTCAAATGCATCAGTCCTCCTTCAGTCTTCCTTATTCATTGTCCAGCTTTCCCATGCTTGAAAAAAGATTGAAAATACCATGGCTTGGGTCAGGTGCACCTTGGACTTGAAGGTGGCGTCTTTGTTTATCAACACTTTAAAGAGGGCTTTTGCAGCAGATTTGCTCAATGCAAGGCTTCTTTTGATTTCTTGACTGCTGCTTCCATGGGTGTTGATGGTGGATCCAAGTAAAATGAAATCCCTGACAACTTCAATCTTTTCTCCATTTGTCATGATGTTGCTTATTGGTCCGGTTGTGAGGATTTCTGTTTTCTTTATGTTGAGATGCAATCCATACTGAAAGCTGTAGTCTTTAATCTTCATCGGTAAGAGCTCCAAGACCTCTTCACTTTCAGCAAGCAATATTATGTCATTTACATAACACAGATTGTTAATGAGTCTTCCTCCAATCCTGATGCCTCATTCTTCTTCAAATAATCCCGATTCTTGGATTATTTACTCAGCAAACAGATTGAATAGGCATGGTAAAAGAATACAACCCTGACGCACACCTTCCCTGAGCTTAAACCATGAAGTATCCCCTTGTTCTGTTCAAACAACTGCCTCTTGATCTATGTACAGGTTTCTCATGAGCACAGTTAAGTGCTCTGGAATTCCCATTCTTCCCAATGTTATCCATAATTTGTTATTATCCACGCAGTCGAATGCCTTTGCATAGTCAATAAAACACAGATATTCTCTGCTTTCAGCCAGGGTCCATCTGACATCAGCAATGATATCCCTCATTCTGCATCCTCTTCTGAATCCATCTTGAATTCCTAGCAGTTCCTTGTCGATATACTGCTGCAGATATTTTTGAATGATCTTCAGCAAAGTTTTACTTGCATGTGATATTAATGATATCGTTTGATAATTTCCACATTCGGTGGGTTCACCTTTCTTGGGAATAGCCATAAATATGGACCTTTTCCAGTCAGTGGACCAGGTAGCTGTCTTCCAAATTTTTTTGGCGTAGATGAGTGAGCACTTCCAGCACTACATCCATTTTTTGAAACATCTCAATTGGTATTCAGTAAATTCCCGGAGCCTTATTTTTCTCCACTGCCTTCAGTGCAGCTTGGACTTCTTTCTTCAGTAGCATTGATTCCTGCTCATACGGTACCTCCTGAAATGGCTGAATGTTGACCAATTCTTTTTGGTACAGTAACACTGTGTATTATTACTTCCTTCTTCTTTTGATGCATCCAGAGTCGTCTAATATTTTCCCCATAGAACCCTTCACTATTGCAACTCCAGGCTTGAATTTTTTCTTCACTTCTTTCATCTTAAGAAATGCTGAGTGTGTTCTTCCCTTTTGATTTTCTACCTCCAGGTCTTTGCACATGTCATTGTAATACTTTACTATGTCTTCTCTAGCCACCCTTTGGAATCTTCCATTCAGTTCTTTTACTTCATCATTTTTTCCTTTTGCTTTAGCTACTTGATGTTCAAGAGCAAGTTTCAGAGTCTCTTCTGAGGTCCACTTTGGTCTTTTCTTCCTTTCCTGTCTTTTTAATGATCTCTTGCTTTCTTCAGGTATGATGGCCTTGATGTCATTCTACAACTCATCTGGTCTTCAGTTATTAGTGTTCAATGCATCAAATCTATTCTTGAGATGGTCTCTAAATTCAGGTGGGATATACTCAAAGTTGTACTTTGGCTCTTGTGGACTTGTTCTAAGTTTCTTCAGTTTTTACTTGAACTTGCATATGAGCAACTGATAGTCTGTTCCATAGTCGGCCTCTGGCCTTGTTCTGACTGATGATATTGAGCTTTTCCATCATCTCTTTCCACAAATGTGGTCGATTTGATTCCGATTCCTGGGTATTCCATCTGGTGAGGTCCATGTGTATAGTCACCATTTATGTTGGTTAAAAAAAAGGTATTTGCAATGAGGAAGTTGTTGGTCTCGCAAAATTCTATCATGCAATGTCTGGCATCATTTCTATCACCAAAACGATATTTTCCAACTACTGATCCTTCTTGTTTCTAACTTTCACATTCCAATCACCAGTAATTATCAATGCATCCTGATTGAATGTTCAATCAATTTCAGACTGCAGAAGCTGGTAAAAATCTTCAGTTTCTTCATGTTTGCTTATAGTGGTTGGTGTGTATATTTGAATAACAGTCGTATTGACTGGTCTTCCTTGTAGGCGTATGGATATTATCCTATCACTGACAGCATTGTACTTCAGGACAGATCTTGAATTGTTCTTTTTGAGGATGAATTCAATGCCATTCCTCTTCAAGTTGACACTCCTGGCATAGTAGACCATATGATTTTCCCATTCAAAATGGCCAATACCAGTCCATTTCAGCTCACTAATGCCTAGGATATCGATGTTTATGCATTCCATTTCATTTTTGGCGATTTCCAATTTTCCTAGATTCATATTCTGTACATTCCATGTTCTGGTTATTAATAGATGTTTGAAGCTGTTTCTTCTCATTTTGAGTCATGCCACATCAGCAAATGAAGGTCCGGAAAGTTTTACTCCACCGACGTCATTAAGGTCGACTCTGTTTTGAGGAGGCAGCTGTTCCTCAGTCATCTTTTTGAGTGACTTCCAACCTGGGGGCTCATCCTCCGGCACTATGTCAGACAATATTCCATTGCTATTCATAAGGTTTTCACTAGCTAATTCTTTTCAGAAGTAGACTGCCAGGTCCTTCTTCCTAGCCTGTCTTAGACTGGAAGATCAGTTGAAGCCTGTCCCCCATGGATGACCTTGCTGGTATCTGAATACCAGGGGCATAGCTTCCAGTATCACAGCAACACACAAGCACACACAGTATAATGAACTGACAGACATGTGGGAGATTAACATCATAGAGGTAGGATTTACTTCACATAGGAAAATCACATCAGATGACAAGATGGTGGACAGTCATACGATATTGGGACCCATAAGCCTAGTCAAATTGATACACAGTTTTGGAGGGCACAATTCAATCCATAACACTGACTATGTGAGGACCACTATATACTTTAATCTGTTAGATAAGTTTATGACTATTTACAAATTTAAACTCTCTTTCTAGGGTGTGATTGCTCCCTTGCTTGTGACAACAGAAATGCATGAGAAAAGATCTCTTTGTATTTACTGGAACTATTGATAGACTGGCCTCTTAGGAAATAAACAATGTAAATTGAGTAGAACACAACAGGCATTTCATTTCCCCCTACATCTCCACATCAGTGATGATTTTGAGAGCAGACTTGATGACTGTTCTGTTTATTTAATTCTATTGCAAATAAGGCTGATGACAGTTCCAGGCCTTGTCAATTCTCTTTCTGGCTACTGTATATATCACCAAAGCAGGTGCCAGGACTGGCAGCACCTTCTTGGACCGTGTTGAAGAGTCTGCCTGGGCCTGAAAGCAAGTCCAAACACTTTCAAAGCCACTTTCCCTCGAGTAGAATTCTCACCCTCTTGGCACACAGGGTCAAACAATCATTAGCTATGAGAATATTTTCATCCAACCTCTTATTTTGGTTTCACCTTGGAAAATACTCTTCCTACTCTTTTAACTAATGCAACTGTTGCAGAAGGAATTGGACATATTCCCCCACCCCCCCCCCACCCCATAGTCTTCTAGAGGGAGGTTGAACCTACATTTGTAATAGAGGATGAGTTGGAATTCCAGATACCACCAAAGAAATGACCATTAAACCTGAGAAACTGTGCCTGAGTATGTGGCTGTGTGTGTGCTTAGAGTCTTAGCTCCAAAGTAGTACAGGAGAAGCTCACTATTCTCCTCATTACAATGGAAGAAGAGACCTGATAAAAGGAGAAATCATCTCTCTCTCTCTCTCTCTTTTTTTTTTTTAATGGGTTTGGGCTGCATTGTCACCAATTACCCATAACATCTCTCAGTCTCAAGTTCTTGACTTGGAAAGTGATGACATTCTGTTCTATCTTCCAGGGCATTTGTAAAGAATAAACATGACACAAACTGCATGCAAAGTGTTCTGTTAACTATTTGTTTTTTGGTAGTTTTTGTTTTTGCTTTTTTTGAGACAAAACTTAACCTAACCCAGATGAATAGGCCTAGTAATAGGAGTTTTAAGCATTTTGTCAAAACAAACTAACAAAAAAAAAAAAAACAGTTGCCGTGGAGCCAATTCCGACTCATAACAACCCTATAGGACAGAGTAGAGCTACTTTACAGCTCTTAACCACTACACCAAACATTTAGTAGGTCTTTGTTAAACAAAGGAGTCCTGGTGGTGCAGTGGTTAAGGGCTAACCAAAAGGTAGGCAGTTTGAATCCACCAGCTGTTCCTTGGAAACCCTAGGGGGCAGTACTACTCTGTCCTATAGGGCCACTATGAGTCAGAATTGACTTGACAGCAATGGCTTTGGTTTTGGTTTTATCTTTGGGCAAGCTTTTAAATCTTTTCCACATATGTAAAATGTGACTATGATATAGACTTTATAGGATTGATGTGTGGATTTTTGAGGTAAGATTCATATCAATGAGCCCAATACAGGGGCTAACTGGGGCTTAAGGCAATCGAGGACTCTGCTGATTGGGAATGAGACTCTCAGAGTAAAGGCCTCTTTACCTTCTAAACTAAACTTCAGGTACCAACCAGTCTCACCTGAATGGACTTCAAGCTAAAAGAACAAAAGTCTTTGCATGCATAAAAATTGCATAGGCTTGCTTGCTGTGGAGCCTCATATGTGAGAAATTCTATCCCTCTGCGTAAACTTGGGCTCAGCAACAAGAGTTCACTCCATGAAATAAAATACCTAGTTGTAGACAGATTTTTGAACTATTTGAGAGAGCAGCATATGGAGAATATCAAAACACCAGGATCATAGAAGGGAGGTTATGCCCAATTCCTTCTGCAACACTTACATTAGTTAAAAGAACAGGAAAAGTGGGTATTTTCCAAGGTGAAAGCAAAGTAAGAGGTTGGATGAAAATATTCTCATAGCTAATGAGATCTTCCTAACTCATTTTCCCATAACAACAACAGTACACTACAAGCATGAATGGATATTTACATAGTTTCTGAATGCTGAAAAGTTAATGACAATTAGATCCTGGGTTCTCAAAGGGCCAGAGTTTTGAGTGCTTACATAGTATAAAGCAGTAGTATTTGAAATGTCTGTCCCTGGAGGGATGGGTTACTAGCTAAGCAGAAAGTTACTTCCTCTGCTTCTCTCTCAGCCTTTGTATACCATTTATGGCAGCTCTGTTGTTCCTCCTCCACTGCTAATTTTATTTCTTGAGTTTTGTCCTCAATCTCTGCTAGTACAATGCAATATAAATAGCAGGAAAAAAAAGAAAACAAAAGAGAGAAAAACAAATAAAAAACTGGAGAGTTCCCATTTATATCAATCAGAACAATAATTTTAGACATAGGTGATATCATCTGAAGGCAGCGAGGTATGCTGAAAAGACAAAATCTTGGAGTCACAACACCAAGGTTCAAGACTCAGCTCTGTCATGTACTGACTGAGGACCCAGGCAGGTCTCTTAACCTCCATGAGCTGCAGTTCTCTAATCTGCAAAATGGAGATAATAGTCACTAAACTGCAGCCTCACAGGGCTTGTTGTGAGGGTCAAAGGAGACAAAACTGGGACCATCCCCAGAAAGTACTAAATAGATGCGTGCAATTCATGCTATAATACATCTCTTAGCTTGGCACATTGAAGATTCTCTTCCCTCCTGGGAACTTCTCCCAATTAATGCCTTCCCCACTTCAAATCACTAGATAATGCCCCATCTACTGGAAGAGGCATTATGATCACTGCAGTAATAATGCAACTTCAGTTGCTGTATCGGTTCCTTCTTCCACTCACTTAATGAACATTTGCTGAGTGCCTACTATGCCTCTGACACTCTGATAAGTGCTGAGGATAGATATAAATAAATTATGGCTCCTTCTGTTCTCTATGAATAGTTAATAGAAAACTTACCTACTCTCAAGCTAGTGAATCCATGCTGACTCTCAAATACACCCCTTCTGGTCTTAAGTTACATCTGCTCTCTAGTACTATAATACTTGCAGAATGCTTGCATTTTCTTTATCTCTAAATCTAGCTAGTCTAATGCTGTCTTTTCTGAGGGGAACTCAATCCTAACTTCCCAATTACCGGTGACTATAACAACATATTTCCCAGACTCAAAAATATAGGTGTAATCCTTTTAATTCTTTCTCTTTTGAGGTATTAGCAATAATCCTTTCAATTTCTCTTGGGCACTGTCTCTTGGATTCACTCTCTCCATTTCCACAGACTGTATCCATGGTCCACTCTCAGCACATCTTTTAGGTGCTGGGAATCACCTTGTGCCTGCATCTGTACCTCCAGCTTCTCTCCACTTCAATTTATCAGCTACCACAGATTGATTTTCCCACCGACTACTCCAACCCAACAGTGACACTTTCTGTTGCTCTGAAATCCCTTAACACCTCAGGATACAGTGTTAAGCACACTATCACACACTCTCACATGGTGCCTTGAAATTATCCCCTAAGTGGCAAAGATATACCTCTGGTATGGGTGGTCATATTTTAATGAATGCAACTTCTTTTCTCAAAGAGGAGGGATTGGAAATTAATTCCATCAGATATGCTGCAAAGGCCACCTTATAAAGCAGTAGAGGACAGACTCTGAGGTTTGCAACAAAGCAACTCTTGATTCCACTCAATCCAGGAACAGAGAGCAACAAAGCCAGGGACACCCTTGGGACTTCTTTTCCTTCCACTAATGGCACCTGGTTGGAAGAGGTAATGAGATACTAACATTCTCAAATGGACAGAAGATAAATAAATGCTTTTTTTTTTTTTTAAGCAGAATTGTTGCAGCTTGGAAATTTTTCAGTTTTTCTCATTGCAAAATCAATACCCATCAGCAGTTTGAAATTAAAGGAAAGATTAGGCCTTAGTTTTATACATGCCTTATTGTATTCCAAAAGCTTTCTACTCAGCCAGATAAATCTTCTTTAAGAGGATTAGGAAACTTTCATTATCTTTATCTAACCTGAACTAACACTAACTCTGAAAAATTAATCTATAGACTGGACAAAAGCCAACAGCTGCTGGGAAGAAGGAAGGCTCTCAGCTTCTTTCTAATTGGGCAGTGGAGTCTCTGCTTCAACCAGCAGACATTCCAGTGGTCTCCAAAGGAAAAAAAAAAGAACAAGTTGCCCCATTGCTAACTAAGGCAGAGGAGAATCCATCTCCTGAGTACCTTTTCTTTCACTTTTCCATAAATACAAAGACCAATCTGCTAAGTGTTCCAACAGAAGGCGTCCCATTTCACCTTCTCCCTCCCTGCTCTTTTGGATTTCACAGGCTACCTCAGATGGACCAGAGCTACAAGAGCCTGTTGGCCTAAAACATGGGAATGGTGAGGAATTAAACTCTTGCATTAAAGGCTTCAGGGCCCTGCATCTCCCTGCTTTCAGACTCTGGCTGCCCCAAAGCTGTGACGCCCGCAAGGAGACTCCACAGACTTCCACACTCAACCCAAGGAATCATTCAATGTGAGTCAGAAAGCACGCTGTCCCCTGAGGCTCTGCACCTACAGCCCTTTATGGCCCATATGGACTTCAGCATGTTCACACAATCTGTCTTACTTCCTGAAAACTGACTGCCCTGTTCTGTTTGAGTCTTTTCTGTACAGTGTCTGACAGTTCTTTTTTATTTCAGTGCCATATTTCCTGAATTTGAGGATAACTTTGCTATTGAGGTCATGGAGGTGCCACTGAGGTGTCACTTCAAATGCTGAGAGTGTTCAGTTCCCCTGGAAGCAAGCCCAAGTGGCAGGTGGGAGAGTGAGAACTCACAACGTCTTGTGTTTTCCACCCCCAGGAACTTTCAGCAGACATCCCAGCTTGTCTCAGATGACTCATCTCTCTAAGTACCTCTAGCATCCTCTGAGAGGAAGCAACAGACACTGACAGTTGTCCCTACTACAGATGGCAGGCAGTCCTGTAGCTCTAAAGCAGCAATTGTCACCAAGTCATACCCCTGGGTGGGACACGCATGGAGAATGGAAAACAGCAAAGTGTGTAGACATCTGTCATACGATAGGCTGGTGTGGGCATCTGAAAACACATCAGGGACAGAGAGAAGCTCTAAACCCTAACTGAGGCACAGCTTCAAGCAACATAGCAGCACCAGGGCTGCCGAGACATAGAAACTGTAGCAGACAAATCTCTGGTCCAGCATACGCCATTATAAATGGCCTACTTTTTGAGAATGAAATCCCTCATCTGTAAGCCTCAGAGACAGGGAACTGAATGCTACACTCACAAAGAGCTGCCCTAGCCAAAAGAAAAGAATGGCCATCCCAAGCTGTGCAAATAACTGAAGTATGAATAGACACTGGCCCTTCCAAGGCTCTCCATGAAACCAAAGGAAATGAGAAAAATAATATGTTTCTAAAAGACATGCTTGGGGGAATCATGTTATGATGCAATACAAACTGAAAAAAAAAATCTGTTGAATATATTACCGGTAGGGTCTGGTAAAAGGCGGCTAGTAAAGACTAAATCACACACACATGGGTTCTTTCTGAAGGCAACGGATATACCCAACGTCAGAGTTGGAGGTTTCGAGAAAGGTCTACCCAAACCGTGTATTAGGTAAAGGAAGGTTGTGTCATTGCCTAGAACTTCATTCCTACCATGAATCAATACCTTACAGAAATTGTTTTATATGTTTTACATCGTTGGGGTAGTTTAAAATAAGTTCATATTTGAATTGCTGCCTTGCTTTAAAATGGTCCTCATATGCTCAAAACTGCTATCTATGTGTGTTTTAATTCTCAATATAATAGCTAATATCTGAGGTTCTTACATTTCTTCAACCCCCTTTTTCTCCTACAAAGTGAAGTTTAAATTAAAATCTATTAAAAACATGTGTGCATCAACTTGTACAAGGCAAGGTCATGGAAGCTCGAGAGATACATCCAAACTCCCTGAGGGGACGAACTGCTGGGCTGAGGGCTCTGGGGACCATCATCTCAGGGAACATCTAGCTCAACCGGCATAATATAGTTTATAAAGAAAATGTTCTACATTCTACTGTGGTGAGTAGCGTCTGGGGTCTTAAAAGCCTGTAAGTGGCTATCTAGGATACTCCACTGGTCTCACCCCTTTGGGAGCAAGAAATAATGAAGAAAACTAAAGATACTAGGGAAAGAGTAGTCCAAAGGACTAATAGACCACATCTACCATGGCCTCCACCAGACTAAGTCCAGTCAACTAGATGATGACCGGCTATCACCAACATCTGGTCTGACAGGAACCACAACAGAGGGTCCCAGACAGAGCTGGAGAAAAATGTAGAGAAAAATTCTAACTCAGACTTGCTGGCCTGACAAAGACTGGAGAAACCCTGAGAATATGCCCCCGGACAACTTATCACCTCAGTAACGAAGTCACTCCTGAGGTTCACCCTTCAGCCAAAAATTGGACAGGCCCATAAAACAAAATGAGACTAAAGGGACACACCAGTCCTGGGACAAGGGCTAGAAGGCAGGAGAGGATAGGAAAGCTCGTAATAGGGAACTAAGTTTGAGAAGGGAGAGTGTTGATATGTCGTGGGGTGGTTAACCAGTGTCATAAAACAATATGTGTACTGTTCAGTGAGAAACTAGTTTGTTCTGTAAACCTTCATCTAAAGTACAATTAAAAAAAAGAACAACAACAACAAAAAAAAAAAAACTGGATACTCTGCCTGGGTTATACTGATTCAGATTTTCTAAAGGAGATTGAAAGAGAATGTTAGGGTTTCTGTATCCCCTCTTTTTTATTCCATAGATTTGTTTCCAATGTAGACCAGGAGACATCATTTTGACTAATGTACCTCAGGGTCTGGGCTCATTTGGGGGCTGTGAGAATGTGTATAAACATGTCCAGGAATGCCAGGAAGGACTGGGCTAAGCAACACTCTACAACCCTTCCGGAATATACACTACACATCAACTGTGCAAAAAATAGTCACTAGTCACTAGTTACTAGTCACAAGTTAACATGATCTAGCATCAATATTATAAACATTTTATTATGAAATAAGCCTCTGAAAGAGAATTAAACGACACTGAGAGTAGCAGATATCTATCATGGAATATATCTTCCCCCAATACCAGAGTGCTAAGCTTAAGAGAATATAATCGGTACTTGCCAAATGACTTATTAATGGGAGCAGAAGGCCTACTGATAAAATTGAGAAACTTTGTGAATATATTCAATGCGTAGTTTAGAACTCATCAGATGGGAAAGAATCCAGGAGGTGTATTCCGTTTCTTATTCAGTAGAGAAAAATGGCTTTTTGTGCCTTCACACATTCAAAGAAGCAATTCAGATTACCTTTTCCCTTCTTCATTAAAGGAATGTCAAACTCCAAGTCCAGGTGTGACTCACCTTGCACTATGAGGTGGACTCTGGACGTTTTGGGATGATTATCTGTCTGCACAGAGCAGGTATACGGTCCTTCATCATACACATCCACATTTTGGATCATGATACTATACTGAGTTGGTGTGTTGACCAGGATGATCACACGAGGGTCTATGGACCACTTGTCGTTCCCAGCATAGAGGATTGTACTGCGGTTTAGCCAGGCCACCCGGGTGACACGATCATCTATGGTACACCTGTGAGCAAGGTGAGGGGTGAGAGAGAGAGAGAGTGAGATAGTGAGAGATTATAAAAAATATGGTTGGGCTTCTAGGAGTAAGTGAAACAACATAAATCAAAAAACAAAACAAAACCCATTGCCAGCAAGTTGATTCCCACTCACGGAGACTCATCCACTGCTAAAAGGAGACACTCGATTACTGATGAAACTTTCTGAATATGGGGTAACACTGTCCTGAATCATTCTAAAAAACTGACAATACAAAATCATTTCTATTTGATTTAGGAACATATTATATGAATATCTTGGCTGTATACTTGCTTTCCATCTTATTTTTCCCCTAGGCTTATATGAAAATTAGTTTATGTTTCCTGAACACATTTAGCACCTTGTGGGAGAAGTGGCTCAAGGGCACAGAAGAAAAAAAGTGGATCAGTATTTCAAATAGGTCACAGATAACTCACAAAGCAGATCCTTAACTTGTAGTTAATACAAAATGGAACATATTTACCTCCCGACCACCATGGTGTTGATAATTAACTTGTACCCCTAAGCTGCTGAATCTGGCAAACTATGATTTATAACATGGGTCAGTAAAAGTCACTGTAGAAAGGAAATCATGAGGAATCCATGGCTCCTGCTTAACGCTTTAGGAGAGGGAAGAAGAAAATTGCAGGCGGAGTCCCCCTTTTCACTCTTACACTCCTTCCTCTGCCCCGACTAAGAGAGAGAACAATGTAACTGACATCACTCTTATTATCTAGGTAAAGAGCTGGCACCCACCTCTCACCCACTCTCCTCTATAATTTGAGGCTATAAACACAAATGGAATTTGCTTTTTGGTGAGTATTTGCTGCAGGTGGCTTCTGCAAGTGGCTCCTGCAGGCTGGAGGATCCCTGATGTCTCAATGTTTAAGGCCTGGACTGCTAACTGAAAGGCTGGTGGCTCGAACCCACCAATGGCTGGTGGCTCCATAGGAGAAAAGACATGGCAATCTGCGTCATCCCAGGAAACCCTAAGGGGGATTTCTACCCTGTCCTATAGGGTGGCTATGAGTTGGAATGGGCTCCAAGGCACACAACAACATCAACAACAACATGACCTGCATGCTAGTAGGCCTGCCCATTCAGGAAGAAAATTTGAATATGTATCCCAAGAACTTTTTTTTTAACCCAAGAACTTAGACTATGGGAATGGAAACTGGAGAAAACAGAGTCTCTCATAAATGCAGATTTACATTGAAGGGCATGGTTAAGAGATCCTGCGTGTCTCCACCCACTGCTCAAGGAAGGAAGCAGTTGGAATCTCATTTGCTGTGCATGGGACATGGGAACTTGTAATTACAGCTAAGCTGCCTCACCCATATTAACAAAGTACTAACAAACAGGGTGTGGGTGTACTGCTTGGAGAGGAGGTACCGGAATCCAGTGGTTCCAGGTGTGAAGAATACAGAAAAAGCACTGCCAGACACTAGAAGGCAGGCCCCATCTTTACAAGAGGTAGAGGTCCTTCTGGAGAAGCCAGACAAAGACCCTGGTGGGGCGACTGTGCATTTTGGACATGCTGTTTTCCCCTGCAAATTGACCAACCTAACAGTCTGTCGGGTCAAGGGCCTTGCAGTGGAAGAGCAATACCAGAACACAAAGTGACAGGTCTCATTAAAAGGGGAAAGTGCAAGACACAGAGAGGAACTCTTCCTGGGTGGTGGAAGAATGGGAATGCTACTAGGGTCCAGTTCCCAAGGTCTTATCATGCACCCAGCCATGGGATATTCAGCAGATGCTGCATCCGTGGTTAAAGGGGTAGGGCTGTTAGGTACTTAACAATATGGCAGGAGGATATTTTTCTTTTCTAAACCTTCTTTGATTTTTTTTTTTCAGCTACAAAAGTAAAGTAATCATCTTTCCAACATGAGAACGAATATAATACAAAGATGTATAAAGACCAAAATGAAAGTCATTCCACCACACTGACTCCCACCGCCCTGAGGTCATTATTTCTGTAACAGCCTGTTCCTTCTCCTTCCACATCTTACTCCTTACAGACATATATTCATACATAACAAAACTTTTGCTGATCTGTTTTTACCTGAATTAGAGTCATATTCTATCATTCCTACGGAACTTTTTTCTTTTTAACTTGAGCACCGGCATCCCTGAACACCAGAAGTTATAGATCTGCTTTCATACTATTTTCTAATTTCTTGTCATTTGTACACATATTGAAAACATTTTACGTAGTTAAGATCTTGTTTTAGATGCTTAATATTTTCTCTTTTTTTTTTGTCTCTCTCTAGCTTTCACCGTTCTCCACATTACTCAGGTTGCTAACCTGCTCCCCACCCCTGATGAGATAACCTATGTTAATAACCTGGTATGTGTTCTTCTGCACTTATTTCCAAATACTAATAATTTTATATACTGTATGTACGCGTACATATATAAATAACACAGATACATATGTGTGCACGTATGGTTTTATTTACAAAAATAGAATTGTATCATACTTCTGATTTTACTTTTTTTAAATGAATTTTATTTGGGAATTATTTTAATTTACAAAAAGGTGTAAAGATTGCATGTTAATTTTCTTATTTCATCTCTATTTAGTGAAATTCTTTCAAATTTATGTTGCCCTATCTCTTATTCATTCTTTTTTCACGTGCGCTTCAGTGACATCAGTTATGTTGTTCAGCCATTACCACTGTTTCTAAATTGTTTCATCACCCTTAGCTCATTGTCCCCTAAGTTTTGTGTGTTTCTTTTCCCCTCCCTCCCGTCCTCCCCCAGGAACCTAGCCTAGATATTCTATATAAGTGGGATCACACAATTTTTTTTCTTTTGTAACTGATTTATTTACCTCAGCATAATGTTTTCAAGATTCATCCATGTTGTAGATTGTATCAGGACTTCTTGTCTTTTTTTATGACTGAGTAATAGTCCATTATATGTCTGTGGCAGATTTTGTTTATTCATTCATCCGTTGATGGACATTTAGGTTGTTTTCTCCTTTTGGTCATTGTGAATAGTGTTGCAATGAACACTAGTATATGTGTGTGTTTGTGTTCCTGCTTTCAAATTCTTTTGGGTATATTTCTAGAAGTGGAATTGCTGGTTCCTATGCTAATTCTATGTTTAGTTTTTTTGTGGGATTGCCAAACTGTTTTCCACAGTGGCTGTGTCATTTTACGACTCTACCATCTATGAATGAGGATCCTGATTTTTCCACAACCTTGCCAATAGCTATTTTCTTTTTTTAATCATAGCCATGATAGTGGGTGTGAAGTGATATCTCATTATGATTTTGATTAGCATTTCCTTAATAGTGTTGAGCATTTTTTCACATGCTAGTTGGCCATTTGAATTTTTTCTTTGATGAAATGTCTATTCACATCCAGTTCCTATTTTTGATTGGGTTGTTTGTCTTTTTGGTTGTTCGTTGTTTTTAATGGCTGCATATTTATGGCATGAAGATACCACATTTTATTTTATTCCTTCCTTATTGATGAGCATTCGCTTTAAGCTTCCCCTCCTCCCCAGCAGCATACAGTTTCATCTCCCTAGAACAGTTTTAGTAGGCAGAGAAAACCTTCCCCAAAAGTCAATTTGATTACATTTGACCCCATTCATGAGCTAGAAAGGACACCAACAATAAGGTAGGGGTGTGTATTAACTCTGCTGGGGAAGAAAAAGAAAAGAAAAAAAAAAAACCACAGCACATTTCTATGTAAGCCTATGATTGGTAAGGTGAGATTTTGGGGCCAACTACATTCATTGTATGGACCTGACAATTCAGGTAACACTGGATGAATGAGTCGTGTCCACTTTCACAAGTGGTAGTATTCATATAAGGAAAAACTGAACTCATGTTGCTTCTTCCACATTCTAGGACCCAAGATTTTCCTTTTGCTCATTTTTCTTCCTTTTATGGCATAGCAACTTTCCATTTCTCTTATGAAGGATAATACCCCAATGTCCCCTCATTGTTCTTCACTTGCAAAAGCAGTTACTAGGGAAAAATATGGCAAACTCATTCATTCATTCTCAGTTGTAAACGATTGGTAAGGGTTAATGTGCAACCTTTCTTAATGATGGTGGTATTTTCATAATGATGAAATCCCTGCTTGAATAATTCCTAAAGAATGGAGTTCTAATTGTAGAATTCCAGGCATTGGCAAGCCTGAGAGTGGATGGTAAATTGGGGCAGGAAAAAGGTGACTAAGTGGAAAGGAACACTCTTACTTTTTATAATACCAAAATAACTTTGAACAATTTCATACTCCCTTGAATATTTTAAGGTTGACAGAAAAAAATGTAAGTTATAGTTCCAAAGGATGCGTTTTTGACCTGTAGAAAATATTTATATTTTTAAAATAAAAATGGCAAAATATTCCCTTAAATATGTGTGTGTGTATTTATATACATGCACACACATACACACATATATATATAAAACCAAAAACCAAACCTGTTGCCGTTGTGTCAATTCCCACTCACAGCAATCTTATAGCATAGAACAGAACTGCCCCATAGGGTTTGAAAGGAGTGGCTGGTAGATTCTAACTACTAAACTTTTGGTTGGCAGCTGAACTCTTAACTACTGCACCGCTAAAAAACCAAAAACCCAGTGCCGCCGAGTAGATTCTGACTCATAGCAACCCTATAGGACAGGGTAGAACTGCCCCATAGAGTCTCCAAGGAGCACCTGGCAGATTCGAACTGCCGATCCTTTTGTTGACAGCCGTAGCGCTTAACCACTACACCACCGGGGTTTCCCACTGCACCACTAGGGCTCCATATATATATATATGTATATACATATATACACACACAGACATATATATACATATATATAGAAGAAAAAGGAAAGTATTATAATGAAATGTAAAAAGACCTAGAGTTAGAAAACCAAAAGGAAAGAACACGCTCAGCACATCTCAAGCTGAAAGAACTGAAGAGAAAATTCAAACCTCGAGTTGCAATATTGAAGGATTCTATGGATGTCATGGATTGAATTATGGCCCCTCAAAATGTGCGTAACAACCTGGTTAGGCCATGATTCCCAGTATTGCATGGTTGCCCTCCATTTTGTGATTGTAATTTTACGTTAAGAGGATTAGGGTGGGATTGTAACACCACCCTTACTCAGGTCACCTCTCTGACCCAAAGTAAAGGAAGTTTCCCTGGGGTGTGGCCTGCATCACCTTTTATCTCTCAGGAAATAAAAGGAAAGAGAAGCAAGCAGAGAGTTGGGACCTCATATCACCAAGAAAGCAGCACCAGGAGCAGAGCGCATCCTTTGGACACAGGGTCCCTGCGCCTGAGAAGCAAGTTGACCAGGGGAAGTTTGAGGACAAAGACCTTCCTCCAGAGCTGACAGAGAGAGAAAGCCTTCCCCTGGAGATGACACCCTGACTTTGGAGTTGTAACCTACTAGACTACAAGAAAATTAATTTCTCTTTGTTAAAACCATCCACTTGTAGTATTTCTGTTATAGCAGCACTAGACGACTAAAACAGAATTTGGTACAGAGAAAGTGGGGTGTTGCTCTAACAGATACCTAAAATGTGGAAGTGGTTTTGAAACTGTGAATGGATAGACTTGTGACAGCAGCAGAGGAGCAGTGCAGCAGAGAACCTGTTGCGGCAGAGAAGCAGAAACAGCAGAGAACCAGCAGCAGTAGAACAAGGGGACCAGTGCGAGACAGCACTGGAGACGACCTACGAAGCAAGAGAGACGAGTGCCTGTGTGCAGGAGTCTTCCTGGAGGACTGGATGTCTCCAGGCACTTATCAGTGGAGCTGCTGAGCTCTGGAACACTTGCTCCAGCAGGGCAGATGCAGGCGTCAGGCCCAAGGAGCCAAGAGGCCAAGAAACAGGGAAACAGAAGCTGAAGAGACAAGGAAAACAAGAAGCTGAGCTGCCTCAGTCTCAAAAGGTATGGCTATGACCTCAGGGGTTTCAAAGTGTGAAGCCATGGCCTCTGGTGTTTCTAAGGGTGGAGTTGTCACTCAGATGGCTGAGGAAAATGGTGCGCCTAAAGCCGAGGGAGAAGAGTTGCTGTCCCAATGGGCCTGGAAGGCAGAGTTGAAACCCAGGGCTGAGGGGCTTCCACTCAAAATCTGGAGAGTGTGGCCAATACCTAGAGCCTAAAGGGCAGGGCCATTGTGTCAATTGTCTCAGAGAACAGAGGATTGTTTTCAAAGCTTCGAGGGTTAATGTAATGTCTTCTGCTGACTTGCTTGGTGCTTGTTATTCCTGCTTTCTCTTAAATGTCCCCCATTTGTAATGGATATGTCTAGCTTGTGCCTGTTCTGCCATTATACCTTTGGAAGCAGATAACTTGTGTTTTAGATTTCATAGATGAAGAGAAAGTTTTGGATTTTGTACTTGGAGTTAAGACTTTTTGCTATGATACGATGGGATGAATATATTTTGCATGTTGCAAGGATGTGATTTTTGGGGAGGCCAAAGGGTGGAACGCCATGAATTGACTTACTTATTCCCCCAAAAATGTGTGTATCAACCTGGTTAGGCCATGATTCCCAGTATTGTGTGGTTGTCCTCCATTTTGTGATTGTAATTTTACGTTAAGAGGGTTAGGGTGAGATTGTAACACCACCCTTACTCAGGTCACCTCTCTGACCCAAAGTAAAGGAAGTTTCCCTGGGGTGTGGCCTGCATCACCTTTTATCTCTCAGGAGATAAAAGGAAAGAGAAGCAAGCAGAGAGTTGGGACCTCATATCACCAAGAAAGCAGCACCAGGAGCAGAGCGCATCCTTTGGACACAGGGTCCCTGCGCCTGAGAAGCAAGTTGACCAGGGGAAGTTTGAGGACAAAGACCTTCCTCCAGAGCTGACAGAGAGAGAAAGCCTTCCCCTGGAGATGACACCCTGACTTTGGAGTTGTAACCTACTAGACTACAAGAAAATTAATTTCTCTTTGTTAAAGCCATCCACTTGTAGTATTTCTGTTATAGCAGCACTAGATGACTAAGACATATAAAGCAATTATTAAACTACATGGGGAGCATCAAAAGAAGATGGAAGGAATACACAGAGTCACTATACCAAAAATAATTGGTTGACATTCAACCATTTCAGGAGGTAGCACATGATCAATGGTAGTGAAGGAAGAAGTCCAAGCTGCATTGAAGGCATTGATGAAAAACAGGAATTGACAGAATGCCAACTGAGATGTTTCAACAAAAGGGTGCAGTGCTGGAGGTGCTCAATCACCTATGCCAAGAAATTTGGACAACAGCTACCTGGTCAACCAACAGAAAGAGATTCATATTTGTGCCCATTCCAAAGAAAGGTAATCCAACAAAATGTTGGAATTATTGGATGATATCATTAATATCACACACAAATAAAATTTTGCTGAAGATCATTTAAAAGAGGCTGTAGCACTACATCCACAGGGAACTTCCAAAAATTCAGGCCAGATTCAGAAATGGACATGGAAAGAAGGATATCATTGCTGATTTCAAATGGATCTTGGCTGAAAGAAAAGAATACCGGAAAGATGTTTACCTGTATGTTATTGACTATGCAAAGGCATTTGACTGTGTGGATCATAACAAATTGTGGATAACATTACAAAGAATGGGAATTCCAGATACTTAATTGTGCTCATGTGGAACCTGTACATAAAACAAGAGGCAGTCGTTCAAACAGAACAAGGGGATATTGTATGGTTTAAAATTAGGAAAGGTGTGTGTCAGGGTTGTATCCTTTCATCATACTTAATCCGTATGCTGAGCAAATAATCCAAGAAGCTAGAGTATATGAAGAAGAAAGTGGCAGTGAGGCATCAAGATTGGAGGAAGGATCATTAAAAACCTGAGATATGCAGATAACACAACCTTGCTTGCTGAAAGTGAAGGGGACTTGAAGCATTTACTGTTGAAGGTCAAAGACTATAGCCTTCAGTATGGATTACACCTTAACATAAAGAAAATAAAAATCTTCACAACTGGACTGATAAGCAATATCATGATAAATGGAGAAAAGATTGAAGATGTCAAGGATTTCATTTTACTTGGACCCACAATCAACACCCATGGAAGCAGCAGTCAGGAAATCAAAAGACACATTGCATTGGGCAAATCTGCTGCAAAAGACCTCTTTAAAGTGTTACAAAGCAAAGATGTCACCTTGAAGACTAAGGTGTGCCTGACCCAAGCCAAGGTATTTTCAATCACCTCATATGCATTTGAAAGCTGAACAATGAATAAAGAAGACTAAAGAATTGATGCCTTTGAATTATGGTGTTGGCAAAATAATATTGAATACTATGGACTGCCAGAAGAACGAACATACCTGTATTGGAAGGGTTAGAGCCAGAATATTCCTCAGAAGTAAGGATGGGAAGACTTTTTCTCACATACTTTGGGCATGTTATCAGGTGGGGCAGTCCCTGGAGAAGGACATCATGTTCGTGAAGTAGTGGGTCAATGAAAAAGAGGAAAACCCTCAATGAGACGGATTGACACAGTGGCTGCAACAATCAGCTCAAACATACCTACTATTGTGAAGATGGTGCAGGACCAGGCAGTGTTTCCTTCTGTTTTGCTATCTGACATTTCACATTTACAAGAATAGTAGAAAATCTACCTTCTGGCTATTTTGCACATTAATGATGTACCTCTGGCAGTAACGAAAGCTGAGGTGTGAGATGAGAGTAACACCAGCTGTAATGGTTAAGGTTATGTATCTTCTTGGCTGGGCCATGAGTCTCAGTGGTTTGGCAGTTATGTGATGACGTAATCTGGCAGCTGTGTAAGTAGTCATCCTCCATTCTGTGATCTCATGTGGTTGTTCTCCATTTTTGCATAAGGCTGATTTTTGCATAATAACCTAGTCTGCAGAACCTAACCATGTTAACTGAGGGGTAGATATACATTTATATTCAGTGGAATTTAAATAAAGTGATTAGATACTCATTATTATCTACTTTAAAAATATATGAATGAGCTCTTTTTTAAAAAGGCATAAAATGTGCAAATTTCTTTCTTTAACTTTAGCTCATATTTCTCCTATATATCCCTGAAAGTTTTTTTATCCTGTTGTAATATTTCATGCTTGCACATTTTTTATTGATCACCTATCATATTTATTTGCCACATGTATATAGATTAAAATTTAAATTTATTTTATGTTCTGTGACTATAAATTTCTAATAACATTTTTTTCTTCTATACTGAGCATAAAATGGTAAAAATGTAATAAATGTACTGTACATTTTGTTGAGTAATAATTAAACATATAAAGCAAATCTTTAATGGAAACTTAGCTCTTAAGTAGGTGGATGAAGATTTTTTCCATCATACCATGGATAAATATTATGGCTAGAATGAGGGGTATTCATGATCAATTGTAGTCCTATTTTTGCTTTTAAAGAAACCTTGTTCACATAATCAAACTTTTCTAAAGCAATGTCTCTTAATTCTTTGAACTCCTTCCAAGATATATGCCAAAAATCACATAGTAATATATCTTCAAAAATTATTTTAATGATCTCACAGCTGACAACTCAATTAGTCTTTCTTCAATTCTGTTGAAAGCAATGAGATGGAAAAATACCTGCTTGTAAAGGGGTTTGTAACTCAGTATTAGATTGATTTGATTTCTCAATAACTGGGAATTATACCAGTTGTACTTGTGTCTTCGTGTTCGTGGAGTACACACTCTTCTTTTTGTATAAAGTAGGAGTGGGAGGAAGGAGAACTAGAATTACAACTCAAATTCAGGCACTCGTTCAAGCAGATCAATTATAGGAAACTTCGGGATCTTCAAATGTATTTCCTTTGTGTAGGACCTAACACCACAAGCTAAGGGTGCATGGAACCAGTTCAAATTACCATCGGGTCTAACGGGGCTGACTTGGAAACACATCAATTCAAATCTACCCGTGCAGGGGCTCACATATGTTTTTGCTCCTCTGGGGTATGAACCCACTGTCAGTGCTCTGACCACACATTTTGTGGAAAGCCTGTGTATCCCTAGGGTAAATATACCCCAGATTGAAGATTATGGCCCAAATTGTCTGCTCTCAGACCTGGGCTTTGTTGTTGTTGAGTGCTGTTTGGCATCGATTCTGACTCATAGCACCCCTATTCGACAGAGTAGAACTGCCACATAGGATTTTCTAGGCTGAAATATTTATAGGAGCAGGGGAATCTCAGGATAAAACTATCTCTCTGAATGGGGCATACATGACTCACAAATTCTCCACAGTCTTAGCATGCTATTAATGATAAAAACAAAACAAATTTAGTGAAATACTAGTGTTGGCTGAGGGTATTTTCCTCACAATGTTTGTGTGCTTCAGAAGAAAGTATTGTTTCAGTTGTTTCTTGTTTCCTTCCATAACCATAGGTTCTTCTACTGTCCTCTGAACTGCAAGAAAAAAGAACTCAGGGAATGACTTGGACACATGCTTAAGTGTTCTTGTAAACCTGGACACCTTCCCTGCTGTTTATAGCAAGGTCCTGAACTCTTACCAATCAGAAGCACATAGGGGAGAGTTTTTGATGTTAAATAAGGAAGAATAAAGAGAAAAGATGAGAAAGCTAATGACAACTTTTTGATTCCTTAAGAACTCTTACAGAAATTTAAAATTCTTACATTCCAAGTTAACCCTACCTACTGATCCTTGATAAAACACAACTCATTGCAACTCTACCACAAGTCATGTTTAAAATGATATAGTGCTTATTATTTGTCTGGAACAGTTGAAAGAATTTGCATATGTTATTCTATCTTCCTAACTACCCTTTGAAATATGCTGTATTATTATGACATTTTACAGATGAGAAAACTGAGACATAGAGAGGTTCAATAACCATCCTAAAGTCCACAGTTTGTATCTATCAGAGCAGGGAACTGAAACTTAGGCAGCCTGGTTCTGGAGTTCCCATATATAACCACTATGGTCTTCTCTCCTTAAAAAAAAAGGTACTCGTGGATTGAGAATCTAAGTAACCTGGTCAGCAGGAGTTAGCCAGCGTTATTCAACTTTCCTCAGATTTATGGGATGTACTAATTTTTTCTTATAAGAGGTAAAACAGCTTAGGAAAAAAGGAACAAAATTTAAAAGAGACTTTTGCACAACTTTAAACCACTCTGGCTATGGGTGAGGAGGGGGTGAGGAGAGGAGGTTGAAGCTAAAATCAGGAAAAACAAAGAAATTCCTGAAAGACATTGAAGTGCTGGGCCTGACTCCTAGAGGTTCTGCTTCAGTGTGCTTGGGGTGGGGTATGAGAAGGTATATTTCTAACAAGGTACGAGGCAGGACTGATGCTGTTGGGGACCACATTTTGAGAACCAATGCCTTAAAGAAACCAGACAAAAGATAGGTTGGAATTTATTCAAAATAATAAATTCTTCCAAAATAGTAACATTGGCTGGCTTTAAGTGTTGTGTTTGTATTCTTCTTTATTTATACATATTAGGCTGTGCAAATGCAAAAGAAAAAAGTACTATGATATTTCATTAATTCAACAGGTATGTAATGGACACCTAATGTGTACTAGACAGCTTTCTAAGAGCTAAGGATACAGTAGGAAACAAGGTGGACAAAGTTCACATAGCCCATGAAGCTGTATCTAGTGAGAGATAAATATATATAATATAATAAATATGTATTATAAATATACTGTCTTAGTTATCTAGTGCTGCAATAATAGAAATACCATGAGTGGATGGCTTTAATAAAGAGAGATTTGTTGCCTCACAGTCTAACAGGCTAGATGTCCAAATTAAGGGTCTGAGCTTTCTCTCTCTGTTGGCTCTGGGGGAGGGTATCGTCACCTATCCTCCCCAGACCAGGAGCTTCTCAGCACAGGGATCCAGGGGCCAAAGGATGTAGTATTCTCCTGGCTCTTGTTTCTTGGTGGTATGAGGTCCTTAAGACTCTCTGCTGGCTTTTCTCTTTTATATCTCAAAAGAGATTGGCTTAAGACACAACCTAATCTTGTAGACTGAGTCCTGCCTCAGTAACATAACTGGGGTTAATCCTACCTCGTTAACATCATATAAGTAGGATTTACAACACATAGGAAAGTCACATGACAAAATGTGGAAAATCACACAATAGTGGAGATGATGGTCTAGCCAAGTTGACACACATTTTTGGGGAACACAATTCAATCCGTATATATATATATACTTATTGTAATTTCAGATAATTATCCCCAAAACAAAATCAGTTGCCATCGAGTTGATTCTAACTCATGACAAACCCATGCATGTCAGAGTAGAATTGTACTCCATAGGATTTTCAATGACTGATTTTTCTCAAGTAGATCACCAGGCTTTTCTTTTGAGGTGCCTTTGGGTGAGCTTCAACCTCCAACTTTTCGGTTAACAGCTAATTGTGTTAACCATTTGTGCCTCCCAGGGATTCCTCAGATAATAGTAAATGATAAAAAATAAATCAGGATAGGAATAGAATGTGACATTGGAGCTTGGAGCATATTTTAGACAGAGTGGTCAGGAAATGCACGTCTTGGTCTGAATGCTAGATGTTGAAGTTTCTGTGATCTTAAATCTGACGCATGTCTGAAAATCATGTCTGACTGAAAAAATAAAATTTACATCTCACATATGTATGCATATGGCTGCAGGAACATTTCAATATTCTAGATGCTGGAGAACAAGTTTTTTGACCTGGTGACATAGAAGTTAAGTGCTATGGGGCTAACCAAAAGGTTGACAGCTCAAATCCACGAGGCATTCCTTGGAAACCATATGGGGCAGTTCTACTCTGTCCTATAGGGTCACTATGAGTTGGAATCAACTGAACAGCAATGGGTTTTGGTTTTGGTATATCAATAACTTCACAGATGCTAATGTTCAAAGGAATATCTGAAATTTTGGGAAACTGAGAGCTAACTAGAAAATGTGTTTATATTTCCACCTTTATTGTTGAGAAAATACCTTAAATGTGTTGCATGCCTCTCTGCCTTAATGAGTAGACAGTGGGAAATATTGTTTAATCTCTAGTACAGACACATCATTCTAAACTTCCATTCTCTTTATAAGGTATTGTTATAATTGAAGATTGTTGTTGTTGTTGCTAGTTGCCCTCGAGTCAATTCCAACACATGATGTTCTTACTATCATAGGGTTTTCAAGACAGTGACTTGGGCATCACAGAATTTACACTACTTAAATTAATTATTTATGTAATTATTTGTTAGACTGTAATACCACACAGACAGGAGCCATGTCCATCATATTCGTTCTTTATCATCAGCACCTCCCACAGTCCATCTGGTATCTAGTGGGTGATCAATACTTATTTAAAAGACGTGAAAGAATGCTTTCAAACCGGTATCAAAAGAACCCACACAAGGTCAAGTAAATGTCCTTAGAGATATATGTATATACGAGTCTATATATGAGATACACATACACACACATACATCCTCAACATCCAAGGGTTCTCTACAAGTATTTTTTAAATTTAGTGTTTCCATTTCTATTACAATCTGGAAAAATATAATATATATATATATATCATGGATTATATATGTATGACCATTTTATAACAAGGTGCTATTAGATTTAAATACCCAGATTTACTTCTGTATTTATTATCACATTGGCTTCAGAGCACTTCTTCACTGCCTCATGTGAGTGAGAAACCTGCTAAGGTGGACTTGCTGTGTCAATGATGCATCCTGCAAACGAAGGCAGAATGATGTCAGGGAACGCTGCTGTAGTGAAGGTTTCTAAGAGTTGGAATGAACACATGTGGGAAGAGAACTTAGTCATCACATGGCAAACACTGAATTCAAAAGTAATTGTCTTACAGCAGTCAGTACCATATTCACATTGCAACTTGGACTTTAATTTCAATAAAATAGCATCTGTTCCATTAAATTAATGTTAATTTAACTTTTACCAGTTATATATGTGTAGAATTTGTAATTTCCAAATTTAGAGCAATATAAGGATATAAACTTAAGGGATTTATCCCTAGTTTTATGATTTTATGTACATAAAATAAAAAAAACATAATTTTATCACTGAGAACGCATGAGAACGTTCTCTCTTCCACCCTTGTCCAGTACCTTTAAAGGGATCTTCTGTTGAGGCTTCAATTTAAGAAACACTGGTGAAGGTGATTGGGTTGAATGTGAAAACCCCATAATGCATTACTTAGGATCTTTTTTTTTTTAATACACTCCTTATATTAGTATTTGTCTGTTTTGTTTTTGACATTTGCTTTTTTCTTAAATTAATAATTAATTGAATTTCAGGAAAATAAAACCTTATCATGTATCAAAAGACATTAATAACACCAATTAGAAAAATGAGAGGAGGAAGATCTTGCTTTAGAGTATTCTGGGACCAATAATAAATGAATTTTTTTAAAGGAAAGGAAAGTAGGTAAGCGAAAATGAAATATTTTTAGGCCAACTCCCAAGGCATTTTAAATTGCACAAAACTGTTCTCCTGGGAGGCTTTAACTACTCTGTTATTTCCTGACTTACAAATAGAGCCAACTTCAGAGTATCAACAAGGACCCTAAATTATGTAAGGAAAATTTTATGATTCAGATAGTTGGAAAGTCAATGAGAGTAATAACTCTGCTAGAGCTAATGTTTGCTGACAAGGTATTGGTTGGGAATATATGTGGGAGCTTCTGCACAAGACTGGTGAGGGATATGAGCCACTCAAAGAAGGCCAGTCCAAAGGCACTTCTGTAGTGCAAAAGTATTTGCCTTCAGAAGGCTGGCCTATTCATGACATCTGCAGATAATTCTAAATTGGAAGGCAGTGCCACACAACACCAGCTGGAGTGGGAAAGTGACATTAATACATAGAAAGGGTGTGTGGGGGGGGTGTTGCCCAGAGAAAACATACACAAATGCATACAGAGTAAGGGCCCCAGAGGAAATAGAGTATTTGAAACAAAGAAAGCAAGGTGTGAAGTATTCTGGAAATGGTGTCACTTGAGGCAGAAAATCCACTCCAGGATTACTGTGTTGTGGTTTTAGCCACAAATAATGACATCATTGTACCCCGAACCAGGCGAGGGGAACTTCCTGTTCCCATGAGGACAGTGAGGGCTCAGCCTGAACACAGAGAGCGACTTCACACACCTCACAGCCCAAGTGAAGGCCAGGCTGAAGGCAGTTCAGAACAGAGAGTCTGATCTGACTGATGAAAATGAAGGGAGTGATTTATTTAGAAAGATATCTCTGCAAAAGGTGAAATAGCTTACAACTACAAAAGTGGGGTTAAACTGCCCAGTTGTGCAAAGAGAGAGGAGAATTTCTATTTTTGTAAAGCACAGGGTAGCTAAACAGAATTATGAGAAGAAAGGGTAGGCAGAAAGGAAAGAGTACTCTCTAAAACAAGTAATGATTAGGCTGGTTTCTTCCCAGCCTTCAAGTACATCTGTAATTCCACAGGGTGTGTTGGCAAGATAACTTTATTAGCTTCCCAAAGGAACGGAGGCAAGAAAAAACAAATAAATAAATAAAACAAAAACCATCATAAGAAACAGTACTTGCCTTCAAAGTTCTTATGGTTTTAGGTAAGTGATAGAATATAAGAACATTAAAACAACACCCTATCACATTTGTAGAGCCCTGGTGGTGCAGTAGTTAAGAGCTTGGCTGCTAACCAAAAGGTCTGCGTTCAAATTCACCAGCTGTTCCTTGAAAACCATATGGGGCAGTTGTACTCTGTCCTATAGGGTCGCTATAAGTCGGAATCAACTCCGTGGCAAACAGGGCTTTGTTTTTTTTTTAATCACATTCACGGATATTATAAAAAGCGCAAACTGGAGTTACCCTTTTAAATTCATTCAGTCATACAGTAAATGTTTAATTAAGCACCCACTATGTGTTTTTTTTTTTTTATGTGCCCAGGAATAAGCTATGTAGCTGTTACTCCTCTCCTCCCATAGGGCTTTCTGTTTGATGGGGGCAAGGTACAGTAAACAACCTGGCAGGACTCTTACATGAGCTGAGATTACTGTGAGGTAGCCATATACGGGGCTGGTAGGAAAGCCCTGCTTCCACATAGTCTGGAAGCAGACATCTTTGAAGACTTAACTATTACTCTAAAGCTGACAAGTCAGAAAGAACACCTTACAAAGATGCTGGTTACCAAAAGCATAGAGTACCAGGCAGGTGCGAAGGCCTGAGACAGAGGTTGACTCAGATATGGAGCTGGATGGAAACTAGATCATCAACAAAGTAGGTGAGGAAATGGGTAGATCCACAAGGCTGGGGAGGTGAATATCTCTATGCCTAAAAGTTTAAGTGTAATGGGAGCCCTGACTGTGTTTAGACAGATGCAAATTATAATCTGATTTTTTAATTTTTTTTAATAATATGCTGATCTTTCTTTGGAGAATGGATTGTAGCAGGACAAGAGGGACTACTGCATTCCTGTAGACCTGAATGATAGGACTTGACAAGAGGGGTTGCAACTTAAGGACAGAAAAGAAGATTGACAGCATTGAGGAAAGAGTGGGGAGTGATGTAATGCTGACAATGTTTGCAGCCAGAAATTTCAAAAAATTGGCAACAAAGGTGGGAAGAGAAATGGAGCTAGAGGGGATTGTTCTCTCCAGAGAGTTTGTTTTTGTTTTTGTGTTTTCAATATTGGAAACACTTGGGAAAATATGTATTCATTTTACCAATACTTACTGGGTGCTAGGACAGTGCTCTTCCAACTTTAATGTGCCCATGAAATCACCTGTACATCTTGTTGAATTGCAGATTCTGATTCAATAGGCCTAGGTGAAGACCAAGATAACTAAGTGAAAAGATTCTGCTTTTTCTAATAAGCTGCCTATTGATTAGAGAAGCAACTGTGAATTAGGCAAGATCCCTTGCTCTCTTACATTCCAATACATGAATGGATAACGATGAGAATAATCTTATTGAATGCAAGTGACTGATGATGCAAGAGAAAGGGGATAACTCACAGAGGAAACTTTCAGTGGAAGCAGAAAAGAAGGAGTACAAAAGCACTGAAGGTAGGGCGCTTCTTCTGTTGTATCATAAGAGAAGAAAAAATGATAGAAACCCAAGCAGGATTGTGGATCTAGCTGTGGGAAAGCAAGGGGACTACTGAGTGATAGCTTCTATTTTCTCCAGAGAACATGGCAAAATAATCAGTTAAAGGAAACTGGAAGAGGAGGAGAAGGAGGATAGAAGATCCAAGAAAAAGTGAAATAGGTGCTGCAGAAAGTGAGAGCAAAATTACTAGAGAACTCTACTAGGATTTGCAGGCAGCACTGAGGTCTCATTTGTAGTTGATGGTCATGCATTTATAGTGTTAATGTTCTACCAGTTTTGAGAATATTCTCTCCAGAATTGCTTAGTTGTTCAGGGACAGTCATAGGGAATGTGGATGGTTGGGTTCAACCAGTGTTGAATTAGCCAGCTGCGTAAGAGAGAAGAGGCAGGGTCTAAAGGAACTGGAAAATAATTGATAAGAAAAGTGAAAGTAGGAGGGTTTACTACATTGGAAGTCTTAATGAAGTCCTTCAGTAAATGAGCCAGAATGAAAAGAAACTGTAAATAATGGACAGTGTAAATATGTGGTGACACTGGAATTGTGGCTACTGTCATGGAATGGGTCAATTAACTGAAAGATAGATGGCAATCTAGGTGGCTCTCATCATCACCAAGAACAGCGGTGGGGTTGGAAGTTTTTTATGAACTTTGTGATGTTCATAAAAAATTGAGCATTATACAAACAGTATATTGTGGTGCTAAGGAGAGAGTGTGGCATCTGACAGACATGGGTTTGAATCTGGACAATGCTACTTATTAAATGAGGGCCCTAAAACAGATATTTTATTTAACTTCTCAGAACCTCCGTTTCTCCAACTGTAAAGTAGGGTGAACATATTTGCCACATAGAGTTATTCAATATTATTATGATAACTAAGTGAAGTAACTACCATGAATCTGTCAGTCTGTTGTACTATGGGGGCTTGCATGTTGCTGTGATCCTGGAAGCTATGCCACTGGTATTCAGATACCAGCAGGGTCACCCACGGCAGATGGGTTTCAGCTGAGCTTCTAGACTAAGACAGACCAGGAAAAAGGACCCAGTAGTCTACTTCTGAAAAGAATTAGGAAGTGAAATCCTTATGGAGAGCAGAGGAACGTTGTCTGATATACAGCTGGAAGATGAGCCCCTCAGGTTAGATGGTACTCAAAAGACAACTGAGGAAAGCTGCCTCCTCAAAGTAGAGTAAACCTTAATGACACGGATGGAGTCGAGCTTTCAAAACCTTCATTTGTTGATGTGGCATGGCTCAAAATGAGAAGAAACAGCTGCAAATATCCATTAATAATCAGAAGGTGGAATGTACAAAGTATGAATCTAGGAAAATCTGAAATTGTCAAAAACGAAATGGAGCCCGTAAAAATCAGTATCCTCGGCATTGGTGAGCTGAAATGGATGGGTATTGGCCATTTTTATTGCCAGGAAAGACAAACTGAGGAGGAATGGTGTTGCATTCATCTTCAAAAAGAACATTTAAAGATCTATCTTGAAGTACAACACTGTCAATGATAGGATAATATTCATATGCCTAAAAGGAAGACCACTTAATAAGAGACTATTAATATGACTATTATTCAAATTTACCCACCAACCACTAAAGCCAAACATGAAGAAACTGAAAATTTTTACCAACTTCTGCACTTTGAAATTGATCAAATGCACAATCAGGATGCATTGATAATTACCGCTGATTGGAATGTGAAAGTTGGAAACAAAGGAGAAGGACTTGTAGTTGGAAAATATGGCTTTGGTGACAAAAATGATGCCAGAGATCACATGATAGAATTTTGCAAGGCCAACAATTTCTTCATTGCAAATACCTTTTTCACCAACATAAACAGCGACCATATACGTGGACCACACCAGGTGGAATACACAGGAATCAAATTGACTGCATCTGTGGAAACAGATGATGGAAAAACTCAATAACATCAAGTCAGAGCAATGCCAGGGGCCGACTGTGGAACAGACCATCAATTGCTCATATGCAAGTTCAAGTTGAAACTGAAGAAATCCACGAGAGCCAAAGTACAACCCTGAGTATATCCCACCTGAATTTAGAAACCATCTCAAAAATAGATTTGATGCATTGGACACTAATGACTAAAGACCAGACAAGTTGTGGAATGACATCGAAGATTCATACATAAAGAAAGCAAGAGGCCATTAAAAGACAAGAAAAAAAGAAAAGACCAAAAAGGATGGCAAAAGACTGTGAAACTTGCTCTTGAATGTAGAGTAGCTAAAGCAAAAGAAAGAAATGATGAAGTAAAGGAGCTGAATAGAAGATTTCAAAGGGCGGCTCGAGAAGGCAAAGTAAGGTACTATAATGACATGTGCAAAGACCTGGAGATAGAAAACCAAAAGGGAAGAACACGCTTGGCATTTCTCAAGCTGAAACAACTGAAGAAAAAATTCAAGCCTTGAGTTGCAGTATGAAAGAATTCTACAGGGAGTATATTAAACGACACAGGAAGCATCAAGAGAAGATGGAAGGAATACACAGAGTCACTATACCAGAAACAATTGTTCAATGTTCAACTATTTCAGGAGGTAGCATGTGATCAAGAACCGATGGTACTGAAGGAAGAAGTCCAATCTGCACTGAAGGCATTGGGGAAAAACAAGGCTCCAGGAATTGATGGAATAACGATTGAGATGTTTCAAAAAAAATGTATGCAGTGCTGGAAGTGCTCTCTTGTCTATGCCAAGAAATTTGGAAGACAGCTACCTGGCCAACCAACTGGAAGAGATCCGTATTTATGCCTATTCCCAAGAAAGGCAATCCAACTGATTGCAGAAATTATTGAACAACATCAGTAATATCACACACAAGTATAATTTTTCTTTGAAGATCATTCAAAAGCTGCTGTAGCAATACATAGATAGGGAAAGGAACTGCCAGGAATTCAAGCTGGATTCAGAAGAGGACATGGAACCAGGGATATCATTGCTGATGTCCGAGGAATCCTGGCTGAAAGCACAGAATACCAAAAAGATGTTTACCTGTGCTTTATTTACTATGCAAATGCATCAGACTTTGTGGGTTATAACAAATTATGGATAACATTGTGAAGAATGGGAATTCTAGAACACTTAATTGTGCTCATGAGGAAACTGTACATAGATCAAGAGGCAGTTTTTCGAATAGAACAAGGGAATACTTCATGGTTTAAAGTCAGGAAAGGTGTGCATCAGAGTTGTATCCTTTCACCATACTTACTCAATCTGTATGTTGAACAAATAATCCAAGGAACTGGACTATATGAAAAAGAACAGGGCATCAGGATTGGGGGAAGACTCGTTAACAACCTGAGTTATACAGCTGACACGACCGGGCTTGCTGAAAGTGAAGAGGATCTGAAGCACTTATTGATGAAGATCAAAGACCACAGCCTTCAGTATCGGCTACACCTCAACATGAAGAAAACAAAAATCCTCACAAGTGGGCCAATAAGCAACATCATGATAAATGGAGAAATATTGAAGTTGTCAAGGACTTCATTTTACTTGAATCCACCATCAACACCCATGGAAGCAGCAGTCAAGTAATCAAATGACTCATTGCATTGGGCAAATTGACTGCAAAAGACCTCTTTAAAGTGTTGAAAAGCAAAGATGTCATCTTGAAGACTAAGGTGTGCCTGTCCCAAGTCACGATATTTTCTTTTCTTTTTTTTAGTTCAATAATAGGGAGAGTTTTATTAAACACTGCACCAGATCTAACCTTCTTGGAAACTCCAGTTAAAACAATTAAGTGCTACATCAAGATTTTTGTTTTCCTAGGCAAACCTGTCAAACGTCACTGATTGGAGTTTAGCTTACACTACACTTTTTACTAAATTATTTTTTTAATTGTAGTTAGTGTTATCACAAACCTTAACTGTAATAAAGTGAAAATTGGTCTTTTATCAAACTACTTAACATATTATTTCAAACTTTATTGGTGATATCTCCTTGTTATCACGTTATGAATTATTTAACACTAAAATCTGAGCATTTCAAAAATCACCAAAAATCATTCCTTCTGGAAAGTCAAATTTTATTTTATTTTTAAAAAATTTTTATTGTGCTTTAAGTGAAAGTTTACAAATCAAGTCAGTCTCTCATACAAAAATTTATATACACTTGCTATATACTCCTAATTGTTCTCTCCCTAATGAGACAGCCCACTCCTTCCCTCCACTCGCTCTCTTCGTATCCATTCTGGTAGCTTTTAACCCCCTCTGCCCTCTCATCTCTCCTTCCAGATAGGAGATGCCAACACAGTCTCAAGTGTCTACTTGATCCAAGAAGCTCATTCTTCACCAGCGTCTTTTTCTATCCCATTGTCCAGTCCAATCCCTGTCTGAAGAATTAAGCCATTTTTTTTTTTATTTACAATTGCCTCACATGCATGAGAAAGCTGGACAGCAAATGAGGAAGGCCAAAGAAGAACTGACACCTTTGAATTGTGGCATTGCCAAAGAATATTAAAATATACCATGGACTACCAAAACAATGAACAAATCTGTCTTGGAAGAAGTACAACCAGAATGCTCCTTAGAAGCAAGGATGGCGAGACTTTGTCTCACATACTTTGGAAAGGTTATCAGGAGGGATCAGTGCTGGAGAAGGACATCATGCTTGATAAGGTACAGGGTCAGTGGAAAAGAGGAAAATCCTCTATGAGATGTATTGGCACAGTGGCTGCAACAATAGGCTCAAGCATAGCAAAGATTGTGAGGATGGCGCAGGAGGGGGCAGTGTTTCCTTCTGTCGTACATAGGGTTTCTAGGAGTCGGAACTGATGCGACAGCACCTAACAACGACAACAACAAGTGAAGTAATGCATTCACAAGAGTCAGGATTGCACCTAGAAAATAGTAAAAACCTTTAAAAAGAGCCTGTTCTATTGTCAGAGAGCTCTGTTGCCCCATCTTGGTGAATATAATTCAATCTCTATTATCTGGCAGTATAGGTGAGTTCAATCAAATGATACTGAATAAATTTGCCTGTAATTTTCCAAGAAGTTGTAACACTTTCTTCTGTATTTTCATATCTAGAAAGAATAGATTCTGAGCTAGAGTTCTTTCAGCCTATTTTTAGGACAGGTTTATTCTGCTGGCTAACGGATCAGAAATAATATGCGATTTACATTTTTTGGCATTACCTAGTTAATTGCATGATTGCTTTTGCAGCCTATCTATAGATTCTTTCACTTCTAGTCAAGTGCTCTGTTGAGGAAACTTCTCACTCTTCCGAAGTATTCTGCAATTGGCCTGTGTGGGGTTCTTCAGCAGAAATTTATTTTCCTCTAAGGTTGATTTTTTTTTTTTTTTTTTTGGCAAAAGTTACTGAGGAAACTTTAATTTTGTATTTTTTATCAGGTTCCTTTTACAAAGGTTCACATAGTGGTTGATGGGCTGGTTTCTAGACTGATGACCCATGGTCACATAATTGAGAAGTTAATCAATTCCATTATGCACACCTGACAGAGAATTCCGTTGCCCCAGAAGCCTAAGTAGCTTATGCAGTAGTGCACTTGTATAAACAGGACAACCTGCAGCCTAGAAGAGCCAGAAACCCAGAACATTAGAGTCTCCATCAGATTGAGACATTACAGAAATCAAATGGCAAGCTATGTAAGTACTGAAGGGATTGAGAGTAATAGAGTGATGAGGATAGGATCACAGGTGAATGGATCATGCAATGTTTCCTATAAGAGGTAAGCATCTTTTGAAAATATGTTCAATTCCTTTAAAAGACACTTACTGTAAGCATCATGGAAAAGTGAAAATCATCCTAAGGGTCTCACTCATGGCCCAGAGAGGCACCATTAGCTGGTAAAAAAGTTTTTCAGAGGCAGTGGTAGGGGTGCATGTAGGGTAGTTAGAGGACAAGCACACATGTTAGCAAGCAGCTTCTCCACTGCAAAATGCATTGGGCAAGCCATTGGTGCATTGCCATCTCTTCTGGAACCACACTCTAGCTTTGGGATGTCTCCTTTTCTTTTTTTTAACCACCTTCTTCCTTTGTGTCTTTGACTTACATTGAAGCACTATAAAAACAACCCAGTGCCGTTGAGTCCATTCCAACTCATAGCGACCCTATAGGACAGGGTAGAACTGCCCCATAGAGTTTCCAAGGTGTGCCTGGCTGATTCAAACTGCCAGCTCTTTGGTTAGCAGCCGTAGCACTTAACCACTATGCCACCAGGGTTTCCTGAAGCACTATAGCATAAGTTAAAGTCATTTCAGAAGCAATGAACCCTTGGGCAAAGTGAAAGGTATCCTTTAAGATAATCCTTCTCCATCATCCAGCCCCGTTTTCCTGGCCCCTCTGTTCTTTGTCAACAGTGTGGAATTCCATGTGGAGTCATAAAAGGCAATGAGGGCATTTGCTCTTATTCCTGCCTGCTCTTAAAACACAGCAGTTTCTGAAGCTGCCCGTGGTCAGCCAGGGATTCTTTGAAAAGCCACCCAGAACAGTGTAGGCTATTTATTTGTTGCCAGCTCTGCTTTGCCCTCCCGACTCCTTCTCATCCTGAATGACTCTAGAACTCAGCCTTCCGATTTATTCATTATATTTGGCAAAGGACTGAGTAAGATGAAACTGAAATGTTTCTGAGCACACCCCATTTTAATTTCATTCAATAGATTATCCTGACATATTTACTCACGGCCACGTCTGTCTCAGTATCATCCATGGAAAAGTATAAATTAAAATTTTAAATTAAAAGCACAGAGTCTGGGGAGCTTGATATCTTTTTGAATAATGGAACAAGTCAGCCACAGGCTCCCAGCACGAGTATCGTGGGAGCAGAGACTCTGGCGAGGCAGAAATTACAGCCTACACATTTCCTTTCAAATACCTTCCCAGATACAACACACAGGATCATGGAATCCCAAAGACAGGCAATCCCTCAGAAGTCATTCTTATTTCTACAAAATTGTGTCCCAGGACTGTACATAAGCAAGTGCCCTCCTTTTTTTGTCCAGATGAACATATCAGGGACTGCTAAAGGACTGATTTATTAAACTAGAAAATATGCTGAAAATTGATTAGCCTTTATTCTCTTCATAGTCTTTCTGTGTATCATAATGCCTAGGAGAATAAATATTTTAGTAAGAGGTGTATGAGCTCCTGTCAAAGCTTCGCAATTTATTAAACTCTAAATCATTGCCGAGCATCAGTTTTCTCATATATAAAATGGAAAAAAAATTATAAATAGTGGTGAATGTTCAAAAAAGTTATTTAATACTATTATCACCACGCTGAGAGCGCAGTAAATAGTCAATAAATGTTTTCTAGTATATTTCTATAATTACTCAAAACTAAAGGATAATATTACTGCAAACGATATAATGCTTTTGACTTTCTTTTAGTGTTCGTCTTTCAATCTATGCATATATAAGACATAAAGTTTAGAAAGTTAAGTAGAGTATGCACTTCTTTGAATCCCAACCCATGAATCATGCTGTTTCAAGTTTATGAAATAGAAATTTTGTGTGTTCAAGTGATTTTGTTGTAATGGCCAACTAAAAGGCCAATCAGATTGCCAGATTCATCCTGTGCCATCCTGAAGAGACTACACATCTGAGCAAAACCTTATTTGAGTTTTTAAAAATAAAATCCTCATTAAACAGATGGGCAGGGACAGATGGAGGAGCAGGGAGGAGAAGCGATGTCTTTACCAGTGCTTCACCATTCTTGCAAACCTTTTTCCTATACAATGTAAACTCTGCCTGTTTAAAAAGATATGCTATATATTTTTAATAAGTTGATCATCTTTCCCAGAATAGTGGGTTATTTATATAGGTTATGTGAGCTATCTTTTTGCAAAAATAAATAAATAAATAACATAGAAGGCAGGCAAAACTTTCCTTGGGCCACAAGAGGCCCAGAGAGAGATTCCCTGGGGGCACCAGGTTAACTTTGCAAATGTTTCCAGTTCAGGTGCAGCAGTTGCTGCCTTTAATTTATATCACCTACAGGCTGTCAATCTGGGAAAAAGAGTATTCTTAGCTCCTGGGACTCTCTGGACTGCTCAGAGGGAACCAAAGGAGAAGGAAGTCTGACCAGAAAGCAACCCAAATTCTTCCAGCTTTCCCCCTTTTATCCATGTTTTGAGTAAAAGGCAGAAATATGTATGAAATAGTACTCAAAACATGTGGGCAAAGCACTAACAAAGACAGCTTGTGGAAACTTGTTACTGAGGGGGTTTGAGAATCTACGGCATGAAAATCCAATTATTCTTCATAAAGAAGGAAGAGTTTCTTTATCATGGGTTATAATAGATAGATAAGAGATGGATTAGATCAGTAGATGGATGGATAGATAGATAGGTGGTGATAGATAGTAGAAGAAATAAATGTTTAGGTGGGCTGAAAAGTGCATAATTTGTTCATTTCAACTGATGTACCATCTTAATTGTGTCCAACTTAAATGAATATTGAAAATAATGATGCACTTCCTGAGCTCACAATGACTACTGATCCCTGCTACTCCCAATGGTTCCTTGTAACACTTCATTACTTGGCACCCAACAGATCTGCCAGTGCTCCTATCACTTGACCTTACACTGCCCTTGCTATGCCTGTGGGTCCTGGGCTCTGACTCTCCTTTTTCCACACACACCTCAACTAGCACAAGCCCCAGTCAGGTCACATGTCTGGAGAGAACCATCTCCTTCCATTCGAATTAATGGTGGGAAAGCAAAACAAAAAGTCTGGTTAAGTTAAGCCCTAGGGGATTCCAGCAGAGTGGAGAATTACTCCTGTCTCAGTTCATTATAATGAATAATAAAGTGATACTTACATGTGCTTTTGGGTAAATTATTCATCTTGTGCACTGAAAAATCAGGGCAGTAATACATAAAAGAGACAACTGGTGTATCTGGGCTCCTATAAATACCCAATCTAAAGCATTTTCAAAGACCATCCCCTCCCCTTATTAAGCACTGAAATAGCCAGGGATCCTGAAAAAAAGAGACTTACGCCAGACACTTCCACCTCCCCGATTGCTCTGTTCATGCAGCTACCCATAAAGCTGAGGCTGTTGGTAACATATTTATTATTTTGTTGTAGCTTCAAAGTCACTTAAAGCAACCTGAGGAGCTCAGTGGGGTCTCCATTTTGCTTTCTGCATCCAGCATCAGGGAGTAATGAGGAGAGAGAGAATCATTTCCAATCTGGTGAATCTCTTCCCAGACCCTCCACTATTGCCGAGTTCCCCTCTGTCATGTCCCCTTACTACTAACTCTAGACCCAGCCATTCGTGGAGGACACAACGTCATCACTATTATTTGTGCATGCGTAAGATGAAACACACTGAGACATTCTCAAAATCCACACTGACTTTTACCATTGCCTCAGGTACCAGCACAAATGAATAAGGGGAATGAAAGATTCTGGGGCCTCAGGTTCCACTCATGCAAGAAATCAGAGATTTTGCTCTTCCTGGAGCTTTACTTGTCAAGTTCTAGAAAATAAAAATCCTAATCATCATTTGTCCTGTTGATACTCCTAAGTGATTTATACCGAACAATAATGAGGTTTTACCTAAATGCTACAGGTTGCACAAAAACAAAACCAAAAAACCAAACCCATTGCCGTAGGGTCGATTCTGACTCATAGCGACCCTATAGGACAGAGTAGAACTGCCGCTATAGAGTTTCCAAGGAGTATCTGGCGGATTTGAACTGCCAAACCTTTGGTTAGCAGCCATAGCACTTAACCACTATGCCACCAAGGTTTCCATAGGTTGCACAAGACAGCCATATTCTCTGGCAAGTGGTGTCACCCTTCCTTACACTGCAATTATCTGCCCTTACAGAGCATGGACAAGGGTCAAAACAAAACATGAGAATGGATAACAGAGATGATGTTGACATTGATGATGATGATGATGGCGATCAAATAATGGGGGAATAGAGGATCTAGGGGAAATAGAGATGGAATGAGTGGGGCAGAAGGGTGTCAGACATCAGAAATGTCTATATGGTTGTCCTCAATAACAACGAATGATACCAAACAAGAGGATTTTGTAAGCAGCAGGAATCAAGAACCCAAGCAGGGTGGTCCTAGATACAAACGGAGACTTTCACTGACAAAAAAAGAGGGGATGTCTTCGTTGTTTAGTGCTGCTATAACAAAAATACCACAAGTGGATGGCTTTAACAAAGATAAATTTGTTCTAGTTTAGTAGGCTAGAAGCCTAAATTCAGGGTGGCAGCTCTAGGGAAAGGCTTTCTCTCTCTGTTGGCTCTTGGGGAAGTTTCTTGCCATCAATCTCCCCCCATTTAGGAGCTTCTCAACATAAGGACTCTGGGTCCGAAGGATGTGTTCTGCTCCTAGCACTTCTTTCTTGATGGTATGAGGTCCCTCTCTTCTCTGCTCGATTATCTCTTTTATGTCTCAAAAGAAATTGGCTCAAGATACAACCTAATCTTGTACATTGAGTTCTGCCTCATTAACATAACTTCCTCTAATACTGCCTCATTAATATCATAGAGGTTAGGATTTACAACATATAGGATAATCACATCAGATCACAAAATGGTGGACAATCACACAATACTGGGAATCATGGCCTAGACAAATAAATACACATATTTGGGGGACACAATTCAATCCATAGCATTCCACCCTTTGTCCCTCAAAAATACATGTCCTTGCCACATAAAACACTTTCACTCCATCATAGCATTTCAAAAGCCTTAAATTGACTCCAAGTCCAAATTCCATCACTGGGCAAAATTCCTCTTCATCTGTGAATACAAGTTACCTGCTTCCAAAGTAAGATGGTGGAACAGACATAAGGTAGACATTTCCACTACAAATGGGAGAAATTGGAAGGAAAGAAGGCAAGTATAACAGGCACCAAGCAAGTCATCAGAACACATTATGTTAAATCTCCAGGCTTGAAAATAACTCTCTGTTCTCTGGGACCATTTAGGCAAAGATTCTTCCCCACAGACTCTGGGTGTTGGCCACATACTCCAGATTCTGGGTGGAGGCCCCCTGGCCCTGGGCTTCAGTTCAGCCTCCCAGGCCCACTGGGGCTCTACTCCCTTGGCTTTGGGGAGCCCCATTCTCCCAGTACACCTGGGTGGCAACCTTACCCTCTCCATCCTGGCAGGCCCCCTTTTCCTTCTCCTTGAGCATGGCAGCCCTGCCTTCTCAGCTTTGGGTAGTGGATCCAGCCTTACCCCACTGGCTGTCATAAATGACAGCCCTACACTCCAGAACTTAGTTGGTGAAGATCTGACTCTTTGAAACCTAAGAGGTTGTAGCCCCACCCTTTGAAACCTAGCAGGCTATGGTTCCACCCTTTGAGACTCCAGAGGTCATGGCCATACCTTTGGAGACTGAGGCAGCTCTGCTTCCTGTGTTCCTTGTCTCTTCAGCTTCTGCTTCCTGATACCTTGCCTCTCAGCCTTTTAGACCTTCAGCCCCTCAGGCCTCTGGGCTTGGCCTCTGCCCTGCTCAGGCAAGTGTTACAAAGCCCTTTAGCTCTAATGATAAGTGCTTGGAGGCAATCCCTTTCTGCCAGTAAACCTTAGCCAGAAGGCACTCAGCTCTCCTGCCCCATTAGTCGGAAAGCCTAGATCCACTGATAAGTGCCCAGAGGCACCCCACTCTGCCAGGAAGCCTCCTGCCTGAAAGCACACAGTTCTCTCACACCATAGGTCAGTTTTGCACTGATCTCTGAGTTCTGCTGCTGTTTCTCTGCTGCAGCTTCTTGCCATCTGTGCCATCTCTGGTGTCACAGCTCTCTTCACACCCCCCCTGAGCCCTCACCAGAATTGCTTTTGACATCCATAATTACACCAATAGTCTCTTCAAGGCAATCTAGCCTTTTACTATTAAAATTTTTTTTTTTTTTTTTTTTACTTTTAGGCACCTTAAAACTCTTCCAACCGCTACCCATTCACAGTTTCAAAACTGCTTTCATATTTTAGGTATCTTTTAGAGCAGCCCCCCTACTCCTGGTATCAAATTCTGTCTTGGTTATCTAGTGCTCCTATAGCATAAAAAAAATAAATACCACAAATTGATGGCTTTAATAAAAAGAAATTTATTCTCTCACAGTTTACGAGGCTAGAAGTCCGAATACAGAGTGCCAGTTCCAGGGAATGCCTTTCTCTGTCTTTTGGCTCTGGCGGAAGGTCCTTGTCATCAATCTTCACCTGGTCAAGGAGCTTCTCAGAGCAGGGACCCTGGGTCCAAAGGATACATTTCACTCCTGGCACTTCTTTCTTAGTGGTATGAGGTCCCTCTCTTCTCTGTTTGATTCTCTGTTTTATATCTCAAAAGAGATTGACTCAAAATTCAACGTAATCCCTTAAATTGAGTCCTGCCTTATTAATATAACTGCCTCTGATCCTGTCTCATTAATATCATAGAGGTTAGGATTTACAACACATAGGATAATCACATCAGATCACAAAATCATGGACAACCACACAATACTAGGAACCATACCTAGCCAAGTTGACACACATTTTAGGGGGACACAATTCAATCCATTACAGGGGATATTTAGCTAATCAACTAAATCCAGGGCTGTTAGCTCCATTTATGCTCTTATGGAGGCTAAAGAGAAGAGGACCATTGCTTTCAAAAAAGGGCAACCCAGAGTTTCAGGGGAAAGCCACATGCTGTTGTGGCCGTTGGATATTGGGAACTATGCTTTTGACAGGGTGTGACACTCACTAGTAATCTTTAAAACTCTACAGAGAATTTTCCCGCCCATGTTTTCTTATGATACAATGAATTTTCAAAACAACATCTTAAACTTTTCCCAGAAGCAGAGTTGGGGTCAAAAAATAAATAGCATGACCTCAAAGGATAGTGGCCTTTGTAGTTTGGTAAAGCTCCACTCAAATCCCTGCTTTCTTCTCTTTATCTCTGTTTCTATCTTTCTCTGTTCTCTGTCCCCCTAACACCCCTAAAAAGCTGTTGTCGTCAGGTTGATTACAACTCATAGCAGCCTTATAGGACAAAACAGAACTGCCCCATGGGATTTCCAAGGAGCCCCTAGTGAATTCGAACTGCCTTCCTTTTGGTTAGCAGCCAAGCTCTTAACCACTGCGCCACCAGGGCTCCTCTAATACCCCTACTCCTAACCATTACCAATTTACCCTCAGACATTCCACATTCTAACCTTTTCCAATTGACCTGTATTATGAAGATTTATCCTGCAAGCATACAGGTGCTATAAGAGTAAAGAGGCTCCTTCAAAGTGTTTAGATAAAGCAGACAAGCTCTGACAAAGCTGGATAATAAAAGAGGCCAGGAGGTTTTTCTCTGAAGGAACACGATTAAGAACAAAGGCAAGTGTATATTATCATTCTCCTTGAGGCATCTCATTCACTTCTGAAGAAATTATATTGTTTTTAAATCCAAAAGAGAAACCTTAGTGTCAAAGCAAAGAGGGGAAGCAAAAGAAGAGATACCTACAGAACCTTGTAATTTCTGTGTGTGGAAGGACTATCTAGGCAACAGAAATTCAAAAGCATCTGAAACAGGAAGCATTTGAATTTGTAGGAAGCTGAGCCAGGCCCAACAGATGGCCAGAGAGGAAACCTGGCATCCCCATTCGAGCCGGACTTTTTTTGGCTAGAGAATAGCCCCAGTGAATAATTAGATGATGTTGCATTCTTTAAATGAGAAATTAGCCATTTTAAGTTTGGGGGTGTTTTTAGGGTTGGGAGGAGGAAGCCTAGTGGCTCTCAACTGCTAACCTAAAGATTGGCATTTTAAACCCACTGAGTAGCTCTGTGGGAGAAGGATCTGGCCATCTGCTCCTGTAAAGATTACAGTCTAGAAAACCCTATGGGGCAGTTCCCCTCTGTCTCATGGAGTCACTGTGAGTTGAAATTGACTCCATGATACCTAACAACAACAACAGCAGGGTTGCGAAAGGCAAATTTGGGCTTACATAGGGAGTAACTGCTAATGGGTGTGGGATTTCTTTGTCATGATGAAAAGGTTCTAAAATTGATTGTTGATAGTTGCACGACTCTGTGAATATATTAAAATATACTGAAGTATACACTTAAAAGGGTGAATTGCATAAAATGTGAATTATATCTCAAAGCTGTTTTTTAAAGGAGAGTATTTAAACATGAATGAGGGCATCAGCACTCCTTTGTTCACTTGTGATCAATATTAATGCGATGTCCGTGAACATGTGAGTCATATTAGATGTTTATCCTTTGGAACTGCTTGGGATTGGGGGCAGTAAGTGATGTGCATCCTCAAAGAAAGTGATTTTTTGTGGATACAACAGTAGAGAAAACTTTACCTCAATTCCCTCTTCTTCCAATTTTTCTTTTCCTTTGTAGATTCAAAAATGCTTTAGAAACCCATGTGTATTTCAGATCATGCTTGGGTCTACAGCTGCATTTTCACATGTAGCTGTAGCTGTGCCATGCCACCGTGCAATTCACTGTCTTAGTCCCTAAGCCCCTAGGGCTGGGCTCCAACTGCTCCCAGTCAGGTATCAGTTCTAATCATATCAATCCATGCTAATTTCCTCCTTAGTGTGGGTCCCTCTCATTAACCTCCACCTTCCCAGGCAACTTGTATATTTTAGCAACGGTCTTCTCTGGGCAATTATCAGCATTACCTGGTATAAATAAGTGGTACTAGTGGGCAAGATTTCCATCCAGATGGCAGGAGAAATCAGCCCTTTGGCAGGTTGCTAAAAGATAGCCTACCACACCAGCAGCTTCTTTTGCCCACATCAAGACAGGCCCTCTCCCTCTCCTTTAGGGGCAAAGGATGACAGTGTAAGACTCAAGACCCTGGAGGAGCAGAGGCCCTGGATCTGAGTGCAGTCAAGTGAGAAGGCACATGGAAGATGGAGCTGGGGCATTGTCGGGGTGGCTGCCTCTGCTCTAATTGCAATGATTCTTCATCCTAAAATGCTAATTTTGAAGTTTCCCAAGGAATTCTTTTACTTAGTGTCAACAATACAGATAACACTGTGGATAAGCTCTTTACATTCCAGTAGAGGAACTGGTCAGGACCCACTCTCGGGGCCTATTAGCCAGGCGCCCACCTGCCTCACTCTGGTGGTTACTGCCTGGGCTCATTAATGATACTGACACCTGCTGCCTTATATAGACAACTTCACAACAGGGGCCAGTTTGCTCACCACGTGCTCAGTGTCTCTTTCTCCCTCCTGGTGCTGAGTGAAATCTCCTCTCAGGCAGGCACTGGGCAAGAATGACATTAGTGGCAGGAGAGGATCACTGAAGCTGTTAAGTAATCTCTCAAACTACCACGATTCCTTCAGCCAAGAGGATCTGGCAGCCTGTGGTTGCCATTCGAAGCCAGAAGGACACAGCAACAGGGAAAGAAATGAGTCTAAATGATTGTCCATCATGTTTTGAAGCTGCAAAACTTGCTCTTAAAGTCTTTTCTTCTGATGGTACTTCCTGCCCAAGTTGACAGAGTTGCTAAGTGAAGAGACAGCAAAGACCACAGGTACTTATGTCCCTCAGAGGGAGCCGCCATTAAGAAAACTCTACATCTCATTTATAGTTTATAGCAGATCATGTTTTAAGCTTTCTTCCCCCTTTCTTGTATTCAGAAGATAAAAGGCGATTAGCCTCTTTAAAACTCTTGCCAAAAGGAATAGAATCTGAGTTAAGAGAGAGCAATCGACTTTGGGGTATTAATTAAGCACCCACATATTGAAAATGTGTGTTCAGAGCCAAGGTCTGCCCACAGCACAGCAAAAGCAGTTTGTGCTCACAGAGTAATAACTAGGTGCTAAGGAGGTAATTAACCTTTTCTCCACAGAGCAACCAAGGTGGGAATAGAACCTTCTAGGCCAGGGCCTATGCAACGGGCCAAATTGTGCATAAGTACAATTTGATGTCTCTGCAATAAAATCTTTCCCCCGTTATAAACATAGCAAATGTTCCATGATAGTGTCCTTTCTACAGAGCCTTAAAGTGTGTTAACCTTTTTCACATTGAGCCCTAGAGGTGTTATTTCTCTGCATATGGAAGGCTGTTTACCTCTTCCACTTTTCACTGAAATATATGATCCTCACACTTCCTCAGGACGGACTAGAGAGTAGAGGCAAAATCATGTGTGCAAGGTCACTCAGAAGAGCAAACCCTCAAGCTTGTTATTCTAATTCTAGACACAGTGTTCCTATCAGCTTAAACTAAAACTTAGATCTCAGTAGTTGAAAGAAGAGTTTTTTGTTTTGTTTTAGTTTACTTTAGTCTATAATTTAAGGAAACACTGGTGGTATAGTGGTTGAAAGCTACAGCTGCTAACCGAGAGGTCGGCAGTTTGAAGCCACCAGGTGCTCCTTGGAAACCATATGGGGCAGTTCTACTCTGTCCTACAGGGTCACTGTGAGTCAGAATCAATGCAATGGCAATGGGTTTGGTTTTGGTTTTTATAATTTAATAAAGTTTTAAATCACTTGTAAGAAAAGAATAAGTTTTTAGTTGTGCTATTAGAGAAAAAAAAGGCTTAAAAAAAAAAAAAGACCCTCAAGATGGTCTACATCTCTCAAAATATAATTCCCATACTGGAAAAAAGTAAGCTATTTAGAGTCACAAAACCGGATTTCAAGTCTGGGCCCTACTACCTGCCAGTTGTATGACCTTGAGTGGGTTAAATATTTTTTCTGAACCTCAATTTCCTCACCTTTGATATTGTGATGACTCCATCATGGAATTGTTGTGAGAATAAATAAGGAATTTGTAAAAGAGGTTTCTAAACCAGAAATCATGAATCCAAATTGGTTATCATTATGTTCCCCTCTTTCTCACCCTATCTTTAGGGAGCAGAACACATTATGTCTCTCAGAATGAAATTAAACACATATGTGCCAACTCATGGATCAGGTGGGTACTGTCCCTGGGAAAATGCAAACAGATGCTGCGGGTCCTTGGGCAAGTCACTCTCTCAGTGAGTGCCCTGGTCTGTGGAAGATGAGATTGCATTATTAGATCTTATCTAAGATCCTGCTCAGCTTTGATATTCTATGATTCAAGGTACTATTTACTGGTGCTTCACAATTTTGCCTCCCTCAGTTGTCCCTCTTTGAATGTTTATCTCCAATTCTACACTGGTTTTTAAATATTTAAATATAATCTTTTTAAATATTATGCTATTATATTTCCATAATTTATGTAAAAAGCAAAGAATACAATTTTGTTTATCTCTTTTTTTCTTTTTAATACTTTTGTAAATATGTGTAGGGCAACTATAGAATGGAAGGGAATGAGCTGTATCTTGAGAGACTAAATAAATTAATTAATAAATAAAAATAACCAGCCTTGTCCCTAAAATGAATTTACGAACCACTAGAGGAAGGTGACCATTTAATACTAATGATAATAATAGGGTTAACAGTTGTCGTAATTTAAGTGTTAAGTAATATGCCAGGTACTGTGTTCATATCCTTTACAGGCATTTTCTCAACATCTATGAGACAGGCAATCTGATTTCCATTTTATAGATTATCAAATACAGTCTCAAAGAGGTCAAGTATGTTGGCTGGGGTCATACAGTTAGTGGTGGAGCTAGAGTTAGATCTCAGGCTTTGCTTGACTATGAAGCTAATTCATATTACCTCTCATGACTTTGATAACATGCAGACTCTATTAAGTGAAAAGGAATCCCTGAGTGGCTCAAACAGTTAAGTACCCAGCTACTAATTGTAATACTGGCAGTTCAAATCATCTCAGAGGTAACTCAGAAGAAAAGCCCAGTGATCTGCCTCTGAAAGATCGCAGCCATTGAAAACCCTATGAAGTACAGTTCTACTCTGAAAAACATGAAGCCGCATGAGTTGGAACAGACTGGATGGTAACTGGTTTTATTAAGTGTAAAGGAATACACAGAGTCACTGCTAAGGGGAAAAAATAAGTGTTTGAGTTCAAGACTGAAGTACAATCATTAGACATTTAGAGTCATAGGCTCTTCTGTACCCACTAACAGCCCTCTTATTACTTCAGCTTAACCTAGTTAAAAAAAAAAAATGAATAGTTGTGCTTATATAGCGTTGATTTTTAATCAGGTATTAGGATTAATGCCCAAATCCTATTTAATTACCTTTTGTCAACAGAACTTGCAAATTAGTATTTTGGGTTAGACTTGCTCCAAAAATATTCATAACAAGGTCTCATCTTGCCATCTTCACTTACCAAAAAAAAAAAAAATTGCCATTGGGTCGATTCTGACTCATAGTGACCCTATAAGACAGACCAGAACTGCCCCCACAGAGTTTCCAAGGAGTGACTGATGGATTTCAACTGTTGACCTTTTGGTTAGCAGCTCAATGGTTAACCACAGTGTCACCTACATCCACACCAGCATTCTATTGCAACAGATGAGAATCCAGCCTTCCCTTTCTGTTTCCATGGTCATTGCAATGGCCCTTAAATATTTCTGAATGGTGTTACCTAAATTTGGAAATACATATGATATCTCTCCCTTGCTTCTTTGATAGGCCTTTAAATCAGTCAAATTTGAGAAATTTGCTTTAGTTTTCTGAGTTCTTTGAGGATGAATCAAAAAACTTCTCTATCAAATTTTATAGTCTAGGTTTTCATTCTCTCTAGCCTGCAATTTCCTAGTTCTATCATTTTCCACAACACAATGGTCATGACCTCCTAGTTAGGAATCACTACTCCCTGTGGTGCCAGTTTCTCTTAGACAAGCTGCAAGAGACTACAAAGAAGACAAATATTTTAAAATAAAATGTAGCAACTACTCTCTTTGGGAAGAAAACATTAATTACATTTTTTAAAGAGTTATAATTGGATTTTACTTCCCCTATTTGTGGATAATTATTCAAGTTACGGGTTTAACAAACTTCCAACGTCTTTTATTTGGTCAGTTTGAGAAAAAGAAGAAAGATTTATTTGTAATTATCAGAAATAAACACAGTCCCTGGAAAATAAAGACAAAGGAGCAGAACCTGGCTTGGGTCCCACCTCGTTAAAGATGCAAATTAGAAAGAGGCCATCAAAAAGGGAGGTTTCACTAATTCTTGCTCAACAACATAAATCATTAAATTAGCCCCTGGTTCAATGGCATCAGCAGTGTGTAACTTTGGGTTTAATACAAGGGATCTGGAAGGGAGCAACAACTTCCTTTGTGCTTCTCTTATTGTTCCAGTTGGTATTTATTTAGCATCCTGGGGGACAAGGCATATTCACTTAATGCCTGGGAATTTTAATTGTCTTCCTAACCTGTAGAGTAGCTCACTCCTTGATTCTGGTCCATCTATGATTTCTCTCCAAACTTACCAGGTGATTTCTGATTCATCAGTATTAGGCTGTCCCCTCAGGTTCTGGCCCCAGATCCCCTGAAGCAGATGTGTGCAGATCATCATTTTAACTTAGACTGTGCAATTTGCCTTTGAGGGACATAGCAGTTCTAAATACAATGACCCTGAATATAAAGATAGAAACCACAATGACTTGTCCTGGAAAGGGAGTTCCAGGTCTGATCTTCCAGGCTTTCTCTGTCACTATTGTCTAAATCAAGGAAGGTCTGGCCTATCCTCACCAAGAGGAGCTAGAGGAAAAACAGAGCCAAACTCTCTGCAGTCTGCAGTGACTAACTCCACATTAAATTGCAAATGATGGCACCTCTACCCCTCAAACTCCTCCTCCAAATCTGAAGTCTTTCCAAAACACAAAACTTTTAATGCAAACAGTTTTAGTTTATAGCCAGCACATGAATTCTCTAGAACAAATGTGTAGGAAACCTCTTCCTATCCTAATTCCTTTACTTAATACCAAAACACTTCAGTAGGGGCATTTCCTATTGCAAACTATACCTATTCCCTAGTGTCCTGAGAAAGTTCCTTAAACAGTGTGTTTATCCCAGATCTCTAGGACTGCTAAAAGATCTTATTATTTCACTGTATTTTATTCTCTCATATTGATGATTAGGATACCTTGACCTGGACACAAAACCCACAGGTCCATGAGTGTGTTCTTCCTACCCAAACCCAGTTCAAAGGAAAGACACTTGTCCTGAAGAGATCAAAGGCAAAGGCAGTGACACAGAAAACAAGATCTGTAAACAGATTTGCTGACTGCTCTACTGAAATATGGACTCCATCCTGGTGTCTGGGGTATTTCATTGTGCTATTCAGCTGACCCCAAGATATTTCTAACTAGCTGAAGCCTATACTTCAGTTCCAGCAATCATGCAAACGTTGGACAGTGGCTGGGCAGAGCTATATCTAATTCTATTTTAAATGGAGTAAGACTCATTAACAACCTGCAATATACAGAAGACACAACATTTCTTGCTGAAAGCAAAGAAAACTTGAAGGACTTACTGATGAAGATCAAAGACTACAGTCTTCAGTATAAATTACACCTCAACAGAAGGAAAACAAAATTCTGTACAACTAGACCAATATGCAACATCTTGATAAATAGAGAAAATATTGAAGTTGTCAAAGATTTCATTTTCCTTGGATCCACAATCGATGTCCATAGATGTACCAGTCATGAAATCAAACAACGTATTGCATTTGGCCAATCTGCTGCAAAAGACCTCTTTGAAGTGTTAAAAAGCAAAGATGTCATCTTGAGGACTAAAGGTGCGCCTGAAACAAGCCATATTTTTTTCAAACATCTAATATGCATGCAAAAGCTGGACAATGAATAAGGTAGACTGAAGAATTTATGCATTTGAATTATGGTATTGGCAAAAAAATAGTAAATATACCATGCACTGCCAGAAGAATGAACACATCTGTCTTGGCCAAAGTACCTCCAGAAAGCTCCTTAGACGTGAGGATGGCAAGACTTCATCTCAAGTACTTTGGACGTGTTATCAAGAGGGACCAGCCCCTGGAGAAGGACACGATGCTTGGTAAAGTAGAGGGTCAGCGAAAGAGGCAGTCCCTCAACAAGATGGATTGACACAGTAGCTACAACAATGGTATCAAGCATAGCAATGACTGTGAGGATGGTGCAGGACCAGGCAGTGTTTCGTTCTGTTACACATAGGGTCACTATGAACTGGAACCGACTAGACAGCGCCTAACACAAAACAACATAGATGTTGTGACAACGTGATGAACACTGAATAATAACAGGAAGAATGATGGTTCTCTTAAAAATTATTTTACTGCTTCATATTTATCATTGTTAAGAAATTTTCCCTTCACTGTCCAACCAAATTTTCCTTGATTTAGCTCCATCTTATTAAGGCCAGTTTGCCACATGAAATATTAGGTTGATTCAAATGTTCTGCTCAAGCCATGGGCTTCTGTTTCTCAATCCATATCATTCTTATGTGCTGGTTTGATATATATATATATATATATAAAATTATATATGTGTGTATATATATATGTATATACCAAAATATATATATATATATATATATATATATATATATATATATATATATATATATATACCCACTACTTGTCTGTCGGTTTATTATATGCATCTGTCATTTTGCTGTACAGTGGTGGCTTGTGTGTTGCTGTGACACTGGAAACTTTGCCACCAGTATTTCAAATACCAGCAGGGTCACCATTGGTGGAGAGATTTCAGAGGAACTTCCAGACTCAGAATAGGAAGAAGAACCTCTCATTCTACGTCTGAAAAAATTGGCCAGCAAAACCTTATATACAGCAGCAGAACATTGTCTGATATAGTGCCGGAAGATGAGCCCCTTGGGTTGGGAGCCTCTCAAAATACAACAGGGGAAGAGCTGCTTCTTCAAAATAGAGTCAACCTTAATGATGTGGATGGAGTCAAGCTTTTGGGGTCTTCAGTGGCTGATGTGGCATGACTCAAAATGAGAAGAAATATCTGCAAACATCTGTTAAGAATAAAAAACCCACTCACTGCCATCAAGTCGATTCCGACTTATAGCAACCCTATAGGACAGAGTAGAACTGCCCTGTAGAGTTTCCAAGGAGCCCCTGGAGGATTCAAACTGCCAGCCTTTTGGTTAGCAGCCATAGCACTTAACCACTACACCACCAGGGTTTCCCCATAGGAACCAGAAATATACGAAGTATAAATCTAGAGAAACTGGAAGTCCTCAAAAATGAAAGGGAACTCATAATGATTGATATCCTAGGCATTGGTGAACTGATATGGAGTGGTATTGGCCATATTAAATCAGACAAGCATATGGTCTACTACATCAAGAATGATAAATTGAAGAGGAATGCTGTTGCATTAATCATTAAAAAGAACATTTCAAGATTTATGCTGACTTACAACACTGTCAGTGATAGGATAATATCCATACACTTACCAGGAAGACTGAGGCCATTATTCAAATTTACCCACCAACCACTAATGCCAAAGATGAGAAAATTGAAGATTTTTAACAATTTCTACAGCTTGAAATTGATCAAACATGCACTCTAGATGCCTTGATAGTTACTGGTTATTGGAATGCAAAGTTGGAAAAAAAGGATTGTTAGTTGGAAAATATGGCCTTGGTGATAGAAATGATGCTGGAGATCATATGATAAGAATTTTGCAAGACCAACAACTTTACTGTAAATACCTTTTTTCAAAAACGTAAACTGAGACTATACACATGGATCTCACTGAATGGAAAACACAGGGATCCAATTGACTACATATGTGGAAATAGAAGATGGAAAATCTCAATATCATCAGTCAAAGTAAGGCCAAAGCCTAACTGTGGAACAGATAATCAACTGCTCTCATGCAAGTTCAAGTTGAAGCTGAAGAAAATTAAAGCAAGTCTATGAGAGCCAAGATATGAACCTGAGTATATATCAGCTGAATTTGGAGACCATCTCAAGAATGGGTTTGGAGCACTGAATTCTAATGACTGAAGACCAGATGAGTTGTGATAAGACATTAAGGACATCATCCAGGAAGAAAGTAAAAGGTCATTAAGAAGACAGGAAAGAAAGAAAAGACCAAAATGAATACCAGAAGAGACTCTGAAACTTGCTCTTGAACATACAGTAGCTAAACTGAATTGAAGGAATGATGAAGTAAAAGAAGTGAACCAAAGATTTCAAAAGGGCAAGTCAAGAAGACAGGTTAAAAATTTATAATGAAATATGCGAAGACCTGGAGTTAGAAAACCAAAAGGGAAGAACACATTCAGCATTTTGCAAGCTGAAGAAAAAAATTCAAGCTTTGAATTATTGAAAATATTGAAGGACACAAGAGGAATCAAAACAAGATGGAAGGAAGACACAGAGTCATTGTACCAAAAAGAACTCATCAGCATTCAAACATTTCAGAAGATAGCATATGATCAAAAACCAATGATACTGAAGGAAGAAGTCCAAGCTGCAATGCAGGCATTGGCAAAACACAAGGCTCCAGGAGTTGATGGAATACCAATTGAGACATTTCAACGAACAGATATAACACTGGAGGTGCTTACTCGTCTATGCCAAGAAATCTGGAAGACAGGTACTGGTCAACTGACTGGAAGAGATCCATATTTGTGCCCATTCCAAAGAAAGGTGATCCAAGAGAATGTGGAAATTATTCAACAATATCATTAATATCACATGCAAGTAAAATTTTGCTGAAGATCATTCAAAAGTGGTTCTAGGAGTACATGGACAGAACTGCCAGAAATACAAGCCAGATTCAGAAGAGGATGTGGAACAAGGGCTATCGTTTCTGATGTCATATGGATCTTGGTAGAAAGCACAGAATACCGGAAAGATGTTTTCCTGTGTTTTATTGACTATGCAAAGGCATTTGACTGTGTGGATCATACTAATTATGGATAACATTGTGAAGAATGGGAATTCCAGAACACTTAATTGTGCTCATGCAGAATCTGTACCTAGATGAAGAGAAAGTTGTTTGAACAGAGCGAGGGGATATTGCATGGTTTAAAATCAAGAAAGGTGCATGTCAGAGTGTCTTCCTTTTACCATACTTGTTCAATCTGCATGATGAACAAATAATCCAAGAAGCTGGACTATATGAAGAAGAATGTGGCATCAGAATTGGTGGAAGACTCATTAACAACCTGTGATATGCAGATGACATGATCTTGCTTGCTGAAAGCAAAGAGGACTTGAAGCACTTACTGATAAAGATCAAAGACAACCTTCAGAATGGGTTACACCTCAACAAAAAGAAATAAAAAATCCTCACAACTGGAACAAATAAGCAATATCATGATAATTGGAGAAAAGATTGACATTTTCAAGGGTTTCATTTTATGTGGATCCACAATCAATGCCCGTGGAAGCAGCAGTAAGGAAATCAAATGACATATTGCATTGGGCAAATCTGCTGCAAAAAAATCTCTTTCAAGTGTTAAAAACCAAAGATGTCACCTTGAGGACTAACATGTGCTTGACATAAGCCATGATATTTTCAATCATCTCATATGCATATAAAAGCTGGACAATGAATAAGAAAGACCAGAGAAGAATTAATGCTTTTGAATTATGATATTGGTGAAGAACATTGTATATTCCATGGACTGCCAAAAGAACAAACAAGTCTATCTAAGAAGAAATATAACCAGAGTTGCTTGAAAGCAAGGATAGTGAGACTTCATCTCATGTGTTTGGTCGTGTTGTCAAGAAGGACCAGTCCCTGAAGAAGGACTTCATGCTTGGTAAATTAGAGAGTGAGTGAAAAAGAGGAAGACCCTTGATGAGACAGATTAACACAGTAGCTGCAACAATGGGCTTGAATATAACAGTAATTGTGAGGATGGTGCAAGACTGGGCAGTGTTTCCTTCTGTTGTACACAGGATCACTATGAGTTGGAATCAACTTGACAGCACCTAACAACAACAATCACTGCTTGTCTGTCAGTTTATCATATTATGGTGATTTGCGTATTGCTGTGATGCCGCAAGCTATTTCAAATACCAGCTGGGTCACCCATGGTGGACAGGTTTCAGTGAAACTTCCAGACTAAGACAGACTAGGAAGAACGACCTGTAATTTATATCCTAAAAAAATGGATAGCAGAGGAACATGGATATAATGCTGGAAGATGAACCCCTAAGGTTGGAAGTCACTTAAAATACGACCGGGGAAGAGCTGCCTCCTCAAAGTAAAGCCCATCTTAGTGATGTGGATGAAGTCAAGCTTTTGGACTTTCATTTGCAAATGTGGCATGACTCAAAATGAGAAGAAACACTTGCAAACATCCGTTAGTAATCAAAACATGGAATGTAAGACGTATGAACCAAAAAAAATTCAAAATGTCAAAAAGAAAATGGAAAGCTTGGAGATCGATATCCTAGGCATTAAAAAAAAAAAGGCATTAGTTAGCTGAAATGGACTGGTATTAACCATGTGAAATCAGGCAATCATATAGCCTACTATGCTGGGAATGACGAATTGAAGAGGAACAGTGTCATATTCATTGACAAAAACAACATTTCAAAATCTATCCTGAAGTACAATGTTGTCAGTTATGTGAAAATATACATATGCCTACAAGGAAGACCAATTAACATGACTATTACTCAGATTTACATACCAAACGCTAATGCCAAAGACGAAGAAATTGAAGATTTTTACCAACTCCTGCAGCCTGAAATTGATCAAACATGCAATCAATACACATTGATAATTACTGGTGATTGGAATACAGATGTTGGAAACAAAGAAGAAGGATCGGTATTTGGAAATTATGGCCTTGGTGATAGAAATGACACCGGAGATCGCCTGATAGAATTGTACAAGACCAACAACTTATTCCTTGGAAATACCTTTTCTTAACACTTAAACGGTGACTAGATATGTGGACCTCAGTGGATGGAATACAGACTATCAGTTGCTCATATGTAAGTTTATGTTGAAGTTGAAGAAAATTAAATAAATTCCTTAAGAGCCAATGTATGACCTTGAGCACATACCACCTGAATTTAGAGACCATTTTTTTTTTTCAAGAATAGATTTGATGCACTGAACATTAATGAATGAAGCCCAGACTCAATGGCACCTCACAACAAGACACAACATACATAATACATACATACATATATATGTATCCAATAACAAGAAGTGCTGTAACATTGATTTGCAATTTGAGATCCCTGACACAAAATCTTATGTTCTTCTGCAAAATTAAAAACATAGGCTTTCCTCATTATTTAAAAAAAAATAAAAACTATTTTTAAAAAATTTCATTCTGTTCTATTCTTTTCCTTCTAATCCCTCAAAACTCAGAGAATTAAAAGTAAAACCATATTTAAATCAGCTTTTCCCATCTTAATCTCACCACTTTATATCATATCATAGTGTTTTCCATCTGAAAGCAACTCTGCTGTTTGTCACAAAATCAACTGGCAAATTGAAGTACTAAGTACCAAGTATTTAGAAAGTGATTTGGTTCTTGTAATATCTCCAGTCTAATTTACATCAGTCACTTGACTTTCTTTTGCATGCAACTGCTTCTATATTCTGTGAAAAGCAGAGGGCTGTATTTTTTTTAAATGAAACATTTGATGTAAAACAGATATTCTACTAATTTGCTTTGCAAATTGAACCTTCTGTTATTTAGTGGGTAATGCACTCAAAGAGACATTAAAAATCCAGAGATAGCTTGCTGTTCCTTTCTCACAAAGTCACTTAACCACTCTGGCTTTAACTTTTCTCATCTGGGAAATGATGATCCCACCACCTATTTCTTCAATAGAAGGGAAGTTCATGAGGGTTCCTTAAGAATGGTTTGAAATGCTGTCTTTGTTAGATAAATAATATATAACAATAATAATTATTCTTCCTTTTCTGTTTAGGGATCTTAAGTTTTTTTTTTTTTTTTTAAATAATCCTTGCCAAAAACTGAACTTAACAAAAAGCCTCCAGTATAGTAAAGATAAAATATAAACTTCTCTCTAAAAAAAAAAAAAAAGGTGACAAACTAGCATATTTTTTTTATCACTCGTCCTTTTAATCAGCCAGTAAATGACAAAATGAGAAGAAAACAAAAATACTGAACCAGCGGTCATATCCTAGTCCTGATTTTGCCGTCAACCAGAAGTACAACCTTGGGAAACCAAGACACTTTTCTGCTTCTCAGTTATCCAATCTGAACTATCAGTGTATTAGATTATTAGATGAGATGATAGCCAAGACCGTTCCAGTCAGAGACCATAATAATTTGTCTTTTTAACCTCTTTCAAAAAACAGTAGTATATTTAAGACACTTGAAAATAAAGATGATATTGCTGTTTTTGATGGAAATGTTACCGGATAACATTACATTAAGTAGACTAGGTTACATTTTCAGCAAAAGAATATATTGTCTAATAGATTTTAAATGTAAAAACTGGTTCCTTTTTGTGTATTTGAGTAAAATGAATTGACTGTGGCAGCCTTTGAGCTCTCGAGCCGTTCCATGGATTATGTGTAACATGTATAAATCCTGAGACTGCTGTTTCACTTGGTAAAGTAGGTCTCCATAATTAATTTTAATACATTTTAGGCTTATTTTCAGAATATACAAAGAAAGCATTCAAAAAAGCCATTCAAATTGTGAAGGATAACTTGACTGTTACATTAGGATTTTCACTGGATTATGTGGTGAGGTTTACTCACTTGGAATAAGTCCCCTCTTTGTTTTCCCATTGATTTGGGATGACTCATTTATGAACAGCGAGTGATTGTTAGGATGAATGGCAGTTCAAATTCTGCAGTAAACAGCAATGGTTTTGTTTTGAAGAGTAGAGCAAAATCTCCTCTGTGTATTGGTAAAATTATGATTCTAGAAGCCATGCCTAGCTAGGGGCATTGGAAGAGAAAAATGCATACACCCTTATTCACTGAGTCAGGAGTATAAAATACCTGGTGTCAATGACAACTTAGAATAAAATTTGCTTAGCAATATTTTTGACTGGGATGGTCCAGTCTATAAAATGTTATTTAACAATTCAATGCTGGAGGGCCAAGTGGAGATACTAGGTGTCCTGGAGAGCAGAATTGCGTAGCACCTGAGGACACAGTCTATAAAGTCACAGCATCTATATTCAAAACTCAGCTCTGCCATTTACTTTGCTTTGCAACCTTCAGAAAGTTGCTGAACCTTTCTGGCCTGAGTTTCCTTTCTCTATAATGGGATGATTCAGAAAAGTTTATCTCAAAAGATTAAAAAAAAAAAAAAAAAGCTATGTAAAATGTCTCAGTGAAATGGGGCAGATTTATCTTGCCAAGCTAACTTCATAAGAAAATCAGGAGAGAAATTAAAATTTTCAGAGTACCTGAATAAACATTTATTTTTTAAAAATTATGGAAGTGCTTATAGCTATTGCTGAGAGAAAATGACTTTGTAACATATGATAGGTGTATGAACAGACGGAGCATTCTAAGCAAGCTTCCTGGACCTTATATGCACCAACACTGGGTCACACCGGCCCAGGACTCAGATATCAATCAAAGTATGGGTTTTTATTTCATTTAGACTACTGGTTCTCAAACTTCAGTGTGCATCACAATCATCTGGAGGGCTTGTTAAAACAAAGACTGCTAGGGCCACTTCAAGAGTCTCCGAATCAGTAGGACTGAGGTGGGGACAGAGGACTTGAATTTCTAACAATTCCCGAGTAATGCTATTGCTGCTGGTCCTTTGAATACATTTTGAGAAGCACTGGTGTATACAATGTGTTGAATCTCCTAGTGTTTATTAAAAAAAAAAAAAAATATTGCTGTTGAGTGGATTCCAACTCATAGTGACCCTGCAGGACAAAGTAGAACTGCCCTATAGGATTTCCAAGGAACGGCTGGTGGGTTCAAACTGCTGGCCTTTGGGTTATCAGCAGAGCTCTTAACTACTGCACCACCAGGATTCCAGTGCCTATTAGTATAATAAAATCACTATTGGAGAGTGTCAAAGGAAAGGTAAGAGAGACCTCAGTGCATACAGTGCTTGGCTTACTTCTTTTCATATACCATCTCTGAGTACAAGGGTTTGAGGTAGTGGAAGAAAATTGTAAAAGTTGCTGGAATAAACCATTATTTATTTCCTTCCATTGGTTATGCATGCCTCTATCCAATTATCCATTCATATATTTGGGTGTGCATAGTGTGGTGTGTGTGTGTAAATGTGTGTATGTGTGCGTGTGTCTGTACCAGGAACAGTGCAAGATTCTGGGTCATAACATAAACCAGGAGAGACAAAGGTCATAGCTTCGGGTGATTATAGTCTAGCTTTACCTTGAGGCTTACCTAGGAGAATTCCGGACTATACTGTATAAGACTTAGCTGGAAAGCAACAGCTAGTTTAAGGGGGATTGTCATAAGAAAACTTCATAAAGAAGAGTGCATTTATATAAAGACAACATGGGAAGTAGACACTATGGCCCACTACTGTTCATTTGTCTGTCAGTTTGTCATACCATGGGGGCTTGCCTGTTGCTGTGATGCTGGAAGCTATGCCACTGGTATTCAAATACCAGCAGTTGTTTGAATACCCATGGTGGACAGGTTTTATCTGAGCTTCCAGATTAAGACAAACTAGGAAGAAGGACCCTGAAGTCTAATTCTGAAAATATTTAGCTAGTGAAAACCTTATGAATAGCAGCAGAATATTGTTTGATACAGTGTTAGAAAATGAACCCCTCAGGATGGAAGGCACTCAAAAGCCTCCTCAAAGTAGAGTCGACCTTAACGACATGGGTTGTTGTTGAGTGGAGTCAAGCTTTCAGGACCTTCATTTGCTGATGTGGCACAACTGAAAATGAGAAGAAACAGCTGCAAACATTCATTAATAATCATAACATGGAATGTACAAAGTATAAATCTAGGAAAATTGGAAGTTGTCAAAAATGAAATGGAACACATAAACATTAATATCCTAGACATTAGAGAGCTGAAATGAACAGGTACCAGCCATTTTGAATCAGATAATCACAGCATCTACTATGCCAGGAATGACGACTTGAAGAGGAATGGCATTGCATTCATTGTCAAAAAGAACATTTCAAGATCTATCCTGAAGTACAACACTGTCAGTGATAGAATAATATCCATACACCTACAAGGAAGACCAGTTAATATGACTATTATTCAAATTTACACACCAACCACCAAGGCCAAAAAATGAAGAAATTGAAGATTTTTACCAGCTTCTGCAGTCTAAAATTGATCAAACATGAAATCAGGATGCATTGACAATTACTGGGGATTGGAAACAAAGAAGGATTGGTGGTTGGAAAATGTGGACTTGGAGATAGAAAAGATGCCAGAGATCCCATGATAGAATCTTGCAAGACTAATAACTTCTTCACTGCAAATACTTTTTGTCACCAACATAAATGGCAACTATACAAGTGGACCTCGCCAGATGGAATATATAGAAATCAAATCGCCTACATCTGTAGGAACAGACGATAGAAAAGCTCAATATCATCAGTCAGAACAAGGCCAGGGGCTGACTGCAGAACAGACCATCAATTCCTCATATGCAAGTTGAAACTGAAGAGAATTAGAACAAGTCTATAAGAGCCAAAGTACAACCTTGAGTACATCCCACCTGAACTGAGTGACCACCTAAAGAATAGATTTGAGCTTCCAGCCAACATGGCACTATAGATGGAAGCACCATGCTGTCTGTCTTAGTCATCTAGAGCTGCTATAACAGAAATACCACAAGTGGATGGCTTTAACAAAGAGAAGATTATTCTCTCACAGTCCAGTAGGCTAGAAGTCCAAATTCAGGGTGCCGGCTCCAGGGGAAGACTTTCTTTGTCAGTTCTGAAGGAAGATCCTTGTCATCAGTCTTCCACTGGTCTGGGAGCATCTCAGTGCAGGAACATTTGGTCCAAAGGACATGCTCTTCTCCCAGAGCTGCTTTCTTGGTGGTATGAGGTCCCCATGTCTCTCTGCTCTCTTCTTTCTTTTATATCTCAAAAGAGATTGGCTTAAGACACTACCTAACGTTGTAGACCTCTTCAGTATGATTGCCACTAACCCTTACGTCATAGTAATAGGATTTACAATATATAGGGAAATCACATCAGAAGATAAACTGGTAGGCAATCATACAAACAAGAGAATCATAACCTGGGCAAGTTGATAGATATTTTTAGGGGACACAATTCAATCCATGACACCATCCCTTCACAGCAAACACCTGAAAAACTAAGTAAAACAGAGACAAACATCAATCCCTGAACCGTAAGCATCAAATGAAGAGATAAAGAACTCAGCCAAGCACCAAATGAAATAAGAAACCAACAGAAAAAAGAGAGCCAGGAAAGATACATGTGGAGGTCCCCTGTAAGCTAATGCAGCATGGATTCACCATCTTGGACTCCTTCACAGACTGGTGGACAGGAAGTACAGGAAAGCAGCTTCACAGAGGTCCCAGCAGTAGACAGAACACCCAGTAACCAGTGATATACTCTTTCCCACCCCTCATCCTTCTCCTCCCTGCTTGACATCCCCCACTACATAGCTGGCTGCAGTCACTCAGCCAGACAAGAAGTGCAGGGTCTGTGCCACTTGGATTCACCCCACCCACATAGGAGATCGGCAGACAGGCAGTATGGGAAAACAGCTTCCAGAAGCTCCTAGCAGGAGACAAAAACCCAGTAAACAGTGATACATGCTTTCCCACCCCCGGTCCTTCTCCCCCCTACTGTTTAGCCTCCTCTGCTTCCCACGGGCTGCAGTCTCTTGGTCGAGAGGCACTGGCTTTGGTGCCTTGCCTCTTGGATTCACCCACTCAAAATGGCCGGCTCCCAAAGTGCCATTTGTTTGTTGCTGATGTTGTTTTCTTTCAGCTTCTTTTAGTTTCTTCTGTGCCTCTCACCATCTCCCCCTCCTTTCTCTCAAACACCTGGCTCTGCGTGCCATCTTTGCTTCTTCTTGAAAGGCTGTGAAGCATCACCCGATTGGGGAACAGCTTCCACAGCTCACTGCCATACTGGTGGGATCCCCGGGGCTTTTTTTTTTTTCTGATTTTGTTTTGTTTGTTTTCGTTTTTCTTTTCAAGGCTTGGGAGCCCCTTCTACCCTGTTGTACTGTGTAGCTTGGGAGCCACACCCCTGGTGTGCACAGTCATATTGGTGGGATCCCTGGGGGCATTTCTTTTTTTTTTTTTTGGTCTTCATTTCTCAGTTTCTCATCTCTCTGTACTTACCTTCCTTTCCTATCTCCTGAATATGTGGTGCTGTGTGACATCTCTTACCCTTCTAACCAGGCTGTACTGCATGGCCTGGGAGCCACTTCCCTGGTCTTTGCAGCTATACCAGTGGAATCCCTGGAGGCTTTTCATTTTTTTTCCCCCTAATTTTTATTTAATGTTTTTTTTTTCTTTTTCCCCATTTCATTTTATTACTCCTTGTATTCCTCCATTTCTTTGTTCACCATCTCTCCACTCCAAAGGCAAGATCCTTTAGAACTTTTGTTTGTTAGTTTTTGGCTCTTGTTTCTATCTCCTCTCTCTCCTCTTTCCCATACTCATCTTAGCTCCATACATCACAACCTTCCCCCTCCTACCTGTCTATCTGCACTGTATGCTGAATATTACACCCCTGAGCAACACAGGCATGGCCTACCAGAACCTGCTCTGCACTGATTCCCAGACCACCCTGTTGGCCCTACTGCATGCCACAAAAAACCTAACCCAGCCCCTCCCCTTCAGCTGGACCTATTCTGCTGCACCATAGCTGAGCAACTGGCTCTGTCCATTGGACAAGGAGATAAAAAGTACTGTGCCCACAGATGAGGAAACATCAAAGAATGTACAGACTGCCTGCTCAGAATAACGAAATAAAACAAAAAAGGAGAACAAAACAAACAAATCTATAATCAATAAACAAAGAAAATAACTACTGAATGTCCTAAAGACATCAGGCAATATCAAAACATTTAAAAAAAAAAGGACAGGATGGTTCCAGTAGGCATCCAAAATAAAACACCAGATGGCTTTCCAGTATAAGAAAAGGCACTAGAACTACCTGAGAGGGAATTCAAATCTCTAATATTCAGAGCTATCCAAGAGTTGAAGCAAGAGGAGACAAAGTGAGGAAAAAATAGAGAAAGCCATGGAAAAGGCAGACAAATTCATGGAGAATACAGACCAAAAAATGGAAGAATTCAGGAAAATAATACAGGAATAAAAATGGAAAAATAAATTCACAACTAGATATACAAAAACAACAACTAGAAATCCAGAAGATAAATAACAAGATTTCAGAAATAGTGTCATAGAAGGGCTGAGAAGCAGATTTGAAAAGATGGAAGACAGAATCAGTGAGCTGAAGACAAACACTTGGATATGACTCTGAGAAAAACCAGAAAAAAGGATGAAGAAAAACGTAGAAATCCTGAGAATTATGTGGGATACAATCAAAAGCAAAAATTTGCAAGTGATTGGAGTTGCAGAACAGGGAGAGAAAACTGAAAACACAGAGAAGATCACTGAAGAATTACTGACAGAAAACTTCCCTAATATCATGAAAGATGAAAATCTGACCATCTAAGAAGCTCAATGAGCCCCATATAGGATAGACCCCAAAAGAAAATCATCAAGATATATAATAATCACATTCAATAAAACCAAAGACAAGGAAAGAATCCTGACAGCAGCTCGGGAAAAATGAAAAGTCACTTACAGAGCAGAAACAATAAGACCAAGATCTGATAATTCGGCAGGAACCATGCAGGCAAGAAGGTATGGGATGGCATATATAACACCTTGAAAGAAAAAAAAAATTGCCAACTAAGAATAATAAATCAAGCAAAACTCTCGTTCAAATATGATGGTGAAATTAGGACATTTCCAGATAAACAGAAATTAAGGGAATATGTAAAAACCAAACCAAACTTACAAGGATTATTAGAGGGAGTCCTTTGGTCTGAGAACAAACAAAATCAGACTACAGCCTGAATCTAGGAGACAAGATTTTACCAGTCGGATACCAACCTAGGAAATAAACTCTCAAAGACTACCCAAAACCAAAAGAATTACAACAGGGAACCAGAGAGGTTAATCTGTAAATGACAACATCAGAAAAATAAAAGAGGGAATAAATGGTGTAGGTATAGAACTTTATAATGGAAAGGAATGGCAATGCCAAGTAATAAGACCCTGGTTCAAACCTAGGAAGATAGCGGTAAATTTCAAAGTAATCACAAAAAAGTTAACAAACTATTCATCAAAACAAAACAAAAAAAGTCTCAGTAAAAACAATCTACAAAAACAAAAGAAATGAAAAAAAAAAACACAAACAAAAGGAATTCAGTGCAAAAGGATAAAAGAAACAAAGAAAACCTCAATACGACAAAAATGAAAGCAATAAACTCACATCTATCAATAATTACACTGAACGTAAATGGCCTAAATGCTCCCATAAAGGGACAGAGAGTGACAGAATGGAAAACAAAAACAGGATCCATCAATATGCTGTCTACAAGAGACACACCTTGGAAACAAAGATGTAGATTTATTAAAAATCAAAGGATGGAAAAATACATATATATCAAGCTAACAGCTACCAAAAAAGAGCAGGAGTGCAATACAAATCTTGGGTAAAATAGACTTTAAAACAAAATCCACCATAAAAGACAAAGAAGGGCACTATCTAATGATTAAAGGGATGGTCCATCATGAAGATATAACCATAATAAACACCTATACACCAATAACAGGGCTGAAAAATACATAAAACAAACTATAATGGCACTGAAAGGAGAAATTGACAGTTTGACAATAACAGTAGGAGACTTCAACACAGCACTCTCAGTTAAGGACAGAACATCTAGAAAGAAACCCAACAAAGATACAAAAGAGCTAAAGGTCACAATCAGCCAATTTGACCTCACAGATATATATAGAACACTCTACCTATCAGCTGCAAAGTACACATTCTTTTCCAACACACATGGAATGTTCCCCAGAATAGACCACATCTTAGGCCACAGAGCAACCCTCAACAAAAGTCAAAACACTGAGATAATACAAAGTATTTTCTCTGACTAGAATGCCATCAAAGTGGAGGATAACATGAAGAGCTAGGGGAAAAAAAAAAATTAATTACATGGAAATTGAATAATGCCCTACTTAAAAACCACTGGGTAATAGAAAAAATCAGAGCCGGAATTAAAAAAAATTCCTAGAATCAAATGAGAATGAAAACATATCATATCAAAACCTTTCGGACACAGCCAAGACAGTCCTCAGAGGTCAATTTATAGCAATAGATACACACATCAAAAAAGAAGGGACAAAATCATAACACTAGCTATATAACTTGAACAAATAGGCGGAGAACATCAAAAGAATCCCATAGCTACCAGAAGAAGGGGAATAATAAAGATCAGAGCAGAAATAAATGAAATAGAGAACAGAAAAACAATATAAAGGATCAACAAAACCAAAAGTTCATTCTTTGAAAGGATCAACCACTGGCCAAACTGACAAAAGAAAAACAGGAGAGGGTACAAATAACCCAAATAAGAAATGAAATGGAGGACGTTACAACAGAACCAACTGAAATAAAAAGGATCATAACAGAGTATTATGAAAAACTATACTCCAACAGGTTTGAAAACCTAGAGGAAATGGACAAATTTCTAGATACACACTACCTACCCAAACTAATACAAAATGATGTTGGAAATCTGAACAGACCATAACAAGAGAAGAGATTGAAAAGGTAATAATAATAATAAAAAAAAAAAACTCCCAACAAAAAAAAGCCCTGGCCCAGACAGGTTCACAGAAGAATTCTGCCATCCAGAGAAAAGCTGACACCAGTACTACTTAAACTATTTCAGAACATAGAAAAAAGAAGCAATCCTTCCAAATTCATTCTATGCAATCAGCATAACCCTGATACCAAAACTAGGGAAAGGCACCACAAAAAAAAGAAAATTGCAGACCAATATCTCTCATGAATATAGATGCAAAAATTCTCAACAAAATTCTAGCCAATAGAATTCAGCATCATATCAAAAAAATAATACATCACAACCAAGTAGGATTCATACCAGGTTTGCAAGGATGGTTCAATCTAGAAAATCAATCAACGTAATCCACCACATAAATAAAAGGAAAGAAAAGAATCACATGATCATCTCAATCAACACAGAAAAGAGATTCAACAAAATCCAACACCCATTCCAGATAAAAACTCTAGATAAAATAGGTATAGAAGGGAAATTTCTCAGCATAATAAAGGGCATATATACAAAACCAATGGCCAACATCATTCTTAATGGAGAGAGGCTGAAAACATACCACTTGAGAACAGGAATAAGACAAGGATGCCCTTTATCACCACTCCTATTTAACATTGTACTGGAAGTCCTAGCTGGAGCAAGAAGGCAAGAAAAAGAAATAAAGTTTATCCAATTTGGTAAAGAAGAAGTTAAACTGTCCCTATTGGGAGATGATATGATACTATACATAGAAACCCCAAAAGACTACACAGTAAAACTATTGGAACTAATAAGAAGATTCAGCAGACTAGCAGGATACAAGATAAACATACAAAAATCAGTTGGATTCCTACACACCAATAAAGAGAATGATGAAAAGGAAATCATGAAAACAATACCATTAATAATACCCTCTAAAAAAATAAAATACTTGGGAAAAATCTAACCAGGGATGCAAAACACCTACACAAAGAAAACTACAAAACACGGCTGCAAGAAATCAAAAGAGATCTACATAAACAGAAAAACTTACCATGTTCATGAATAAGTAGACTCAACATTGTGAAAATCACAATTCTACCCAAAACAATTTACAAATACAGTGCAATCCTGATTCAAATACCAACAACGTTCTTTAAAGAGATGGAAAAACTAAAGGGAAGAAGCCCCAAATAAGTAAAGGACTATTGAAGAAAAATAAAGTAGGAGGATGCGCACTACCTGACCTCAGAAAGTACTATACAGCTACGGTAGTCAAAACAGCCTGGTACTGGTACAATGACAGATACATTGACCAATGGAGCAGAATTGAGAACGCAGATGTAAATCTATCTGCTTATGGTCACCTGATTTTCAACAAATTCTGAAAGTCCATCAAACGGGGAAAAGACAGTCTTTTTAACAAATGGTGCTGGCAAAACTGGATCGTTCATCAGCAAAAAAATGTAACAGGGCCCATACCTCACACCATATACAAACAGTAATTCAAAATGGATCAAAGATCTAAATATAAAGCCAAAAAACTACAAAATTCATAGAAGAAAAAATAGGATCAACACTACCCAGTGCCATCGAGTCAATTCCGACTCATAGCAACACTATACGACAGGATAGAACTGCCCCATAGAGTTTTCAAAGAGCACGTGGCGGATTCGAACTGCTGACCCTTTGGTTAGCAGCCATAGCACTTAACCACTATGCCACCAGGGTTTCCAGGATCAACACTAGAGGCCCTAATACACAGCATTGAAAGAATACAAAACCATAACCAACAACACACAAACTCCAGAAGATAAGCTAGATAACTGGGATCTTCTAAAAATGAAACACTTAATGCTCATCGAAAGACTTCACCAAAAGAGTAAAAAGAGAACCTACAGATTGGGGAAGAAAATTGGCTATTATGAATCAGACAGAGGTCTGATACCTAAAATCTACAAGAAAATCTAACATCTCTACAACAAAAAGACAAATAATCCAATTAAAAAATGGGCAAACGAAATGAACAGACACTTCACCAAAGAAGACATCCAAGAGGCCAAAAGGCACATGAGGAAATGCTTGCAATCACTAGCCATTAGAGAAATGAAAATTTAAATTACAGTGAGATACCATCTAACCCCGGCATTACTAGCATTAATCAAAAAAATAGGAAATAACAAATGTTGAAGAGGCTATGGGGAGATTGGAACTCTTAGGCACTGCTGGTGGAAATGCAAAATAATACAACCATTTTGGAAAACAATATGGTGCTTCCTTAGAAAGCTAGAAATAGAAATACCATATGATCCAGCAATCCTACTCCTAGGAATTCATCCTAGAGAAATAAGAGCCGTCACACAAATAGACATATGCACACCCATGTTCACTGCAGCATTGTTCACAATAGCAAAAGGATGGAAACAACCTAGATGCCCATCAACAGATGAGTGGATAAACAAACTATGGTACATACACACAATGGAGTATTACGCAACGATAAAGAACAATGATGAATCTGTGTGGTACCTGATAACACAGACGAATCTGGAGGGCATTATGCTGAGTAAAATAAGTCAATCACAAAAGGACAAATATTGTAGGAGACCACAAGTGTAAAAACTCATAAAAAGGTTTACACACAAAAAGAAACAATCTTTCATGGTTACTAGGGAGGGAAGGGGTGGGTATGGAAAAACACTCAATAGGCAGTAGATAAGTGGTAACTTTGGTGAAGGGTAAGATAGCACACAATAGTGGCAAAACCAGAACAACTTGTACAAGACAAGGTCATGGAAGCCCCATAGACACATTCAAACTCCCTGAGGGACTGAATTGCTGGGCTGAGGGCTATGGGGACCATGGTCTCTGGTAATATCTAGCTCAATTGGCATAACATAGTTTATAAAGAAAATATTCTACATTCTACTTTGGTGAGTAGTGCCTGGGACCTTAAAAGGCTGTGAGCGGCCATCTAAGATATAACACTGGTCTCACCCCTTCGAGAGCAAGGGAAAATGAAGAAAACTAAAGATACAAAGGAAAGATTAGTCCAAAGGACTAATAGGCCACATCTACCATGGCCTCCACCAGACTGAGTCCAGTACAACTAGACGGTGCCCAGCTACCACCAACGACTAGTCTGACAAGGATCACTACAGACGGTCCCAGACAGAACTGGAGAAAAAATGTAAAACAAAATTCTAACTCACAAAAAAGACCAGAGTTACTGGTCTGACAGAGACTGAAGAAACCCCCAGAGCATGCTCCAGATATCCTTTTAGCTCAGCAATGAAGTCATTCCCAAGGTTTACCCTTCAGTCAAAGATTAGACAGGCCCATAAAACAAAACGAGACTAAAAGGGCACAGCAGCCCAGGGGCAAGGATTAGAAGACAGGAGGGAACAGGAAAGCTGGTAAAAGAGAACCCAAGTTTGAGAAGGGAGAGTGTTGACATGTTGTGGGGTTGTTAACCAATGTCTTAAAACAATATGTGTACTGTTTAATGAGAAACTAATTCTGCTCTATAAACCTGCATCTAAAGTACAATTAAAAATAAATAAATAAATAAATAGATTTCACGCACTGAACACTGACAGGAAATCAGATGAGTTGTGGAGTGGCATCAAGGACATCATACATGAAGAACGCAAGAGGTCATTAAAAATACAAGAAAGAAAAAAAGACCAAAATAGATGTCAGAAGAGACTCTAAAACTTGCTCTTGAATGTTGAGTAGCTAAAGTGAAATAAGAGAGTTGAACAGAAGATTTCAAAGGACGGCTCGAGAAGACAAAGCAAAGTGTTATAATGACATGTGCAAAGACATGGAGACGAAAAACCAAAACGGAACAACACATTCTGCATTTCTCAAGCTGAAAGAACTGAAAAAAAAAAAAAATTCAAGCTTTGAGTTGCAATATTGAAGGATTCAATAGGGAAAATATTAAATGGCTCAGGAAGCATCAAAAAAGATGGAAGGAATACACAGCCACTATACCAAAAAGAATTGGTCAATGTTCAACCGTTTCAGGAGGTACCGTGTAAGCAGGAACCAATGGTACTGAAGGAAGAAGTCCAAGCTGCACTGAAAGCACTGATGAAAAACAAGGCTTCTGGAATTGATAGAATACCAATTGAGATGTTTCAACAAATGGATGCAGGGCTGGAAGTGCTCCCTCGTCTATGCGAAGAAATTTGGAAGACAGCTACCTGGCCAACTGACTGGAAGAGATCCATATTTATGGGTATTCCCAAGAAAGGTGACCCCACCGAATGCAGGAATTATCAAACAATATTATTAATATCGCATGCAAGTAAAATTTTCTGAAGATCATTCAAAAGTGGCTGCAGCAGTATATCCACAAGGAACTGCCAGAAATTCAAGCTGGATTCAGAAGAGGACGTGGAACCAGGGATATCATTGCTGATGTCAGGTGGATCCTGGCTGAAAGCAGGGAATACCAGAAGGATGTTTACCTCTTTTTTATTGATTATGCAAAAGGCATTCAACTGCGTGGATCATAACAAATTATGGATAACATTGTGAAGAATGAGAATTCTGGAACACTTAATTGTGCTCACTTAATTCTGTGTTCGAACAGAATAAGGTGATATTTGGTGGTTGAAAGTCAGGAAAGGTGTGCGTCAAGATTGTATACTTTCACCATACCTATTCAATCTATATGCTGAGCAAATAATCCAAGAACCTGGACTATATGAAGAAGAACGAGGCATCAGGATTGGAGAAAGACTCATTAGCAACCTGTGTTATGTAGATGATACAACCTTGCTTGCTGAAAGTGAAGAGGAGTTGAAGCACTTACTGATGAAGATCAAAGACGACAGCCTTCAGTATGGATTACACCTCAACATAAAGAAAACAGAAATCCTCACAACTGGACCAATAAGCAACATCATGATAAACAGGGGAAAGGCTGAAGTTGTCAAGGATTTCATTTTACCAGAAACCACAATCAACACCCATGGAAGCAGCAGTCAAGAAATTAGAAGACACATTGCATTAGGCAAAGCTGCTGCAAAAGACCTGTTTAAAGTGTTGAAAACCAAAAATGTCACCTTGAAGACTAAGGTGGGCCATGGTGTTTTCAATTGCCTCCTATGCATGTGAAAGCTGGATGATGAATAAGGAAGACTGAAGAAGAACTGACATCTTTGAATTGTGGTGTTGGAGAGGAATATTGAATATACCATGGACTGCCAAAAGAATGAACAAATCTGTCTTAGAAGAAGTACAACTAGAATGCTACTTAGAAGCAAGGATGGCAAGACTACTTCTCACACACTTTGGACATGTTGTCAGAAGGAACCAGCCCCTAGAGAGGGTCAGCAAAAAAGAGGAAGGCTGTCAATGAGATGGACTGACACAGTGGCTGCAACAACGGGCTTAAGCTTAACAGTGATTGTGAGGATGGCGCAGGATGGGGCAGTGTTTAATTCTGCTGTACATGGGGTCATTATGAGTTGGAACTGACTGGATGGCACCTAACAATAACAAGGCGCTATGAAGGCTTTCATGTTGATTTGTCCTTTCTTTAGAATAATAATAAGAGGAAACATTTATATATTGGGCTTACTAGGTGGCAGATACCGTTCTACACATATTAATGATTTTATCCCTACAGTAACCCAATGAGGTAGGTACTATCATTACCCTCATTTAAATATGAGGGAATTAAGGTACAGATATGTTCTTCTTTGCTGCCAAGGTTCTTTTTTATATTATACAATATAAAATTGATGAAGAATAATTGAATATATGAATGACTGAAGGAATGAATGGTGAACCAGTATATATTTAATGGCAGGCCAATATTTTAGCTCACTACTGACACCTTCTGATCTTCCCTTGTGTTGCTGTTCCATAGCCAGGACTGTTAGGTAGTCTCCTGGGAGCTATCTGGACCAATTTATGGACAAGGCTAAAGTCCTTGTTGCAAAATGGTCAGTTGATTTTCACAGGATTTTCCAAGTCCCCATGTGCAATTGTATCTCTCTCTGTGTTAATCCTGATAGCAATGAGGTCCATTTCCTTCCCAGAGGTTATATAATCCACATCTCTAACACTTAGGAAAACAGCGATTGAGGGTCTCTGGCACATCCGGGGCTGATCTGGGTGTCCCAGATATAACACCTGGCACACTCCCCTGGGGAGTTTCAAGCATTTTGTGCCAATAACTTATATTTTCCCAACCTTTTAGCAAATCAGATGCTTTAATACGGAGATGAGTGTGCAATGCCCACATCCATCAATGCCATTACCAAGTCTAACTAACAGCTGATTATTCCCATGAATTAAATGTTCATCTAATCAGCATTAGAAGAAAATAGCATTTGAAACCAACTCTCCCTTTTCTCCTGGAGATGCATTTCTGTGCTTGCGGTCAGCCCATGATGCTACTCTACAGGACGTACCAAGGAATCTAAGTTCCATTTGACGGTATTGACAGATCACAAGATGTTGATTAGGGATATGATATGGTGCAATGCCCTCCCTGTTGCAACCTAATGTTTGCAAAATCATAAGCTTGCGGAACACGTGCTTCAATCAGCTGGTTGTGTAAGAATTCAATCAGCATTAATCTAACACAATGCGCCACCTGCTCCCCAACTGATTTCTAATGTTCTTCAATCAAAAGCAGCAGAAAAGCATCATTTATTGCAAGCAATGTTAGCAGACCTGAAAATTCAAGAACGTGAAGTTCAATAGGAATACCAGGTTCGCCTTTTGCTCCTCTTTCTCTCACTGAAATGCTACAGAAAGAGTGAGTTGTTGTTTGCAAGAATAATAGGAGAAGGTTGGACATGACCAGCACTAAATTGACTTCGTATAAAATGAGAGCTTTAATTAGGTGCATGTAATTAGCATTCATTGCCAGTCAGCTCTTGGATCTATAGGATCAAGCATTTTTTAGGGCTTAAATGTTTTCCCTCTAAGCTATCCACAGTGTAGAGAATAGAAGGACAATGAACCTACCAGACTGTTTTAAAGACAACAAGACTATGTTGCTCCTACTCAATCTCAAACCAGAGAGATCTGGTCACTTGGGTGAAAGTGAAAAAGTAATAAGTGAATAAATGATACCAAATGATGAAATCATTCGTAAAAGGGAGGTGCTTTCCCTGCTATAGGAAGGATACCGCAGACACATTATCCCCCCTAAACTGTAACCTCCAAGTTAGAGACTAGTAAGTATTGTTCACAACTTAATCCCAGGCAGTTAGAATGGGGCCTGTTCCATAATAGGCACTCCAAAAATGTTTGCTGAATGAATAATTAAACAAAGCAGTCACCCACACTTATTTATGAAGATACCTTCTACCACTCTTTTATGCCAAAATTTGAAAAAAAAGAAAAAGAAAAGAGACACTGACCGTTGCATTGCCCACGGACCAAGTTGTTTCCACTGATTTTGAAGTTCCCCCTAAATGTAAATAATATCATTTTCCTAAAGTGGACACACTGACAACACAAACCATGCTTTGTAATTCAAACCCTTAAATTGAGAGTACATTGTGCAGTTTTTATTTGAAATAGAAAATCTGTAGCTCTTACAAGTAATGGAAATTCCGTATCACTGCAGACTATGTCTTCAGTTCCTGGCTCTTTGCCCAGAAAGATTATTTTATATCAGGTTGAATTCTCTATTAATTATTTTCAAAACTGCTAGATTGCTGGACAAACTCTATCTTAAGGCATAGTAGAGGAAAAAATAAGAAAAATTAAACTTTGATTTCAGACTAGGTTGACAAGGGGGTGAGTGGGGAGACTGTTAGGCAAAGGGAGACAGTGTAGTTGTCTCCTCATAAAAGCCTCATCAGGACAGAAACAGATAATTTGTTAATACACTGCAACTAATTTTGGGATAAATTTCCACCTTAACTTGATTATCAAGTTTGCTTTGGAGAATATCTAGTCAGTTCAGTTTGTTTTCTAAATGATTTTAAATGAATTGTGAAAACAACCACTTGATTCCATCAGAAACATGCAGCTAATAGATTTAGCACTCCTACTTTCTGTGGGCAAACTAGTAACATCCTCCAAAGGAAGAATTTATTTAAAAAAGGAAAATTCAGCCAGAGGATGATGAAACTATACCTCCTGGGAGGTTTTAGGAAGCATCCTTGCCAAATTAGAAATCTATAAATTACCTAGGTAAGCAATCAGCTCCAGATTATAATTGCCAATTTGAGAAAAATTCGCCAACAATTAAGCAAAATCAAATAACCCATTTGAGGGAATGGAGTAGTGGCAGGAAACCACCTCCCCCTTCTTGTTAAGATTTACTGTAATTTGGTCTTATCTTCCCTTAGAAACTGAAATCCCGTTCTGTTTTATTGGGCTAGATATTATCCAGGGTCACCATGGAGGCAACCAGACACAAGCGAATGGCTATCTCAGTGATTTGGCTTCAGCATAAAAACAGGAGTTATATGAATCTGGCTGGAAATTGTTGTGACCCAGCCGTATGAGTCTTAAACCCAAACTACAAAAGACCAGATGATTTATTATTCCAATTGATCATGCTTGATTAGCTTCAGAAATTCGAACACAAACTAAACTTTCTGCAGGATGGCTGAGTGAGGCCCGAATTGGACTTTGTTCCTGGAACATCTCACAGTTCTGCTATATCACACTATCGGTCTTGGTGAGGCCACTTTAACTTTTTGGAGCTCAACTTTCTTCTCCTATAACTTGAGGTTCCTCTTATGCCTTAAGATCAACACCTTTTTCTATAAATATTCACCAAGTGCCTACTGTGTACCAGGTACTGGACTAAGTGAGAAATATATTTTAAAAAGCAACAGCTGTGTACTAGACACTGCTGACTATTTCCTAAGTTCATTTTCACCTCTTTTCTTACAATGAGAACCCCAGTTTTTGTTCAAGGTGGCAATGTACCCAGCTAACACAATTGTCTTCTCAGACTGGCAGCCAGAAGTAGCCATGTGACACAATTCTGTCCAATAAGAAGCAGATAGAAGTATATCCAGTAATTCTGGAAATTGTTACTTTACAGATACTGATGCCACCCCATCTCTCCTTCATTTCTATGTATATGTATATGTGTTGTTTTCTGGTTTAGAATAAAGAAATAAGGTTATGTTTGCAGCACACATCTTGAAACAAGGACATGACAGAATATAAACTATAGACTACAGGTAGCATAGAGAAGACAAAGATGTTTGGGGCATTAATGACATTTAAAAAGGCTCTGCAAAGCATACCTTATTTGCTGAGAAAAATCACCTCCTATTTGTATAAGTCACAGTGTTTGAGATTTGTTACTTGCAGCCAACTATGTGATCACCCATCTGTCAGTTTGCTATACTGTGGTGGTTTGCACGTTGCTGCAATGCTGGAAACTATTCTATTGGTGTTTTAAACACCATCAAGGTCAAGGTATATAAACGCACACACACACACACACATATGTATATATATGGAGTCTTGGTAGTGTAGCGGTTAAAGCTCATCTGCTAATCAAAAAGGTCGGCAGTTTGAATCCACCAGCCACTCCTTGGAAACCCAATGGGGTAGTTCCACCCTGTCCTGTAGGGTCGCTATGAGTTGAAATTGACTTGAAGGCAACAGGTTTGTTTATATATATATGTGTATATACATTCCCCCCAAAACAAACCCATTATATATATATTTGTATGTATATATATAAAGAGAGAGAGTAGTAGAAAGAGAGATTGTTCTTTGGAAGCACAGTACTTTAATATTTTGCCTGTCCTTTCTGTGTGTGGAAATTAAGGAAATTGTCCTGGAATATGACTCAGACAAAGGCTTTTTAGACACAGCTGGGGAAATCTCATCAGAAGGGGGTGGAGGGGTTAATGGTTTTACTGGATAGGGTGGCTTAGCAGACAAAGATGGAGTAATGTCTTCATACTGGAGTGAAAAGGCTGGTTCTGCTGGCAGGAGTGATTCAATAGAATCTCGGGGCACAGTGTCCCCAGCTTCCTGATTATCTGCCCATATGTCCCCATCCCAAGTTTCAGAATCCCATTTCTCCCCAGCCAATGCCCTCAGTTTAACTTCAGACACCACTCAAAGTTGGCAATTCAGTTGGTGTTGTAATTCAGCCACTCTTAGGACAAGCCTCTGGGTTTGGTTTTCAGCAACACCAGCTCTATTTCTACAAGAAATAGGGCTTTATTTCAAAGCACAAGTAGAAACTCTGAGGTTGTTTATTTGGCACTTGAGCTTTGACTCTGAAGCCCTGAGCTCATCTCTTTCTTTCACCATTTTGTCTAGCAAAAGTAGGACCAACCAACAAGCTTCCTTATACTTCTCATTATGACAAAATAGTAGGAAGATATCAAACATGCAGTCACCCAGAGCCTTGCCTCTCACTGATACCTGATCTATTGGTGGTTTTACCTTGTGTATTTCAATTGTCACCTCATGCATGGGTTAGCAGTTCCCTTTTTACTACTGGAAGCAGAGTAATAACATCTTTAAGACTAACAAAACTTGAAAACCAATTTAGAAAACTCACCCTTACAATTTTGTTTCTCTAGAACCACTCTCAGCACCAAATGTCTTAGGCTAGGTTCTCTAGAGAAGCAAAACCAGTAAAATATAGAAATATATATACAAAGAGATTTATGTCAAGGAAATGGCTTACACAGCTGTAGAGGCTGGAAAGTTCCAAGTCCATGGGTCAGGCTGGAGACGTCTCCTGACTCACGTAGCTGCAGAGGCTGGAGAACTCAAGATAGGGGGTCAGACAGTAGGCCTCTGGCTTACAGACTTCGAAGACCGATGAATCCCAAGACTGGCAGAGAAGATGGCAGGTAAGCTGGTAGCTCAAGTCCCAAGATCCGGAGGTCAGATGAACTGGATCCAGCTGTAGGATCAGGAATGAGCAAAAGCCTGCATGCCTTGCCAGAAAGTCCACCTATATTGGATGGCTGCAGGCCATATCCCCAAGGAAACTCCCTTTCAACTGTCTGGCTACTCACAGTAGGTTCCATTGAAGAGGTGATCGCATTATATCAAATCTCATCATGGAAGTGATTACATCATTATACAACTACCAAACTACATCATGACTGCCAAGCAACTGAGAGTAGTAACCCGGTCAAGCTGACACACAATGTTAATGATCACAGAAATCTTCCTGAAGTATACTATGCTGTGTGAGCCTTGAAAGATGAGTACTGATACTTTGGTAAAGAAGGGACTAGGGATATACTGTATTCTAGGTGAAAAAAAAAAAAAAAGATTCATTGGGTGGTGCAAACAGTTAATGAGCTCGACTGCAACTTAAAGGATAGAGGTTAAAATTCATCCAGGAACATCTCGAATAAAAAGGCTTGGCAATTTACTTCTGAAAAATGAGCTATCAAAACCTATGGAGCACAGTTCTATGACACACATGGGGTCATCATGAGTTGGAGTTGACTTGGTGGCAACTGTTTCTGTGTTTTTTTTTTTTTTTTTTTTTGGTGTTTAGGCAAAAAGGCATGGAAAGTGTGAATAGTATTATTGGAGCAGACAGTTCAAAGTGGTCAATGGTCAATGAAAATGAGGCAAGAAAGAGCTTATGGGCCCAGTGTAATATGAGGTTGTATAATAAATCAAGCAGGTAGGACTCCAGCTTGAATAAGGTAGTGAGCCCCTGAAGGCTGAATAACCTCATTAGTCTAAGCTAGGGTTAGTTTGGAAACCTTGGTGGCATAGTGTTTAAGAGCTATGGCTGCTAACCAAAAGGTCAGCAGTTTGAATCCACCGGGAGCTCCTTGGAAACTCTATGAGTCAGAATGGACTCGACAGCAATGGGTTTGTTTTTTGTTATCGTTGTTTGTTGTTAGGGTTAATTTGACACGTGGGAAAAAGCACCTGGCAGATCTGTGTGCACACTGTATTTAATGATAAATAGGATGAGGGGAATTCATTTTTCAGACAAGCTAGGAAAATCACCTGAAATAGCTAGCTTCTGGATCGAGGTGGTCTTGCTAAGCACATAAACTGGTCCTCTTCTTTCCTGACCCCAGTTAAAATTATAGCAGAGGAACAAATAAGAGGAATAATTACATAACAACAAGGAGAGCAGGAGAAGGACCACAAGTGGACCAGTAACTTCCACAAGTTTCTAGAACGATGGTTAAAAAAAAAAAAAAAAAAAACAAGAATGCAAGAAGCTTCAACTCAGGAGAGTGGTCTAGCAGAAATGTGTGCTTGTCAAACAAGTCCTGGGTGGCTTTGAAATTGAAGGCAATGTTAAAAGAGCAGGGATAAGAAGAGGGGGCTAAGAACAGAAAGAAATTAAAAGTTCACCCACAAATCAATTGCTTTAATTTGTTTCCTAACCCCTCCTTTTGCATCTTTGTGTAAAAGAACACACGCAGCCCAGTATTAACCCTGGAAAACAGAACAAATTTTTTTCTTTAAGAAAAAAATGATAACGATAACAAGCTGCCAGGGAGTTTGCCCTATTCTGATATTTTGACACCATCTGACCCTAAAGGTCAGTTCTATATTTGCATTAACAAATGTAGAATCTGCCAATAAATAAGGTTAACCACACAGAATGCCTAGAAGCTTTTCATTCTAAGGAAAAAACCTAATGGGAAAGAGATTTACATTCACAACAGCAGAAAAAAAACCAACACACACTATACTGAAATATTAAGCCAGTTCCTCATAGTTAAGAAAGAAAGCCAGTAAAATAAAATGCAAAAACCAAGAGAAACAAAGAGAACTGATCTCAGAAGAAACAGATGATTCAGGGAACAGAAGCAAAAGTATGTGTTTAAGTCACTTTAATTTGCAATCTCAAAAATATAAAATGATACTGTGGCCATAAAACAAAATACTATTAAAAAAAAATAAGAGTAAGGAAAAGTAACAAGCCCATGAAAATTAAAATTGTTGTACTAAAATATAATTAATAGACTATGAGACAAAACAGAGGGAATCTCTTAAAACATAGAACAAAAAGACAAAGATGGAAAAAGGCAGAACTCTGAGGTGACTAAGAGAATGGATTATGGAGCCAGTTTACCTAGGTTATAATACAGCCTATCACTTAATAGCTGGGACCTGAAACATTTTCTTTATCTTTTTTCACCTCAATTTTCTTATCGCTAATATTAGGATAATATTAATATGTCCTCTTAGAATTGGTGTAAAGATGAATGCGTTGCTTCGAGTGTCGTGGTTAGAACAGTTCTTGTCAGATAGTAAGTCCTATAAAAAGTCCACACATGCATGTGCATACAGGCAACCCAAGTGGTCCAACATTGACAGACAGAAGTTGCAGAGTTAGAGAATAGAGAAAGTAGAGAGGAAGGTATCATTGAAGAAATGATGGAAGAAATTTTTTCCAAAAACATTCATTTGCTTAGCATCAAGTAGAACAAATGAAAAATGACTCATACATAGATATATCATTGTGAAAGTTCATAACATTAAAAATAAAGCAAAATTTTGAAAACTTGTAAAGAATATATATATATATATAGACATATATATATGCAAGAGTAAACACACACACACAGGTCCTCTACAAAGGATAAATAATCGACTGAAATTTTTCTTATTTTTATTCTTACATGAAATAAGCTAAATGTCTTAGCACTATTTTAAAACTAAATTTCTATATGCAATGAAAGGGCAAAAAAAAAAAAAGTCAGATAGTATTTATGCACCCCCAAAATTTACCTCCCACGTATATTTTCTGAAGAAGTTACTTGAGGGTGTACAGAAGCCGAATAAGAAAGGTTTTCTGGTACTCATCCAAATAAGGGTGAAAAAGGAAAACGAAGGCAATGTGGAAAGAAATGGTAGGATTAAACCAAGAACTAATGAGATAAAACTTAAATCAACAGCAGTATAACAGGCCTAGATGGCAAGTAGCACAAATTAGAACAGGAAGCCAGTGAGCCCTGATGTACAACTTCAAGGGGAATAAAATGGATTCTAACATTGGAATGGAATATGTTAAAAAAAAAAAAAAAAGCACTAGCGATATGCTGGAAAATGCACACATTTATTTTCTTAGCACAATAAAGGGAAGTTATTTAGAAATGCTGAAATAAACAAAAAATATGAAAAAGGTAAGGTCCAAATATGGAACAATCTGAAATGTGAAACTGATGACGGGTAGGGGACGCCAATCCACTTAGCAGGATGATATGAACTCAAATTCTAACCCAAGTTGCAGAGGGACTGTGGCACGGAAGCTATTGAGAAGGACATTCACCCTAAAGTAAGCACCATTTACAAAGCTATGATGTAAACGATGTTTATTGGTTTTAAACTTTTAGATTCAACTTACAGACAAAACATATTAAGTGAAATATGGTTACAGAACAGAAGGTAAACATTAGTACCAGATGGTCAGCAGACACGCTGGGAGAGCAAAGAGTGAGGTGAAAGCGTGGTAGGTGTGCTCAGGGCACCACCTTCCAAATGGCTAGTAAATGGATCTGGTTGAAAGTTGATAATACAGAACTAGAGACATAGGCTTATTTTTTAAAGTTATAAAGTTAACCAGAACTAAAAATAACAACAACAAAACATCTGGAGTGGAGAGCAGAGAAGAGGAAATCTCAAAGAGCTAATTTTTCATCTTTCATAGTGAGGAGTCAAGAGATAAGGCATAAAACTGATGAATAATAAATAGTGATACAACATATTATTTAGAGTGTTTAAAGGCTGGGCTGGTCACGGGGAGGGAATGGAGCAGGCATTATTAGTTATTACCATGAGCCTTTCTGTATTGTTTACTTATGTATTTTGCCATATACGAGTATTACTTTGATAAAAAGGCAGGGCGGGGGGGAGTTGAACACATTGTATTTACCTTGCTAGAATCAATTATGTGACCCATTTCTAGATTTCAAGTCTCTCCACCACCCACAACAAATGGATGAAAAACTAGTAAAGGATAAGAATAACCGAGTTCCACCTTCTCACTTCCCCTCTCCGCACTAGGTACAGCTGCCCTTCCCACATTTTAGAGTGATGATTTCATGTTGCTTCCATAACTTCTTTTTAAGTGTTGAAAATGATGACTCTTGAAGAAAACAAGAGATGTATTTGAGGACAAGTGCCAGAATCAACCCTCTGATTAAGAGGTAAAAGATTTAAATCTACTTGGAGATGTTTATATAATGTAACAAAATTCCATTATGCAGGCCCCCACTGCCCCTGTGGGCCTCCAGTTTAACTCGCGTAGCTTTAGCAATCCCCCTCCTTCTCAGAGGTCTCTAAACAGATTGCGTAGATCTGGGCTGGCTGATACCAGTAAACTGGCATTGTATCCATGGAACTGAATGAGTTCACCAAATTGGGGGGTTATTTGTTTTGAGTGGTACATGAATATACCAAATTATGTTATAGATCATAGTCCTGCTTCTGACTTATTCCTTCTTTGTTCTTCAAGGCTTCGTACATCTAAGCAATTAACCTCTCAAAGAGCTGGAGAACACATAATTATCCTCATTTGTCTAAACGTCGCCAAGATGGCTGCCTTTCAATTAACCTTCTGGGGATGGAAGAAAGTTGGAGTAATATAGTGATCATTTTTAACCTTACTGTATGCTGTTTTAATGTAATTTAATTGAAACCACCAGATGATAAAATAGTTAGATACTGTTTCCACAGGTAAAAGGATCAAGGGGATTTTGAGGAAGAGATGACTATGGAAAGCTGACAGAGCTAAGAGAACAGATGATGCATTTCATGAGCAAGAACATAAGCACAGCCATACATGAAACTGTATCAGTGAGCTTCAGAGCCAAGCCCCAATGAAATACCAGACCAAATGACAACAAACACATAAGCTCTAGCCTTGCATTGGCCCAGTGGACTGTGGGAGACAGAGGAATAAATGAAATTATTGCTCTAAGCAGAGGCATCAAGGAAAAGAAAAGAAGCTATCTATTATTGAATATCTAGTATCTGCCAGCATTCTGCTAGGCACTTTAGGTACTAGATCTAATATCACACATTTTAGTTGTACATGAATACACCAAATAACATCTCCCTAGTCACCCCAAAAGGAGTCTCCAGGTGGCACAAATGGCTGAGCACTTATGAAAATGGCATGACATCAGACCTCTTCATCTAACTTCAGGGAGGATAATAATCAGGATTAACCCAAAGCTGATTCCCATAAGGTGGAGATCAGACATACCTCCACCCTCCAACCTTTTTATCAATTCTGACACCAGCCGTCCCTCCTGCGGGACTCTCTACTTCTCTTCCGGGTTCAATAATCCTTTGCAATGGGCCACATAGAACTCACCGACCATATTTAGAGTTAAGTGGTTTATTAAGAAAGTAACAAGGTACAACTTGGGATCAGGATCAACAGGCCACAACTCAGGTTCAGGATCAAGAAGCATGTAGGTAGAGTCTCCCTTCTTCAGTGCAAGACAGCTTTCTCAGTTCCGCTTGCTTGCAAGCAAACAAACCCTTCTCTCTGCCGTACATGCTCCCTCTCAGCCATGCAGGCCTCCTCTCAGCCCCCTGAAGGCACGCTCCTCTGGACTCCCTCAGAACAAGCTCCTCTCGACCCCCTCAAGACAGGTTCCTATCAGCCTTGCTGTCCCTCACCACTGACTCTGCCACTGGGCCCCATCTGGGCCTGTAACTGCCTTCAGTGTTACTGCTCTTGACCCATGTTACAGCTTTTTTAGGAGGTTCCTTGCCTCTTCTCTCTTTCTGCTGCTTCTCTCTTCTTTCTGTTTCTTCCTGCAGCTTCTCTTCCTGCTCCTTTCTGTCTGAACAACCTCTGTGGGGTTGGCTGCATATATACGTAATTCCTTGTCTATTTCAAAGCATGGACCCTGCCAGTAGGGGCCACAAACTGACCAATCCCCTCTTGGTAAGCCACAGACTCTTTATTTGCACAATACGCTATAGTCACCTCATTTGAATAATCACTTCATTTGCATAGTATATTGACCTATCTCTGCAAGGTGCATACCAACCACAGGGCAGGCTGCCACCCGGAGCCAGACAAAAAATATCAAACCATAAGTTGTTTACAGCTTACTCAGTGTCTTAGTCACCTAGTGCTGCTATAACAGAAATGTCAAAAATGGATGGCTTTAATGAAGAGAAGTTTATTCTCTCACAGTCCAGTAGGCTAGAAGTCCAAATTCAGGGCACCGGTTCCAGGGAAAGGCTTTCTGTCTCTGACAGTTCTGGAGGAAGGTCCTTGTGATGCATCAATCTTCCCTCAGTCTGGGAGCATCTCAGAGCAGGAACTTCAGGTCCAAAGGACGTACTCTGCTCCTGGCACTGCTTTATTGGTGGTATGAGATCCCCGTGTCTCTCTGCTAGCTTCTCTCTTTTATATCTCAGAACAGATTGGCTTAAGACACTATCTGATCTTACAGATCTCATCAGCATAACTGCCACTGATCCATCTCATTACATTGTTGTGATAGGATTTATAACACAGGGAAATCACATCAGATGACAAAATGGTAGACAATCATACAATACTGGGAATCATGACCTAGCCAAGTTGACAGATATTTTTGGGGGACACAATTCAACCCATGACACCCAGGAAATATTAATCAACCTAGACAAAAGTAATAAACTCCCTAGGGTATAAAACTAGGGCAAAGGGGAAAAATCTCTCATGCTGTTTTTCCAAAGAGCCAAGGCAAAGGACCACATGAGGGAACTCATTTCACAACAGTGCTAGACTACTAACTGAAAAGTCGGGGGTTCAAACTCACCCAGAGCTGCCTCAGAAGTAAGGCCTGTCAATCTACTTCCAAAAGGCCACATCCTTGAAAATCCTATGGAGCAGTTCTACTCTGTACACTTGGGGTTGATATGAGTCAGAATCAACTTGATGGTAACTAACAACAACAACAACAACAACAAAGTCACCCCAAACTGATATTAAAAAAAAAAAAAGTTGCCATTGAGTCAATTGTGACTCATAGCGACCCTATAGAACTGCCCCATAGGGTTTCCAAGGTGTGCCTAGTGGATTCAAACTGCCAACATTTTGGTTAGCAACCATAGCACTTAACTACTATGCCACCAGGGTTTCCAAACTGACACTGAGAACAAGAATAAAACACATTGATGAGGGCTGTTTATATAGCCACGTAATATAAGAAGTTGTTGGGATACAAGTGATTGGCCAATAGAAAGAGCCAGAGAGAATGAATGTATTTTTATTTCCTTAGGCAGCATCGGAAGTTCACTGATTTAGAGGATAGAAAAAAGCTAGGGAATTTTCTCAGTGTATCGGAAGAAGGAAGCAGCAGATAGCTGTAAAAATCAGAAAAAAAATAGTGAAATACCTTCTCTTTGCATATATATTTTGGCCACCAGTATCACAAGATATAAAACACTAATGAAGAAGACTTAACACTTTCAACACAGGATTTCTTTTTTCTGAACACTTATTTCATATTTAGCATATTTAAGTGGAACGGACATCAGTACCTTGACTTGAGTTTCTTATTTTTAGCCTCCTGGGTCACATAGACTCACTTTCCTTAAAATAGAAAAGACAAGTGTTTAAGAAACATAAAGGGAGCAGCACCAGTTGTCACTTTCCCTCTGTGGAATTTTCTGACACACTGTACTCTGGCCTTCCGCGGTGACATTCGCCATTGATGCACAGTGATAGCTCCATGCCTTCACCTGTGTTTGGGCAGCACTTTGACTTGCTCGATGGAAATACCTCAACGTCTTGCGTGGCTTGTGATAAAAGGTGAAGCCTTTCGCACAGGCATTTTTTTAATGCTTTTTTTAAAAATCTTTTTTATCTAAAAATAATTTTAGATTTACAGAAGAGTTACAAAGATAGTATAAAGAGATTCCATATATACCCTTCACCTAGTTTCCCTAATGTTAACATCTTACACAACCATGGTACAATAATCAAAACTTAGAAATTAACATTGGTACAAAACTATTCACTGCACATACACTTAACTCAGATTTCCCCAGCTTTCCATCAGCGCCCTTTTCTGCTCTAGGACCCAGTCCAGGGTCCCACTTTCATTTAGTCGTCATGTCTCCTAAGTCTCCTCCAAGCTGTGATAATTCCTCAGTCTTTTCTTGTCTCTTATGACCTTCACATTTTGAAGAGTAATTGTCAGGTAGATTAAGATGAACTAGGAAGAAAGGACTGGTGACCTATTTCCAAAATTCAGCCAGTGAAAACCCTATGGAACATAACAGTCCATCCTGATCACGGAAGCGGTGCAGGACCAGGCAGCATTTCCTTCGGTTACACGTGGGGTTACTCTGAGTCTGGAGCCAACTGCATGGCAGCTAACAATACAACAGTAAGTCTGGAGACTATTCCTGAATTTAGGCTTGCTTGACGTTTTGTCATGATTTGACTGAGGTTTGCATCTTTGCGAATAATACCACAGAGCCCAGAAGTCTTCTCATTGCATCGTGTTAGGGGGTGCATGATATCAACATTACAAAATATGTGATGTCAGTCTTGGTCCCTGAGTTAAAGTGGTATCTGCGAGATTTCTCCAATGTAAAATTACAATTTTTTCATTTGCACACTATTCATTAGAAGACAGATACAAAGCTTAAAGAAATGTAGGATTTCCTGTCCTGGAGAGAGGAGCACCAAAGAATTTGTGATTTGTTAAAACAAACACAGGCTTAATAAATACTTGGGGGAGACACTTTGAAGCTGTGCATATACCCTAATTCTCCATAAAGCTGTGCCCACTAATTTCAGCATTCATCAGTGGATCTTGATTCAAACAGGCATTATTTTAATTTAATAGAATACATGGATATATTTTAAATAGACAACCATAAAAAACCAAAACCAAACCCAGTGCCGTTGAGTCGATTCTGACTCATAGCAGCCCTATAGGACAGAATAGAACTGCCCCATAGAGTTTCCAAGGAGCACCGGTGGATTCGAACTGCCAGCCCTTTGGTTAGCAGCCAAAGCACTTAACCAGTACGCCACCAGGGTTTCCTGATTACCATATAATATCTCAATTAAGAAACAAATATGTACTAGATATATATCATATAACCAGTAATTTTATAAACATTCCCTACTTATAATCTAAGGACACAATTAATGTGCTGTAGTGGCTCTCCAACTTTGGTGTACAATAGTGTCCTTTGTGGGGTTTGTTTTGCTAAACATGTACTTCATGCATTGTTGTTGTTGTGTGCCGTTGAATTCATTGCAACTCATTAGGACCCTGTAGGACAGAGAGGAACTGCCCTATAGGGTTTCCAAGGCTAAAATCTTTACAGGAGCAAATTGCCAGGTCTTCTCTCCCATGGAGTAGCTAGTGGGTTCTAACTGCAGATATTTTGGTTAGCAGCTGAGCACTTAACCGTTGCACCACCAGGGCTTGTTATACTTCATGTAGAGCATATGTAAGTGGACTAGATTCTGATGTACACCAAGAGTGAGAAACGGTTCTCTATTCGGAACAGCACAACATTTTCTCAATTAAAAAATTAATCAATGACAGCGTGTAAGATATAAATATATAAGTATAGTACTTATAGTATTTATGTGGATACAGACTTCCTGAAGATAGCAGAGTCCTCCTCCTCCACTCAAATAATCAATACATAAAACGCATACAATATGGTCATCTCAGTAGCATATATTATAAAGACGATACAAAGATATATAATATATAATAAGCTCTTCCCCAAAGTTTTTCACAGTTTGATTGGAAAGGCAAAACAATTTGTTCAGTAACTGTCTAGTATTTGTCAAATGGTCAATTTTGTTACCAACTATAAAAGTAATTGAAAAAACAAAAAAGAAGAGACAAGAGTGGGATAGAAAAATCAGAAGCGGCCTCGTGAAGGAAGCAAAATAAAAGATCCACCTTCAAGCACTAGAGGGTGGGGAGGAGACATACTGTTAGAAGAGCCTGAGTGTAAAAAGCGCCGGGACTTGAATGAGCAAGATCAGCACCAGGGACAGAGGCGGTGGTGGTGCATGAGACCTATTTGGGAGGACACTGAATGCCAGGAAAGAGAATTTGAATTTGATGTGGATCTAACAAGGAAACATCATAACCAAACCAAAGCCAAACTCATTGCCTTCGAGTTGATTCCAACTCACTGTGACCCTTTAGGATAGAGTAGAACTGCCCCATAAGGTTTCTAAGGAGCACCTGGTAGACTTGAACTGCTGACCTTTTGGTTAGCAACCAAATGCTTAACCACTGCACCAACAGGGCTCTGGAAATATCATAGGAGTAGCCTCATGATGGGGAAGGAGCCCTGGTGGCTCAGTGGGTAAGCACTTGGTTGCTAACAAAAAGATCAGTGGTTAGGCACAATCAGCGGCTCCATGGGGGAAAAGACCTGGCAATCTGCTCTCATAAGTGTTTACAGCATAGGAAGCCCTATGGTGCAGCTCTCCTCTGTCCTATAGGGCCACTATGAGTCAGAATTGACTAGCTGGCACACAGCAACAAAAATAACAGGGGCATTATAGGAAAGTTTTTTAGGAGAACCAACCCATCTTTTATGTCTTTTCTCTCTCAACAAATCCTCATACAGCTCCCTACAGATGAGGACACACAATTAATATTGAACGATGAAATAATATGAAAACTCAAAATGATCTTGGTAAGTGGAAAAAATAGAAAGAACCCAGGAGAATGACATTCAATAGGAAAAGCACAAGTGAGTTCACTTAACGAACAGTTAAAATTGCCCACAGTATACAATGGGATCGATTACTGCATATGAGAATGGGGAAGGATTCTAGAATTTGACACGAAGTTATAAAGCAATTTTAAATGAATGACTTGATTTTGAATCTCATATTAGTCCCTCGAACTAGATATTATCTTCATGTTTCCTTTGAGAAAATTTAGGAACAGAGACATTAGTGAGCTGTCCAGGGATACAGAGCTAATGTTAGGCAGAGAGAGCCAGGTCTTCTGAAATCGCACCCAGTAGGAATCATTAAACCCTTATGGCAGCACTTTGTATATGTTTACACATGCATATGTGTAACGATGTATATACACATACATGTGTGCATGCCTCTGTGTGTGTGTCTGTGGGTGCATGGAACATCTATGATGTGTATATATATGGTGTGTCTGTGTACAAATGTATGTGTATACCGTATTAAAAAAAAAAAACAGTTGCTGTCAAGTCAATTTTGACTCATGGCAACCCATATGTGTCAGAGTAGAACTGAGCTCCATAGGGCTTTCAATGACCGTGACCTTTTGGGAGAAGATCATTAGGCCTTTCTCCCGAGGCCCGTCTGGGTGGATTCAAGCCACCAATGTTTTGGTTAGTAGCTGAGCGCTTAACCATTTGTGCCACCCAGTGATTCCTTAGTATATACATATTCATAAGCAAAGAAAGCTTTCCTTCTTTTCCCTACCCCTTCCATCTCATCTCCCCCTTCAAATAACAAAGCACACTTACAACAATGGTGTATACAAGGAGTGGTTTAAGCCAGCTGCCATCCAGTTGACTCTGACTCATGGTGAGCCCATGTGTGTCAGAGTAAAACTGTGCTCCATAGGATTTTCAGTGGGTGATTTTTCAGAAACAGATTGCAAGAGCTGTCTTCTGAAGTGCCTCTGGGTAGACTAGAACCTCCAACTTTCCGTTCACAGTTGAATGTGTTAATCATATGCATCACCTAGGGAATCCAGGAGGAGCTTAAGGATCAAATATTCAACCAAAATATCAACAAGAGTTTGCCTTAAATATATAAAATCCCTGTTCCTCTCCTAAACTGGCAGAGTGTACTTGAAAGAATCTGGAAGAATTATATTGTTTCCAAGGCACTCACCCTGTGTGTCCCTCCTACCTTAAAGCCCTGGTCCCAGAGGGTGGTGGCAGGAAATCTTCCCTGGAGAGGAAGAGCAGGTTGCCAGTACAGCTACATTTTGCAGAAATGTACCATGGAAAATGAGATTGGATGTTGTTTGCAATTGATTTTGTAGAGGCGAATGAGAGGATGAATATAATTAGTGGAACTGCAGGCTACTCAGGACTCCAGCCTGGTTCCTCAAAGCCCATGAAATGCTCCACAGGTCCCCTGTCCTCCCCTATGTCCCTCCTCCCAACAAGTGGCCAGACAGAAGCTTGCCGTCTGTATGGAGAGAATGAAGGTCACCACTTAATAAAGCTCCCTCTTGGCGGAAGAGCTGTCACCGTGAAGTCGTCTGTGTTTATTTTAGTAAAAGAAAGACTTAGTTGAAATAGTGTCTGACACTGGGTACACTCTTCTTCTCTTTTAAGCCATAAAAAAAAAAAAAAGACTAATAAATATGTATCATTTTTAACAGAAAGTACCGGGTCAAACTCCTACCCCAAGAACACGGTATTAAGAAGATGCAGTGCCAGCTGCTATGGCCGGCTCTGCCGCCGCACGTCAATGAAACTCTGAGGTTCATCACATTTCATTCACTGACAAGCGTGGCCTTCCAATTCATCTGTGAGCTGCCGCTTCCCTCTCAGCATGAAAATTCGGCCCACCAAAAAGCAATTTCAGCTTCTGCTTCTTGCAGGGTTTCCAGTTTTGATGCGATGCCCTAGCATTCGGCAGGCTACCAGCCAGGGGACGAGAAGTGGAATAAGACGCAGTTCACACACACAAAAAAAGAATACAATAAATAAATAAAAAACCTATCCCCAATCAGCTGAAAGCACCTCTCTCTTCATTACTGGGGCAAGAGATCCTCATCTCTCTAGCAGTGTGTAGCATTTAAACAAAGTTCATCTCTGCTTCCCAGGGTCCTGTCTGCACTGGCTGTTCACATCCCAACAGGTTCTCATTTGAAAAAGCAAAGAGGAATTTGCGTTTTCTTCCCCTTGCTTTCTCTCTCCTGTCTTAAAGAGCTTGAGAGTTCCTGTAAGATTTCGAGGGAGCCAGTTTCTTTTCGAAAATGTAATTTCATCCAGAAAAATATAACGACACCACACTCCGTGATTCATCCTGCTCTTATTTGCCCATTCATTAATTAAGCCGTGACAGATTCCGTGATAATGGCCTCTAATTCTACAGGTGTGATAGTTTTCAGTAATTACTTTAAATTACCTTTTCCAGTTTCCAGGAATGCTTTGGCAGGATTCATCCAGTTTATCAATAAGGTGAATGACCTTACACTCCTTTAACCAACATCAATAAGAAATTAGAAGAACTTTACAAAATGAACATTCTTTATCACTGTAAAGAGAAATTATTCCCCTGGTATCTAAAATGCAGCATTTTCTTGAAAAAATATTCAAATTATTTTTTTAAAAATCAAATATCATAATCGAAAACTTAAGATAGAGGGAAATCAATCAGCCCAAATCAGCTGTCCTAAAACAGAGGTCTGATCTTTGATGGATCTATTCCTTTTCAGCCATTCAAGATGACTTTTTAAATTTTTAACTCAAATGTTACCACTCACTACAAAAGCACACCGTATTTGACTATTTTCCAGCACAACACTTAGAACCTGTTACAAAGAAAAGACAATCGCTCTTCTGGTAGAAGGGGTAAGAGGTTTCCCAAAACTCACACGTACGCCTGAGATGGGCTCAGCCAGAAATCTGGGAGGACCAACAGCCAAGTCCATAAGTTACGAATATGAGTATCAGGCAGGAAGAGAGCGTCGTCAAGGGGCCATTTTGTGTTTGTGGTCCACCTATGGAAATCTGTTTGGCAGTGACCATGGAGGATCAAACACGGTCACAACTGTTGACCCGGGAATTCCACACCAGAGAAGATCTTGAAAACCATCCCCTCTTCTCTCTCCTCTCTCCCCAGCAAAGGTCTTATGATTAAAAAAAATAATAATAATAATCTCTTTGCCATTCATCACAATGAAAACAACAACAAAAAAAAAAAAGTGAATTAGGGGATCCATTAATCAATTTATGGTGTATTCTCATAACAGAACATTACGTAGCCATTTGAAACAATGAATTATACAGTGTAAAACCATAAATGCATTATAATAGTATGAAAGCATAAATGCAGTATAACTCAGGCCTTATAAAAATGCAAGAGACTGAAAGAAAATTCAGCAAAATGTTCACTAGCTCCCTCTAGCTGCTGTGGTTATTTGTGACTTCTCTTTTTTCCTACGTTTTTCTTCTTCTTCTTTGAGAACCTTAAGACATATATAATGAAGACAATTCTAGCTGAAAAAATCTGAATTAAAAAAAAAAAAACATTGCAAAGCTTTCACAATATGTCGGACGTTCACAATGCCACTGAATATCTCATCTGCCTGCAAGGTTACCTGCCTGTAAGTAAGTCTTTCAATCTCATTGACATAATGTGCTAGTCACGCAATAGCGTTTTCATACCGGAGACTTGGGAAGATGCTTGAGAGGTACATCTTCTTCTGCATTGGCTTCAACGACAGGAGTGAGAACCTACAAAGAGCTGCGGCTGAGTTTGCAATGCAGTAACATGATGAAAGTGTAAAAGTGAAAGCCAAGCTATCAATTGATATGTCTTTACTTTGTGCTCTGAAGCTTGACAGGAAACCTAGAGCTGGTGAAGCTGGTGCAGGAGAGGAAAGAGGCTGAAAGCACTGGCTTACGGAGGACTGTTTTAATGTTTTATTTGAGTAATGGACCTTGCAAATTAGCACCCCTGCGGCCTGAAATACATATCTTTTCAAGGACACACTGGTTTTCAGTTCGACAGGTGATACAGGAAAAAATCCCCAAGGGGAGCTTTGATTTCGTACTTTTCAGAGGCAGTTATATTTTATTCCAGCTAGGATGATGTAGAAGATAGCAAAGAGCTCTGAGGGTGATCTGAGGGCTTGGGGAGGAAATGGAGCAGAAAACAGCTCCCAATGCAAAGGAAGGGAGGGCTCCCAGGAGACAAAGTGAAGCAGGGAAGCTGAGGTTTTCAGTAGATCTGTTGGTCCCCGCATCCCTGCCCCAATCCCCAGCGACTCCTAAGGGAGCTCACTCCCTTCATCCCTGCTCCGGGGGGGGGGGGCGGGTGGGAGGTGGTGCAGGGACAGCTAGCAGATCAGTGCACTTGTCCACAGAACTTTTGTGCTTTACATCCTCCGTCTTATTTGGCCCCTCTCTCTCTTTCTCTCTAGTTCTGAGTATCACACTCAATGCTGGCTTGCCATAGAGAATATTTTCCCTTCTACTCACTCACTAATCTATTCAGCACACATTTAGTGAGCATCTACCAGGCACTGAGCACCACGTGCAGTGCTGCAGAAACACAGTGAAGAATACACAATTTCTGCTGGAAGTGTGCCCTAGTGGTAAGAACAGGCTTTGGAACTGGGGTGGGGGGGGACCTGGGCTTTAACCCCGGCTCTGCCACTGCTAGCCCTGTGACCTTGAACAATCTGTATAACTTCACTAAACCCCAGTGGAATAAAACTGGGATAATGAACCTACTGCAGAAATTACTGGGAGAGATGTGATCTGTGTAAAGCAAAGACACACAGCAGAGGCTTCACAGAGGGCATCTTTTAGATATCAGTTCTATTTGATTTCCCGATCACATTTATGTTCCTTAGAAGTAAAAAAAGTAAAGTCAGTGTTAATTAATTTTCAGATATTGCTCTGCTAGGGGATTTAGCACAGAATGTAGTTTGTAACATGAAATATATCTACAGAAGGGAAGAAGGAGGAGAAGCCATTCCAGATGAAAAGGGTTTCTAGGGCTCACTGAAGGACTGCATGATAGCCCCCTCCCTGTGCAGATGGAACGCTGGTGGCACAGTGGTTAAGAGCTTGGCTGCTAACCCAAGCATCAGCAGTTCAAATCCACCAGCCACTCCTTGGAAACCCTATGTATGGGGTAGTTCTATTCTGTCCTATAGGGTCACTGTGAGTCGGAATCCACTCAATGGCAATAGGTTTGGTTCTGTGCGGGTAGGTAATAATAGCACAGCAGAGCTTTAAATTTCCTCCAGCCACATCCTTGGCTCCCAAGGTCTCCAGCCTGTGGATCCCAGAGGCTCATAAGCCCTGTCTAGGAAGTAGACTGCCAGCTAAGATGACGTGTGCTAAAGTGAGAGCAGTGCATGCTAGAGGAGTGTGTATGTGGGTTAGGATGGGGGGGGGGACCAACTACCTGTCTATCTGTCTATCTAGCTATCTATCTGTCTATCTAGCTATCAATCATCTGTCTCTAATAGCCTGGAAACCAGCTGAAAATCTCTAGAAGGGTAGGTCCTGTGAAAGGTTGCGTGTGGATAAAAACTGCATCAGAAAATTTTAAAATTTAAATAACATATGTAGAGGATATAATTTAATGTAATTTCTCTACAAAATGTGCACTCTTCCTATTTGATATAAACTTTAATATTCGTTTATGATTCGATGTGATTCCCAAAAATTCAGCACTGTGAAGTTTAGTTCCATAATTTTAGGTTATTTTTCAGGAAGATACAAAAATTGAATGATCATTTATTAAGTGCCTGGTACATTGGCTGGGCACTGGAAATCTACAGGGTGAGTCCCTTATATAAGCAACATTTAAAATGTCCCCAAGATATGAGATAAGAAGAGGTTTTTTTCATGAATTTTTTTAAAAATAACCTTAATAAAAAAAATATAAGTGCCATGAAGAAATCCCACAAAAAGAATTTATAGTCAGTAAACATGTCTAAAAACGTTCAACCGTATTCACGACAAAATAAATGAAAATTAAAACAATGAGATACTGTGAAGGTCTACCAGATTATAATAATAAATAGTGATGAACAAATAATGAAATTTTAAAAACTAAATCACAACAATAGAAATTCTTTGCAATACTGAGCAAGGGCCCTGTGGAGTGGGCACTGGCATTCAGGGTTGGCAGATACACTGTAAGCCTTACTCCCAGCCAGTGCCATCGAGTCGATTCTGATTTATAGCAACCGTATAGGACAGAGTAGAACTGTCCCATAGAGTTTCCAAGGAACGCCTGGCAGATTCGAACTGCCGACCCTTTGGTTAGCAGACGTAGCACTTAACCACTACGCCACCAGGGTTTCCTGTAAGCCTTACTAAAAAAAAAAAAAACTAGATGCTATAAATACAACGGTCTTACTTTTTGGAATCTATTCCTAGGGAAAAAAGCCAGAGATGAGAATATAAGTTAGTATTCAAAGATGATCTTGAAGTATGATTTCTAATAGGAAAACAACCTATTATTCAACAATAGTACAGTGACTAAGGCAATTATGGCACTATGATAGGGCATTATTCAGCAATTAACCAAAACAAACAAAGAAAAAAGTCAGTGCCATAAGTCAGGTTTCAGAGTAAAACTGTGCTCCACAGGGTTTAATGAATCTTTTTTAAAATCTCTTTCAATGGCTGTGACCTTTTGGAAATAGATCACCAGGATTTTCTTCCAAGCTGCCTCTGGGTGCATTCAATTAGCCAACCTCTCAGTTAGTAGCTAAGAGCTTAGTTTTTTGCACCACTCAGGGACTTCTATATTCAGCAATTATGTTTAGGTTTTTATGCAATGCTTTATCATCTAAGAAGTGTTTACAAAATTAGAAGTGGAAAGAAAAAAAAAGAGTACAGAATAATATACAAATATCATTGACACTATGCAAAAGAAATAAACATACATAAAACAAGCCTGGCAGGAAATACATCAAAATTTTAATAGTGATTATCTCTGGGTGGCAGAATTATTGGAAAATTTTATTCTTTTTCATACTTTCTATATTTTCCAAATTTTCTAAAGTTAATAAGCACTGCACTATAATAAAAAAAAAAAAACATATGTAATTATATGAATTCTCTGTTCTCCAAAACAAACAAGCAAAATAAACAAGCACAGAGAAAAAACATAAAGAAGAGCCCTTAGGAAACATAACTATTTGTAAGGTAAGTGGAATCCACTTTGTGGATTCTTTCCCCCTGAATTTTTGCCTCCTTCTGTGTAGTGCATTTGGGACTTTCCTAAAGACACCAGAGTCATGGAGCTGTGGGTGTGTGAGGCAAGAGTGGTGCTGGTGGGAATCTTACCCCATCGCATTTACAGAAACAGGTGAGTGATGCTGCAGTCATCAGTGCAGTCGATGACAATCGTGCAGTCCCTGTCGCATTCTGAAGTGAACGGAAAACCTCCCTTCCTATACCTTCCACCAGGTGGTGTGACAGCAAACTCCATCTCCCAGCCTAACTGGTGAGAGGAAGAAGAAATGAGACACACAGATCAGTTCAAGTTAACAGGGTCCTCATTTTTTTGAGGGCTGACCCATTTCCACCCTAATTTGGTGAGAAACTCATTTGCTTTTCTTTACATTTTCTGGGTGTGGTGCAGTGTTGCATCTATCTGATATCTTGGAAGTTGTTTCTCCTTTACATCAAAGGCTGGTACAGATAAGATGTTAATTATTTCTCTATATAGCGCCAAAGGTGGTTTTAGGCTAATGGTATCTGGAGTCCTTAATTTTTGGGGGGTGGAGGTGAGAAGGCATCTTTAAAGAAAAAAATGGGAAATTGTGAATATTAAATTAAATACAAAAATGAGTAATTCAAGTGAGGAAATAAATCACAATATGCTACACATTTTAAAACATTGCAGGGTATGTTTAAGAGGGCATTGGTGGTCCAGTGGTAGAATTCTCACCTTCCGTGTGGTAGACCTAGGATCGATTCCCAGCAAATGCATCTCACGTGCACCCACCATCTGTCTGTCAGCGGAGGCTTACGTGTTGCTATGATGCTGAACAGGTTTCAGCAGAGCTTCCAAACTAAGACAGACTAGGAAGAAAGACCTGGCCATCTGCTTCTGAAAATCAGCCAGTGAAAACCATATGGATGACAAAAGTCTGCTCTGAAATCTACTGTGCAGATGGTGCAAGATCGGACATGGGGTCACCATGAATTGTAGACCAACTCAAAAGCAGGTAACAGCAACAACTAAGGGGATGTTTAGAATTATATATGCTGCATCGTGTACGTTATTGACAGGAGAAAAATTGTGGTTTGATTAGGCATCAGTGAGAAATGAACCCTCCATCTGTACATTTACACTCCTGATAGCCTGGTGAATTTTCCATGGACTAGCTGGTAGCTCTGTTTCCCCCTGTTTTCCTTCACCACCCACACACTTCCAGTCCTGGGTGTGGTGTGAAGTGTTCCTGTCTGGAGGTAGCCTCTTGCCTGTACCTTTGGTCATGACGCTAATTGGGTCTCAGCGGGTAGTGACAGAAGTGCTTTTGGAAGCCATTCCTACGCCAGGGCAGCAATGACTTAATAAGGACTTAAGACACTTATTAAACTACATTTTTCTCACTCAACTTCACTTGAGGTGAATTCCAAAAATCCCATTCAAACGCCATCTGATAGGAAGGAGAGTGGAAGTGTGAAGAAGTGAGGAGGAAAGACAATATTCCCTTGGAGTTAAAATACCTCACTTTGCCAATTTTGCTAAACAATCAATCACCACCTGAACACTGTTGTTAGGACTTCCCCCAGGGACTTGGAGGGGCCATGGAAATGAGAGACCTAAAACTTTCATTGCTTCACCATAACATCCAGCTCTGCCTGAAGCACAGGGAAATGACATCATGGAGAACTTGGAGAGTTCTCAACTGCAACCCACTATCGGGGCACTGTAGGAAGAGAACCCCAGATTAGCAGGACAGATGGGTCATGACCAATTGTTACAGGCTTGCTGATCTGTGCAGTTCATCCTGGAGGGCTTCCATATGTCCTGCAGGATACCGTTTCTTCTGCAGCCATTTTTGGTGAGACAGAAAAATAGGTTATACTTTGTGCAGGAAAGGTATCTGTTGTATGATAACTGCTTTATGTCTTTGCTTGGTTTCAATCTGAGTGTGGGGGAAGGAAAGTATAAGTAACACCTTCCTCCCCTGAGTTTGGGGTTATCTGAGAGTTTGACAGAGGAGCCTGAGATAAATATGTCAGTTGTATTTCTGATATAGGTGTAGTTTAGCTGTGGAGTCCCTGGGCAGTGCAAACAGTTAACTCACTCAGCTGCTAACTGAATAGTTGGCAGTTCAAACCTACCCAGAGGCCCCTCAGAAGAAAGTCCAGGCAATCTGCTTCTGAAAGGTTACAGCCTTGAAATGCTATGAAGTACAGTTCCACTCTGACATACATGGGGTTGCCATGAGCAACTAGTTGGTTGGTTGGCAGTTTGCTGTGGCTACAGGGGCCTTTCTCTTACTTCACCCTAGATTTAAAATAATGATGTAGCCACAGACAGGCTCCTTCTGGTAGAGCAGAGAGCAGACTGGAATGCCGAGGCCAGGTTGCCTGCATAAGAGAACCCAGACGGGGTTGATTTTCACACATACAAATTCCTTCTCACAAGTTCACCTGTCAGATAAATAGCTTCTTCTTCCACGTGGAGGAGTAAGGAAGGGAGAGGGATAAAGGCAAGGCGTTGTACTCTAGCAGAAATGAGACAGCTGTCTTCTCCTAAGGAAAGCTCTAAGGAGATGTTCATCAAACTCCACCAGCCATGACAGACAGGCAGGGACAGACACAGGTGAGCTCTACAGTGGCTACCCCTGAATACAAACATTGGCTTGGGCCAATCTTCCCTCCAACTCACAGTCCTGGAAAGACTCGGAATGATCTCACACAGAAGCCTGATGTGGGAAAACTGGTTGACAATGGAGGCCCAGTATGTGGACACCTACTCGTATCTGCTCCCTGGATCCAGCAAGGACTAGGCACAGCCCAAAAAGAAGATGACACAAGTGGACAACACTCAATGTGCTTACGGAATCCTTGGGCTGGGCACACAGGTACCCCGTTGACTAGAAATGGAAATATCACATAATCAATAAATGAATTAGAACTTTGGTTTGCAGACCAATCTCTTATGGATTTAGTCCATTTTTAACTCCCAACTGATTTCTCCAAACATTGTTTAAAAAACTTCTAGAAGAAGCTACCAGCAGTTAACAACAGGATTTGCCAAAAACAGCCTGTCAATTCAAAGTTACTGAAGAATCCAGGCATTTTTAAAGTTTCCCCTAGTTCACTGGTATGGCTCCCAAAGCCCGTTTGTACATAGATATTTCTCTAATTGGCTCACTATTTACCCTGAGATTTATTCTGGATCGAATTATGAAGATATGATTTCCAAATGTCTGCTTTGTTGTCAACTCTTCTTATACTGTTAAAGACTGACCTAGGATCCAATTATTGAGATAACTGGCAAGAAAACTAGCTGGAGATACTGTAGTGTAGGAGGTGACCTACTTATAAAATTCTTCTTAAAATGTCACATTATAAAATTATTACCTTGTATATGTAGACTGTTTTACAACTATACTTCAGTGCATGACTTTTTTTTTTTCCTTTTTCTAATAGCCTTACAGTTTTTTCATATAAGGCAAAATTATAACTTATAATTCTGAATAATTAAAATTATTTTTACAGATAATTGAAACAGCAGTCATTTAAAATTAAATTTAAATTCTAATTCCATCATGTATAACATTTATGTCTTCTCTTTGACATCCCACATTGATTGGCACCTTAGGATCTAAAATATGGTTTGATTGCTCATTCATTCATGCATTCATTCATTTATTAAACACTATGTGCCAGAGACTTTGTGCAGCCCTGGAGGAACAAAACTGAGAAATAAACCCTCTCAACTTCCAAGGAGGTCGTAGCCAGGCAGAGTGGGTGTCTTACAGGACACTTAAAGGAATTTTAGTGCAATGTGATGCATGTTATATTTGATGTGCATTCAAGTTATAAATGAGTCATGAGTGGAGTGGGAAGACATAGCGGGCCTGATGATTTGGGTGAGCCTCCAAGTCCACTGGCAGAAAAAGAAGAGAATCACATGCCCACTGAGTAGACAGGGCAAAGGCTTGAAGGTGAACAACAGAATGGCCCAGTAAGGAAGTTTCCACCCTTCAGGGGTGGTCATGGTTTGGCAGAAGGGTGCAAAACAGGTGCACAGCAACAGAGGACTGTTTCAGAAAGGGGCACGGGACCTGAAATGCCATGCAGAGGGCTGCAAATTTATCTCTGGATGCTAGGTAGCCCAGACAAGACTTTAAACAAAGAAGTATTATGACTCAATTTACATTTTGGAAAAATTTCTCTGGTGGTTGGAAGGAGAATAGATGGACAAAGAAAATGGGGAAGGGGGCAAAAACAGGGAATTACACGTTTAAGATGGTAGATAATAGTCATTGGTGATCTTAGCAAGCCTGCAGTGGTGGGGGCGAGAGCTGGATTGCAGTAAAGAAGACTTGAATAGGAAAAAAGGAGGTAGAAGCAGCAAAAATTGACTGGGTTTTCAAGACTTTGGGAGGTGAAGGAAAGGCGAGGGAGAGATCAGTGTCTAAAAAAGGTGCCTGTTTGAAGCTATTTAGAGTTCTTTTTTTTTTTTAAGATGGGCGACATTTATGTGCTAAAGCAAAAAGAATCTATTTTGTCTCTTTTCTTGCCTTCTAACAAGTTTCTAAACTCACATCTCTATTCTGTAAAATTCCTTTTCAGGAGGGGTATATACTGGTGGAGAAACTCCCTGCATTTAGAACAATGAACAAACAAAAACCATGCTAATCTAAAATGACTGATTTTTTTGTATTTAAAAAAAATTTTTTTTTCAGCAGGTAAAGACATAAGGATTTCAAGGACCCACTCCAATCTCCTGGCACTCTTCTGTCTGAAATGCAGGGAGAGCCACCCAGTGGCAGCCAAGCCAGACAGGTAGAAAGGGGCAAGAGGGCCCTGTTCTCTCTGGATAAATACATAGACTCAGGGAGAAATACACAACTTCTAGAGAAGGGCTCGCTACTTTATTGTAAGATCAACTTATTTGGCATAAATACCTTTTATGATAGCTACCCCCTGCTTATTTATGGACAGCCATTAGCATTAAGAAGGAGATCTATAAGTCAACTGTCAATCTTCCAGGAGACTGGATGCAACATCAAGGAGAGAAGGCCAAATCCTAAGTGAAGATCTCCAAGGCCTTCTCTTTGCATCTAAAGGTGGAGAGTTTTAACACTTAACACAATGCTGCCATATCACTTGATTGGATTCCTTATTATTCATGCAAATTTCCCAGCATATTCTTGATAACCTATAATTCAATGAAAATATATCAAGAGGATGGTGAGAGATAGAGACTGATTGGAGCCCTTCAATTTGATCCAAGGGATGACATTCTGAAGCCACCTCCACTAAATTACAGAGGATTGAACATTTTAGGCCAAAGAGAGAGCCTAAAAATGCACCTTGCCTAAAGAAAACCCAATATACAAAGCCAACTGAACAAACAACAGAACAAAAAACCGGGTATTAAACCTTCACTATTTTTTTTTATAGGATGCTTTTATACAAAGAATTGCTGTAGTACATTTACCATACGCATTTATTTACCAAAAAATGAATGAATACCAAACTTCTCAACATTTCAAGAATTGTCATCTGGTTTCTTATTGCAAAACTTCACATATTAGGTGAGGCAAAGTGGTAGAGGAGAGTGGTTAAGAGCCAGACAAATTTGGGGCAGGATCCAGGCATGCTACTTGCTACCGTATGACCTCAAAAAAAAAAAAAAAAAGCCAGTAAGTAGATTCCCACAAATAGCCACCCTATAGAAAATAATAAAACTGCCCCATAGGGTTTCCAGGTGGATTTGAACTGCTGACCTTTCAGTTTGCAGCTGAGCATTTAACCACTGCACCATTAATTACTCCTTCCATGTGTTGGAAGCAACTAGATGGTAATGGGTTTAAACCCCTCCATAATATACCTGCCTCAGGGTTATCATAAAGAACAGGCGGGCCAATTACAAAAAACTTTTAGCACCGACTATTATAAACATCCAATCAATTTAGTGATATTAGTATGAAAGGAGGAAACCCTGGTGGCGTAGTGGTTAAGTGCTATGGCTGTTAACCAAAAGGTCTGCAGTTCGAATCCTCCAGGAGCTCCTTGGAAACTCTACAGGGCAGTTCTACTCTGTCCTACAGGGTCACTATGAGTCGGAATCGACTCGATGGCAGTGGGTTTGGTTTTTTTGTTTATTATGAAAGGTATTGGCAGCATAGTGTTTTTGACTGTTTACCTGCATTTCTTTCCCTACTTTCCAGTTATCCTCCCTTCTCTCTCCTCTTTCCTCTGATTTAGGAATAACATTGGAGCCATTATTCCCTGTTCTTGAGCATAGAGAATGTGACCAGCTGGAGCTGGGCTCACAAGGACACATCAGCTGGGCCCTGAGATTAAGACAATAGATAGAAAAATCTTGGAAAATATCTTTTAGGGAATCTTTCACATAAGCTAAAAGCCAAACCAAACTTGTTGCTGTCGAGTCAATTCCAACTCGTAGAGACCCTATAGGATGGAGTAGAACTGCCCCATAGAGTTTCCAAGAAGCACCTGGAGGATTCAAACTGCCGACCCTTTGGTTAGCAGCCGTAGCACTTAAACACTACGCCACCAGGGTTTCCTTCACATAAGCTAGAACACAAAAAACTTTCCACTCTTATCTTTTTCTATTAGCATTTAGTGAAGAGAAAATTTGTTGTACCAATGAAGACTCTCCTGACTGTTACTGAAACCTGCACCAATAATTGTCATTAAGAAAGACAATTCAAAATGTAAGATCACAGTTTCTAGCCATTTTGTGAAAAGGGGAAGCTTTCAATGGTTTTGCCCATTCTGTAGTGTTAATATATACTGATGACTCTGTAACCTTCCTTGAACTCAGGCAGACATGGCTGTGGCAGCATGCTTATTTTGTAATATTTCTTTGGACTCGGCCAGACAGGGCTCTAGCAACATGCTTGTCTGCCTCCCACTTTTGCCTTTTTGAATAATTGCTGAACAAAACTTTCTTTTTGGTTTACTAAACTTTGTGATTTTTTTTTTCCCCACAACACCTCTTCCCACACACTTCTCCTAAGGCAGTAAAGGCTTTCCAGGCCCTCTGTCCTTATGATGTGGTTGTTAAAGGCAGAAATGCAAAAAAATCCCCAAAAGTGTTAATTTATAGCCTTCGAGTTTCTAAAATGGACATCCTGCCTAAAATATTTATAAGACTACTTGGGGAACTAGGACCACCAGCCAGCCCTTTCCTCCAGCTCCCTGTTAACCTATTGTCATCGAGTCAATTCTGACTCATAGTGACCCTATAGGACAGAGTAGAACTGGCCCATACTGTTTCCAAGGAGCATCTGGTGGATTTGAACTGCTGACCTTTTGGTTAGCAGCCATAGCTCTTAACCACTACTCCGCCAGGATTTCCTTCAGTTTCCTAAGAAATAAAAATTCCCCTAGCTCGAGAATGGGGCTGTTGAAAGCAACAGAGTAATGAAGTTGCTTCCCAGGTCATGGGCTGTACTGTAGAATGGACCTCCGTGTGGTCAGAAAGAGCCTGAGAAGGTCACATGGAGCTTCCCAGAACAGCCCAATTGTTCTGAAGTGTGAGAAGATGAGTGAGGACCTACATAAATCTCTGAGGATGTCTTTAGGACACTGGGCCAATGACAGAAGATCACATTAACACAAAGAAACTTCAGGGGACAAGACTAAGACATTATGTCCAGGAAAAGAGCCTACTCCTATCACCTCTCCCCAAAATGATACATGGAGCAGGCTCCTCAAAACTTAGAGCGTGCCCTGGGGAAGATGGGGGGAGGGGGGGAAAATTTGGAATTAACTAAGAAAATCCTGACCTGACCAAGTTTATTCTGAATTGACTAAGAGTAAGTTCTTGCCCCAAGGCAAACATTAAACTCAGTTATTAAAAAAAAATACTAATAATAAGATTACATTTTTGCAGCCTTAGCATAAGTTTGTGGCCTGTGAAATTCTTTCCAGTTACAAAAGAAATATTGATTTGATTTCTTATAGAACTAAAGAGGTGGTGAGGTGGCTTAAGTATGTGTATGGACAGGCAGAATGGTGGCTAAAAAAATCAACTGCTAGAGCACAGAAGCAGAACAATGTGAGAGGAAGCAGAAGGTCAGGCAGTGGGATTCTTTGGGAGAAAATGAAGAGGCTGCTTCTGCCTGCTCCTATTCCTGTGAGTTATAGCCCACTCCACAGACTTAAAGGAATTCTTCCCTCCTCTACCCTTTCCCTTCTTCCCAAGTCCTCCCTCCTTCCTGTTTTTTCAACATAAAAGAATCCCACTCAAACTCAATTTCAATGTTACTTTGTATAAGAACCTTTCCCTGACTCCTTGCATAATTAGTCACAAACTTATCTGTGTTCCTGAACCACTTTGGACAAAGTGCGCAGCTATCAACACTTATCATTAGACTGGTAGCTAACATTTACTGGGGACTTACTCTGTACCAGACACTGTCATGAGTACTATACAAGTCAATTTCAACTCACAGTGACCCTATAGGACAGAGTAGAACTGCCCCATAGGGTTTCCAAGGAGTGCCTGGTAGATTTGAACTGCCAGCATTTTGGTTAGCAGCCGTAGCTCTTAACCACTACGTCACCAAGGCTTCCAGAGTAAAGGAGGAAGGCAGGGTTCAATCAATCATGTTAAGATTAGCCAATGACATAACAAAGGTTATTAAGAAAATGTTCTGTATCCCATTTTGGTGAGTGGAGTCTGGGGTTTTAAAAGCTAGCAAGTGGCCATCTAAGATGCATCAACTGGTTCCAACCCACCTGGAGCAAAGGAGAATGAAGAACACCAAAGACACAAGGAAAATATTAGCCTAAGAAATAAAGGGCCACATAAACCAGAGACTCCATCAGCCTGAGATTAGAAGAAAAAATGGTGCCCAGCTACCAACAATGACTGCCCTGACAGGGAACGCAACAGAGAATCCCTGATGAAGTAGGAAAAAAGTTAAGTGTAGAACTCAAATTCTAGTAAAATGACCAAACTTAATGGTCTGACTGAGACCAGAGGAACCCCAGAAGACATGGTCTCCAGACTCTCTGTTAACCCAGAACTGAAACCATTCCCGAAGCCAACTCTTCACACAAAGATTAGGCTGGACTACAAGACATAAAATGATACTTGTGAAGAGTGTGCCTCTTAGTTCAAGTAGATAGAGACTAAATGGGCAGCTCCTTCCCTGAAGGTGAGGTGAGAAGGCAGAAAGGGACAGGAGCTGGTTGAATGGATGTGGGAAATCCAGGGTAGAAAGGAGGAGCGTGCTGACATATTATAGGGATAGCAACTAGGGTCACATAACAATGTGTGTATAAATTTTTGTATGAGAAACTAAGTTGAGCTATGACCTTTCACTTAAAGCAAAAAAAAAAAAAAAAAGATTAGCCAATGGTTGAGCTTCTGTATTTCTCCCTCCTCTTTATAACCCTACGGGGCAGTTCTACTCTGTTCTATAGAGTCACTATAAGTCAGAATCAACTCGATGGCAATGGGTTTGGTTTGGTTTGGTATATACACATAGAATAACGGCTTAGAATAAACCTACGTTCAAATTTTGGTGACTTTTGATTATTTTTAGCACATCCCTTAAAAAGAAAGAGGCACACTATTAAAATGCAGTAGTACTGAGGGTGAGTCCAGGACTGATATCTGAACCATGACTAAGGGGGACCATGAAGCTCACCCCTCATCTGCCTGCAGATCCAGTTCCCAAGGACTTTCTGACAGGTAATAGAGGGTATCAGAGCCAAAGGTGAGTAGAGGTTTGTTCTTCAGAAGCTTCCTCCCAGGCTAAGGAGGAAGGAGAAACATTTCCGCCACATGGTTTACCAGTCAACTTCCAGAACAACATCAAAGTTTAATTTACAGGGGAAACTGGTAAAAGACTAAAACATATGACTCACCCTTAACAGCCACAGCTCCTACAGGAAGTTTAACAGCTAGCCTGCATCTGCATTCCTTTCTCCCCCTGCCAGTCTCCTTTAGCCTCAGGCAGAAGGTGAGCTGTGACTTGAGAATATGCTGAGAGTGTCCTGCCTGGGTGACAGAAGTCTCATAAATCATTCTTCCCCTGTACTTGATCTCTCTTTCAAGCAGAGTAGTGGCAAATCACTGGAGAACGTGATGCTCAGGAATCAATGTGAAGGCATGTTTAGGGCATGCAGAGTGGCAAGAAGAAACAAGGCCTGAACTAGGAGATGGAGAGGGACCAGCAAACAAGAAGACAACATAAGATGAATAATAATAACTACTAATTACTTTTCTGTATAGAATTTATTACCACCTGACAACAAATTATTTGTTTCTCAAAGTTCTCTTCCCACTTGAACGTAGCCTCCATGGAGACAGGGAGATGACTTGTTCCTGCTGTCACCCAGTGCCTAGAATTTTCCCAGGCATGTTGTTGTTGTTGCCACTGCCTGCCATCAGTCGGCCCCTGACTCGTGGAGACTCCATGCACAATGGGATGGGACCATTGTGATCCACAGGGTTTTCACTGGCTAATTTCTAGAAGTACATCATCTTAGCCTGGAAGCTCTGCTGCAATTTGTTCAGGATCAGAGCAGCACACAAGCTTTCACTGGCAGATGGGTGGAGGCGCACTTGAGGTACATATAAAAAAACCCCGCTGCTGTCAAGTCTGTTCTGACTCAGAGCGACCCTATAGGACAGAGAAGAACTGCCCCATAGAGTTTCCAAGGAGTGCTGGGCAGATTGGAACTGCCAACCCTTTGGTTAGTACCTGTAGCACTTAGCCACTATACCACCAGGGTTTCCGAGGTACATGTACTAGATGTTAATAAAGATTGGCTGAATTAATTTAAGTATCACCTGGAAAACCCTGGTGATGTAGTGGTTAAGAGCTATGGCTTTTAACCAAAAGGTCAGTGGTTCAAATTCACCAGGTGCTCCTTGGAAACTCTATGGGGCAGTTCTGCTCTGTCCTATACGGTCACTATGAGTCTGGATCGATTTGATGACAATGGGTTTGGTTTGGTTTTTTGGTATCACCTACTCTGCACCATACATTTAGCCCACATTAAGTCATTTAGTCCTCATAATAACCCTTAAAAGTAGGTATTATTAACGTCATATAGCCATGAGGAACAAGGTTCAGAAAGGTTACATAAATTTTCCCAAACTACATAGCAAATAAGTAGTAGAATTCCAACTCCATTTTGCCTGCCCCTGCACCTGCACTCTTACTACCACCCCAGTAGTGTTAGTAACTGCTGGGTCCCAGTAAGGTAAAGAAAAAGAGGAACAAGAAGGCAGAAGAGGAAGATGAGGAGATGAAGAAATAAAAACAAAAGGAAAGTGAAAAATTTAAATGTTAAAGATCAAGTTCTCCAGTCCTGTGCCATCTTTATGGTCATTAGTATGTTTGAGTCCATTGCTGTGACTATTGTGGCAATCCATATCATTGAGGGTTTTCCTCATTTCCACTGACAGTCTATTTTTTTTAAACATGTTGTCCTTCTCTAGCAATTGGTCTTTCCCGATAATGTGTCCAAAGTAAGGGAGCTGAAGTCTCTCCATTCTCACTTCTAAGGAGCATTCTGGCTGTATTTCTTCTAAGACTGATTCGTTTGTTCTTCTGGCAGTCCACAGTATATTCAGTATCCTTAACCAATACCACGACTCAAATGGATCATGTTCCATTTGGGAAAGACTTCGAAGCTATTGCATTTGTTTTGTCAAAAGGAACCAAGTTTGAGGAAGGGTACACTGGTTGTTTTTTAGTGTCTCCAGAGGTTAAAATATTAGTCATTGTGATTTGCATTCAAACACCTTCCAAAAATATTTATAGGGTTTGTCATAAAGCGTGAGGCCACCTTTGGTGGATCATGGCAAAGAGCAGTTGTCAGGAGTCAGGTGTAGAAAGAATCAAGGCCTTGATACACTACAAAGTGAATGAGCAAAACAAAAGGATATTCCCCTTCAGAAGTCATAGAGAATGTCTCTTGTATGGTACTAAAAAAAAAAAACTTGCTCTGGAGCCAGTTCTGGCTCATAGAAAAAAAAAAAAAAAGAGACCCTATAAAAACCAAAGTCCAAACCCATTGCTGTCAAGTTGATTCTGACCCATAGCAACCCTATAGGACAAAGTAGAGCTGCCCCATGGAGTTTCCAAGGAGCACCTGGCAGATTTGAACTGCCGACCTCTAGGTTAGCAGTTGTAGCACTTAAATATTATGCCACCAGGGTTTCCAGAGACCCTATAGGACAGAGTAAAACTGCCCTACAGGATTTCCAAGGAGTGGTTGGTAAATTTGAACTGCTAACCTTTTGATTAGCAGCCAAGCTCTTAACCACTCCACCACCATGGTTCATTAATGCTTTCCCAGGACAGATAACCCTGAGTCACTACCATGAAAAAAAACAAACTGAGTTCTTTAAGAAGAAGATTGTGTTTGCCTCTGTAATGACTCTCATACAGCCTAGCTGGGCAGAGAGCCGATGTCCAGTGCATTGAACAAAATTGTAATAAATTTTCATGAACAAAGCAAATCCGTCCATGTAATAGACATGATTTAAGACTATGTTCTAACGTTAATTACTTCAGCAGTAATGGAAACAACAAAATAAACCAAAACAAATAACAAAGACCTTCTTTGAAAAAGAAGCATATGTTGTCTTAAAAGCTCTGAAAGCAAACGAGGTATAGTAGCTGTAGGAAAAAGGCTCTGATTCTCCCTTGATAGGCTGCCCCACTTTTTTTTTTCCTTTGTGAAATGTAATTTTGATATTATAAAAACGTGGTGATGGCACTCAGGAAATCACTTCCTGCAGAAGGACCTGAGCAATGAATTGTCAAAGAGAACCTGCTGAAGTGATCTTATCTAGTAGCCTGGACCAGGGGAAGTTAGAATGATTACTGGGCTCAAGGGTGGATGGTATCTGTGCTCCACAAATAAGCTAATAATTTGAGTGTTCCTCAGCCCAAACGTTGAGACAGGCAAAAGGTATAAAAAGAAAGTGGTTAAAAACCTGCTTGACCACCAAAAGAGAGCTCCAGGATTTGGCTGCAGATTCCAGTTGGTCACCAGGAAGATTAAAATTGAAAGCTGACTTAGAATATCAGGTGAAGCCCACATTTGCAAAAAGAGAGACTAGCTAGTGAATATGAGTCTGCAAACTGAACATGTCAAGGAAGAAATTAAATGGTCAGTTCAGGGCAGTGTGAAACCTGGGGAAGGAGCCTTTGGTGGAAGATGAAGGTGTGGTTTTTGTTTGGCTGGGCTTTTTGTTGTTGTTTAAATCTACAGCCATGTTGTCTGAAAGAACTTTCTGTGATGATGAAATATTCCATACTCTGTGCTGTCCAATAGGGTAACAATTAGTCATATTTTGCTATTGAATACTTGAAATGTAGCTATTATAACTAAGGAATGGAATTCTTAATTACACTTAAATTTAAATAGTTACTCATATCTAGTTGCTACTGTATGGGATAGCACAACTCGAGAGACTGAAGAACCAATGCAAGACTCAAGAAAGTCAGGACAACTAGTGTTTTAGAAATGAATGGTGACCAAGACCAGACACAATTACTAGAAGGGATTAATACTCTTAATAAATTTGCCAGATTTATTAAGACTATTCAATAGCCAAATTTCAAGTCTTCAATAGCAATATACAGCTAGGTGTTACCTTATCAGGTACCACAGAGTATAGAACACTTCATCATCACAGAAAGTTCCGTCAGACAGCATTGCTCTAGATTTAATGCAAGCCAAACTTAGTCTAAAGATGTAAAAACCTTGGTTCTCTTCCCTAAGACTAAGAAAATGAAATGTATCTGTAATATCTTGCCCTATATGTTTACAAGACATTGAAAGTTGAGTTACCTTTATAAATGTGAGCTCATTCACTAAAATTAGCACGTTTACTTACGTACCTACTATGTACCAGGCATAGTATCAGGTTATGTGCCTTTGTGTAGTGTTCGAGATGATCAGAACATCATCTAATTCTGTATATATAAAGGCATCCAACTCTGACAGGGGGTTAAGGAAAGACTTTCCAAGAAATGTGACTCCTGAGTTGATTCTTGAAGATGAGTAGGCAGCTAACGAGCTTCAGGATATTAGGGAGTGCCTAGGAAGAAGAAACTAATTAAGCAGTTGCAAAAAAAAAAGTAAAACTGCCAGGTGCATATAAGAATTGACAAGCAACTAGGTATATCAGGATTATTAAGTAGCGGTAGAAGTGTGGGAGAGAAGGGGGGATAAAAGGTGAGGACATAGACAGTGGTCAAACTGTGTACTTTATATACTCAGGAAGAGGGTTTTAATTTGCTTGCAGCATGGAAAGCTATCCATGGTTTTAATAATTATTATTCTAAATAGATCGCTTTGTGTGTAAAGAAAACTATGAGTTTTGTGTTTGTGGAGGGTGCTGGGGATGTATGGTGAGGCATGGCAGAGTTGGTGGGAGAATGGTTATAGACAGAGACATTAGCTAGGAGAATATTTTAAAAGTTCAGATGAGAGATGATGAGGGCCTAAATTAAGTCACTGGTAGGGAAATTGGAGAAGAGGGTAATGATTCGATAAATGTTTAAGAGCAAAAATCTACTGTCTTCAATCAGTAATTAGGTGTGGTGGATAAATGGAAGGAAGCATCATGGACAAATTGCAGGTTTCTGACTAGAGTGAATGAGTGGATTGTGATGTCATTAAGAGAGATAGAGGTTACAGATGAGGTACTAAATGGGAAGGGACTTAATGAGATTATCTTGAATGTATTGAGTTTGACATTCCTGTAGGTATTTCCACACACAAATCTCAGGACAGCAGTCTGAGATTTGGTGATATAGATATGGAAGTCATCAGCATAAAACAGTAGTTAAAACCATGACTGCAGAAATGAATTCTAAGGGAAACTGAATGAGAACAATAAGGCCAAGGTGGAACCCTGGGGAGCTCCAGTGTTTAAGGGTCAGCTCTAGGGCTATGAGTCCATGAAGGAGGCATGGGAGTAACATCCACAGTTGAAAGAAAACCAAGAGAAATGTTTGAGTTTAAGAAAGGAGAAACAGTTTTGAGGAGACAGGGGACAGCTGAAATATATGAAGTAAAGCAGAAAATTCTCAAATGATAATGACCGAAATGTGTCCATTGGATTGAGTAGTTAAGAGGGCAATGTGACTTTTGCAAGAGTAGCTTGAGCAGAACTTATGTGAGATACAAAAACCAAGTTAACAAGAGGCTTAGGTGGGAAAGGAAGTAGAATTATTGAAAGCATGATTGGAAGGAGAACAACTAAATTATGAAAGATAGTTTCTCTGGGAGATGAGTTAGGGCAGCAGGAAGGTAGTGTGTAGAAGATCTTAATTTCTTATCTTTTTTTTTTTTAAGTTTATTTCAACAGTATGTTTTATGTTGTAACTAAAAACACAAATACAGATAAAAATAACCACAGATGTAAAATGGCTCTGGGAATAACTAATGTGGTTGGATGATTAAGAAAGAAAATAAAAGTCTCAGATAGAATCTCTTGTAGAGGGAGATTGAAAGTCACAGGAGGTACATATCTTATGTAAAGAAGATAACAGAAAATAAGAAGGTGAAAGAAGGGATAGATAAAAAAAAAAAACCAAACCAAACCCACTGCTTTTGAGTCAATTCTGACTCATAGTAACCCTACAGGACAGAGTAGAACTGCCCCATAGAGTTTCCAAGGAGCACCTGGTGGATTTGAACTGTTGACCCCTTGGTTAGCAGTCATAGCACTTAACCACTACACCACCAGGTTTCCAGGATAGATAAAAGACCAGGTAATTGATGGAGCAATGACCTGGAGTAGGTGAAAGGAAAGAGGGTTAAAAGGAGTGAAGGGTTGATCTTGTATGGTAAGAGGACCCATAATCTTAGAGACTGGAGGAAAGAAATTGGGTGTAAGTAAACTTCTTAGTATGTGTATGTGTTTGAAAGGAATTAGAAGATCATTCCAGCTGCTGAGATAAGGGGCTCAAGGAGGGAAGTGAAGGTTTAGAATGATAATCATGTAGAATGGGAGAGCAATCTGGCCACCAAAAACCAAAAACCAAACCTGTTGCCATCGAGTTGATTCCAACTCATAGTGATCCTACAAGGCAGAGAAGAACTGCCCCATTTGGTTTCCAAGGACAGCCCATTGGATTCGAACTGCCAACCTTTTGGTTAGCAGCCATAGCTCTTAATCACTTCACCACCAGGGTTTACAATCTAGCTGTGGCATTTTTGTGCTGGGACCCCAAATTTATAGTGGCATACAACCTGGGTAAAGGACAGAGAACTTCACTGTAATATTGATCCATCAAGGCAACTGTGTCTGGAGGACAAAGAAGGGAGGTGTGTGAGAAGTATTTGAGATGATCAGCTTTTTAGTCAGGGCAGAACAGGGAAAGAAATGAGACCAGGGGAAGATTATAGGCTGGAGAAAAAGAAGGGCTTAGAATTTGTAAAGAGGAAGACAGGTTTAGTGGGAAGGAACACATGAGAGAGCCAAAAGCAAAGGAGGTTTTGGCTTGACAGGGAAGCAGTATTGAGTCAGTTAAGTCTCTGGCTTTTAAAAAGAATTGGAAATGAATTCCAGCTTTGTCATTACTAGATATACGACCTTAAGAAAATCAGTTAAATTTTCTGTGCTTCAGTTTTCTCATCTGTAAACTGGAAATAACATCTACTTCAGAGTTCCATTAAAAACTAAATACAGTAATTTAACTAAAGCACTTAATAGAATTCTTTGTACATGATACATGTGCAGTAAGTGGTAGGAGACAAAGACACATACACAAACACAGGAGTTTCAGATTTGGAGGTTAACAATCTTTATGATAACCAGTCTCCAAAATGCCTCCTAATAATCCCCACCTCTTTTAGAACTCTCCCATATTGAGTTATGGCTGGCGTATGTGTCCAGTAAAATGTGTTGGAAGTAATGGTATGTGACTCACAAGGCTGGGCCATAAAAGACATTGCAGCTTCCACTTTGGTCTCTCTTGGGCCACTCATTCTGGAGGAAGTAAACATCATGTTATGAAATCACTCAAGCAGCCTATGGAGAGATCCACATGGGGATAAACTGAAGCCTCCTGCCACTACAGCACCCACTTGCCAGCCACATGACTGAACCATCTTGGAAGTGGATCCTCCAATTCCACTTATGCCTTCAGAGGCAGACATCTGACTACAGCCTCAGGAAAAACCTAAGCCAGACTGCCCAACATAGTCATTCTTGAATTTCTGACCCACAAGAGCTGTGTGAGATAATAAATGTTGTTGTTTTAATCAGCTGTTTTGGAACTAACTGGTTGCACAACAAAAATAATTAATACATATTTTGATACCTAAGACAGAGGTCTTTCCAATAATAAAAACATAAAATGTAGGCAGTGCAAAAGCTGAGAGGACTGTGAGATGAGTGTTAATGAAAGCCTAAAGAAGTTCAAAGTGACTTAGCAGGAGCCCAATGGCTTTCGAGAAGGTCATCAGTGAGTTTAAAGAAAAGTGAGGAAAGTGTTACCGGAACTGGAGGGAAGACAATTGTTATTATGTAGGGAAGAAAGTTTAGCTACACAGTTGCCTGCAAAAACAAGGAAAGTAGAAAATATACCTAATGAATTAGGTGACCTAGAAAATATTTCAATGCAGAGTGTTGAAGGTGCCACCCAGCTTTTCATGTTGTTTATAAAAAAGTGAGAGAAGTGAAAGACAAACTGAAGAAAGGAATTAAATATAAAGGAGCCACAGTTCACTGGTTTTAAATATTTCTAAAGCCTTTTGATAGCAAATTATATCAAAATTAATAATTAAAAATAAAAGTTTCTGGGTAAAAACGAAATCTAGGGAATTGTCAGGAAAATACGGTATTAAAGTTGAAGCTGAAGGTGTGGCTTTGTAAAGATCTCAGAAAGATCTAAGATGGTGCCTCAAGGAACCCTTCAGTGAAATAGGGTTTCTGTGAAACTTAAAAGTGTTGTCCCTCAGCAGAAGTCTAAGTTAGAGGAAGGCTTGTCTAAAAGAAATCTTTGAGTATTTCTTTTATCTAGTGGAGTAAAAAATATATATATATTAGTGGAGTGGACCCCAACAATATTCATAGGGGACTGATACATTTTTCAAAAGTATTGTATTGACAAGAATACTATAACGTGGGATTGAAAAGAACAGAGAAAGTACAAAATGAAAAAAAAAAAGGTCTTTGGCTTCCCAAAACACTACGTGTAAGAAGAAGCCAAAAAAAACCTCAGCTGCAAACACGGACTACCTTTAATGGAAAAGGTAGGATGACTCAGAGTATAGAACCAAGAGCCTAAAGAATAGGTCCAGGAACATTAGAGAATTATCCCCAGGGATTGAGTCTGGATTTCAGAATTTCTATGAACTAGTGAAACTCCTATGTATCTCCCATTCCCCTTCCCTTTTTTTTTTTTTTGTTTTTAATGGGGCAATCTATAACAACTATGCTATGCCCCATTCCACTGTTGTATATTGGATGTCTGTGAGGGTTATGTGGGAAATGGGGAGGGGTAGCAGACAACTGTCTCTTTAGTTCACAGGCCTTCAGATTAAAAAAAAAAAAAACTGTATACAAGGAGATAGACTCAAGGAAACACCATGAAACTATCATCCTCACTGTGATGGTTCAGGGTGTGTGTCAGCCTGGCTGGGCCATGATTTTCAGTGGTTTGGCAGTTGTATGATGTAGTGATCACTTCCATGATGAGATTTGATATAATGTGATCACCTCCATGATGGAATCTGCTGTGAGTAGTCAATCAGTTGAAAGGGAGTTTTCTTGGACATGTGGCCTACATTAAATATAAGTAGACATTCTGGCAAGGCTTGTGGGTTTTTGCTCACATTGGATCCTACAGCTGGCTCCTGTTTCTCTGACCTCCAGTTCTCAGGACTTGAGCTGGCAGCTTATCTATGGTCTTGCCTGCTGATCTTGGAATTTGTTGATCTTTGCAGCCTGTGAGCAAGAGCCCCACTCTCTGACCTGCCCATCTTGGGTTCTTAGCCCCTGCAGATATGTGAATCAGGAGAAGCCTCCAACCTGACTCATGGACTTGGGACGTTCCAGCCTCTAAAACTGTGTGAGCCATTTCCTTGATATAAATCTCTGTCTGTATATATTTATACTCTTTACTGGTTTTGATTCTCTAGAGAACCGAGCCTAAGGCACTTGCCTAGGCCTGATTTAGACGTTGAGATTCTGAACTTCAAGCTGATGCTGTAAAGGGGTGAGATTTTTTAGGGCTTTGGGAGGTGATGTATTTTACATTTTATATTTTGGAAGGATGTAAAGGTCAGAGAGTGAAATTTAGCAGTCAGTTTTTTAAGTGCCCCCTAACCATCCTTGCCACCTGGTAATTGTACACTTATGTATAATCCTCCCACACTGAAATATGGTTAGCTGCTGTGTCCAATGAAATACTGTGAAAGTGACAGTGTGTGATTCTTGAATTGTTGTTAGGTGCCATCAAATCAGTTCTGACTCCTAGCAACCCTTTGTAAAACAAAAGGTAACACTGCCCAGTCTTGGCCATCCTTACAATCTTTTTTATGCTTGAGCCCATTGTTGCAGCCACTGTGTCAATACATTTTGTTGAGGATTTTCCTCTTTTTCACTGATCCTTTACTTTACCAAGCATGATATCCTTCTCCAGGGATTGATCCCTCCTGATAACATGTCCAAAGTATGTAAGATGTAGTCTTGTCACTCTTGCTTCTAAGTAGCATTCTGGTTGCACTTCTTCCAAGACTTGTTCTTTCTTTTGGCAGTTCATGGTATATTCAATATTGTTGGCCAACATCACAACTCAAAGGTGTCAATTCTTCTTAGGTCTCCCTTATTCATCATCCAGCTTTCACATGCATAGGAGGTGATTGAAAGCACCATGGCTTGGGTCAAGGATACCTTACCCTTTAAGGTGACATCTTTGTTTTTTAACATTTTAAGAGATCTTTTGCAGCAGATTTACCCAATGTAATGCATCTTTTGATTTCTTGACTGCTGCTTCCATGAGTGTTGATGGTGAATCCAAAATGAAATCCTTGATAACTTCAATCTTTTCTTCATTTATCATGATGTTTATTGGTCCGGCTGTGAGGATTTTTGTTTTCTTTATGTTGAGGCATATTCCATACTGAAGGGTATGGTCTTTGATCTTCATTAGCAAGTGCTTCAAGTCCACTTGACTTTCAGCAAACAAGGTTGTGTCATCTGCATAACGTAGATTGTTAATGAGTCTTCCTCCAGTCCTGATGTCCCATTCTTCTTCATATATAATCAAGGTTCTTGGATTATATGCTCAGCATACAGACTGAATAGCTATGGTGAAAGGATACACCCCTGACACACACCTTTCCTGACTTTAAACCATACAGTACCCTCTTGTTCTATTTGGAAGACTGCCTCTTGATCTATGTACAGTTTCCTCATGAGCACAATTAAGTGTTCTGCAATTCCTATTCTTCACAATGTTATCCATAATTTGCTATGGTCCACATAGTGAAATGCCTTTTCATAGTCAATAAAACACAGATAAACATCTTTCTGGTATTCTCTGCTTTCAGCCAGAATCCACCTGACATCTGCAATGATATCCCTCATTCCACATCATCTCCTGAATCTGGTTTGAATTTCTGGAATTTCCCTGTCGATATACTGCTGCAATCACTTTTGAATGATCGTCAACAAAATTTTACTTGTGCATGATATCAATGACATTGTTCGATAATTTCTGTGTTCATTTGGATCACCTTTCCTGGGAATAGGCATAAACATGGATCTCTTCTAGTCAGTTGACCAGGTAGCTGTCTTCCAAATTTCTTGGCATAGACAATTGAGTACTTCCAATGCTGCATCCATTTTTCTGAAACATCTCAATTGGCATTCCAGCAATTCCTGGAGCCTTGTATTTTATCAGTGCCTTGAGTGCAGATTGAAGTTCTTTCAGTACCATCAGTTCCTGATCATACGCTACCCCATGTAATAGCTGAACGTCAACCAATTATTTTTGATACAATGACTCTGTGTATTCATTCTATCTTCTTTTGATACTCCATTTGTCATTTAATATTTTTATAGAATCCTTCAATATTGCAACCCAAGGCTTGAATTTTTTCTTCAGTTCTTTCAGCTTGAGAATGCCAAGCATGTTCTTCCCTTTTAGTTAGTTATCTCCAAGTCTTTTCACATGTCATTATAATACTTTGTCTTCTCGAGCCACCTTTGAAATCTTCTGTTCAGCTCTTTTACTTCTTCTTTTCTTCCTTTTGCTTTAGCTACTCAACGTTCAAACGCAACTTTCAGAGTCTCTTCTGACATCCATTTTGGTCTTTTCTTTCTTTCCTGTCTTTTTAATGACCTCTTCCTTTCTTCATGTATGATATCACTGACGTCATTCCAGAGCTCATCTGGTCTTCAGTCATTACTGTTCAACACGTCAAATCTATTCTTGAGATAGTCTCTAAATTCAGGAGGGATATACTTAAGGTCATAATTTCTTGGGACTAAACCATAAAAAGGCATTGGGTTTTTCACCTTGATTTCTCTCGGGATCACTGCCATGTTGTAAGGACACTCAAACAGCCTATGAAGAGTTTCACATGGTAAGAAACTGATTCCTCTTGCCAAACCAAACCAAAACAAACCTGTTGCCATTCAGCCAGTTCTGACTCATAGTGACCTTGTAGGACAGGGCAAAACTGCCCCATAATGTTTTCAAGGAGTGACTGGAGGATTCAAACTGCTGACCTTTTTATTAGCAGCCAAACCCTTAACAACTGTACCACCAAGTCTCCAAAAACCAACAACAACTTGCCAATGGTACTAGTGAACAGAAGCCTCAGTACTAGTTAAGTTTTTAGGTGACTGCTGCCCCAGCCAATATCTTGACTACAACCTCTTGAGAGGCTGTGAGGCAGAGCCACCCAGTTCCTGAGTTCTTGATCACAGAAACTGACTGGGAGTATGACTGTTTATGCTCATTTTAAGCTGCTAAGTTTCAGAGTAATTTTTTGTACAGTGACAGATAATTATTATAATCCAAGATGATGATATATTCAGTCTGTGCCTATGGAACATGAATGATGAAAGTAGAATGGCTTTATTTCTTGGAGTTGAGGAGAACAACTCAATATCAAGGTATTGAATTGTCTCCATGTGGATACTGACATCTCCTGAATAGTAGTATGACCTAGAACAGAGTACACTTTTTCTAGGAGTACATTTGCAAAGCTTACAAATTCTGCAATGATGGTGGGTTGGTGTTGCAAGAAGGTCAAGTATTATCAAAATGAGAATAGAAAGAATAGTTAAATGAGTTTCTAAAGGGATGAGAACTCTTTTATTTCATAGAGGATCAATAACTGAAACGCAATCTTTTGTCCTGTAATATTCAGGTTTCTATTTCCTTGAGTATTTCTTGTTTCTCAGATATTATAACAATCATAAAGACAATAAGGATGAAAAATTACACAATCCCATCTAGTTAACACAGCTTTTAGATCTTGTATGTTAATATTTGTGGATATATGTATGCGAGTAATAGTATGATTATAGCAAAAGTGAAATTTATATTTTCCTCTTTTACTTATTACTCTGCTATAGTCATTTCACATAACACTCTACATTCCTCATAATTATTATTTAAAATAATCCCTTGAATGCATATAGAATAATCTGTTTAGCCATTCCTATGTTCCTGACTTTTACCCAATTCAAAGCATGCTGTATAGAGAGTTTCCTCATACTTTTGAGTTATTTCTGTATGAAAATTTTGGGGGGGGTGAAATTACTGGGTCAAAGAGTCTTGGATATTTTAAACAGCAACAAAGTAAGTTTACTCCCTCTAGTCTAGACTTAGAATAAATTATTAGATGCTGTGGGGATTAGTTAAAATGGGAAAGAAGAAAAAGAGAGTTGGACATCATAACATTACTATCTATAAAACTGCTATGCAGAGATCAAAAGTAGAAACTGACATTTATTGGACCAAATCCATTAGTGTCTCCGTCTTTAGAATGTAGTTAGAGGGTGTATATGGATTAAATGGTATCCCCCAAAGTTATGTTAAAATCCTAATTCTTGGTACATGTGAATGTGAATATGCCCTTGTTGGAAATTGTCTTTGCAGATGTAATTTGTTAATACAAGTTCCCACTGGAATATTGCGGACCCCTAACTCAACATGACTGGTATCCTCATAAAAAGAGAAAAGTCAGAGGCAAAAGACACACAGGGAAGGCCACCATGTGAAGAGAGACAGAGGGAAGACAGCCATATAAAGATGGTGGGAGAGGTTGGAGTTATGCTGCCACAAGCCAAGGGACACCTAAGGCTACCAGAAGCTGGAAGAGACAAGGAACAATCTTCTCCTTAGAGACAGGACAGCCTTCTGACACCCCAAATTCAGATTTCTGTTAAGTCGCACAGTTTGAGATACTTTGTTACAGGAGCCCTAGGAACTAATACAGGGGCTTTCCTATATTTCCCCTCTATAAAGTGTCCCCTTCTCTCATCTGACGGGTTACTATTAGACATTTTACACAACCTACACCCTATAGGATACCTGAATACCTACACTGGACAAAATTACGAAGAAGGGAGCATACACTAAGCATCAGGCAGACACTGTGCTAGAGTGATAAATGCTACTACTCTCACTTTAGAGAAGAGGGCACACAGATTGAGAAGTAACACACATTGCCTATGTTTGAATAGGGAAGAACTGTTGAAACCAGGATTCAAACTCCTGCTAGACCTCAAAATTCATGCCCACTCTGTTATAGCACATTGAGTCAGTGGGGCTTACTACCTTAAAATCAAAACTAATCCGCATAGCTTGTTGACTCCTTTTCAAATTAAAAGCACTATTTTATGTCAATATTCTACCATCAGATAAAAAAAAAAGTTGAATTAATTTTGCCATATTTCTAATCATGCTTGATTTTAAGTGTATAATGGGACCTCTTACCTCATGCTTAGGACCAGAAAATTCCCAAGTATCAGAGAGTTCCAAGCTTGTCTGTTGAAGGGTAGATATTGTTCTTTGATCTAAGAAGTTTAAACAACTCTTCGGTCCCCACCACACACACACAAATACTCACACATAAAAACAAGTATGTGTGCTCCTTGATAAAACAAACAAACAAACAAACAAAAACCATTGCCGTCAAGTTGATTCCAACCCATAGCAACCCTTTAGGACAGGGTAGAAATGTCCCATAGGGTTTCCAAGGAGCAGCTGGTGGATTTGAACTGCGACCTTTTAGTTAGCAGCCTAGTGCTTAACCACTTTGCCACCAAGTCCCCTCACTAGTACGCTTTAACTATGTAGGTATGCAGATTTGAGGTATCTGATTGAATGTTTAATCCTTTAGAGGATACTCTCCGATTTATGAAGATGAATGCAACTTGAAGTATGACCTACAGACAGAAATCTACAATACATCCTCCATTAGTTTATTGGACCCCTTAGTTTGGGTTGTGCTCTCTATTACAGCTTCCACTAAACAAAGCAGTTACCTGTGTTTTCTACAGATTGAGTTCAGTTTTTCGTATTGAAGTTGTTTATTGCTTCCAGTGTTTTAAAAACACCAGCAATGTCTGTCATTTACTGAAAGTGGTGTGTGTATAAACGCTTTATTATTTTGCAGTTTGACTGTTTTGAAGTAATAATACATATACTTATATGTATATATGTAAGTATGTATATTATATATGTATGTGTATATGTGTGTGTGTGTGTGTGTGTGTATGAGGAGCTCTGTTGGTGCAATGTTTAAGTGTGCTTGGCTGCTAACTGAAAGATTGGTGGCTCGAGCCCACCCAGAGTCTCAACAGGAGAAAGACCTGGTGATCTGCTCCCATTAAGATTACAGCCTACAAAGCCCTATGGGGCAGTTCTACATTGTCATATGGGGTCACTCTGAGTCAAAATTGACTTGATGGTACCCAACAGTAAACACCTAAGAACAAAGTGATGTGTGGTGCACTTGACCTTGTATTTTAAACTCTTGGAAATGTGAAAATGGTGAGATGGGTTACTAGTATTCTTGGACCAAATTCATAAACAGCTGTGGTGAACTGGAAAAGAACTACCTACAGGCACTGATTCACCAACTACAGAAGAGAAAGTGCCAGTGTGGATGCAGAAAATGCCATGGGTGGTGTCTTAGTCATCTAGTGCTGCTACAATGGAAATATCATAAGTGGATGGCTTTAACAAAGGGAAATGTATCCTCTCACTGTCTAGTAGCCTACAAGTCCAAATTCAAGCCGTCAGCACCAGGGGAACACTTTCTCTCTCTGTTGGCTCTGGAGGAAGGTCTTTGACATCAATCTTCCCTTGGTCTGGGAGTATCTCAGCACAGGAACCTCAGGTCCAAAGGACGCACTGTGCTCCTGGTGCTGCTTTCTTGGTGGTATGAGGTTCCCATGCCTCTCTGCTCGCTTCTCTCTTTTATATCTCAAAAGAGATTGATTTAAGACATTACCTAGTCTTGTAGACCTCATCAATGTAACTGCTGCTAATCTACCTTATTACATCATAGTGATAGGATTCACAACACATAGGAAAATCACATAAAATGGTGGACAATCACATAAAATGGTGGACAATCATACAATACTAAGGAACATGGCCCAGCTAAGTTGACAGATGTTTTTGGAGGACACAATTCAATCCACAACAGATGAGAAACAGTAAGAACCTAATAATTATCTCCTGGAAAATCCCACCCCCTGATAGTAATAGAGATGCTGTGAATCTGAGTAGTTGGGGTGGGGGCAAGAGAAGATGGTTTTGTGAATAGGAGATGGAGAAGAAAAGATGAGGATACAAATTTGTGCCAGCTATATTATATTATTTTCTGAATTCTTGAATGATATAATCTCTCACTTACACAAGAACCCTATAGCCAGTTTACTATCACCATTAGTAATATCTACTAAGCCTGTATAATATGCATGATACAATCAAAATCAAAACTCCTATTTACCTTCTCAGTTTTGCTGCTGTTTTGTGGCACAAACCAGTCATTTGATCTTTTCATGCTACTTTAATTTATTTCAGTAAATATAGACTAAGCTTCTACTATATGGGTACAACCTTGAATAAGACAGGAATTTTTACCTGATTTTTATTTGTTTATTTGACACCACAAAATATAAAAAAACAAAAACAAAATCCTAGATCAGTGTTTGGATATAACCTTTCACTCCCACACTTGCATTAGTGCTGAGCAGAGGCAGATGCTTTAGAAAGAGAAGGTAGAAGCATATGTCAAAAGATAAGTAGTCAAGGAAAGATGTTAAAGAGTAGAACAGGCTTATCTGTACTACATGCCTTTTAAGGGAAGAAGGAAAAAGAATAATAGTGTATCTATTATGGATCTATGCGTTCACTTAATTAATATCTGACCCTCTTGGCTATAGGCTTCACGGAGGAAGACTACATAAGCTCGTTTGTTATATTCCCACACCTGCCCCCTACATGGCACACTGTAAACACATTCCATCAGTATATATTTGGGGAATGAATAGATTTGGTATTAAATAAAACAACTTGAATATGGGTAGAAAAAGCATCCTGAGGTGCTAAGTTTTTTTTTGCCCTGAGACATTCTTCAATGTTTCTTCAGACTATTTCTGTATCATCTGCATTAGTACGAAAGAAAGGTCTAGAGACCCTGCTCAGGATAATTTATTATATTTATGTAGCACCTATCATCTGGTTACTATATCTAGGTCGCTGATTTCCAAAGTTTGCTTTATAATATTCTAGAGTATCTCTGTGGGGACATAACTTCTTAAAATACTCTCAAAATAAAATTAATATTCATTCAATTTAATTTTTAAAAAATAAACATTGTCCATGAAGGGATGGTATTATAAAACTAAGAGCACAATTCTAAACTACAATATTTCCAGAGAAGTTGGCACCAGAGATCTGGGTTCATTCCAAAGCAATTATTCATTTATTCGTTTATTTTTTCAACAAGTATTTATAATGTCAGACATTATACCAGTTTTTTTAGATATAATGTGCAAGATACCCTCTCCTTATTCTAAAGGAGTTTGTTAAAAGGAAAGCGTGATGGACATATAAGATGGTGTTAAACCCAAAGATTCAAATTGAACATTCATTAGATGTCTACGTAAGTAATATAGAGCATGTTATCCTCTGTTTCTTACCTTTTCCTGGTGTCTGTTAAGGAAGCCTCTGACTCTAGTATCCTAGTATATTCTCAGCTGTGCAAATGCACCTGTGTCACGGATTCACCTCTGTTCCAGACTTTGAAATTGAGATGACCAGACCCAGTCAACCTTCAAGTCTGTATCTCCAGCTTCTGATGCTTTGTCTGCTCCATTCTCAGGGAGCTCAGAAACAAATTAAACATCCTCATCAGCAAACTAATTCCTCACCTAAATACCAGTTTCTTTGAAGCACACCTGATTAAAAATTTGGAAACATATTTTATGCTTCAGGGTATAAGAAAGTGCATGATTCTTGGAGTCATAAAGATATCGGCTCAAGTCTAGCTCTGCTACTTGTAAAACACTGAGTAATGTGACTTGATTCTTTCTTCTACAAAAGGATAGTAGTTCTAATGTCTTACAGTTGTTATGAGAATTAAATAAGGAAACACGAAATGCTCTTAAAAAATGCCAAAGACAGTGAAGTTAGTCCATAAATGTTCTTTCCTCTATCCATATATTAAATCCATATATTATGTAAACCATTATTCTGATATAACATATTCTCTAATCCCTAAAGGTATCCAAACAATGGCACCACTCAAAACATATTCTAAAATGATCATCCATTTAAAAACACATGCCATTATAATAATTTTTTTAAAAAGACTGTGTTCAGTGAAAGAGGGGAGAAAATGGTGTGATCTTCTGGGCTGAGAATGTCTGGTTAGTGACGTTACCAGGGTCCTATCTACATGGTACAGATCATGACAGATAATTCGATCATGACAGACAATTACAGAAATGACATGATAGCAATCTTACTAGTAACACACAAATTATGATGATACTTGGTCACACACACACACGTGTGTGTGTATATAAACAGGTAACAACTCTTTAAAAATATTGAAGAATAATGACGAAAGGATATCATATATTAAGACATCTATTTCTATCATTAATTCAAAACAGATTAGGTTAAAATGCCTAGCAATGCTGTAATTATGCAAATAGATTATATATGAAGACACTTATTTCAATCATGAATCCAAACAGGTTAGGTCAGAATTCCAGGTAAATTTTGAAGTGACATCATGCCACGATGAGATTATTTTCTATATTTGCCATTTGTCCACTTTTCCTCCTGCTTCCTTCTCAAGATTGATCTCACTGCTTGACACTGATTAGGTCAAGCTCCTAATATCCAGGGTCCTGGTGCATTAAAATGTCATTCACTTGGCTAGGATTATTTCTCTTCCACTTTATGTTCAGAAATTGGGAAGCTAAGCCAAGGCCTTCTTGGACTCTCTTTTTCTCCCTGCTCAATAATGCTGGTTATTGCTTCCAGTAACTGTGCCATGTGGCAAACAGCAACTATACATGATTCAGATTCAAAGGAAATAGGGGGCCCCATTAAGGACATGCACACAACAGCTCAGCTCTACCAGATACCTGCACTGGGATTTTTTTGGAAAGTGAACCAGCCAACAATAACTGCCCACCTCCACTATTGATCCTTCGACATCTTCCTTAGAAGCTCTCCAAGAAGGAGAGGTTATAGGGAGGGCAGTGCTGGGCATTTCTGGATCCTTCTTGTCTTATCCTACTTTTATAACAACACTGTCGTTGAAGAGAAAAATTACTAGCAGACATCTTAATTTGATTTTAAGGGTTTTCTTATCCTCAAAACCAAATATTAACCAAACTGCAAAAATATTGATTTGGTTTCCTCCAGAAACTGCTCTACAGTAATGTAAATTTGTCTTTTTCTGCTAGAAAAGGACAGTCACCAAAAAAAAAAAAAAACTTCCTGATTTTAAAAAAAGACTTTAGACTCTACAGCATTGGGTTGGGTTAGGCTTTCCTAATATAAATCTCAAAAAGGCAAGGCTGAAGGTGGGTGAGGGGCTAGAGATCACATTGTGAACTTATGTCAGTTGATTTCAGTAAAAGGAGGGAAGGCAGAGTTCAATCATGTTAAGATTAGCCAATGGTTGATATTCTGCTCTTCTCACTCCTCTTGTCTTTATGATTTTCATTGCAACTAGCCTACTTTAAGCCATTTGCTTTTTTTTTTTTTTTGAAACAGAATGATCTTCCTCTATGTATGTAGAATAAATATTATGATTCAATTTATTTCTGTTTTGATTAATTTTTAACAGTTTTGGTGTCAGAAGTGAGATTAAGAAAAGATTGTGTACCCAATTCTTGTTAAGGGATCAAAAGTATGATACCAAACATGAGCCAATTGCACCCAATTTTTCCCTCACCATGACTGGGAAACTTGGTAAATCTTTCCTGAGTTCGATTTCCACCTCATTTGTGTTGGTCTGGGTTTATATTGAAGTAGTTATGGATATCCTTTCTCTGGTAGGTTACCTTTTGCACTGTCTGTTTGGGGAACTGGGTTCCCATCTGCTCTTCACTTTTCTTTCCACTTTGAGAAATTTTTGTTTGGTGCTCAGGTTTTGTAGGGATTGTTTGCATTATTTGAATACATGACCCAGACTGGGTGAAAAGAGTTTCAGATTTGATCTGAGGGAGGCCTCAGATAATTTTATTTGAATACTTGCCCCAAACTGGGTACAAGCGGTTTTTAATTTGATCCAAGGGAGGCATCAGATAATGTTATTTGAATACCTGCCCCAGATTCAGTGAAAGGGGTTTCAGGTTTGATCTGAAGGAGGCTTCAAGGAATTTTTTGAATGGGCCTACCTGACTGGAAACAGTTCAGGATTGCAGTAGCCACTTTTGTATGTTTATGTGTTGCCTCTCTTTGTGTTGTGCTGTTTTAAGAATGTTATGCTGCTGTTAATTGTCATAAAAAGAAAAATCAAAAGGTAGAACACACGCATAGACCCTATATGCTTGTTGTTTGAGCTGGTTACAGTGAATGTGTGATTCTCACGCAAAATGGTGTCCACATACACAAATTTTGCAATGAGTCACCTATAAAAACTGGATGATAGAGAGAACATTCTGTCTAATTAATTGATTGATTAATCAATTGATTTCCAGTGTGCCATCATGAGGTTTATGTCTTGTCTCAAGACCAAAAAAAACTGCTTCTGGCAACTGTCTTATGATTTGGGCTTTCAGTAGACACTTTGAAAAAATTTTGATACAACTTGGTTCATTTGAAAAGTGCACTGGAAAAGAGGATGGATTGTTTATTTTGATTTGTATAATGAGGCCTCAAAAAAAGAAAAGTTATTCTAAATGTACTCCTCTAAAAGATTCTTTATAGCATGCAGAAGATAGGGTTATGAAAATGGAATTTTTTTTTTTACCTCCTGATGGTATTATTCAATTACATTTTAATAGTTCTCCAAAGAGCTTTATTCTGATTGATTTAGTGATAAATAAGTGCTCATATAAATTTAGTAGTTCTAATATTCCCAGGAATTAATGAAAGTGAATTCATTCTGACAAAGGTTTTTATGTCAACTCAAAAGCAGTTTTCAAGATTTTTAAGCAAGTTAGACTAGATTGATGATAATGGATATAGTTTAATAAGGAAAAAGAGTAAAACAAATGACTGGTTGCTCCAGAATGAGAAATAGAGAAGTATAGAAAGAAAATCTGAATGCATATAGAAGGTTAGAAGAAGGAAGGCAAAGCTGCTTAGCAAGAAAATAAAAAGTCAAAGAATTCCTTCCAACAGAGTGGAGATCTTTTAAAGATATTAAAAAAAAAAAAAGATAAATAAGGTGGACATTGAGGTTAAAGTAGAAAAATGTCTTAATACAGTTATTAGAAATGATAGATTTCCAACATTAAAGAACCATAAACAAGCCCTCTCTCATAAAAGGATTTTTTTTTAAGCCAAGAGATAAAAATCACAGTAAGAACACACCTAAAATGGAGAAAATGTTTCCATCTTTAGCTAGAGAAAGGGTGTATATAAATTTGGGTCAGTTAATGAATGTATTTTTTGTTTTTTTTTTTCCTAAACCACTTTGATAACTTGTACCATATACATGACTAAGAGCCCTGGTGGTACAGTGGTTAAGAGCTGGGCTTGGAACTGGAAGGTTGGCAGTGTGAATTCACCAGCCATCCCTTGGAAATCTTATGGGATAGTTCTACTCTGTCCTATAGGGTCACTAGGATTTGGAACTGAGTTGACAGTAACAGGTATACATGACTAGGAACAGTTATATTATGTGTATTTATGAGTTTACTATTCTGCTAAAAAGACTTGTGTGAGCATGTAGTTCATAATTATCCACACAACTCTCTCAGTTTTCTCTGTGAAAGAGAAGTAAATTGCTTTTCTTAAAAGTTATAGTATTGTCAGTGGCTGAGACTACACTGAGAAGACATAGTTTCAGAGGAATAAAAAAAAAACAAAACCAAACCCACAGCCATCAAGCTGATTCCAACTCATAGCAACCCTATAAGACAAAGTAGAACTGACCCATAGGGTTTCCAAGGAGCACCTGGTGGATTCGAACTGCTGGCCTTTTGGTTAGCAGCCGTAGCTCTTAACCACTACGCCACGAGGTTTTCCTTCAGAGGAATAAAAAACAACTGTGTAAATGCTTCTGTTTTTCAAGGAAAGAGATAAGCTCTTCCTAAAGCAATATTTGGTTTATTTTTATTTTGTCTCCAAATGTTTTTACACTCTTCAAACTTATTGAGGGCCTTGATTTGGTGTGAGTTGGGGCAGGAAGAGTAACTATAGACATTAACCATACAGAAATTAAAATTGAGAAATGTCTAATTATAATGTTCATTTATTAAATCATTTGAAGAAAGCAACAATGAATGCACTGTATGTTAATAACCTCTTGATAATATTGTGAAATCCGTTCTGACCTGGAAGACCCTCTGAGATCAGGCCTAAAAAAATGTCAATTGTTTCAATTTAAGAACATACTGTAGGACAAAACTTAGAAATAAATTTTATTTGCCCTGATTAAAAAAAACTTTAGGCTGAAGAGCTATGTTAACATCTATGCAAATCTGCTCAATTTTGATGGTCTTGTTTCCTTGGTTTACTTACTGTTTACTGCCTTCACCTACCATACGAAAATTTATTCACTCTGTGTAATCTGCCTTGTAGGCAAAGGTTCTGTGTCTCATCAAAAATAAGCTGAGTTAGGTACACTTTTATGTCCTTTACTAACAAAACATTGTGAAGAATAGAAATTCCAGAACACTTAATTGTGCTCATGAGGAGCCTTTACGTAGATCAAGAGGCAGTTATTCGGACAGAACAAGGGGATACTGATTGGCTTAAAGTCAGGGAAGTTGTGTGTCAGGGTTGTATTCTTTCACCATACATATTCAATCTGTATGCTGAGCAAATAATCCAAGAAGCTGGACTATATGAAGAACGGGGCATCAGGATTGGAGGAAGACTCATTAACAACCTGTATTATGCAGATGACACAACCTTGCTAGCAGAAAGTGAAGAGGACTAGAAGCGCTTACTGATGAAGATCAAAGACCACAGCCTTCAGTATGGATTACACCTCAACATAAAGAAAACAAAAATCCTCACAACTGGACCAATAAGCAACATCATAATAAATGGAGAAAAGATTGAAGTTGTCAAGGATTTCATTTTACTTGGATCCACAATTAACAGCCATGGAAGCAGCAGTGAAGAAATCAAAAGACGCATTGCATTGGGCAAATCTGCTGCAAAGGACCTCTTTAAAGTGTTGAAAAACAAAGATGTCACCTTGAAGACTAAGGTGCACCTGACCTAAGCCATGGTATTTTCAATCACATCATATGCATGTGAAAGCTGGACGATGAACAAGGAAGACCGAAGAAGAATTGATGCCTTTGAATTGTGATGTTGGTGAAGAATATTGAATATACCATGGACTGGCAAAAGAATGAACAAATCTGTCTTAGAAGTAGTACACCAGAATGCTCCTTAGAAGCAAGGATGGTGAGACTGTGTCTTACATATTTTGGACATGTTGTCAGGAGGGATCAGTCCCTGGAGAAGGACATCATGCTTGGCAGAATACAGGGTCAGTAGAAAAGAGGAAGACCCTCAACGAGGTAGACTGACACAGTGCCTGCAAAATGAGCTCAAGCCTAACAATGATTGTAAGGATAGCTCAGGACCGGGCAGTGTTTCATTCTTTTGTCCATAGGGTCGCTATGAGTAGGAACAGACTCAATGGCACCTAAAACAATGACAACTAACAAAACCAAGCCTCATAGATCTTGAAAAAAGTTAAAAATTTTACTTTTACAATATTTTGTTCTCACTTTGGTTAAACAGGTATCCAAGCATTTCTCGGTAAACTTTGATAAACGCTTGATAACTCTGAAACATTGTGAAAAGCCACAGACCTGTTCCCACTTTGTAAGAGGAAACATGCTAGGAAATCAATAAGGCTTATTTAATGTGTTACGAATCGCATGAATGTGTGGTCAAATCAAGAGAAGTGGATAATTTTCCCTGGGTAAGAAAATTTTATGTGTCAGTGTCTCCTCTTATATTTTGCCTAATATTAGACGAAAAGAACATAATATTATTCAGTCATAATTTTAGCTCTTTTTTTTTTTTAGTTTCTGACTTGGTTGAATCTTTGGTTTTTAACTTAAATCTAGCATCATGGGTTTCAGCTGAGGATTTACTTTGTTTTCTTATAGTTTTATTTATATCTAGATGTTTAAAAACTTGATAATTTTGGCATATTCTTGGTATTGTTATGTTTTTGTGGTTGGGTGCTGTAGAGTCAATTCCAGTTCATAGCAACCCTATGTACAACCGAATGAAACACTGCCTGGCTCTGCACCATATTCATGATCACTGCTATGCTTCAGCCCATTGTTGCAGCCATTGTTTCAATTCATCTGGTTGAGGGTCTTCTTCTCTTTTGCTGACCCTCTACTTTACCGGGCATGATGTCTTTCTCCAGGGACTGATCCCTCCTGATAATATGTCCAAAGTGTGTAAGACAAAGTAAGACAAGTCTTGCCACCCTCACTTCTAAGGAGCCTTTAGTATGGATTACACCTCAACACAAAGAAAACAAAAACCTTCACAGCTGCACCAATAAGCAACATCATGATAATCAGAAAAAAATATTGACTTCAAGGATTTCATTTTACTTGGATCCACAATCAATGCGCATGGAAGCTGCAGTGAAGAAATCAAGTGACATATTGCCTTGGGCAAATCTTCTGCAAAAGACCTCTTTAAAATGTTAAAATGCAAAGATGTCACCCTGAGGACTGAGATGCTCTGACCCATGCCATGGTCTTTTCGATCACTTTGTATGCATGCAAAAGCAGGACAAGAAATAAGGAAGACAAGAATTGCAGTGTTGGCAAAGAATATTGAATATACCGTGGACTATCAGAAGAATGTACAGGTATGTCTTGGAAGAAGTACAGCCAGAAAACTCCTTAGAATCGAGGATGGAGAGACTTTGTCTCAAATAATTTGGACATGTTACCAGGAGGGACTAGTCCCTGGAGAAGGACATCATACTTGGAAAATTGAAGGTCAGTAAAAGACAGAAAGACTGTCAGTGAGACAGATTGACACAGTGGCTGCAAAGATGGGCTCAAGCACAGATAGGACTGTGAGGATGGAGCAGGACTGGGTAGTGTTTCGTTCTGTTGTACATAGGGTCACTAACAGTTGGAACCAACTTGGTGACATCTAACAAGCAACAACAAGTGAAAATACATTGAGGTACAGTTTTAGCAGATGTTCATGTTAGATAACAACGCATGGTGCAGAGGGTCCTCATGCATCTTCTCATGATTTGTTTCATAGTTAGAAAATTTAGGGTTGTGGACTAGACAAGCCTTTCAGACCCTTGGCTTACCCATTTTTCTCATTTTGATCTTTTATATTAAGCTACTAAGCTGTTTGGCATTTGGGATCTTAAAAGCTTGCAAGTGGCCATCTAAGGTACAGCAAATGTTCTCATTCTGAGTAGAGAAGCCGACAAAAATAATATATGTTTCACAAAAATATGCCCACCTCATAAAAAAGTATCTATGAGACCTGAAGAAACCTAGATTGGTGTCCACCCAATGTTTAGTAACAAAATATTTTAGTTGAATCATGATCAAAAGGAGGGAAATGTTGAAGAGGAAAATTAATAATAAACATCTTACTGTGATTTTAAGGTTTTTCTTATCCACAAAAACCAAATATTAACCTAAAAAGCCTGACCCAAACTACAAAAGCTTTGATTTGGCTTCTACCAGAAACTGCTCTACAGCAATGTAAATTTGTCTTTTCTGCTAGAAAAGACAGTCACAACAAAACCATTACCTCCTGATTTAAAAAAAAAAAAAAAGACTAGGATCTCCTAATTTGAATCTCAAAAATGTATGGCTACATGTGGTTGGGAGGCCAGAGATCAATTATGACCTGATATCAGTTGATTTCAGTAGAAGGGGGAAGGCAGGGTTCAATCAATCATGCTAATATTAGCCAATGGTTGATCTTCTCTTCTTCTCCTTCCTTTTCCCTTTATATGTTTCATTGTAACTAGCTTAACCCATTGCTGTTGAGTCGATTCTGACTCATAGTGATCCTACAGACAGAGTAGAACTGCTCCATAGGGTTTCCAAGGCTGCAGTCTTTATGGAAGCAGACTACCACAACTTTCTCCCTTGGAGTTGCTAGTGGGTTCCAACCGCCAACCTTGAGATTAACAGCCAGTGCTTTAACCATTCACCACCAAAGCTATTTCAAGCCATTTGCTTTTTTTTTTTTTTTAAGAATCAGAATGGCCCCCCATATCTATATAGAATAACTGCTCAGAATAAATGATGTAGCTCTATTTCTTTGAGCTTTGATTAATTTTTAACACTGTGCATTGTATATGGTTTTCTGACCTTTCTAATAGCAAAACTAGAGCAGAACTGGGCTTCAAATAGGAAGCCAGATACTATGAACTGAGCACCAATTATACTAAAAATGGCACAGAAGGTCGTCATTCAGTTTGCAATTTTAGATCAGAGCCAGATTTTTCTGTCTAAAAATATTTTTAGAAATTGGACAAAAATAATTAGTGAGATCATTGAATTTTCTTTATTGGAAATATGTTTTTTAAATAAATTAACTCTCCCATCTCCTTGATCGGATTGGGAAGGTGTAAATGTTCCTTTTCATGGAATCAAATGGAAAATCTCAACTTCTGCATTAGATTCAGAGTAAGAGTATAAATTGATGGAGCCTTCTAGCGCAGCCTTTCACTCTGCCGTTCTCAGAATATAGAGATATCTTCCTCAAGTTAAATTATAATTGCTTTCTACCAATTAATCCCTTTGTGCTTACATTAAAAGTAGTATTTCTTCCACTGGGTGCCTAATAAGGTTTCCTATTATGCCACAGAGCATTTGTATGAAATATAGGGACAAAAATATTAGTCATGTGTTATGGATTGAATTACATCCCCCCCAAAGTGTGTTTATCCATTTGGCTGGGCCATGATTCCTGGTATTGTGTGATTTTCCTATGTGTTGTAAATCCTGCCTCTATGATGTTACTAAGGGAGGATTGGTGGCAGTTGTTTTAGTGAGGCAGAACTCAATTTACAAGATTGGATTGTGTCTTCAGGCAATCTTTTGAGATATAAAAGAGAGAAGTGAGCAGAGAGAAAAGGGGACCTCATACCACCAAGAAAGCAGTATTGGGAGCAGAGTGTGTCCTTTGGACCTGGGGTCCCTGCACAGAGAAGCTCCAAGTCTGGGGAAAGATTGACGAGAAGGCTGACAGAGAGAGAAAGTCTTCCCCTGGAGCTGACGCCCTGAATTTGGACTTTTAGCCTACTTTACGGTGAAGAAATAAATTTCTCTTTGTTAAAGTCATCCACTTCTGATATTTCTGTCATAGCAGCACTAGGTAACTAAGACAGTATGTCATTCACCAAAAAACCAGCTCATATCCTAAGAGGCAAGAGGAGATGAGAAGACTACTCTACTAGGGAGAAGGTCTTTACAACACAGTATACCCTGTACATATAAAGATTTGTGTTTTGTGTACCTACTACAAGTAACTCATGCTAAGTGATCTTTGGAGCTGAATATCTGCTCTGATCTGGGTAATAATGCCTTATTTGTGAATATATTACAGCTTATGCAGAGGTAGTAGAGCATAAACAAAGAATTTGATAGCAGAGAATGTGTACCTATTTTATGTCTCCTTTACATTTTGGGCAAGCCACTTAATATCTCCAGGCCAGTCCAGAGTGCTTCTAACTCACCTTTTATACACTTTCTCGCCACGAAGATAATCTATGAATTATATCTGCAGCTTTTCAGTAGTCTCTAAGGACCTCCCTTGTTACTTTTGTTTTGATGCTATTGCCTCCTTTCTTTGAAGTCTGAGGTTCATCATTCCAACATCCACCTCTACCTACAGTCTCTTAAACTTATTCTTCCCCATATTTAGACTTAGCCTTATTCTAAGGACTCAGTCTTGGCTCATTTCAAACCCTGCCTCTATTTCTTAGCCATGAGTGATATCAGCCATGCTATCATGAGTATTGGTGCAAATGGGGCTAGGCTCTCTTTTACCTATTACAGTAAAAGTTGCAAAAGGCAGAACCTGTGTAAGGTGGAAACCTGTCAGAGAAGGAAAACTCATATATCTTCCACTAATAGAGAGCAGTATAAAAGTGGTAAGACCGCACCCAGAAAAATAATATAGTCCCCTTGAGTTTCAGCTCTCACAGGTTTCTCTCCATTGAGAAAGTAGTAAGTATCAGAGTTATGAAGACAGCATATAGTAAGCATTGAGTATCTCATGTTCATTGATTAAAATTAAACCACATCAGGCACTGCTGGGGAGAGTCACACATGAGACTTGTTTGGAAAATACACTGAGGTTTAAGAACCCAAGACAGTTGTGATCATGAAGGTTGTGTGTCAACTTGGCTGGGCCATGATTCTCAGAAGTTTGGCAGTTATGATGTAGTTTGGCAGTCGTATAATGATGTAATTCTCTCCATGATGAGATCTGATATACGGTGATATCTCCACAATGGGGTTTGCTGTGAGTAACCAATCAGTTGAAAGGGAGTTTCCTTGGGGGTGTGACCTGCATCCAATATAGGTAGACTTTCGAGCAAGGCTCATGGTTTTTGCTCACTCTGGATTCTGCAGCTGGCTCCTGTTCTTCCGACTTTTGGCTCTTGGGACTTGAGTTAGCAGCTGACCTGCTGTTTTGCCTGCTGATCTTGGAATTTGTCAGTATTTGTAGCCTGTGAGCCAGAGACCTGCTGCCTGACCTGCCAATCCTGGATTCCCCAGCCCCTATGGCTACATGAATCAGGAGAAGCCTCCAGTCTGACCCATGGACTTGGGATGTTCCAGCCTCCATAACCTCATGAGCCATTTCCTTGATATAAATCTCTCTATATATTTTTATGCTTTACTAGTTTTGCTTCTCCAGAAAATGCAGCCTAAGACAACAATAAATAAACATGTACAAATTAATGCAATACAAATTGAGCAAATAAATGCTGAGGGGACACAGAAAATATAAAGTGAGACAATACTCCAGAAAGCAGGAGTTATAAACACCCTCTAGGGGCCATGATGGAAGTACTAAGTTGGAATTAAACTCATGATCATGCTTTCTGAAGTGAATGAGCCCATGTAAATATTCACTACAAGGAGGAGTGGCAGTTCTCTGAGGAAACATGCCACCCAGTGTAAATGTGCTTAGTCCTGCTGACTGGTGTCACACATATTGCTTTCCTTCCACCAGTCATTTTTACACTGTCACGCTCACACTCTTTCTGAGGCTGACTGATAACCAGTAGATAGGCACACTGCTGTTTTTAGTGACTGCCCACTTGCTTACAAGGAGAGGGAGTTGGTGATTCCTTTGGAGTCAAACTCTTTTAAGCTGAGACCTCTGGACCTGTGGTCCAGCACACCAAATACTTCATTCCTTGTGCTTCATAATAGTTGACTCATAAGGCTGTGCTCCATAAAACCCATCAGCACAAGTCTTTGATGGAGATGAATGATAGTTTACAAATGATTGAAATATTGTTAATGATGATCTCAAGGCACTTGTGGCTCCGTAAGGGGAACTTTGAAAATGAGACATTTCCAGAACCTCAGGAGTCTTAAGCCCTTGTCAGTTCATATTTTTAAAAAGTGTATTAGCTTTATCCTGTATCCATATAACCTTTCTCCTCTCCCTCACTCTGTTTCCCTGGCAACCATTTAAAAGTGCTGCAAAAAGCACTGGCTGTCTTTAAAAGAAAGGAAAGGACAATGGTCTTAAGCTTTTTCTCTTTTGTTAGGGTTTTTCTCCATCTTCCCAACCACTTGTCTGGCTCTTGCAGGTTCCACAGTCCCCAGAGCCATCTCATCTTGAATGTGCAGCTGTGGAGTAATTAAGGAGGTGGATGTCAGGCCAGGTGGACACAACTTCTTTAAGATTATGGTTAGGTTTTCAGGGTTAGCTAAGAGGCCCAGTGACTAAGGTAGAACAGTACTTAAAGCAGAAATATAGCAATAAATGCTTTCAGGGAGGATCCCATCCTACCTTCAAACCTCTAATCTTAGGGAGAGACTTGTGTAAAAGGCAATGAAACTGGCTGTCAGCTGCCACACCAAGAAGTCAGTCACCAGGGAGATGAACAGCAAGGAAGCTCTGTTGGGGGCAGCAGCTTAGACTAAGCACAGTGGCCATGCTAAGGTACTGTGGTGGCCCAGCCAGAGCTGCATCTGCTCTGGCTTCCCAAATCTTCCTTGAGGCATTTTAACAGAAAATATCCATGCTTTGCCAACCCCAAATCTCCTGGTTCCAGGAAGCATACAACTGGAGATATGATGTTTTACAAGATTCTTTGTCATTCTCAGAACAAAACAACAACTAACAAAGGCCAGAACTTCAGTCTTTCAGTTACCATTCTTCAATTATTGGGTTAAAAAAAAGAAAAAGCAAATATGGGATGCCAACAATGTGCTAGGAGCCCTGTTAAAGGGTTTACGTAAGTAAGCCTATTCAATCTCCCAAACAACTCTGTGAGTAGAATGCATTCTTATTTTATTTGTATTTACCTTCCTGCCCCACCTCTCAATTCTCAGAGGTTAAACAGTTTGCCAAAGGTCAAACAGCCTCTCATATCTGAGTTCCAAATCCATGTCTGTCAAACTCCAAAAATGATTATGTTGTGGCCATTATTCCTTGCTGCCTCCCGACCCCAAGAAACAATGGCATCGCCTATCCAGGGTGGAAGGACAGAAGCAGACGGACTTGGGACTGGGCCTTCTATGCAAAATAGATCTAGATAAGCCTTTTGCTGCTCACCCAACTCAGTAATACTGTTCTGAAAAAGGAAATTTACAAGCACTAAGTATCTGTTTATGGTAACAGAAATTTGACAATGGATCTTGGTGATGGTTACACAACATGTTTAATTTAATATCACCAAATTGTGCACATGAAAAACATTAAATTGGCAAATATTGTGTTACACATATTTTTACAACAATAAAAGGAGGGAATTTTATAGAATCTCCTTCTGACTGATATTATTTCAATGATGTATCATTACAAAAGTAGGTTTAATTTTTTTTAAACTTATTGGTAAACATTGAGTACTTCTTATATACCTGACACATAGAGAGATTAAAAAAAAAAAAAAAAGTATGAGATATAGTACTGTCCTTCAAGAGTAAGAGTGGCTCAGGCACTGTGGTGAAAACAAGGGCTTTGGAAGTCTGAGAATGAGTATCTGTTCTGCCACTTACTAATGATGTGACATGGGACAAGTTCTCTGAGCCTTAATTTTCTTATTTATAAAATGGATTCCTTTCTCAATTGCTGTAATTAAATAAGATTGTATAAACAAAGTTCATGTTAAATAATAAAGGTAGCTGGTATTATTATTATTATTAGCTCATATTGCAATTGAGGTGATAATAACAAAAGAAAGCAAGGCAGAGTATGATGAAATTCCATAACGAAAGGTTCATTTTTAGAACTATCAGAGCAAGAAGAGGTAAACATGAGCTGGTATTGAGGCCAAATTCATAAGGGAACTGAGCTTGACCTGAAATTTTTACATGCAGGAAAGAAGAAAAGAGGTATTTTAGGCAGCTATGGAACTCATGAACAAAGGTGTGAAGAAAGTAATAAATAGGTCTAGAAGAGAGTGGAAGGACCAGTTTGGCCAAAGCAGAGAGGAAGGTTCTTGTGGGGCAGTGAAAAGAGAAAAAGTTGTATTGAGAAGATGGGCCTAGTTATGGAAGGTCTTAAAGTTAGATTTGTTCCCATAGACAAGACCAGATAATAAAGGCTTTTTTTTTGGTAGAATAGAATTCCAGTAGGGAAGGTCCTTGGTAACTCTTGTAATCTGATGAAATCACTTGGAAACCTTGGGACTAAAGGGAGTCCCCTGGAAGATGATATAACTGTGTGAAATCAGCCCAGATAAATTTCTTCAGTCCTCAGCCCTTCTATGTTTGAGGATATCTTTTACTTAAACCCAGTGCCATTGAGTCGATTCCGACTCATAGAGACCCTATAGGACAGGGTAGAACTTCCCCATAGAGTTTTCAAGAAAAGCCTGGCAGATTCGAACTGCCGACCCTTTGGTTAGCAGCTGCAGCACTTAACCACTACTCCACCGGGTTTAGTGGCTAATATAAAAGATCAACAGAACAGCAGAAAACAGAACTCCAGAAGCGGGGGGGGGTGGGGGGTTATATAGAGATAGATAACTAGATCAACCTAGATAATAAAGAGGTAATAGCTCTGTCAAGGAGAATTTGTTCTCTGAAGTAAATTTCAGACAAGTTAATGGAGAGTTCAGTAGTGGTATTGTAATGGGTTTAACAAACAAGCATTTAAAAGAGTTTCTGTCATACTACAAGAAATCCTTACCTTACTCCAAACGGTTCTTCTATTCAACCATCCTATTATATTCTTTTTCCTTCAACTGCCTACCTTTTTTCAAAAAAGGAAGTGAACCTGAGATTACTCAACACTTGTTTTTCTGAGAAGTTTTGATAACAGGCTTTAGGGTGAGTACTATAGGGTTGATATGAGTTGGAATAGACTCGACAGCAGTGGATTTTAGTGGGTATGATAATTTGCCCATGGAAGAAGCAGTCAAGAAATGAACCAGTGTATCGCATTGGGCAAATCAGCTGCAAAGGACCTCTTTAAAAGCAAAGATGTCACTTTGAGATCTAAGGTACACCTGACCCAAGCCATGGTATTTTCAATCACCTCATATGCATGTGAAAGCTGGACAATGAATAAGAACGACCAAAAAATAATTGATTCATTTGAATTATGGTGGTGCTGATCAAGAATATTGAATATAACATGGACTCAGAAGAATGAACAAATCTGTCTTGGAAGAAGTATTGCCAGAATGCTCCTTAGAAGTGAGGATGGCAACACTTCTTATGTACTTTGGATATGTTATCAGGAGGGACCAGTCCCTGGAAAAAGACTTTGTCTTAGGCTGAGTTCTCTAGAGAAGCAAAACCAATGAAGTATATATATATATATATATATATATATATATATATATATATATATATATATAGTGTGTGTGTGTGTATAAACACACACATGCATAGAGAGAGATTTATCTCAAGGAAATGGTTCACATGGTGGTAGAAGCTGGCTCACAGGCTGTGGAGGCTGAAGAATCCCAAGATCTGTAGGTAATCTGCTAACTCAAGCCCCAAGAACTAGAGGTCATGTGATGACTAGTCAGATGCAGGATCCTGAGTGAAATCCTTGCTAGAACAAATATTTATATACTGGAGGCAAGCCACATCCCCAAGGAAACTCCCTTTGAACTGATTGGCTGCTTGTAACAGATATCATCATGGAGTTCATTACATCATTACATAACTGCCAAACCACTAAGAATCATGGCACAGCCAAGTTGACACACAACTTTAACCATAGCAGTTCACCCCTTGTCAACCTGGCACCTGTACACATCTCCTTAAACCATACACAATGTCTAAATAAAGACAAAGTCTTACTTATACCTAAGATGATACAATTAATATGTATACAACCCAAAAAGTACTAGCTCTGTTTGTATCTTATATTTTATAGGTAAAGAAAACAAAAAATATTTGAGGAAGGAAGAAATACTCATAACAATTACAGTCCTCATTTCTACGACTGGTCACTTGGTAATAATTGGTATTTAGAACTACCTTCTTCTACTACACATTCCATAGTCCCTTTCCCCTCAGCAAGCACCTCAACTGGTTGTGGTTCTCTGCCAGGTGGGGTGAGCCAAACTTTCATTCCTGAAAACCCTGGGCCATTAGTAGTCATGTTTGAATTGGATTGCTGTAGTTTTCCATTGACCTTAATCACAGAGCACAGTAATACTAAGAGATGCTGTAAAGGATCTCCTGCATTCCAGACATACTCTTCTTCACCCCCATTACATAATATCAATCTAATTTCCTCTTGGCAATCAGGATCAATCACACCAGCCAGTATGTTAACTCCCTTTTTTTGTCTGTTGATCCAGAGACACAAGAAGCCCAACCTGTCTGGATGGCATCCTTAACTTCCGGTTCAATGGAATCAGTGATGTGCCTCCAGGTGGGAACATTCCTCCTTTTGAAACTAATACCAATAGACCAGCAGAGCACAGAGTAGTGGGGCAGGAAGCAAAAAATTTGTGAGTGGGTCACAAGGGGTAATAGTGAGCAGTGCCACTCCCATTTCCACCCCTTAATTCCTGGACCTATGAATCCTGGCTATGGGAGAAACAGTACCATATGCTGGTTGCTGGTTTACAGCATGTACAGCCTCCTGGAGTATATTGCCCCAACTCTGCAAGGTATTGCCACGTAGCTAGCACAATAATTGTGTCTTTAGAAGGCCATTTCATTGTTCTATCACTCCAGCTGCTTCAGGATGATAGGGAACATCGTAAGACCAGTGAATCCCATGAGCTTGGGCCCACTGCCGCACATCACGTGCCGTGAAGTGAGTCTCCAGATCCAAAGTGATGCTCTGGGAATACCATGACAGTGAATAAGGCATTCTGTAAGTCCACAGATGGTAGTTTTGGCAGAAGTGTTACGTGCGGGGAAGGCAAATCTGTATCCAGAGTGTCTATTCTAGTAAGAACAAAACAATGCCCTTTTCATGAAGAAAGTAGTCCAATGTAATCAATCTGCCACCGGGTTGCTGACTGATCACCTCGAGGAATGGTGCTATATTGGGGGTTGAGTGTTGGTCTCTCCTGGTGGCAGATTGGGCACTCAGTAGTGGCTGCAGCCAAGTCAGCCTTGGTGAGTGGAAATCCATGTTGCTGAGCTCATGCATAACTTCCATCCCTGCCACCATGGCCACTTTTTTCATAAGACCATTGGGTAATGATGGGAGTGGCTGGGGAAAGATGATTACTGCTTTCCAAAGAACACATCATCCTATCTACTTCATTTTTTAAATCTTCCTTGCCATTGTCACCCTTTAGTGAGCATTCATATGAGATAGAAATTTCTTCACTTCTTTGACTCATTCAGAGAGGTGTACCCACATACCTCTTCCTCATACCTCATTGTCTCCAATTTTCCAATCATGTTCCTTCCAAGTCCCTGACCATCCAGTGAAACTGTTGGCCACAGCCCATGAATCAGTATACAATAGCCCATCTGGCCATTTCTTCTCCCAAGCAAAGTGAACAACCAGGTGCCACTGTTCGAAGTTCTGCCCATTGGGAGAATTTCCCTTCACCATTGCCCTCAGGGAGGCCCCAAACAGGGACTATAGCACTGCTGCTCTCCACTTTTGAATATCTTGCACAACCATCTGTAAACCAGGCACAAGTGTTATCTTCCTCAGTCAACTGATCATAAGGAACTCCCCATGAGGCCATAGGTACTGACTGGGAGAGGAGAGGTAATGTGACAGGAGTGGAGACCAAGGGCATTTGGACCACTTTCATGCAACTTTCTTGTGCCTTCAGGTCTTGCTCAAACCCAATCTACCGCTTCCATTTAATGGTGTAGTACTTCTGTGAACATCTGACTTTATGACTCTGCGTATGCGGGTCAGACAACACCCAGTTCATGATGGGTAACCTAGGCTGCATGGTGACTCGGTGGCTCATGGTTAAGTGTTCGGTCTTTACTAAGGCCCAGTAAACCAGTGAAAAGCTATATATAAAAATGAGAGTAGCTACCTGCAAAGGATGGAATAGCTTTGCTCCAAAATACTAAGTATCTGTGCTGTGATTCACCAATAGGGAGCTGCCAAAGACTCCAAACAGCATCTCTCTCTGCTGCTGGCACTTCAAGCACATTGGATCAGCCGGGTCATATGGCCCCACTGGTAAAGCAGCTTCCATGGCAGCCTGAACCTGTTACAGAGACTTCCCTTGTTCTGGGCCCCACTCAAAACTAGCAGCATTTTGAGTTACTTGATAAATAGGCCAGAGTACCACACTCAAATGAGGTATATGTTGCCTCCAAAATTCAAAGAGGCCCACCAGGTTTTGTACTTCCTTTTTAGTTGTGGCAGGGGCCAAATGCAATAATTTCATTTTAAAAGGAGTATCTCTACATGCCCCATACCACTGGACCCCTAGAAATTTCACTGATTGGAAGGCCCATGAATTTTCGTTAAATTAATTTCCCACCCTCTGGCACACAAATGTGTTACCAATAAATCCGGAGTCATTGCCACTTCTTCCTTACCAGGTCCAATCAGCATACTGTCATCAAGGTAACGGACCAGTGTGGCATCTTATGGAAGGGAAAGGCAATCAAGGTCCCTATGGACTAAATTATGACACGGGGTTGGAGAGTTGATACACCCCTAAGGTAGGAGGGTGAAGACAAACTGCTTCTGGTGTTCTTTTCAAAGGGGTATAGAAAAAGGCATTAGCTAGATCAATAGCTGCATCCAGGTACCAGGAGATGTATGAATTTGCTTAACCAATGAAACCGTACCTGGAACATCAGCTGCAATTGGAGTTACCATATGGTTAAGTTTTTGATAGTCCACTATCATTCTCCTAGATCCATCTGTTTTTTGCACAAGCCAAATAGGTGAGTTGAATGTGGATGTGGTGGGAATCACTACCCCTGTATCCTTCAAGTCCTTGATAGTGGCAGTAATCTCTGTAATTTCTCCAGGAATGCGGTTATGCTTTTGGTTTACTGTTTTCCTAGCTAGGGGCAGTTCTAATGGCTTCCACTTGGCTTTTCCTACCATAATAACCCTAACTCCACTTGTCAAGGATCTAATGTGGGGGTTCTGCAAGTTGCTGAGTGTAGCTATTCCAATTATGCATTCTGAATTTGGGGAAATCACTATAGGATGGGCTCTAGGACACACTGGACTCACTGTGAGATGAACCTGAGCTAAGACTCCATTAGAAACCTGATCTCCATATGCCCGCACTCTGACTGGTGGGTCACAGTGATTCATAGGTCTCCTGGAATTAGTGCCAATTAGAAACAAATATCCAGTAATTCTCAAAAAGTCTGATTATTTCATCTTCCTTAATGTACAGTCACTCTCATAAAAAACCATAGATCCCTTTAGGAAAGGCTTGGAGAAAGACTCACAGTATAAATTTTTGGCAGTGCAGTGGGGTTCTTCCTCAAGGGGACCTAGCCCTTCACAAGGGGTTGTCGGTCTGTAAACTGGCTCAAGACTGGGAATTGATTGAGGGATCGTAACTGTCTATTCTTGTGCTTCCAGTTAAGACTGCCATTCTTTTAACCTAGAATTCTATCACTTGTACAGATCAAGTAAATATTTAGTAGATTTCTCATCTATTGCACTCCTACAGACATCATGACTAAGTAGCCAATGCCATAAATATTAATCAGACTATTCTGATTACAAGCATGCCTCAGAGATATTTCAGATTTGGTGCCAGACCATTGCAATAAAGCAAATATTGCAATAAAGTGAATCACACAGATTTTTTGGTTTCCTAGTGCATATAAAAGTTATGTTTACATTATACTGTAGTCTATTAAGTATGCAGTACCATTATGTCTAACAAAACAATGTACATACCTTAATTAAAAAATGCTTTATTACTAAAAAATGCTAACCATCATCTGAGCCTTAAACAAGGTGGAATTTGCTGGTGGAATTTGCCTTGATGTTGATGGCTGCTCGTTGATCAGGGTGGTGGTTGCTAAAGATTGCATTAACAACTTGGCTAACTGTTCGGTGCAAGAGGCCTAGCTTTAAGCCTATTTGAGCTTTAACATGCTTTTCTCACTAAGCTTAATCATTTCTAGCTTTTGATTTAAAGTGAGAGACATGAAACTTTTCTTTTCACTTGAACTCTTAGAGGCCACTGTGGGATTATTATACTGAACTAATTTCAATATTGCCATACCTCAGGGAATAGAGAGGCTCGAGGAGAGAGAGAGGGGTGGGGAACTGCCAGTCAGTGGAGCAGTCTGAACATACACAATATTAAGTTCACCTACTTATATGGGCACAGTTTGTGGTGCCTCAAAACAATTACAATAGTAACATCAAAGATCACAGATCATAGATCCCCATAACAGATATAATAATAATAATAATGAAAAAGTTTGAAATATTATGAGAAGTGCCAAAATGTGACACAGAGACACAAAGTGAGCACATGCTGTTGGAAAAATGGTGCCAATAGATTTGTCCAACAGTAATAAAGGAAACAATAAGGATTTGGGGGGAAGGAAAGGATTATTCACTAAGTAGTTGTTGTTGTGTGTCACGGAGTGGATTTCAACTCATGGCAACCCTATACATAAAGCAGAATCGCCCTACAGAGTTCCCAAGGCTGAAATCTTTATGAGAGCAGACTGCCACATCTTTCTTCTGCAGAGCAGCTGTTGAGTTCAAACAGCCAACCTTTCAGTTAGCAGCAGAGCTCTTAACCATTGCACCTCCAGGGCTCCTTATTCAATTCAATAAGTACTATTAGGATAATTGATTAGCCTTTTAAGAAATTCATTAGCTATTTAAGAAAATATCAGTTTAGTTCCACACTGTACACCAGAGCAAATTCCAGGCAAATAAAATAATTTAAAGTAAGAAAAGTGACTCTGATAAATATATAGTAAGCAATATAAATAAATATCTGATCTCTAGTTGGAGCCCTAGTGATGCAGTGGTTAAGCATTCAACTGCAAACCAAAAGGTTGGCAGTTCATATCCACCAGCTGCTCCTTAGAAACCCTATCGGGCAGTTCTACTTTGCCCTATAGGGTCACTATAAGTTGAAATCAACTCATTGCCAATAGGTTTGGATTTTGGGTCAGATGGAGAAGAATTTTCTAAACTTTCTCATCAAGGAGTTCTTTGGCCACTTCTCTATTCTTGGTACCAAATGTCTTAGGCTGGGTTTTCTAGAGAAGCAAAACCAATAAAGTGTGTGTATATATATATATATATATATATATATATATATATATATATATATATATATATATATATAAAATATATATATATATATATATGAAGAGAAAAAGAGGGATTTATCTCAAGGACATATCTCACACATTGGTAGAGGCTGGCAAGTCCCAAGTCTGTGAGTTAGGTGTCGGGCTGGAAGCTTCTCTGGACTTACATGACTATAGAGGCTGACAAACCCAAAATCTGCAGGTTAGGTGGCAGGCTGCTGGCTCAAAGGCTATGAAAACTGAGGAATCCCAAGATCAGCAGGTAAGCTGCTAGCTCAAGTTCCATGAACCAGAAGTCAGATGATAATGAGCAAGATGCAGTATCCCAGAGCAAGAACCTTGCTGGAACCTCCATTTATATACTGAAGGCAGGCCATACCCCCCAAGGAAACTCCCTTTCAACTGGTTGCTCACAGCAGATTTCATCATGGAGATGACTACATCATTACATAACTACTGAACTACTAAGAATCATGGCCCAGTCAAGTTGATACACAACCTTAACCATCACAGACATCATGCTTCGTAAAGTAGAGGGTCAGTGAAAAAGACGAAGACTCTCAACGAGATGGACTGACACAGTGGCTGCAACCATGGGCTCAAACATAGCAACAGCTGTAAGGATGGTGCAGGACTGAGCAGTGTTTTGTTCATAGGGTTTTGTACACCTAACAACAACAACAGGATAATCTAGAGAATTGTTGAAACACTTACTAATACAGCATTTGGAATCGTTCATTTCCTCTAGCCATGTTGACCCTTCTTCCAGCTGGCTTTACAAAATTTTATTCTGTTCATTCTATGTTCATCTTTTCCTACATTCTCAAATGTTTATTTAACTCCTGCTATCTATAAGGTGTTGTTCTAAGGGCTAGAGATACAGTAATGATGCCAACAAAGTGCCCAAGTGTATGGAGCTTATCTTCTAGAGGGAGCTTTGTTAAAAAAAATAATAATAATAAATTAAGATGTTTGTAGTGTCATGAAGGAGTAAAACGAAATTGAGTGACACAAAGGACCTGAGTTGGGACTATGCTTCAGTGAAAGCAGAGCCCAGCATGGCTGAAGGTGTAATGCAGATCAGAGACATCATGAACGTAGGACCCTGTACAGTATGTGAGTTCATTGTTAGGACTTTGCTTTTACTCTGAGAGAAATGGGAAGCCATTGGAGAGTGTTAAAAGAAGAGTAACACGAGCTGCCCTATGTTTTAATAGGGTTTCTCTGCCTGCTCTGTTGAGAGGGTATACACTGAGTAAGATTGGAAGCAGGGAGACCAGACAGGAGATAACTACACGTACCAGAGGAGAAACTATGGAGACTTGGACCACAGCAGTGGAGATGAAAGAGTTAAGAAGTACACAGATTCTGGATATATTTTGAAGATAGAACTTGTCGATGTATTGGATATAGGTGTAAAGATACAAAAACAAACAAAAAACACAAGTTGCCGTTGAGTTGACCCTGACTCATGGCAACCCTATGTGTATCAGAGTAGAACTGTGTTTCATCGGGTTTCTAATGGCTGATTTTTTGGAAGTAGATAACCAGGCTCTTATTCTGGGGATATAGAATCAGGCTTTCATGACCTCTCTGATCTCATCTCATCTCCTTTCACTCCCACTTCCGCCATGCTGGGCTCTGCTTTCACTGAAACACTGTCCCAACTCAGGTCCTTTGTGTCACTCAATTCCATTTCAGTACTTCATGACACTACAAGTATCTAAGCTTCATACAGGTGGACACTTATTTGGCATCATTACTGTATCTCTAGTCCTTAGAACAGCACCTTACAGATAGCAGGCATTCAATAAATGCTTGTGAATGAATGAGAACGTAGGAAAAGACAAAGACAGAATAAGAAGAATCAAATGGTCACTCAGAGACATAGAGAAGACTGAAGGAAGAGTAGGTTGGCAAGTGTTTGAGTAAGATGGGGGCATGAAATCTAGAGTCCAAAAGTTTAAATTTTGACAATTTAAGTTTGGAAAGCCTGCTAGACATTCAAGTAGAGGTGTAATCCAGGCAGTCAAGTGTACAAATTTGGATTTCAGGAAATAGATCAGGACTAAATATAAAAGTGTGGCTGTTCTCAGCATACAGATGATGTTTAAAACAATGAAACTGAATGAGGTCAGCTAAGTAGCTAAGGAAGACAGAATTGAAGAGAATTGGGACAGAACTCAAAAGTTTAAGATTAGAAAAATGAGGATTCAGTAAAGGAAAACCAGTAGGAAGAAGAGCAGGGAAGCGTGGTTGATGTCCCAGAGGCCAAATGAATAAACCAAAACCCAAACCTGTTGTCATCGAGTCGATTCCAACTCATAGGAACCCTACAGGACAGAGTAGAATTGCTCCATAGGGTTTCCAACAAGCAGCTGGTGGATTCAAACTGTTGACCTTTCTGTTAGCAGCCAAGCTCTTACCCACTGAGATAAATAGTTTTAAAAAAGTAGTAGGGAAGCCTGTGTAAAATTTGACCAAGGAATTTTGTAAAGAAGACATTATTAGTGTTATTATCAAGAGCAACTTTAATAGAATGACAGGCATGGAATCCTGATTAGAGTGGGTTAAGAGAAGATGAAATGAAAAGAATTGGATATAATGAATATAAAAAATTAACTTGAGTTTTTCTGTATCGAGAAGCTGAGAAATGGAGTGGTAACTGGAAAGTAGCTATGATATCAGGTGGATATTTTCAAAGATTGAAAGTGTTAGCACAGTGTGTCTGATGATGGGAATGATCCAGAAGAGATAGGAATTGATGATGCAGGAGGAACAAGTGCAGGAGCCAGGAGCCACTGTGCAGAACTCGGGTGTATGGCTCAGCCTATAGTAAAACATGATGGCCATCCATTCCAACAGGAAGGAAGGCAGAGTGCTTGGGCTGGTAGATTTGGTGGCAAGGATGCATGCACACCATCTTCTAATGGCAGCCCCGTTATCATTAAAATAGCACCAAGCCAAGAATGAAGACAGAAAGGAAAGGTTGGCGAAATGAAGACCATTTTATTCAATTACACGTGTGCACATTCCTATTTGTCTAGCAAAGGACTTGAATATCCTGTAAAAATCCTTGTGCAACATTTTAAGGAAAAAGGGGGAAATAAGAGATGTTAACCTGCTGAAACAATAATCCCGATCCATTGATGAATAGCTGCCTTGTAAATACAGAATGTCCTTTGTAATGAAAGGTTTCATTCTACTTTCCCACCAAAATCATTTCAGGCCTGACTATGGTTGTTAACATGGAGAGTTTTCTTCACTTCTGAATAGATAAGATAATTCCCATTCATTTTGTAGGCAACATAACTTACCAGGAGGCTTTAGCAACTCACAAGTTGCTTAAAGGATAGAGTACATCTGTTCTTGACTGTTGTCTCTTCACTCAGGTCACAAGGAAAGAACAAAACCTGATCACGCTTATGTGTACTGTTTGTGCCTTCCTTTACACAGACACAGCTCCCCTACCTCACCTCATTCTGCAGCCCCTTATTTTATTCTTTACAGCTCCTGGCCCTATTTTTAGTTCACTTTCCTTGTGCCCTGGGTACTCATTTCAGTGATAGACACTATGTTCCTGAGATGCCCAGTGTGTTCCTAAAGTTCAGTAAAGGCTCTGACACAAACCTCAGATATCCACTTGAAAGAACGGGTACAGGGCAGAGGAGAGTCAACATTCTTGGCTGTAAATACAGGTAGTCCTCGACTTATGATGTATTCAAGTTACTATGAACTGCACTTACGACTGTCTATTTTTTTTCTTGCTTGTTTGTATGTCTTAAATCATTAGTGATATGTACTGCATAAAATGTTGCATGCAGCATGTAATTTGGTGATGTTATCATTCTCAGATGTTCACTTGCAGATGGTCAACTTCGGATTTATAAAGATACTGATAATAAAAGGCAATAATAATGAAAACTAAAAAACAAAAAAGAGGTATTCAACTTACGTCAGAGCTGACTTACGATGGAGCTGTTGCAATGAAACCCCATTGAAAATCAGGGACTACCTGTGCTTAGAAGGCATTGGCTTAAATATAAGCCACAAACTTCAGTCAAATCTCAGATTCTCTGTGCATTCAGACCAGCAGCCAAGGGTCTGCATACAGTAAGAGCCTCCATTTACTAAGCACTTTTTTTTTTTATTAGCCAGGAAATCACTTCAAATACATGATATCATTTAATCTTCACTCCAAATTCAATAAATCGGAATTATTAACCCCATTTTCCAAGTGAGGAAACAGAAGCTTAAAGAGGTGAAGTAAATTGGCCAAGGTCAGGCAGCTATTAAGTGGCAGAGCTGGAATTCTACCAAGTTCTGCCTGCATCCAAAGCCCTATGCTCTTAATCACAGCTTATTTTCTGAGTCTGTGTGCCTGTCACTGAATTTATTCACGCTATGAAAGAAAAGTGCCAGTCAATGCTTGAAGCACTGGAGGTGGAGAGTTCACCATTTCTGTTTCTCAGCATACGTGCTTACTTACAACTATTAATGAGGAGAAACCAGTCTTCATAAAAGCAAAGCCCAGCAACGCTATCTCTGCATTTCAGTGGACAGACTGGGAACTGCACACATGGTCTAATCAACTAGCATGCACACAGTATTTAGAAGGCACGTGATGCTACAGAACAATACTTCTCAGGAGACAGGATGTGGGCGATGAGCAAGAGGCCTAATAGCTGCACCAAAAGACCCACAGACACAAAGTCAGTCTCAGTTGTGATCAGGCATTATGTGTGCAGAGGGGAGGAGTATTTTTGTGCAGTTTGGGTGATATGTTAATTAATTGCCTATTTTTAATTTTGTTACCACTTCACACCAAGCATCTCCTTAAAATAAAAAAAAGAGGAAGCAAAACAAAAAACCTAATCTAATATTCAACAAACATTCTGCACCCAAACAGCAAGCACATCTTTGTCTGAAACCTTAGTTCCAAGAACCACTTACAGGCTTTCATCAACACATTATAATATTAATCAAGACTCATAATGCAGAGTGATTCGCATGCCAACAAATATATTTACACTGTAAATTGTTTGTTGAGGAGCCTTGGAGAGAAACACAACTCATTACCATAGAACTGAATAGAAAGAACGCCACCTCCACTAAAATCCAGAGAAAATAAAGAATCTACAGAATTTGATCCTCTAGAGCCTAGAGTAAGAGGTTCTTTAGCATCCCATTTAACTTCTTGCAAAGAATGTCGCTTCAAACCTATTTAATGCTATTAAAAGAAATTTTAAAAAAGCAGTTTCCGTGTGAGTTTGGATAGCTTTTCTCCTCTTACTGGCAATATATTATAGGATTTGTATCATAATCACAGCTTTCACAGAGTGATGATAGATGGGCGATAGACAGGTAGTTGATAGATCAATGGACCTACAGATCAATGGAGAGGTATAGCTCCTTCCTGAGAAGTTCCTGAGAACGTCTTAGGTCTCTCAATTGTGTCTTCTTAGTCCATTTCCTCATATATACCAAATTTGTGTACTTTTCTCCATTCCCATCACCACCACGTATTGTGGTTACTATCATGTCCTTCTTGGACTATTGTAGTAGCTTCTTTACTGAGTCCCTGTATCCACTCTTCACTTATGGTTCCAATGGGATAATTTATAACACCCAAATTCACTCACAAATGAGACCTACTTTGTATAATAAAGTACATGGTCACCCTAATTATAAGGCTTTACATTATCTGGCCTCACCTAGCTCTCCATCACCATGCCCCCTCATTCTCATACCTTCTTGTAGCCCCTCAAAAAGGTAATATTCTGTCCCTGGCTCTCAGTCTACATCAGTGACCCTATTGATACGCTCGCCAACACTCTGCACTTACTTCTATTTTAGAGCACTTACCACAGTAACTAACTACATAATTGTTTTTAATTCATTTAATTTAAAGTCAATCTCCCTAACTCCTATTCATTTTCACATTGTATTCCTGAATTATGAAAGAAGCAAAGGCTGAGAACAATATACTAGGAGAGTGCTGTTGAAAATACAATTGCCTTCATTCATTTCCTTATTTGGGCAATAAAAATGTAGTATCCATTGTACACTAGTACTATTTAGATATATGTATATTCATTTAATATGTTTGATCAGTGAAAAGAGAAAAAACCCTCAATGAGATGGATTGACACTGCTGCAACAATGGCCTCCAATATACCAATGACTGTGAGGATGGTACAAGACTGGAAAATATTTCATTCTGTTGTAGAGTTGACTCGACCACAACTACCAACAACAACATATTCATCTAATAAGCCTGCCTGCTTTTGAATCCTACCTTTACCCCTTAATAACTGAGTAATTTGAGGAAAGTTACTAAACTATTTTTTTTCCCTCTTAATTTTCTCATCTGTAAAATATAGTTAAAAATAGTGGCTACTTCATAGGCTGATGCAGTGGTTAAAGTGGTTGGCTGTGAACTAAAAGGTCTGTGGTTCCAAACCACCAGCTGCTCTGCAGGAGAAAGACGTGGCAGTCTGCTTTCATAGATTTACAGCTTTGGAAACCCTACGGGGTAGTTCTACTCCATCTTACAGGGTCGCTATGAGTCGGAATTGACCCTGCGGCAATGGGAACCTTATAGAGGATCTGCAGATTACATGAGTTAATATACGTAAAATATTTACAAAGACACTTGGCACACTGAAGTGCCTTGTAAGTATCTGTTGTTATTTTTATCTTTCTTATTTTTATTTCCATACACAAATCACTCTGGTAGGTACTGTCAAAAACCAAACCCATTGCTATCAAGTCGATTTCAACTCATAGTGACCCTACAGGACAGAGTAGAACTGCCCCGTGGAGTTTCTAAGTAACACCTGGTGGATTTGAACTACCAACCTTTTGGTGAGCAGTCAAAGCATTTTAACCACTATGCCACCAGGGTGTCTTGCTAGGTACTATAAGGAATAAAAATTCAGTAAATTAACTTCTACAATTTAACAACAACAAAAAAACTTATCAAAAAATGGGCAAAGAACTTGAACAGACATTTTACCAAAGAGAATATTCAAATGTTTAATAAGCATATAAAAATATATGTAATCTCATTAGCCACTGATGTTGTTAGGTGACATGTAAACCAAAACCTCAGAATGGCTATGACAAAAAACAAACAAAAAATACCAAAAAACATTAGGTGTTGGGTAGGTTGCAGAGAAGCTGGAATACTCATCCATTGCTGGTGGGAAGGTAAAATGATACAGTCACTGTAGAAAACTGTCTGGCAGTTCCTCAACAAGTTGAAAATAGAACTCCCTTATGACCCAGCAATCTCAATCCTAGATACACGCCCAGAAGTGAAAACAGAAACATAAACAGAAATCCACATATCAATGTTCATTGCAATACTTTTCACAATAGCCAAAAGGTGGAAACAACTGAAATGCCCATCAAAAGATGAATGGATAAACAACATGTGGTATATACACGCAATGGGATATTACTCAACCGTAAAGAAAAATGAAGACCTGATGCATGCCACAAAATGGAGAAACCTTGAAGACATTTTGCTGAGTGAAATAAGTCAATTGTGAAAAGACAAATACTGTATGATCTCATTTTTATGAAATAAGCAAATACAGAGAAACCAAAAATTATTAGCCTATTAAGGAAAAAACAGCCTTGGAAGATATAAGTACAATAATGTATAATAAGTACTTTTAGATTCTACTGGGATAGAGGCTGAGGGGTGAGGGAGGAAGAGACTACAGGGAGAGACAGGCTCAGAAATGGCTTCAAAATTAAGTGACCCGTGGCCTGAGTTTGAAACATGAGATGTTGTCAGATAGGTGAAAGGATGAAGAATATCTGTGGCTCTAGTGGAGATCAAAACTATACCCCCAAATAGTGATGGGTGATATATTAGAAACTGGATAAGTAATTTCTATGGTACTCAAAATAACTACAGAGGACCAGGTACTATTCAAGGCCTTTATGTCTGTTACCTCATTTAATCTACCCAACTACACTGAAAGGAAAGTACTATTCTAATTTCATGGAGAAGGAATCTGAGAGCTGAGAGGCAATTAGGACAATTTCCTGATGTCTCAGGGCTAGTAAGTGGTGGAGTTAGTAATATTCCCCCGTCTGCCTAACTCGAAAAGTGGTGCTATTTCCACTATGAACTGTGGCTTCTGTGATCAGAATGTCTTTTTAGATGAGAAGTCCAGAATGAGTTAGCAGTAGAGGCACCTCTAGGGAGATACTATTAGTGTTACATATAATGACTAGATCTGATATCATGAGTTATAAACATCTGAAAAAAGCTACTGATTAACATAGTATCAGAAAGAAGAAGAAAGAAAAGCCACAGAAACCCTGGTGCTCAAATATTCCAGGTTTCTGTGTGGTATAACCTTGGAGAGCGCTCCCTAGCTAAGTGAATGGGCTGTTATTCCTAGGAACATTGCCACCCTAGGCTGGTGTCTCTCTGGCTCCTGCTGAGCCATTTTGACCCCTCTTTCATGACTCATCCTACACACACACACACAAAAAAACATTCTCACAAACACAAAAATCCAACGTTAAAGAAATCAAAATGCGAAAATCAAGCCAACAAATCCAACAGTCTCAGGGGGTTTGCTTTGACTGGTGACTACCTGGGCTCCAGAGCTCTAGGACTCCAAGGGATATGACAACCTTTGTTAGAAGAAAATTAAAATGAGTACTTTGAGATGTTCTTTAAGCTGTTGGATGGATAGCTGATTAGCAGGAGGCATTGATCTTGCACAAAGATGTTCTAAAAAGGTAGGGAAAAGTAACAGGAAAACGAAAGAAATACGTCTTATCAGCTTCCTGAATAAGAAGTTGTTACTAATATGCTGGTGGCTCCAGACCAGCCTGAGACGAAACCGGAGGAGCAGGGGGGAGTTTTGCACTAGATAACTCCTGCCTTGAGGCACTCCCATCCCTATCATTGCTCTTCTACCCCAACCCAACATGTATTTGCTCAGTCTGTGGGTTACCAAGGAGTGATATTCCCTAAAATGGGTGGCATCGGTGGCTAAGAATATAGCTTTGCAGACAGAAGACCTGAGTTTTGATATTACGCTCCACATATTAGCCATGGGATATGGTTTAACCGTCAGGGGTCAGTTTCCCCAATTGTAAAATAGCGGTATTAACAGCTACTTTATAAGATTGTTGTGAGGATTAAACCAAGTAATGCATGTAAAGATCTTATCATAGAACTGGACCCCTATCAAGTATTTTGGAGAAATATTTGCTAATTCCATCCCCTGTGTTTCCATAGAGAAATTCTGCTCCACTTAGCAGAAGAAAGTGGAATTGGATGCACACACTTGTTTGTTCTTTCCAACCTCTCTTACTCCCTCCTCTATGAGGCTGGTGGATTTGAACTGCCAACCTTTTGGTTAGCAGCTGTGTTCTTACCTCTGTGCCACCAGGGCTCCTAATGAAGGAGGAGTATGGGACAAATAATTTAGTTTGGCCTTTTGTCTCTGTTTTCTGAAAACTGTCTTTGAAATTCCCAAGCAATCAAGGTGCTCTTTGTTTCTCTAAAACAGACACACTTAAAACAGTCACACTTAAACATGTGCAAATCTGTTGGGAGTCCCCAGCTAATCAGTTGACAACAGGCTTCAAAGCAAACCACCACTCCTCTTCTCAGGTGGTCAAGTGGGGAAAACTTATATTGCATCTGATATAACAAACTATGTAGACTTTGGAGTATAAAAATGTCTGGGGGAGGGATTTCAGAGGTCCTTCAGCTATAGTGCCAGGTGAATGAACATGTAGCAGAGTATTTTAGCCCACCTAAGCCTGGCGGCGTAGCGGTTAAGTGCTACGGCTGCTAACCAAAGGGTCGGCAGTTTGAATCCACCAGGCACTCCTTGGAAACTCTATGGAGCAGTTCTACTCTGTCCTACAGGGTCGTTATGAGTCGGAATCGACTCAACGGCACTGGGTTTGGTTTTTTAACTAAGCCTACCTAATCGGGGAGATAGGCTGAATGTAGGCCTCCTCTGAGTCCCTCACCAATGGTGTCAAGTGGAGGCACACATACAAGAGCTTGCCAACTCCACTGGAATAGCTTCCAGAAACTAGGGGACAGGCTCTGTGAACTGTTCCCTTTGAGTTCCTCACCTACGGTACAAAGAAGGGTACCTGTAGAAGAGTCATGTCTTCTCTATGACAGCCTATTCGAGTCATAGAGGGGACCAGCCCAAAAGTGATTCTGAATTTGTTCTGGTGTGCTGTCTGCTTCTTTTTTAAATAATAAAAGATATTTTATATGTGCTAACTCTCTGAGAGCATCTTGTGTGTTCGGGCTCTGATTGGGGGGATGTGACTCTCATGGAGGAATTGTTAGTGATTGGTGTCTTTTTCTGATGGCCTTCTGGCTATTAGAAATAGAGGACAACTTGAGAGTGCGTAGCACGAATTGACCCCCCTGATTGGTGAGAGTCTGCCCTTCTTCCAGCCACATTTAAGAGCACTTGGGCTGAAACGTGGCCTGGATTTTTCTACTTGCTCTGCCAGATCTCCCTTCTTGCAATTTGGCATGTCCCCTTCATCTGCTACTGCTTCCACTCATCCAATATAGCCAGAGCAGAACCCCATGCCTACCTCCTAACACTGGTCCAGAATCTCCTTTACTTTCATTCTCACTCTCCCCCTTGCATTTGGTAAGGTGTGAAAGAACTTGACCCACCATTAATAAGGCAGATGTGAGAGTGGCCTAAGATTGCTTTGCTGATTCAGCTTCTCCTCAAGGAGGGCCACAGGGTCTAGATATGATGTAGTTGGCAGAAAACTTAAGACACATCTTCCAAGACTATATGCCAGGAGCCCTGGATTTCAGAGTAATAAAGTCATTGCTGTACTTTGATCCTAATCTACATATTTGTTTTTGTGCTCAGTTGTCATAGGAGGGCTTAGGTGAACTATAAGTAAAATAGAAAGCAGTACATACAGCCCATAATATAATCATAATTTTTAATATATAACAATAATATTGATATTGTCCAAGATGCTCCCTAAGGGAAGAGTTCTCCCAGGAACCCTTAAATTTCAGTATAGAATCTTTAAACTTGTGAACATATGATAGAACACAAGGCATAAAAATTGATAATGGTTATAATTATATTTTGTCCAGACTCTTTGCTTACTTCCTCTTCATGTTTCCTGACATGAGCAGCATCTTACCCTGCTGGGTCCTTAATTTGTCCTGGGGACAATCTTTACTTCCTAGCTTCCAGAAGAACCAAAACAGTGAAAGTGATATCTTTCTAGGCTTAGATAGGAGCAGAGTTCAAATTTAAAACTATTATTCTCATCATTGAGAAATATGAGGGTAAAGACAGGAGTGTTTAAAGATCTAGAAGCAATGGACCCAGTAGCACTGAACACATCTAGGACTCTGTGTTTTCTAAGTGCCAAACTTCATCCAGTAGAACAAGGGTTCCTTGGAGAAATTCATGATTTCAGGACTGGGACCAGGAAAGTGGAAGGTGCACCCACAATATCCTGTTGTACTGGGAAGAAAAGAAGTGTTGAAAGAATGATGGAGACATATCAAAGGACACAGGAGCCAGCTTGATGGGGGATACTCTGCCAAAATCAGGATGATTTGAAAATCAAAACAAATAACATTAATGGAATATAATCTATTGGATAAAGTAAAATTCCATGATCCCATATAGATAAATAACAAAAGCAAACAATTAAACAAATGGTGGAGAAGAGAAAGATCCTCCTTACAGTAAGAAAACCAACTAATAAATGTAAAAGGAATGATAGAGATTCTTTTTGTTTTGTTTTTTTAAGTCCTCGTATTGCAGCGATAATAGTAATTATTTGCTTAGGCAGGAATCATCAATGGGTGCTCTAAACAGTGAGCACAAGTGTGATGAAGGCACCGAGCATCAGTTAAGGGTGATGGAAAAATTTGACAGTCAGCAGTGGTGATGGCTGCACAACACGGTAAGCATGATGTCACTGAACTGTACATGTAAAAAATGCTAAAATGACAGTTGTTTTGTTATATATGTATACAGATACCTATATATGTACCTGGTGCTATAATGGTTAAGTGCTTGACTGCTAACCAAAAGGTTGGCAGTTCAAACCCATTAGCCATTCCATAGAAGGAAAGATCACAGGAAAAAGATGTGGCAGTCTGCTTCTGTAGAGATTTACAGCCTTGGAAACCCAATGGGGTCGCTATGAGTTGGAACTGATTCAACAGCCATGGCGTGTGTGTATATATATGTTTATTTTTAACCATAATACAAAAGAATATTTCATACACAATTTCAATCTATCATCAAGTCATTAATTTTGGGAAATTGGGTTATGTCCAAATGTTTTTCTTCCCTCTATAAGCAATGCTGTGTTGCAGATCTGTATTCTCCTAAAGTGTACTGTATTTTGAATTCTTTCTTTTGAATGGCTTCTCAGAAGTGGACTAATTGGAGTGAAGAATGAACATATGTATGCTCTTGAAAATATATTGCAAATTGCTTTTGAAAGATGGGATAAACTTTTCCAATGCTTCCAGCAATTGGAGCCTTACTTGCATTTGGTAATTACTTATAATGAATAAATTATATTAATAAAAATTTTTTAATTGATTAAGTAATTTACATAGTCTCAAAATATCCCTCCTCCCCAGAAATTACTAATTACAATAGGAAAAATGATAACTTTACAACAGATAATCCCAGCAGATATCACCTTAACCAAGAAGTTAATGTCAGCATTATCAGTAAAGGGACAAACCAACATTATATGTCTCTTAATGTGATGCACTGAGAAGGATACATCAGGTGTATGGCACTTGCGTCAAAAAATGCATAACCTAAATCCAATCACAAAACAAACTCAAAATTGAGGAGCATTCTGCAAAATGTCAATGTCTACAAAAATGTCAATGTCTTGAAAGACAAGAAAAGGTTGAGGAGACTAAACAAACGTGACAGCTAAATGCCTTGTGTGATCCCATACTGGATCCTGAAGGGAAAAAAAATTTACTTGTAAATTTGGAAAGATTGAATTTTAACTGCGTATCAAATTATAATATTGTATCAAGGTTAAGTATCCTAATTTTGAAATCCTAAGAGAATATTTTATGTTTAGAAACTATACACTGAAGTGTTGGGACATAATGTCTACAGTTTACTCTGAAATGGTCAGAAGAAAATAATACACACTTATATTTATACTATCCCTCCATCCATCCATCCACCCACCCATCCACCCACCCATCCACCCATCCATCCATCCATCCATCCATCCATCCATCCATCCATCCATCCATCCATCCATCCATCCATCCATCCATCCATCCATCCAAGAAAATGATAAAACATATGATAAAATGTTAGCAGCAGGCAAATCTTTTGAGGGATTTATAAGAGTTTTTTGTACTATTCTTGCAATTTTTCTGCAAGTTTGAAACTATTAAAAGTTAAAAAAGCTTGTACCTATAGAGTATTTTACAGTTACCAGACATATATATTAGTCTATTTGACCATCTTGAAAGATCCCTGTGTGTGGGATATGTGTGTCTGTGCATGTGTGTACACACACATACACAAACATGTGTTCATGGGTTAGTAATATCTTCATTTTACACATAAGTAAACTAAAGCTCAGAGAGGTTATGTGATATGTCTGAGGTCAACAGCTAATATTAGCAGATGAATTCAGAAAACTGAGTCCAAATTATGTATGCAATAAAGCTCTCTTAACTAGTCCTGCTTAACTTCCACTTAACAGACAGTCTGCACTCTCTTGCAGTCGCACTGTCCACAGCCTGCTGAACCCACATCCTATGGTAAGAGCCTCCTTTCTGGATTACCCAGGCACCAGTGCTCTTACTTGGAGCCCTGGTGGTGCAGTGGTTAAGAGCTCCGCCGCTGATCATGTAAGTTCGGCAGTTTGAATCCATCAGTCACTCCTTGGTGTTCTACTCTGTCCTATAGGGTCTCTGTGAGTCCAACTCAGTGGCAACAGGTTGTTTTTTTTTTTTTTTTTTTTTAAGTGCCCTTATTAGTTGAGCTGTATGCTTACCAGGAGTCAGCTGTGTTTTGTTCTGAACCTGTTTATGCAAGTTGGAGTTTTTATTAAAATCACATAATTTACCTAAATCCCTCATAAACTAATACAATATGAGTTCAAAAAAAGAATTACTGTTTCTGTGAAAACCAAGTCGAATATTTTGGAAAGATTCAATAAAAACAAGTTGGGGCGGGGGGGAACTGCTGTCGAATTAAGCATAGGAAAGACTGTAGCACGTTCAGGGAAAAATCATAAAAATCTAGAAACATTTTGCACTCGCATTGCTTCACGACAAGAATCTTTGTGCTTACGGTCCACTATAAAGAAATCTACTAAACAGAAGTCAGGAGTGACAACAAGAATCTTCATGCTCACGGACCGCTGTAAAGAAGTCTAAACCAGGAATCAAGAGAGGTGAATTACGAGTGCCGTCTGTGCAAGAAGGCACCAAACTGCCATCGGCAGATTTATTCTCAAAGAAAAGGCTCTGACTCTGTGTCAGAAAGGTGCGTTTACAGACTTTGGTTTATTTACAATGCTTCTATATCATCTATCATTGTTTATGAATCACCACAGTACACAGCTTTTTCTGATTAACAAACTACCTGCTCATCCTAATTGAGACTATAAACTAGCTTCTCTTATACTTTTTCAAGACTATTTCCAGTTCCCCAAACTGTACTCTCTGAGGTTTAGATTATATAATAGGCCTAAAGACCATCTACGATTCAGAATTCAGGAAAGGATTGCCCCACGTACTCTATGTCTATAGATTGCTGCTGACTAATTTATCACAGGATTTAGTGTAATTCAGCTCCTTCCCCTGAGGCCTCCAGGCCACTGTACACAAATCCTGAACTGTCTATTCCCCAAAATATGAGTTCATTTAAATCGGATGAGAGTCATTGAGATCACTACAATTTAGGGGCTTGTTAATTTAAATAATATAACTAAGTTGTTCTATACCGAGCATCAAAATCCTTCAACTTGGCAAACAATAATGTGCTTTGTTACCATTTGGTAACCATTGGGGGCTCTGAATGCCTGTAATAGATTGACTCTAAGTGTTGGTCTGATCTGGCTAGCCAGAAAATGACAAATAAAGACAGATGTATTTCATTGTAGAAAAGAAAACCAACCACCATTAGCTATCTTCTCTCTCGCTAATTGATGCCCAAGTGAAAGAAAGGAAAGGAAACACATGTCTTCTGCTCCAGATGCCAGCCTGGCCTGGCCAGGAACCCCCGCTCTCTAGGCAATGGTCATTAGGGTTTGTGTTCTGCCCCTTGCAGAGCCAACAGGTAGGTGGGAGCAGCAAGAGGTGGGAGGCAGCCTGGGGGAAAAACAGGACACTGATGAAAGGGCCACTTTATTTGATAAAATTGTAAAGAGCAGCATGTACTGTAGAGAAAGAATCTCCGAGTAATAAATGTCAGGTTTATGAACAATTGAGCCTCTCTACTCCTGACTGAAATTGCTCTTTAAGGTCAGCTTCGTAAGTGCTCCCTCGGGGGACGAGGCTGTTCTGCTGAGTGGGTTTGCAGCAGCTGCTCTGCTGTTGGGAATAGAAGGGGGGGGTGGGGTACCTGCCACTGTGTTGTCGGGGTCTGCACTGAAAGAAGTGATAAATAAAACAAGTGGTTTTAATAAAGGAAAACATACAGGCATCCATGCAAACAAGAGTTGGTGACTGGAGCAGCAATTAACGGTAATTTAATGCTAGAACCACACTCACTCAATGGCAGAAAATACCTCCTTAGCATCAGGCTGCTGCGCCCTCCAATAGCGTGAACCCAGCTACAAATTTTTCATAACTAAAGCAATCATGGAGATGGAATTTTCATTTCAGCATCTGTCCTGTCCTCCAAAGTAGGCTTTGCCTTTGTGTGTTAAAGTTAAATGTATGAGCAGGCAACATAAGTCTTCAATATGTAAAGAAGAAAATAGTGCAAAATGGAAGCATGTACACGTGCCCATGTTAAAAGTGAACACACACATCAAAGCTGACTGTGACAGTGAGATCTCAAAGAGCTTGACCCTTTCTTGTCCAGATGGCATGCCAGACACAAACACAATTTTCAGTACCTTCCTCCGCCATCTGCTAACAGAAGGAAAATAGGTGGGCTGTGGGCTGTGGCAATATACAAGACCCCAGTCTACTGGAGCTCTGTGTATATGAACACAACATTGTCTCTTAGGTATTGTTCTGAAGACATTTGCAAAGGGATGGTAGGGAGAGGACTAGGATGAAGATCTCAACACTGGGCAGTGGTGCTGTTTGTTGAGCGTGACTTGGAAAGGTAAAGAAATGATAGCCGTTTGAAATGATTCTGAAGCAAGAGCCTTCAGATTTAATTTTTGGATATATATCAGAAAGGGTTCAGGATTTCAGCTTTTATTATCATATCTTATCAGTAGTCAACAAATATTTATTAGATACTATGTATCAAGCAATCTTTTAGATGTTGGAGATACTGCAGTGAAACACAGATATAAACACCTGCCTTGTAGAGCTTATCTTCTAGTTGAGTGTATTCACCCTTGGTACAGCTTTGCTGAGAAGAAAGCAAACATTTGAAGCCAGTTAACAAGAAATTTAAAAAAAATGAAAGAAAAAAAGACCAAAAAAAAGCCACTAAATATGTCTCTACGCCCTCAAATGATCTGGCCTCAATGTTTCCATATTGGGACCCAAGTTTACTTGCTTGCCATGTACCCAAAACTGGTAAGCTTTTCGTTGGTGAACTAATTTCACACCTGACTTTCCTGCTAGGGTAGATGAGTCACAAGTGTCCAAATCACCTCCTATGAGGTCAGGTTAAATAAAATGAAATCTTATACTTGAATTTGTAAACCTAGGAGCTCTCTATCCCTTCATTGTATAATTGTATAATTGTAGCTTTCTAGCTGGAATTGAACCATCTACTGCAGAAAGAGGCCTGTGGCATAAATTAGGGCAAGAAGGTGTTGGGTAAGGGCTGACTTGAAAGGATAGTGACTGACACAATAGGAAACAGAGATGATGAGCAGTTCTGTGCATTGATTTGTACGTCCTGGGGTTATTGCAGCAGGGCCTTGATAGACCATATGGGCTGGCCTTGACCCTTAAATCCATGCATGCCTTTGGAGCAGCAGCCTTCACTGTGGCTGGCTTCTAATTCATGTTATTCTTGGCATTTGGAGTCCTGATCACAGGGTGGCTCAATATCATAATCCAAAGCATTAGATAGAAACCATCTGGAAGAGCAAGCACCCTTAACCTTGAGGGCTAGTTGAAAATAACCTTCATCCACTGAGCCCCGTGTTCACATGGAAAAGTAGGTTACTTAGAGCATATTTCAGAAAGCACAAGGGGTCTTGGGAGCCATCCACCTCAGAAGTGACTGACATTTAACCACTAAGCTTTGATATCTATACAATGCCTTCTTTTCCATCTGTTAGGTGCCACTTACTAGTTACTTGCACGATGGGGATGCAATAAACAGGGCCAAGAAGGTAACAAAACTCACCGTAGGATGCTAAGGCACAGAGAGCACAAAGGCCATGCCTGTAATAAATCAATGAAATTATTCAGCAGAGAAAATGCAGTTTAATATACCAGCGGTTCTATTATGGATTCAAAAGGCAGAAAAAGGGATTGGTGAGAATTAGGAAATAAGAAATTAAGCCCATTATTTTTGTGCTAAGGCTCTCTACATTCCCTACCAATGTCCCCACTGGACACGCAAATATCTGCATGTTTGTGTGGCATTCTTCATGTCCATGGCACTCTCATTCACGCTGTAACCCCCGTAAGTTCCTGAGACTTCATCAGTTAACAATTACAAAGAGGAAATGTAATCCTTCAAAAGCCACTGAGTGACTCAGTGAAAATACACAGGATATATATACAGCCAGAGTTGTTCTATGGCTTAACTACCTAGACAGTCACTGATTCTTCAGAAGAAACCATATCTCTTCATGGTAAGTCTCTTCAGGAAGGAGTTTTGTATTGTTAGAGAAAAACAGGTTACCTCTCCTGTCTTTTTAGCACCACATAAGATAGGCACTAAAGCCCCCTCTTGTAAATGAACCATAACTGTGCTCAGGTCAGCACCTTGCACATGAGCCAGCAGCCATCCCTCTGCTCTCTGGAGCCATGTGGTCCAACCACAGAATTACACCTGGAGCACTACCATTTTTTTCACTACCATTGTAAGATAAATGCCATCTCCAGTATACTGATTCCTAGAGCCAAAATGCTTCCACAGTCCACAGCACTGAGGCGTGAAACACTGTAAAAGATAAGATCCTGGGATAAACTCCCTTTTCTGCCACTTGATATAGAAAAAAGAGAAACTGTTAATAACTAGCAATTACTATTTTTGCCAAAAATGCTTATCTGGAATAGTAAGAACCTATCAATCAAGACCTATGATCTAAAATTGTACCCTAAACATAACCTTCCTGGAAAATGCATGTAAAAAACCCTCCACAAAATGGTGCAGTCAGATGCACCAGGAACAAGCCCTTTCTTTGTGAAAATTTTTTACCTTAGAATAGGAAACCCTGGTGGCATAGTGGTTAAGTGCTATGGCTGCTAACCAAAAGGTCGGCAGTTCGAATCCACCAGGCTCTTCTTGGAAAATCTACGGGGCAGTTCTACTCTGTCCTATAGGGTCTCTATGAGTTGGAATCGACTTGACGACAGTGGGTTTTTGGGTTATCTTAGAATGGGATTCCTGGGTGGTGCAAATGCTTAATATGTTCTGCTCCTAAGTGAAAGGTTGGAAGCTCAAGTCTACCCAGAGGTGCCTCATAAAAAGGCCTGGGTATCTATTTCACAAAAAATCACCCATTGAAAACTGTATGGAGCCCAGTCCTACTCTGCCACACATGGGATCACCATGAGTTGGAGTCGACTTGATGGCAACCGGTTTTATCTTAGAACAGGGGCCTTCAAGAGCCCCAGTGGCACAGATATGGCTCTTAGGGATGGGACACAGCCTCAGCTAGCCCTTAGGCTGCCTTGGAGTGACGTCTCCAGGATGCCACCAGGGTGCACCCACACAATCACTAGCAAAATGGGCTGTAGGTGGGGGCGCTGGGAGGTGGAGGGCTTGGTGAGCCGCCTCAGGGTCTCCCCTTACCATCATCCCTCCCCTTCACAGCCAGAGCAGAACACATCTGCTTGCACCTGTTGTATATATTAAGGTTACAAATTTTATGTTCCAGAAAGATTCCACTGCTTAAATAAAATGTTGAAGGCCACTGCCAGAGATTCGGCTGCACCACATCTCAAAACGATCCCTCCGGAATATTTCCCACAGAATTAGCTAATGTGCAAAAGAAATCTGCATAACCTGGGATGAGTCTTCAGACTCAAAGCTGGAGTGTGATCAATGCCCAGTTTAGTGTCCATTTAGTCACTTAATACCTGTCTTCAGAGTCTGACATGCCTTGCAGAAATTCTTTGGGGGCTCTGTTCCCAGGGGCTGCAGTTACCTTGCTCTGATAGGAGATAAGAATTCAGGACACACCAGTGAAGCAAAGGGAAGGCAAAGCTGATTGGCAGGGAGGGGCAGAGATGGAGAGAGCACAGAGCGACAGACAGACGGTGATAGAGGCAGACTGAGAGATGACATATGATGACACATCCTCTTTTCTCAGCCCACAGCCCCCTTCTAGGAAGGAGGCTAACATAAATTCTTCCACTCAGCAGTGCCTAGATAGGCCTGAAAGAAAACAAAAAGGGGATTAATCTCAGCGTTGCAGGTGCCCTCAGCCACTCTTCCAGTGCTTGTCTTCTGCTGAGGGTTTGGTTTGAGAAGGGCTTTGCCAGTACCTGAAATACCAACCACAGGCTCCCCCCTCCCCCGCATTTCATTTTATTTCTATCAAGTGGAGCTTCTGATTGCCTCAGTGTGGACGCTGGCAGTGGTGCGTTAACCAGCCCAATCACAGCAAGGGACGTGAGCTGCCAATGCAACTATCAAAGGACGGTTCTGTATTTGCAGGTTCCTGGAGATGCTGACAAAAAGCAGCAATAGAAAAAGGCTGAGTCTCCTGGTGGCGTTTCCTTACATCATGATTAACCTTCACGTTGGTGAATACATGGCCAGATTTGCATTGCACCCTGCCTCACCCTGATGCTAGAAGTTTCTTCACCTGTGGAAATGGGCACGGTGCACAATTTAGAGAAGACTCATTCATTATCTCTCATTTTTGCAGCCTACTAATATCACTGTCTTCTCCATCCCCTCTTTTTTGAATGCTATCCACCTTCTTCAGTTTTTTAATTTTTATCTCCTCCCTTTCTTTCTCATAGGTGCATGCCCCACAACGGCTTAAGCAATTCCACTAAGCCTAAACATACTCGGAAATAACTCTTATCAGTCATCACTGGAGCTCTGAACGGTGAGACAATGGTTCATGAACATTTTAATTGAGTTTTGTAAAGAGAAAGAGACGGAGGCCTCTGTAATTAGCACCCACCACTCGGCAGTGATAGTAGAATAGTAAGGATTTGACTTTCAGAGACTTTTGGTCTGAAAACCGCATCCTACATATAACTCAGCCTGCCTATGTAAATCCAGCGTCATGCTGTCAAATTTGCCCTCTGTGTGGCACATTTAAAACCAACTGTACACTACATGTTCAGCTTCACTAAGGTCCGTTTTAAATAAGGCACCTTCTAGAAGGTCATCTGACATAGGCAAATACTGTACAGTGCTGTTCGGTTCAGAGTATGCAGCCTGAACCTCCCTGCTGTTCTGATCCAAATGCTGAACTAATTCTCCATTTCTTGTTAACTCTATTAATTTACTACTAATAGATTAAATAGTGCCCAGAAGCCTAGCTCTATCTTCAGCTCCTTTTTCACTGTGGGCAACCACACCCAAGCCCTTTGGTGATTCTCATTCTCTGCTTGCGGAACAGAGTTAGTATTTACTACCGACAACTCCAAGGCTAGGGATATTATCAGAGGAAATTTGTCACACAAAGAAGTAGCACAAAATTTCAGCTTCCTGGAGATTTATTCCCAAAATTTGGAATCAATTAGCTGTTTTCTTTCTAAGTCATCAACCTATGCCAATCTTTATTGTAGTGTTATCATGCTCTTCACTGTTCTGTTACTCCCCAGGTCATTTTCTGCACCTCCAGGACTATGTACATAATAAGGCTTGGCACTTGGTAGGTGATTAATAAATCCTTATTGATTAAATGCAAATACAGAACTCACCACATTGTATTTTCATTTGCTGCTTGCGTGTTATTTACTACAATTCACTTTTGAAACAGGGATTATATTTCAAAATTCTCGTATTTTTCTCAATCCAGCACAGGGGGTACCAGGAAGAATTCTTGTCAGAATGAATATGAGAGCAGTTACTTCATACATATAACTGATTTTTTCTTCTAATTATGGACGATTTGGGAAGATTACTAAATGGTTAATTTAATCATCCGAGTTGCTTAGTTATTTATTGGAGTAGCATTGTTCTGGATGTTAAATTACCCAGCTAGGCTTGGAAAGCACACAGATGACTGACTACCTGTGGTTGAGGCATAAAAAGTTAAAGAATTTATTTAAAGGCTATTGGGGCCACTTGTAGCTGGACCTTCCCTTGATGACATTGGAGGTTTGCTTGCTTATTGAGTTTGATTATTTGCATTGTGTGATTATAAGGTATATCGCTTCCAGAATTGATTTCATGTATGGTGATTGCAACAGCTTTTTATTATGTGACCTGATAACCAACTAGTTTAAGTGAATTTCTCTGCAAAATTATATATTTATCTCCCTTCCATAACCACCACACACACACGCCCAATCTTGTTGAGAGTAACTATGACACACTCTGCACATGTAACATCCATCACCAAGCACTCTAGAGTGTGGAGATGGCATGACCACTCTCAGGAGTGGGCCACCAGTCAAGTGTCATGGCTTGTGCAGTGGCATTCTCCCACTCAGATCTCTATCACTGTTGATGTTGCTGCTTCTCAGTCAACATTACTGAAGAGCCACATGATGGTGGGTTGTGTGATCCTACGGGGGCTCAAAGAATCTATTCAAGCTATTTGGCCTTTTTCCGATAGTGCCAGGATATGGTCTGATGAAGAGATATAATGTGGTGTACCATATATAGAAAGTTGTCTGTCACATATTTAACCACAAAATGCTGGTCTTTTAAGTATACAAAACAAATGCCAGGGAGAAGAGCTGTACCAAATGCAAAATCTAAGACAGCAGAAGCTTTCACATGCTCTCAAGCCATTGGGTTTTTTCTCTAGGAATATCCCTTATATTGAGATTTAACATTTTATGGCATAGTCACAAAAACCATGTTAAAGCTCTTTAGGTGTATATAGTCATTTTATATAAAAACCTCTGGTGGTGAGTTTATCACTCCATTTCATAAGCAAAGCATCTGTGGCTAAGAAAGATTCCATAATTTGCCCAGGACCACCCAGCTGAGGAGCTGGCACAGGTCTGCTGCAGCGACATTATTGCCCTTCAATGCATTCTGCTGTGTCCTACAAAATCTGCCTCTATAAAAGACCAGACAGATCCTCTCATCAGCCCCATCATCACTAGAGAAACCTAAGGTTCAGAGAGGCAAAGTTACTTATCAAGATGGAGTAATAATAACTGCCGGGTTGGGAAGGCTTCTCACATTACACTTCTCCAAGCTTCCTTCTTGCATTGGAGCCGTGCTTTGCCAACTAAATCATAAGCTCCCGGTAGACTGGAACCACACTTCATTAACTTAGTGGAACTCTCCATGTACCAAACAGAGTGCTACACGCAAAAGATACTCTCCTATCAATCAAAAATTATTTGTAATCTAAGAAAAGGACCCCCATTAGTTGAGTGTTTCATTCAGAAAGTGTCATTCTGGAATGTGGGTCCTGTTTGTTAGATGGCTTAGCGATCAGTTCTCAGAGGGCCATGACCTTACTAGTTAGTGCTCTTGGGTCTAGCTAGAGTTGTGCACAAAGAAGGCTGAAAAAATTAAAAAAAATTGCTTTTGATAGTCAAAAAGATGACAAGCTGAGCTGTAAAGAGAGTGAAGAAACCAAGCCAGTGGGTCCTTTACCTGTGAGGGTGGGAGATGGAGCCCCAGGGGATATGCAGTCATCTATCATGTGCCAGCCACCCAACTGAGATATTAATACATGAACTTTGCCACTGTGCACCCAAACTGCCTGGTGATTTTTATACTATGTTGCATAATTAATCTGTCAACATTCAGTGACAGGGTATAAATATTAATAATATGATCACACAGTTAGCTGTTCCCTTTACAATTCAGGGCTGAGGAGGTAAATCAGTCACTTAGTCTTCCTGGATTCCAAAAAGGGGAGGAAAAAGTGGGACAGGAGGTGGAGACAAGCAGAGGGAGAGGAAGTGGTTTCAAGCTAATTGGGAAAAGGAGCTTCCTTATTTAAATCTAGTCTCACACTTGTACTTTCAGATAGGTGTTTAAAGGCATACCCTTTGAAGCCACCTTAGTTCTTTTGTTCTCAAGTAAAAAGATAAATCCGTTCTCCCTTTTTGCTTTTTACTCAAGAGTCAGAAAGCTCTCATCTCTCCATCTGGCATTCCTCTCCTCTGGATCCCAGGATGAGCAGCAGCAAGTTCCGTGTGATACCTAAGTCGACCACCATCTTTGTTCCATGAAAGAGGAGAGGTTGATGTTCTCCTGAAATGCTGACCAACAGTGGTACCCTGAGGTTCTCAGAACAGCAGTAGCTCTGAAATGCAGATGTGATTAAATAAACCTGGGAGAGAATGCATGTTGTGTCATTACAGCTTTACATAAAGTGTTCTTTTCCATTTCACTTGACACATGTTCTATGTTTGCATTAATCAAACAGCTCCTAAAAACTTATGATTCCCAAGAACTCTCCTGAATTAGCCATTCAGCAGTCACTGACTTTCCTGGAGTCAAGCTTCCCACTGCCATAGATGCTCACTCAACCCTTCCCCCAACTTTCACTCTGCAGATGCACTTATTTGTCCAACAAGTATTCCTTGAGCATCTACTTGACAGTAGGTACCATACAGGAGACATAGGAGACCAAAAAAAAAAAAAAAACAGAAAAGAAAAAGAATCAAATGCAAATCATGGTCTCAAGAAACAAATTTTAGTGAGGACATAAAATACAAATAGCAGCAACTATTATGTAAATAGGAAAACGATTTATACAGTAAGAAAAATTAAGATGCATTTTACATCCTTGTTTTTCTAGGGACTTTTCCCATCTCATTCTGGTAATTATATTTCTGCTATGCCTTTTATTTATTTCTCCATTTTACTATCGCTATAATTCTCCCTATAGCATGCTACCAGCAAATAAAAATGTCAAAATGAAAACTGAAATGGACTTTTGAGGTCATCTAGTTCTCCCAGTTTCATTCGAACTGTGGTGTTAATGAAAAATATTGAATATACCAGGGGCTACCAGAAGACCAAACCAATCAGCCTTAGAAGAAATACAACCAGATGCTCCTTAGAGGAGAGGATGGCAAGACTTTGACAGGCTTACTTTGGATATGTCATTAAGAAAGACCAATTGCTAGAGAAGGACATGATGTTTGGTATAGTAGAGGGTCAGTGAAAATGAGGGAACCCTCAATGAGGTGGATTGACACAATAGCCACAGCAATGGATTCAAACTTACCAACAATCCTGAAAACGGCAGAGGTCCAGGCAGTGCTTCATTCTGTTATATATGAGTTGGAGCTGACTCAATGGCGACCAACAACAATAGGTCTACCAGGTCATTGCACAGATGAGAAAACCAAGGCCCAGAGAAATTAAATAGTTGTCCGGAGTCATAGTTTCCATCATTGGAAGAACTAGGATTAGTCTAGGCATCCTCACTCCCAGACCTAATATTTTCATTGCCAATTACCTTTTGATAAAAATAAATAAATAATTTTCACTGGATCTGCTTTTCAGTTAATTTTGCTATATAATTAGTAACCCTGTGAGTTGCACTTAGGTTGTATATTTCTTTGAATTACAATGTGCTACAATATATATCCCATTGAAAAGATCTAGTCATGGTTTCCCCGTATCAGTATGGATATGGTGATGAGGTCGGCTTTCCCCTTCCTCTTAACTTCTAAGTCCAGGAATGGGGCTTCAAGGGGGTCCCTGTATTCCCTGAAATCATGTTCAAACTTTGAATGCACAGCCTTAGTTCTTTTGGGGAGGCAGGAGATGCTTCAGAGATTTTATCATGTACTCCAAGTTATAGGTGACACTGTGTACATACGTACACGCATGTATGCATAGGAGAAAGGGAGGAATCTCCTGGCTGGACTATCTGTGGGAGGTAGTTTGCATCCAGCTGGGAGAAAGCCCAGGGCCACCCAGAATCTCCTACTCCAGCGTTCACTCTGATGTGTGATCCTTGACTGCAGCAGAATGTTAATGAAGTCAGAACACTAATCTGTGTAATACAAATAAGGAGCAGTGGTAAATTCCTCCATCAACACTCCAGTCACTTTGTTTTACATGATACAGGAATGAAAGGGATACTTCAGATTAAAAGATTTGTCTGATTAATTCATTCCAGACAAACCAAAACTGTTCTGAGAGTCTCCTTTTGCTCTCAACCTTTTCAGTTTGTTTTCATGCATTCTGACTTTCCTTTCTTCCTTCTCTTTCAGTAGTTTAATTTAATATTCAGCAAATGCTCCTCTGATTCTGGTGTAGATCATGTGGTGTGCGAGAAAAATAGAATGTGTGTATATATGTAAATGTGTGAGTGGCTCCCCAGAAGAGAGTGCAAATGCTTCTCAAATCTGAGCCTGTCATCGCAATACTCATCAAAAAGCATTATCAGGCCTTAAACAAACACTGTGGCGCGCCATAAACAAGCGAGGGCCAGGCACTCCTTCTGACCTTTTGTACCATGGACACGAGTCTGTTTTCTTTCTGTAGTTTCAACATTAATTAGTGGAGAAGCGCTCGGCCCCACATTGTAAGTGAGACACAAAGAGGGATTTGCTGGCTCTAATGAATGCAGGGGTTTTTAAGAGGGATCAACAGGTGTCAGCCGCAGGAGGACCAAGTACAGAAGCTTTTTGATGGAGACATTCAAGGCTTTTCACTCTAGTGTATTAGCAGTGGGTTGTTCCTCTTCCCTTAAGTTTTTGGTAAACTAAATCACACCCCTTCCATGCTTCTTATTCTTATGCTTGATATCTGGAAACGTGACTGTGTCTGGTGCTTGATGCAGGTGGGTGGCACAAAAATGTGTGTTAAAAATTATTAGTCCGAAAACAAAATCATTAGTCCTTAGATATGAGCATAATTGAAGAGGGTCTGAGATGTATCAGATAGTAAGCAGGGAAGGATTTTTACGAGAGTCAAAATAGGTCCACATGTAAGGGTGTATGTTTAGCGTCATTTTATTTTCCACCTCAAGTTAGCATGTGTGGGAGGGGCTGGCTTGTCTTATATATTTATTTTTAGAAACTCTTAACAACTAGCTAATTGCAAATGGCACTCTTTCAGCTGATAAAGAAAGATATATCCAACCCATATGTCTTGAATTCCTGACAAAAAGGGTTTTTTAACAAACTCACCGGGGTAATTTGTATATGTACGTAGGTGCTGTCCAGTCGGTTCTGACTCATAGCAACCCTACGTACAACAGAGCAAAACACTGCCAAGGCCTGTACCGTCATCATAATTGTTGCTATGTTTCAGCCCACTGTTGCAGCCACCGTAGCAATCCATCTAGTTGAGGGTCTTCCTCTTTTTCACTGACTCTCTGCTTTACCAAGTATGATGTCCTTCTCCAGGGACTGATCCCTCCTGATTACATGCCCAAAGTATGCCATCCTCACTTCTAAGGAGCATTCTGGCTATACTTCTTCCAAGACAGATTTATTCATTCTGGCAGTCCATGGTATATTTAATAACCTTTGCCAACACCAAAATTCAAAGGCATTAATTTTTCTTCAGTCTTCCTTATTCACTGTGTAGCTTTTGCATCCATATGAGGTGGTTCAAAATACCATGGCTTGGGCAGGCTCACCTTAGTCTTCAAAGTGACATCTTTGCTTTTTAACACCTTTTCAAAGGGGTCTTTTGCCGCAGATTTGCCCAATGCAATACGTTGTTTGATTTCTTGACTGTTGCTTCCATGGACATTGATTGTGAATCAAATAAAATGAAATTTTAGACAACTCCAATATTGTATATATAAGATCTCCAGTGGAGCAATGTTTAAAGCACTCAGCCATGAACTGAAAGGTCAGTGGTTCAAGCCCACCAGTGGCTCTGCAAGAGAAAAGGTGATCTGTTCCTGTTAAGATTACAGCCTAGGAAACGTTAGGGGGCAGTTCCACTCTGTCATATAGGGTTGCTAAGAGTTGGAATTGAATCAATGGCTCACGACAACTATACATATAATTGTATGTATGAAGGAAAATAATTATGTATTTATCTGTATTTTATACTTTTCTGGAAGCCCTGGTAGTATAGTGGTTAAGTGCTACAGCTGCTAACCAAGAGGTCAGCAGTTCGAATCTACCAGGTGCTCCTTGGAAACTCTATGAGGCAGTCCTACTCTGTCCTATAGGGTCGCTATGAGTCGGAATTGACTCAACCGCACTGGGTTTGGTTTTTTGGTTATACTTTTCCATTTATTTGTTTATGTACTGCCCATTTCCACAACAGATTTGAGGCAGCATATCCAGCGTTACCTGCTAATCAGCTAGTTAGATCTATTTCAGAAGTTAATGTCAAAATTGTGCCCAGTAAGGACAGGGAAAGTACCCAGGATCTTCACAACCTGGCGGGTCTGGGCAAGAGTAGCAATTATGTCTCTAGAACATAAATACAGGAAGGCTTTACAGGAAAGAAGAGGTTTTTGGAAACTTTTTGAAACCAGCAGGAAAATAACCTTTCTGTTAAATAAACTTTTACCCCAGACTTCAGCACAAATTTAACACCCTTTGAGACCACAGATGCAGAAGTGAAGTGTCCTAAGGTTTCTTATCACAATGACTTGAATGACAGAAATAGTCAAGACATCTTGCTGTTCCGACTGCATTTTTCAGAAAAGGAACAGCTAGGATAATGAAGTCATTCCACTCGGAGAGGGCTGCCACATCTTCAGTTCCATCTGCAGCGCCTCTGTACTACTTGGAGGCTCTGCACATTTTTGAAATGGAAGTTTTTTCCCCCTAACATCAGAACCTTGGGCTGCTGTCTGACAGAGTCTGTGATGACAAAGTGACTCCTTAGTAAGAAGTTGTGAAGGAAGTGAGGGGAGGAAGCAAATGTGCTGAGACCGAGAGCTGCAGGTGTGTCTCCTGGGAAGTCAGCCTTCCCTTGTCACCAGCTGGGTATCCATGGATACAGCTGGGTGGCACACCAGTGCCCAGCCCAGTCTACGCCCCTCTCCTGGCATTGCACACTCACCGAGGAGGTGGAGTATGCCACTGAGGGACAACTTCCCTACAGTTCTCACAAGCCCAGTGCATTTGCTCTTTAGCTGCAGATGGATGTTTCCTAGTAAAGTGAAGGCTCAGCAGTGTGAGCGTAAATGGTAACGCTGGGAAGGCACTTCATTATACTAAGATGCGACACCATTTACACAGGCGGTCACGGTGCTGGCGTCTCTCTTTTTCGTGTTTCTTTTGGTTCCTGGTGAGAGTCAGGAGATAAAAAGTTCAAATGACTTGCACAGTTCTACCCTACCTCTTCCTCAGCAGAATAAAATCCCTCTCCTTCTCCTGTGGGGAAAGACACTTCTCTCATTTTCTTTCTAACAATGGGCGGGCTGAAGTTAGGTTGTATGCACAGCAGACTAATGCCCCAAAGACAATAAATTGTAACAGGAGATCAAACTGAAATGCCACAATTCGGCAATAAAAAACAAAACAAACTCACTGCTGCCCAGGTGATTCTGACTCATGGCGACCCTAGATCACCTAATTAAGTAAAAGAATTAATTCTTGGTTTTCTGTAAGTGGTTTGCTTCTTGCCAATTTTCACTCCTCAATAAGTTCATCTGTAGCAAATAATACATTTTGGAGTTCTCCTTCTACCTGAGTATACTCCAGGAACACAATTCCACCGTAAAATTATCCTAGGCAAAAATGAAAATATACCCCAAGTATAAAAAATCTAGGGAAAAAATAAAGGTAGATTACTTCCCAAAAAGCTAAACCAAAAACCAAACCCAGGGTTGTCGAGTTGATTCCAACTCATAGCGACCCTACAGGACAGAGCAGAACTGCCCCATAGGCTTTCCAAGGAGCGCCTGGCGTATTCAAACTGCCCTCCCTTTGGTTAGTAGCCATAGCACTTTACTTCTACGCCGCCACGGTTTCCTGTCCTTCCTATATTTCCCAAAGGCATTAGTAAATTATTTTGTAGTCATGTATAATTTGCTAATCCTCCTCCACTGTAAGGCCATAGAATTCTTAGCTGAATTTGTTGGAAATCTAAGAATCTAAGTAAAACCTTACTCTAAACCCAGTGGGAGAAAGGCCGCTGTGCATTTAAATAAGCTTTTTTTTTTTTTTCTGAAATAAACTTAATCCAAAATACTTATTCATTTAGGAAGTAATATGGGAATGTTTTTGAATCAATACAGCTTTATTACTTTAAGGTGGGTATTTTTAATGCATAGAATTTCTGAGTACAGGTTTTAGACACTCCCATTTAATTGTTGGATAGGGCTGATTAGCAAAAACCACTTGCATAATACCACTTAATATAATTTATTTTTAAATAGTTTATTTTCTTTTAAGTAGCTTATACTACCTCTAACATCAGGCACACGTATTTCTTTGCTGAGAAAGTAATTTCTTCTTATATTGTGCCAGAAGAGACTGAAGTGCTAATGCTAATAATTGTGATCCCCACTCCACAATAAATAACCCACACCGAATCACTAAACCACTCGCTATCCAGTTGATTCCGACTCATAGCGGCCCTGCAGGACAGAGGAGAACTGCCCCATACAGTTTCCAAGGAGTGCCTGGTGGATTCCAACTGCTATTTTTAACCAAATAGCTCTTAACCACGACACAACCAGGGCTTCCTACTGAATCACTAGGTACCTAGAAATGATCAGAGTACTTCATATATGTTAATTCATTTAATGTTTAAAACATTCTTAAGTGAGAAGGGCTGCTATCAGCATCATTTTGCAGCTGAGGGGCCTGATAGGTCAAGTAACTTGTTCAGCATCAGAGAGCAAGCAGGAGACCCAGGCTTTCTTAATAGCACCCATGCTCCTCATCATATGGATGTGGTCCAAATTCATGAAGCTTATCTTGGCTTCAAATAAAAGGAGGGCCAAGGAAGAGAAACTTTGCAGACATGCTTCCTTAAAATAACAACAAATAAACATTTTCTCATTAAAAACAGTAAAACAATAGCAAGAAAAAAACAAATGCAGTGCAACATACCCTACTAAGTGAACAGAATTATCTACAGAATACAAAATGTCAAAAAAAAAAGAAAGAAAGAAAGGTTATGCCAGTCTTGTAGCCATCAACCCCCTCTGCAGATCCCGCAGAGCAGAGTGACTCTGCTGCTATGTCAGCATCCACATGTCCAGGACCACTGCGGAGCTCCAGGATTTAGGCTTCTCCTATGGGAAACCCTGGGGGCATAGTGGTTAAGTGCTACGGCTGCTAACCAAAGGGTCAACAGTTCGAATCTGCCAGGCGCTCCTTGGAAACTCTATGGGGTGGTTCTAACTCTGTCCTATAGGGTCACTATGAGTCTCAATTGACTCGACGGCACTGGGTTTTTTGTTTTTTTCTGAGGGGTATGGGACAGGCAGGTGCATCCTGTAAAAAAGCTCCATAGATGATTCTGAGGTGCACCAAGGGTTAGGGATTCTGGATTTAATTATTCCACATAAGCAGTTGTACCTGATCATATGAACAATACACAGGCTTGGTTGAATGAAATCTTTCAAAACTATTTCGTGCAGTGCATTTGGTGTTGTATACATACAGCTCACGCCTGATGGAGCAGGGCTTATGGTGGCTCATGTGGACAACAGCAGAGAACATAAACGCGGAAATTTTATCAAAGGTTCTTTGGGTCCACCCCCACCCCCTGAGGCCCCACAAAGCATGGCGCTCCCTCTCCATCTCCTCTCCTCAGAGACCAGCAGGGCTTTTAGAATTTTCCCTTCATTGGCTTTTTCTTCTAGCTTTGAAAGCTTTCACTAGATGGTTCTTGTGGAAGGGAAGAGTAATGAAAATTGTCATTAATGAAAGTAAATACTGTTCATTAACTCCAGCCGTAACTCATCTAAAAGCTAAAATGACTTCATAATTAAAGTGCTAACTAAAATTAGGCATAAGGGTATAATAATTAATTTTAAATTGCACACGGTAGTACAAATATGAGGTAATAACTAAAATGGAAATAAATGGGGGAAATGATATTAACACCATAAATATCTTTTGGATGACTGAAATAAAGTAAGCGATTTCACTGTCACTTCTAAAGAAAATGAGTAGCTTTGGTTCTTACATCTGGCATTTCCCAGCCTGATTCCCTTTACCTTTTCTTACCCACCTAGTAGGTAAAGATAATAACTTTTACCTTCTGTGCCCCTCATGAATATTAATGTTTTAGAAGGACTTTGAAATCACTACAGGATGGATGCATTACACAGCAGACAATTATTACAACACTAGTTTAAACTGATGTAATTTTTGGACTCCACTTGTAACCAGTAGGTGTTTCTTTATCTAGTCAGCAGACACACATAGAGTAGGCACTCAAGCAATGTCTGTTGAATTGGATGTTTTTCACTTCTTATATACATACGAACATTGCTCCTTTAATCATTTTTCAAAAGTGACCCTCAACCACTTAGAGTTAAGCAGGAGAACTTTCAAAGTCTGTGCCCCTTGGAGTGTGTAGGGGTAGAGGGAAGGGTATGTGAGGGAGAGGACTGGATGGAGAATCGGGATTTATCTAGTCTAAACCAGTGATGAGCCAATGACAGGGCTTGTTAAACACAGATTGCTAGGCCTTACCCTGGAGATTCCAGTCTGGAATAGGGTCAAGGAATTGGCATTTTCAAAAACTGACACTGATGCTGCTTGTTTGAGGACCAGGCTTTAAGAACCCATAATCTAGGAGAAAACAAACCTCCAATATTCCCTGGTAACTAGGAATGTTTACTTTATGATCCACTATGCCATAAATATAATCAGTTGCCATTGAGTTGATTCTGTCTCATGGCAACTCCATATGTGTCAGAGTAGAACTGTGCTCCGAATCATCATATGGTTTTCAATAACGGATTTTTTTGGAAGTAGATCTCCAGGACTTTTTTTCTCAAGTGCCTTTGTGTGGACTTGAACTTTCAACATTTCGGTGAGCAGTTGAGCATGTTAACTGTTTTACCACCCAAGGACTCACTCTTATGCTATAAACGTATTGCATCCAGAATTCAATATACACATTAGTGATAAAAAAATCACTTCCTCTCTTCCCCAACACACCTGCCCTCACACCTCCATACAGCAGATACCGGTATCTCATTGAATTGTGGTTGTTATCATCATCATTCTCATCTCACATTTATATAACAGTTTCTACATAGCAGGTGCTTTACTGAGAATCTATTAATTTATCATGCAACAACCACTTGTGTTACAATCCTCCTTTTAGAGACAAAGAAACGAAAGCATGAAGAGGTCGAGTAACATCCAAAGTTCTACAGCTTATACATGCAGGACTGTGACTCGAACCCAGGCAGTCTGACTGACTCCATGACATATGTCACTGCCTCTCTCTTGGATATGCCACTTGCTGGATTAAGCCACAGAATGACTTTCCATTGCTTTTAGGATAAAATTTGCTACCTTTATCAGGGTTTTCAGGGCTTCCTACAGTCCGGCCTTGGTGTAGTCCACCAGCTTCACGTTCAGACATTCTCTCCTTTACCTACTATGATCCAGCCATGCTGGCTTTTGTCAGTCACTGAACGTGTTAAACTCTCTTCTTCTTCAGGACCTTTGGACACGCTGTTCCCTCTGCCTGGATCTTGCTGCTTTGGAGAGGCTTTTTCTTACCCTAAAACCCAGTGCCGTTGAGTCGATTCCCTACAAAACCTAAATTAGGCTTTCCTCTCGCTCTGTTTATTGTGTCTCGTCTTTCTTTTATAGCACTTAACACGATATTGAAGTATTTATTTGTGCAATTATTTGTTTCAAAACTGGCTTCTGGAGGGCAGGAACCAAGGTTTCCTGATTCGCCACTATCTAGGCAATGTCTAACAGCCTGGGGCAATGTGAATATGAATGATTAACCAAAATCAATAAATACACAAACAGAAAACAGAACAACAGGCTGCCAGCATATTTGGGAAGTGAGAAGACAGAAAAGAGAGTAGATGCTTAGGTAAAAGCTGGAAATGAAACAAGAATGAATTAAAAATGGAACCCAAAACCCAAACCCAGTGCCATTGAGTTGATTCCGATTCATAGCGACCCTATAGGACAGAGTAGAACTGCCCCGTAGAGCTTCCAAGAAGCACCTGGGGAATTTGAACTGCCGACCCTTGGGTTAGCAGCTGTAGCACTTTACCACTACACCACCAAGGTTTCCTAAAAATGGAAAGATTTGAGAAATCCATAGACAGAAAGCAATCAGAAATTCAGAAGATTAACAATAAAATTACAGAATTAGATAACTCAATAGAAAGTCAGAGGAGCAGAATTGAGCAAGTAGAAGCTAGAATTTCTGAACTCGAAGATAAATCACTTGGCACCAATACACTTGAAGAAAAATCAGATAAAACAATTTCAAAAAAATGAAGAAACCTTAAGAATCGTGTGGGACTCTATCAAGAGAAATAATCTATGAGTGATTGGAGTACCAGAACAGGGAGGGATAACAGAAAATACAGAGAAAATTGTTGAGGATTTGTTGGCAGAAAACTTCCCTAATATTGTGAAAGATGAGAAGATATCTATCCAAGATGCTCATCGAACTCCACATAAGGTAGATCTTAAAAGAAAGTCACCAAGACATATTATAATCAAGCTTGCCAAAACCAAAGATAAAGAGACAATTATAAAAGCAGTGAGGGGTAAAAGAAAAGTCACCTACAAGGGAGAGCCAATAAGAATAAGCTCGGACTACTTTTTTTTTACTCGGCAGAAACCATGCAGGCAAGAAGGCAATGGGATGACATATTTTAAAAATTAAAGGAAAAAAATTGCCTGCCAAGAATCATATATCCATCAAAATTGTCTCTTAAATATGAAAGTGAAATTAAGACATTTCCAAATAAACACAAGTTGAGGGAATTTGTAAAAACCAAACCAAAACTACAAGAAATACTAAATGCAGTTCTTTGGTTAGAAAATCAATAATATCAGGTATCAACCCAAGACTAGAATACTGGGCAGAGCAACCAGAAGTCAACCCAGACAGGGAAATCCAAAAAAAAAAAAACAAAGCAAGATTAAAAAAAGAAGAAAAAGCCTAACACAGGGTAACGGTGATATTATTATATAATAGAAGACAACATTAAAATAGTAAAGAGGGACTAAGAAATGTAATCATATATCCTCCATATGGAGAGGAAGATATGGTGATACAAAGAAATAAAAGTTAGTTATTAATTTAGAAAAATAGGGGTAAATAATAAGGTAACCACAAAGGAGACAAGCTATCCTACTCATCAAAATAAAATATGAGGGAAAAATACAGACTCAGAAGAAACAAAATCAACAACAACAAATATGAGGAAAGAACAATATAGAAAGAAAATCTACTCAGCACATAAAATCAAGTGGGAAAAAGAAGCTGTCAACACACAAAAAAGACATCAAAATGCTAGCACTAAATTCATACCTATCCATAATTACCCTGAATGTAAATGGACTAAAGGCACCAATAAAGAGACAGAGAGTGGCAGAATGGATTAAAAAACAAGATCTGTCTATATGCAGCCTACAAGAGACACACCTTAGACTTAGAGACACAAACTAAAACTCAAAAAAAAAAAAAAACTCAAAGGATGAAAAAAAATATATCAAGCAAACAACTATCAAAAAAGAGCAGGAGTGGCAATATTAATTTCTGATAAAATAGGCTTTAAAGTTAAATCCCTCAGAAAGGATAAGGAAGGACATTATATAGTGATTTAAGGGACAATAAAGAAGATATAACCATGTTAAATATTTATGCACCCAATGACAGGGCTGCAAGATACATAAAACAAACTCTATCAGCATTGAAAAGTGAGATAGACAGCTCCACAAAAATAGTAGGAGACTTCAACACACCACTTTCAGTGAAGGACAGGACATCCAGAAAGAAGCTCAATAAAGACACAGAAGATCTAAATGCCACAATCAACCAACTTAACCTCGTAGACATATACAGAACACTCCAACCAACAACAACCAACTATACTTTCTTTTCTAGTGCACATGAACATTCTCTAGAATAGGCCACATATTCAATAATAAAGCAAGTCTCAGCAGTATCCAAAACACTGAAATATTACAAAGCATTTTCTCTGACCATAAGGCCATAAAAGTGGAAATCAATAAGGGGAAAAGAAATCAAACACTTGGAAACTGAACAATACCCTGCTCAAAAAAGACTGGATTACAGAAGACATTAAGGATGCAATAAATAAAATTCAGAGAATCTAATAAGAATGAAAACACTTCCTATCAGAACCTTTGGGACACAGCAAAAGCGGTGCTCAGAGGCCAATTTATATCAATAAATGCACACATCCAAAAAGAAGAAAGGGCCAAAATCAAAGGACTATCCCTACAACTTGAACAAACAGAAAGAGAGGAACAAAAGAAACCCACAGGCACGAGAAGAAAACAAATAATAAAAATTAGAGCTGAACTAAATGAAATAGAAAACAGAAAAACAATTGAAAGAACTGACAAGACCAAAAGCTGGTTTTTTGAAAAACTCAACAAAATTGATAAACCATTGGCTAAACTGACAAAGGAAAAACAGGAGAGGAAGCAAATAACCGAAATAGGAAATGAGATGGACGATATTACAACAGACCAAACTGAAATTAAAAACATCATATCAGATTACTATGAAAAACTATACTCAAACAAATTTGAAAACCTAGATAAATGGATGAATTCCTAGAAACACACTACCTACCTAAACTAACACAAACAGAGGTAGAACAATTAAATAGACCCATAACAAAAGAAGATATTGAAAAGGTAATCAAAAAACTCCCAACAACAAAAAAAAAACCCTAGTCCGGACAGCTTCACTGCAGAGTTCTACCAAACTTTCAGAGAAGAGTTAACACCACTACTACTAAAGGTATTTCAGAGCATAGAAAAGGATGGAATACTACCAGACCCATTATATGAAGTCACCATATCACTGATACCAAAACCAGGTAAAGACGCCTCAAGAAAAGAAAATCGTAGACCTATATCCCTCATGAATGTAGATGCAAAAATCCTTAAAAAAATTCTAGCCAATAGAATTCAACATCATATCAGAAAAATAATTCACCATGACCAAGTGGGATTCATACCAGGTATGCAGAGATGGTTCAACATTAGAAAAACAATTAATATAATCCACCATATAAATAAAACAAAAGACAAGAATCACATGATTTTATCCGTTGATGCAGAAAAGGCATTTGACAAAGTTCAACACTCATTCGTGATAAAAACTCTCAGCAAAATAGGAATAGAAGGAAAATTTCTCAGCATAATAAAGGGCATTTATACAAAGCCGACAGCCAACACCACCCTAAATGGAGAGAGCCTGAAAGCATTCCCATTGAGATGCGGAACCAGACACGGATGCCTTTTATCACCACTCTTTTTCAACATTGTGCTGGAAGTCCTAGCCAGAGCAATTAGGCTAGGTAAAGAAATAAAGGGCATCCAGATTGGCAAAGAAGAAGTAAAAGTGTCTCTATTTGCAGATGACATGATCTTATACATAGAAAACCCTAAGGAATCCTCCAGAAAACTACTGAAACTAATAGAAGAGTTCAGCAGAGTATTGATATACAAGATAAACATACAAAAATCAGTTGGATTCCTCTACACCAACAAAAAGAACATCGAAGAGGAAATCACCAAATCAATGCCATTTACAGTAGCCCCCAAGAAGATAAAATACTTAGGAATAAATCTTACCAGAGATGTAAAAGACTTATACAAAGAAAACTACAGTACACTTCTACAAGAAACCAAAAGAGACTTACGTAAGTGGAGGAACATATCTTGCTCATGGATAGGAAGACTTAACATTATAAAAATGTCTATTCTACCAAAAGCGATCTATACATTTAATGCAATTCCGATCTAAATCCCAAGGACATTCTTTAATGAGATGGAGAAACAAATCACCAATTTCATATGGAAGGGAAAGAGGCCCGGGATAAATAAGGCATTACTGAAAAAGAAGAGCAAAGTGGGAGGCCTTACTTTACTGATTTTAGAACCTATTATACCGCCACAGTAGTCAAAACAGCCTGGTACTGGTACAACGACAGATACATGGACCAATGGAACAGAATTGAGAATCCAGACATAAATTCATCCACATATTAAAAAAAAAAAAATTTTTTGAGCAGCTGATATTTGACAAAGGCCCCAAAACAGTTAAATGGGGAAAAGACAGTCTTTTTAACAAATGATGCTGGCATAACTGGATATCCATCTGCAAAAAAATTAAACAAGACCCATACCTCACTCCATGCACAAAAATGAGCTCAAAATGGATCAAAGACCTAAATATAAAATCTAAAACGGTAAAGATCATGGAAGAAAAAATAGGGACAACGTTAGGAGCCCTAATACATGGCATAAACAGTATACAAAACATTATAAAGAACATTGAAGAAAAACTAGATAACTGGGAGCTCCTAAAAATCAAACACCTATGCTCATCCAGAGACTTCACCAAAAGAGTAAAAAGACTACCTACAGGCTGGGAAAAATTTTTAGCTATGACATTTCTGATCAGCGCCTGGTCTCTAAAATCTACATGATACTGCAAAAACTCAACTGCAAAAAGACAAATAACCCAATTAACAAATGGGCAAAAGATATGAATAGACACTTCACTAAAAAAGACATTCAGGTAGCTAACAGATATATGAGCAAATATTCACGATCATTAACCATTAGAGAAATGCAGATCAAAACCACAATGAGATTTCATCTCACTCCAACAAGGCTGGCATTAATCAAAAAAACACAAAATAATAAATGTTGGAGTGGCTGTGGAGAGACTGGAACACTTCTACACTGCTGGTGGGAATGTCAAATGGTACAACCACTTTGGAAATCGATTTGGCGCTTCCTTAAAAAGTTAGAAATAGAACTACCATACGATCCAGCAATCCCACTCCTTGGAATGTATCCTAGAGAAATAAGAGCCTTTACATGAACAGATATATGCACACCCATGTTTATAGCAGCACTGTTTACAATAGCAAAAACATGGAAGCAACCAAGGTGCCCATCAGCAGATGAATGGATAAATAAATTATGGTATATTCACACCATGGAATACTATACATTGATAAAGAACAGTGAGGAATCTGTGAAACATTTCATAACGTGGAGGAACCTGGAAGGCATTATGCTGAGTGAAATTAGTCAGTTGCAAAAGAACAAATATTGTATAAGACCACTATTATAAGAACTTGAGAAATAGTTTAAACTGAGAAGAAAACATTCTTTTGTGGTTATGAGAGGGGGCAGGGAGGGAGGAAGGGTGGGAGAGGGGTATTCACTAATTAGATAGTAGATAAGAACTACTTTAGGTGAAGGGAAAGACAGCACACAATGCAGGAGAGGTCAGCACAATTGGACTAAACCAAAAGCAAAGAAGTTTCCTGAATAAACTGAATGCTTCGAAGGCCAGTGTAGCAGGGGCAGGGGGCTGGGGACCATGGTTTCAGGGGACATCTAAGTCAATTGGCATAATAAAATCTATTAAGAAAACATTCTGCATCCCACTTTGAAGAGTGGCGTCCGGGGTCTTAAACGTTAGCAAGCAGCCATCTAAGAGGCATCAATTGGTCTCAACCCACCTGGATCAAAGAAGAATGAAGAACACCAAGGACACAAGGTGATTAGGAACCCAAGAGACAGAAAGGGCCGCATGACCAGAGACTACATCATCCTGAGACCAGAAGAACTAGATGGTGCCGGGCTACAACAGATGACTGCCCTGACAGAGAACACAACAGAGAACCCCTGAGGGAGCAGCAGAGCAGTGGGATGCAGACCCCAAATTCTCATAGGACCAGACTTAATGGTTTTACTGAGACTAGAAGGACCCCGGTGGTCATGGTCCCCAGACCTTCTGTTGCCCCAGGACAGAAACCATTCCTGAAACCAACTCCTCAGACATGGATTGGACTGGACAATGGGTTGGAGAGGGATGCTGATGAGGAGTGAGCTTCTTGGATCAGGTGGACACTTGAGACTATGTTGGCATCTCCTGCCTGGAAAGGAGAGGAGAGGGTGGAGGGGGTTAGAAGCTGTCTCATTAGGGGGAGAGTAATTGGGAGTGTGTAGCAAGGTGTATATGGGTTTTTGTGTGAGAGACTGACTTGATTTGTAAACTTTCACTTAAAGCACAATAAAAATTATTTAAAAAATTTTTTAAAAATGTAGAGATTTGAGCTGGTTAGACAAAAGATGAAGAGGGCAGAGTTTGATGCTGACCTCAGCTGGGGACCTAGGAAAAGGGACTAACATGAGATATTTCTGGACAAATGGACCAAGAGGAACAGAGTCGTATTGCAGAGCAGTCTGGCCCTGAACCTAAAGGTTGTGCTTAGACAACCAAAGAAGAAAATTTCCCTCAGGGGTGGAAGGCTGAGAGAAAGAGCTCAAAATAGCCTGTAGAGAGTGAATTTAAAACAATCTAGACCCAGAAGAAAACCTATGTTCAACTCTTATCTGGTCAAAGCAAGGCTTGCCCCCTACAGTCAACCTGCCATCAGCCAACATTAGCATCAGCCTCCTGACCTGGCTGAAGGCCGTGTCAAGAGGAAGGAGGCCCACCTAAGCGCTGTCTCAGCTGCTACACTGAACCATGGGAGCCTCATCCTGGGGCATTGCTGCTGATGCCCCAGTGAGCGATCTTATCGGACTTGCAAGGAATTAAGTTTTCAGGGATCAAAATTCTTCACATATGTGGAGAATAGGAAAAAGTCAACCAAAAGTCCTGGGATAATAGGAGAGGTGCTCACACATGCTGGTGTTCATGCTGCCTTCTTTGGAAATTCCAAACTCTTTTCTGACTGAGCAGCATAGGGATGACTGGGACACCCCCTCTGCCATGCAGGATGTGGCACATAGCTTTCACTGAAATGAATTTGGCATCAACTTGCAAGTGCCTCAGAGGAAAAGGCCTGCTGTAGGCAGCAGATGCTAGAACGTTCTGTTTCCACCTCCTCAATGTTAGGCTTACACACACACACACCTACATACCATTCACACAAGGACCAACGCAGACTACCTGCTGGAACGACTCCTTCCAGTATTTTGATTATGCCGGGGGAGTGTGAAGAGCGCCTTCCCACCACAGAGAGTACACAGAAAACAAGGCTGAGGAGAACGGGATTTATATCCTGGCTCTGCTGTGAGGACATGATGTTGAGCCCATTAGGCAAACTTCTAATCATAGTTCTAGAGCAGTAATTAGCACATATATAGGATCAGCAGCAGCAATAGTAATATTATTAATATCTCCTTATATTTACTAAAAAAGAAAAAATCCACCAGACTTACCTTGGAAACCTTATGAGGCAGTTCTACTGTGTCCTATAGGGTTGCTGTGAGTTGGAATCAACTGGGGTTTGGTTTTTTTTTTTTTTTTTTTTTTTCTGGTATATAGTTTCCAAAATACACCATGTTACTGTAGTGACTGAAGTGCTGTGAAGCTCTAGTCAACTGAGAGGGACTGTGATTCTCATTCCCCCTGTGCCATCAGCAGAGCTGGTAATTGCAACGCCATTTGACAGGCAAGAGTAGTGTGGCCCTGCTAGATCAACTTGTCCAGGGTCGCACAGTGGCAACTGGAAAAAACTAGTGCTACACCTTCTGCTGGGCAACTACTGAATATTTCTTATAAGCTTCTTTTATGTTAGTTCTACTCTATTCCATATGCTCACTATGAGTCAGAATTGACTTGAGGGCAACAGATTTTTGGAACCACCCTGTGTTGTAATTTTCATTGAGATACTCTCCCCTTTTGGAGTCTCAGCTCCTTGAGGTCAGGCGGTGGGTGTACTTCAGTATTCTGTGTCTACTGCTTAATAAGTATCCAAATCTAATCACATAATGGGCACCCAATAATTTTTTTTTTTTAAACAAAGGAATGGGTGAGCAAATGGGCCATGAATAAAAGTCTGATCTTTTGATCCCAATTCCAATTTTCTCTCTATGAAAGAACGCTGCTTCTCTCTGGATCATTGTACTTGGTTATAAAAATGAGATAGTAGGAAGTGCCTTCCTTTCTGCTTTTTTGGGGGGGAGGGGTGTTATTTTTAATTTTCTTTAAAATAAGATTTTGTGACTCTTGTTTATTATAGCTTTTACAATATACAAATGAAGGGCATTATTTTATGGGATGAGAAGCAATTATTGCTACTTATTTTCTGTGTTAAAACTACAAATTCCACCTCTTTGGTCTCCACTGCCAAAAAATAAAAATGAAAAAAGGTGGGAGGGAGTTTAGAAAACAGGGAATTAAAGTAAACTTTGATCTGTTTATTATAAACAATTCACTACATCAAGAACTTTAACCACCTCTTTCAAAGCCAACTAAATTCCGTGAAGAAGCGATAAAGTTAGAAGGAATTAAGGTTTTTAGTAATCCTCACCTTGGTTCTGGTGGTTGAATGTTCCCCCCTGCCCCCCGCCCCCCGAATCTCCCATTTCTGTGAAAAAGGGTTTGGGCACTTGTACAGTTTTCCTTCCTGCTATTTTCTCTCTGCTATTTCGATGGCACTAGTTTTTTTGTTTTTGTTTTCTATTGTATTTCCATAGATTCTGTGAAAGAAAAATGGCGGCTTTGCTGGACATAGGAACTTTGAAAGAAAAGCAGGTCAAGATGGAGTGGTGAAGGGACTTGGATGAAGAAATTAGAGGCAGCCTCCCACCTCCACCGCCCCCACATCCAGGTGGCCTTGTGACAAGCACCCTGGGGAGTGGACTGGAATGCCTCAGAGGCGCTCAGCATGTCACATTACAGAGTGAAAGGGTAGCTCAAGCAACCTCTGCGTGTCAATTGTGTTTGTCTCCAGCCCATGGAATTTTTATTACTCATTACTCGCCGGCATAGGCAGCACACCAGAGTCAGACTGTGTCTAATCCCCACCTGATAATGTATTTCTGATAAGCATGACTGAGCCAGGCTCCTGATAAGATCCACATTTCCAGCTGATAAAGTGCCATTTACATGAAGCAGGCGCTGTGAATTCCCATCGTGGGGATAAGGGTGGACTGGTGTCTCAGGCCTGACCTGCACACACAGAGGACTATCAACTGGACTCAGGGAACACCTGAGGTGGCCCAGGTGGCTGCCCCAGTGTTGGCAGAAGGAGGGATGGGAGTCCCCTAGCTGCTTGTTGGCCCTGCCTGCCTTGACTAGGTGGCTTCCTCCCAAAACACCGAACCTGTGAAGCCACTACCCAGGCATCGAAGACCACAGCAGCCCCAGAACCAGAGGGAAAGGAGACAATACTGTGACTTTCCGAAGGTCAAAGTCTATCCATAGAAATCACAAGGTCTTTACTTCCATCTGACTCATAGTCATGTATATGCACAAGCTTTATTGCCCAAGACAATATTTACATGGCTTCCTCACCAAATATTAAAAGATGTCCCAGAAAGGAACCTCATAGGCCTCTGGTTCAGTCTCCTTGTCCTTAAAGCCAAAAAGAATGTATTGATGCATCCGTGAACTGTTCAGCATCATTTATGAAAAAGGCAGAATTAGCACCAGCCGAAGGGATCAAATCAGTTCAGAGTATATAAGTGTGTTTAGTTCTTTTGGGGGCTGAGACAATTCTTTTTTTCTAGCCTAGACAGTGCCTAAAGAATGACCACCTGCCAGGGGTTGTGTGATCATCAGCCTGGCAATGGAAGAGCCAATGTCATTTCCTAAATAGTTTTCAGACTTTTCTCCTCTCTAACCACCCCCCAACCTACTACACCCCAGGCCAGGCCTCTGTCATCTCCTGCCAAGTCCACACAAGCACTTCCCGTCTAAATATCCTTGCTTCAGATCTTGTCCCTCAAAACCTTTCTCCACACAGCCTCCAGTGCATCCTTATGACACATGGGTCTAGTGTGCCTCACTGCTTCCAGCTTTGTGGTGGCTCCCTATACCCATGGGCCAAGTCTGCTACTGAGCTAGTCATCTAGGCCCTCATGTAGAGCCAGCTCCCACTACAGCTTCATCTTCCAACGATAAACCGGCAGTTGAAATTCCCCTATATCCACCATGTCTTTCTAATCTTCCTGACATTTTTTGTGCATCTCACATATCTGCAGTTCCCAAATCCCTCACATCTCCAGGCAAATTCCTTCTTCACATTTAAGCTCCAGCTGAATTGGTGTTCTACCCTATGTTCTCATAATACTCTGAGCTTGTTTTAGCATGGCACTTATCAAATTTTATGTTAATGATCTCTTTAAGAACCCATTTCTGATACTAGGACTGAATTAATTATCTGTACTCCTAACATCTGCTGGGCCCAGGGCAAGAGTTCAGATAGGGGCCCCCACACTAGGTCTAAATATGTAAAAGGTAAAAATCAAGTTATCAAGTTGTTAATTATAGTCTGTGTTCCTATCTTGATTGGTATGCTTTCACAATGACCTGGGAGGCCATGTTAAAATGTAGAGTTCTTGGACTACTCAAAGTTCTTCCTTGGAATGTGGTGGTGTCAGGAGACCTTTCCTGGTTCCTAGCTCACTCCTGATCTCTTCCATCCCTGGATTCATCTAGCCCTGAGAGGACCTGGTGTGTACACACCCAGTCTCTGTCCACAACCCCTGCAAAGAGCCACCTCCTGAGTCTAGCGATGTACATATGGGTGACGTAGTCTGTCTTGGGAACGGCAGACTCAGGGAAAAGGTCATGTAGGCCAAAAAAGCATACATGAAGTACTGTGATGGATACCAATGGGTGAAGTACAGATTTGACCGTGCTACTTTAGGACAATAAGAATGGGGTTCTGAGCTTGGAAAAGAACATTCATTTCCACATTACCACAAGCTTTTCCTGGAAAGCTTAATCAGAGTTATACAGTGTATGTAGTCAGTGAGTTCTTTGTTCATTTTTGTATTATGTTAATATAGTGGATGTAATGGAAAGAACATGGACTCTAAAGTCAGGTTTAACCCTTATGGGCCTCAGTGGCCCTGTCTATTTGGTGGGAACAATAATATCATACACTGAAGATATAAGCAGTGCATCCTGCAGTGGCCCTGGCAAGTAAATGCTAATTTTCTTTTCCCACTCTTCCAAGCCTTGGAGAACAACTCTATGAGCTGCAGGGTGCATGTTTATTGAACTTCAATAAAATGAAAAATAAAGAAGAAATGATGGGAGGTATATGGTTGGAGAACGTGGTAAAATCAGGTCAGGTAGGCTTCCTCCTATGCCAACATATAGAAATGCTAGATAAAATATAATAAAGCATGACGGATAAGTTAAATGTATACCAATTTCAAAGGAGAAAGTAAAGAATTCCATAGTGCCATGAAAACGATAAAAGAGGGAACTGGAGACCAGAGCACTGCACTTTATCTGGTACTGTGGAGCCCAGGAGATGTGGAATCCAGGGCAAGGGGTAAGGCTGAAACACCCACACAAACACAGGAGATGGGACCATGGACCCACACATGATGGGAAGTGGGAGCTGAGAGTCTTGCAGTGAGGCATTGCTCTAAGGGCTGTCAATTTCATAGGGAGAAAAAAAGGAGTAGAAAAATTCCATGTACCAGCCTAGAGAAGCAGAGACTCTAAGTAGAGGTAACTGAGAAATCAAATCCTTGAAGACTATGTCTCATACAGATGCAGAGAGGTTAAAATAACTGTTCAACATAATACAGCTCTTAAACAGTAAAGCCAGAATTTGAACCCAAACTGTCTCGCCACAGTGTTCTCTTACTCACTACCTACAAATATGAAATTTCAGGAACTGAAAATCATCATCGTTAAAATTGAAATTCAATGGCTAAACACATGATTTAATACAACTGAAGAAAAAAATAAGGAAATGGAAAATAGATTTGAGGAACTCATACAGCTTGCATCATAAAGAGGTGAAAATGTAGAAAATATACATAGGTGGGAGATAAAAAAAACACGAAGAATAAGATGAAAGGATCCAACATATTATTAAGAGCAATTTCAGTACTATAGCATGAGACAGCAGACAAATGAAGGATACTCAAATCTAAGCAGAAAAAATAAAAGTAAATCCAAACATGACTACATCATAATGGGATACCACAGTGCACCAGGAACTTTGGTGGCACAGTGGTTAAGAGGTATGACTGCTAACCAAAAGGTTGGCAGTTCGAATCTATTAGCCACTCCTTGCAACCCTATGGGGCAGTTCTATCGTCCTATAAGATCACTATGAGTTGGAATAGACTTAATGGCAATGAGTTTTTGGTTTTATAGTACAATAAAGACACAAAAGAGTAATAAGAAATAATAAACAGATTACTTTAAAAAAGAACAAAAAATAGACTGATAGTAGCAAATATTTTATGGGCAAAAACAGGCCAGAAGATCATCAAATAAAATATCCAAATTAGTGGAAAAATTTTTAAAAACTTGTCAACTTAAAAGTTTACAATCAAACAATCCATAGGCAAAGCTCAAATAAAGTTTTCGGTTTTTTCTAGGCAGAGTAAATTTGTTAGTTTCGGGTGGTTACTAAAGATTGTACTTTAAGAAAAGGAAATTGAATCCAAAGTGAGAGTAGAATGTAGGAAGCAACTAGTAAACACACTGATAAATATAAATAAGCATTGATTAAAAACTAATAATAATGATAAGAATTGAGTTATTTTGTAGTCCTGCTATTCTTTAGGAGAAAGTTGGAGACATTAATTAACTTTAGATTTTAAGTCAAATATCCACATTAAAAATATAAGAACCAAATCAAACCAAACCCATTGCTATCGAGTAGATTCTGACTCATAGCAACCATACAGGATAGAGTAGAACTGTCCTATTAGGGATTCCAAGGCTGTAAATCTTTACTTAGCTGTTGGTGGTTCGAACTTCTAGTTTTTAGGTTAGCAGTCAAGCAGTTTAACATCTGTGCCACCAGGGATCCTAATTTCCCAGTAGAAGAAAGAAAATGCAATAAAAAAAAGAGAAGGCTGGGGTGGGGGCAAAAAATAGAAGATCAAAATGAAACTACAGTAAACTTACAATGTAAAATATTAGATATATTAGATATGAGTTAAAATAAATTAGCAATCTCAATAAATGAAAAAAAACTGAACTCCTTTGTTAAAAGACAGTTATTTTCAGATTGAAATTATATGTGTGTGTGTGTGTATGTACATGTGTATATATAATTTTATGACCTAGGATCTGGTCAGGTTTTTTAATGTGTCAGGTATACTTGAAGGGAATATACACTCTATGTGTTTTCTAAGGAAACCCTGGTGGCATAGTAGTTAAGGGCTACTAACCAAAAGGTTGGCTGTTTGAATCTCACAGGTGCTCCTTGAAAACTCTATGGGGCAGTTCTACTCTGTTCTACAGGGTCGCTATCAGTGTTCTCTAAATTTGGGGTATAGGGTCATATGTATGTTCATTAGAAAAAAAAAAATATATATATATATATATATATGGTTGTAGCTGGTTGCCATCAAGTCAGCCTCTGACTCTTGGTGACTCCATACACAATGAAATGAAATGCTGCCCAGTCTTGTGCCATCCCCATGATTGGTTGCAGATCAAGCAATATATGTATGTATTGTTACTGTGTGCCGCTGAGTCAATTCCAACTCATCATGTCCCTATCGGACAGAGTAGAACTGCCCTGCAGGGTTTCCTAGGCTGTAATTTTTATGGGAGCAGATAGCTAGATCTTCTCTCTCACAGAGCAGCTGGTGGGTTCAAACCGCTGACCTTTTGGTCAACTGTGGAGTGCTTAACCATTGTGCCACCAGGGCTCATATATATATATATATATATATATATATATATATATACACACACACACACATCCAGTTACATGATGTTTACAAGCAATATATCTAAAATGTAGAGATTCTTAAAATTTAATGAAAAATTATGGAAAGTGATATATATATCAGGGAAATCGTTTTAAAAGTTAATTAAAATAACTAAAATGGCTTAAACAGCTAATATTTTTCAGTGTCATCTATATGACAGATATCCTACTTAGGACATTAACTAACTCATTAATTCTAGAAAACCTTATGAGGTACATCCTTGTAGGGTTTCAGGGCAAAATTTTAAAAGTCTACAGTAGCACTTTATTAGGGGATCTTTAATACATTTCTCCCAGAAATCATTACATCAGGCAGATGAAACATAATGACCATATTTGACCTAATGAACATATTTAAGACCCTATGCCCAAAATTTAGAGACTGCATACTCTCTTCAAGCATACTTGACAAGTTTAAAAATACTGACCACATTTTGAGCCACTAGGTAAATCTTAATAAAATTACAAAGAATTAATATCATAAAGATAAAAATGATAAGCAATAATTAAATCAAAATGATGCACAATAATTAAAATTTGATGAGAAAAAACTCAAACTGTATTATTTTAATACTAGAAAACACGTTTCTAAATAATTCATGGATAATAGAAGTTATTAAACAGACTCAGATGGCATTGCTAAATAATTATATAAAGGAGAATTTATAATATTAAATGCATATGCTAGAAAAAATAAAGAAAATAAATGATCTAAGTATCCAAAGAAATTTTTAAAAATAACATATAAACGTAAAGAGAGTAGAAGGAAGGAAATAAATGTAAGAACTTTATATAAGAAAGAAAGGAAGGGAAAAAGGGAGGGAGAAAGGAAGGAAGGAAGAAATTGGGAGAAAATAAAGATGAATAAAATATATTTCTTTAAAGATAATAATTATAAGGATGTGTTTTTTACAAGAGTGATCAAAAAAGAGATAAATTAGAAACAAATTGGTAATAAAAGATAGTCTAAAGTATAAATTTAGTATAGATTTTAAAATCATAAGAAAATATCATGATTAATTTAATGCCCAAGATGTAAAACATATGTGAAATTAGCAATTTTTATTTAAATATAGATCATCAAAATAGACTCAAGAAAGAAAACCTGATTATATTTATTAACACGGAAAATTGAATCAAAAGACAAATGATTTTTTATATTAAATCACCAGATGGTTTCACTAGTTTTAGATACTTTTCAAAAATCATTAACTTCAATCTTATGCAACCTCTTCCAAATGTTGAAAAAGTGCACTACTCACACATTACACGTCAACAGTTGTGGTAGCCAGCCTCCAAGATGGCTTTCAATGGTCCTCACCTCTCAATTTTTCTGTCCTGTGATTTCCCCTCCCACACAAATCACAGCTGGTTTCTATGGCCAATTAGATAACTGTGGAAATAACATTAAGTGACTTCCTAGACTAGGTCATAAAAGACACCAAAGTTTCTGCCTAGGATTACTAGTGGAAGCCAAAAGCTATGTAATGAGAATCCTCAAGCAGCCGTGGAAAAGGCCCATGTGGAGAGGTATTGAGGCTTCCTGCCAACAACCAGATCCTGCTTGTCAGCCATGAGAGGGAGTCACTTTCATATGTAGGTCCTACAGCTCGATTCAAGCCTTCAGATAACTGCAGCCCCAACCAACATTTTGATTGCAGCCTTTTAAAAGACTTCAAGCCAGACCCATCCAGCAAATCTCTCCCCAATTCCTGAATTATAGAAATGGTAAGCAAGAAAAAAATGTGTGTTCTTGTTTTTAAGCAACTTGGTTTGGGGTGATTTGTTAATTTAGCAATAATTCTGCAAGTATAAATGTGATTTGCAAACTAGTAAAGGACAATGTAGAAGGAAAAATATATGTATTGCCCAGTCTCACAAACTTAAGTGAAAAAATCCTTAGCGGATCAGCACACCAAATTCAGCAATATATGTGGATGTGCATGTGTGCATGTATGTATAAGTAGAATCAATCATACATAAAATAAGTTTTTTTTAGGAATATAAGGATAATTTAACAGTAGAAAATATTTTCATGTATTTCATCATATTCAGGTATTTATGAAAGAAAATATGTAATTTTAAGAAATGCAGAAAAGTAACGTGATAAAAGTAAATCCCAACTATTAACTAAAAAAATACCTTAGCAATCTAGAAATAGAAAAAACCAAAAACCTGACTCAGAGTGACTCTATAGGGCAGAGTAGAATAGCCCCATACGGTTTCCAAGAAGCAGCTGGTAGACTCAAACTGCCGACCTTTTGGTTAACAGCCACCAGGGCTCCAAGTATATACAAACACATTGCTGTCGAGTATATGCATCTTAAATAATAATAATAACCCACAGCCTGGGAAGAATGATCGAGAAATGGCAATAACAGGGTGATGGCATAATGGGATTTTTTTCCTTAAATAAAATCTGGTCTGTATACATTTGCCTGTTCTTGTCTTTTTATATAAATGAAGTCATACTAGTTCTTCAGCAATTGACTTATTTCTAATAATTATTTCTTAATTTCGTCTTTCACCTCCATCCATATTGTAGCATGTGTTAAGACTTCATTTCTCTTACTGGCTGAGTAGTACTCCATTGCATGTATATACCACATTTTGTTTATCCATTCATCTGTTGATGGCCATTTAGGTTGTTTCCAACTTTTGGCTACAGTAAACAAAGCTGCAGTGAACACTGATACACAAGTATGTATCTGAGTCTCTGCTTTCAATTCTTTTGGGTATATGCATATGAGTAGAACTGTTGGGTCCTGTGGTAGTTCTTTTTTTAGTTTCTCGAGAACCACCACACTGGCTGCAACACAATGGGTGCAACATTTTGCATTTCCACCAGCAATGGACAAAGGGTTCCAATTTTACATATCCTCTCTAATATTTGTTGTTTTCTGTTTTTTGTTTTTTTGTTTTTTTATTCATCCTAGTGGGAATGAAATGGTATCTCATTGTGGTTTTGATTTCATCTGTGATGGCTAATGACACTGAGCATCTTTTCATTTGTGGCCATTTGAATTTCCTCTTTGGTGAAATGTCTGTTCAAATTCTTTGACCATCTTTTGATTGTGTTACCATATTTTTATGCAAATAATGAGCACCTTCTACATTTGTTTCCCATGTATATGGCTATATAGCAGTGCTTACAAAAACACCTCACGGGAGGAGGGCACAGTTGGCAAATGTTACTTGTGTAAAAATATGGTATTTGTCTTTTTGTTGTTAAGTTGCCGGAGTTTTATACATATTTTTGTTACATAAAGACTTCCTTATTTTTTGTAGATTTATCCCTAAGTAACTTCTAGTTTTTGCTATCATTTTAAAGGGGCCTTATACACATGTCAGATATAATATAAATGTAATTATATTTTCAAATATATGTTTGGTGATATACAGAAACACTATTCTTTGTACATTTGATCTTGTATTTTTCAATCTCATAAATACTTTTGTTAAGTTTAACTGTTTATGTATTCTCTGAGATATTCTAGGTTGCTGATCATATGTCTATAAATAATGACAAATTTTTAACCTTTACAACCCTCATTTATTTTGTTATTTTCATTATACAGAATTGATTCTTAAGTAAAATGTTGAATAATGGAAGCCATAGCAAGCATAGCTTTTGCATATTTGATTTTAAAGAAAGGTTTTTAATGTTTCACTGCTAGGTACTATATTTACTGTAGATTCTTGACAGAGATCCTTTTTTGTGGCGAGTAGAGAAGAAGATGATTTAAGAATGATCCTTTCTATTTCTGGAGCCCTGGTGGTACAATGGTTAAGAGTTTGGCTTGCTAACCAAAAGGCTGGCAGGTTGAATACACCAGCTACTCCTTGGAAACTCGATAGGGAAGTTCTACTCTGTCCTATAGGGTTGCTATGAGTTCGAATCAACTCTACGGCAATGAGGTTTCAGTTTTCTCATTCCATGTATGTTTACAGAAGCAGGCTGTCACATCTTTTTCCACCTAGCAGCTGGTGAGTTTGAACTACTGACCTTTCAGTTAGTAGCTTAGCACTTTAACCACTGCACTACCATGGCTCCTTATGAAGAAAGCAAAAGGTCATTAAAAAGTCAGGAAAAAAAGATCAAAATGGATATCAGAACAGACTCTGAAACTTGTTCTTGAATGTAGACTAACTACAGTGAATGAAAAAATCATGAAGTAAAAGAACTGAACAGATTTCAAAGGGTGACACAAGAAGACAAAATAAAGTATTATAATGAGATGTGCAAAGACATGGAGTTAGAAGACCAAAAGGCAAGAAGATGCTCAGCATTTCTCAACCTGAAAGAAATGAAATAAAAATTCAAGCCTCGAATTGCCATATTGAAGGATTGTATGGGCAAAATATTGAATGACACAGGAAGCATCAAAAGAAGATGAAAGGAATACACAGGGTCGATGTACCAAAAAGAATTGGTGGACATACAACCATTTCAGAAGGTAGCATATATGATCAAGAACTAATGGTACTGAAGGAAGAAGTCCAAGCTGCACTGAAGGCATTCACAAAAAACACGGCTCCAGGAATTGAAGGAATACCAACTGAGATGTTAAAACAAACAGATGCAACAATGCAAGTGCTCACTCACCTATGCCAAGAAATTTGTAGGACAGCTACCTGGCCAACCGACTGGAAGAGGCCCATATGCTTGTCCATTCCACAAAAAGTGATCTAACAGAATGTGGAAATTCTTCAACAATATCATTAACATCACAAACAAGTAAAATTTTGCTGAAGATCATTCAAAAGTGGTTGCAGCAGTATATTGACAGGGAACTGCCAGGAATTCAAGCCAAATTCAGAAGAGGATGTGGAACAAAGGATATCATGGCTGATGTCAGATGCATCTTGGCTGAAAGCAAAGAATATTAGAAAGATGTTTACCTGTGTATAATTGACTATGCAAAGGCATTCAATTCTGTGGATCATAACAAATGATGGATAACATTGTGGAGAACAGGAATTCCAGAACACTTAATTGTGCTCATGCAGACAGAACCCGTACATAGACCAAGAGGCAGTCATTCAAGCAGAACAAAGGGATACTGAGCAGTTTAAGAGAGAAGAGATGTGCATCGCTGTTAATTTCTTTCATCAAATTCTTCCAATTTCTATGCTGAACAAATAATCTGAGCAGCTGGGCTACATGAAAAAGAACGTGGCATCAGGATTGGAGGAAGACTTATTAACAACCTGAGATATACAGATGACACAACCTTGCTTTCTGAAAGTAAGAGGAACTTGAAGCACTTACTGATGAATATCAAAGACCACAGCCTTCAGTATGGATTACAGCTCAACAAAAATAAAACAAAAAATCCTTACAGCTGGACCAATAAGTAACATCGTGATAAATGGAGAAACTATTGAAGTTGTCAAGAATTCCATTTTATTTGGAACCACAATCAACACCCATGGAAGCAGCAGTCAAGAAATCAGATGGCATACTGCATTCAGCCAATCTACTGCAAAAGACCTCTTTAAAGTGTTAAAAAACAAAGATGTCACTTTGAGAACTAAGGCCTGCCTGACCCAAGCCATGGTATTTTCAATTGTCTTATATGCATGTGAAAGCTGGGCAATGAATAAGGACGAACTGATGCATTTGACCTACTATACAGCCAAGGTATTCAAACAGCCTGATGCTGGTACAAAAACAGACACATAGGCCAATGGAATAGAATTGAGAACTCCAGTGTAAATCCATCCACCTATGGTCACCTGATCTTTGACAAAGGACCAAAGTCCATTAAATGGAGAAAAGGCAATCTTTTTAACAAATGGTGCTGGCAAAACTGGATGTCCACTGTAAAATAATGAAATAGGACCCATACCTCACACCATATACAAAAACTAACTCAAAATGGATCAAAGACCTAAATATAAAACCTAAAACAATAAAGGTCATGGAAGAAAAATTACAGTCAATGCTAGGGGTCCTAATACATGGCATAAATTCAATACAAACCATAACTAACAATGTACAAACACCAGAAGATAAACTAGATAGCTGGTAGCTCCTGAAAATTAAACACTTAAGCTCATCAAAACAATTTACCAAAAGATTAAAAAGAGAACCTATAGAGTGGGATCATATTTTTGGCTCTGATATGTCTGACAAGGGTCTTATCTCTAAAAGCTATGGGAATATTGTAATACCTCAATAAAAAAGACAAATAATCCAATTAAAAGATAGGCAAAGGTTATAAATAGACATTCACCAAAGACATTCAGGCGACCAACAGACACAAGAGGAAAAGCTCGTGATAATTAGCTAATTAGAGAAATAAGAATCAAAATTACAATGAGATACCATCTCACGCCGACATTACTGGCACTAATCAAAAATATGGAAAATAACAAATATGGAAGAGGTTTCAGGGAGATTAGAACTTTGTGCACTGCTGGTGGGAACGTAAAATGGTACAACCATTGTGGAAAATGAAATGGCGTCTCCTTTAAAAGCTAGAAATAGAAGTACCACACGATCCAGCAATCCCACTCTTAGGTATACAACGTAGAGGAATAAGAGCCATCACATGAATAGACATATGCACGGCCATGTTCATTGCAGCATTATTCACAAAAGCAAAAAGATGGAAACAACTTAAGTGCCCATCAACAGATGAATGGATAAACAAATAATGATACCTAAATACAATGGAATATGACACAATGATAAAGAACAATAACGAATCTGAGAAAGATCACACAACATGGATGAAACTGGAGGATATTACGCTGAGTAGAATAAGTCAATCACAAAAGAACAAATCTTATATGAGACCACTATTATAAAAACTCAAAAAAAATATTTACACACAGAAAAAAAAAACAATCTTTGATAGTTGCAAGAGAGGGCAGGGATGGGCAAGGGAAATCACTAACTAGATAGTAACTAAGTATTAATTTGGGTGAAAGGAAAGACAACACACAATATAGGAAAGTCAGTACCACATGACCAAGGTAAAGCCATAGAAGCTTCCTAGGCACATCCAAATACCTTGAGGCACCAAGTTACTAGGGCTGAAGGCTGAGGACCATGGTCTCGAAAGACATCTAGGTCAATTGGCATAACATAGTTCATAAAGAATATGTTCTACATCCTACCGTGGTGAGCAGCATCTGGGGTCTTAAAAGCTAGCAATTGGACCAATGCATCAATTGGTCCCAACCCACTTGGAGCAAAGGGGAATGAAGAACACAAGGAAAATATGAGCCCGAGAAAAAGAAAGGGCCACATAAACCAGAGACTCCATCAGCCTGAGACCAGAAGAACTAGATGGTGCCCAACTACCACCAATGACTGCCGTGACAAGGAACACAACAGAGGATCCCTGATGGGGCAGGAGAAAAGTAGGATGCAGATCTCAAATTCTAGTAAAAAGACCAGAGTTAATGGCCTGAGACTGGTGGGACTCCAGATATCATGGACTCCAGACTCTGTTAGCCCAAAACTAAAACTATTCTCGAAGCCAACTCTTCAAAGATTAGACTGGACTATAACACTTAAAATGATACTGGTGAGGACTGTGCCTCTTAGCTCAAGTAGACACATGAGACTATGTGGGCAGCTCCTGTCTGGAAGTGAAATGAGTAGGCAGAGGGGGCAGAAGCTGGTTGAATGGGCATGGGAAATGCAGGGTGGAGAGAAGGAGTGTGCTGCCACATTGTAGGGAGAACAACTAGGGTCACATAACAGTATGTGTATAAGTTTTTGTATGAGAAACTGACTTGAATTATAAACTTTCACTTTAAAGCACAATTAAAAAAAAAAAAATGCTTGCAAGCAGCTATCTAAAATACATCTATTGGTCCCGTCATGTTTTGAGCAAAGGAGAATGAAGAAGGCCAAAGCTTCAAGGAAAATATCAGTCTGAAAAATTAATGGACCACATAAACCACAGCCTCCACCAATCTGAGCCCAGAACAACTAGATGGCGCCCGGACACCACCACCGGTAGCTCTGGCACATCACAATATTGGATTCCAGACAGAGTGGGAGAAAAATGTAGAATAAAATTCAAATTCACAAATAAAAGCCAAGCTTATTGGTCTGACAGAGACTGGTGGGATCCCCAAGACTATGGCTCCTGGACACCCTTCTAAATTAGAAGTGAAACCACTCCTGAAGTCTGCCTTTCAGCCAAATATTAGACAGGCCTATAAAACAAACAATAACACACATGAGGAATGTGCTTCTTAGTTTGATCAAGTACAGGAGACCTAATGGGCAACACTTTGCCAAAAAGATGGTGCCAAAAGCAAGGACTAGATGGCAGGAAGGAACAGGAAACCTGGATGAATGGACATGGGGAACCCGGGGTAGAATCAGAAAGGGGGAGAGTGCTGACATATTGTAAGGATTGCAACCAATGTCACAAAACAATATGTGTACAAATTTTTAAATAAGAAACTAATTTGTGTTGTAAGCTTTTACCTAAAACATGATAAAAAATTGATGCATTTGAATTACAGTGTTGGCAAGAATATTGAATATACGTGAATTGCCAGAAGAACGAACAATCTGTCTTGGAAGAAGTACAGCCAGAATGCTCTTTAGAAGGCGAGGATGAAGAGACTTGTCTCATTTACTTTAGATATGTTATCAGGAGGAACCAGTCCCTGGAGAAGGACATCATGCTTGGCAAAATGGAGGGTCATTGAAAAAGTGGAAGACCTTCAATGAGATGGGTTGACACAGTGGCTCCAAAAATGGGCTCGAACAGCAACAGTTGCGAGAATTGTGCAGGACTGGGCATTGCTTTATTCTGCTGTGCATAGGGTCACTATGAGTCGGAACTGACTCAACAGTACCTGACAACATCAGGGAATGTAATAAACTTATCCTGAAAGTCAGATGGAGGAAAATGGATCAAAAGAGGTCAAGACACATTTTAAAGATAAGAAAGAAGGGTGACTGCCCTGCCAGAAACAAGAATTACTTTAAAACTATAAGTATAAAAACAGCAGGACATGGATGTCACAGTAGAAAGATAGACTAACAGAATATACCTACACAAATAGAAGAAATTGGTATAGGATAAATGTGGTCTCAAATATCGGTGTAGGAAAAAAAGCAAAAGAAACCAAACCCAGTACGTTGAGTCGATTCCGACTCAGTGTAGGAAGGATAGACTATTCAGTAAATGGTGCTAATAACCCTCATTTTCATATTTAAAAATATATATCTTTATTTTTAATCTTTTCTCAAAGCACCCAATTCCTGATGGACTGGAGTTGTGAGAAGTTTAGGAGAAAATATAAAGGAATATTTAAGAAGGGTAAGTTAAAAGACAAGTCACTAACTGGGAGGAGACATTAGTATAGAGCATACATCATAAGGAAACCCTGGTGGTGTAGTGGTTAAGAGCTATGGCTGCTAACCAAAAGGTCTGCAGTCTGAATTCACCAGGTGCTCCTTGGAAACCCTATGGGGCAGTTCTACTCTTTCCTATAGGGTTGCTATGAGTTGGAATCAACAGCAATGTGTTTTTTGGTTTTTATACATCATAAACCCTTACAAATTGATAAGAAACAGTCAAAAAACCCAACTGAGAAAAAAATGGATAAAGACTATGAACAGGCAATAAATAGAGGAATAATCTTGTATGGACAATAAACATTCGAAAAGATGCTCAGCTTCTGAAGAAAGCATTGGAATATAAATTAAATACAAAATGACCCCATACTCTTAAGATTGGCAAAAACAGGAAATGCCTGACAATATTAACTGTCGGCATGGGTATGAAGAAAAAAATCTTACATATTCCTGTTGAAAGAGTTAATCTATTAAAACAAAACAAAGAAAAAATACTTTATAGAGGAATTTGACATTATCGAGTAAAACTGAAAATACTCATAACATCCAGCAATCTACTTCTTGGCATTTGTCCTGGTTCACACATGTAAACCAAGAAACTTACACAAAGGCATAAATTTCTGTGTACTTTGTGAAAGCAAAAAGTTTGGAAGCATCTTTAATGCCCATCATTAGGGGAAAGGATAAATAAGTCCTATATGTTCATGCAATGCATACAGTATAGGGCTTAAAATGAATGAACTAAATGTATCCATATCACCCTGGCTAAATAAAAAAAAAAAAAATTACGAGTGAAAAAATAAGTTATAAAAATATACTTACAGTGTGATGTCAACCTAACATTGTATATCATTTTTAATCATACACATGTATATAAAAAGAAGAAAAATGTGGATGAGAAAGACATACTAAATTCAGGAGAGCGGTAGCCTCTGGTGTAGGATATAGAGCTGGAGCATGGGAAAGGCTTTATAGGCACCTATTTGTATGAGTGACATATATATAACTTTCTTAAGATCTGAACTAGAAAATGCAAAGGTATTAGCATTTCAGATATTTGGTAATTACATGGGTGTTAGCTATCATACATTTGAAATTTTCCATAACTTTAAAAAATATTCCAGAATTTTAAAACTTAGTAAGGATCAATTTTGGATATTTATATTGGAAGTATCTCCAAATGAATGAAATTTCTGGATTTTTTTCTTAATCAGTTTTATTGAGATATGATTCAAATGCTATATATTTCACCCACCTAACATCTACAATTCAATGATTTATACTATGTTCACAGTGTTATGTAACCATCAGTCCAATCAATTATAAGACATTTTCATCATCCCCCAAACAGACATTTAGCAATCATTCCCATTTCACCCTAATCGGTACACCTCTCCCCTCCAACCCTCTCCTCGAGTCCCATGAAACCATTAATTAACTTACCAATTATCCATTTTTATGGATTTGCCTATTTTGGACATTTCGTATAAACGAAATCATGCAATAAGTGATTGTGACTGCTTCTTTCATCTAAGGAGGCTTGGTGGCAAGCGGGGGAGGTTAAAGCTATCCACTGCTAACCAAAATGTCAGTGGTTGGAAACCACCAGTGGCTCCATGGGAGAAAGATACAGCAGTCTGTTTCCTTAGAGATTTACAGCCTTGGAAACCCAGTGGGGTTGCTATGTATTGAAACCAACTTGATGGCTGTGGGTTTTTTGGATTTTCTTTCATTTAGCTTAATGTTTTCAAGGCTCATCCAAACTGTAGAATTTATCAGTACTTCATTTATTTTTAGAGCGAAATAACATCCAAATGTATGGATATTACACATCAGTTGTTGAACATTTAGGTTGTTCCCACTTCTTGGCTACTATATATAAAGCTTCTAAACATTCAAGTACAAGTTTTTTTGTCTGTTTTGTGAACATATGTTTTAATTTCTCTTGTGTATATACCTTGAAGAGAAATTGCTGGGTCATATGATAACTCTGTATTTAATTATTTGAGGACCTGACAAACTGTTTTCCAAAGTGGTTGCACATTTATATACCCACTAGCAGTGTATGAAGATTCTAATTTTTCTATATCCTCATTAAGACTTGCTATTATCTTTTTTATTATGGCCATCTTAGTTGGTGTGAAATAGTATTTTATTGTGGTTTTGATTTTCATTTTCTTGATGGATAATTATACAAGGTTAATTATTTCCCTGCCTTCAAAGCAGGGCTTTGAATCAGTTAATTCCAGTTCTACCATCTGCTGAGAACTTGCCTTTCCACCCCAGATATACTGAATCAAAATCTACATTTTGAAAAGAATCCCAGGTGTTTGAATCACCCAAGAGTCAATATATCTGGGGTAGAAATGCAAATTCTCAGCAGGGTGTCAAACTGGAATTAAGCAGCCAGAAGCCCCGCATCAAAGCAATTACATTTTGTAATGAATCCAACTGCCAACTTCAGGCACTCCACTTAACGTTTCTGAGGCATTTTAAAACTAGTATTTCTGAAATGTTGCTCTTGATTTCTTTCCCTTCAAATCTATCACCAATCTTCCCTGGGCCCAGACTTCACCATTTCGGTAAATAATATCACTAACAACCCAACCCAGTTCAAGCCAAAATCCTGGAAGTCATTCTTGTTACTCCCTTGCTCTCACAACCATCAGAAAATCTTGTCACTTCTGTCTCAGTTTATACCTGGAATGAGTCCACTTCTCCACCTTCGCTAATCCAAAACATCACTATCTCTGACCTCTTAACTCTTTTCCCTCCTTTCCTTTTTTTCCCAGAACCCATTCTCTAACCCGAATTCAAAGTGATTTTATTTAATGTAAGCCACGTTATGTCATTCCGTCTCCTCCTCTTGAAGCCCCTTTCATTGCTTCCCAGATGCTTAGAATTAAATCTGGAGTCTTTGACATGGACTTGGATACCCAACCCTTGATTGCCTCTCCAGTTTCATCACGAGCCAAACCCTTACTTAATATGATCTAGGCACACTAACCTTCTGGTATTCAAAAAACATTTGTTCAAGAAAGGAATGAAAAATAATCCTTAGGAATTCCTTAAAAATGATTTTCAGTACATTCTTCATGATCAAGTTCCAACATCTTAATTATCTCTCTATTAGAGAGATTTTTGAACGGTATAATCTGAATGTAACATAAAAAACAACAGCAGAAAATATGCATTTGGGTTACATCCCAGAAATTTGCCTAGATTTTTCTAAACAACAGAAGATTTTGTTTTCAATGAAGGTGTACTTTCTTATCCTGAGTATCTCAGGTCAAAAGCATTTCAGAGATTAAACTTTCTCCTGGTTTCAGAGACATCTTATATTAGAGGAAAATCTCTCAATTCCGTCTAGAAATAAAGTCTGTTTTCTAAGGGTAGGATGGAGAGAAGAGGGGAGACACTAAAAATTTAAGGTACCATCTCTCACCCTCTTTTGGCAGTTAAATGCATTTCCTTCCTAGCACTTAGATTTGACTTAGAATTAAGGGCGGGAAAATAAGAACTGCCATTTATTTCTTCAAATGATCATAACTGCTTGAAAGAAGGTCTTTAAAAAGCTCCCACTATAACAAGCTGCTGTTGTTTTCATGACTTGGAATAGCTTAATTCAGTACATGATAACATCCTCAAACAGCAAGTGCATTAAGCTGTGACAGCTTTCCTCTGACCTAAGCAATTGCATTAGGAAAACACCATTAGCAGCTCCCTCTCTTTGTCTGTTCTTCCTCCCCTCCAGTGAAAGCTATGCTCAATACTACTATTAAATTATCCTTAGAAATATACTCCTCAAAGAAAATCAATGCACATGTGTTTTAACATTTGTCACAGATAGATCAAACGGTCAATCTAACATACATCATTCCACCCAAAGAGTTATACTTTAAACTAGCTTCTTTTGATAGAACAGTTAAGAGCTCACATTCAAACTAAGAAAAAGAAAATGCAGTGGGAGGAAATGGGAGAGAGAATGACAATGAATCTCACTATTATTTCAAGCACTTTTTCTGTATTTATGGAAAACTTAATGGTGAGCATACAAAAACTTTGTGGGACGGGTTCCCTATTCTGACCATAATCCCTTTTTTAGTCACTATCCACTTTCTACTAGAAGGCAGCATAGTATAGTTGTTAAGTTACAAAACTTGAAGCCAAGGAGTGACTCAATATTTTAGATGTATGAACTTAGGTGACTTAATCTCTCTGTGCCTCAATTTTTTATTTCAAAATGGGGACAAAAATAGTACCAAACTTAGATAGTTGTTGTAAAGACTGGATGGCTTTAACGACTAAGGCTTTCAAAATGACACCTGGCCTTTGATAAGCCACACTAACATTAGCTATTATTACTTAATCTGTAGTGTTGGTGAAGCATATTGAATACACCATGGACTGTCAAAAGAATGAACAAATCTGTCTTGGAGGATGTACAAACAGAATGCTCCCTAGAAGCAAGGATGGAGAGACTAAATCTCACATACTTTGGACACGTTATTAGAAGGGACCAGTCCCTGGAGAAGGACATCATGCTTAGAAAAGTAGAGGATCAGCAAAAAAGAGGAAGACCCTCAACCAGATGGATTGACACAGTGGCTGCAACAGTGGACTCAAGCACAGGAACAATTCTGAGGATGGCACAGGACCAGGTAGTGTTTCATTCTGTTGTGTATAGGGTTGCTATGTCAGAACTGACTCAATGGCACCTAACAACAACAACATTTATTAAGAAGAAAAATTACCATGTCTGGTTAGTTCATTAATTTCCACTTCCATCCATAACAGAGTATTTATATTGGACTATTCCTATGGCCATAACTAGCTATAAAATTGGACAAAATATATGCGACAATTGTCTTCAGGCAATGAACAACAGGCAGCACAAGACTGTAATCCCTGAGAGGTGATCCCCTACTTGCCTAGTTTTCTGTTCGAGGACAATTTCCCAGCCACACTGCAGAGAGGTGGAGTCAGAACAGAGCATTGTGTTACTTCTGGCTGAAGTAGCAGCTCAAGGCAGCTAGAAATGCTGGAGTTTACAAGGAGTAAAACCCAAGAGGAGGAAACTGCAAAAAGGGCCTGGGAAAACTCTGTGGGAGTTTCTTGCAACCCATGGGTGAGGGAGTCTCCCACTGGGAAAGACTTCTCAGATGGTCACTGCTACAGAGTTGAGAGCAGCGCACAGGCACTGCTGAGGAGGAGCAGTGCCAGGAGATGTTGGATTCTGGACCATGCCAAAATGATCAGATCTCTTTAACGTCTCCTTCACACTACTGTCATTTAGCTGAGACACCAAAAGTTGACCCTTAGGAGTGAGAACTACAAATACAGTAGTCTACTCTAGGTCCACTTTAGCAAAACCTAAAATGAATCCCTGGCAAGAATCAAAGTAGAGATGGAGTTTAAAGGCAGAATCCAGGCAAGTCAGATCAATGTGATCTGCAGTAATTGAGTTGCCTGCTAAAACAAGAATCAATTGTCTTCAGAATGAAGTAACAGAATCTAGAGTCTCTACAATGTATTACCCATAATGTCCAATATTCAGTCAAAAGTAACAGGCATAAACAGAGAGAGGATAATGTGATCTATAGATCTATAATGAAGGAAGAAAAAAATAAAGGCAGTAGAAATTAAACTTAAGATACCCAAATGCTGAGCTCAGCTGGCAAATAATTCAAGCAGTTAGCATAAATACATTTGAAGAATATTTCTAAATATAGTCAGAAGTTTATAGAAAATTATGGTTTAAATGAATTAACAGATAGAGAATCTTAACATAGAAATGAATATTGTAAAACAGAGAACCAAAGTTAAAGTCTAGAACTGAAAACCATGCTACTGAAATTAAAAAAAAAAAAATCACTGGATAAACTTAAAAGGAGATTTGAGATGGCATATAAAAGTGAATTTGACTCAGTTAAATAGAAACTAATTTAAGGACAGAGAGGAAAGAGATTTAATAAAAGTAAATAGAGCCTCAGGGACCCTTAAAACAGCATAAAATGGCCTAACTTATGTACAGCTGGTATAACAGAAAGAAGAAAAGTGTTACATTGGGACAGAAAATTTTTGAAGATATAATGGCAGAGAACTTCCCAAATTTGGTTAACAATAATAATAATTTATAGATATAAGAAGATCAGCAAGCATCAGTAAGGATAAATATGAAGAGAACCATACCCAGGCACATAATAATCAAACTACTGAAAACAAAAGACACTTTGAATACAGCAAAGAACAATGATACTTCTTAGTTCTCATCAGAAGCAACAGAGCATGGAAGAGAGTAGAACATTTCTAAATTGCTAAAAGTAAAGGAAAAAAGTCAATTCAGAGAGTTCTATGTCCAGTGAAACTTTTACAAGCTAGAGTGAAATAAAGACGCTTTAATATAAATGACAGCTTTAGAGAATTTGAGCGTAGCAGACTTGCACTACAACAAATGCTAAAAGTTATTCTTCAATTCAAACGAAAATGTTACCAGACACTCATCTACAGATAGTAATGAAGAGCACTAGGAACCATAAATAAGTGAGTAAACATGTGTACTTTTAAAAACATTTTATTTAAAAATAACTGACCATTTAAAGCAATAATTATAACATGATAAAATGGAATTTAAATCATATGTAGAAATAAAAGATATGACAATAATCCCACAGAAAAGAGGAGGCAAGTAAATGAAGTGGACAGTGGGAAGTGAGAATTCAAGGAAGTATCAAGTGGGGAGTGTGAAAAGTTCCTATGCATATTATAAATCATAAAAATCAACTAAAATATTAAAAATATTAGTAATCTCTTATAGCTAAGACTTTAATAGGAGATATAAATTAGAACTCTAAAAATACTGAATTGCCAAACAAGGCCTACAAGAAACATTAAAGGAAATCCTTTGGATAGAAAACTAATGACATGAAACAACCTGAGATAAAGGCACATGACAGCATCAACAGATACCAAGCCAGATAAAGACTTCAAAAACGTAAAATAAAGCTACAAAACTAATTAAAGGGAACCAGAGGTTCAAAGATGTAAACAACAACAACTTCAAAACAAAAGGGTTAATGAATGATATAGTTACAGAACTTCCATATGGAGAGGATGTCAAGGCAATCTCAAGACACAACAGACTGTTTTAACTTTAGGATGATAAATTTAAGCATTTGTGTAACCACAATGAAAAGCAGTAAATTTACTTACCAAAACCAAAAAGAAGAAAATCAAAAAGACTAGTGATACAAAAACAACAATAGCCAATGAAAGGAAAAGAAAATTCACACACATAAAGAACTCAACACAGGAAGTAATGAAGAACAACAAAAAAAAAACTGTTAACATCACACAAAAAGTGTAACAAAATGGCAGCAGTAAATCCATACCAATCAATAATCACACTGAATGTAGATAGATTAAATGTACCAGTCAAGAGGTAGAGAGTAGCAGAATGGATTAAAAAAAAAAAATGACCATCAACATGTTGTCTACAGAGAGGCAGGGCCAAGATGGCAGAGTAATGCTTCTGTGATCCTTCTTACAACAAACACCCAAAAAAGCGAAACCATTATATATATAACAAGCTAGGAGCCCTGAATATCAAAGGCAAAGTTAGGATATCGGACTGAACAGGAGCAGAGGGAGAGACAGTTCAGAAGCAGCGAGGAGTCACCAACCTAACTCAGCAGAAACCAGCACCCCTCAGGCATGATCCCCTGGAGTAACTGCAGTGGGGATGGTGGTAGTGTTCGGGCCATGGATTCCTCAGAAAGAGTCAGTTAACCTCACAGTCTACGCACACCTCCAGAGCCAGAGAAGAACAGTGCTTTTGACAAAAGCTAAGTACTTATGCTTGTTTTACTGTGTCCCCAGACCCCAAGCCGGTATCAGTGGCTGTCAATTTCTCTGGGCCTGAGATACGTCCTGCCGCACAACCTGAAACATTCTCCCGGCCTTGGAGGTGGGATAAATTAACAATTGGAGGAAAGGATATTCTGCCAGCTCCACTAAACTGGGGAGCTCAGGACAGAAGTGGTTCCTGTCCAGGCACAAATGGTCCATGGACTTTAAATACCTTTCACTCTGCATGAACCTGTTTGGGCCCATTCCATGAAACTGTGCTTGAGATCTGACTTCAGATGTTTCATCTGTGTGATGGAGAGATGGGTTTTTGATGTTTGACACCGCTTTGCCTATTAAACAGGGTCCTTCCCTTCCCACATCAGGGGCCTGAGGACTGGTGGCTCCACCCACATCACCTAGCCACCTGCGACAGAGGTCCAAGGATAAGTGGTGTCTTCCAGTCCTTACACCCAAAAGCATTGGGTGCCCATGGTCCACCTACAGAACCCACCCACCTGTGCTCTCTAGGGAACAGAGACACGCTTTCCTCACGGATGCTTGGGGAACAGTTATCACCCCCCTGCCTTGTTCAGAGCATGACCACCTGCTGCAACCAGATACCTGTGCCAACACCATCACCCATGCCCCTCTAAGACTGTAGGACAGAACCTGTACTACACACTTGATGACCAACTACCTGGATACCTGAGCTGAAACCATACAAGAAAAGTGACAGACTCATATACCTGGTAACAGCTTTAGCCATCTACTGACAGGACATGAGAGCTTCAAAGGCACAAATAGTCAAGCTAGCTCACTCAAGCAGCCTATTTGGGCATATCAAAAAAAAAATCAAAGCAAGAAGCTAGGATACAGTAAGCAAACATAAAATAAATTAATAAATAACTTAGAGATGGCTCAAAGACAAGAGTCATTACCAAATCACGTAAAGAAGCAGACTCTGATCGCTTCAACAAACTCTCAAAACAAAGAATCAAGGAATCTTCCAGGTGAAGTTATCTTCCTGGAATTGCCAGGTGTAGAATACAAAAGATTAAAATACAGAACCCTTCAAGACATCAGGAATTAGATCAGGAAAAATGCAAAACAAGCCAAGGAACACACAGATAAAGCAGTCGAAGAAATTAAAAAGGTTATTCAGGAACATAAAGCAAAATTTAATAGGGTGCAAGGATCCATAGAGAGCAATCAGAAATTCTGAAGATTAACAATAAAATTATAGAATTAGACAACTCAATAAAAAGAGGAGCAGAATCGAGGAAATCGAAGGTAATAATGAGACTGCAGATAAAATACGTGGCACCAATATATTCAAAGAAAAATCAGATAAAAGAATTTTAAAAAGTGAAGAAACACTAAGAATCATGTGAGACTCCAGAAAGAGAAATAACCTACAAGTGATTGAAGTACCAGAACAGGGAGGGATAACAGAAAATACAGAAAGAATTGTTGAAGATTTGTTGGAAGAAAGCTTCCCTGATACCATGAAAGATGAGAAGATACATGTCCAAGATGCTCATCAAACCCCACACAAGGTAGATCCCAAAAGAAAGTCACCAAGACATGGTATAATCAAACTTGCCGAAACCAATGATAAAGAGAGAATTTTAAGAGTGGCTAGGGATAAAGAAAAAGTCACCTACGAAGAAGAGTCACCAAGATAAGACTTCTTGGTAAAAACCATGCAGGCAAGAAGGCAATGGAATGAAGTTATATAAAGCATTGAAAGAAAAAAAAAAATTCCAGCCAAGAATCATATATCCAGCAAAACTGTCTCTCAAATATGAAAGTGAAATTAGGACATTTCCTGATAAACGGAAGTTTAAGGAATTTGTAAAAACCAACTAAAACTACAAGAAAAACTAAAGGGAGTTCCCCGGTTAGAAAATAAATAATGTCAGATAACAACCCTAGACTAGAACACAGGACAGAGCAACCAGATATCAACCAAGATAGGGAAATCACAAAAATAAATCAAGATTAAAAAAAAGGCTCAAACCAGGGAAACAGTGATGTCATTATGTAAAAGATGACAACATTAAAACAACAAAGAGGGAATTAAAAACGCAGTCATAGATATTTCATATATAGAGAAAGTTAAGATGATATAAAGAAATAAAATTTGGTTTAACTTAGAAGAATGGGGTAAATATTAAGGTAACCACAAAGGAGACTAACAATCCTACACAACAAAATAAAATACAAGAAAAAAATAGAGCCTCAGCAGAAAACAAATCAACAACAACTAATATGAGGAAAGGACAATATATTGAGATAAACTACTCAGCACAAAAAATTAAGTGGCAAAAAGAAACTGTCAACAACACACAAAAAAAGTCATCAAAATAAGAGCACTAAATTCACACCTATCCATAATTATGCTGAATGTAAATGGATTAAAATCATGAATAAAGAGAGAGTGGCAGAATGGATTAAAAAAAAAATCCGTCTATATGCTGCCTACAAGGGACACACCTTAGACTTAGAGGCACAAGCAAACTAAAAGTCAAAGGATGGGAAAAAATATATCAAGCAAACAGCAATCAAAAAAGAGCAGGAGTGGCAATATTAATTTCCGACAAAATAGGCTTTAAAGTTAAATCAACCATAAAGGATAAGAAAGGACCCTATATAATGATTAAACAGACAATATACCAGGAGAATATAACCATATTAAATATTTATACACCCAATGACAGGACTACAAGATACATAAAACAAACTCTAACAGCATTGAAGAGTGAGATAGACAGTGCCACAATTATAGTAGGAGACTTCAACAGGCCACTTTCAATGAAGGGCAGAACATCCAGAAAAAGCTCAATAAAGACACAGAGATCTAAATGCCACAATAAACCAACTTGATCTCACAGACATATAGAGAACACCTCCACCCAACATCATCCAAGTATACTTTCTTTACCAACACACATAGAATATTCTCTAGAATAGACCACATATTAGGTCATAAAGCAAGCCTTACCAGAATCTAAAACATTAAAATATTACAAAGCATCTTCTCTGACAATAAGTCCATAAAAGTAGAAATCAATAACAGACAAAGCAGGGAAAAGAAATCGAACACTTGGAAACTGAACAATACTCTGCTCATAAAAGACTGGATTATAGAAGACATTAAGGATGGAATAAAGAAATTCATAGAATCCAAAGAGAATGAAAACACTTCCTATGAGAATCTTTGCAACACAGCTAAAGCAGTGCTCAGAGGTCAATTTATATCAATAAATGCACACATACAAAAAGAAGAAAGGGTCAAAATCAAAGAATTGTCCCTACAGTTGGAATGAATAGAAAGAGAGCAACAAAAGAAACCCTCAGGCACCAGAAGAAAGCAAATAATAAAAAGCAGAGCAGAATTAAATGAAATAGAGAATAGAAAAACAACTGAAAGAATTAACAAGACCAAAAGCAGGTTCTTTGAAAAAACTAACAAAATTCATAAACCATTGGCCCAACTGACAAAAGAAAAACAAGAGAGGAAGCAAATTACCCAAAGAAGAAATGAGATGGCCAATATCATAACAGACCCAAGTGAAATTAAAAGAATCATATGAGATTACTATGAAAAATTGTACTCTAACAAATTTGAAAAACTAGCAGAAATGGAAGAGTTTCTAGAAACACACTACCTACGTAAACTAACACATAGAGAGGTATATCAACTAAATAAACCCATAACAAAAGAAGAAATTGAAAAGTAATTAAAAAAACTTCCAACAAAAAAAAAGTCCTGGCCTGGATGACTTCACTGCAGAGTTCTACCAAACTTTCAGAGAAGAGTTAACGCCACTACTACTAAAGGTATTGCAGAGCATAGAAAAGGATGGAATACCCCAAACTCATTCTATGAAGCCAGCATATCCCTAAGACCGAAACCAGGTAAAGATACCACAAAAAAAGAAAATTACAAACCTATATCCCTCATGAACTTAGATGAAAAAATCCTCAACAAAATTCTAGCCAATAGAATTCAACAATATATCAAAAAGATAATTCACCTTGACCTAGTGGGATTCATACCAGGTATGCAATGATGACTCAACATTAGAAAAACAATTAATGTAATCCATCATATAAATAAAACAAAAGACAAGAATCACATAAGCTTATCAATTGATGCAGAAAAGGCATTTGACAAAGTTCAACAACCATTCATGATAAAACTCTCAGCAAAATAGGAAAAGAAGGAAAATTCCTCAACATAATAAAGGGCATTTATAGCCAGCATCATCCTAAATGGAGAGAGTCTGAAAACATTCCCCTTGAGACTAGGAACCAGACAAGGATGCCCTTTATCACCACTCTTATTAAACATTGTGCTGGAGGTCCTAGCCAGAGCAATTAGGCTAGATAAAGAAATAAAAGGCATAGTAAAATTATCTCTATTTGCAGATGACATGATCTGATACACAGAAAACCCTAAAGAATCCTCAACAAAAGTATCGAAAGTAATAGAAGAGTTCAACAGAGCATCAGGATAAAAGATAAACATACAAAAATCAGCTGGATTCCTCTACACTAACAAAGAGAATGTCAAAGAGGAAATCACCAAACTGATACCATTTATAGTAGCCCCCAAGAAGACAAAATATTTAGGAATAAATCTAACCAGAGACATAAAAGACCTATACAAAGAAAACTACAACACTACTGCAAGAAACCAAAACAAATCTACGTAAGTGGAAAAACATACCTTGCTCATAGATAGGAAGGCTCAAAATTGTAAAAATATTCTACTGAAAGCTACCTGCAGATACAATGAAATTCCAATCTAAATTCCAATGATGTTTTTCAATGAGATGGAGAAACAAATCACCAACTACATATGGAAGGGAAAGAGGCCCTGGATAAGTAAAACAATACTGAAAAAGAAGAACAAAGTGGAACCTCACTCTACCTGACTTTGGAACCTATTATACTGCCACAGTAGTCAAAACAGCCTGGTACTGGTACAACAACAAATACATAGACCAATGGAACAGAATTGAGAATCCAGACATAAATCCATCCACATATGAGCAGCTGATATTTGACAAAGGCCCAAAGACAGTTAAACCAGGAAAAGACAGCCTATTTAACAAATGATGCTGGCATAACTGGATATCTATCTGCAAAAAAATGAAACAAGACCCATACCTCATACCATGCACTAAAACTAACTCAAAATGGATCAAAGACCTAAATATCAAATTTGAAATGATAAGGATAGTGGAAGAAAAAATAGGGACAATGGTAGGAGCCCTAATACATGGCATAAACAGTATACAAAACATTACTAACAATGCACAAACACCAGAAGAGAAACTAGATAACCGGGAGCTCCTAAAAATCAAACACATATGCTCAACCAAAGACTTCACCAAAGGAGTAAAAAGATTACCTACAGACTGGGAAAATGTTTTTAGATATGACATTTCTGATCAGTGTCTGATCTCTAAAATCTACATGATACTTGAAAAACTTAACAACAAAAAGACAAATAACCCAATTAAAATGGGCAAAGGATATGAACAGGCACTTCACCAAAGAAGACATCCAGGCAGTTAACAGATACATGAGGAAATGCTCTCTATCATTAGCCATTAGAGAAATGCAAATCAAAACTACAGTGAGATTCCATCTCACTCCAACAAGGCTGGCATTAATTCAAAAAACACAATAAGTGTTGGAGAGGTTGTGGAGAGACTGGAACACTTATACACTGCTGCTGGGAATGTAAAATGGTACAACCACTTTGGAAATCAATTTGGCTCCTTCTTAAAAATTCAGAAATAGAACTACCATATGACTCAGCAATTTCAGTCCTTGAAATACATTCTAGAAAAGTAAGAGCCTTTAAACAAACGGATATATGCACACCCATGGTCACTGCAGCACTGTTTACAATAGCAAAAAGATGGAAGCAACCAAGGTGCCCATCAATGGATGAATGGATAAATAAATTATGGTATATTCACACAATGGAATACTACACTTCAATAAAGAACAATGATGACTCTGTGAAATATTTCATAACATGAAGGAATCTGGAAGGCATTATGCTGAGTGAAATTAGTCAGCTACAAAAGGACATATATTGTATGACACCACTATTATAAGAACTCAATAAAGAGTTTAAACAGAGAAGAAAATATTCTTTTTTTAATATAATTTTTATTGTGCGTTAAGTGAAAGTTTACAAATCATGCCAGTCTCTCACACAAAAACTTATATACACCTTGCTACACACTCCCAATTACTATCCCCCTAATGAGTCACCCTGTTCTCTCCCTCCACTCTCTCTTTTTGTGTCCATTTTGCCAGCTTCTAACCCCCTCCACCCTCTCATCTCCCCTCCAGGCAAGAAATGCCAACATAGTCTCAAGCATCCACCTGATCCAAGAAGCTCACTCCTCACCAGCATCCCTCTCCAACCCATTGTCCAGTCCAATCCATGTCTGAAGAGTTGGCTTCGGGAATGGTTCCTGTCCTGGGCCAATAGAAGGTCTGGGGGCCATGACCACCGGGATCCTTCTAGTCCCACTCAGACCATTAATTCTGGTCTTTTTATGAGAATTTGGGGTCTGCATCCCACTGCTCTCCTGCTCCCTCAGGGCTTCTCTGCTGTGTTCCCTGTCAGGGCAGTCATTGGTTGTAGCCGGGCACCATCTAGTTCTTCTGGTCTCAGGATGATGTAGTCTCTGGTTCATGTGGCCCTTTCTGTCTCTTGGGCTCATAATTGCCATGTGTCCTTGGTGTTCTTCATTCTCCTTGGATCCAGGTGGGTTGAGACCAGTTGATGCATCTTAGATGGCTGCTTGCTAGCATTTAAGACCCCAGATGCCACTCTTCAAAGTGGGATGCAGAATGTTTTCTTAATAGATTTTATTACACCTATTGACTTAGATGTCCCCTGAAACCATGGTCCCCAGACCCCTGCCCCTGCTACGCTGGCCTTCAAAGCATTCTGTTTATTCAGGAAACTTCTTTGCTTTTGGTTTAGTCCAGTTATGCTGACCTCCCTTGTATTGTGTGCTGTCTTTCCCTTCACCTAAAGTAGTTCTTATCTACTATCTAATTAGTGAATGCCCCTCTCCCACTCTCCCTCCCTGGCCCCTCTCATAGCCACAAAAGAATGTTTGAGAAGAAAATATTCTTTGATGGTTACGAGGGTGGGGAGGGGGGGAGAAAGAGGGGTTTTCACTTATTAGATAGGAGACAAAAACTACTTTAGAAGGGAAAGGCAACACACAATACAGAAGTCAGTACAACTGGACTAAACCAAAAGCAAAGAAGTTTTCTGAATAAACTGAGTGCTTCGAAGGCCAGCACAACAGGGGCGGGGGTTTCGGGACCATGGTTTCAGGGAACATCTAGGTCAATTGGGATAATAAAATCTATTAAGAAAACATTCTGTGCCCCACTTTGGTGAGTGGTATCTTGGGTCTTAAATGCTAGCAAGCGGTCATCTAAGATGAATGAATTTGCCTCAACCCACCTGTAGCAAAGGAGAATAGAGAACACCAAAGACACAAGGTAATTACGAGCCCAAGAGACAGAAAGGGCCACATAAATCAGAGACTACATCAGTCTGAGACCAGAAGAACTAGATGGTGGCCAACAACAACAGATGACAGCCCTGACAGGGAACACAACAGAGAATCCCTGATGGAGAAGGAGAGTAGTGGGTTGCAGACATCAAATTCTCATAAAAAGACCAGACTTAATGGTCTGACTGAGACTAGAGAGACCCCTGAGTTTATGGCCCCCAGACCTTCTGTTAGCCCAAGACTGGAATCATTGCCAAATCCAACTTTTCAGGCAGGAATTGAACTGGAGTATAAAAAAAAATCTTTTTTTTTTATAAGATGGGAAATGAATGATGCTGGTGAGGAATGATCTTTTTGGCTCAAGTAGACACATGAGACTGTGTGGGCATCCCCTGTTTGGAAGGGAGATGAGAAGGCAGAGGGGGACAGAACCTGACTGAATGGACACAGGGAATACAGGTCGGAGAGAAGTAATATGCTGTCTTATTTGGGGGAGCGCAACTAGGAGTACCTAACAAGGTGTATATAAAGTTTTGTAGGAGAGACTGACTTGATTTGTAAACTTTCACTTAAAGCACAATAAAAAGAAAAAACTATGTTGTCTATAAGAGACACACCTTAGATGCAAAGACATAAACAGGTTAAAAATCAAAGGGTGGAAAAAAATTATAGGAAGCAAAAACAGTAATCAAAAGAGAGCAGGAGTGGTAATATTAATATATGATAAAATATATTTTAATTCAAAAACAATTATAAAAGACAAAAAAAGACACTATATAATGACTCAGGGGTCAAGTAACCAAGAAGAGATAACAATTATTAACATTTATGCACCCAATACGAGAGCTGCCAAATTTATAAAACAAGTTCTAATAGAATTGAAGAAAAATAGATCTACCATAATAGTAGGATATTTTAACACACCACTTTCAGTGAGGGACAGACCAACTAGAAAGTCAACAAAGATATAGAAGATCCGTATAATCATATCAACCAACTGGACCTCTCAGACATGTGCAGAACACACTACCCAAAAGCAAAATAATACTCTTTTCTAATGCACATAGAATTTTCTCCAGAATAGACCATATCATAGACCATAAAGCAAAACTAAAAAAAAATTTATAAAAGACTGAAATTAGACAAATCATCTTTCTGACCATAATGGTAGAAAACCAGAAATAAATAACTGAAAGAACAAGAAAAATAAATTAAATACATGGAAATAAACCTATTGCTGTCAAGTTGATTCCGACTCATAGTGACCCTATAGGACAGAGTAGAACTGCCCCACAGAATTCCCAAGGAGTGCCTGGTGGATTCGAACTGCTGACCTTTTGGTTAGCAGCTGTAGCACTTAACCACCATGCCACCAGAGTTTTCACATGGAAATAACATTACTAAAAAAATATTGGGTTATAGAAGAAACCAAAGTGAAAAAAAAAAACCTACAATCAAACAAGAATGAAAACACACACACCAAAACTTTTGGGATCCAGCAAAAGCAGTGCTTAGAGGAAAATTTACAGCCATAAATTCATACTTAAAAAAGAAGTGCAAAATCAATCACTTAACCTGACAATGTGAACAAATAGAAATGGAAGGGGAAAAGAAGACCAAAGCTACCAGAAGAAAGAAAATAATAAAAATCAGAACAGAAATAAATAAAATAGAAAACTCATAGGCAATAAAAGAAACAACAAAACTGGAAGTTGGTTCTTTGAAAGTATCAATAAAATAGACAAACCACTGGTCAAACCGACAAAGGAAAAAAATAAGAAGATGCAAATAACCAAACTAAGGAATGAAACTGGAAACATTACAACAGATTCAACTGAAATAAAGATAGTAAGAGAATACAGGTGTCCCCGACTTGCGACAGGGTTCCATTCTGACTATTCTTTCTTTAATTAGTTCTGACGGAAGTTGAATACCTCATTTTTTTTTTTTTGAGTTTTCATTATTATTGCCTTTTATTATCAGTATCCTTATAGATCATAACACTGAACATCTGTGAGTGAACATCTGAGAATAACATCAGCAAATTACATGCTACAACATTGTATGTAGTATATATTATTAATAAGATGTTAAAAAAAAAACTAAAAAAAGACAACCATAAGTGCAGTTCAATGTAACTCAAAAACATTGTAAATCAGAGGACTCCAATGAATCAGAAAACCTAGAAGAAATGGACAAATTTCTAGAAATACACTACCTACCCAAATTAACACACACCTGACCCATTGCTGTCGAGTCAATTCCTACTCACAGCAACCCTTTAGGACAGAGTAGAACTGCCCCACAGGGCTTCCAAGGAGCAGCTGGTGGATTTGAACTGCCAACCTCTTGGTTAGCTGCTGAGCTCTTAATCTCTATACCACCAGGGCTCCAAAGTAATACAAATAGAGGCAGAAAATCTAAACAGACCTATAACAAAAGAAGAGCTCGAAGATGTCACCAAAAACTCCCAACAACAACAACAAAAAGGCCTGGCCCAGATGTCTTTACTGGGGAGTTTCCCCAAACATTCAGAGGAGGGCTGACACCAATTCTACTCAAACTCTTCAAAAACATAGAAAAGGAAGGAATATACCCCAACTCATTCTATGAAGCTAGCATCACCCTGATACCAAAGCAAGGTAAAGACACCACAAAATAAGAAAACTACAAAACTATATTTCTCATTAATAGACACAAAAATGCTAAAAACTCCAGCCCAAAAATTTCAACACCACATCAAAGAAATCCACCATATGATCAGTAGGATTTATACCAGGAATGCAAGGGTGGTTCAACATTGGAAAATCAATTACTATAATTGAACACATAAATAAAACAAAGGCAAAAAATCACATGATCATCTCAGTTCAAGCATTTGATAAAATCCAACAGCTTTTGCTGATAGAAACACTCAGCAAAGTAGTAACAGAAGTGGAATTTCTCAACATAATTAAGGACGTGTATGCAAAACTAACAGCCAACATTATTCTCAACAGAGAAAGATTGAGAGTTTTCCCCTTGAGAACAGGAATGAGACAAGGATGCCCATTATCACCACTCTTACTCAATATAGTACTGGAAGCCCTAGCCAGAGCAATAAGGCAAGAAAGGGAAATAAAGTGTATCACAATTTGGAAAGGAAGAAGTAAAAATATCTCTATTCACAGATGACATGATCCTTTACATAGAAAATCCAGAAATTCCACAAGAAAGCTATTGGATCTAACACAGAAAAGGAAGTGATACTTCTGAATTCATTCTATGAAGCCAGCATAACCCTGATACCAAAACCAGGCAGAGACACCACAAAAAAGAAAATTACAGACCAATATCTCTCATGAAGATAGATGAAAAAATTCTAGCCAATAGAATTCAGCATCATGTCAAAAAAATAATACACCATGACCAAGTAGGATTCATACCACGTATGAGAGGATGGTGCGACATTAGGAAATCAATCAATGTAATCCACCACATAAATAAAAGGAAAGAAAAGAATTACATGACCATCTCAATCAACACAGAAAAGGCATTCAATAAAGTCCATCACCCATTCCTGATAAAAACTCTCAATAAAATAGACATAGAAGGGAAATTTCTCAACATAATAAAGGGCATCTATGCAAAACCAATGGCCAACACCGTTCTCAGTGGAGAGAGGCTGAAAACATTCTCGCTGAGAACAGGAACAAGGCAAATTTGCCATTTATCACCACTCCTATTTAACATTGTGCTGGAAGTCGTAGCTAAAGCAATAAGGCAAGAAACAGAAATAAAGGGCATCCAAACTGGTAATGAAGAAGTTAAACTCTCCCTATTTGTGAATAATATGATACTATACTTAGAAAATCCAAAGGACTCCACCAGAAAACTACCAGAACTAATAGAAAGATTCAGCAGAGTAGCAGGATACAAGATCAACATACGAAAATCAGTTGGATTCCTATACACCAGTAAAGAGAAGGATGAAAAAGAGATCAGAAAAACAATGCCATTTGTAACAGCCCCTAAAAAAATTAAATACTTGGGAATAAATCTAACCAGGAATGTAAAAGACCTATACAAAAAAAAACTACAAACCGCTACTGCAAGAATCCAAAAGGGATCTACATAAATGTAAAAACATACCAGGCTCATGGATAGGTAGACTCAACATTGTGAAAATGACAATTCCACCAAAAGCGATCTGAAATACAATGTAATACTGATCCAAATACTAACAACATTCTTTCTTTAAAGAGATGCAAAAACTTATCATTAACTTTATATGGAAAGGGAAGAGTCCCTGGATAAGTAAAGCACTACCGAAGAAGAATAAAGTAGGAGGACTCGCACTACCTGACCTCTGGACCTACTATACGGTAGTCAAAACAGCCTGGTACTGGTACAATGACAGATACATTGACCAAAGGAACAGAATTGAGAACCCAGGTGTAAATCCATCCACCTATGGTCACCTGATCTTCAACAAGGGCCTTAAGTCCATCAGATGGAGAAAATACAGTCTTTTTAACAAATGGTGCTCTCAAAACTGGATGTCCATCTGCAAAAGAATGAAACAGGACCCATACCTCATACCATATATAAAAACTAACTCAAAATGTATCAAAGATCTAAATATGAAGCCCAAAACTGTGAAGTTCATAGAAGAAAAAATAGGGTCAACACTAGAGGCCCTAATACACAGCATTAACAGGATACAAATCATAACAAACAGCACACAAGCTCCAGAGGATAAGCTAGATAACTGGGATAGTCTAAAAATTAAACACTTATACACATCAAAAGACTTCACCAAAATCGTAAAAAGAAGACTTGCACACTGAAAAAAAAAAAAATCTTGGCTATTACAAATCAAAGCTCTAATCTCTAAAATCTATAAGAAAATCCAACACCTCTACAACAAAAAGACAAATAATCCAATTAAAAATGGGCAAAGGATATGAACAAACACTTCAGCAAAGAAGACATTTGAGCAGCCCACAGATGTATCAGGAAATGCTCATGATCTCCAGCCATCAGAGAATTGCAAATCAAAACCACAATGAGATACCATCTCACCCTAGCATTACTGGCATGAACCAATACGACAGAAAATAAAAAGATTTTGGAGAGTTAGTGGGGAGATCAGAACTCTTTTGCACTGCTGGTGGGAATGCAAAATGATACAACCATTTTGTAAAATGATATGGCACTTCCTTAGAAAGCTAGAAATAGAAATACCGTACGATCCAGCAATCCCACTCCTAGGAATATACCCTAGAGAAATAAGAGTAGTTACATGACTAGATATATGTACACTCATGTTCATTGCAGCATTGTTCACAATTACAAAAAGATGGAAACAACTGAGATGCCCATTAACAGATGAATAGATAAACAAAATGTGGTACATACACACGATGGAGTACTATGCAATGCTAAAGAACAACGATGAATCTGTGAAGTATCACATAACATGGATGCATCTGGAGGACACTATGCTGAGTAAAATAAGTCAATCACAAAAGGACGAATATTGTATGATACCACTACTGTAAAAACTCATGAAAGATTTACATACAAAAAGAAACAATCTTTGATGGTTACGAGGGTGGGAAGGGGTAGGGACGGAAAAACACTTAACAGACAATAGATAAGTGGTAACTCTGGTGAAGGGTAAGACGGTACACAATACTGGGTAAGCCAGCACAGCCTGTACAAGGCAGGGCCATGGCAGCTCCATAGACACACCCAAACTCCCTGAGGGACCAAATTGCTGGGTGGAGGGCTGTGGGGACCCTGGTCTCAAGGAACATCTAGATCAATTGGCATAACAGCATTTATAAAGAAAATGTTCTACATTCTACTTTGGTGAGTAGCGTCTGGGGTCTTAAAAACTTGTGAGCAGCCATCTAGGACACTCCACTGGTCTCACCCCTTCAGGAGCAAGGAAGAATGAGGAAAACTAAAGACACAAGGGAAAGATTAGTCCAAAGGACTAATGGACCACATCTAACATGGCCTCCACCAGACTGAGTCCAGTACAACAAGATGGTGCCCATCTACCACCAATGACTGCTCTGACAGGGATCACAATAGAGGGTCCCAGAGAGAGCTGGAGAAATATGTAGAACAAAATTCTAACTCAAAAGGAAGACCAGAATTGGCCTGGCAGAGACTGCAGAAACTCTAAGAGTATGGACCCCAGATACCCTTTCACCTCTGTAGTGAGGCCACTCCTGATGTTCACCCTTCAGCCAAAGATTGAAAGGCCCATGGGAAAAAAACATCACTAAAGGGGGGCACTAGCCCTGGGTCGGGAACTGAAAAGTAGGAGGGAACAGGACGCCTGGTAATAGAGAACCCAGAGTTGAGAAGGGAGAGTGTTGACATGTCGTGGGGTTGTTAACCAATGTCATACAACAATGCGTGTACTAAATGTTTGACGAGAAACTAGTTTCATCTATAAACCTTCATCTAAAGTTCAATAAAAAAAGGAAAAAAAAAAAAAAAGCCTAGTGCTGGTTCAATGACAGACACATAGATCAATGGAACAGAATTGAGAACTGAGAAGTAAATCCATTCATCTTTGGGCAGCTAATTTTTGACAAGGGGGCAAAATACATTCAATAGGGGAGAAACGGTTTCTTTAACAAATGGTGCTGGCAAAACTGGATATCCATTTGCAGAAAAATCAAATAGCATCCATACCTAACACCATACACAAAACTTAAGTCAATATGGATCAAAGGCCTAAAAGTTAAAGCTAAAAATTATGAAGTTCTCAGAGCATAATATAGGAACAAAACCATTCTTCCATTAGATTCAGTAGCTTTCTTGTGGAATCTCTGCAATTTTCTATGTAAAGGATCATGTTATCTGTCAATACAGATATTTTTAGTTCTTCCTTTCCAATTTGGATACCCTAATTTTTTTTAGAAACAGAATATAAAACACAACTACAAATCAAAACTACTATGAGATACATTCTCACCCCTGCAAAAATGGCACTGATTAAAACAAACAAAAATCAGAAAACAACAAATGCTGGTGAGTATGTAAAAAGATTGTAACACTTATCCACTGCTGGTGGGATTGTAAAATGGTACAACCACTATGGAAAACAGTATGGCACTCCCTTAAAAAGCTAGAAGTAGAAATAGCTTATGATCTAGCAATCCCACCCCTATGTATATGGCTTAGAGATCTAATAGCAGTGTCATGAATAGACATATGCAAACCTATGCTCATTGCAGTATTACTCCCAATAACCAAAAGATAGAAAAAACCTAACTGCCCATCAAGAGATAAATAAACAAAATGTAGTATAAACATAAATGGACTACTACCCAGCTATAAAGAATAATGATGAGTCCAAGAAACATCTTATAACATGGATGAATCTGGAGGATTATGCTGAGTGAAGTCAAGCACAAAAGGATAAACATAATATGATACCATTTTTATAAAAAGATAAAAACATGTATACGTGCAGAAATCAACGTTTTTAGTGGTTATCAGGGATGGAACGGGGAGGGAGGGGGAACCACTCTCTAGGCAGTAGACATTTGTTATTTTTGGTGATGGGAAAGGCAATACAGTATGTGGGTGAACTGTGGACAACTAATCAAGGTAAATGATGACAACAAGAAATATACGAGATTAAGGGCCTTTACTGGTAAATGTTCTAACATATACAATTTGGCAACAACAGCAGTAACAACCAAAAAATATGCGAGTCATTACATAGATAGAATATATGCATATAGGTGTGCATATACATGTATGTGTGCATATACTTGCACATATATAGGTATATCTGTGAAAAAAATTTTTTTTTTATCTGTAGGCATAGATATATACATGTTTGTGTGTGCTGCACATATATTCATATATATAATAAAGCACATGGGGGGGTTGAAGGTTTAAACAACAGTCTCATGGGACAACTCAGTCAATCAGCACAACATAGTCTGTAAAGTTTATGTTCTACCTCCTAGTATGGTAAGTAGCATCTGAAGTCTTAAAAGCTTGCAAAAAAGCATATAAGATACAACTATGGGTGTCTACTTGTCTGAAGCAAAAGAGAAAGAAGTGAACCAAATACTCAAAGAAGAAACTAGTCTACAGGACTAGCAGCCTACACAAATCTCGGCCTCATCAATCCAGAGACCAGAAGAGTTAGATGGTGTCTGGCTACCACTACCAACTGTTCTGACCAGGGACATAATAGATGGTCCCAGATAGAATGGGAGAAAATTGTAAAATAAAACTCTAATTATTTAAAAAAAAGAAAGAAAGAAAAGCAAGTCTTACTGGATTGGTAAAGACTAATGGAACCCCCGAGACTATCACACTGAGATACTTTAAACTTTAAACTGAAACTACCCACAGAGGTAGAGGTCACCTTTCAGCTAAATAACAGATTGACTCATAAAATCAACAATATCACCTGTGAGAAGTGTCCTCCTTAAAAAAAAAAAAATCGTGATTATGAGACCAAACAACCAACAATTACCCTAAAACAAAGACGAGAAAGGTCAGGGATGGTAAGGAGAATTGAATAGTGGGAATAATAGAAGCAGAACAACCAGAATGGAAATAACGAAAATGTAGACACAAGGTGGAAAATGTAACCAATATCACAGGACAATATTTATGGAAACTGTTAAATGGGAACCTAATTTGCTATATAAACTTTCACCAAAAACTCAATAAAATATTAATAAATAAAAATATTGAATTAATAGCAAAGAAGTCTGGGAAATGAAAAATAGAAAGACAAAAACCCCAAAAGTACAAATGGAAAACAGATATATGGTAATCTTAAATATAACCAAAGCTATAATTATATTCAATGTAAATGGTCTTAAAACCTTAATTAAAAACTGGAGATTATCAGACTGTAAAAAAGGAAACTCAACAGTAAGCTGTCTGTAAAAGTTACATTTTAAATGTAAAGAAATGAATACTTTGAAAGTAAAAGTATGGGAGGAAATACACCATGCAAACAATAATCCTGAAAGAGCTGACATGGCTTTATCAATGCTCAAAAAAGTATACTTCAGGAAAACGTATATTACAAGAGATAAATAGAAATATTACATGATAAAAGGAGCAGTCCACAAGGAAGACACAACAATCTTAAATATGCATATGCCTGATAACAGAGTATCAAAATTCATGAAGTAAAAATTGATGAAAGGAGAAAGAGACAAATCAATACCTAAAGTTGGATATTTTAACACCTCTCACACAGTAATTGCTGATATATATACCATGAGGAAGGAAACAGAAGATTTAAACAACTTTTTCAACTAACTTGATCTAATTGACATTCACAGGATACTATAGCCAACAATGGTAGAATATACATTATTATCAAGTGTGCATGCAATGTTCACCAAGATAGATACCATATGTCTAAAATATGTTAAAATAAGTCTGAATAAATTTCAAAGACTGAATTTGAAATTTTAAAAAATCTAAATAATCCTGTGTGAAACAAGAAATCACAGGGAAATTATATTTGAAATTAAATAACAATGAAATAAAACATATCGAAATATGTGGCATACAGCTAAAGTAATGCTCACAAAGAAATTCATTGTTTTGAAATGCCTATATTAGAAAATAAAACTATGGGACTACGCAAATAAGGTGTTTGTGGCCCACCAAGGGGACTGGACAGCCTGCTAATGTAGATAAGATGCGTGAAACCCTTGTAAAGTATTGGTCACTTTTGCCACCTCTCTAGGCTTAAAGGGAACCAGTCCCAGAGGTTGGAGGGGGACCTCGCTATCATCAAGAAGAAGAGCCAGGAGCAGAGCTCGTCCTTTGGACCCAGGGTCTCCATGCTGAGAACTTCCTATGCCAAGAGTGGGGAGAGCTGAAACACTGGAGACTGAGCAAGATGACGAGAACTGGCAGAAACTACAGCAGAGTCCAGCAGCAGCAGAACCAGGAGACCAGAACAAGATGGCTAGGTAGGTTTCATAGCCCATGGAATAAAGTGGCTTCAGTGGGCTTGCCCACCCATGGAGCAAGACAGCTAAGCTCCTTTGGACAGAAGGTTTGCAGGCAGAGTGGAGTGCTTCCAGGCTCTTGTTGGTAGAGCTAAAGAGCTTTGTAAGACTTGCCTGAGCTGGGGTCCAGGCCAAGAGTTGGGGCCCAGGTCAAAAGCGAGGGCCTGGCAACATCAGCCGAGAAGAAGCTGTTCTGTTTAAAGAATCATATTCTGAGTTGTTCCTGTTACTTCCAAGTCGATCCTGACCCTGAATTGTAACCTGTTACTTCCCTAAGTCACCCCATGATCATGAGTATGGTCTGTGAGTTCTGCAGGCCATTGCAATGAATTATAGAACCCAGAAAGAAGTAGAGAGTGCCGTGGGATGGATGGCTGGTGTCAGAATTGGTGAAAAGGCTGGAAAGTGGAGGTATGCCTGACCTTGACCTCAGGGAAATCAGCTTTGGGCCGATGTTGATGTTGGTGATTACCCTATCATCTCATGAGTCAGAATTGACTCATCAGCAATGGGTTTTTCATTTGAAGTTAGACGAGGTCTGATGACTTTACCATTTTTTTTTTTATTAACTTTTATTGAGCTTCAAGTGAACATTTACAAATCAAGTCAGACTGTCACATATAAGTTTATATACACCTTACTCCGTACTCCCACTTGCTCTCCCACTAATGAGTCAGCCCTTCCAGTCTCTCCTTTCGTGACAATTTTGCCAGCTTCCCACTCTCTCTATCCTCCCATCCCCCCTCCAGACAGGAGATGCCAACACAATCTCAAGTGTCCACCTAATATAATTAGCTCACTCTTCATCAGCATCTCTCTCCCACCCACTGTCCAGTCCCTTTCATGTCTGATGAGTTGTCTTCGGGGACGGTTCCTGTCCTGTGCCAACAGAAGATCTGGGGACCATGGCCGCCGGGATTCCTCTAGTCTCAGTCAGACCATTAAGTATGGTCTTTTTATGAGAATTTGGGTTCTGCATCCCACTGATCTCCTGCTCCCTCAGGGGTTCTCTGTTGTGCTTCCTGTCAGGGCAGTCATCGATTGTGGCCGGGCACCAACTAGTTCTTCTGGTCTCAGGATGATGTAGGTCTCTGGCTCATGTGGCCCTTTCTGTCTCTTGGGCTCTTAGTTGTTGTGTGACCTTGGTGTTCTTCGTTCTCCTTTGCTCCAGGTGGGTTGAGACCAATTGATGCATCTTCGATGGCCGCTTGTTAGCATTTAAGACCCCAGACACCACATTTCAAAGTGGGATGCAGAATGTTTTCATAATAGAATTATTTTGCCAATTGACTTAGAAGTCCCCTTAAACCATGGTCCCCAAACCCCCGCCCTTGCTCCGCTGACCTTTGAAGCATTCATTTTATCCTGGAAACTTCTTTGCTTTTGGTCCAGTCCAATTGAGCTGACCTTCCATGTATTGAGTGTTGTCCTTCCCTTCACCTAAAGCAGTTCTTATCTACTAATTAATCAATAAAAAACCCTCTCCCTCCCTCCCTCCCTCCCCCCCTCGTAACCACAAAAGTATGTGTTCTTCTTAGTTTTTACTATTTCTCAAGATCTTATAATAGTGGTCTTATACTTGTCCTTTTGCCTCTGACTAATTTCGCTCAGCATAATGCCTTCCAGGTTCCTCCATGTTATGAAATGTTTCACAGATTCGTCTCTGTTCTTTATCGATGCATAGTATTCCATTGTGTGAATATACCACAATTTATTTACCCATTCATCCATTGATGGACACCTTGGTTGCTTCCAGCTTTTTGCTATTGTAAACAGAGCTGCAATAAACATGGGTGTGCATATATCTGTTTGTGTGAAGGCTCTTGTTTCTCTAGGGTATATTCCGAGGAATGGGATTTCTGGGTTGTATGGTAGTTCTATTTCTAACTGTTTAAGATAACTCCAGATAGATTTCCAAAGTGGTTGTACCATTTGACATTCCCACCAGCAGTGTATAAGAGTTCCAATCTCTCCGCAGCCTCTCCAACATTTATTATTTTGTGTTTTTTGGATTAATGCCAGCCTTGTTGGTGTGAGATGGAATCTCATCGTAGTTTTAATTTGCATTTCTCTAATGGCTAATGATCGAGAGCATTTTCTCATGTATCTGTTAGCTGCCTGAATATCTTCTTTAGTGAAGTGTGTGTTCATATCCTTTGCCAACTTCTTGATTGGGTTGTTTATCTTTTTGTGGTTGAGTTTTGACAGAATCATGTAGATTTTAGAGATCAGGCGCTGGTCTGAGATGTCATAGCTGAAAATTCTTTCCCAGTCTGTAGGTGGTCTTTTTACTCTTTTGGCAAAGTCTTTAGATGAGCATAGTTGTTTGATTTTTAGGAGCTCCCAGTTATCGGGTTTCTCTTCATCATTTTTGGTAATGTTTTGTATTCTGTTTATGCCTTGTATTAGGGCTCCTAAGGTTGTCCCTATTTTTTCTTACATGATCTTTATCGTTTTAGTCTTTATGTTTAGGTCTTTGATCCACTTGGAGTTAGTTTTTGTGCTTGGTGTGAGGTATGGGTCCTGTTTCATTTTTTTTGCAAATGGATATCCAGTTATGCCAGCACCATTTGTTAAAAAGACTATCTTTTCCCCAATTAACTGACACTGGTCCTTTGTCAAATATCAGCTGCTCATACGTGGATGGATTTATATCTGGGTTCTCAATTCTGTTCCATTGGTCTACGTGCCTGTTGTTGTACCAGTACCAGGCTGTTTTGACTACTGTGGCTGTATAATAGCTTCTGAAATCAGGTAGAGTGAGGCCTCCCACTTTCTTCTTCTTTTTCAGTAATGCTTTGCTTATCCGAGGCTTCTTTCCCTTCCATATGAACTTGGTGATTTGTTTCTCTATCACCTTAAAAAATGACATTGGAATTTGGATTTGAAGTGCGTTATATGTATAGATGGCTTTTGGTAGAATAGACATTTTTACTATGTTAAGTCTTCCTATCCATGAGCAAGGTATGTTTTTCCACTTAAGTATGTCCTTTTTAATTTCTTGTAGTAGAGCTTTGTAGTTTTCTTGACTTTACCATTTTATAACCAATAATCTATGTTTTCCCCTAAAGAAGGTAGAAAAAGAACAATCTTAAACCTAAGTAGACAAAAGGAAGTAAGAGCAAAACCCAATGAACTAGGAAACAAATAGTAGAGACAATTGATTAACTCAAAATTTGATTCTTTGAAAAGGCTAATAAAATTGATAAATTCCTACCAATAATGATCATGGAGGGAAAAGAGAAGACCAAATTACCAAGAATGAGATGAAATTGACAAATTCCTTGGAGGAAAAATGTGTTTTATAGAAAATCTAAAAGTCTTCTATAAATTAAAGAAATAGGATTCCTAATTAAAAAAAGAAAAGAAAACTTCCCACACAGAAAAGTTCAGGCTTAGTTTCATTGGTAAATTCTATCACTCATTCAAGGACAAATTAATACCAGTCTTCCACAAACTCTTTCAGAAAATAGAGGGAGAGGGAACACTTCCTAATTCCTATTTGAGACAAGCATAACTCTGGTTCTCAATTCTGACAAAGGCATTACAATGAAAGAAAATCAGCTATTACATAGTAGATGTGAATCATTCATTCATTCATTTATTCAGTAGAAATATTTTTAAGAGTTTCTTTATGACAACAATGTCTTAGATTGAACCATATGACAGTGCTATATCGAATCATTGTAGGTAGCCAAGAAATAAAATCAAATATGAGCAATTCATTTGGTTAAATTTTATATCAAGGGCTGGTGATACAGAGAAGTATCAAATGCAGCATTCTACCCAAGGACATTCACGATTTAGAAAAGGTAGGCAGAAGTCTACATAGGTGATTACAAGCCAATGTGATAAACAGTTCCACTATACTAGGGTTAGGCACTATAATAGTATTAAGAGAAACCCCCACCTGCTCTGACTACACGTGAAATTCAAGTAAGAGTTCAGAAGGCAAGCAAAGAGGAAAGAAATCCCTGGCAGTGGGAACAGAATCCGCAAATGCACAGAGCTGCACAAAAACATGGCAGGTCAGGGAAATTTGAATATATTGATGCAGCTAAAAACCAAACAAAACAGTACTATGAGGACAACCAAGAACATTAACGGGATCATACTGCATGGGGTGAAAACCTAAAGGTCACTGTGTTTTTTAAAAAGGAATTTGATGAAGATTTTTTGACCATATCTTCCAGATTTTTGTAGTATCCAAGCAATGAGGTATCCATTCCACTTGTCAACAAAAATCAAACAGGACTATGACCATGGATGACTGTCTTCTCACCTTTATTTTCTCCTTCAACATACAAGCTGCTGATTTATTAGTGAAACAGGTTTAAAGCAATTAGGGATTATGCTAGATTTCTCTTGACAAAGTACGCAGAAGCACAAAGGTGAAAGGAGCTCTCCTAACACGCTGTAACATATCACTGATTATCCTATTAATATGCTTCAAGCCTGCAATGGCTATCTCTTAGTGAAAGCCAGGGCCTCTGGCCAAAGCACTGTAAGGAGCTGTCCAGAGCGCTCACTTTCAAATATGAATATAATTCAGATCTTAATACCTTGCTATTCTCTAGGTCCAAGGAGAGAATTCTGTTTTGTTTGTACTTTTTTTCTGCCCTCCACCCACCCCACCCTCAGCTTCTGGAAGGCTACACTGAATGAAATTCTTCAGACAGCTTATTGGAGAAATGCTACTCACACTCAAACGTAAAAGAAAAAAAAACAGAAGAAGCCAGCATTAATGCTAAAATAACTTTTGTCAATAATGCTAACCATCTCCCTTACTAAACGAATCACTCAAGCTAATGAGCAAAAATTAGTAATTAAAGACCCGTTTCCCTTTATTTCACCCTTCCACTGTGAGAATGGTGAAAATAGACAGTAAATAGACACTGTGAGAGTGGTGTAAATAGACAGTAAGTAAGGTAGAAGGAGGGCAGGGAGGTAGAGAGCATAGATGTGAGGGGCCTTAATAAGGCAACAATTAGCCCCCCACCATCGTACTGCTAGGTCAAGAGCTAACTTAGAAACCTCATTTGACAAAGCCGTTTTATGCAATAATCAACACCTGTTGTATGCTCACTATATGCCAGACACAGTGCTAAGTGCTTTACCAGCATTATTTCATTGAACTTCATGTGGGCATACGGAGTTTATTTTTACGTTCCTTACTAAACAAAAAAACAAAGCAAACCCAGTGCTGTCGAGTCGATTCCGACTCATAGCGACCCTATAGAACAGAGTAGAACTGCCCTCATAGAGTTTCCAAGGAGTGCCTGGCAGATATGAACTGCCAACCCTTTGGTTAGCAGCCATAGCATTTAACCACTACGCCACCAGGGTTTCCTGTTCCTTACTGCAGATTATAAATCTTAACGACAGTAATATTATATTTCTAAATGTTCCCTAGGGTTAATAGGAAATGGAGCATTTACTAAGCATAATGCACTGATAGTCTATTTATTTAAAATGCCATCTTTAAAACTAAAAAAATTTTAATTAAAAAAAATGCCATCTCCCAGTGTTTATCTATGATTTATAGTTAAAATCTGTGAGAACCAGTCTCTGAATACTGCACGTTCATCCCCATTCAACGCACACTGGTTCTGAGTGGGGCTGGCAAAGAAGCAAACGTTTAAAGAGCTGAGTTCTTTAATCTGTGGTAACAGATGAACAGACTCCTTTTCTTCTGTCTTCTGAAATAAGATTCCAGAGGCCATTTACTACATAGGCCGCCAAACTGAGTGGAGGAAACCAAGGAGTCCTCAACAGTAGAGTTTTGCCCTGGCAACATTTTCTGTTTAGGTATTCAGAATTCCCATCTCCCAGGTAAAACTTGCCTAAGCAGATAAAAATAGGGATACAATAAAAAAAAAAGAAAGGACTCTATTAATGGAGATTTCCAAGGCCAGGCCATCTTCAGTTGGATATGGAAAGAATACCAAAGAATGGATGGAAAATGCAATTTGGAGGTTGTATTTTCAAAATGTCAGCTTTTTGATACTGTAAATTCACAGCACCTGGCAGCAGAGGAAGGAAGCCAGTCACCCATCACCCGCTCTGTAGACTGGCTCTTTATAGAGCGAATTCTCCATTTCACCTAAGGCTAGCTCCTTAGCCTCAGTTTGATAGGCTTCTTTCCTGTTTACAAAGATCTCTGGAGAGAAAAATTAATGCAGACTTCTTGAGAATTCATTCCAGATTTTAACAATCATCAGAGTTTTTCCCTGAAACCTAAGCTGATTTCTTTCCTGTCAGTGTCAGAGGATTCTATGTGCGGCATCTGGCATCATTTCAGATGCTCCAAAACTACCTACAAGTTCTTTGCACAGGATTTGTACATTGTAAGGTCCCCCGCATATTAATTAACCAATTAAATAACTCCCAGCTACAATGTGAATCCACCCCTTCCTAGTTTTGGAAATGGACAATGTGGTCACTATCTTCTCTATTAAAACCCTGCCCAGACATAGATTATTATTAGGTCCTTCTTTCTTCTATTCTTAGCATCAAACAACTCCAGGTCTTTGCACCTTTCCTTAGAGTTTCTGTTCACAGAATTGTGGTTTCAGAAGGGATGTAACAATATAGTCTAATCTATATATATGTATATATTCCCCCCCGCCTGGGACTAATCTAGACCCCTCCAGTTTTTATGCCTCTTTCTTACTGAGGCTTCTTTTCAAGATGAACCTGATTAGACCCAAGGAAAGGGTGATGGTGTTTGTTTAAAGATCTGTCCTTGAAAAGTCAATATCTCTTTCTTTCAGTTATGGTTTTGTATTTTTTTTCCCTTATATATCTATTTTTAAACCTTTGTTAGATATCAGAATGAGAACAGAGACAAATCCTTTGCAGGCTAATTAGAGCCCCACGTGTTAATGAACTCCCACCGCTCTACCGCCTTAGAGTGTCTGCAACCCCACAGGAAATTAATAAGAGCTTTAATCACTCAGTGACTGAAAAGGTCAGTGCCCACTAGGTTTCAAAAGCGGAGACAGCAGCACAATCATACCCTATTTTAAAAGCATGACAACAACAACCCATAGGTTTTAAGAGTATAACATTTCATCAATAGGCAGATGGATTAAAACCCCCACCTGGTCATAGGATTAAAGGAGCATAATCACAAAACAATTAGGTGCTTATGCTCACATTATATATGAAGCCATCTTGCCATCTCTTCTATCTCTTAGCTCATTTCTCCAGCTTAGAAGCAGTGGCTCGTAGTACAAAACGCCTGTGCTAGAATGGACCACTAAAAGTGTAGCCTGCCTTTCCTCAGGGCTGGCTGCCCATAAGATTCACCCCTGATTCTTTTAAAGGTACACATACCTAGGCCCATCCCAACCTCATTGAGTCAGAATCTTAAGGAGTAAAGGGAATTGGGAAGTAACATATTCTTATATAGGCCATTCCCCTGAACAGCCAGGGTTGAAATCTACCAATTTACTCAAAAAAAAAAAAAAAAAATTTTTTTTTTTTTTTTGGCAACCTAGCAGAAAGATTCTCACACTGATCATTCCAAATTGCAGAGCAATTTCTGATTTTACTACCTGGGTCTGAGAGGTGAACCTAAGCAACAAGAGACAATTACAGGTAGGAATAAAGTTTAATACAATGTGTTACACTAAAGGTCCTGATCCACATTATAGGGAAGAAAATCCAACCAAACAAACTGTGCTGGCACTCAGAAAACAACAACAGTACAGAAATCAGGCAGGTAGAAAACTTTAAAGCCAAATGCTGAAAAGAGGATCTGCAACCAAGAGTTAGGGAAGGCTACCAGAAATAATAATTAGGAGGTTATTAGAAACATTTAAGAGTATAGTTTTCCAAAGTATGATGACATAGAAAGCCAAATGGTCTTCTCCCTTCTTTACTTTTCCTCCTACAAGTGTATCCAAGATGTTTGGCTAATGGCCTGCTAAACAACTGCCTCCTTTGCCATGAGACCAGAAGAACCAGATGGTGCCCAGCTTTGTTACTGAATGTTTTGATCAAAGTTTCCATAGAAGAATCTTGATCAAAAAGGGGAAAATGCAAAACATAGTTTCAAATTCTCATGGACTCTAGACTTTCTGGAGCCATACTGGGTATAGGGTAGATGAACCTTGAAATTATTGCCCTGAGATAATCTGTAAACCTTAAACCAAAAATATCCTCTGAAGTCATCTTAAAATTGAACAATAATTCAGCTTAACTAGTAAAAAAGGTCTGCCTTGAGCATTATACGCTTTTAAAATCTGAATATAGGAGAACACGTTGACAATAGCAACTCAAAAGATAGGAACCTTAGGTGAGAGTGAATCTGTATTAATGAGGAACAACTCAGAAAAGGAGGGTGAGATCAGTTGCCCAACTCAAAGAATGTAATCAATGCCACTAAATTGTACATATAAAAAAAAAATTGTACATATAGAAACTCTTAAATTGGTGTACGTTTTTCTATGTATATTTGCAACAACAAACTAAATAAAATTTAGAAAAAAACTGTATCTAAGAATTGATAAAAAAAAAAGACTTGATACTCAACTAATATTCCTCTCCTGCCTAAATTAAACTGTTCACTCCTTAGAATTACAATGATCTTGACTATCTTATCACTAATTCATCTGTTACACTGTTATTACAAAAGATTATATTACTAGTCATATTTTGTGATTGGTCATATTTTCATTATTTCACGAATTCTCCATGAAAGAAGGAACTTATTTCTGTAGTACCTTTTTCTATTTTCCTAGCATGAGTTAAGGGATTTGCATATAGTATGTGCTCAAAAAAGTATTGTTGAAAGTGAGAAGTATTAGATCTCACAGAAGTCCTATAATTAGAGGTTTGCCCATCTATGATTTAGTAAATGAGAGCTCCCTGAAAATACTAAGCAGTCCTATATACAATATAAACTCTCAAGTTAATTTATAATAAAATGCATGAAAATTAATAAAATATTCCCTTTTTGACTTAAATGAGTTTGGTATAATTTCTTTTTAAATAAGTTTATGTTTTGATGAGGTCTTGAAGAAAATCTAGATTCTGTCTTTACACCATTAAAGGTCATCCTCATATGGATATTTCTTTAAAAAAATAAAAATAACACCTATATATATCTAGTAACAATGCCTACATTACAGTTAGGTAACTTTTCTGAAGTTCATTTTTAAGGGGGCAATTAGGACTCTAGGAGCCCTAGTGGCACAGTGGTTAAGCTGCTAATGTCAGATTTATCTTGGCTGAAAGCAAAGAACACCAGAAAGATGTTTACCTGTGTTTTATTGACTATGGGAAGACATTCAACTATGTGGATCATGACAAATTATGGATAATATTGTGAACAATAGGAATTCCAGAACACTTAATTGCGCTCATGAGGAATCTGTACTTAGATCAAGAGGCAGCTGTTCGTTCGAACACAAAAAAAGGGATACTGTGTTTTAAAGTTAAGAAAGTTGCGTGTCAGGGTTGTATCCTTTCACCATACTTTTTCAATCTGTAGGCTAAGCAAATAATCCAAGAAGCTGGGCTATATACAGAAGAAGGTAGCAACAGGATTAAAGGAAGATTGAGTTACAACCTGCTTGCTGAAAATGAAGAGGACCTGAAGCACTTAACAATGAAGATCAAAGACTACACCCTTCAGTACGGATTACACCTCAACATAAAGAAAACAAAAACTTTTGCAACTGGACCAGTAAGTAACATGATGATAAGCAGAGAATATACTGAAATTGTAAAGGATTTCATTTTTCTTGGATCCACAATCAAAGCCCATGGAAGCAATGGTCAAGAAATCAAATGATGCATTGTATTGGGGAAATCTGCTACAAAAGACCTCTTTAAGGTGTTAGAAAGCAAAGATGCCATTTTAAGGACTAAGGTGTGGCTGACCCAAGCCATGATGTTTTCAATCAGCTCATATGCATGTGAAAGCTGGACAACGAATAAGGAAGACCAAAGAAGAATTGATGCCTTTGAATTATGGTGTTGATGAACAATATGAACTGTCAGAAGAATGAACAGATCTGCCTTGGAAACAGTAGACCCAGAATGCTTCTTAGAAGAGAAAATTGCAAGACTTCTTCTCACATACTTCCATTATCAGGGGGGACCAGTCACTGGAGAAGAACATTGTGATGGTTAAGGTGGTGTGTTACCTTGAATGGGCTATGATTCTCAGTGGTTTAGCAATTATGATGCAATCTGGCAGTAATATAAAGATGTAATCACCTCCATGATGAGATCTGCTATGAGCAGCCAATCACTTGAAAGGGAGTTTCCTTGGAGATGTGGCCTGCATATAATACATATTGGCTTTCTGACAAAGCTTGCTGGCTTTTGCTTGCTCTTGATCTTGCATCCAGCTCATCTTCATCTGACCCCCAGTTCTTGGGACTTGTGCTAGCAGGTTACTTGCCAATCTTAGATTCGTCAGCCTCTGCAGCCCATGAGCCAGCAGCCTACAGTCTGATCTGCCAATCTTGGATTCACCAGCTTCGTGAGTCAGGAGGAGCCTCCAACCTGACACCTGACCCATAGACTTGGGACTTGCTGGTCTCTACAACTGCTTGAACCATTTCCTTGAGGTAAATCTCATTCTCTACGTGTGTGTGTGTGTGTGTGTGTGTGTGTGTGTGCGGACTTTCTGCAAAGCTTGCTGGCTTTTGCTTGCTCTGGATCCTGCAGCTGGCTCCTCTTCATCTCTGGTCTGGGACTTAAGCTAGCAGCTTACCTGACAATCTTGGGATTCATCAGCCTCCATAGCTTGTGAGCCAGCAGACTGCATCTTACTTGCTGATCTTGTGATTCTTCAGCCTCCACAGCCTGTGAGCCAGAGGCCTGCTGTCTGATCTGCCAATCTTGGGTTTGCCAGTGCCTGAAGCTATGTAAATCAGGAGAAGCCTCCAGCCTGACCATTGGACTTGGAACTTTTCAGCCTCTACAACTGCATGAACAACTTCCTTGATATAAATATCTCTCTCTCTCTCTGTCTCTCTATATATGGAAGCCTTGTGGCATAGTGGTTAAGAGATATGGCTGCTAACCAAAAAGTCAGCAATTTGAATCCACCAGGCAAACTCTATGGGGGCAGTTCTACTCTGTCCTATAGGATCACTATGAGTTGGAATCGACTCGATGGCAGTGGGTTTGGTTTCGGTTTATATGTGTGTGTGTGTGTGTGTGTGTGTGTGTGTGCGCTTCACTGATTTTGTTTCTTTAAAGAAGCCAGCCTAGGACATTTGGTATCAAGAGTAGCCCTAGAGAAACAAACTTTTAAGGATGAGTTTTCTAAATTGGTTCTCAAATCTGGTTAGTCTTAAAGATGTTGATGACTCTGTTGCCATTGAGTCAATTCCAACTTGTAGTGACCCTATAGGACAGAGTAGAACTGTCCCATAGTTTCCAAGGATCACCTGGTGGATTTGAACTGCTGACCTTTTTGTTAGCAGCCATAGCACTTAACCACTACACCACCAGGGTTTCCAGTAGTAAAGAGGGCACTACTAATCCATGGTGTCAGGTGGCAATAGAATTACGCAAAATATCACCACCAAGAGATCAAGCATTGGTGAGAGATGAGACTCTGGGTGATCACATGTTTGATACTTTTCTACAATTTTGTTAGAATGAGAAGTATAAGAAAATTTGTTGGTAGGTCCTATTTTGGCTAGACAAAGTGGTAAAAGAAAGGTGAGCCCAGGGCTTCAGAGTCACAGCTCAAACACCATATGAATGACCTCAAGGTTGTCATTTGTGCCATGAAAGAAAGCCTTATTTCTTGCAGTAACAGCTGATATTGCTGAAAATCAAACCAATAGTCTTATCATAAGAGTGGCTGAATTATAATGCCAATGAATTCCTAACCTTGAATGGTGTCTGAATTTAAAGCTGAGGCATTGATTGGGAAGAAATGGAACCTTGAAACTTGGGATGGGGACATATGGGCAGTTAATCAGGAAGCTAGTGTCACTGAACCCCTCAATTCCATTGAATCACTCCTGCCAATAGGGCCAGCCCTCTCACGCCCATCTGAAGAGATTACTCCATCTTCGTCTGCAAAGCCACTCTCCCCAGTAAAACTACCAACCTTTCCACTTCCATCTGATGAGATTAACCCAGCTGGATTTGATGAGCCTTTGTGTGAGGTATAGTCTGGGGTGATATCTGAGTTATCACCTTGGGAGGCATGTGAGTAACTGCCTGGGTCATAGCCTAAAGCAGATGCCTTACAAAACATTGCTCCATGTTCTTAGAATACTTCCCCATCACCAATTGTTGCTTCTAGACCTATAAACCCATTGCCGTCGCAACCCTATAGGACAGAGTAGAACTGCCCCATACAGTTTCCAAGGAGCACCTGGTGGAATTGAACTGCCGACATTTTGGTTAGCAGCCATAGCACTTAACCACTATGCCACCAGGGTTTCCTCTAGACCTATAACCAGACTTAAATCCTAGTGAGCCCCAAAAGGTGAAATACAAAGTATGACCTAAAAGAACTGCTTGAATTTTCTGATATATATAAACAGATACCTGAGGAATATGTGTGGGAATGCCTATTAAGGGTGTGGGATAATGGTGCAAGGAACATAAAGTTGGATCAATTTGAGTCTATTGATATGGGCTGACTAAGCACAGATCTTTCATCCAATGTTTCAGCTCAAGAGGTCAAGAAAGGATGTAATAGTTTATTTGGTTAATTCACTGAAGTGTGGATTATGTGGTGTTTGACATTAAATCAAGTTGAAGTGCCAGACCTGCCTTGGTATACTATAGAAGAAGGCTCCCAGAGGCTTAGGGAATTTGGCATATTAGAGTGGATTTTCAGGCTACACCCATAGATCCACACATGGAGTGCCCAGAACGGTGAGGAATAAATTTGTGAAGGAAGCCCCCACATCCTTGAACACTGCTGTTTCCTATTTTTATGTAAGTCAGATTTGACAGTGGGAACTGCCCTAACTGAATTAAGATACCTAACTACAATGGGGCAGATTGAATCCTATGCTGGTAGGGGTCAAGTGACGGCATTCAACCGACTGAGACAAGGTGGGCATTGTTATCATAATGGACAGCAGAGTCAAAGCAGTAATGAGAATAGTCTGACTCACGTGGACTTGTGACATGGCTACATAGACATGATATGCCTAGGAGTGAAAGAGATCACTGAGGAAAGGGAAGTAATCAGAATTTGGGGGGATTACTGGATACTGGCTCTGAACTGACATGAATTCCAGGAGAGCTGAAATGTCACCGTGGCCCACCAATCAGACTAGGGGCATATGGAGGTAAGGTTTTTAATGGAGACTTAGCTCAGGTTTGTCTCACTGTGGGTCCAAGAGCCCATCCTGTAGTGATTTCCCCAGATCCAGAATAGCTATACTCAGTAACTGGCAGAACCCCCGCACTGGATCCCTGACAAATGGAGTAAGGGCTGTTATTGCAGGAACAGCCAAGAGGAAGCCATTAGAACTTCCTCTACGTAGCAAAATTGTAAACAAAAAGCAATACTGCATTCCTGGAGGAATTACAGAGCTTACTGTCACCATCAAGGACTTGAAAAATGCAGGGATGGTAATTACTACCACATCCCCATTCAACTCGCCTATTTGGCCTGTGCAAAAAACAGGTGGATCTCAGAGAAAGACACTGGATTATAAAAAATTTAACTAGTTGGTGACTCCAATTGCAGCTGCTGTTCCAGATGTGGTTTCATTGCTTGAGCAAATTAATACATTTCCTAATACCTGGTATGCAGTTATTGATCTGGCTAATGCCTTTTTTTCCATGCCTGTTTCAAAGGACCACCAGAGGCAGTTTGACTTCAGCTGGCAAAGCCAGCAATATACCATCACCCTCCTACCTCAGAGGTATATCAACTCTTCAGCTTTATATCCTAATTTAGTCTGCAGGGACCTTGATTGCCTTTTCTTTCCACAGGACATCACATGTGTACATTACATTGATGACATTATGCTGATTGGACCTGCTAAGGAAGCAATATTAATGACTCTAGAATTATTGGTAAGACTTTTGCATGCTAGAGGATAGGAAATTAATCCCAAAAAATTCAGGGACCTTCCACCTCAATGAAATTTCTGGGGTTCAGTGGTGTGGGACAGGTGGAGATATTCCTTCTAAAGCGAAGGATAAGCTATTGTATCTGGCCCATCCCACAATTAAAAAGGAGTCACAACGCTTGGTGGACCTCTTTGGATTTTGGAGGCAATATATCCCTCATTTGGGTGTGCTACTCCAACCTATTTACCAAGTGACTCGAAAGCTGCTAACTTTGAGTGGGGCCCAGAACAAGAGAAGGCTCTGCAATAGGTTCAGGCTGCTGGGCAAGCTGCTCTGCCACTTGGGCCACATGACCTGACTGATCCAATGATGCTTGAAGTGACAGGTGGAGATGCTGTTTGGAGTCTTTGGCAGGCTCTTATTGGTGAATGACAGTGCAGACCTCAGGATTTTGGAACAAAGTCCTGCCATCCTCTGCAGGTAACTACTGTTCTTTTGAGACACAGCTTTTGGCTCATGGGGCCTTTGTAGAGACTGAATGCTTAATCATGGACCACCAAGTCACCATGTGGCCTGAGCTTCCATTACGAACTAACTGGGAGCTGTCTGACCCACAGAGTCATAAAGTCGAATATGTACAGCAGCATTCCATCATTACACAGAAGTGGTATATATGATGTCATGGATTGAATTTTGTCCCCCCAAAAATGTGTGTATGAACTTGGTTAGGCCATGATTCCTACATTATATGGTTGTCCTCCATTTTGTGATTGTAATTTTATGTTAACAAGGATTAGGGTGAGAGTATAACACCACCCTCACTCAGATCACCTTCCTGATCCAAGGTAAAGGAAGTTTCCCTGGGGTGAGGCCTGTACCACCTTTTATCTCTCAAGAGATAAAAGGAAAGGGAAGCAAGCATAGAGTTGGGGGCCTCATACCACCAAGAAAGCAGCACCAGGAGCAGAGCGCGTTGTTTGGGCCCAGGACCCCTGAGCCTGTGAAGCTCCTCGACCAGGGAGAGATTGAGGACAAGGAAACTTCCTCAAGAGCCAACAGAGAGAAAGCTGTTCCCTGGAGCTCACACCCTGAATTTGGACTTTAACCTACTAGACTGTGAGACAATAAATTTCTCTTTGTTAAAGCCATCCACTCATGGTGTTTCTGTTATAGCAGCACTAGATGACTAAGTCATATGAGATCAGGTCCAAGCAGGCACGAGTAAGTTGCATGAGGAAATGGCCCAAATGCCCGTGGTCTCCATTCCTGTCCCATTACTGTCCATCTTCCAGTCTGTACCTATGGTCTCATGTAGAGTTCCTTATGATCAGTTGTCTGAGGAAGAGAAAACTCACACCTGGTTTACAGATGGTTGTGCAGGATGTGTGGTTACCACTTTAAAGTGCACAGAGGCAGCACTGTAGCCCCTTGCTAGGAGCTCTCTGAAGGACAGTGGTGAAGTAAAATTCTCCCAATGGGAAGAACTTCAAGCAGTGTACCTGGTTATTTACTTTGCTTGGGAGGAGAAATGGCCAGATGTGTGACTGCATATTGATTCATGGGCTGTGGCCGATGGTTTGGCTGGATGTTCAGGGAATGTAAGGATCATGATTGGAAAACTGGAGACAAGGAGGTATGGGAATAGATCTCTCTGAATGGGTCAAAGAAGTGAAGATATCTGTGTCTTGTATGAATGCTCACCAAAGGCTGACCTCGGTAGAGGAGAATTTTAACAATCAAATGGATAGGATGACGCATTGTGTGGAAACCAGTCATCCTTTTTCTCCAGCCACTCCTGTCATTACACAATGGGCTCATGAACAAAGTGGCCATGGTGGCAGGGATGGAGGTTATGCATGGGCTCATCAACATGGACTTCTACTCACCATGGCTAACTTGGCCACAGCCACTACTGAGTGTCCAATCTGCCAGCAGCAGAGACCAACACTGAGTCCCAATTTGGCACCATTCCTCTAGGTGATCAGCCAGCAACCTGGTGACAGGTTGATTACATTGGACTGCTTTAATCATGAATAGGGAAGCATTTTGTTCTTACTGGAAGAGACACTTACTCTGGATATGGATTTGCCTTCCCTGCACGCATGTTTCAGCCAAAACTGCCACCTGTGAACTTACAGAATGCCTTATCCACCATCATATTATCCCACATAGCATCATTTCAGATCAAGGGACTTACTTCACAGCAAACGATGTGAAGCAATGGGTCCATGCTCATTACATTCAGTGGTCTTACCATGTTCCCCATCATCCGGAAGCAGCTGGCTTGATAGAACGATGGAATGGCCTTCTAAAAACATAATATGACACCAACTAGGTGGCAATACTGTGAAGGGTTGGGACAATGTTCTCCAGGAGGCTATATATGCTCTAAACCAGTGTCCAATATATGTTGTTCTTCCTCCCATAGCCAGAATTTACAGGTCCAGGAATCAAGGGATGGAAATGGGAGTGGCACTACTCATTATTACCCCTAGTGACCCATTCACAAAATTTTTGCTTCCTGTTCCTGCGACCCTATGCTCTGTGTGTCTAGAGATCTTAGTTCCAAAGGGAGGAATGTTGCCAATAAGAGACAAAATATGAATTGTTTTGAACTGGAAGTTAAGAATTCTGCTCAGCCACTTTGGGGTCTTCATGCCTCTGGATCAACAGATAAAAAAAGGGAGTTACCATATTGGCTTGTATGATTGATCCTGATTACCAAGAGGAACTGAGATTAATATTACATATTGCATCAAGGACTCACTTTACACCAAATTAAGTGCAGCAATGGGCCCATGCTCATGGAAATCACTGGTCTTACTATGTTCCCCATCATCCTGAAGCAGCTGGCTTGAAAGAAGGATGGAATGGCCTTATAAAGACACAATTACAGTACCAATTAGGTTGCAATGCCTTGCAGGGCTGGGAGAATGTTCTCCAGAAGAGTATATCTGGAATATGGGAGATTTTTAGAATGCCTCTTAGTACTACCATGCCCTGAGAGTAAAGTTAATGGAAAATTACAGCAGCCTAATTCCTACATGACTACTGATGGCCCAGACCCTTAAGGAATGAAAGTTTGGGTCACCCCATCAGCCAAAGAACCACAACCATCTGAAGTGATTGCTGAGGGTAAAGGGAATACGGAGTGGGTGGCACAAGAAGGTAGTGCTAAATACTAACTATGACCACGTGACCAGTTGCAGAAGTAAGGACTGTAATTGTTATGAGTATTTTTTCCTTGTATGTGTGGATCAAATATTTTTGTTTTCTTCACTTATAAAAAATAAGATGTAAAAAGGGCTAGTGCTTTTTTGATTGTACACGTGGTAGTTGCATCATTTTAGGTGTAAGTATGACTTTATATTTGTCTTCATTTAGAGATTATGTATGATCTAATAAGATGTGTACAGGTGTGAAGTTGACAAAAGATGGGCTATGATGGTTAAGGGTGTGTGTCAACTTGGCTGGGCTGTGATTCTCAGTAGTTTGACAGTTATGATGCAGTTTGACAGTTATGTAATGATGTAATAACCTTAATGATGAGATCTGATATAATATAATCATCTCCATAATGAGATCTGCTACGAGCAATCAGTTGAAAGAGAGTTTCCTTGGGGGTGTGGCCTGCATCCATGTATATGGACTTTCTGGCAAAGCTCCCTGACTTTGCTAACTCTGGATCCTGCATCCGGCTCATCATCATCTGCCCTCCAGTTCTTGGGACTTGAGCTAGCAGTCTATGTGCCGATCTTGGGAATCATCAGCCTCCACATCCCATAAGCCAACAGCCTGTTATTTGACCTACCAATCTTACATTTGTCAGCCACTGCAGCTATGTGAATCAGGAGACGCCTCCAGCCTGAAGCCTAACCTGTGAACTTGGGACTTCCCAGCCTCCACAACCGTGTAAGCAATTTCCTCAGATAAACCTGTCTCTCTCACTCTCTGTCTCTCTCTCTCTATATATATATACACAAATACATATATATGCTTCACTGGTTTTGCTTCTCTAGAGAACCCTCCCTAAGACAGACATCATGCTTGGTAAAGTAGAGGGTCAACAAAAAAGAGAAAGACCCTCAACAAGTTGGATTGACACAGTGGCTGCAAGAATGGGCTCAAATATAGCAACGATTGTGAGGATGGCACAGGACTAAGCAGTGTTTTGTTCTGTTGTACGTAGAGTCACTATAAGTCAGAAACAACCCAACAGCACCTAACAACGACATTAGACCTCTGAACATATTATCCCATAGAAAAGTATCAAGAGGGATGAATAAATTACCAGGTAAACTCACAAAAGTTTCTTCGGTTCTATGGTATCGCCAGTACATTGATAGACACTAACCACCTATAATCATCACTCTGTTGCACAAAAATCCAACTGGAAGCTCCACATTACCAGTACCACAGTTCCAAAGTCTGCAGTAGGAGACTTCCTTACTCTTATATATCCTTATCTTATTTCCAACCTTTATTTGAAACCTGTGTTAACTGGAGGGAACCCTCCTCAAAGGCTCATTGATCCCCTTAGAATCAACTCCCACCTCCTCACTATAGAGATCCTTCATGATCTATTTTTTCTCCAACCTCACCACTGGCCCTTTAAACTTTTCTTTCCAGCAACACAAAATAACTTCAATTCACTAAACTCTCCATATTCTCCCTTATCTCTGCTACCCTCCCTGTTGTTTTGCTCTCCCGCCTCCTACCTTCCCTTGGCTAATTACTATTTGCTTTTAGCCTCAGCTTAAACACAATTTCATCCTAGAAGCTCACATTCCTCTCCCTTATCTGAGATAGGTACTTCTTTTACAAGCATCAATAACACCATTTCAAAGAATATGTTCACTCTATTGACATTATCTCTTTGGTAGTCTCCTCCTCAAATAGACCTTATATTTTTCCAAAACAGTGAGTTTGTCCTTTTTCCCACTCAGGTCCCAGTGTCTGGGACAGTTTCAGGTATAAATAATATATTTAATATATAATTAATACATTTTGAATGAATAACAACAGCCACTTAGAAGTACACAGTTCCTTATTGGTTCATTCAAAATATTACTGACTGACTGCTATGTACCAAGAACTATGCTAGGTACCAGAGAGACAGTGATAAATTAGACTCAGGGTCTGCCCTAATGGAGTTTATTTTAATGAGTGTTTGCTGTGGGGCACCACAGAGAATTAGGATGTTGGACTTGAGGACTCTAAAAGAATAGAAGATCTTTATGGCAGTGGTTCTATAAGATGCAATGATTATATCTGGTGTGAATGAAAACCAAAAAATGAAATTCACTGCCATTGAGTTGATTCCGACTCATAGTGACTGAGGTAGGCCTTAAAGACACTGCCTTCAACAGCATGTAGTTACTCATAAAAGTTCTGAACTAAATGGAATATGACTCCTTTAGAACTAAAAAGATTATATTTAACCATTGTAAAGCCTTTACTGTGAACTTAAAAAGCATCTTTGCCCCCAAGGGCTCAGGCTAATTTCTTACCTGATTTTAGTGACCCCTCCCCCACCTCCCACCCATAATCCCTTTGGTATAAAGTTGAAGCCTTTGGACCAAGCTGTCATTATTGCCTATGTGAGTCATTTCAATAATCTCCTAATTAATCTCCTTGCTCCCATATTCACCAAATTAATTCTATTCTTTAATATTTTGTGAGTCATCTTTAAAAACATGTATCAAATTATATATTTCTCCTTTTGATGACCTACTGAGATTTTCAAGTCTTTCTAGAAGAAGAATACGAAGCTTATCATCTTGACTTATTGGTTCACTGAGTTTTTGTAGACTCCTCTATTATAATATAGGCGTCAGTGACTTATTAAGTATGTGAGGGAGGTGTGCAAACATGTTTAGACTAATGCATCAGCAAGGCTAGCATTACAAAAAATGGAATAAACAGATAGGAGAAAAAGGTTGAAATGTTTAAATGACTTCACTCCTAGGGTCAAGTTAAAAATCATAAGCAATGGAATTGAAGGTCCTTTGGTATCTGACTCCTCACTCCTACCTTAGACTCTTACACCCCAAATATCCCATGCTCTTTCATGCCCCTCTACAATTTCTGCGGGTTGAGAAGTGACAGAGATTGTTAGGAAGAATGAATGTACTCTATGCCAATCTTAGTTGTAAGGAGAATGTGGGAAAGAAGTGGTTAAAGGAGGATATGAAGTTGAGATTATTTTAAAAATTCTTAGTTTTCGAAGTTTTTGTATTTGTTGTTTTGTTTTGTTTTAATCATGTTTCTATGTTGTGACAAAAGTGCCAGTTGAGGTTGAAGTTCTAGAGGAGGAAAGTGATATTTAATGTAGTAAATTCCCAAAGGAGAAAAAGATAAACACAGTTGAAGAGATGTGCCTTAAATCTGAGATATACAGAGGGGAGCAAGATGGGAATTGGATACAGACAAGAGAAGGGGAGGAAGAAGCAGCATAAAGGAGCTCACTCCAAATGGCCTAATTTTCCTCTACGTGAAGTGGAACATGGGTCATCTGGTAAGAGCATGAGGGTAGCAAGGGAAGATTATACTGTTAAAGAGAGTGAAAAGATTTGGGACACCTGATCTGGAAAATGAGAAAGGGATTGTTCTAAGGACTATGACAGTTTCTAAGTAACATAAGATCATGTGGGATGGTATTAATTTGAATTTGCATAGTATTATAATTTAACATGATCATAGACAAGCAGTCTCTCCTAGGTCAGTTTCTGTTCTAGAACAGGGGTTGGCAAACTATACTGTAAAATGTCAGATATTAAACCATTTAGGCTTTTTTGGGCTTATGTCTCTGTTGCAAATAATCAGTTTTGCCATTTGAAAATATCCATAGATTATAATGTAAATTGAATGAGGCTATGAACCAATGAAGCTTTCTTTATGGGTACTGAAATTTGAATTCCATATGACTTTCATGTGTTATTAAATACTATTCTTTTGATTTATTTTCAACCATTTAAAAATGTAGAAACCATTTTTTACCTCATGGGCCATATAAAACCAGACCGAGGGCTAGATTTGACCCATGGGCTACAGTTTGCTGACCTGTCTTTAGAATATCACAAATGCCTTTTCTACTTCTTTACATATTTCTACTCTCATATCTATTTCTTTCTCATGTATGGAATGGCTGAACTTTCAAACAACATGTGTATGCATGTACCTCCAACTCCTGATAAGACTTTTTGCTTATAGCAGGAAGAGATACCTGATCTGGGATGTTCAAGGAACAAGGCTGCTGCTCAACCAAGATGAAGAACACTGAGAATCCCAGCAAGTTCAAGAGCCTGGAGCGAGTTTTTGGTCTATTGATGCTCACGTTATAGCATTTCCATGTCCAAATATAAAACATACAGATATTCAGGCTGCATCATCTTTCTGTAGTTTTCTTTTCATCCTAGGTTATAGGTAATCTTTCTCCATACATAAGTCCTTTTTTTTTTCAAAATCAGTGGCATAATGGGGAGAGAGAGGTGACGAAGCAGCAAATAAACAAGTAAAGTTTCTGCTCTTTATTAATGTCATAACTATCAGAGGTCAGTAGGGAGTAGATAGACTCCAGGATTGGAAGCAAGTAGTTTCCCCTCATAAAAGCACTTCTGTGCTACAGTCCTCTCCCAATGTAGAGAATAAGACCATTTAGATGACTTGCAGACTCACTGAAGAAAGGAGTAAGCAGCAAAAGTGGATGCTGGCTCAGGTGGTGTTAGATGTGGGTAGCACTTGTAAAGATGATGGATGTTACCAAATGGTAATTTTCTCTGTGCGGTGGCTGTGATTGATCTGTGGCTTGATGCAACAGTTGAGGCTTTCACAATCAATTTTAAAGAAAAAATATCATGTATCATACAATGGGGGTTATAGATGATTGGGGTGGGGTGGGGAGCTGGGATATGGTTTTGCTTTTCAAGAGGACACACTATGAGAAGAGAATGTTTATCTATAACTCAAATCCATCAAACCAGTGGAGGGTGGTATATACAATGTTTTAATGTAGCCCTGCTGCTGTAGTGGTTAAAGGGTGTGGATGCTAACCAAAAGGTCAGCAGTTCAAACCCACCAGCTGCTCTATGGGAGAAAGATGTGGAAGTCTGCTTCTGTAAAGATTTACAGCCTTGGAAACTCCTTTGGGCCATTCTACCCTGTCCTTTAGGGTCACTATAAGTTGGAATTGACTCGATGGCAATGGGTTTGGTTTTGGGTTTTTAATGTAGAGTTCAGAAGAAACTTTCTGTAGTCCTTAGTACTTGGGGACACAGGTGGCGTTCTTGTCTCTTTATTGTCTTTGGAAAAGAAAAATTGGATTGTGAAGCAAACAAATGATACTAAATGAAAATAAGGTTTGTTTTCCTGGACATATGCCTACACTATCAGTCAGGCGTTCTCACAACATGGGCAGAGAATATCGCATGCAATCCTGAAATAGAATAATGGATTTGGCAGGAGACATCTCAGTGTTACCAGCAGGCTTTGAATATAAGTTGCAAGGTTAAAAAGGGGGAAAATTAGATCAAACTCTATTTGTAGAAGACAATAAGTATAAGCTAAACAAAACAAGTGTAATTGAGGAGATGCCCAGTAATTATCAGAAAAAAATATATTTATGGTTGTAGAAGTGTATATATCAACTCAAGGGGTATTTGTGATAAACTTTAAATTGTAATATGAACAGTTAAACTAAAATAACTTAAGTATCATCAAGACATAGTGACATGGGAATAATGACCATAATATGGCCACAAGGGTGGACCTCATTCTAAAGTAACATCTGATAGAAAAAGAGGTAGAAAAATGTATTTTGTGTTAAGAAAGCGTAAACCTATATAAAATCTCACACACCTGAGAATAGACACTTCATGATTGTTTGAGACCCACTAACAATATTGGGCCATGCTGGAAACTAGAAGAGGTTCCAGAGCCCAACCATTAACAGATGAAACACCTATACAATTACCGAGCCTGGGAAAAGAGAACTCCAAGATGAAGTTAAAGAATTACATGCCTTGCAAAGCTTTCTTTTCCTCTCTGTCCTCACACACAGATAGATTTATCACTCTTCCCTTCACTACCTTGTTCTACTGTGTACATCTAACTAGTACAGCTTTAAACACTCCATTTTGTTATCACTTGTTAAAAACCCATCTCACATCTAAACTGCTGTGTAAAACTTCACCAAAAACACAATAAAATACTATTTTTTTTTAATAAAGGCTATTATTTTCCCATTGAATTATCTTGGCACCTTTATAAAAAACCAGCTGACTACATGTGTGGATCTATTTCTGTATTCCATTTTGTTCCCTAGATCTATTTGTCTACTAGCTATGTCTGCTAACCAAAGGGTTGGCAATTCGAATTCACTAGACACTCCTTGGAAACCCTATGAGGCAGTTCTATTCTGTCCTATAAGGTCGCTATGAGTCAGAATCGAGTCAATAGCAGCTTTTTTTTTTAATGCCAATAGCACACTGTCTCAATTACTGTAGCTTTACAGTGAGTCTTGAAATAAAAAAGTGTTAGTTCTCCCCCCGCCCCAAAAAGCCATTTCACTAACTAGACTGAGTCACATACCTTATTATTTTATTCCCCTAAAGCTATTGCTAAGTAAGTATTCAATAAATGTTTGTAATATAAATGGAAGGAAACCCTGGTGGCATAGTAGTTAAGTGCTATGGCTGCTAACCAAAAGGTCAGCAGTTTGAATCTGCCAGGTGCTCCTTGGAAACTCTATGGGGCAGTTCTATTCTGTCCTCTAGGGTTGCTATGAGTCGGAATCAACTCGATAGCAGTGGGTTGGGTTATATAAATGGAAAAGGGACAATAAGGAATCAAGAAAGGCAGAGATAGAAATGAGAAAGCATTGATATGTATATAAAAATTGTGGTGAAAATAAAGCTGGGAGTAGGGAGTATATTTCCTTCAAAGGAACAAGAATGAGAGAGACTTCTTTTCAGAAAAAATGATTGCCAAAATACAATGAAAAGTAACTTCACTGAAGGAAATAATGGCAGCCTAGATTAAAAAAAAAAAAAAATTTTTAATCTAGGCTGCCCTTATTATACTTAATGAAAATGTACATCAAATGCTAAGGTGAAAAAAATACATTTTCAATTAAACAAAAACATATTTGTTGTCAGCAGACTTGCATTAAAAGAAATATTAAAGGGAGTCATCTTCAGACAAAAGTTGTTTTTAGAAGTTAATTCTATAGATATAATTATTCGTATGTGAGTGAAACGATGTTAGGTACAAGATTATTCATCGCAACAAATAATGTTATAAATAATATAACAACAAATAATTGGACTATCTTCCAATGGGAAATAACTACATAAATTATGGTACGACCATATAATAAGATATTATTTAACTATATAAAAGAATGGGGAATTCGTATGGAATTATTTCTAAGATATACATCCATGGGCCACTTAACATCTGTTTGGGCGATGTCTGACTGCGTACACATTCGTGCTTCCATAAGGTTATAATAGAATTCAGAAATCCTGACTGGAAAACGTGGTGTTGCAGACGTAACCGGACGTAGGGAACACAACAGCTTGCCACACACGATATGTGTATCTCATTTCTCTTATATACAGGTGATTGCGCTGCCAGGTATATAATGGTACAGTACATATATAACCTATAATACATACGTCTTTATAGTCATAATAAACAGCTATGTTACTGATATATGTACACACTTATTTTAATGTGAACTTTCCCCACTTACAAATAAAAAGTTTATCTTATAACAGTGTATGCTTCAACTCATAGGCAGCCGCATCCAATCTCATATACGGAGCATCTCTTGAGTGCTGTAGCATTATCTCTCTGTTTACTTTCTTTCAGAAATATCACTGTGAAGTTCGTCTTGGCTCCCAGATGTGGCAAAACCAGTGCGAGTGACAGCAGCAGTATTCTTTATAGCTTTGCTAAGTATATAATACGATGCGCATACAACTTCCAAATCACATAACGTCCTGTTTCACAGAACGTATCGTGGACATTGACACATGACTGCACTAATATTTGAAAAATATCAAAATACACAATGACATCATACAATATTCTACCATTTGGGGAAACAAAAGTGTGTGTGTGTGTATACATACATACATACATATATGTGTATTACCTTTTTCCATAATAGACTGTCTCTTGAAATATATAAAAGACCAAAAACTGATAACATTACTTTTCTCCAGGAACCGAATGGTCAAAAGAGGTAAGAGTGTTTTCACTTTGTTCCTTCTGAATTTTTACACTACTGCCTATTAAAGAGAGGAGCCCTGGTGATGCATGTTTTAGCACTCTGCTGCTAAACAAAAGGTTGACAAATTCAGACCCAGGAGCTGCTCTGCAGGAGAAAGATGTGGCAGTCTGCTTCCATAAAGATTACTGCCTTGGAAACCCTACGGGGCAGTTCTACTTTGTCCTATAGGGTCGCTATGAGTTGGAATTGGCTCGACAGCAATGGGTTTTTTGTTTGTTTTGACTGTTAAAGTAAAATAAAATAATAAAATAAACAAAAAAGTCTGATATGCTCCTTTGACTTAAAGGAGGGTCCTTCGGGGAATTAAGGAAGGTGAACAATGAAAATGTTTTGAGAGCAGTTAAAAGGAGGACAGTGATGGCATTATGGGTAAACACTACAGCCACACGCATTGGCACAGGATGTGCATGGTATTTTGCCAAAATGAGCTGGCAAACTGGCAGTGGTTCACCCATTCATCCATTTATTCAGTGTTTCCTAGTTGCCTAGAATGCACCAGGAATTATGTGAAGAACTAAGAATACAAAGGTGAAAAAGGTATGCAAGTCCATGACCTCAGTGAAGAAACAGGCATTAAAAAACAATTATACACATGGTGGGTAAGAAGTAGAGAGAAGGAGACCACAGAGGAGTGAAGCATACAGTAAAGGCATTTGTTGAAGCTTCACTAGACTAAAAGAGGTATGTATAATAGATTTCTACCTAAGAAGTTGTACTTGGATAAAATAAAGGCATTTAATGAGAGTAGATAGCTATAAACTATACAAGAGCAAAGACTGTCACTCTTGTTCTCTGCTGTATCCCCAGAACAATGGGGCTGTAGTAGGTACAAAGCAAATATTTGTGGAATAATTAAATCAACAAGATAGCCATACAATATACACTGAGAAAAATTGTTTTCTGAAATTTTCATTATAAATGTATATTTCAGCTATTTCTATGTTGAGCAGTCTTTTGAGCATGGGAAATGTGATGTGCTGTTAGCTGTAAGTCTGCTCCTTGCTGCTTATAACAGTAAATGGAAATAACTGCATATTTATTAAATGAAAGACAGTATAGCCATATGGTGAACTACTATGTAATCATTGAAAATTATGCGGTAGAAGAATATTTAATGGCATAAAACATATTCATGAATTCTAGTAAGTGAAAAAACTGGGTTACAAACAGTTGTATAATTTTCTCCCTTTTCTGAAGAAACACACCATACGTATGTTTGCACATATGATTCCAGTCAGTGTTTGTATCTTGAAGGTAGGACGGAAGAGTTTTACTTTTCTCCTTTTAATTATCTACACTTTTTTCAAGAAACATGTATTACTTTATAATATGGAACATCATCACTAAGTTCGTTTAAGTATGTTTTGATTTCCAAATATCCAGCCAACTTATTAAACAAAATGTGTGTAACTGCAGGCTGCTATACCGGTCCGCCTTGAGGTAAAAAGATGGTCAAACTTCCTTTAATGATGTCTATTCCTCCTTTCATTCTACTGTTTTCTCTGTCTGTATCCCTGCTCTAGAAATGTCAGAATGTCATACACACAGCACATACATAGTAAATACTTCAAAAAACAAATGTGTGAGACAAAAGAAGACATAAAGAACATGAAGTGTGGGTTATGAATTTCCTTCCCTCCATCTTGAGTTCTTATGAATCAGTAATAGGCAGGGCCATTAATATCTAGTAATACCTGGTCAGGAGGGGAACTAATAATAAAAGTTCTTACTATCTACCTTGCCGTCATGCTGCCAACGTTGAAAGTAGAAAAAAAGCAAAAGCACAAATACTGCTCATGTAGATATTTCAGATTGCATCTAATTAGGTTGCTCAGTACATGCACAAACAAGGAAGTAATAGGGATGTTAAAAATATCTACGGAGGTTTTAAAGAGCTGACTTAAAGGAAGCCACAGGTTACATATAAAACCCACCCAATGCCGTTGAGTCGATTCTGACTCATAGCGACCCTACACATATATATATATGTATATATATACATACATATACCGCTTTTGAAAAGATACTGTCCAACACTATGACCTTCACCCTACACTAGTTCATGAGAAGATAACAATGCCATTTGAAACCAGGGGGTACAACGGGGTGGTAGGGGTGGCGGTTTTCCAGAAACTGCTGAATTTCACTGCACACATCTAAACAGCTAAAGTCACGTCTCAGATAATTTGATGATTAGCAAAAGGGCAATTAAAACTTTCCTCAAATACTAAAGTAAGATGCTATCTTTAACCTGCTTTGCCTTACACCAAGACGTTCACAATTCGTAGCTATTCTTTCGTATCTGTCACCTCCTCCCCACACCCGATCCTTCTGAGGGGGCCAATTACAGAGAGCACTTGCATCCTGGAGTCCTATAAGTTCCACCCAGCCACTTAAGACTCCTGGACCACACAGCACTAAAAGTTGGAAAAAAAAAGTTACACTTATCAAATCAATCCAATTGCACATCACTTAAACTTATTGTAAACATTGAGTTGCTGGATGCTGGGACAATGTGGAAAGCCTTAGCTGGCTGAGAGGAGGGGTCAGAGCTGGCTGGGGTTGTTCTTTTACCCACCCTAGCATGCACATGTATCAGAGCCACAGGTTACTGTTGTTTATTGTTGTTAGGTGCTGTTAAGTAGTTCCAACTCATAGCTAACCTATGAAACACTACGCAGCCCTGCACCATCCCCACATTTGTTATGCTTGAGCCCATTGTTTAAGCCACTCTGTCAATCCATCTCATTGAGGGTCTTCCTCTTTTTCACTGACCCTCTACTTTACTAAGCATGATGTCCTTCTCCAGGGACTGGTCTCTCCTGATAACATGTCCAAAGTATGTGAGATGAAGTGTCTCTCCATCCTTCTTTCTAAGGAGCATACTGGCTATACTTCTTCCAAGACAGATTTGTTCATTCTTCTGTCAGTCCGTGGTATATTCAATATTTTCCACTAACACCTGAATTCAGAGGCATCAGTTCTTCTTGGGTCTTCCTTATTCAAATTGTCTAGCTTTCAAATGCATATGAGGCGATTGAAAACACCATGATTTGGGTCATGCACACCTTTGTCCTTAAAGTGACATCTTTCCTTTTAAACACTTTAAAGAGGTCTTTTGCAGCAGATTTTCCCAATGCAATGCTTCATTTGATTTCTGGAATTCCTGTTCTTCACAATACCATCCGTAATTTGTTATGATCCACATAGTCCAATGCCTTTGCATAGTCAATAAAACACAGATAAACATCTTTCTGGAATTATCTGTGTTCAGCCATGATCCATCTGACGTCAGCAATGATACCCCTTGTTCCACGTCCTCTTCTGAATCCAGCTTGAATTTCCAGCAGTTCCCTGTTGATGTACTGCTACAACTGCTTTTGAATGATCTGTAGCAAAATTTTACTTGTTTGTGATATTAATGATATCATTCAATAATTTCCACACTCTGTTGGACCCTCTTTCTTTGGAATGGGTAGAAATATAGGTCACAGTCAGCTCTTCAAATTCATTTTTTCAGTCTAAGCATGGGATTCAAATAATTTCCAGTGGTTTCTGGACTGTTAGCATAATGCAGGCGTGAGGCTAAGCTTTTCAAGCCAGCTGAAACAGCATGTGGCTTGGGAGCCTCAGTCATAATAAGGAAATTCAGATGTCCCTTAGGCATAAAGCATGATGGAGAGGAGGCCCTGTGGGCCAGCCAAAGCTCCCCCTAGATGCCAACACTACCTGTGCATGTACCAGCTGCCTCTGGAAGGTGGGGGGGGGCAGTGAATAGAGTAGAGTGACCTATTCCGGGAGATGGTCAGCTTCCATGTGCCAGACAAAGCAGAAACTTTGGACAGCTACAGGGAACAGGAACAGCCCATTTAATGTGCTCTGATTCCCTTCTGTAAAGACTGGGAAATTATCTGCTTGCCTCGAATATCTTCATTAAAAATGCATTTAAGCTGTGGCACTCTTCGAAGGAGAAACCTGTAATACATGAAAGATTAGCCCCAGATTGCTGATTGGACTATTTTACATCATTATGGTAATTAAGCTAGCGAGGCTGTTGTGCTGACTTCAACACTTTTCCTCCATTTGCCTTTGTCTCCAATTCAAGGTATTATTTTCCCTCTTTCCATCTTCCAGCCTTCCCTCCTTCCCTCCCCTTCCACTGCTCCCCTCCAAAGATCTCCTTGGAGCCTTGGCTAGTCCTCCTTCATCCATATGTATTCTGCTCCAGTCTGATTCAGTCTCCCATAGCTTCTCTGCCAACCTTGTTCTGGCTGTGCAGAGTAAAGGGAAGAAATTAATGGTAATTACAAGGTGTGAGTGGATATTACAGCTCTCTATCTGATTGCCAGTAAAACCAAATAAAATGGAGTGTAATCAGCCAATTATTAAAACACAGAGTAAACAAATGGAGACTAGTCTCTTATTCAACCTCACTTTCTATCCTCAGACCAGTGAGCCTGCCTCAGGAGGGTGATTAGAGACCCCCATGATATTATTTTCAGTAATGCCCTGGAACTCCACTAGAGCTAACATGACACAGACGGTGTGCAAAGCTGCCTTCACTGGGGTGGAAGATGGAGAGGACCCGTTCAAAGCTGCATGACAGCTGAGAACTTCCCAGCTGTCTATAAGCTTACGTATTGTCCCCATCCCCAACCCTTTACCATGGCTTGCCATAATCATTGGTACACCTAAGTTTCGGAAGAAGTGGTTCCATATTTTTTCTTACCATTTACAAATACTGCACATAACTTCTAGTAATGGATGCAAAAGCCTGCACACCAGGACACAGGCAGACCTGTGACATCCCTCAGAGGAATCTGGAGTCTCTGAGGCAGTGAGTGGATTGTTGTTGTTGTTGTTAGGTGCCTTCGAGTCAGTTCTGACTCATAGTGACACTATGCACGAAAGAAGGAACACTGCCTGGTCCTGCACCATCCTTACAATCTTTGTTATGCTTGAGCTCATTGTTGCAGCCATTGTGTCAATCCACCTCATTGAGGGTCTTCCTCTTTTCCGCTGACCCTGTACTTTGCCAAGCATGATGTCCTTCTCCAGGGACTAATCCCTTCTGACAACATAACCAAAGTATGTAAGACGCAGCCTCACCATCCTTGCTTCTAAGGAGCATTCTGGTTGTACTGCTTCCAAGACAGATTTGTTCGTTCTTTTGGCAGTCCATGGTATATTCAATATTCTGTGCCAACACCACAATTCAAAGGCGTCAACTCTTCTTCAGTCTTCCTTATTCATTGTCCAGCTTTCACATGCATGTGATGTGGTTGAAGATGCCATGGCATGGGTCAGGTGCACCTTAGTCTTCAAGGTGACATCTTTGCTTTTCAACACTTTCAAGAGGTCCTTTGCAGCAGATTTGCCCAATGCATTTTGTGTCATTTGATTTCTTGACTGCTGGTTCCATGGTTGTTGATTGTGGATCAAAGTAAAATGAAATCCTTGACAACTTCAATCTTTTCTCCATTTATCATGATGTTGCTCATTGGTCCAGTTGTGAGGATTTTTGTTTTCTTTTGTTGAGGTGAATGGATTACAGGAGAAATACAAGAGAAAGGCTTTTCATCTGTGACAGATGACAAGAGAGCGAGTGTGTGTGTGTGTGTGTAGGCATGTACGAAAGTACTTCTTCCCTTAGGGTGAGTGGTCTAGTCTGTCTCTTTCCCTTTCCTGGTGACTCCAAGCCACTGCTGGCAGGGGAAAACAGCACAAAAAGGAGCAAGTCCTTCCCTTTCCCTGATGTTACTAGTGGTATGCAGCTGAAATATTTAATGAAAATAGTATATGCACATGTTCAGACCCATAAGCTGCAAGCCTGTCCTGTGAACAGCTCAGTTGTATTCTAAGAAGGCAGTTCAGCATGGAGGAGAGGTCACAATCTTTGTCATTAAATAGACCTGGTTTCTACCTTTCTCCTCTAACTTACTAGCTGGGGGACCTTCTGCAGCTTACTCCACCTCTCAAGTCTGTCATTTCATTTGTAAATAAAGGCTGTTATAATATCTACCTCATAAAGTTGTGAGGACTAAATGAAATAGTGCATGCAAAGTGCACTTAATGAATATTCATTATTATACTAACATGTATCCAAGTTGTAAATCAAATTTTAATCTCTGAATATATTTCTTCATAGAGTACATTCCATGTCAATTACCCCAAGAGAATGTTACCTTACTTTTAGGGCTTTAATGACCCCCCAGCTCTGCCTGGTAATCCTATCACACTTCTCTGCTGTGTTTGCTCACCTTGTCTCATCATCATTTTTTTCCCTAGGTTCCTCAAACCTTCACACCTCCACTCAATCTGCCATCCCCACCCTTCACAGTTAACCTTGCATTATACATTATTGAGAAAATAGAAGCACTCACATGGGGTCTAACCACTTTTTCCCAACAGCATATATATAAAACCATGAGTACCTGTCTCTATATCCTCTGCTTTCTACTTATTAAAAGATATAGAGTGCCTCAGTTCCAGTCAGAGGCCAACACTAACCCCGAGCCCTAGATTCCAGCCCTCTTGCTCTTCCTGCTCAAGAGCTTCATGATTGTAGCTATTGCTTCTCTCGCATTTTCATTTCTGCCTCTCTGCTGGATCATTTTTATGAGCATTCAAATACTACCAACTATACTTTTTCTTATAAAGAAGACAAATAAAAGCCTTTCCTTCAGCTCACAGCTTTTTCCAGTTATCACCTCATTTCTTCTGTTTTCTCTCACAGAAAAACATCATAAAATGATTTTATATATTCTTCGATCCCACTTGCTCTCAATCATCTTCTCTTGAACACACCACCAGGCTTTCATCCCCATCACTTCACTGAAATTTCTCCTCAAGGTCCCCATCCACCTCTACGGTGTGGAAGCCACTTGCTCTTCAACTAGCCAGCAGCATTCCACAGTGGACCACTCCCTTCTTGAAAAGCTTCTTTTGTTTCTTGTTCTCCGGGTTTGCCTCCTACCTCACTGGTGGCGTAGTGGTTAAGTGCTATGGCTGCTAACCAAAGGGTCAGCAGTTCAAATCCGCCAGGCGCTCCTTGGAAACTCTACGGGGCAGTTCTACTCTGTCCTATAGGGTCACCATGAGTCGGAATCGACTCGACGGCACTGGGTTTGGTGGGTTCACTGACTGATCCTACTCTGTGTCCTTGGCTGACTCCTCCCCTTCTGTTAAACATCAAATTGTTGAAGTGACTTGCAGCTGAATCTTGAAGCTTTACCTACATTCTTCTCTTATTGATCTCATTCAGTACTATTAGCATGAAATCTGTATGCTGAAGACTCTTCAATTTAAAGGTCAGCCCTGAATGTTTACTCCTTTCTCTGCATCCCATTTTGGGTTTCTAATAGGAATGGCCAGCTTTATCTGAAACCTTGATTGCTGCACTCTCACCCACCTCCCTCCAGGAATAACTAGTCCTCTTTCTCTGGCTTTCAATATCTCGCTAAATTGAACTGCCCTCCACGGTTCATGCAGCTGTTTCAGACAAAACTTAATCATGACCTTTGATTTCGCTCCTTACTTCTTTTGTCACATTTGATGGATCAGATGGCTCTGTCAATTCTACATCCAATGTATATCTAGAATCTGCCCACTTCTTTCCATCTCCTTTTCTACTCTTCTTAAGCCAAGCCAATTTTAGGTCTTATTTGGACCCGATAATGTTGTAATTGGTCATGATGACTTCACTTTTGCCTCCATATGTACACCGCCCACCAGCAGTGACCTTTCTAATCTGAAAGTTGGAGGGCATTCCCTCTGCTCTAAAAAATCTTCCAATGGTTTCAAACTTCAATGGAAAAACAAAAACAAACACGTAAAAAAACACTCTTCCATGATTGTCCAGCCTCCTTCCCTTCTTGTACCATTTTCTCTCTTCCTCTCTGCTCCTGACAGCCTGGTCTTGGGTTTATTCCACTGTCCTGAAGGCCTTTGCATTTTCTTTCCCCTGGGTCTAGAAAGCCTTTCCCGTAGGTCCTTGTATATGAAGATGCTCCTTGTCTTTCAGGCCTCAGACCAGAAAGGACTTCTCTAACTGCATAATCTAACAGTCTACTCCCTTCCTCCATCAGTCTCGACCTCATTGTTATCCTTTACATTCTTCAAAACCTTTAACATAATTTGATGTTACCTTTTAAATTACTTAAATACTTGGTTATTATGTCTCATTATTATTATGGTCTACATGAGCTCCATAAGAGCAATCACCTTGCCTGTTACGTTTATTTCCACATCCCTATCAAGTAGGAAACTGCCTGGTATATAGCCTAAGTTAGTAAATGCTTATTTATTAAATGAATTAATGAGAGTTCAATCTCAAGTTGTCCGAAGAACAAATTGACAAACCTCAAAGATGCCTGCCCTGAGTATTTCAAAAACACCTACTTCATCACTCTTTCCATGAAAACTCCCATTCTTGGGCAGGGCAGCCTGGATTTAAATCCCACCACCTCCGTTTGACAGAGTGATGCTGAATGAGTTTTTAAACCTCTCCATACCTTTTTTTCTTCATGGTAAATGAAGTAATAATACCTACTTTGAAAAGCTATTTTGAGGGTTAATGAGATAACATTTACAAAGTGCCCCAGCCTGGCACATGTGAGGCTCCCAATAAATGCAGCTGCTTTCTTCTTTCCTCCAAATAGGTGATCTCAGCTTGCCATTTGAATTGGGGGTTGGAAAAACAACTCCAATTAAACAAATTTACACCAATGTGTGAATGACTCTTAGCACTTTAGCTATCCCAGAGGAAACTTATTGACCTAAATGCACTCCAAATTGGTAGAATTTCAGCTAGTTTAACAAAGTGAAGGGAAAAATTCAGCAGAGTAGGGAATACATCCGTGGGCCAAACCAAAGGAACTTGCCTATGGGGTTACCTTCTAGTAATTTGCTCTGGCGTTTCTTGTTTTCTTTTTCCTCTTTGCTCATATTTGAACCCACTAACTCCCTAAGCACTTTCAGGTTTTTTTTTTTTTTTTTTTTCCAAATTCCTCAGAGGTATCCAGGGCCCAAAGAAACTGTTGATCTGTAGCAGTCTCATGCAGGTCCTGTCGACCTCCATAAGTAGCATGCGTAGCTATGGCTTACATGTGGGTACTATGTGCACAGGTATGCTTTCATGCAAGCTTGTACACACTTAAATGGGCTTGCACACAACCAACCACCTGAAGTTTCAATGCAGGAAAACTTCCTTTGGCATGGAAACTGAAAAATGCATTTGAAAAAGCAAGTTTTTGATGACAATTGTCATTAACAGTGTTATTTTCAAACACATCTCACACTGCATTTCATGCTGGAAAGGACTTCTTATCTTCTGAACTTTCAGCCTGCCAGGCTGAGCAGAACAGTGACACAGTTTTCTTTGAACACAGGTAGAAAAAGAAACCCCACTGGATAGAAAAAGCACTGAGAAAACACAACTGAAGGGGAGGGGAGGAGACTGCAAAAGGTATCCTGTTTGCTTTCAAAGGCTAGCTACAGTAAAGTCTTTGAAGACTCATATCCAACAGCCATGTGGCATGTCCTCTTCCCCCTCTTTCTGTCCCAAGAGAAGAAAAGTCTAGTTTATATATCATGGCCAGCACACGTCCACAAAATGCCCCAGGTTGTTTTAATGATGAATTGTCTACTTTTTCTCAGATGAAAAGATGAGTCTTTTAATTTCTCTGTTACTACATTATTCCCACAGAATTTCTGTTTAGTCCTGATTTTTCTCAGTCTAGGTAGTAGATAAGTAGCCATAGAGAAGGTGGTATTTGTTGATACTCTTTCTCTAACTAGAGGTAGGGCTGGAAATGACTTGCTTGTATGAGCACATAGGCAAAGATGGTTTATCTGAACACTTTAGCATCTATAAATAGCTCTTGCCAGAAATTACCCCTCACAGAGCCAGAACTCCTAGGGAAGAAGAGACGTAGGCAAATGGCAGAGGAATTTAAAAAAGACAGTAGGTCAGTACCCTTTGCAATCAAGTTGATTCTGACTCACGACCACCCTATAGGACAGCGTAGAACTGCCCCACATTGTTTCCAAGTGGCTGGTGGATATGAACTTCCAACCTTTTGGTTAGCCACTGAGTTCTTAACCACTGTGCCACCAGGACTCCTAATAGGCCAATGAGTACTTAAATATCTATTCTTACACCAGCATGTCCTCCTGAACATTTTGTAACTTAATTTGAGATGGAACGTTTTCTTAATCTCTTTTTCTTTCATTTTTAAGGACAGAACATTACCTTTTTAGATATCCATTAAACAGAGAGAAAAAATATTCCTGTTCTTTTATTGTTTACCAATTTTTCCCCCATGTCATGTACAAATAGTAAACTTTTGTACATAACGTCCTAGCTGGGAAATTTGTCTTGCCCTTATAAACAGCAGCACTCAATGTGAAGTTATGTGAAATATCTGCCTATTTATTACATAGAAATGACAGGCCGTTCAATGCATTTCCCAACAAAGAACTAAGTAAGGAGATAAATGGACAATACTGAGCAGCCAAATGATTTCCTTGGCCTGCCATGTGCCGGACGCTGCACCAGATGTTGAACACAGCAGAGGCGTCCTCATTTTCTCCATCCAGCAGCACTGTGAACAGAATAACCTGCTTTGAAAGACAAGGAAATGGGGGCTTAAAGAATTTAAATAACTTGCCCAACATCTAAGAGTAATTGGAAGAATTGTCATTCAAAGTCCAGATTATTCCAACTTTGGTGTTAGAAAAGTCAGGACAATTTATACTTGTTCCTGCTGGCCTGACTAAGTATAATTTGGCATTTCTGGAGGGGCAAATTAGCCCAGAGTGATGATTAATACTAAGCAGCTAACTGAAGTGAAAACTGATTTAACAATAATGGCATCTAGGACATACTGGGTGCATACTGTGTGCTAAATGTATCATATGGATTTACGCATTTAATTCTCACTACAATGCTCTGAGATAGACAGTAGAATTATCTCTATTTGACAAATGAGGTAACTAAAGCAAAGAGAAGCCAAATTAACAAAGGTTATTTAGCTAGTAAGGCTTAGAAATACTATATGTAGAGTCCAATGAAATAGGATGTACTCATGGTAAAGAGTAGTCACTATGAAAGTGATGGAATAGCAAGGTGAGACCAGCAGAAAGCATGAGACTGGTAATTTACAGACAAAATACCTAGCCTGTACGTATAGTATCTGAGAAAAGCTTCTGGCTCCCCTTACTGACTCATCTCCTAAGAGAAGGTAAAAAGATAAGAGATCTCTGGGCAAAGGGTCATGCACATGGGCCTGCATGGACAGGCTCGCTTCTCAACTATGAAACTGTCCTTTGTCTCTGCCCTGCCTTTATGGAGGACAAAATCAATGGAATGCTTCATGACCACTTTCTAGCTATAGTCAAACCCTAGCAGGTGAAAAGCTTCCTGTTCTAGGATAAGAGTTCACAAACTGGATTTTTCGCATGTGTTTCTCACACATGGTCTGAGCCCCTGCATTTAGCCAACCTGTGTTACCAGTCTGCTTCCTCCATTCACCCCAAGCTCCCTGGATTTGGCCCTGAATTTGCCAGGTCTTGATAGCCACCTCTCAGTATTCCTTGTATAGGCACCACTCAGGCTATTCTGTATCCATGTATCACTCATCATAGGTCACACTGCTCACTCTTATTTCCTATTTTTAACAGTAGTAGCTGTGTACTGATAATCCAGGTTTAAGCTCGGGTAACACAGGTGGAGAAAGAACACAATGAATCTAAACATGCCAGGGTATGTGCAAGCTCTAATTTGCAAGAGCAGGATAGAAACTGTATTGAATCACTTTTTCCCCCATCTGTCTTCTTTTCATGTGTGCATGTTGCATTTATATTGATTCATGCACTGTTCCTCCTCTCTACACTTTAGCTTGTGCCATGTTTTTTAATCACTTGTGCATAAGGTTGCCACACACCTGTTGTTCCTTCCAATTACTATAGGATCAAAGTTGAACAACAAACTTTCTGAACGTCTAGATTTCCGCAAATGGTAAGTGTGTGATTCCTAACTTCATTTCAACATACACATAAATTTATGTTGGACTATATCTTCTTGTTAAGTGGAATCACCCCTTCCTTGTCATGTATATTTGGGACTGATGGAGTATGTGAAATGCCAAATAGGAGCACTGATTGGATTAACCAGTATACAACATGAGTCTTTCCCTGCTCTTGCACATTCTATCATGGAGTATTCGTTCACCAGGATCCCTTCTGCACTTCTCACTTTATTTCTGCTCTTTACTCCAAGAATATAAGAACACAAAATCATAACATCCAATTACAGGCACACCAGGAGGTACTGGCTCAGGAATGGACCCAGAGAGATTTCCAAGGTGGTTCATTTGTAGAACATAACCCAAGACCAGCAGAAGGTAGAGAGTTGTCTTTGTCTAATGAATTCTGCCTCTCTACCTTCTCCCTTTAATAGTACATACATCTTCTCTTTCTTAGGACAAGAAGCATACATGGGTGTTATCTGAAAGTGAAAAATGAAAATATGTTTTAATTTAAAACTACAAGAGAATGCATCTCTTTACACCCATCAATCTCGACATTCAGCAACATTGGTTAAAGAAAATGCAGAGAAAGCATAACTAAATTTAATAGGAGTTTGTGCAGTAGGATATATTTAGAATGTCTGTGTGAGGCAAGGTCTCTTTAAGTTCAGAACCAAATTTCTCCCACCTGCAATTTATTTTTTTTTCTTGTAATTGAGCTACAGTCATAGACTCAGATAATGAAGCCTTAATTTTGCACACTGGCTCGTATAAACTGGTAGTATAAACCCTTCTCACTATATGTACATGAAAGCAATTGGGCAAATCGTAGCAATTATACTTGGCATTAAAAAAAAAATCCATGCAAAACACAAGAGGAAATTTCAAAAGCATAAGATTAATATACCTCACTATCACCCAATGAACAGAGGTCCAAACTCCAAACAACAAATTGGTGTTTAAATGCTTGTTTAGCAGACAATGGAAGGCAGTGATTCAACACCCTGGAAGAAACCAGGTAGAAGTCATTTTCAGTCAAAGGGGAATAATGCACATTATAAGCCCACAGGTGATGAGGCTCTCCCCACCACAGCCCCACTGCACAGATAAGAATTGCTATTTTCAGCCACATTAATGCAGTTGTGTCAGTTTGTAGGTGAATCAGTCCTGCTTCATCAGACACATCAACAGCCAGAATTGGCACTGCCATTTTCTCTCTACTAAGACATATTTTCTTAATTGCCATCTTTAAATAGACAACCTTCCTCCTGCCTCTCCAAAATCCATCCATCATAACTGGTAATAGGTCCAGAAATGACCACTTGAGTCATTTTCTCTTCACTCTATCTCCTGAAACCCTTCTTCTCATTCAATATCTCACACACAACTACTCCCTCTTTCCTTACTTCCCTTTAAGTTTTAAACACTTCAAACCTATGCTGTCAAGTCTGTATAGGCACCAAATGCTCTGGACAAACCTTGTGGTAATGTAGACCTTAGCTGTTGTTTGAGGAGTTTTCTTTTTGTCTTGTCCTACAATATAGTCATTAAATTGCAATCATTTTGTCTTTTCAAGTACAGCTCCTGTCTGCCCTCTTCATTTTCTTTTCTCACTTCTGTCTTCTCTTGGTCTCCAGTAATCTCTTACCCTCCATCCAAGGAGAAGCAGGCATGCTTCAAGTCCTTCTCCCAATGCTTGTCTCTCCTGTAAGGCCTCTGCAGCATGATAATGCTGGCACAGAGAATGTCTGTGAGTCTCAGGGTCCTATTGAATGACATCCTTCCACTGTAAGGCTTTAAGTAGCTAAAGATTCCCCAGTCACATGCCCTAACTCTGCTGCTCTCAGCTTCATCAAAAGGCAATTAAGCATCTAATTGCATGTTCTTTCCCAATCTCTTTTTTGCTTGTAATGAAAAAAAAATTGTTACTTAAAGTTCCAGAGGAAATCCTGGTGGCATAGTGGTTAAGATTTTGGCTGCAAATTAAAAGGTCAGTAGTTTGAATCCCCCAGACACACCTTGGAAACCCTATTGGGTAGTTCTACTCTGTCCTACAGGGTCACTATGAGTTAGAATTGATGGGAACAGGTTTGCTTTTTCTTTTTTTCTTTTTTTTTTTTTTTTTTGGTTTAAAGTTCTGGAATGAACAGTCCAAAATAAAGGAAAAGATCAAGTCAATATTCTTTAAGGCTGGAAGCCCAAATCTCAAACTATAATTGGAAAAGACTCAGCCTATGTTACAGTTTAATTGATGTGTGATTTCTTGCTGATATCTTTATTCCAGCCAAAGGACAGATTCTCCCATTCATGTACAATTACACAGCTCATATGGACCATGGACAGATTTCTGACTATATTTGTTAGGCTTCTAAAATGGTGTGCAAATTGCATATATACACAGGAATGTGTGTGCATATTCATGTGTATCTCTGTGAATGTATGTGTGTGTGTGTAGGTAGATAGACAAATAGTGGCTAGATATCCTTAGCATTAGTTAGATTCTCAAAAAAAAAAAAAAAAAAAACCAAGGGCATGGGAAGATGGTGGAATAGTCAGACAATTTGTGTCATCCCTCTTACAACAAAAACTCAAAAAAACAAGTGAATCAGATATATATAGGAACCATAATCATCAAAGACAAAGCTGAAGAATTGGACTGAGTGACAGGTGGAAGGAGAGAGAATTAAAAAACAATGGAAACAGAAAATTATAGGTCACAGGATCGCCAGCATCCTGCTAGCTAAATCTGCACAGTGCACACAGATTGAGGCAAGCAGCAACATCCTAAGCTGAAACCCACCCCATCTGGTGCAGCCAAGCAGCAGTGAACCTTCATCCACCTCCAGAACCAAACAGGAGCGAAAGTTAAGTGTCATCTCCTAAAACACCATACACGCACCATAACCCTTCCCCTAATCAGAGCTCCATGGCCGAGGACCACTACCTTGTCCTCATCTATCCCTCTCCCTGCTCTGAAACCAGTCCCAGCAGAATTCAACACCACCACACCTCCTAAGACAGAACTCGTGGCTGGGTCAGGAGGCACCTGCTCCTTTGCCCAGCCACAGGCATAGGATGTCCATGGATTTGTAGCACCCTTCACCCCCTTCACCATGTGCCATAAGGGACAATCCGGTGCAGCATGCCCTCATTAGGATGAAATGGGCAGGGCATTCTGAAGCCCATTTTCATCTGCAGCAGTTAAATGCGAGCTACAGGTCTGTGATATTTGACACCACCCTGCCCCCTAAGAAGGGGCTTCATCCAACCATACCAGGGACCTGAGGGCTAGCAGTACCACCCACTCCATCTAGCCACCCATGACAGGAGCCTGAGAATTAGTAGTGCTTCCTAGTTCCTCCAACAAAACATACTGGAAGCCCAAGGGCTGGCTGCACTCCCTCCACCCCCCCCCACACACAAGCAGACAGGTGCATGCCCTCCATCTGGTCACCTGGGTGCAGCTGACCAACCCATCTTGCCCCCCATATTGTCCCCACCTCAATCACAGACCTGCACCTGCTCCAAACATCCCCATGTACCCTGCCTGCCCAGGACTGTAGGTGAGTCTCTTCATCACACACTCAGTGACCAACTATCTGGCCACCTGCACCCTGAGCAATCAGTAAGTGGTGGGTCACGCACACAACAACCAACCCAACAACCAGGGAGAACATCCCCTATACCCTTGGCCAGGTGACCAGCAGAAGATATTCACCACTTTACCAAAAATCTCCACCTACATCTTCAGCGCCCCCACAAGGCAGTGAACAGACTCCTGGGCTCACACATCTAGTAGCTGCTCTGACCACCTGGAGACAGAAGGTGAGAGCTTCAATGACACCAACGACCAGAGTAGTACACATACCCAGCCCACTTGGACATACTAAAATACAGAACACAGTAAACAAAAATACAATAAATAGATAAATAACCTATTGGTGCTTCAGAGACAACAGTCAATATCAAATCACATAAAGAAGCAGGACAAGATGGCTCCAGCAAATGACCAAAATAAAGAACCAGAAAACCTTCCAGTGCAAGATAAGGCAATGAAATGACCTGATAAATAATTAAAAAACTAATATACAGAGTGCTCCAAGAGATCAAGAAGGAGATCAGGCAAAACAGAGACCAAACCAAGGAACACACAGACAAAGCAATAGAAGAATTCAGGAAAACATTATAAAAAGACAGAAAAAACAGGTTGCTAGAAACTATACAAAAGACAGCAACTAGAAATCCAGATTAACAATAAAATGTCAGAATTAGATGACTCAATTGAAGATCACAGGAACAGAATGAGAAATGGAATTCAGAATCAGTGAGATTGAAATAAATACCTTGACACAAATTTGTTGAAAAAAATCAGAAAAAAAGGATGAAAAAAAAAATGAAGAAAGCCTAAGAATTACATGGGATGCTATCAACAGGAAAAATCTACAAGTGATTGGAGTGCCAGAACAGGGCAGGATAATGGAAAACACAGAGAGAATTGTTGAAGAATTGCTGGCAGAAATGTTCCCTATCATGAAAGAAGACAAACTATTTACCCAAGAAGTTCAACAAACCCCATACAGGATAGACCCCAAAAGAAAGTCACCAAGACATATCATAATCAAACTTACCAAAACCAAAAACAAAGAAAGAACGCTGAGAGTGGCTCGGGATAAACGAAAAGTCACCTACAAAGGAGAACCAATAAGACTAAACTTTGATTACTGAACAGAAACTATGTAGGCAAGAAGGCAATGGAATGACATATACAAAACCTTGAAGGGAAAATATTGGCAACCAAGAATTATATATCCAGCAAAATTGTCTCCAAAATACAATGACAAAATTAGGTCATTTTCACTTAAGCAGAAATTAAGGGAATTTGTAAAAACCAGACCAGAATTATAAGAAATATTAAAAGGAGTCCTCCAGTTAGAGAACCAACATCAGAGAACAATCCAAGACTAGGACAAAGGACAGATCAACCAGATACCAACCCAGATAAGGAATTCACAAAAACAAAACAAAGACTAAAAATAGGAAACTAGAGATGTCAATATGTAAACAATGACAATGTTAAACAAAAAAGTGGTAATAAAAGGTGTAGTCATAGAACTTCCAAATAGAGAAGAAATCGAAGTGATATCAATAAATAAATGACTGCTTTAAACTTAGAAAAATAAAGGTAAATTTCAAGGTAACCACAAAGGAAGCTAACAAACCTACTAATCAAAAGAAGAAAGAAGAAAACATAAAGACTTAAAAAAAAAAAAAAATTAGCAAGCACAAAATCAACAATAATGAAAGACATGAAAAAAATACATAAAAAGAACTCAGCACAGAAAATTAAATGGAACAAAGAACTGTCAACACCACACATGCAAAAAAATACATCAAAATGACAGCATAACTGTGTTAGTCATAGCGCTGCCATAACAGAAATGGCTTTAACAAAGAGAAATTTATTTCCTCACAGTAAAGTAGGATAAAAGTCCAAATTCAAGGCATCAACTCTAGGGGAAGGCTTTCTCTCTCTGTCAGCTCTGAAGGAAGGTCCTTGTATTAAATCTTCCTGTGGTCCTGGAGCTTCTAATGCACTGGGACCCCATGTCCAAAGGTCACCCTCTGCTCCTGGTGATGTGTTCTTGGCGGTATGATGCCCCCAACTCTCTGCTTGCTTCCCTTTCCTTTTATCTCTTGAGAGATAAAAGGTGATGCAGGCCACACCCCAGGGAAACTGTCTTTACATTGGATCAGGGAGGTGACCTGGGTAAGGGTGGTGTTACAATCCCACCCTAATTCTCTTTAACATTAAATTACAATCACAAAATGGAAAACAGCCACAGAATACTGGGAATTATGGCTTAACCAAGTTCACACATACTTTTGGGGGGACACAATTCAATCCATAATGATACCTATCAATAACTACACTGAATGTAAATGGCCTAAATGCACAAGTAAAGGGACAGAGAGTGGCAGAATGGATTAAAAAAAAAAAAGCAAAAAAACCATGATCCATGTATATGCTATCTACCAGAGAAACACCTTAGACACAAAAATATAAACAAACTAAAGCTCAAAGGATGAAAAAAATATATCAAGCAAACCATAATTTAAAAAGAATAGGAGCAGCAATATTAATCTCCAATAAAATAGATCTAAAGCAAAATCTACCATGAAGGATTAGGAAGGGTATTATATAATGATTAAACTGTCAGCACACCAGGAAGACGTAACCATAATAAACATATATGCACCCAATGACAGGGCTACAAAATACATAATAAAAAGAAAAAAAAAAACCTGACAGCACTGAAAAGAGAAATAGGCAGTTTGACAATAATAGTAGTAGGCATATACAGAACACTACACCTAATAGCAGCCAACTATACATTCTATTCCAACGCACATGGAACTTTCTCCAGAAGAGACACAAAGACCAATGGAACAGAATTGAGAACCCAGATGTAAATCCACCCATCTAAAGAGAAGATGATATTTGACAATGGCTCAAAGTCCGTTTAATGGGAAAAAGACAGTCTCTTCAAAAAATGGTGCTGGCATAACTGGTTGCCCAGCCACATAAAAATGAAACAAGATCCATACCTTAGAGCATAAACAAAAACTAACTCGAAATAGATCAAAGATCTAAAAAAGAAAATCTAAAATGAGAAAGGCCTAATACATGGCATAAATAGTATACAAACCATAACTAGCAATGCACAAACACCAGAAGAGAAATTAATAACTGGGAGCTCCTAAAAATTAAACACTTATGCTCATCAAAAGACTTCACCAAAAGAGTAAAAAGAGAACCTACAGACTGGGACAAAAATTTTGGCTATGACATATCCAACAAGGGTGTAAACTCTAAAATCTACAAAAAAAAAAAAAAAAAACCCTCAATAAAAAAGACAAATAATCAAATTAAAAAATAGGCAAGGGCTACGAACCGACACTTTGCTGAAGATACTCAGGCAGCCAACAGACACATGGGGAAAAGCTAGTGACCGTTAGCCATTAGAGAGATGCAAATCAAAACTACAATGAGATATCATCTCACTCCAACAATACTGGCACTAATCCAAAAAACACAAAATAACAAATACTGGAGAGGCTGTGTGGAGATTGGAACTCTTATGCACTGCTGGTGGGAATGTAAAACAGTGCAGCCACTATGGAAAATTATATTGCACCTCCCTAAAAACCTAGAAATAGAAATACCATATGATCCAGCAATCCCACTTCTAGAAATATATCCTAGAAATAAGAGACTACACAAATGGACATGTGCACACCCATGTTCATTGCAGCATTATTCACTATAGCTAAAAGATAGAAACATCCTAAGTGCCCATCAATAGATGAATGGCTAAACAAACTATGGTACATACACATAATGGAATACTGTACAACAATAAAGAACAACAATGAATCTGGGAAACATCTCACAACATGGACGAATCTGGATGGTGTTATGCTGAGTGAAATAAGTCAATCACAAAAGGACAAATATTGCTTGAGACCACCATTATTAAAAAAAAAAATTTACACTGAGTATAAAGCAATCTTTTATGATTAGGAGAGAGGAGGGTAGGGAGGGAAAATCACTAACTACATAGTCGGCAAGTGGTAAATTTAGTGAAAAGAAAGAAAATACAGTGTAGGGGAAGTCAGCACAACTTGACCAAGGCAAAGTCGTACAAGCTTCCTAGACATATCCAAACACCCTGAAGGACTGAGTTACTACTGAGGCCTGAGGCCTGGGGGCCATGGTCTTGGGGGGCATCTGGGTCAACTGGCATAGCATAGTTCATAAAGAAAATGTTCTACATCCCACTTTGGTGAGAAGCATCTAGGGCCATCTAAGACATCTATTGGTCCCATCCTGTCTGGAGCAAAGGAGAATGAAGAAAATCAAAGACACAATGAAAGTATTAGTCCAAAGGACTCATGGACTCCACGAACAACAGCTTCCACCAGCCTAAGCCCAGAAGAACTAGATGGCTACCACCACCAACCTCTCTGATAGGAATCACCATAGAGGGTCCTGGACAAAGCAGGATAAAAACGTAGAACAAGATTCAAATTCCGCCCCCCCACCAAAAAGACCAGATTTACTGGTCTGACAGAGACTGGGAACCCCCTAGATTATGGCCCTCTGACATCTTGCTAACTCAGAACTAAAGCCACTCCTGAAGTCCACCTTTCAGCCAAAGGTTAGACAGGCCTAATAATAGACAGGAAACCCTGGTGGCACATTGGTTAAGAGTCACAGCTGATAACCAAAAGGTTAGCAGTTCAAATCTACCACGCACTCCTTGGAAACTCCATGTGGCAGTTTTACTCTGTCCTAAAGAGTCACTATGAGTCGGAATCGACTGGATGGCAAAGGGTAATAACAGACAGGTGCAATAACACCTGTGAAGAATGTGCTTCTTAGTTCAATCAATTATATGAGACCAAATGGGTAAGACCTGCCCAAAAGCAAAGACAAGAAGGCAGGAAGGGCCAGGAAAACTGAAGCAGTGGACAAGGGGAACCCAGGGTAGAAAGGGAAAGTGGGAGAGTGATGACACAATGCAGGGATCGCAAACAATGTCACAAAACTATTTGTGTATAAATTTTTGAATGAGAAACTAATTTTTGCTGTAAACTTTCACCTAAAGCATAATTTTTTTTTTTAATCAAGTGAATCATCATCACTCTTAATATCTTCCTTCTCTGTGTCCACTGGTGATACCACTACAGACTAAGATACCCAGCTGTCTTAGTTACCTAGTGCTGCTATAACAGAAATAACACAAGTGGATGGCTTTAACAAATAGAAATTTATTTCTTCACAGTGAAGTAGCCTAAAAGTCCAAATTCAGGGTATCAGCTCCAGCGAAAGGCTTTCTCTCTCTGTTGGCCTTCTCATCAATATCCCCTCGGACTAGGAGCTTCTCTGGGCAAGGACCCAGGGGTCCAAAAGACATGCTCCGCTCCTGGCACTGCTTTTTGGTGGTATGAGGTTCCCGTCTCTCTGCTTGCTTCTTTCTTTTATATCTCAAGAGATTGACGAAAGACCCAATCCAATCTTGTAGATTGAGTTCTGCCTCACTAACACAACTGCCACCTGTCCTCCCTCATTAACATCATAGAGGCAGGATTTACAGCATATAGGAAAATCACACAATGCCAGGAATCATGGCCCACCCAAATTGATATACACAATTACGGGGGGACATAATTCAATCCATGATACCAACCTAAAAAAAATCCAAAACATTAGTCCTTTATGTCTCTTTATCTTTTTCTATAAAAAATCAGATGGACCTTTAAATACACTGTGAATATATAAATGTCCATTATTTTGTTCCATATTTTCTACACACTTTGGTTGGGAAGTGGAAGGTTGAAACATCCTGTTGCTAAAATTGAAACCTAACATGCCCGATGTGAGCCTGTGGGCTGGTTCCTGAACCAAGAAGGGTGGTAAGGGGTGTATTCCAAAACACAAAATTAAGCAGTGAGTACACTAACTGCCTACATTTGTAAATATGGAACTTAGGCAGACATATCTACAAGGCTTAAAGCCTGTATCCGTGGTATCTAATCCTCAGATTAAATATTATGTTGGCCTTTCACAAATAATGAAAAATACACAAAGGGAAACACTATATAGAATCTCATCAGTGTTAAAAGAACTAATTCCCTGCCTGCTCCGCATTATTAGGTCAGGAGAATGTTCTACAAAGAATTGTTTGTACAGTATGAAGCAGGACCTAGCATCGCTGTGTGGCTTCTGTTCCCTAGGACTCTCTGAAAAATAACATATCTGTTTCAAGACTCTGAAGTTCAAGATATATATGATGTGTGCATATGAGATTTTAATAGTAGTAATTAAAATATTATAACTTTTAGGGGAGCCTCTGGTGTTATTTCAACTGATTAAAGACAAATTTATCCTCACTTGTATTATGACAGTTCAAATCTAGAGTCCTGCTATCATTATGCTAGCAGGAGTCCTCTTTTCATCTGTTGGCCACCAATACATTGACTGCTAATATTTGCTCTGTGTTAATATAGACATCAAAGGACACATAGATTCAACCACTGAGATCTGGAAGCAGGAATGGATATGACCTGACTGAATAAGACTTGAAATGTATTTAATACTTTGAAGGAACATAAATGAGTTGGGGAAATCTAGACCATCGGAAGGGATGGGTGGTATTGTGGGGGGTGAAATAGTAGAAGGCAGAAGTGGGCTCAAAGTAAGCTTAGAATTCATTTCATGGAAACAACTGTAGACTGGTGATCACACATATAAATGTAAAAGAAACCACAAGAAAATAAAGCTAATAGTATGGAAGAAGAGTTTGTGGGATAGAAAAAAATGGAAATTTTTTAAAATAAAGAGCCTTTCAGTGGCCTTCTACACTCTTCATTAATGTTATCCATTATTGCCTGTACTGATCTAGCCATTAATCTAACAAATGATTATCAAGAACCTAGAATCAAGGTCTCTGCTAGATCCTGAGCATAAGGGGGAAAAATCATAGTAACTCCCCTTAAAGAACTTATTGTCCTGCTGGAGACTGAGAGAAATATGTGAACAAAAGGGTGAAGTAAAAATTGTACAGATTCTGATATAAAAGTGTGTGTAGGGAACTAAAAAAAAACCCATTGCCGTCAAGTTGATTTTGACTCATAGTGACTGTACAGGACAGAGAAGCGCTGCCCCATAAGGTTTCCAAGGAGTGACTGGTGGATTTGAACTGCCAGCCTTTTTGTTATCGGCCAAGCTCTTTGCATCAAAAGGTACCATGGCCAGTTCTTGGGAAAAGGCAACTGGAAAGACTTGAGAGAAGAGCTGATACTTGAGCTATTTGAGGACAAACAAGTCACCACTCAGCAGACTGAAAACAAAGTGAATTCCAGGAGAGGGGGCAGTGTGTGGCAGGGCAGGCTATGAAGGAGCATGGACATTGGGGTCTTTGTGCTACACAAGCCCACTTCTGCCCTCATCTCACCACGTTAATCTTCTACCCTTATCTTCGACCTCCTTCACTGGGCCTTTGAAGACTGGAGTGCCACAAGTTCAGGCCTAGGTCACAGGTACTTCACCCTGTTTTAATTCTCTCCCTAGGATTTATACATTTATTTCTATGACATGTTTCCAGTTTATTTTCTTATTGATTGATTTATGTGATTGCGTATTGTCCATCTTGCCTAGTTAATTGTACACTTGTTGAGGTAGTGAACCTTGTCTACTATATTTACTCCTGTATCGTCATGCCTGGAATAGTTCTGGCTAAATGGGAGGTGACCAGTAAATAATTACCGAATGTCACACAAATATTTATTGAAACTTACTATGTGCCAGGCACTGTTGGGGGCACGGGGAATATGGTCCCTGCTCTCAAGGTGTTTACATTCAAGAGAAACATGACAATTAACAAACAACAATAACAACAAACCAAGATTATTTTTAGTAGTAATAAATTAAAAAAAAAAAAAAACTAACAGGATAAAGGGACAGGAGTTGGCGGGAACTAAATTACACAGGGTGGTTAAAGAAAGTAGCTCTGAAAGAATATATGTTACGGTGACATTTGTCCTGAATAAATGACACAGATCCTGCTTATAGATCATTTATAACCAAAACCAGTTGCCCTCAAGTCAATTCAGACTCCTAGTGACATTATAGGACAGAGTAGAACTGCCCTATAGGGCTTCCAAGGAGCAGCTGGTAGATTCCCACTGCCAACATTTGGTTAACAGCCAAAAGCTGAAACACTGTGCCACCAGGGCTCCAGATCGTTTGTAGTATTACAGAAAAACCGTTGTCTAATGGCAACGTAGGAGACAGAGCTAATAGTTATGACGATAGACTAATAGCTATTAAGGACTCTTGCAAGTATTGTTAGCATGCTTTTATTTCTGATTGCATGTGATAACATAATCGCAATCTACTATGTTGAATTTATTTTCAGAAAGAGGACTTTTAAAAACTTATTTTTTTTGAAAAAAATTATTTTTGCATTATACAGGTATTGCATTAATAATTCCCAGCATTAAAGATGAAGACATTATAGAAGTCCACAGCGTAAGAGAATAGGAATTTAAAGACAGGAGTCATTAATTGTGTGACCTTCCTGCAGTGGTCCTGAGAGGAAGCAGCCTGTCTGTGGAGGGTATCTGAGGGATGACTCAGCACGAAGCATTGAACATTCGTCCTTTCAGCATCCTCTAAGAAAGGGAAAGAAACACAGCCAAGTGTATGATTGTTAATTTGCAACAGAAAGGAGACCCCTAAGTATTTATTCTAAGACATTACCAACCACATACCAATAGACAGAAATGATGCTGGAAGATTTTTCTGTGATACACTTTTCCATGAGCAGGAAAACTGGTCTACAGAGGAAACAAAGGACATGAGCTGTTTAGTCTCCCAAACACCACATTTCCTCAAGAGAAAATTCACAGAGATTTCTACTGTATATGACCATGAGGAAAGCATTTTCATCAACATCATAGACTCAGAAACCTTTTTTCTCTTGTCAGAAAAATGAATCTCACAAAGTTATGATCAGAATTTTTTGAGGCCCCACTCACGGTGTGTGACATTCTGTTTCAGCTGAGGTAGGCATAGAAATCTACAGAGCAGTGCTACTGAGGAGTAGATATGATGATAGAACCTGCAAGTTCTCAGTGCCAAGCACAGGACCCTACTGCCAAGTCTAGACCCCCTCTCCAAATGCCTCCGGCGATCATCTCACGTTATGTACTTGGCTACAATGGCTGCCTTTCCTAATTTTTCAGCATGATTAAATTGACGTTGCTAGTGCTTGATAATAAGTTTGTGCATGCTGCTAATTAAATGCTTCTTGCACCCATTCCATATTAATTCTACGTAAAGTTAGGGCAAGGCTGTTGAGGACAGCTTATAAAGTCTTGTGAGCTGGCTCACCTCTGCTGCATTTGTTGACACTGACTATTTAATCTGAAGTCCTTCCCTCACTGAACTTCCCTCCTCCCTCTCACCATCTGAATAAAATATGGATCAGATGCTGCAAAATTGCTATTCTTAGCAGTAACAAATGCAAATATGGTTGCTTTCTCCAATTATATGGCAACTGATCCGATGGTTCCAAGACAGAAGCTAATTAAAATCTAATTGAAATAACATCATTTCAAATTCCATTTCCCTTCACTGGTTTCCTGAGTAGAGGGTTTCTTACTTTGTGGATAGAGGCTCTTCAGCCCTATTACTTCCTTCTGCTTTGTAAATAGCCATTTGTGATTATATCACACAGCATCTTGCCTTGTTAGGAGGAGGCACAAGGCAGGGAGGAGAGAGCCCCCGAGAAAACCAGAGCGAGAATGTTTACAAGGAAAATGGTAGTCTAGAATGTGTGGATGAGGATGGGGAAAGAAGAAATGAGAATGTGGTCACTGCAGTAACCAGTTTAGGATGAGAAGGGACAGAAAGCAGTGGCAGTCACAGGGCCTGGTATAGAGCTAGTGGCCTTGGAATAGCACTTAGCTTGTAAGTTTCTTATGTTGGGCCTCCCCTTGGGTGTTTTGCAGGTATATGAAGCAGCCAATGACATTTAAAGATTAAGACTTTTACTTTAATATTCAGATTTCTGGTTTCCCTTGAAATGTTAGAAAGAATTCAGCAACGCTGTGTCCTCATTCTCACCAGCAACAGCTGACTAGGGCTGAGAAGCCATTGCTCCCTTGTGGAGGCTGAAGAGAGTTCCCAGGTTGCCCAGTTCCCAACAGGCCCCTTTTGTATGTACTCATTAATATTGTCCCACAGGAATTTTAGTTTTAAGCCTTGGTAGTGGATGTACAGCCTTTATAGTCAAAGATATAGATTTGAATTCTACCTCTACTATTGATTTTGGGAGCATTTGGGGCAAGTTTTTTTAATGTCCCTAAACCTCATTCTCTTAATCCATAGGAAAGGTGTGATAGTCAATATCACAGGGTTACTCCAATCAAAAGCACTAATTTGTTTTTAAACTCTCAGTAAATTGTAAATGTTATTCATATTTTAAAATTTTATCTTTTTTCTAATAAACCACGAGTTTTTTTGTTTTGTTTTTCTTTCTTTTTAAGGAAGACAGTAGAACATAGTATGGGCTGGAGAATACTGACTGGAGAAATATTGGTCGGGGTGTTGAAAGAACGTAACAGGGCAGTGAAAAAAGAAGGCAACCCTGGGTGGTACAAATGGTTAAAGCACACAGCTACTAAAGGAAAGGTTGGAGGTTCCAGTCCACCAAGAGGTACCTCAGAAGAAAGGTCTGTAGATCTACTTTTGAAAAATCAGCCATTGAAAATCTTATGGAACACAGGTCTATTCTGACACACATGGGGTCGCCATGCCTCGGAGTCAACTTGAAGGCAATTGTTATTATTGTTTAAAAAGGAAAGGAAGCAAAGGAGAAATGGGGAGGGGAAGATATGTAGTATACAAAGACAGTGCAGGATCTTAGTGGAAATGGGCTTTGTGATCAAGCAACCAGAGTGAGTGCACATCGAAGCTCACCTTCTCACTAGCTGTGCGATCTTAGGCATGCTCTCCATGCTCTCCAGGCTCACTTTCTTCACCTTTAAAGAGGGGCAAAACAGTACCTATTCCATAGGCTGTTTGAAAACAGAAGGAGAAAAATGTCTACAAAGTACCAGGTCCTCACAGGGCTCCATAAAACTCAGACATGAAATTACCCACTATCAAATATTGCATGGAATTCACATTGTCTTAGGAGAAGAGTACTTGCCCTTTTCGGCAAGCCAAAATAACACATACTTGTCCCTCTCAAAATATGATCCATAAACTTAGAATTTATTGACCTAACATCTACTAAGTCCTCTTTCTCCTCCCCAAATGGCACTTCTCTCACCACTCCCTTCAGTAATGAAAAGGAGACTTCTGGCTAACATGGCGCTGTAGACAGAAGCACCACACCCTCCCTCTACAGCCAAGATCGAAAAACTAAGTAAAACAGAGACAAACATCATTCCTGGAACCTGAAATATCAAACGAAGAGATAAAGAACTCAGCCAACCACCAAATGGAATAAGAAACTGACAAGGACAGAGAGTGAGGAGAGATACCTCTGGAGAGCCCCATCGCTAAGGCAGCATGGATCCGCCATCTTGGATTCCTGTCAGGGATGGACAGACAGCATGGGAAAGCAGCTTCAGGGAGCTCCCAGCAGGAGACAGAGACACCTGGTAATGAGCCATATGTGCTTTCTTAATCCCCCCTTCTTCCCCACCCCCTGCCCTTCGACCTCCTCTGCTTCCCACAAGCCACAGTCTCCTGGCCAGGAGGCAACTGCTTTGGCCTCAGGGCTGCTTGGATTCACCCTGCCCGTATTGGCCAGGCCCCTCAGCTGGTGTTGGTTCTTTTTGTCTCTTTTGGTTTCTTCTGTCCCTCCTAACACCTCCCCCTCCTTTCTCTGGAACACCTGGCTCCATCTGCCATCTTTGTTTCTTCTTGAAAGGCTCTAAAGCCATGCTCCACTGGGGAACCACTCCCCTGGCCCGCGACACCACACTAGTGGGACCCCTGAGCCTTTTTTTTTTTTGTTTTGCTTTGTTCTGTTTTGTTTGTTTTCTTTTTCTTTTTGAAGCTTGGGAGCCCCTTCTAGCTGAGCTGTACTGCACAGCTTAGAAGCCACTCCCCCAATCTGCACAGCCACATAGATGGGATCCCTGGGGTCCATCCATTCTTTCTTTCCTTTTTCTTGCTTGCTTGCTTTCTTGCTTCCTCCCTTCTTCCTGTCCTCCCTTCCTCCCCTCCCTCTCTCTCTCCCTCCTTTCTTTTTTTCTTTTCTCTCTCTTTTTCCCTTTCTGTCTTTCCTCATTTCTCAGTTCTCTTCTCTCTATACTTATCTTCTTTTTCTGCCTCCTGAATACCTGGTGTTGTGTGACATCTATACCCCCTCTGGCCAGGCTATACCGTGCAGCCTGGGAGTGACTTCCCTGATCTTAGCAGGACTCTGGGTCTTTTCTTTTCTCCTTTTCCAAATTTTTATCTATTTTTTTTCTTTCTTTTTCCCTTTTTGCTTTTCTCCATTTCTCGGTTTCTTTTCTCTCCACTCCAATGGCAAGCTCCCTTAGCACTCTTTTTTCTTTCTTTCTTTCTTTCTTTCTTTGCTTGTTCATTGTTGGATCCTATTTCTCTCTCCTCTTTCCCATACCCCTATTAGCTCCACACATCTTTCCTGCTTACCTGCATCATGCACTGAACATCACACCCCCTGAGCAGCACAGGCATGACCTACTGGAACCTGCCCAGCACTGATTCCTGTCCCATTCCATCGGCCCTATTATGTGCCACAAACAACCCACTCCAGCCCCTTCCCTTCAGCTGGAACTGCCCTGCTGCATCATAGCTGATAGACTGGCCCTGCTCATTGGACAAGAGGGTGTAAAGTATTGTGACTACAGACAAGCAAACAACAAAGAACTCACAGCCCGCCTTCTCAGACATAACCAAATAAAACAAAAAAGCAGGACAAAACAAACAAATCTACAATCAAGAAACAAAGAAAATAACTACTGAATACCTCAAAGACAGCAGTCAATATCAAAACATATTAAAAAACAGGACAGGATGGTTCAGCAGGCATCCAAAATAAAACACCAGATGACTTTCAGTAGAAGAAAAGGCACTAGAACTACCTGACAGGGAATTCAAATCTCTAATATTCAGAGCAACCCAAGAGTTGAAGCAAAAAGCAGACAAAAATAAGGGAAAAGTAGACAAATTTATGGAAAGGCAGACAAATTCAAGGAAAATACAGACCAAAAAATGGAATAATTCAGGAAAGTAATACAGGAACAAAATGCAAAAATAAACTCACAACTAGAAATCATACAAAAACAAAAATTAGAAATCCAAAAGATAAACAACAAGTTTTCAGAAATGAACAGTGTCATAGAAGGGCTGAGGAGCATGTTTGAAATGATGGAAGACAGAATCAGTGAAATTAAAGACAAACACTTGGATACAACTCAGAAAAAAGAAAAATGAAGAAACCCTGAGAATTATGTAGGATACAATCAAAAGCAAAAATTTACGAGTGATCAGAGTTCCAGAACAGGGAGAGAAAATGGAAAACACAGAGAAGATCATTGAAGAATGGCTGACAGAAAACATCCCTAATATCATGAATGATGAAAAGCTACCATACAAGACGCTCAATGAACTCCATATAGGATAGACCCCCCCAAGGAAAAACACCAAAGCATATCATAATCACACTCGCTAGAACCAAAGACAAAGAAAAAATCCTGTGAGCAGCTCAAGAAAAAAAAAGTCACGTACAGAGGAGAAACAATAAGACTAAGATCTGATTATTCTACAGAAACCATGCAGACAAGAAGGCAATGGGATGGCATATATAAAACATTGAAAGAAAAAAAAATTGTCAACCAAGAATAATATATCCTGCAAAACTTTCATTCAACTATGATGGTGAAATTAGGACATTTTCACATGAACAGAAATTAAGAAAATATGTAAAAACCAAACCAGACTTAAAAGAATTATTAAAGGAGTCCTTTGGTCTGAGGACAAACAACATCAGACCACAGCCTGAATCTAGGAGGCAGGATTGTACCAGCCAGATACCAACCTAAGAAATGAACTCTCGAGGACTATCCAAAACCAAAAGAATTACAACAGGGGACCAGAGAGGATAATCTGTAAATGACAGCAATGTCAAAACAATAAAAGAAGAAATAAATGATATAGGTAGAGAACTTTCTAATGGAGAGAAATGCAAGGAGATACAAAGTATTAACAGACTGGTTCAAACCTAGGAAGATAAGGGTAAATTTCAAGGTAACCACAAAGAAAGTTAACAAGCGTACTCATCAAAATAAAGAAGAAAAACATAAAGTATCAGTAAAAAAATCTATGAAAACAAAAGAAATCCACCAACAAAAGGAACTCAGCACAGGAGAATAAGAGGAACAAGGAAAACGTTAGCACCACAAAAAAAAAAAGCACTACAAAATGACAGCAAAAAACTCACACCTATCAATAGTTACACTAAACATATATGGTCTAGATGCACCCATAAAGAGATGCAGAGTGACAGAATGGATTAAAAAAAGCAGGATCCATCAATATGCTATCTACAAGAGACACATCTTAGAAACACAGAAGTAAATTTAGTAAAAATTAAAGGATGGAAAAATATATATCAAGCAAATAACTACCAAAAAAGAGCAGGAGTGGCAATACTAATCTCAGGTAAGATAGACTTTAAAACAAAATCCACCATAAAAGACAAAGAAGGACACTATATAATGATTAAAGGGATGATCCATCATGAAGACATGACCATAATAAACATCTGTGCACCCAATGACAAGGCTCCAAAATACATAAAACAAACTCTAACAGCACTAAACACATAAAATGACAGTTCCACAATAATAGTAGGAGACTTCAACATGCCACTGTCAGTAAAGGACAGAACATCTAGAAAGAAACTCAACAAAGATAAAGAAGAGCTTAAGTGCACAATCAGCCAACTTGACATCATAAACATCTATAGAACACACCACCCAACAGCTGCAAAGTACACATTCTTTCCCAATGCACATGGAATATTCTCCAGAATAGACCACATCTTAGGCCACAGAGCAACCCTCAACAAAATCCAAACACTGAGATGATACAAAGTATCCTCTCTGACCACAATGCCATCAAAGTAGAAATTAACAACAGGAAGGGTAAAGGAGAAAAAAAAAAATCAATTACATGGAAACTGAATAACGCTCTCTTAAAAACCACTGGGTAATAGAAGAAATCAAAGATGAAATAAAAAAGTTCCTAAATCAAAAGAGAATGAAAACACATAATACCAAAACCTTTGGGACACAGCAAAGGCAGTCCTTAGAGGTCAATTTATAGCAATAGATACACGCATCAAAAAAGAAGGGATGAAATCAAAACGTTAGTTACACAACTTGAACAAATAGAAAGAGAACAGCAAAAGAAGCACACAGCCACCAGAAGAAAGGAAATAATAAAGATCAGAGCAGAAATAAATGAAATAGAGAAAAAAAAAATAGAAAGGAGCAACAAAATTGACAAACCACTGGCCAAATTGACAAAAGAAAAACCTGACCGAACACAAATAACCCAAATAAGAAATGAAATGGGGGACATTACAACAGACCCAACTGAAATAAAAAGGATCATAACAGAGTATTATGGAAAACTATACTCCAAAAAATTAGAAAACCTAAGAGTAAATGGACAAATTTCTAGAGGCACACTATATACTCAAACTAACAGAAAATGACATTGAAAATCTGAACAGACTCATAACAAAAGAAGAGATTGACAAGGTAATAAAAAAAACTCCCAATCAAAAAAAGCTCTGGCCCAGGTGCCTTCACTGGAGAATTCTACCATTCAGAGAAGAGCTTATGCCAGTGCTGCTCAAATTATTTCAGAACATAGAAAAGGTAGTGATACTTCCAAATTCCTTCTATGAAGTCAGCATAACCCTGATACCAAAATCAGGCAAATACACCACAAAAAAGAAAATTAGAGACCAGAATATAAATGCAAAACTATAGAGAACATAAATGCAAAAATTCTCAACAAAATTCTAGCCAATAGAATTCAGAGTCATATCAAAAGACTAATACACCATGACTAAGTAGGATTCATACCAGGTATGCAAGGATGGTTCAAAATTAGGAAATCAATCAACATAATCCACTACATAAATAAAAGGAAAGAAAACAATTACATGATCATCTCAATCAGCACAGAAAAGGCATTCGACAAAGTCCAAAACCCATTTCTGATAAAAACTCCCAATAAAGTACATATAAAAGGGAAATTTCTCAACATAATAAAGGGCATCTATGCAAACCCAAAGGCCAACATCATTCTCAAAGGAGAGAGGCTAAAAACATTCCCCTTGAGAAGAGGAACAAGACACTTCTGTTTAACACTGTGTTGGAAGTCTTAGATAGAGCAATATAAGACAAGAAACAGAAATAAAAAGCATCCAAATTGGTAACGAAGAAGTTAAACTCTCCCTGTTTGTGGATAATATGATACTAAGAAAATCCAAAAGACTCCACCAGAAAACTACTGGAACTAATAGAAAGATTCAGCAGAGCAGCAGGATACAAGATAAACATACAAAAATCAGTTGGATTCCTATACACCAATAAAGAGAATGATGAAAAGGATATCAGGAAAACAATACCATTTTATAATAGCCCCTCAAAAAACAAAATACTTGGGAATAAATCTAAACAAGGATGTAAAAGACTTAGAAAACTACAAAACACTACTACAAGAAACCAAAAGAGATTTACATAAGTCGAAAAACATACCATGCTCATGGATGGGTAAACTCAACATTGTGAAAATGACAATACCCAAAGTGATTTACAAATACAGTGCAATACCAATCCAAATACCAACAACATTCTATAAAGAGATGGAAAAACTTATCATTAATTTTATATGGAAAGGGAAGAGTTCCCAGACAAGTAAAGCACTACTGAAGAAGAAGAATAAAGTAGGAGGACTCGCACTACCTGACCTCAGAACCTACTATACAGCTACGGTAGTCAAAACAGCCTGGTACTGGTACAATGCCAGATACATTGACCAATGGAACAGAATTGAGAACCCAGATGTAAATCCATCCACCTGTGGTCACCTGATCTTCAACAAGAGCCCAAAGTCCATCAAATGGGGAAAAGACAGTCTTTTTAACAAATGGTCCTGGCAAAACTGGATGTCCATCTGCAAAAGAATGAAACAGGACCCATACCTCACACCATATATAAAAACTAACTCAAAATGGATCAAAGACCTAAATACAAAGCCCAAAACTATGAAGTTCATAGCAGAAAAAATAGGATCAATGCTAGAGGCTCGAATACATGGCATTAACAGGACACAAATCATAACAAACAGCACACAAGGTCCAGAGGATAAGCTGGATAACTGGGATTTTGTAAAAATGAAACACTTATGCTCATCAAAAGACTTCACCAACGGAGTAAAAAGAGAACCTACAGACTGGGAAAAATTTTTTTGCTATTACAAATCAGACAAAGGTCTAATTTCTAAAATCTACAAGAAAATCAACACCTCTACAACAAAAAGACAACCCAATTAAAAATGGACAAAGGATATGAACAGACACTTCACCAAAGAAGACATTCAAGAGGCCAACACATACATGAGGAGATGCTCATGATCTCTAGCCATCAGAGAAATGCAAATCAAAACCACAATGAGATACTATCTCACCCTGGCATTACTGGCACGGATCAATAAAACAGAAAATAACAAATGTTGGAGAGTTAGCAGGGAGATCATAACTCTTATGCACTGCTGGTGGGAATGCAAAATGATACAACCATTTTGGAAAATGTTATGGCGCCTCCTTAGAAAGCTAGAAATAGAAATACCATGTGATCCAGGAATCCCACTCCTAGGAATATATCTTAGAGAAATAGGAGTAGTCACATGAATAGATATATGTACACCATGTTTGTTGCAGCATTGTTCAAAATTACAAAAAGATGGAAACAACTGAGATGCCCATCAACAGATGAATGGATCGACAAACTGTGGTACATACACACAATGGAATATTATACAATGTGAAAGAACAACGATGAATCTGTGAAGCATCACATAACATGGATGCATCTGGAGGACATTATGCTGAGTGAAATAACTCAACCCCAAAAGGACAAATATTGTATGAGACAACTACAGTAAAAACTCATAAAAGGTTTACATACAAAGAGAAGTAATCTTTGATGGTTACAAGGGTGGGGAGGGGTGGGGATGGAAAAACACTTAATAGACAATAGATAAGCAGTAATTTTGGGGAAGGGTAAGACAGTACACAATACTGGGAAAGCCAGCACAGCCTGTACAAGGCAGGGCCCTGGCAGCTCCATAGACACACCCAAACTCCCTGAGGGACCGAATTGCTGGGCTGAGGGCTATGGGGACCATGGTCTCAGGGAACATCTAGTTCAGTTGGCATAACAGAGTTTATAAAGAAAATGTTCCACATTCTACTTTGGCACATAGCGTCTGGGGTCTTAAAAGCCTGTGAGTGGCCATCTAGGACACTCCACTGGTCTCACCCCTTCAGGAGCAAGGAAAAATGAAGAAAACTAAAGACACAAGGGAACGGACCACATCTACCACGGCCTCCACCAGACTGAGTCCAGTATAATGAGTTGGTGCTCGGCTACCACCACTGACTGCTCTGACAGGGATCACAATAGAGGGTCCCGGACAGAGCTGGAGAAAAATGTAGAACAAAATTCTAACTCAAAAAGAAAGACCAGACTTGATGGCCTGACAGAGACTGGAGAAACCCTGAGAGTATGGACCCCGGACACCCTTTGAGCTCAGTAACGAGGCCACTCCTGAGGTTCACCCTTCAGCCAAAGACTGAACAGGCACTTGGAACAAAACAAGACTAAAGGAGCGCGTCAGCCCTGGGGTGGGGGATGGAAAGTAGGAAGGAATAGGAAAGCTGGTAATAGTGAACCCAGGGCTGAGAAGGGAGAGCGTTGACAGGTTGTGAGGTTGTTAACCAATGTCATACAACAATGTGTGTACTGTTTGATGAGAAACTAGTTTGTTCTGTAAACCTTCATCTAAAGTTCAGTTTAAAAATAAATAAATAACCTTCTTGGAAGTAAAAAAAAGAAAGAAAGAAAAGCATGGTACAGCCTCCACCAACCAGAGCCCAGAAAAACTAGATGGTACCTGGCTACCACTACCAACTACTCCGACAGGGATCACAATAGTGGGTCCCGGACAGAGTGGGAGAAAAATGTAGAACAAAATTCAAATTTACAAAAAAAGACCAGACTTACTGGTCTGACAGACACTGGAGGAACCCCCGAGACTATGGCCCCTGGACATCCTACTAACTCAGAACTGAAACTACTCTTGAAGTCCACCTTTCAGCCAAAATTAGACAGGTCTATATATATATATATATATTTTTTTATGTAACAAACAACAGCACATGTGAGGAACGTGCTTCTTAGTTCAACCTAATATACAAGACCAAATAGGCCACACTTGCCCAAAAGCAAAGACTAGAAGGCAGGAAGGAACAGGAAAACTGAATGAATGGCCATGGGAAATCCAAGCTTTAAAGGAAAATGGGGAGAGTACAGACACATTACAGATATTGCAACCAATGTCACAAAACAACCTGTGTATAATTTTTGAATGAGAAATTAATTTTCACTGTAAACTTTCACCTAAAGCATGATAAAAAAAAAAGGAGAATGATAAGAAAAGGTCCTATTGAGGAACCACAAGTTGTAAACTCAAGATATTTGACAATGGATGGATGGACGGACGGACGGATGGATGGATGATGGGTGATGGATGGATGGACAACTAGTATTAACACCGGCTATGTGAGGCAGTTCCCTGGACGAGGGGTACTGCCAATGAGGAAAACTGTCCACTGAAAACCTTCAAGACGTCCCCCAGGTCAGGAGAGGTTGATAAGTAAATAAGGAAAAGAGTGATCCTCAAAAATACAATACACCTGAAGATGAGGGTGAGCCATATCTATATTAACAATTCATAATAACTCATTTTTATATAGTATGCTCAACAAAGGACAAGGTAATGTGTCAATTAGAGCCAGGTCCACTTATTTTCATTCTACGGAAAGAGAGAAACATTTAAAGTTACATGGTAAAGTGGCAGTATAAGGAGACATCCTTTCACTGGCCTTTCACTTTTAGCCTCTGACTAAATGGAGCCATGGAAATGGGGTGGAACTAGGTGAATTAAACAACTGGACACTCCTTTTTTAGGCAGAAGTCAGTTTCATTCTCTAACTGGGTCCCATTGGATATGGCTCTTTTTAAATATAACCTCATTTGCACTGTTTTTTCCTTCTCTTTCTCTGGCATTCTGGGGTAATCATCTGGACCTCCCATAAGGAACCTGGTTGCTGAGTCTCCCTCTTACACAAGGCAGCATTTCACTCAAGTGAATTATTCTCCATTATTAGTCCTTGCAAAAGGTTTCTGCGGATCACCCTGATGAAATGATATCTGTATTAGCAGGGACTCACAGAAGCTGTCGCTGCATTACTCAGTTGCTCTGGCTACAGCTTTCCCTCTTTCCAGGAATATCCACAGTAGCTTAAGGGCTAAACAAACTTGGTTTGAGGACCAAGTAACTGAAGCAATTTGCCTCTGCACTATCATTAACCAAGGGATTTAGGAAGGCAGTAGCACTTTCAACCTAGAGAAAACCTCGCTGATCCCAGAATTTGAAGTTCAGCAATTTAATGTGTGCCTGAGAATTTTTATGCTTCTAGGCACTGCTTCCAAACCCCGCCCATATGAATAGAAAAGACTACTCTCACCATGCCCATTCAAGGTTTTATGCCAGTCCTGGTCACAGGCTAGTGCTTGATCTGTAAGCATTGCCAAAGTTCCGACAAAAGTGCAGACTTGCTTAAAACTTAGCCCCGTCTTAGACCTTATCTCCCTCAAACTGCCCCCCACCCCCCGTTTTGCACATGAGATCTACATTCACCCTGAAATGATAGGCAATGCTAAGACATTGAATGTTAAAAGAGTTACATGATTTGACATAGTCATCAGCTTAAGATGCTGGCTCCTAATTACGGGTTTTTCAATTACTCCTGCCTGGTGGTTGATGGCTTGAAAAAGAAAAAAAAGTTAATCAAAACTAATCTAAGACATTACATTTATTTGTAGAAACAAGTTGTTAGGGCCTTATTTCATTATTTTATAGCTCTGCCACTTTATGGAGAAAGTACACAATGAATAGTATCTGGAAGAAAATATTTCAAAGTGTGATGCTTAATCAGGGGTCGGCATCAGACTCACCTAGGAATCTTTGTCCAAAACAAGGATGTGTACCATCAAGATTCTCATGCAACAGAACTAGAATGGGATACTTTGGAAAAGCTGATGCATACCCAGAAGGAGAACCTCTGTGTAAAACATACCAAAAAAAAGCCAAACCCAGTACCATTGAGTCGATTCCGACTCACAGCAACCCTATAGGACAGAGTAGAACTGCCAAGGAGCACCTGGTGGATTTGAACTGCCGACCCTTTGGTTAGCAGCCATAGCACTTAACCACTACACCACCAGGGTTTCCGTGTAAAACATAACACTAATATTTTAAGTGAATGCATGTATTTGCACGCACATACACTTGTACCCTTGGCACCTAGACCAGAGTCTGGCAAAAAGTAGGCAGTCAATCAGCATTTGTTAAAGAATGAATCCACCACCTGTCTGTCAGTTTGTTGTACTGTGGTGGCTGTTGTGTTGCTATGATGTTGGAAGCTATGACATCAGTATTTCAAATACCAGCAGGGTCGCCCATGGTGGACAGGTTCCAGCAGAGCTTCCAGACTAAGTCAGATTAGAAAGAAAAGTCACGCTATCTAGTTCTAAAAATTAGCTAATGAAAACTTTATGGATCAGAACAGACCATTGTCCAACTTGGTTTCTTTGGGCATGTCATCAGGAGGGATCAATTGTTGGAGGAGGGCATCATATTTGGTGAAGTAGAGGGCCAATGAGGGCTAGGGAGACCCTCAGTGAGATGGATTGAAACAGCAGCCACAGGAATGGACTCAAATATGCTAGCAATCATGATGACAGTGCAGGACTGGACATCATTTCACTCTGTTGTACGTAAGTTCTCCATAAGCCAGAATTGACTTGAAAGTAGCTATCTGTCTATCTACCAGCTCTCTGTCTGTCTATCATCTATCTACCATGTATCTGTCTAGAGAATGAATAATGACTTAAGAAAAATACCTTAGTCTATAAAATGTTGGCCCCAGTTATTGAGAGTGTGGTAGGATGTCCATATGTGTTAGAAAAAGCCTATCATATATACGTGGATTGAGGGATTGCTGTGAATTATGTTGTACCTACATCTATCTAGGCTTTGCTGAATTTGTGTTATATAAAGGGATGCTCAGATATGTGAAAACTAAGCCCATTCTATAGAAAATTCTAAACATGATTTAACTAGGTGGCAGAGATCTCCCAGGTACACACTGGGCGTATTGGGAAGAACAGTTATTAATTGGCTCACTTAAGACATATTTCTTCAGCATGTGGCAAGAATTCTTCTAGATCTGTTTGTGGGGAAAAAACAAGCAACAGACAAAGTTATCAAATATTGCCATAAATGATAAAAGCACAGGGTGCTATGAGAACAGAGACAGGAAAAATGAGTAATCAGAACTGTTCCTAAAGGAACTGTATACCTGGATTGTGTCACATACGGCGTGATCCAAGTAAAGGGAGATGGAATTATGTTCTAAACAAATGAATCAGTGTATGTGAAGACACAGGTCAGAAAATGATCCATTTGGGGAGAGTGGCCAGTATGACTAGAGAGGGAACATTGAGAGATGCCTTTGCTAGAGTGCTAGGTATGTATTATGTAGAGAATGGAGAGGGGATAGTATTATCATATTTAAATTTTAAGAATATGCCTACAAAAATATATTGTGGGTCAGAAAGATTGGAGGCAAGGCCACTCTGGGAATTTTTATAATTTACCCAGATGAGAAATAATGCTGATCTACAGTCTAGAATGTGGATTGGGATTGACCAACTTTTTCTGTAAAGAGCCCCTGTCACAACTACTCAATTCTGTCATTGTAATGCAAAAGCAGTCATGATAATGTATAAAAAAATGAATGAGGCTGTGTTCCAATGAAACTGTATTTATAAAAACGGAGGGTGAACCTGATATGATCTGTGGGCTGTAGTTTGCCTATCCTGGGGTAGAACAAGAGACTCATATTTTCTGGATCACTATATACTATATTATTCATATGTGAGTCTATATAGTGGATTGATTGCTATGTTCGACATTAATGGATGGAAGAAAGGTATGGGAAATACAAGAAAATTCAAAATGCTTTTTCAGTATAATCTTGGAAACAGCAAACATTCGCTCACTGCCACATGCACATGCTTCTCTGATTCCTTATCTCAGTGACGCAAGACCAAGGCACATGGGGGAGTTCTACCAAGATCATTGCTAATAGGCCACAAATTAGGTATCTGAAACTTGACTCTGAATCACTACTTGGCATGATTCCTGTGGCCTTCTTTTAGTCAGCACTGCCTCACACTCATGTAAATTCATTGGTTATTTTTTCTCCTAATAAAGTTATCACTACAACTTCTGCAAAGAGAATAACCCTCCACTGCCATTTACCTTGCTGTTAGGACACCTCGGTTATTTGTGGCTGATTAAGGCAAACTCTTTTTAACAACATTTAATAAAGCATATTTAGAGAATAAAATAAGGAGCAAAGAATCACACATCAAACTGAAATGTCCTTTTGAATTTTGTGAAATGTTACATAGTATAGTGTTACTACATTTTTTTCCTACCTGGGAATGTAGGTAGGAAGTGGCTTTGCTGGTCTCCACATGTTCTCCAGGATCTCAGGGCAGAGAGCCTTCTATAGTTGGATAAGTGTCATGTTTCCTAGTGGTGAGCTGCGTTATCTTAATTGGTTCTGTCTCTCAGGTTTCTGTCTATTCACACTGAGCAGAAAGTTCCTGAAACTGCTTCCTACATTCTATTCCACTTATCCCTGGAATTACACCGTATGTCACTAGTTGTTGTTGTTAGTTGCCATTGAATCAGCTCCTACTCAGGGTACCCCTATGTAAAACAGAATGAAATGTCACCTGGTCCTATGCCATCTTTACGATCATTGCTATGTTTGAGTCTATTGTTGTGGCTGTATGTCACTGGTAGACACCCCTAAAGCCATTTGCTTATCTCTCTCTCCCTCATTCTTCTTCTCTACTTTATTTATTTATTTTCTAGACCTAGTAATGAATTTAGGTTCAGTCACCCAACATCCCTACTCAGTCTTCATTGCAATAAAGGGCGCTAGTGGCCAGGGATGCAACATAGGACTACTGAACTGAGCCAAGCTATCTAACCCAATATGGAGACTTAACTTTTACCTTTTCTATGGAATGGTTTGGAGCCCTGGTGGTGGAGAGGTTAAGAGCTCAGCTGCTTACCAAAAGGGTGGCAGTTCAAATCTACCAGCTGCTCCTTGGAAACCCTATGGGGCAGTTCTATTCTGTCCTATAGGGTCACTATAAGTCAGACTTGACAGCAACAGATTTGGTCATTTGGTCTATAGCATGGTTTAGAACTCTGAGAGCAATACCCCAGTCTCAATCACTCATTTACAGTGTCATAGAAAATTAAAAGTTAAACAAAAGGGCAGCACACATAATTTCCATTAAGTATCATAATACTTGGGGGAAATTCATTTTCAGTCTCCTTTAGAGTTACTGTTGATCAGGTTCTTCCCTAAAGGGTTACAGTGAACTCCTTGAGAAGAGTGTCTGAAAACACAAGTTTCCAGTAAAGAGTTTCACTTATATTGAGATGTGGCCACACAAAATTTAACCAGCTGCAAAAGCTGAATCACCACACTTGGGGCTGGTCTCCTAAGGCTTTTTCATCATGGCCTGAAATCACTTTTAACATGCTTCCTGAGTTCTACTAGTTGACTAAATTTGAACTTGGGGAATAAAAACAAAAATGTTTGGGAAAAGACATTTTAGCTGGGTAGTATGAAGTACTTTTATCACTCCCTAAATAATTACTTACTAATAGGCATCAGAAGGAAAAATATGTATTAGAAAAAAAAAATCCTTAAATTGTAAAGAAATACAGCAAATCAGAGAGATAACTTCCTGCCTCTAGCTACCACCAAACTATACACATTAGACACAACAAATGATAAATTATACAGTTTTAGGATTCAAGGTGCCTTAGCATTGATCTAGTCAAATAGCCTAGCCTCTTCTTCTAACCTGCTAAATGGTCATCTAGACATTAGACAATAAGAAATTGTTGAGAAGTTACTATATGCCAGGTAGTGTACTAAGTGCTAAGGACAGAGGCACAAAATAGCCAATATAGTCCTTGTCCTCTATTTTGAAAACTTTTATTGATAGGAAACATGCTGAATATCTTATTCTCTCTTGGGATAGCTCTGTATGGTTGAAGTTCTTCTTTAAGCTACACATGTAGTTTCCATCATTGATGCTAGTTCTATCCCTTGAGATCCACTTGGTATAATCTATCTAATTGCAATATAAGGGTCAATAAAATGTTCTCATTCTGCTTATTCACAAATTACTAGGCAGAAAAGGTAGAATATATGAATGTGCTACTCCAATGACGTTAAAAACAAAAGACTGTGTCCTTCTTAATGGATCATAGATAGTATAACCCATCTTGGAGAGTTCTGTTATTCAGCAGCCTAAATTCAGGGAAGCTGAGGGCAAACCCCTAGTAAAGCTGTGGACCAATGACTACTGAAATGAAAACTGCTAAAGAAGACACCTTTAAAGCTGGCAATCTCTAACTCTTCACTGTTTTCTTCAACATTTTATTAAGCTGTTTCTTTGCTAGTCAGACATATCCATTATGTTAAAGTAAGAAGTGTCTCTTCCATCAAAACATATTAGCAATGCCCTTAAAGTAAGACTCCAGGCTTCTGCTAAGTATACACAGTTATTAGGATTAAAAGCAACACCAAAGTTTCCAGCTCACATTTCTTAACCTGTACCCAATAGAATACTTGTTGCTGTGTGCTGTTGAGTTGATTCCAACTTATGTTGACTCTATAATGACCCTGTGGGAGAGAGTAGAACTGCCCCATTGGGTTTACCAGACTTTAATCCTTCCGGGAGCAGATGGCCAGGTCTTTTCTCCTGCAGAGCCTCTGGTGTGTTTGAACAACTAACCTTTCAGTTAGCAGCTATGTGAGTAAGCATTGTGCCACCATGGCTCCTATAGAATACATAGGCCCTATCTTTTTTTAAGTTTGGTGACTCTATAGGACAGGGTAGAACTGCCCCACAGGGTTTCCAAGAAGCAGCAGGTGAATTTGAGCAGCTCACCTTGTGGTTATCATCTGTGCTCTTAACCACTATGCCACCAGGGCTCCATAATAAATGCTAGTGATTTTTAACACTTATTCTTTAAATGCATCAATTGTTCTTTATAAGTATCTCTTCTGATTCCTAGAGGGACAATGGAGAATAAAATAGAGAATTCATAACTTTGTCTTCTTAACTAGTTTTTCACTCTTTTCCAAGAATCTCAGTTATTGTTAAAAATACTGGGTTTTGGTCAGATATTTGGGCCTGAAATTAAACTTTTGAAGCACAGTCTTTGAAGGATTCTGTTTTTGTTTGTTTTTCTCTCCCCTTTTAGTGTTGATTTTACTTTTTTCATTTGTTGATGCTACTTCTCTTCTTGTTGGTGGGAATTTGTTAGAGCCACATCTGTACTTGCTTTCTTATTTATGTTTGTATTGTACATAAGCACCAGATGTTTCAACTGCCAGCTCCCCAATAAGTAACAAAAAAAAAAAAAAAAGAAAGAAAAGGATTCTGCAGTAGTCCGGGGTATCACTCAAACAGAATATGGAATCTCCTACCTATCCCCAATCCCAACTCAGATTCATCAGAGAAACAAATCAGACTGCCCTATCTACATTAGCAGTGGTGTTTTCAAGTACTTATTATATTTAGAAGTAAAATGAGGGAATCACAAAGATTTTTACAGGTATTTTGTCATCTTTAAAGAATAGTCTTCCAGTTGTGGACACGATTTATACAATTCTGGAAAGGTGATGGATGATGGTTTCCATTGTGCCATATTATATATTCATACATGCATGATTTTCCATCACCCGGCAAAATAGAAAAGTCAAGGTAGTAAGCTCTAGTAAATAAAATATTGAGATTGCCTTAGACCTGAATTCTTGTCCTTATTCTACCTCTTACTGGATGCATCATTTAGCCAAGTCATTCACCTTCTCTGTCTTTCATTTCCTATAAAATGGCAATAATGACACTTTTTATTTTTTTGCAGCATAATTGTGAAAACCAAATCAGATCATGCCAGCAAAAAACTTTGTAAAGTGCTATACAAATGTAAGATAGGACTGTTGCTTAGCCAAGCTGTTGAAGGTAAATGACTAACTCCACTTGTTTTATCATAGTCTTGTCACCATATACAATCACATCACTGGGCAATTGACAACTCAATGAGACCGCAGCATGATGATAGCAAAAATAAATAGAATCAGAACTTCTCAGGCTTTGGTGCTTATCCACTAAAATACAGTTTGTATAGTGCTAAATAATTTGCAATACTCTTTGACTTGCATTGTCTTAATGTCAGTCTCAAGAGAAATACTATTTTCCACATTTTATAGACAAGGAAAGCATTATTGAGAGAGGCTAAATTATTTTCTCAATCACACCATTAGTTATTAGAAGAACTCAGGATTTCAAAGGTAAGTTCAAACTTAATCTAGAATTTTCGTATAAAGACACAAAGTGTCTATTTGAGTCATTTATTTATTCAACATGTATTAGTTGAGCACCAATTATATGTCAAAGTACTCTTCTAGCTAGGCACTAAAGATATACCAAAGCCTAAAACAGGTAAAGCTCTTGTCTTCATGAAGCTATCTTCTGCAGGAGAGTGGCTGACCATAAACAAAAAAATACATAACCATGTAATATGCCAAATATGGAAAAGTACTATGGAGAAAAATCAAGCAAGGTAAGTGGGGTAGAGGGTGTCAGGGTGGCTGAAGATGCTAAAATTCTCTATTAAGGGAATTCCTATGTGAGGAGATGATCTGTTAGCAGAAATCTGAATGAAATCAGGGATTCAGACGTTGAGCCGTGCAAATATTTTGGGCAAGAGTGTTCTCAGCAGGGGTCAGCAAGTGCAAAGCAAGTATGCAGCTCATAGGTGGGACTAGCAGCAGGGTCAAGAACACAGAAGGTGGTGAGGATATAGGGAGTTGGCTGAGCAACAGTAGGTGGGATTGAGCCCTGACAAGTCGTGGGGAGGCAGATTATGTAGGTCCTTGTTGGCCATGGTACAGACAGATTTTATTCTGAGTGACAGCAAAATTATGTCATGGATCAATGAAATTCTTTGTTGTTGACCCTTAAGCAGATGAGATGTCATTGCTCTTCCATTCTAATAATTTTAGCCTATATATGTTAAAATTTCCCCTAAACACTAATTTTTAATTGGAGAGTGAGGGTGGGAGAACAATTTTTTCCTGTTCCAACAAGAAGTTCCAAACTGGATCGTGTGTATTTCATGTAATATTTTGTATTTAGCTCTCCCTTTTAGTGAAATAATCCTCCAAAGAGGCATTCCCCACTTATAAAGAAAGTAGGAAGTCCCTATTAAAAAAAAAAAAACCTCTCTTCTCCGTCAGCATTTGCTTTTTATGGAATTAAAATAGGCCCTCTTTGCCCTCAATGGTTATGGATGACTGCTCTTACCTCATCCCACTATACCAATCAGGTGGCACTTAACATATTCCCCAGCCATACTGAGAAATTAGATCAATCCCCCTTTGCCCATTAAAAGGCTCATAAACAGTTGTAGCATCGAATTAGAACTGGTAGATTTCTCTAACTTGGAACATGTTAAAATGCACAGTTGGGTAAGAAGAATCAATTAGGGCCAGAGAGGGTGTTAGAAGTTAAACAATTTGTCTATCTTATGATTTACACTGTGAAAAGGGTGTGTGTGTATGTGTTTACATTTTCGTTCAGATTTGAAATCACTCATGTGTATAGTTTGGATAATTCAATCCATGATTGGAGCGGAAACTACCCACAGAGTTAGAGGTTATTGTTGAAGAGTCAGAAAGGGTTTGTATTTGTAACTTTGCAATTTATAATTAAGCATATCTTAGCTTTCCACCTTCTAAGTCTCAGTCAACTGGGCTTAAATTTAGATGGGAAACTAGCAATTATTCAGCAAATAGACTACATATCCAACAATCACAATTTAGGTTAAAATACCTAAAATAGTGGATAAAAATACCTGGCTAGTTGCTGCTGCTTCCAAATTTGTCAGGCAATTGACAGTTCTTCAACATCTTTTTTCTGCCATTAACATCTTCTCTAAGTATAGCCAAAAAATGACAGAGGAGATAATACAGAGCAGAGATGATCAACCCAGAGTCCATGAACCCACCTCAAGGAATCTATGAATAGAATTCAGGGAGTTCTATCAACTGCCTGGGGGCACAGTGGTTAAGAGATCGGCTGCTAACCAAAAAGGCGCCAATTCAAATCTATCAGCTGCTAATTGGAAACCCTATGGGATAGCTGTGAGTTGGAATCAATTCGATGGCAACTAGATTCTTTTTATTTTTTGGTATCAGCTTCAGTGAGGAGAGAAATTACATCTTCGTTTTCAGTAACCTCTAATTGAAATACCCCAACATGTCTATCAGTTTGTCCTACTGCGGGGACTTGCATGTTGCTGTGATGCTAGAAGCTATGTCACCAGTATTGAGATACCAGCAGGATCACCCATGGAGGACAGGTTTCAGCTGAGCTTTCAGACTAAAAAAGACTAGGAAGAAGGACCTGGTAGTCTACTTCTGAAAAGAATTAGCTAGTAAAAACCTTAGGAATAGCAGTGGAACATTGTCTGATATTGTGCCGGAAGATGAGCCCCCAGGTTGAAAGGAACACAAAAGAGAACTGGGGAACAGCTGCCTCCTCAAAGTAGTGTCAACCTTAATGATGTGGATGGAGTCAAGCTTTGAGGACCTTCATTGGCTGATGTGGCATGACTCGAAATGAGAAGAAACAGTTGTAAACAACTATTAATAATCAGAACGTGGAATATGCAAAGTATGAATCTAGGAAAATTGGAAATCATTGAAATTAAATGGAATCCATAAACATTGATATCCTAGGCATTACTGAGCTGAAATGGACTGGTTTTGGCCATTTTATATCAGACAATCATATGGTCTACAATGCCGGGAATGGCACTTTGAAGAGGAATGGCGTTGCATTCACCATCATGAAGAACATTTTAAGATCTATCCTGAAGTACAACGTTATCAGTGATAGGATAACATCCATAAACCTACAAGGGAGACCAGTTAATACCACTATTATTTAAATTTACCCACCAACCACTAAGGCCAAAGATGAAGAAATTGAAGATTACTAGCTTCTGCAGTCTGAACTGATCGAACATTCAATCAGGATGCATTGATAATTACTGGTGACTGGAATGTGAAAGTTGGAAACAAAGAAGAAGGATCAGTAGTTGGAAAATATGGCCTTGGTGATGGAAATGATGCCAGAGATTGCATGATAGAATTTTGCAAGACCAATGACTTCTTCATTGCAAATACCTTTTTTTCACCAACTTAAACAGTGACTATACACATGGACCTTGCCAGATGGGATACACAGGAATCTAACCGACTACATCTGTGGAAAGAGACAATGGAAAAGCTCAATACCATCAGTCAGAACAAGGCCAGGAGCCGACTGTGGAACAGACCATCAATTGGTCATATGCAATTTCAAGTTGAAACTGAAGAAAATTACAACAAGACCACAAAAGCCAAAGTACAACCTTGAATATATCCCACCTGAATTTAAAGACCATCTCAAGAATAGATTTTTTTTCTTTTTTTTTCTTATTCTGCATTAAGTGAAGGTTTACAAATCAAGTCAGTTTCTTATACAAGAACTTATACAAACCTTGCTATGTAACCCTGGCCACTCAGCACACTCCTCCTCTCTACCCTGTATTTCCCATGTCCATTCCTGTCCCCCTCTGCCTCCTCATCTTGGCTCCAGACAGGCAGTGCCCACATAATCTCATGTGTCTACTGTAGCCAAGAAGCTCACTCCTCATCATTTTCTGTCTTATAGTCCAGTCCAATTCCAGTCTGAAGAATTGGCTTCAGGTATAGTTCCAGCCTTAGGCTAACAGAAGGTCCCAGGGCCATGACCTCTGGGGTCTCTCCAATCTCAGTCAGACCATTAAGTCTGGTCTTTTTATGAGAGTTTGAAGTCTGCATTCCACTGTTCTTCCACTCCATCAGGGATTCTCTGTTGTTTTCCCTGTCAGGGCAGTAATCGGTGGTCGCTGGGCACCATTCAGTTCTTCTGGTCTCAGACTGATGTAGGCTCTGGTTTATGCAGCCCTTTCTGTCACTTGGGCTTATATTTACCTTGTGTTTTTGGTGTTCTTCACTCTCCTTTGCTCCAGGTGGGTTAAGACCAATTGATGCATATTAGATGGCCATTTGCTAGTGTTTAAGACTCAGGGGCCACTCAGCAAAGTGGGATGCAGAGTGTTTTTCAAGAATAGATTTGACACATTGAACACTAGTGATGGAAGACCAGACAAGTTGTGGAATGACATCAAGGACATCATACATGAAGAAAACAAGAGGTCATTAAAAAGACAGGAAAGAAAGAAAAGACCAAAATGGATGTTGGAAGAGACTCTGAAACTTGCTCTTGAGTGTTGGCAGCTAAACCAAAAGGAATAAATGATTAAGTAAAAGAACTGAAGATTTCAAAGGACAGCTCGAGAAGACAAAGTAAAGTATTGTAATGACATGTGCAAAGACCTGGAGATAGAAAATCAACAGGGAAGAGCACGCTTAGCACTTCTCAAGCTGAAAGAACTGAAGAAAAAACTCAAGACTGTAGATACAATAGTGAAGGATTCTATGGGGAGAAATATCAAACTATGCAAGTAACATCAAAAGAAGATGGAAGGAATACACAGAGTCATTACACCAAAAAGAACTGGTTGACATTCAAACATTTCAAGAGGTAGCGTATGATCAGAAATCAATGGCACTGAAGGAAGAAGTCCAAGCTGCACTAAGGCACTGGTGAAAAACAAGGCTCCAGGAAATGACAAAATATCAAGTGAGATGTTTCAACTAACACATGTAGTGCTGGAAGTGCTCATTGGTCTATGCCAATAAATTTGGAAGACAGCTACCTGGCCAACTGACTTTAAAAGATCCATATTTATGCCTATTCCCAAAATGGGCTATTCAACTGAATACAGAAATTATCGGACAATATCATTAATATAACATGCAAGTAAAATTTTGCTGGAGATTAGTCAGAAGAGGCTACAGCAGTATGTTGACAGGAAAATGCCAGAAATTCAAGCTGGATTCAGAAGTGGACATGGAACAAGGAATAGCTGATGTGAGATTGATCATCGCTGAAAGCAGAGAAAATCAGAAGAATGTTTAGTTGTGTTTTATTGATTATGCACAGGCATTGGATTATGTGGATCATAACAAATTATGCATAACATTGCAGAGACTGAGAATTCCAGACAACTTAACTGTGCTCACGAGAAACCTATACAAGTCACAGTTTTTCAGGTAGAACAAGGGGATACTGTGTGGTTAAAAGTCAGTAAAGGGTTGTATCCTTTCACCACACCTATTCAATCATATGCTGAGCAAATAATCCAAGAAGCTAGACTATATGAAGAGGAACGTGGGATCAGGATTGGGGGAAGGCTCATTAACAGCCAGCTTTATGCAGATGACACGACCTTGCTTGCTGAAAGTGAAGAGGACTTGAAGCACTTGCTGATGAAGATCAAAGACCAGAACCTTTAGTATGGATTATACCTCACCATAAAGAAAACAAAAATCCTCACAACTGGGCTAATAATCAACATCATGATAAAGAAAACACTGAAGTTGTCAAGTATTTCATTTTTCTTGGATCCATAATTAACGCCCATGGAAGCAGCAGTCGAGTAATCAAAAGACCCATTGCATTGGGTAAATCTGCTGCAAAGGACCTCTGTAAAGTATTGAAAAGCAAAGATGTCACTTTAAGGACTAAGGTGCATGTGACCCAAGCCATGGATATTTTCAATCACCTCCTATGCATGTGAAAGCTGAACAATGAATAAGGAAGACAAAAAAGAATTGACGCCTTTGTATTGTGGTGTTGGCAAAGAATATTGGATATACCAGGGACTGCCAAAAGAACGAACAAATCTGTCTTTGAAGAAGTACAACCAGAATGCTCTTTAGAAGCAAGGATGGTGAGACTGCGTCTTACATACTTTGGACATGTTGTCAGGAGGTATCAGTCTTTGGAGAAGGACATCGTGCTTGGTAAAGTACAGGGTCAACAGAAAAGAGAAAGACCCTCAACAAGATGGATTGATAGAATGGCTGCTACAATGGGCTCAAGAATAACAATTGTGAGCATGGTGCAGGACCAGACAGTGTTTCACTCTGTAGCACATAGGCTTGCTATGAGTTGGAACCAAGACAGCACCTAACAACAACTAATTGAAATACAGCATATCCTTTTATTATCCGTACAGCAAACCAATCACAGTAGTGTTAGCAGTGCCTGTGACTGTATCACCAAGATAAGTCACAGTTATTTTCATATTATAATTGTTGCCAATATTATAAATACCCTTTTCACTCAACACTTCTTCAAATGTATGTGAGTTCTTAGACTCACCGCTAGATTTTATTTAAGGCATTAAGGAAGAAGCACATTCCACATCACGATTTTAAAAATATTTTGATAACCGTATTTTAACAAAATTGATTTCCTTTGTAATCCTATGCATATATCAAAGGAGTCTTCAGTGCAAAAAATATGAAGAACCCCAAGTCTTCATTCCAAGAGGTTCTATTGGAGGGTGCAGTGTAGGTCAAGAGCATCCTTGCTGTACTCAAACATATTTCCCCTGCCCTGCCCATCACAGTGCCTAAGTGTCTGCCAATAACAGAGTTGAGTTTGAGTATGCTATTGCTTCCTGACACATAATGAACAGCAGAAAATTAATTCATAACATAAAAAGAAAAGAACAATAAAATTTCCAATGAAATAGTTACTATTCCAAGCACTCTGCTAAGTACTCTACTTAAAATCTCACTTCGTATATGAAACAACTATGAGTGGGTACTATTATTTTCCCCATTTTATAGATGTGAAAGCTAAAATTCAAAGAGATTAAGTATCTTTCTCACTATCATTCAACCAACTCCTTTCTATACTAAAGATAGGTGCTGGGAATTATTTTTATGCAATAGCATTTCATGTTAGTGAAGATGATGTGAAGGAAAGATGGGAAAAGTACACGTAGAACAGCACTTCTTAAAGTGTGGTCTTCACATGAAGCCATAAAAGTAGAAATCAATGACAGAAAAAGCTAGGAAAAAAAAAAATCAAACGTGGAAACTGAACAAAACCTTGCTAAAATACTACTGGGTTATAAAAGAAATCAAGGATGGAATAAAGAAATTCACAGAATCAAATGAGAATGAAAACACATCCTACCAGAACCTTTGGGACACAGCAAAAGCAGTGCTCAGAGGTCAATTTATATAAAGCAATAAACCCACACATCCAAGAAGAAGAAAGAGCCAAAATCAAAACATTAACATCAAGGACATCATACATGAAGAAAACAAGAGGTCACTGAAAAGACAGGAAAGAAAGAATGACCAAGATGGATGTCAGAGGAGACTCTGAAACTTGTTCTGTAATGTCAAGCAGCTAAAGCAAATGAAAAGAATTGATAAAGTAAAAGAACTGAACAGAAGATTTCAAAGGGTGTCTCGAGAAGACAAAGTATTATAATGACATGTGCAAAGAGCTGGAGGTGGAAAACCAAAAGGGAAGAACATGCTAGACATTTCTCAAGCTGAAAGAACTGAAGAAAAAGTTCAGACCTCAAGTTGTAATAGCGAAGGATTCTATGGGGAAAATATTAAAAAATACAGGAAACATCAAAAGAAGATGAAAGGAATACACAGAGTCATTATACAAAAAAGAATTAGTTGATGTTCAACCATTTAAAAAGGTGGTATATGATCAGGAACTGATGGTACTGAAGGAAGAAATCCAAGCTGCTCTGAAGGCACTGGCAAAAAACAAGGCTCCGGGAATTGATGGAATATCAGTTGAGATGTCTCAACAAACAGATGCAACGCTGGAGGTGCTCACTCATCTATGCCAAGAAATATGGAAGACAGCTTCCTGGCCAACTGACTGGAACAGATCCATATTTATGCCTATTCCCAAGAAAGGTGATCTAACCAAATGTGAAAATTATGGAACAATATCATTAATATCACACACAAGCAAAATTTTGCTGAAGATCATTCAAAAATGGCTGCACCAGTATATCGACAGGGAACTGCCAGAAATCCAGGCTGGTTTCAGAAGAGGATGTGGAACCAGGGATATCATTGCTGATGTCAGATGGATCCTGGCTGAACGCCGAGAATACCAGAAGGATGTTTACCTGTGTTTTATTGACTATGCAAAGGCACTTGACTGTGTGGATCATAACAAATTATGGATAACATTGTGAAGAATGGGAATTCCAGAACACTTAATTGTTCTCATGAGGAAACTTTACATAGATCAAGAGGCAGTTGTTTGGACAGAACAAGGGGATACTGATTGGTTTAAAGTCAGGAAAGGTGTGTGTCAGGGTTGTATTCTATCACTATACCTATTCAATCTGTATGCTGAGCAAATAACCTGAGAAGCTGGACTATATGAAGAAGAATGGAGCATCAGGATTGGAGGAAGACTCATTAACAACCTGCGTTATGCCGATGACACAACCTTGCTTGCTGAAAGTGAAGAGGACTTGAAGCACTTCTAATGAAGATCAAAGACAAAACACAGCCTTCGGTATGGATTGCACCTCAACATAAAGAAAAAAGTCTTCACAACTGGACCAGGGAGCAACATCTTGATAAATGGAGAAAAGATTGAAGTTGTCAAGGATTTCATTTTACTTGGATCCACAATCAACAGCCTTGGAAGTAGCAGTCAAGAAATCAAGAGGCATTGCATTGGGTACATCTGCTGCAAAGGACCTCTTTAAAGTCTTGAAGAGCAAAGATGTCACCTTGAAGACTAAGGTGCACCTGACCCAAGCCATGGTATTTTCAATCGCATCACATGCATGTGAAAGCTGGACAATGAATAAGGAAGGCCTAAGAAGAATTGATGCCTTTGAATTGTGGTGTTGGCAAAGAATATTGAATATGCCATGGACTGCCAAAAGAACAAACAAATATGTCTTAGAAGAAGTACAGTCAGAATGCTCCTTAGAGGCAAGGATGAAGAGAGTGCATCTTACATGCTTTGGACATGTTGTCAGGAGGGATCAGTCCCTGGAGAAGGACATCATGCTTGGCAGAGTACAGGGTCACCGGAAAGGAAGAAGACCCTCAACGAGGTGGACTGACACAGTGGCTACAACAATGAGCTCAAGCATAACAACAATTGTAAGGATGGCTCAGGACCGGGCCATGTTTCTTTCTGGTGTGCATAGGGTTGCTATGAGTAGGAACCGACTCAACAGCACCTAACAACAACAACAACCAGAAGCTTTGGGACACAGCAAAAGCAGTGCAATAAACCCACACATCCAAAAAGAAGAAAGGGCCAAAATCAAAACATTAACCCTACAACTCAAAGAAATAGAAAGAGAGCAGCAAAAGAAGCCCTTGGGCACCAGAAGAAAGCAAATGATAAAAATTAGAGCAGAATTCAATGAAACAGAAAATAGAAAAATAATTGAAAGAGTTAACAAAACCAAAAGGTGCTTCTTTGAAAAGATCAACAAAACGGATAAACCATTGGCCAAACTGACAAAAGAAAAACAGGAGAGAAAGCAAATAACCCAAATAAGAAATGACATGGGCAATATCACAACAGACCCAACGGAAATTAAAAGAATCATAATAGGATACTATGAAAAACTGTACTCTAACAAATTTGAAAACATAGAGGAAATGGACAAATTTTTAGAAAAATACTGCTTATCTAAAGCAACACAGATACAGAACAACTTAATAAACCTATAAAGAAAGAAGAGATTGAAAAGGCAATTAAACCCCCAACACCTCCAAAAAAAAAAAAAAAAGGCTTGTCCTGACAGCTTCACTGGAGAATAGTACCAAACTTTCAGAGAAGAGTTAATACCACTACTACTAAAGGTATTGCAGAGCATAGAAAAGTTTGGAATACTCCCAAACTCATTCTATGAAACCAACATATTCCTGATACTGAAACCAGGTAAAGACACCACAAAAAAACAAAATTACAGACCAATATCCTTCATGAACTTAGATGCAAAAATCTTCAACAAAATTCTAGGCAATAGAATTCAACAACATATCAAAAAAATAATTCACCATGACCAAGTGTGATTCATACCAAGTATGCAGGGATGGTTTTGCATTAGAAAAACAATCAATGTAATCCATCACATAAATAAGACAAAAGATGAGAACCACATGACCTTATCAATTGATGCGGAAAACGCATTTGACAAAGTCCAACATCCATTTATGATAAAAACTCAGCAAAATAGGAATAGAAGGAAAATTCCTCAACATAATACAAAGCCAACAGCTAACATCACCCTAAGCGGCAAGAGTTTGAAAGCATTCCCCTCGAGAATGGGAGCCAAACAAGAATGCCCTTTATCACCACTCTTATTCAACATTGTGCTGGAGGCCCTACCCAGAGCAATTAGGCTAGAAAGAGAAATAAAGTGCATCCAAATTGGTGAGGAAGAAGTAAAAGTATATCTATTTGCAGATGATATGATCTTACACACAGAAATCCCTGAAGAATCCATAAGAAAACTACTGGAACTAATAAAAGATTTCAGCAAATTACCAGGATAAAAGATAAACATACAAAAATCAGTTGGATTCCTCTACATCAACAAATAGAACTTTGAAGAGGAAATCATCAAATCAATACCATTTACAGTAGTCCCCAAGAAGATAAAATAAAAAAAACAATAGTGCTATCGAGTCATTTCCGATTCATAGCGAACCCATGCAACGCCCCATAGGGTTTCCTAGGAGCGCACTTTGGAATAAATCTAACCAGAGATGTAAAAGACCTGTATAAAGAAAACTGCAAGACACTACTGCAAGAAACCAAAAGAGACCTATAAAAGTGGAAAAACATACCTTGATCATGGATAGGAAGACTCAATATTGTGAAAATGTCTATTCTTCCCAAAGTGATCTACAGGTATAAGGCAATCCGGATCCAAATTCCAACGGCATTTTTCAATGAGATGGAGAAACAGATACTAACTTCATTTGGAAAGGGAAGAGGTCCCTGATAAATGAACTATTACTGAAGATGAAGAACCAAGTGGGAAACTTCATACTACCTGATTTTAGAACCTATCATACTGCCACAGTGGTCAAAACAGCCTGGTACTGGTACAACAACAGATACATAGACCAAAGGAACAGAACTGAGAATACAGACATAAATCCATCCACATATGAGCAGCCAATATTTGACAAAGGTCTACAGTCCATTAAATGGGGAAAAGACAGTCTGTTTAACAAACAGTGCAGCATAACTTGGTATCTATCTATAAAAGCACGAAATAAGACCCCTACCTCACACCATGCACAAAAACTAACTCAAAATGGATCAAAAACTTAAATATAAAATCTAAAACAATGAAGATCATGGAAGAAAATATACAGACAACACTAGGAGCCTTAATACATGGCATAAACAGAATACAAACCATAACCAACGATGCACAAACACCAGTAAAGAAACTAGATAACTGGGAGCTCCTAAAAATCAAAATGTATGCTCATCAAAAAGCTTCACCAAAAGAGTAAAAAGACAACCTACGGACTGGGGGAAAAAAAAAATTGTCTATAACAAATCTGACCAGGGTCTAATCTCTAAAATCTACAAGACACTGCAAAACCTCAACAACAAAAAGACAAATAACCCAATTTAAAAATGGGCAAAGGATATGAGCAGACACCTCACTAAAGAAGACATCCAGGTAGCTAACAGATGCATGAGGAAATGTTCACAATCACTACTGATTAGAGAACTACAAAGCAAAACTACAATGAGATACCATCTCACTCCCAAAGAGGCTGGCACTAATCCAAAAAACACAAAATAATAAATGTTGGAGAGGTTGTGGAGAGACTGGAACACTTATATACTGCTGGTGGGAACGTAAAACAGTACAACCACTTCGGAAATTGATTTGGCACTTCCTTAAAAAGCTAGAAATAGAAGTACCATATGATACAGCAATTCCACTCCTCGAAATATATTCTAGAGAAATAAGAGCCTTCACACGAATAGATTTATGCACACCCGTGTTCGTTGCAGCACTGTTCACAATAGCAAAAAAGATGGAAACAACCTAGGTGCCCATCAACAGATGAATGGATAAACAAATATATTCACACAATGGAATACTATGCAACATTAAAGAACAATGATGAATCCAGGAAACATCTCATAACATGGATGAGTCTGGAAAAAATGTTCTGAGTGGTCTCTGGGGTTTTAAAAGCTGGCAAATGGCCATCTAACATGCATTAATTAGTCCCAACCCTCCTGGAGCAAAGGAGAATGAAGAACACCAAAGACAAGGAAAATATGAGCCCAAGTGACAGAAAGGGCCATATAAATCAGAGACTCCATCAGCCTGAGACTAGAAGAACTAGATGGTGCTTGGCTACCACCAATGACTGCCCTGACAGGGAACAAAACAGAGGGACCCTGATGGAGCAATAGAAAAGTGGGGTGCAGAACTCAAATTCACTTAAAAAGATAAGACTTAATGGTCTGACTGAGGCTGCAGGGACCCCGAAGACATGGTCCCCAGGCTCTCTGTTAGTCCAAAACTAAAACCATTCCTGAAGCCAATTCTTCAAGCAAAGATTAGACTAGACTATGGGGCAGTTCTACTCTGTCCTATAGGGTCACTATGAGTCGGAATCAACTCGATGGCACTAGGTTTATAAGACATAAAATGATACTTGTGAGAAGTGTATTTCTTAGCTAACAGCTCCTGCCCAGAGGCAAAATGTGAAGGCAGAAAGGAACAGGAGCTGGTGGAATGGACACGGGAAATCCGGAGGGAACAGGAAAATGTGCTGTCACATTATAGGGAGAGCAACTAAGATCACGTAGCAATGTGTGTATAAACTTTTGTATGAGAAACTAACTTGAACCGTAAGCTCACTTAAAGCACAATTTAAAAAGGAAAAAAAAGGTGTGGTCTTCAGACCCCTGGGGAATCTCTGAGATTTTTTCAGAGCATCTATGAAGTCAAAACTATTCTCATAATCATACTAAGATATCATTTGCCTTTTTCATTGTGTTAACATTTGTACCAAAGGTGCAAAGGCAATTATGTGCAAACTTTCTGGTGATTTAGCATAATCAAAGAAATGGCATCAGACTACATTGTTAATCATTGTGTTCTTCACCACCATGCATTCACATTAAAAAAAAAAAAAAGACCAGTGTCACTTAAAATCCTTAATAAAATAGTAACAATTAGTAATTTTAATATACATTGACCCCTGAGAACACAGGTTTTTAGTATTATACATGACAGAACAGGAAGTATATGTACAGCTCTTCTGCATACAGAGTATGATACCAAAATCTAGAGTAGGTTTGGCAAACCACAGCCCGTGGGCCACATCCAGCCTGCCACCTGTTTTTGTATAGCCCATGACCTAAGAATTTTTGTTTGTTTCTTAACATTTTAAAGAGTTGTAAAAAAAAAAAAAAAAAAAAAGAATTAATGAAAGAAAAAGCCTAAAATAATGTATTCTCTGGCTCTTCCAGGTTTAAAAAAAAAAAAAAAAAATTGCCAGGAGGGGAAAAGCAATTGTGTGCTCATTTGAATTGTGAGCAGAAGTAGCTGTTTTATGCATGAAACAACTGTTTTTACTTGCATGGAGTACAGACAGACAATCGTTATTCAGAACTACATTTGACAGACAGTTTTTTTCAAAAATGAACGATGTCACTTCCAGGAAAACAATTGATAGCATTTATTGCCAGTGACAATATTTGTGCTTTCCTGGGGAAAATGAGAATTTTGGAAAAGTTGAATTTGTCACCATGAGCTTGACAGCTTCCCAATATTTAAAGACTCTTCTGATGAGATTGGTGATGTTATTAACGAATGTTATTTTTTCTATTGTATAAAGAGATGTGTCAATATTTAGAAATAGCTGCATGAATGTCTGGACCAATATTTTTCTAATGAATTCTGTGAGATTTTACAAAATTGGGCATGATAACATACCCACCCAAAGTGCAAGACAGGCAAATGGAGGGATGTCTCTCTCTCTATATATACATATATATGTCTATCTCCATATATATTTCATCCATCTTTATTGAGGTAAAATTTACATACCGAAAGCTTCACTTTTTAAATGTAAAATTCAATGCATTTTGTTATATATACCAAAAGCCAAAAAACCAAACCCATTGTTGTTGAGTCAATTCTGACTCATAAAGAGCCTATAAACAGAGCTGTTGAACTATCATCATAATCTAACTTGTTGAATATTTCTATCACTCCAAAAAGAAACCTCCTGCCCATTTACAGTCACTACCCACTCATACCCCAACCCTAGGCAACCACTAATCTCCTTTCTTTCTCTATACATTTGTCTTCTTTGGACATTTTGTGTAATCATAAACTATGTGTTATTTTGTGACTGGCTTCTTTCATTTATTATACTGTTTTCAAAGTTCATCCATATCGTACCATGTATCAGTACTTCATTCCTTTTCATTGCCAAATAGTATTCTATTATATGGAATTTTGTTTATCCATTCACTAGTTCAGAAACCCTGGTAGCATAGTGGTTAAGAGCTATAGCTGCTAACCAAAAGGTCGTCATTTCGAATCTACCAGATGCACCTTGGAAACCGTATGGGGCAGTTCTGCCCTGTCCTATAGGGTTGCTATGAATCTGAATTGACTCGATGGCAATGGGTTTGGTTTTTGGTATTCACTAGTTCATGAACTTTGGGATGGTTTCCATCTTTGAGCTATTGCGAATAGTGCTGCTGTGAACATTTGCATACAGGTGTTCATGCATACAGGTGTTCATGCATACATGTGTTTTCATTTCTCCTGGGTGAATATATACAAGTAAAATTGCTGTGTCATACATTTAACTTTTTTCTCTTTAACATTTTATTGTGATTTAGGTAAAAGTTTATGGAGCAAATTAATTTCCCAATCAACAATTTACACACAGCTTGTTTTGTGACATTGGTTGCAAACCCCTGAATGTGTCAGCACTCTCCCCCATTCCTCCCTGGGTTCCCTGTGTCTATTCACCCAACTTTTCTCCCCCTCTTGTCCTTCTGAACTTTGCTTTTGGACAAATGCTGCCCTGTAGGTCTCAGCAGGGTCCCCAGGCCACCTTCTCCCCCCTTACACACAGGGACCTCAGCCATTAGTCCTTCTTCCTCTAGTCTTCAGTGTCTTTACCACCCCCTCCCCCACCAGGCTGCCTAAGAACAGACACACTCACCCTTGAAAATAATGGTGTTATTGCCAAACACTGCTGGGAAATAGACAAAGGCCACCCAGATAATCAACATAGACAAGTTTGTTATCAGTGAAATCAACGTTTCTCAGCCTGTTATGTACAATTTCAAACTAGTTTTGAGGTGCTAAATGAAGCCTGAATCAGGCTTTCACTATGGTGTTCCATCTCCTTCAGGAGGGCTCCCCTTTCCAGCACAGGGGTTATTGATGCAACGTGGTAACTGCTGCCAGTTGTTGTTGTTGGGTGCCTTTGAGTCCATTCTGCCTCACAGCAACCCTGTGTGACAGAGTAGAACTGCCTCATAGGATCTTCTTGGCTGTAATCTTTATGGACGCAGATCTCCAGGTCTTTCTCCTGTGGAGACTCTGAATGGGTTTGAGTTACTGAACCTTCAGTTAGTAGTCATCAAGGGACCACTTAAATGTCGCACCACCAAGGCTCCTAACTGCTACCTAACCACAGCCATCTCTAAGAACCTCCACACAGGATCTGTGAGGCCCTATTCAACCCTGCAATGATTTCAGAGAGTTCTGTACTATAGTGGGATGATCATTTGCCGGGCATCAGAAACCTAAATGATACCCGGCCAGTATCATGTAACCTTTCAAAGTCTCATTTTCTCATCCAAAAAAATGTGGGGAATATGAATTCTTCCCATATTATTGGAGACATACAAATGCAAGCATATTTAAAATATAAAACTCTATAAATTTAAGTCACAATTATCAAATTATCTCATACCCCACTCAATGGATCATTGTATTTTATAAAATAAATGAATTTGGCTACAAGGTAAGGCAACATGGAAATGCAAAAGATTCTAAGTAGCACAGTTAATATATGTACTTGGGAACCGGAAGTGTACATTTTGTATCTTCTTCATTCCCTGAGCCAAAATACTTGGCTTTGATTAATTAAATATTGAATAATTTTTTTTTCCTCTAATACGTTGGATTTCTATCCAAAATACGTATATTTACTTTCTTCATTTCATATCTCAATTTGTTTTGGGCTACAATCTAGATAAAACTTTAACTGCATTAAATAAAGCAGTTGAAATTGTTGTGATTTAAATGAATAGTGATAATAATAACAATAATAAAACTCATCTCAACTTTGAGGAAAGGCAGAGTGAAGGAAGTGAAGGAGGGTGGAAGACCCCAATTGAAGCTACAAAAACAAGCATATCTTGTAAGCTATTCTGAGGATCTCAATAAGCCTCTAGACCAAGCATTAACGACTAAAGGTAATATATTATCAGAGATTCCAGTTCTTAAGGGAAAACTTTAGATCACTACACCTTAAATATAGGTGGATAGATTGGGAAAAATAAACTAATTTCAATTGCTTGGACTATGCAGAGGAAGAGAATCAATTTCTAAGTTAATTGGGTCCAAAATCCTATATAGATTAGATTTTATATCCTGAAATGCATTCTTCAGTAATGAGGAAACCTGCATGGATTTCAGAAATGAGAAGAAATCGTCTCTGTCCAAGAAATCTTCCAGAGTAGCATCTGCATCCTGTATAAGAGATAGACCAGAGGCAGGGTAAGTAGGGATTTGATAATTAAAGACAGCAACTGGACTGCCTTCTGTGTTCAAGGGTCAGCAACGGGCTCACTTTTGGAAAGAGGAGATCATGAGAGCAAACAGCAAGAGTATTGTGACAGTCCTATTAACACTTAATCTTTCAAATTCACATTCAATACCACATCTCCAGCATTTCACACATTCTTAATTTTGTACTCTTTTTCTAATTAAGCAGGCCAACTCTTCTAAGTGCAATGGGATGTAAGGACTTGCAGCTCCTGGCATGTCTCTTCATTTCCATCATTCCCCGCTACATTGTACTTGTGACAGCTTATCCTCCTACCACTAAGACCAAGCCTTTCATTCTCTGCTTTTCATTCATTAAAAAAAAAAAAAAAAAAAGATAAGGGCAAAATGTAATAAAGCATTCTAATAATTGTAGGAACATACACTGCTGTACAAAGATGGAAGTAGAGCTGAAAGTGGAGTGTTGGTGGACAGACACACTTCTCACAAGGTCCCTTGAAAGGTTAATTCATCAATTGCAGTAGAAACATCTAGATTTGGTATATGAAAAGCAGTGTGAGAGAGTCAAGGTAAAATTATGGAAAACCCCAAAACCCAAACCTGTTGCTGTCAAGTCAATTCCGACTAATAGCAATCCTATAGGACAGAGTAGAACTGCCCCTTGTAGAGTTTCCAGGGAGCGCCTGGTGGATTCGAACTGCTGACCTTTTGGTTAGCACCCGTAGCACTTAACCATTACGCCACCAGGGTTTCCATAATTACGTAAGCAAATGTTTTTAAAAAGCTGAATGTATGGAAGTTGGAGATCCCTTGCTGGGACTGTCTGTCGATTTCATTCTATTACAGAGACCTTATTAACTTGCAGACAGCCACATGGTTCCCCACACTTCTGAACCTGATGCAGACCAAAGGCTGGAGGGCAGTTTTAATCTCAGAACTTGAGTTGTGACACGTATCCACTGTCACATGCCCCGCTTGCTTTATTCAGGACTGATTTTTAAATGGAACAGCATTCGAGATGACTTTAAAAAAAGGTGTTCTTATGTCATTTTATGGAGGCAAAATATGATAATCTTATTAAATGATCTGGTCTTGTAGATGGGGTAATGTGGCAGGCCTGTTGCCTGAAGGCCTGCCCCCAGACAAGATGTGGTGAAACCCAAGTGCATCCAATGCGTCCAGCTTCAAGGTGACCACTGACGAGAGGAACACTTTCCCTTCTACAGCCCCTGAGAGCAAAACTCACTCTTGAAGTGGATGGATGATGGCAGAAGGAAAGGCAAAATTTAGAGATATTTTTAGAACCCCAAGGTTAACTTTAACAGAAAAACAGTTTGAATTATTCAAGGTCATTTAATAACCTGGGATTCTTATAAGTGAAAATAAAGGTTAACTCCTTCTTTAACACACAAAATATTTCATAATTATTATTTCAATCAGTTTTGAGAATTGACACCTACAAAGTTATATGTAACAGAAGGCATTCCATAAGGATTTGCTGACTTCTTTGAGGTAGTGGAGCCCTGGCAGCGCAGTGGTTAAGAGCTCGGCTGCTAACCAAAATGTCGGCAGTTTAAATCTGTCAGCCGCTCCTTGGAAACTCTATGAGGCAGTTCTACTCTGTCCCATAGGGTCACTATGAGTTGTAATCGATTCAACGGCAACGGATTCTGAGGTAGTGGACAAATCTATTGTAACAGGAAAAAAAGATCCAAGTCCAAATGGAATTGGAGAAAGTGTAACTAACGTTCTGTACAAGCCAATGCTGTGAACTCCTGTAGGCATTTTCACTGACTACATTTCATCTGGAAACCCTGGTGGCCTAGTGGGTAGGAGCTACAGCTGCTAATCAAGAGGCCAGCAGTTCAAATCCACCAGGCGCTCCTTGGAAACTCTATGGGGCAGTTCTACCCTGTCCTACAGGGTCACTATGAGTTGGAATCGACTCAAAGGCAATGGGTTTGGTTATGGGTTTTTTGGTATCTCATTTAATCCAAACAACAGTGCCCCGAGGGAGCCACTGTTATTCCCTCTTTTACGGAAAAAGAAATCAAAGCTCAAAAATGTTTAATGACTTGTGTAACTCATTGAAGTTAACTTTAACAGTTTATAAACAGCAGACCCCAGGAATGTTTCACAACAAAGCCCTTCCATGAGTAAATGGAATATAATGTAAAGACAATTATCTTTAGGGCCACACACATCAACATTCAAATCTAGGCTCCTTGTTTACTAGCTGAGGGAGGTCAGCTGAGGCACCTTCCTCTGAATCTCAGCTTCTTTGACTAAAAAGTAGATAATAACTCCTACATACTTAGGTTGTGTTGAATATTCAAGTAGATACGCTTATAAATATGCATATAAATGGTGTACATACACTCATATACATACACATGTATGTGCATCACAGTATCTGACATAGAGCAGGAGATCCATCAATTAAAATTATTGCTACTAAAATGTTGCTGTCTCCCTAAGCTAGCCAACTGGTTTTGAAATAATGAGGTTACTCCTACTGGTTGCTGGCGCTTGTTTAGCCCTTATTTTTCTTTAAATCACTTCTTCAGTTTAGGTGTATTGATATAAACATACTCTTAATCTGGTTTAGTAATCATTTCTAATCCATATGTTTACCAATTTAGCAATTTAGAGTGATGTTTGACATAGTAAAAGCAAAGGTAGGAAAGAAATGAGAATAATACTGCTTTTAAATACCTGGCAAGGGAGCATGGTGATTTCAGAAAATAACACTAAGCAACTTAGGGTATATTTCCCAATGTACCTAATTATTACTTTTTATAATTAGTATTTTTTTCAAAGCACCCAATGATTTCAGCATTTATCCTTTAAAAATGTTTATATTTGTAAAAAGAATGGAAACAGAGGCTTGGATAACCTGGTCTCATCACTTGTTTCCAGTTTACCTTTGCTTTGGAATAACCTAAGGTATCTAGATTTGGTACCAATGAAAGTGGCGTAGCAATTTCTTCATAGATTCACACAGGTTTGAGCTGGAGAGGCTCTTAGAGACCATCACAATCTGATGCCTTTATTTACATGTAGAGAAACTGTGAGCAAGAGAAGTTCAATGACTTCTCATAGGTCAAACTGCTAATGGGGTACATTCAGGAATAAGCAAGTGCCAAGTTCCAAGCTCTCTCCATTGCTTGTGGCCAAGTGCCCTCACTAGGGCAGAGACAGCTAGAGGAGACCGTGGGCTGGGAAGAATATTCTGGATAAGGCCATACCTTAACTTTAAAGCCTGTTGATAAGATTTTAATGAGGCCTGTCTCCTGGACTATACTAAGCTTTCCTTACCTCTTCCCTGGGGGCCACGGAGAAAAAACCCTGGTGGCTAAACTCTGCCCTAAAGCTTTTCTCTTTGGATTAAAATATTTCAAATCCTTAGACACAAGTGTGACCTGAAGTTTCCAAGCTATTCTTTCATAAAAGAAGATTACATATCATTAAGTGAACCTTTCATGCAAAACCTTATCTTGCGTGGTTACACTGAGCTATTTCCTTGAGGTTAAGAAAATATTCTCTTTACAGAAAGTGTTCCTTTGACTACTTTTAAGATGGCTCCTAGCGCACATTGCATGCACTCTGTTGTTAGGCTGGGTGGGGGTGGGTGTGGGTAGGGTCTATACCTGGGTCACAGGGTGGTCACTATACACCAGACTCTCTCTTCACATAGTCAGGCTGCAAGGGGCATGTTCTGGCCTATAATGTGCTTGCAATAGGGGATCCTGATCCGCTGAGCTCACTCTGACATCTGAACCTGGCTGTTTGTAGTGACTGGAAGCATATTTGCACGGATTAATAAACATGGAAGCTTTTGGCATGGGAGAAAATAAAATGAATGGACACACTCAGCTGAAAATAGAGACGGGTGATGAGGATGGAGGGTATGGCATGGCATGTGTTTTCACATCTTTCCTGATGACGTAGTTTTGAATTCCTGGTAAGAGAAGGGTCAGGACTAAATGTGTCCTGTTTAGGAGCAACTGTGTGATGCTCTGCACAGGTGTGCACTCTTTCCCATCTCCAAAACTCTGCCCTCAGAGCACAGTGTGGGCTTTGGTACTCAGAGGCCTGGCCAACCACTAGCAGAGCATGGCTGTGGCACTAGAACAACATGACAGCAGCTGAGGAGTGGATGGGATGCCTCAGCCTCAGTGAGGAGCTAAGTATGGGAATGAGTGCAGGCTTCCTCCAGAGCATGTGGGCTGCTGCCTTGGGGCTGCACTAAGTGGCTGCCATGACTATAAGTGGGCGTGGAGTGTGGTCTCATTGGGTCCAGGTACCAGAGAGGCCTTAGGACATTGGGGTCTCAAGTCCAAGCACAGATAAGGACAAATGGATTATGGCCACTCCGTTTAAACTAAACAACACAAACAGCTTCAACTAACTAATGTGCCTGTGAGACAGAGCCCCCAGAGTGCTGCATTAAAAATCCTGCATCCTTTGCTGGGTTTCCTCCCCCCAGCTTTGCATCTGAATCCTGCTTTTGCTTGAGGGTTATATGCAAACCCCACTGCGCCTGCACTCAATGATTAAGAGTGTTGCTAACATAACTTGTGTGAACTTCCTACTTGTAAACCTCTTAAAAGCAACTTGCCTGCCCACCCTTGGCGAGCAGTCTTGGCAGCAGTAGCCCCAAATGACTCCTTTTCGATGTACAACGAAATAAAGGTGCCTTTCCTATACTCCCACCTGGGTCTCTCATTTATTGGCCAATACAGGTAACGCCAAGCAAGAACCTGGGGTTTCTACCCAGTAACATCTGAGCTGTTTCAACATTGTAAGCACCTTGCATCGTTTGCTTATATTCTGTTCAGTGATTTAATTGTCTATTTGTTCACAAATTCAGCAGTGAATGCTAACTCCTCCACTCTCCGTGTTTCCTCATCCCAACTCAGGTTACCTCAGATGCCCATTGTGCGACCATGCCCCTCATTTGCCTCCACTACCTCCAGCTGACTCCGTTTCCCTTCTCCTTCCCTCCTGTTCCCTCGGCCCACTTGCCGTTGCCCACTTCCCCTTCCTTGGATCACCTCTACGACTCTAGTCTCAGGTTTGTTTTTTTCTGAATGTTCGGAGGACATTGTTCTATTATTCTTAGGTTTAAAGCCACTTTTTACAGATATTCACTGACAAGGGAGAGAAAGTGCCTAGCATCTAGCAAGTGTTCAGTGATATTTTTTAATTATTTCTTGACTGCAAGTCAGTTTCACATCTTAAGAGCTGGTGAACTTTCTATTCCAGAGCAGTTCAAGATGGAAGGGACAGCCCCAGGATATGGTGTGTTTTCTGCCTCTGGTGGTGATTAAACATCTGAGGGTTGATGAGTCAGGCAGATATACTGTAAATAGCATTGAAGGATCACCCGCTGCCTTGCAGCAAGTGTAGCGTAACAGGAACAACACTGGACTTGGAGTCAGAGAACATGTGTGTAAGATTCAAATTTGTTCACCAACTCACTAACATCCCTGAGCCTACTAAAACAAAGGCAATGATGACTATACTCCCATTTCTCAGGGTCGGACTGCAAGTACATTAACTGAAAAGTATTATGTAAGTATCAGGTCTGAAAGCTCTCCGCCATTATTAGTCTATAAGGTGTAAAATCTAACAGAAATGGCAAACAGGAATCCCACAAATCTGGGTGAAATCATGACATGAACTGTGATAGGGAAATGCACATCAGATTAAAAAGAAATTGATTCCTAGTTTTTTTTTTTTGTTTTTTGTTTTGTTTTTTTACATAAGGCTCTTTGAGATTTTTTCCAAGACTGGTTAAAGAAAAAAAAAAATAGAGCTTATTATGTTAGCAGACGATTATTGGACATCTATTCTGTGCCAAGCACAGTACTGACAGCCAGAAGTACCAGGATGAGTGAAGCAGGGCTGCAGCTGCACGGACATTCACACACACTAATGTGGAAACAGATGAGGGGCTGTGCTGGAGAATTACATCCAAAGGGCCAAAGGTCAGCACAGCCCCAGCCAGCAGGCATTTGGTTCAGGCCAGCCACCCCCCACCTTCCTTGCACCCCCCATTGTTTGAAGCTCTGATTTACTGAAACATGCCAGTCTCTCTTTTTAAATAATTATTACTTGTAATATTTAAATAAGATCTTTTTTTTTTCTTCCAGCAAGTCAAAGGAAGGGATAGAATTCTAAATGTGGTATTCCCATTTAAAAACAATAATAAACAAAAGCCTTCAGAGAAATTTCTACCACCATCCAAACGCCAGCCTCAAAATTTAGTTAAAAAATAATAATACACACACATATACACACTCACACACGTGTATGTGTACATGTCTTTACATACACCTTCTTACAAGTTGAATTTAATAATGAGTAAATAACGCACTTGTAAATGTCATATATGGTTTGTATCGTGAGAAGTTCACCATTCTACCAAAAGCTTTTTATTTTTTTCAATTCAAAAGTATATTATTGAAAACTGGGCAAAGAGAAGGAAAGTGTATTTTTCTATTTTTGCTTAGGAGGCATTTTTGCAAACACTGAAAAGTCCCTGAAAAATGTTCACTCAGATTGAAGAAGTAGGAGAAACTGAATCATACGTTCACCCCAGCAGACGAAATGTGGCTCCCGGGTCGGGTGTCATACCTTGGGCCTTCCATTAATCTTTAAATAGCACAGCATTTCCATAGTGATTCTGAAGCTGTCTGACCTAGCTTGTTTAAAAAACACCAGTGACTCAACATTGCTAAATGCGGGTAATGCTAGTCCAATGCCAACATAGCCCTCCGTAGACAGGACCTAGCAGGAAATAAAGTGAGGAGCCATCAAGACTAAGGCCAAGAAGAGAATACTTGTCTCAGAACATGGCCAACCGTAATTATGATGCAGCTAGAAACCTTTCTTGAGTGATTATAGCAGTGAAGCCAATTTTGTCCACTTTATTATTATTAGAAAAACTCACAGCTAACATAGAAGGAAATGGCAGGCCAACTAGTCCCTGAGAGGACTTTATCCAGTTGAGCAGTAAATATTTCTACCACTTCCTGAGACAGGCAATGCCCCAATCTAATAATGGCCACTACCAGGAATCTGTTTATTCCTGCTGGTCAGCTGACATTTTTCATATTTCACTTCATCCTGTCCTCTCAGAAATTTCATTTCCTTGGAGTGCTCTTTAGCTTAGCCCTAGCCATCCTTTTCTTCACCCTGCAGAAATAAGCAGAAGCCTAATGATGACGGGACATAAAACACAAAGACCAGCCTTAATGAGATCTAAATTACAGTGTGTGTTTCCACATGCCTGTACATATAATCTCTTCTGATTCTTATGACATTAGGTGGTAAAGGTACGAAAGGGTATACATTGTTTTACTCATGAGGAAACTGAGGCAGAAATGGGCTAACTCATTGTGAAGCTAGAATTTCTGCAAAACCAAGGGATACTATAAAGTTTTTCACTCAGTCATCAAATGCTAGTGATGATCCGATGGAGCTGTTCACATAGCTTGACTGTGTCATTCTAGTGGCCCTTTCTTTGCCTTCGCACTGCGTCTAGAGCATTGTGTCAAGAGCAGAATCCAGGCTGGTCACCTACAGATCTTGTTACCTCTCTTGCCAATTTTTGATTTTTTCAGTTCAAATTGTACCAGTACAAAAGAGCCATTATAACAGATAAGAGACATTTGTGGATTGTGAAATGTCTTTTCTATTTGTGTTTCGGATGCATCACACATTTTCTACTGTAGATTTTCTTCTATGCGTCAGTTTAGTTGTGACTGATACTGTTAAAAATAACACCTAATAACTGTTTTGGAATATACAAAGGACTTTTAAAAGTTATCACACAAGTTATCACTTCTACCTGTGAGGTATGTGGAGTCGATATTATTAACCTCAATTCAGAGATGAGTAAAATAAGGTTCAGAGAACTTAAGCAACTTTCTCCAGGTCACACAGCTGTGAACCTGAGCTTGTGTATTTTGTCTTCAAACACCTTACTCTTACTTCTGTATTAAGCTACTGCTTGTTTGTATTCACCGATGGACGAATGAAGGTGTGAGAAGATAGACGCTGAGAGAAACAAGCCCAGGCTTGGATATTTTCTAAACACACTACTTCATACTTCCTGTTTACTGTCACCTGGTTAGGCACTTGGAAGTTTCAAAGCTCTGTTGTAACTGGTGATAATTTGGGTTCAATTAGAGGGAAATCTCAAAAAGTTAGAGGCGAGCAAAGCAATCTCTCTGTCTTTCCAGCTACATAACTCACTAATAGCCTGGACTGCCTTTTGCACAGCGCTATGTTGCAACTAGTTTTATTTTGCATCTGACATCTTGATGGTTATGGAAATGGACTGTTGTTGGGAAGAGTGGCACAGGAAAAGGAGAACTCAATTCATTAAACTGATAGAGTGCTTTCTCTGCCTTAGAGTTGCAGGCGCTAAAGTGCAATGGCCAAAAAAGTGCTGAGAACAAAGGTGCTCTGACTGGTAACTGTAGATTAGCTAGCAAGGCTATCTCACCAAGACAGATAGAAGGAACTTTCACTGAGGATGAAATAAAATGCTTGTTATGTTTTGGGGCCGTAGAAGATGATATAAAGTTAAACCCTCTGCCAGCAGAGCTTGAGGAAAAGTAGACTGTCAGACAAATTTAATTGATTTCATGAAAGTAGCCAAAAATAGAACACAACAGTGAATCCACTGCCATTTTTTTACATACTACTTTTTTTTTTTTTTTTTTTTACTGGGCTTTCAGGAAGGGAGGATGGGGAGAGCCACAGAGCTGAGGAAGTATTAGTTTCTGGGACAGGAACATAAGCCTAGCTACTGGTGCTGGTTTGGGAACTCAGATCTTCCTTGCCCCAGCTGTCCAGTTCTCTGAGCCTCTTTGCCCTCCCCCACCCAGTCACTCATACACTAAGTATAATGGCACTTGTAATACCTTTCCTATGTGCCATTATATTTGATTTAATAGTGCTAGCAAGGCATTTGAAGTTCTTTAAATAAAAGGCAGTAGGAAAGTACAAAATGGTGTTATCATCTAGGTTAATGAGCAGGTTGTTGGCAGGCAAAGTGAAGAGGGTCGTAGAGAATGGCCCCAGATCCGCATGCCAAGAAGTGACACAGGAGTTATCTGGGGGATCCGTGCTTTGTCCAATCTCACATGTTAGGAACGGGCGCAGTAATATTTGTATATCCTTTAAGGAGAGGTGCTCTGCCAGTGCAAAGTGCTTCACTAGCATTAGCTTATTAAGCCTCCCTACTCCTATGGGGAAGGAGCCCTGATGGCTCAACCATTAAGCATTTGGCTGGTAACTGAAAGTTGCCAGTTCGAACCCACCTAGTGGCTCATGACAAAAAAAGTGCTGGCAATCTGCTTTCATAAAGACTACAGCCAAGAAAACCCTATGTGGCAGTTCTACTCTGTCACATGGGGTCACTAAGAGTTGGAATCAACTGGACAGTACCCAACAACAACAATCTCTGTGGCAAGGGGGAGGTGTTGCTACTTTCTCAGTTGCAGAAAAGGAGAAACTGAGGCAACAAGCCATTAAGTGTCTTTTTAATTTCTCGCAATTGGCAACAAGGTCAAGGATAGAGCTGGTGGAGGGAAGGATATTTCTGTCCAATAAGATCATGCTCATTTTCTAATACTTTCCACCACTATTGTGATTAAAATCAAATAAGAGTGTGTATGCATGCCTGGGGTCATGGCATACAGAAAATTGAATTAAAAACATAAATAATCAGATTCTATGGATCATAAAGAGTATCAGTTTTGGAAGCACCGTGTGATTAAGTTACTTACCTTTTCTATATATATCGATTTATGTATCTTTTAGGAGTCCCTGGATGTTGCATATGGTTGACATGCTTAGCAACTAATTGAAAGGTTAGAGGCTCGAGTCCCCATAGCGGTGCCTTGGAAGAAAGGCCTAGTAATCTACTTCCAAAAAACCAGCCACAAAAGCCCTATGGAGCACAGTTCTACTCTGACACACATGGAGTCATCATGAGACAGTGTTTACTCAATGGCAACTGGTTTTACTGGGATGTGTCCTTTAAGTAAATGGAATAAACCTTACTGTGTCACATACCTGATCAGATAGTAGTTGGACTGAAGTGGGACGCCTGGTCTAAGATTTTGTTCTGGTTCATGTGAAAGAAAACTTTACATCAAATTACTGTTATGGCAGACACAAATGGGCCCTTGATCCTTATACCCTAAAGGACCCTGGGCTCAGGAAGCGGCCCTGAGGAAGGGCACAACCTTGAGTGCTCTGCATGGTACACCATGAACAGGGCAACCTGGCTGGATAACACTGATGCTGAGAATACCAAAAAAAGAAAAAAAAAAAAAAACCCTGTTGCTGTTGAGTCAATTTCAACTAATAGTGACCCTACAGGACAGAGCAGAACTGCCCCATAGGGTTTCCAAGCAGCCGCTGGTGGGTTTGAACTGCCGATCTTTTGGTTAGCAGCTGAGCTCTTAATCACTGCACCACCAGCAATCTGTTATTCGTTATGGATCCAGGCTGCCCTATCTTTGAGAATTACTGCTTCTTTTCTTTTTAACAACAGTGTTGTACATGTGTGTGTGCACATGTGTGCCTGGGCATTTGTGTGTGTGCATGCACATGCATGCCATGTTATGTGTGTGAACTTGATCTCAAACTTATTCACAGGGCAAATAGGAAGGCTGTGGACATTCAGGGGTCCAGCCAGCTTTGGGAAGCATACCATGGAGGGTCATGTCGCTTAATGACTGCCTCTCTTGGGCAAGGGAAGACATCTCTGTGAGAACAGAGGGGAGTTTTTCTAAAGCATGATGTAGTGATTCACTCCATGAACACCTGAAGGAAAGGCTCCCTCTGAGGAAGAGAAAATAAGATCACAGAACAGGGGTCAAGATCAAAAAAAAAAAACTGGAGCATAAGTGGACACTCTACCACCACTGCCTGTTGACTCTAGAATATAATATTTAACATCCTATTGTTCTTTCCCTGTTTCTATTTCATCTAAGCATCCCCAAATCCTCAGGTAAGACTGGTATGTTTATCCACCTGGTACTGGAAGCTCTGTGGAAAATGAGGGTGTTTGAGACCAGAAAGAAGCCCTGGCAGCTTAGTGGTTAAGAGCTTGGCTGCTAACCTAAAGATTCGCAGCTCAAATCCACCAGCCACTCCTTGGAAACCCTATGGGGCAGCTCTACTCTGTCCAAAGGGTCACTATGAGTCAGAATCCACTCGATGACAATGGGCTTGGTTTTTTTGGTTTTGAGCACAGAAAGGCAGTGATAGCCAGGTTAGTTAAAGGGTATATCAGATTAGGTCCCACCTTCCAGGGCACACCCAGATCGAGCTTGGACAAAGCCTCAGGGTGCAGCCCAGGTTGCCAGAGGAATGGCCATGCTGAACACAGCTCCAGGGTGCCAGGACCGAGAACAGAATTGAAGCTCTTGTCCCTTCCTTCCCCACTAAAACACTCTGAGAAGATGAAGAAGGGTGGGGACCTTTGGTGACCATAATGTTTTAAGGGAAAGCAGATTACAAACATCTTTGAGCAGTATGTGTTTAAATGTGTATAACCAAAAAAAAAAAAAAAAAAACCCAGTGGCTTTGAGTCGATTCCAACTCATGGTGACCCTATAGGACAGAGTAGAACTGCCCCACAGAGTTTCCAAGGAGCGCCTGGTGGATTCGAACTGGCGACCCTTTGGTTAGCAGCCATAGCACTTAACCACTACACCACCAGGGTTTCCTTAAATGTGTATATTAATATATATATACACCAAAAAACTGAACCCATTGCCGTGGAGTTGATTCCGACTCATAGCAACTATATAGAACACAGTAGAACCACTCCATAGGATTTCCAAGGAGCAGCTGGTGGATTCAAACTGCCAACATTTTGATTAGCAGCCGAGCTCTTATTCACTGCACCACCAGGGCTCAAAGTACATATACGCATCTAAAAAAAAATGTAATAACCCACAACCTGGAAAGAATGACCCAGAAATGGTAATAACAGAGTGATGGGTAATTTGCATTTAGCAATATTACTTTCAGAGTTATGAATGCAAAAAATTCCACAACATTATATGCACCTCTTATTTGATACAATTTACTGCCTTGTATTTTTTTTTTTCAATTGTACTTTAGGTGAAAGTTTACAGCTCAAGTTAATCTCTCATACAAAATTTTATACACATATTGCCATGTGACACCAGTTGCAATCCCTACAATGTGACAGTCCTCTCCCCCTTTCCACCTCGGTTTTCCTGTGTCCATCCAACCAGCTCTGTCCATTCCTTCCTTCTCATTCTGCCTCCAGACAGGAGCCTTCCCTTTGGTCTCCTGTATCTGCTTGAACTGAGAAGCACATTCTTCACAAGAATTATTTTATGTTTTACAGTCTAGTCTAATCTTTGTCTGAAGAGTGGTCTTTGGAAATGGTTTTAGTTCTGGGTTAACATAGTGTCCAGGGCCATGGCTTTGGGGATTCGTCCAGTCTCAGTCAGACCATTAAGCCTGTTCTTTTATGTGAATTTGAGTTCTGTTCCACACTTTTCTCCTGCTCCTTCAAGGACTCTCTGTTATGTTCCCTGTCAGGGCAGTCATTGGTGGTAGCCTGGTACCACCTAGCTCTTCTGGCCTCAGGTTGATGGAGTCTCTGATTAATGTGGCCCTTTTTTCACTTGGGCAAATATTTATCTTGTGTCTTTGGTGTTCTTCGTTCTCCTTTGCTCCAAGTGGGTTGGAACCAATTGATGTATCTTAGATGGTTACTCCCTAGCTTTTAAGACCCCAGATGCCTCTCACCAAAGTGGAACGCAGAATATTTTCCTGATAAACTTTGTTATGCCAGTTGGCCGAGATGTCCCCTGATACCATGGTCCCCAGACCCCAGCCCCAGCTACTCTGTCCCTCAAAGTGATTGATTGTGTTCAGGAAACTTCTTAGCTTTTGGTTTAGTTCAATTGTGTTAACTTCCTCTGTATTGTGTGTTATCCTTCTCTTCACCTAAGGTAATACTTGTCTACTGTCTAATTAGTGAGTTCGCCTCTCCCTCCCTCCCCACACTGGTAACCATCAAAGAATATTTTCTTCTGTGTTTAAACCTTTTCTTGAGCTCTTAACATAGTGGTCTCATACAATACTTGTCCTTTTGCAACTGATTAATTTCACTTAGCATAATGCCCTCCAGATTTGTCCATGCAGTGAGACATTTCACAGATTCTTCATTGTTCTTTATTGTTATATTCCATTGTGTGTATGTACCATAATTTGTTTATCCATTCATCCATTGATGGGCACTTAGGTTGTTTCCATCTTTTTGCTGTTGTGAACTATGCTGCAATGAACATGGGTGTGCATATATCTATTTGTGTGACGGCTCTTATTTCTCTCAGATATATTCCAAGGAGTGGGATTGCTGGATTGTATGATACTTCTATCTCTAGCTTTTTAAGGAAGTGCCAAATTGACTTCCAAAGTGGTTGTACCACTTTACAGTCCCTCCAGCAGTCCATAAGTGTTGCGATCTCTCCACGACCTCTCCAAAATTTATTATGTTGTGTTTTTTGGATTAGTGCCAGCCTTGTTGGGGTGAGATGGTATCTCATTGTAGTTTTGCTTTGCAGTTCTCTAATCACTAAGGATTGTGGGCATTTCCCCATGTATCTGTTAGCCACCTGGATGTCTTCTTCGGTGAAGTGTCTGCTCATATCTTTTGCCCATTTTTTAATTGGCTTTGTCTTTTTGTTGTTGAGGTGTTACAGTGTCTTGCAGATTTTAGACATTAGATCCTTGTCAGATATGTTGTAGCCAAAACATAGGTTGCCTTTTTACTCTTTTAGTGAAGTCTTTTGATGAACATAAGTGTTTGATTTTTAGAAGCTTCCAGTTATCTGGTTTATCTTCTGGTGTTTGTGCATTGTTATGGTTTGTATTCTGTTCATGCCATGTATTGTCTCTATTTTTCTTCCATGATCTTTATCATTACTGCCTTGTATTCTCAACTATCTTATTTGTGAACTGTCATTCCCTCAACCAAATTCTTAAAGGACAGAGCTGTCAATAGCTAATTCTTTGTATTTCTCATCGTTCACCAAGCACACTTTGTGCAAAGGAGGCCTTGATGCATCTGGGTAACTTGACTGCTTCAAAGCATCAGGAAAATATTAGGCTGCATTGTCAAGTCTGAACACAGATGCATTTCTCATATTTCTTATATTTACTTTCAAAATGTGTCAAAAAGTAATGATAGGTGTAAGAAAAAATCACATATTGTATGTTTAAACTAGAATATTCATCATAATTATTATGGCATTCTACATTGATTAGGTTGAATAATAACATTTATAATTTCCTCTCTCCTATATGCTGGACCCACCATCCATCTGTCGATTTGTCATTTAGTGGAGGTTTGCATTTTTTTTTTTTTTTTTTTCCATGTTGGTATGATGCTGGAAGCTATGCCACTGGTATTTCAAATATCACCAGGATCACTATGGTGACCAGTTTTTGGTGGAGCTTCTAGAATAAGACAAACTAGGAAGAAAGGCCTGACAATCTACTTCTGAAAATTAGCCAATGAAAATTCTATAGATCACATCAGAATGCAGTCCAGTATAGTGCTGAAAGATGAGTTCCTAGTTTGGAGGCACTCAGACACATAGTGGCCACAACAATGAACTCAAACATACCAATGATCATGAAGATGACCCAGGATTGGGAAAGTTTTGTTCTGTTGTACATAGCGTCCCTGTGAGTCAGAGCTGACTCAACAACAACAACAATATGTTATATGCCTGCCTACTATATGCAAGATCCTTTGCCCACTTGACATTATTTAAGCCACCAGATGAGATAGATATTATTCATACTATTTTAGACGTAAGAAATCTGACATAGAGAGAAGTTATGTAACTTACTCAAGGATGGAGAACCAATAAGTAGGTACCACAGAGCCAGCTTGTTTCCAAATCCCAAGCATGACCTTTCTAGCAAATATGGCATCACTGCTTCAACACTGCCACGTTATGTTAGGGCAATGAAATTAAGCCAATACTCCAATAGTTTTTACTATTGATCATGTCTGTTGCTTATTCTCTATCTCCATTGCAAGAAGCACCAGGAACGCAGGGCTGAGTTTTGCTCATCTCCTAGAACAATGCCCAGCTCAGATCACACATTCATCACCTATTTTTTTAATGAATACATACTATTGTATTGTGGGATTGCTTCTTGCTCTACAAAACACCCCAGAAGAGTAATCATTCTCTTTACTTCAAGGACACATCCCACTAATGTGTGCAAGTCTTTGTTTTGCTGTTTATTTTTAAATAAAACCTGCTTTATCCATCTTGATTGCCAACTCATTGACAAGCCTGGTTATAGATGGCTTTTTATAGTTTCCAAATTCAAATCCATCCATATCTAAAATTTCACCACATCTTTCTATTACTTTCTGCACCCCTTAAACACTTGTTTTTTTTTTTCCTCATAGCACTGTTCGCTATCTAACATATTACTTCATTTTGAACTATTTACCTGTGTCCTTTAAAAGAAAGTAAGGTCCCTGAGGACAGAAATTTTATCTCTTTTGTTTACTCTTGATCTCTGAGCTCTGAGAACAGTGCCTGTTGTATAGTTTATGCTTAAACAGTATTTGTTGAGTGGGTGAACAAAAGAAGAAAAAATTTTCAATCTTTATCATGTTGTTAGTTGTCATCAAGTCAGAGCTACTCCATGCACAACAGAGGAAAATGTCACCAGGTCCCGTGCTACCCCATGGTCATTGGTATATCTGAGTCCATTTTCATCCTTAGAAGTATTCAGAAGAATGTAGCCTGTTTTCTAATGAAATTTTAATGAGTAAAGTTGTTTTTTCTTAAATATTCCACTGAGGTCATTCAGTCAACTCCAGAACATGGCTGTTTGCAGGGAGACAAGATGCGTTGGGCTGCTTCAGGTCTGGCATGTTGGTAAACCAATGTCAGTCCTAAGAGGTTTCCACATACATAATTGTCTTACATAACCCTCCCCACATGGTGAAGCATGTAGGGGAGGTGGGGCAGGAATTCACCTCACTCTGCAAACGAAGAGCCCGAGACTGAGCACTTCTGGGCTTGGCCCATGCTTGCACATTCGGTAACCGACAGAGACCTCACCCTAACCACTCAGTACCATAACAAATCCCTGAGGCAGGTTTTGTGTTCATCTCCAGTTTATAGGAGGGAATTTGAGGCCCAGGAGGATTAGGTAACCTGCCTAAGCCTGCCTCTAAATCAAGCCAAACCGAACCCATGGCCACTGAGTTGATTCTGACTCATAGCGACCCCATAGGGTTTCCGAGACTGTAAATCTCTATGGAAGCAGACTGCCACATCTTTCTCCCATGGAGCTGCTAGTGGTTTTGAACTGCTGACTTTTTGCATAGAAGTTGATTGCTTTAATCATTGGCCTACCAGGACTCCTGCCACTAGTCAGATGCAAAGTAAATGTAGGATCCCAGGTTTGTCTGACTAGAAAACTATTGCAAGTGCTATTCTAAAATGTTAAATTTATATTTGTAAGATGAAGAATGAGGGAATAAATGAATACGTGAAGAGGGCTCTGCATTCCTAATTTTGCTACCAGCTGACATTACTCAATTTCTCTTCAGGCCACCTTGCTCCCTACCTGGCCTCTCGGCACTATCAGTAACCCCACAGTATGAAAGCACCTGTTCCAGAAGGGCTTCGACATCTGAAAAATGCTGAGACTAGCAGGGCAGAGGCAATTATCACACACACTGTCCTGGAAGGAAATGCAAGCTCTGTGGGGCACCCTCAAAACCCAGCCCGCAATGCTGAGAGGTCCACTGTCTCACTTTCTTGAGGAAGCTGAGCTCACCCTTCAGGCTGGGAGTTGTCTTACCCTGTCAACAAACAGCTCACTCTTCATTCCACATGTAGTCAAAGACCAATCAATAGGTTCATTCAATGGTTTTGCAAACTGGGCTGAATTTAAATTTCATGAAAATTCCATTTTAACCACTTTGTGGTTACATTTATTATTTTCAGTTTCTTCTCCTTTTGAACAACATTTATGTACATTTCAAATTAAAATTAAGGATCCTTGCAGATTTAAATAATGTTTTCAATGATGAGACTGGAACCGAGTTAGATGATATGTTTTCCTTCAAGTAAATCATTTTCAGTTCTTTCTGAAGCCAAGCACCCCTGTAGGTGTTGTTATGGGCACATGCCTCAGTACTTACTCCCACTCTTCACTAGCAATCCTTCCACTTGGAGAGAGCGGGGTTGGTGAAAAGTCCATGTTCACTTACTGGGACTGAAAGTCATGACAAGGGCATCCTTGGTTGGTGGTAGAGAGACATGGTTCTGGGAAAAGGAAGGGTGTATGGTAAAGAGACCAAACCAACAGGGAAAAGGAAAGACAGCAGGAGAGGAGTAAGATGGAATAAAGACAGTAGGAAGGAAGATGGCACGAGGTAAATAAAGAAGGAAAATAGGAAATCAACCTGGAGACTGTAGGGGAGTGAACAAATACAGGCAAGGAAAGAAAAGAAAGAAAGAGAAAGAAAAAAGGAGAAATGGCATTTTTTTAAGCTAGTACAAGGTAAAAAATAAATAAAAGAAAAAACTGAAGAGAGATAAAGAATGACTAAACAATTAAAAGCATTAGGAAATAAAAGAAGTTCACTTTCTTGGTGACAGAAGAGTTAAAATGTAATCAAAGATAAGTAACTTTCTTTGTATATTTGTTTTAAAAAAATAAAACACTGTCGAGCATATGACAAATTTATTTATTTCCCTTTCCCCTGCAGTATTTTAAATATCAGTAGCTGAAGAAATAAATAATTACTCTGTCGCCCTGGATCAGGCCCTGGCTTTCACACCAGCTGTGGTTAAGTTTCTTGTTACTCTGCATTAAAATAGGGATATGTCCGCCTGCGGACAGCCCCTCCTGAGTCCCTACCTACATGTCATAACCACAATCAATTACGCCCTTCCTTTCTCCACATGACATTTTGTCAATCATCACCGGAGGGGGCAACTTTGCCATTATTGTTATCATTATTATTTTCAGTGATAAATGATAAGAGCTTGACTACGTTGATAAAAAATCTATTTGCAGCCTGTGCTGTCGCGTGGCAGCACTGAGTACTTTGAGGCAACCTGCAGCAGTGTCAGGACAAAATAATCGTTGACATTATCCAAAGGAGTGACTAAGGAACACAATTTTTATTTTCTTTTTTAATTTTCCTGAAGGAAAATGATTCTCTTTGGGAAGGTGTATTCAATCTCAAGCTTTTTGCGAATACTGTCAGAGTGACCATTTGGTTGTTCTCAGAGGATGGCCTCTCCCCGCTCTTGTCTCTGGTCTCAGGAGGAAAAGAAGTTGTCACAGTTGATCAGAATAGACAGGTTAAACCACCAATAGATGGGCCTTGGTTAGGCAACATGAGATTGAGAAAACTTTATGAATGAATGTCTTAAGGTGGATTAATGGAAAAACTGCTTTAACAATCTGTTTTCTGTGAGAAGCCCGATGCTGCAAAGGCCTGGGTGGCAGGGGTAGGCAAAAAGTCTAAGAATGCTTACTCCAACAGCAAGCCAGGGTGTAAAAAAATCTGGGAAATATGGGTTCTATTTTTAGCACAGTTAACTTTTTTTTTTTTTAATTAATCCAAGTAGAACCAACACCTCTAACTCACCCAACTACCAGAAAAATCAAGATAAATACTAACCCAATTAACTATTTAATGAGCAGTCTCAGGGCCTACAGAGATGTTGGGATTGTCTGGAGTGTACTCTATGTATATCTTTAAGCATGACAGTTATTATAATCTGAATATTCCCAAAGTAAAGGGGATATGCACACTGAAATCATGAAGCTTTCAAGTTCTGCAAAAAATATAATTAAATGTTTTATATAAAGGAAAAAGTACAATGGGCCTATGCTACACTATAAAGCCACAAATGGTCTTTGCTAGGTGGAACTGTAAGGGTCATATATTTAAACCCGGTCTCCAGCACCTTGATCAAGTCACTTTGGAACCTTAGTTTTCTCTTCTGCACAATGGAAATTAAGTACCAAACTTGTGATTTGTTACAAAAATGACTGATGTATACAACACAGTAGATACTCAAAAACTGGTACCTTCCATTCACCCATTCATCCACCCATTTATTCATTCCTCTAGTAAATATTTACTGAAGGCCAACTCTGTGTCAGACACTGTTTTGAGTGCTAGAGATACAATACAGCCTAAGCCAGTGGGTTCTGCTGGACAGGTTGGGACAGACTTTCGAGCACCACAAAGCATATCTACATAAGTACCACATTATTCCATGCCCAGATGTCAATAAATAATTCTTCGATTTGGCACTTGTAAGCAGAGTATATCAGCTTTAACAAACACAAGAAAACCTGAGAAACAACAGAAAGTGTAAAGCGCTTTTTGTGAAATTCGGTCAAATCAAAAATTTAATGCAAGCCACAGTTCTCTCAGGTGCTCCTAGGGCATTGTTCTCAAGGTCTTATGTCCAAGCCCAAACAAAGTCCAAGGCAAGGAAGGAAAAAACTCACGCTGCTTTCACAGAAGTCAGGAATCGATCGCACTTGACAATGACTTCTTCCCTAGAAAGCTAAGCCCGGCTGGTCCTCATGGAGAGGAGACTCACTGTTCACAGAAGGAGGGGGGTTTGAGAACAGGCATATTGCTTTTCAAAGCACAGCCAGCCTCTGAAGTATCCTAGCAACTCCTCCAGCAAACCCTTTACGATCTGAGTTCAAGGCCAGCCAGCTCTGTCTCTTTAACAGTGTCAGTCAGAGCTACACAGGAAACATCATTACTTAGAATTTCACCTTGCAAATAAATAGCTCAGAACTGCAGCCAAAAGCAAAGGAATCTCTCAAAGACATTATCAAGAAATAGTCCGTGGATAGCACTTTCAATCCCATTAATCATTCTCATGCTTACAATACTTCTTAACGGCTTTTACGGTTTATCCTTTGAATGCCAACAAAAAAAGTGTGATTTTTCTGGGCTCATTCTATTAAACAGAAATCAATATCTAATATAAATGTGCCGACTGTAGGATGTTTGGAAAGGGCAGAGATGAGCTACTGCCTCAATTTTATCTTTCCCTGCTCAGAATGGAGTTGGAAATTGGAGATTAAAACAAAGGGTAAATATGTCTTTTGCTTTCTAAAGAACCAGAACACTGCAGCCCCAGGAAGAGAGTGGGTATGTCCCACCAATCTCCACCTTGGGGGGTAAAGGGTGGGGTTTTTGTTTTTTAAGACAGCAATGCTTAGGAAGGGACTTACAACCACAGACTGTTAAAGAAAGCAAAACAAAAAGATGCTTAATTTTCTCCAGGGAGTGGTTTTGAGTAAGGAAGTGTGACTCGCAGTGGTTGTCTTTGTGGGAGAAAAGAAGCAGGTGCTTTGTCTCAGATTTCTCTAGCAAATGAAAGAGGAAACTGATTAAACTAACCAATCACTTCTCAACGTGCCAAGAGGCAACAATAGCCTTTTAAAAGTGATATGTCTTCCACCAAGAGAGAAGCAGCAGCCACACTGTGCAGAGATGAATGTGTAAAATGTGAGGTCAGTCTTTTCAACATGCAGAGGAAGTTTGAACCGTTTCATTCTTAAATTCATGGTCAGCACTTTCGATACCAATCACTGACGAGAACTAAGCTCACCAACAAAAACTCTTACAATGCCTTCACTAAAAAGGTGTTTTAAATGCTGATAGAATATTCACTTTAATGAGGGTAAAAGGTAAATGATGTACTAAGATAAAAAAAAATGAAGCATAATTCCAAGTATCAAATAATGCCATCATCATCTGTTAGTTTATCATATGGTGATGGCTTTCATGTTGCTATGATGCTGGAAGCTATGCCACTGATATTTCAAATGCCAGCAGGGTCACCCATGATGCACAATTTCTACAGAGCTTTCACATTAAGACTGACTAAAACAAAGGCCTGGAGATCTACTTCTGGAAATCAGTGTCTTAGGCTGGGTTCCTAGAGAAGAAAAACCAGTGAAGCATCTAAATGCATATAATTAGAGAGAGAGAAAGAGAGAGATTTATAACAAGGAAATAGCTCACGTGGTTGTGGATGCTGCAAAGTCCCAAGTTCCACGGGCTAGGCTGAAGTCTTCTTCTGACTCATATACCTGCTGGGGCTGATGAACCCAAGATTGGCAGGTAAGCTGTTAGCTCAAGTCCCAAGAACCAGAGGTCAGACTAACAGGAGCCAGTTGTAGGATCCAGAGAGAGCAAAAGCCTGTGAGACTTGCCAGAAAGTCCACCTATATTGGATACAGTTCACACCCGCAAGGAAATGCCCTTTCAACTGATGGGCTACTCACAGCAGATCCCATCATGGAGGTGATCACACTATATTTCATCATGGAGGGGATTACATCATTATATGACTGCCAAACTATGTCATAACTGCCAAACAAATGAGAATCACAGCCTGGCCAAGATGACACATAACCTTAACAATCACAATGCACCCCTTATCAACTTGACACCTATACACATCTCCTTAACCCATATATATTCTCTGAATAAAGAAAATGATAAAATCATAGTTGCACCTAAGATGACACGACCATGTGTACAACCAAAAACCCAGTCGTACTGTTAGCAACTTATATTTCATGAGTGAAGAAAATAAACATATTTGATGCACATATACAAAGCAGAAATACTCATAACAATTATAGTTCTCATTTCTGCAACTGGTTTCGTGGCCATAACTGGTATTTAGAACTACCTTCTTCCACCACCCATTCCATATTTCCTTTGCTGTCAGCAAGCACCACAGTTGGTCGTAGTTCGTTGCCTGGTGAAGCGAACCCAACCTTTCATTCACGAAGGGTCTGGGCCATTAGAAGTCATGTTGGATTGAGTTTTCCATTGACATTAGTCACAGGTCATGGTAGTGCTAAGATATGCCCTAAGGGATCAGCCAGATCAGAAGACGCAATTGGCAGAGCGGCTTGCACAGCAGCCTGAACCTATTGCAGAGCCTTCTCTTGTCCTGGGCCCCACTCAAAACTAGTAGCTTTTCGAGTCACCTGATAAATAAGCCAGAGTAGCACACCCATATGAGGAATATGTTGCCTCCAAAATCCAAAGAGGCCCATCAAACATTGTGCCTCCTTTTTAGTTGCGGGAGAAGCCAGGTGCAATAACTTATCCTTCACCGTAGAAGGAATATCTCGACATGTCCCACACCACTGGACCCCTAGAAATTTCACTGAACTGGAAGGTGCCTGAATTCCCGTGAGATTAATTTCGCACCCTCTAGCATGCAAATATTTTACCAGTAAGTCCAGAATCATTGGCACTTCTCCCTTACTAGGTCCAATCAGCATAATGTCAACAATATAATGAACCAGTGTGATGTCTCGAGGAAGGGAAAGCTGATCAAGTTCCCTGTAAACTAAATTATGACATAGGGCTGGAGAATTGATGTAACCCTGAGGTAGGCAACTGAAGGTGTATTTTTGGCCTTGCCAGCTGAAGATAAACTGCTTCTGATGATCCTTCGAAACAGGTATGGAAAAAAAGGCATTAGCCAGAACAATAGCTGCATACCAGGTACCAGGACATGTATTAATTTGCTCAAACAATGAAACTACATCTGGAACAGCAGCTGCAATTGGAGTCACCACCTGGTTAAGTTTTCAATAATCTATTGCCATTCTCCAAGCTCCATCTGTTTTTTGCACAGGTCAAATAGGTGAATTGAATGGGGATGGGGGGGAAATCACCAGCCCTGCATCCTTCAAGTCCTTGATGGTGGCAGTAATCTCTGCGATCCCTCCAAGAACGCGGCATCATTTTTGGTTTACTATTTCCCTAAGTTGGGGCAATTCTAATGTCTTCCACTTGGCTTTTCCTACCATAACAGCCCTCACTCCACTTGTCAGGAATCCAGTGTAGGGATTCTGCAAGTCAATGAGTATATCTATTCCAATTATGCATTCTGGAACTGGGGAAATCATTACAGGATGAGTTCAAGGACCCACTGGACCTGCTGTGAGATGGGCTTGAGCTAAGACTCCATTAATAATCAGGCCTCCATAGGAAACCACTGTGACTGGTGGGCCACAGTGGCCTTTTGGTTTATCTGGAATTAGTGTCAGTCCAGAGCCAGTACCCAGTAATCCCTGAAAGGTCTGATTAATTCCTTTTCCCCAATGAATAGTCACTCTCATAAAAGGCTGCAGATCACTTTGGGGAAGGCTGGAAGAAAGATTAACAGAATAAATTTTTGTCAGTGTAGTGGGGTCCTTCCTCAAGGGAATCTGGCCTCCCCTTCATTTAAGAGGTTGTGGGTCTCTAAGCTCACTCAGGCCTGGGAATTGATTTAGGGGCTGTGACTATTCCGGCAATCTGAGTTAGACTGCTGCTGTTAGCTTGACCTAGAATTCTGCAGTGTGTAAAGATCAAGTAAATCTTTAGTAGATTTCCTATCTATTTCACTTCTAGGGACACCATGACTAAGTAGCCAATGCCATGAGTCCACATGAGTCAGACTATTCTGACAACTATTTTGACTCTGTTTTCCATTACAGTAGCCACACCTACCTTGTCTTTGTCAACTGAATGCTGCCACTTGGCCCCTACAACCACGGGATCCAAACAGCCCCATTGTACTTAGGTGACTTAGTTCAGTTAGGGCAATTCCCACTGTCAAATCCGACTTACATAAAATAGCAATCACAGCAGTCTTCAAGGATGCTAGGGGCTCCCTTCACAAATTTGTTACTCACCATTATGGTAAAAGGTGTGCCGTCTGGCCACTCCATGTGTGGATCTGTGGGTCTAACCTGATAAATCACTATAATATGTCAGTTTCTTTACCTTTGGATACCTTCTTCTACAGTATACCAAGGCAGCTTTGGTACTTCAACTTGATTTAGTGTAGGCTGCCATGTGTTGTAATCCATGCTTCAGCAACCCAACCAAATAAACTATTAGATCCTTTCCTAACTTCTGGAGCTGAAACAGTGAATGAAGAATCTGTGCTTACTGAGGCCATATTGATAAATTCAAACTGATCCATCTTTACGCCTCTTGCACCATTATCGCACACACTTAATAGCCATTCCCACACTTATTCCTCAGCTTTCTGTTTGTATCTATTAGAAAAGTCAAAGAATTCTTTTGGAGTGTAGCCTAATTTTTTCTGGGTCACACTTCATACTTCATCTTTTGGGGCTTGCTGGAATTTAAGTCTAGGTACAGATCTAGAAACCAAAATTGGTGACAGGAATGTGTTTTGAGAACATTCAGTATAAGGCATCTGCCTCACACGATGCCCCAGGCAATTACTCAGACAAAGGTTCTTTTAGATGCAGCTGGGTTAATCTCATTAGATGGGAGTGGATGGGCTAATGGTTTTACTGGGGAGGGCAGCTTAGCAGACAGAGATGGAGTAGTTTCTTCAGATGGAAGTGAGAGTGCTGGTTGTGTTGGCAGGAGTGATTCAATGGAATTTAGAGGTTCAGTGTCTCCAGCTTCCTGAATATCTGTCCATGTGTCCCCATCCCATGTTTCAGGATCACATTTCTTCCCAATCAATGCCCTCACTTTAATTTCAGATACCACTCAAGTTTGGGAATTCATTTGGCATTGTAATTCAGCCATTCTTATTATAAGACTTTTGGTTTGGTTTTTGGCAATATCAGCTCTGTTACTTTAAGATATAAGGTTTTCTTTCAAGGCACAAGCAGAAATTTTGAGGTCATCTATGCAGTGCTTGAGCTTTGACTCTGAAGCCCTGAGCTCATCTTTTTTTTGCCACTTTGTCTAGTGAAAGTAGGACCAACCAACCAGCTTCCTTATACTTCTCACTATGAAAAAATCGTAGAAAGGTATCAAACACGCCATCGCCCAGGGCCTTGTCTCTCACCACTACCTGATCCACTGGTGGCCATATTTTATGTATCTCTATTGCCACCACATGTCATGGATTAACAGTGCCCTTTTTACTACTGGAAGCAGAGTCATTAACATCTTTAAGACTAATCAGACTTGAGAACCAATCTAGAAACTTCATCCTTACAATTTTGTTTCTCTAGAATCACTCCGGGTACCCAATGTCTTAAGCTGGGTTCTCCAGAAAAGCAAAACCAGTGATGCACCTATCTATCTGTCTGTCTGTCTATCTATCTATCTATCATCTATCTGGAAACCCTGGTGGCGTAGTAGATAAGTGCTACGGAGCAGTTCAAGTCCACCAGGCACTCCTTGGAAACTCTATGGGGCACTTCTACTCTGTCCTATAGGGTCACTGAGTCAGAATCAACTGGATGGCAATGGGTTTTGTTTTTTGGTCTTTTTTTTTTTTGGTATATATATACATATGTGTGTGTGTGTGTGTATGCACTTATAGAGTTTCCACGTGTCTGTCAGTTTGTGGGGGCTTGTATGTTGCTCTGATGATGGAAGCTATGTCACCAGTATTCAAATACCAGCAGGGTCAACCATAGTGGACAGGTTTCAGCTAAGCTTCCAGACTACGGCACTAGGAAGAAGGACCCAGTGGTTTACTTCTGAAAAGAATTAGCCAGTGAAAACCTTATAAATAGCAGTGGAACACTGTCTGATATAGCACCGGAAGATAAGTCCCTTAGGTTCAACTATTTCAGGAGGTAGCATATGATCAGGAACTGATGTTACTGAAGAAGTCCAAGCTATAGTAAAGGCATTGGCAAAAAACAAGTCTCCAAGAATTGACAGAATACCAGTTAAGGTGTTTCAACAAAGGGATGCAGCACTGGAAGTGCTTACTCATCAATGGCCAACTGACTGGAAGAGATCCATATTTGTGCCTATTCCCAAGAAAGGTTATTCAACTGCATGAGGAAATTATCGAACAATATCACTGATATCACACGCAAGTAAAATTTTGCTGAAGATCATTCAAAAGCGACTGCAGCAGTATATCGACAGGAAACTGCCAGAAATTCAAGCCAGATTCAGAAGAGGACATGGAACCAGAGATATCATTGCTGATGTCAGATGGATCCTGGCTGAAAGAGAATACCAGAAAGATGTTTACCTGTGTTTTATTGACTATGCAAAGGCATTCAATAGTGTGGATTATAATAAATTATGGATAACATTGCAAAGAATGGGAATTCCAGAACACTTAATTGTGTTCATGAGGAACCTGTACATAGATCAAGAGGCGCTCGTTTGGATAAAACAAGCAGATACTGCATGGTTCACAGTCAAGAACGGTGTGTGTCAGGGTTGTATGCTTTCACCATACCTATTCGTTCTGTACGCTGAGCAAATAATCTGAGAAGCTGGGCTATGTGAAGAAGAATGGGGCATCAGGATTGGAGGAAGACTCATTAACAACCTGTGTTATGCAGACAACACAACATTGCTTGCTGAAAGTAAAGAGAACTTGAAGCACTTACTGATGAAGATCAAAGACTATAGCCTTCGGTATGGATTGCACCTCAACATAAAGAAAACAAAAATCCTCATGACTGGACCAGTAAGCAACATCATCATAAATGGAGAAAAGATTAAAGTTGTCAAGGATTTCATTTTACTTAGATCCACAACCTACACCTACGGAAGCAGTAAAAAATCAAAAGATGTGCTGCATTAGGCAAATGTGCTGCAAAAGACCTCTTTAAAGTGTTGAAAAGCAAAGACGTCACCTTGAAGACTAAGGTGCACCTGACCCAAGCCATGGTGTTTTCATTTGCGTCATACACACGTGAAAGCCGAACAAGGAATAAGGAAGGCTGAAGAATAACTGAAGCCTTCAAATTGTGATGTTGGTGAAGAATATTGAATATACCATGGACTGCCAAAATAATGAACAAATCTGTCTTGGAAGAAGTACAACCAGAATGTTCCTTAGAAGCAAGGATGGCGAGACTATGTCTCACATACTTTGGACATGTTGCTGTAAGGATGGCCCAGGACCAGGCAGTGTTTCGTACTGTTGTACAAAGGATGTCTGTGAGTCAGAACTGACTTGACGATACCTAACAAAAACAGCAACATATACTTACAGAGAGAGAGAGAAAAAAAGATTTATATCAAGGAAATGGTTTGCATGGTTCTAGAGGCTGGCAAGTCCCAAGTCCATGGGTCAGACTGGAGGTTTCTCCTGACTCAGCTGCAGGGGCTGGTAAAACCAAGATTGACAGGTAAGCTGCTAGCTCAAGTCCCAAGACCCAGAGGTCAGATGAACAGGAGCCAGCTGCAGGATCCAGAGACAGCAAAAGCCTGTGAGCCTTGCCAGAAAGTCCACTTATATTGGATGCAGGCCACACCCCCAAGGAAACTCCCTTTCAACTGATTGGCTACTCACAGCAAATCTCATCATGAAGGTGATCACATTATATCAGATCTCATCATAGTGGGGATTATAACATTATATGACTGCCAGACTACATCATAACAGACAAAGCACTGAGAATCATGACCCAGCCAAGTTGACACATAAACTTAATGACCACAATTAGTCAATGAAATCCCTATGGATCACAACAGAAGACTGTCTGATATAGCACTGGAAGATAAGTCCCCTAGGTTGGAAGGCACTCAAAATACACAGTGGCAATAACAGTGGACTCCAACTTACCAACAATCATAAAGATGGTGCAAGACCAGGCAACATTTCATTCTGTTGTACATAGGGTAGCCATAAGTCAGAGCTGGCTCTATGGCAACTAACACAAAACATTAAATAATGAACTTAAGAAAGAGCAGCACCTCTTACCAGGTAGGCTGGAGTCCGGTCCTATATTTGCTATCAACTTAACACAATTTTTTTGTGTGTGTGTGTTAATCTCAGGAATTCATTTGGCTTCTCAGTTCTTAATCCCTTTTCTGTAAAAAGAGGCAGCAATAGTTGTCCTGCTTACTTTGTAGACTTGCTCTAAGATCCTTAACAGGTAATATGTAAGAGGTTAAAGCAAGAATGATTAGGTCTCAAAACACTCTGTGGAAGATCTCCTAGGTGGTGACTTCCCATCAAGTCCTTCTGTGCGAACTTGGCTGAAAGGAGAGCCACTTTACCACAGACTTCACTCCTATGCCCAGTTTCTAATCTGGGGTGATGCAAAGCAGCTTTTCCTCAGAAAGACTGAGGACCAAAACACTAGATGTATGCGTTGTCTAGACCAATATATTATTGGTTCATTATATAATTACAAAACGACTAGATCAATGTAAATTATGATTGTCAAGTGTAGACATATAGTCATAGAAACGTTACCTAGAAGCTTATATTCTAATTATTTGTATTTTATTTCTTTCATTTTTTTCTCTGACAAATATAAAGAATAACATTAACATACATGCCATTTTAATAGAAAGTTTTATAGTGGCTGGTGGTGGTCTCTGATGGTGGCTGGCCTAGAAAATGCTGATCATAAATTTCAGATAAGAAATATTCAAGCATTCTCTACCCATATAATGACAGCTTATTAACGCTTGTTGAAAAGTGAACTCATCCAAGAATTGGAATGGCCTATGAACTAGGCTGAACTCATTGTTTAATACGGTGACAAGATGTATCAGAGTCTCATTTTCAACACACCTCACATCACATGGCTCAGTTGTAGAACTTTATATAAATGAAGTTAAAATAAGTAAGCTATGTTCCTTCTTGGAATATAAAACAAATCGAAAAGTAAATCCATTTTACTTTCTATTCCACAGGTAATTATAAAGTATCTACTATAAAAAAAAAAAAATGCCCTCCCATAGAGTTTCCAAGGAGCGCCTGGCAGATATGAACTCCTGACCGTTTGGTTAGCAGCCGTATCACTTAGCTACTACTCCACCAGGGTTTCCAAAGTATCTACTATATGACCATCTTTATGCTAGGCACTTTGATCAGAAGGATTTACTAAATATTGGTAGTAAAATTATGGAAAGTGTATAGTCAATCCTACAAAGCCCTGAATTAGCCTATAGACAAATGAGACATGGAGTGAGTAAATGAACAAATTAGAAGCCACTCTTGACCTTTTCTTTGATAAAGCTTTTTAGAGACCAACAAACTAAATGTAGGCAAAGAAATATCGATGCTTCTGTGTGTTTTGAAAACAAGATGAGATGTTATAAGAAAGGAAGCATTAAAAAAAAAGTCAGATTTTTCAAGTTATTAATGGCAAACATGGATTGATTACATTTTGCAAGAATTAAAGTGGGAAAGATACAGGGAGATAGGACTCAACTCCCAGCCAATGCACCACATGTGCTGCCACCACCCATCTGTCAGGGGAGGTTTCATGTTGCTGTGATGCCGAAAGGGTTTCTGTGGAATAGCCAAACCTAGACAGACTAGGAAGAAAGGCCTAAAGATTTGCTTCTAAAAATCAGCCAATGAAAATCCTATGGGTAACAAAGGTCTATCCACATCTAATCATGGTCATGGTGCAGGACTGAGCAACGTTCCATCCCACTGTGCGTGGGAATGTCATGAGTTGGGGGTCAACTCAATGGCAGCTAACAACAACAATCAACCTGCCTAGTTGTAATTCAGCTCCATTCCTGGGCAGACACTAAACTCCTTCTACTTTTCCATGTTTCCCTTACAAACCCTATCGTTGATCATTTCATTACATTCCTTCCTCTTTGCTATTGTTTCTTAACTTCTCCCTTTCAGTTCCTCAAGCTTTCTCTAATGAATTTGTAAAGTCTCCAAGAACGTGAAGCTAAATAACTAAAACCTGCACACGCACACACACACACACACACACACACAAGCATATACACAAACGCATGCACACATCCACAGACATACCATGCAGATTCTCTGTTGAGTGTTTATAATCACTTGTTAAAAACCTGACAAGTCTATCTGTGCCTATATGTCTCTTCCAATTGCAAACTCAGTGGAACGCACCTTTTGATTAACTTGGTGCCTTATTTTCCCCACGTTATAACATCACACGGGTATTCAATGTTCAGAAAAGGCCTTAGTTGATTATGGCAATAACTCAGACACACAGGGATTGACTTGAATTAAGCAGCAACTGTACAGACACTCAAAACTGAACTGGGAATGCTGGCTTGCTGTGTCTGACTCTCAGTCCTAGGTAAGACCATGAAATGTAAAACATTGTTAGTACATTAAAAAAAAAAAAAAAGTCAATTAAAATGTATGAAAGAAAGTGAACACCAAAAAATAAATGTAATTTGGGAAATGAACTGGTTAGCATTTACAATAATTACTAGAGATTACTACCAAATTACTAACCACATTACTGGCAGAATGGTCATATTATTCTACTCCTTGTAATAATGTTACATAGCAATTTCAAGTAATTGTACATAATTTCCTTGACTGAGTCCAGTTAGTAATTTGAAACTGATATCCATCTGGGGTCTCCGTATTTCCGTTCCTACCTCTGAAATGGAGTTTCACATTGCTTTAACCTGAAGAAAACACTCCCTACCCCCACATTGCCTTAGCCTCTTGCTACTTTGGGCCAGAATAACAATACTATTGTGGAATACAGGCTGAAATAAGTCTTGTAGTGAGGACAGCCTTATCACTTGTGATTGTTCACCTTCACATGACATGATTTGAAAGGGCTTCAGGCAAAGTATCCTCTCTTCTTTGGGGTCGTCACTGCTTGGTATGCCACCATTTAAGCTTTAATTAGAATAAAACATTGGAAAGCAACTTAACTGGTCTATTCCCAGGGATACTTGCAGAAGATGAAAAGATCCCCAGTGCTAGGAAAAAAATTCTAAAATGGGGGAAAATAGGAAAGTGAATGGAGAACTGTGTTATAAGTTTGGTTTCTTGAATCAGATGCTGAATTGGGGAATGGAGTTCATGATGCCTATTAAGCATCCACACCTGTGAAAGGAATGGAAGGAAGCAGGATCGAGCAGAGGAAGCAGTCAACCAGCAACAGAGGCCTAACAAAGCCTTGGGCAACCCTAGGAGAACCCTGGAGCAATAATGCCTATCACATTTGTCTTGTGTTAAGCCAAAACTGCCCGAGCCATACATCCTGGCCCTGCTGAGTGACTGGATATAAGCTGCCCTAGGAAAGGCTGGGGGTGGGTTACGAAGGGCAGGGGGTGGGGTGGGGAAAGAAGGAGGCCTCTTCACCGCAGCTAAGAGGACCCTGAAGGACCTGCAAGCTGGATCTGTCTGCTGACCATACTTCCTGCAGCCCGTTCTCCAATGAGATCTACAGTTTTAGTCAGAATTCCAAAAAAAAAAAAAGACTATCTTCAGAAACCAGGAAATGGAACTACCAGTTCTAGTATAAAGGGTGTACCAGTGATCGCAAAAATGCTGTTGTCTTTCCAAATCAGTCTAAACTGCATTTCCAAATTAGCAGCCCCAACTGTGACTGTGCAGTTGCTTGCATTTGGAGTGCTGAAAAGTTGTGTTCACAGATAAGAGAGAACCATCTAACATAAGGCTACCATTTTTCCCCTTTCTCCAAATCTGGGAAATGTAGCTGATTTGCATATTTAGCATACATTTGCATTCTGTGTTCAATAGCCCCTAACTCTAATTATGTAAAGTAAGATAAATTAGTACATTTCACTGTCATTGCATTCTAGCCCTGTGGTTAGGGGCTAAGGAGACTTAACATAACTTTTTCCTCTTCCTTCTGGTTTATTCCCTTCTGGGACAGAAGTCATTTCACGTGCAGGCTGAGTCATTTCAAGGAAAATCCCCAACTGTGGAGGAAGAGGAAGGAAAAGAAAAACCAATAATGTCCAGAAACAGGGAAGCACATTTCCCAACCCTACAAGTACATTAAAAATGCCAACTTGTTCAAATAGTAAATAAAAAATGAAACACGTAAATATTTTTATAAGTAAATACAAGCCAAAGTACTGTTAAGCAAAGCAAAAGTAGTACAAAACCAAATCCAGTTCATCATGTTTTTAGCAACATATAAATTTCTAGCAAGATGGACATAAATTGTTTTGCAGATGGGAAGGGACCCTACATAGTGACAGGAGCCTAGAAAGAAGGCCAGGAGGAGGCTGTCTTTGTTCTCTAGTTCCTAAATTTGTACCACATGCTCCTATTGTGGGTGGTCTTCATATTGCACTGGACAGGTGTGTGATATTTCTAGACCATTCTGGAATCTTGACATTCACCATCATGTCCTGGCTATTTTGCCTTACTAACTCCTGCCCCATTCCCTTAGTTCATCTAATGAATATTTATAAAGCACTCTCTATGTGTTTGCAACATCATGATAAACAGAGGAAATACTGAAGTTGTCAAGGATTTCATTTTATTTGGATCCACAATCAATTCCCATTCAGTCCAGAAGTCAAACGATGTATTGCATTGGGAAAATCTGCTGGGTCAGGTGTGCCTGACCCAAGCCATGGTATTTTCAATCACCTCATATGTATGGGAAAGCTGAACAATGAATAAGTAAGACCAAAGAAGAATTGATGCCTTTGAATTATGGTGTCGGTGAAAAATATCAGATATACCATAGACTGCCAGAAGAATAACAAATCTGTCTCGGAAGAAGTACAGCCAGAATGCTCATCAGAATTGAGGATGGCAAGACTGTCTTACATACTTTGAGCATGTTATCAGGAGGGACCAGTCCCTTGAAAAGGACATTAGGCTTCTTAAAATAGAGATCAGCAAAAAAGAGGAAGACCCTCAACGAGATGGGCTGACACAGTGGCTACAACAATGGGCTCAAACATAGCAACAATTGTGAGGATTGTGCAGGACCCAGCAGTATTTCTTTGTGTTGTATATAGGGTCACTGTGACTCAGAACTGACTCCATAGCACCTAACAACAACTCTTTGTGTTAGGAAACCAACTGGGGTTGAGCATATGAAGACAAACAAGAAATATAGACTTAGCTTGTTAGGAAGTCACAAGGAAAAGTGATTGTTAAGAAAATGATTACAATGTAATAAGTGCCATAAACGAGGTATGTGAAAATGTGATGAATGCACACAAATCTTCATGCCTAGATCTGCTGAGAAGCAGTGAAGAAGCATGATGAATAGGTCAAGAGAGGTTCCCAAGAGGAGAGAATGCTTCCTCTTGCTCAAACTTGAAGAATAAGGAATTCAGTAGATAAGAAATGGGGTAAGACTTCCCAGGCAGTGGGAATGATGTTTATAAAAGGATTTGCATCCCTGATTTTGAGTCTCCAATGAATGGATTTAAAAAATATACATTTTGGGGAGTTACTGTTGTCAGTTTGATCCCATGCTGATTGTTCTTAAAAGAGCACAATGCTCAAGGCAGTTATTCTTTACTAGTTAAGCTAAACCATTGCTTGATTTTAAGAAGACTTCAGGGGATGTTTTTGGAGACTTCCCTTATAAAGCCAAAATGGTCAGATTTCAGGGTAACACCCCACCAAGAGGAAGAACCTGCACAGAGACGTGATCATGGAATGCATATGGCTCATACAGTAGTGAATACACCAGTTTACCTGAAGCCATGTCAAGGCAGTAGCAACATAAAGACAAAGATGCTTGAGAAAAAAGCATTCTATAGAGTGAGAGTCATAAGTTTTTTTGTTTTTTTGTTTTTTTTAATGAAGGGAAGTACGCCATCACATTAAATAACTATTTCAAGTCAGGGACTGTGCTAGGAACACATACTTAAACATTCTTTGTGGAAAGCTTAGACACGTGACTTAGTAAGATACCTGGAAAGATTTCAGGATAATTAGACCTACGCAGATAAAAAGGTTGTCCAAGAAGGCTATTGGGAAGCTGTTTAATATTCCAGGTGTGAAAAGATTGAAGCTCTGAGTTTACCTGGTGAAGTGGAAATAAAAATAAAAAGTGGGTATGGATGGCACTTTAAAGAGAGGCTTATAAAACATGATTCGACTTACAGTCCGATTCCTACACATCAATAAAAAGAACTACAAAAAGGAAATCAGGAAAACAATACCATTTATAACAGCCCCTAAAAAAAATAAAATATTTAGAAATATATCTAGCCAGGGATGTAAAAGACCTATACAAAGAAAACTACAAAACGCTACTGCAAGAAACCAAAAAAGACTTACATAAATGGAAAAACATACCATGTTCATGGATACGTTGACTCAACATTGTGAAAATGTCAATTCTACCTAAAGCAATCTACAAATACAATGCAATCCCAATCCAAATACCAACAGCATTCTTTAACAAGATGGAAAAATTCATCATTAACTTTATATGGAAAGGAAACAGGCCCCAGATAAGTAAAGCATTACTGAAGAAGAAGAACAAAGTAGGAGGACTCATGCTATACAGCTACAGTAGTCAAAACAGTCTGGTACTGGTACAAGGACAGACACATTGACCAATGGAACAGAATTGAGAACCCAGATGTAAATCCATCCATCCATGGTCACCTGGTCTTCAACAAAGGCGCAAAGGCCATTAAATGGGGAAAAGGAAGTCTTTTCAAAAATTGGTGCTGACTAAACTGGATGTTCCCCTGTAAAAAAATGAAACAAGACCCATACCTCAGACCATACACAAAAATTAATTCAAAATGCACCAAAGACGTAAATACAAAACCAGAAACAATAAAGATTGTGGAGGAAAAAATAGGGTCAACACTAGAGGCCTTAATACAAGGCATAAATAGGATACAAACCATAACTAACAATACACCAACATCAGAAGATAAGCTAGATCACTGGAATATTCTAAAAATTAAACACGCTCATGGAAAGAATAAAAAGAGAAATAACAGACTGGGAAAAAATTGTTGGCTACGACAAATCCAAAAAAGGTCTAATCTCTAAAATCTATAGGAAAATCCAACACCTCTACAACAAAAAGACAAATAATCCAATTTAAAAAATGGGCAAAGGATATGAACAGACACTTTACCAAGAGGACATTCAGGTGGCTAACAGATACATGAGGAACCTGCTATACAGCTACAGTCAACATTAGTAGCCACCAGAGAAATGCAAATCAAAATACAATGAGATACCATCTTACCCTGATATTACTGGCACTAATCAAAAAAACAGAAATAACAAACACTGGACAGGCTGTGGGGAAATCAGAACTCTGATGCACTGCTGGTGGGAATGCAAAATGGTGCAACCATTTTGGAAAACAACATGATGCTTCCTTAAAAAGCTACAAATATAAATACCTTATGATTCAGCAATCCCACTCCTAGGAATATATCCTAGAGAAATAAGAGCCATCACATGAATAGACATATGCACGCCCATGTTCATTTTAGCATTATTCATTATAGCAAAAAGATGGAAACAATCTAAGTGTCCATCAACACATGAATGGATAAACAAACTATGTACACACACACAATGGAATACTATGCAATGATAAAGAATAATGGTGAATCTGCGAAACATCTCACAACGTGGGATGAATCTGGGGGGCATTATGCTGAGTGAAATAAGTTAATCACGAAAGGACAAATACTGCAGGAGAACCTTCTTATAAAAACTCATGAAAAGGTTTACACACTGAAAGAGCCAATCTTTGATGATTATGAGGGAGGGCAGGACAAGGAGGGAAAAACACTAACTGGGCAATAGATAAGCGATAACTTTGGAGAAAGGTAAAACAGTACACAACACTGGGAAAGTCAACACAACTTGACCAGGGCAAAGTCAAGGAAGCTTCACAGACATAACCAAACTCCCTGAGGGACAAAGTTACTGGGCTGAGGGCTGAGGATCATGGTCTTGGGGGACACCTAGCTCAATTGCCATAACATAGTTTATAAAGAATGTGTTCTACATCCTACTTTGGTGAGTAGTGTCTGGGGTCTTAAAAGCTTGTGAGCAGCCATCTAAGATACTCCACAGATCCCACCCTGTCTGGAGCAAGGAAGAATGAAGAAAAACAAAGACACAAGGGAAAGATTAGTCTAAAGGACTAATGGACCACAAGTATCACAGCCTCCGCCAAACTGGGTCCAGCACAACTAGATGGCGCCCAGCTGCCACTACTGACTGCTCTGAACGGGATCACAATAGAGGTTCCTGGACAGAGCTGGAGAAAAACGTTGAACAAAATTCTAACTCACAAAAAAAGGCCAGATATACTGGCCTGACAGAGACTAGAAATCCCGAGAGTATGGCTCCCGCACACCCTTTTACCTCAGTACTGAAGTCATTCCTGTGATTCACCCTTCAGCCAAAGATCAAACAGGCCCATAAAACAAACAATAATACATGTAGCTCAACAATGTACATGAGGCAAAATTGGCACACCAGCCCATGGACAGGAGGGGACAGGGAAGCTGGATGAATGGAAATGGGGAACCCAAGGTCTAGAAGGGGGGCGTGCTGACATGTTGTGTTGCTGGCAACAAATGTCACAAAACTGTGTGTGTATTAATTATTTAGTGAGAAACTAATTCGCTCTGTAAACCTTTATCTAAAGCACAAAAAACATGATTTGATTTAGGTTGGGGTGGTTGACGAGAATGATACTAAAGTTTTGAGTCTGGCTAAACAGGAGGATGACAGGAACAAGGAAATCAGGATGATGGGCAAAGCAAGGGGATAACTAACATTTGTTTTGTGCAACTGTATTTCTCTTATTTATCTATCAATTTTATATTCTTTAGCTTACTTAATCTTTATAAACCCCCCATGTGGTGATCTGAGTCACCAGATGAAGAAACTGCAAATCAGGGAGGTTTTGTAAACTGCTCAAGTACACAGGACTAGTAAATTTGAGAGCCAAAACTGAATCCTGAATCCACTGTACTCTAAATTCTATCTGGGCTGTTTTCAATATGCCTCATAGGTTTTGCTGAGAAACATAATGTGTTTGGACTTAGACTGGTAAGTTTGAGATGATAGCAGAACATCCAAGAGGAAATATCTGGTGAGCAGTTAGGTGTAATATGATCATAGATTTATAGGGCAAGAAGGCATCTTAAAAATTTTATAATCATAACATTAAAGTTCCAAAAAGAGGTTAAGATTGGGATTATATGTTTGGGAAAACTTCACACAGAAGGAAATGAATTGGGAGAAAATATATATTAGAGGCTAATGACAGTCCTTGAATGTCGCCATCATTTTTTTTTTTTTTTTAATGAGAGTCCTTGAGTGTCTCCACCTTTCTGGGACAGGGGGAAGGAGTAAGCCTTGCTAGTAAGACAGAGCATAGGTTTCTTGAAATGAAGAACAGAGAATGAGGTTCCCCCTCCCCTCCTGCCCCCCGCCACCCAAGTCAGGAAAGTTGTATTTGTAAGAAGTGGGTAGTTAAAAACATTGAATGCCTTCAAGAAGTCAATGAAAGCTAAGGACCATGGAAAGGTAATTGTCTACAGCTATTAACGGGCACTGTTTGCCTTATAGAGAATTTGTCAAAGACACAAGGAGAATAATACAAAGAGACAAGTACCAAGGGTGAGAAAGATTACCTGAGATTTCTTTATTTGACTAGATCTTGGAAAAGAAAACAAAATAAATGGGAAGATACGCAAAGTACAAATTCTCTGAAGATGGAGCCACATTCTCTGAAGATATATCTTGGTTATAGTTTCCTGCTGAAGGCCAAGTGGTTAAGAGTTCAGGCTGCTAACCAAAAGGTTGGCTGTCCGAATCCACCAGCCACTCCTTAGAAACCCTATGAATAAGTTCTACTCTGTCCTATAGGATTGCTATGAGTCAAAATTGACTTGACAGCACTCAACAACAACAACACCTAAACAGTGGTGGAAAGACACAGGAATCAGAGCCAAATCCGACCCAGGCAGCTCTGGCTGTCACATTTACCACATGCAGTGTACAGCATCTACCCAGAATCACTGCTACTCCTTTTCCTCCATCTCCCCCCATCCCCCGTATAAATTAACTTCCCACAAGCCACATGTGCACCCCACCAATAAATGTGTACAGCTCCGTGTGAGCCATGGCACAAATTCCCATCATAAATGGACTGGGACATTATCTGCAGAGCACTATAGCAGATCCCATTTGAAAAAGATGTCTATAATGTGGGGACCTGGTAAGGTCTGCACGACAATGGCTGCAAAAGCAATATGAGTACCTATTAAAAAAGAGCTAGTATGTCCAACGATTTAAAACCACATCTTGCTAATTATCAATCTCTTGGAGTGACTGAGTTAATTTCTGCCCATGGTTAAATATGCTTTTTACACTGACTTGGTTAGGGGTCAGGAGGAGCATAAAGAATACACAATGAATTCTCTAATAATATTATCTGCTTCAGGAAACACCATGGTTATGTTATTTTGTGCATGACACCTAGGACTGAGCTATACATAAAATGAGATGGATATTCAAGGTACAATGGCTTTCTCACATTTATTTGTCTATTTGTATTTATTCCACAGTTGAAAACATACAACTTCAGCTGACGTCTTCAATTAAAAAATATTTTCTTTTTGGAGGTGGTATGTAGAATTTTTTTTTTTTACTTAATTTTTTGGGGGAGCGTTAATTTCAAAATAATATAGACTCATGCTAGAAAATCAAATGGTACAACACAGAAAGTAAATTTCTCTTAGGACTTAACAGTCTCCTTACCCTGACTCCTCATTCCTACTATCCAGAGGTAAACACTCACTAGTCTCCTGTTTATCCTTCCAAAATTCTTATTGTGCATATGTAAGCCTTACACAGACAGAAACTCCCAGATGCGCACGTGCATGCACACACACACACAACTTCTTTTTCTTTCTTTGTACAAACAAGATTATAGTATACACACTGCTTTGCTGTTTGAATTTCACTTTCAATATGTCTTGGATATCTTTCAATAACATGCATTGGTCTATCACATCCTTGTAAGGGCTGTGGAGTATTCCATTGCATAGCTTATAAGTTGCATAACCAGTCCCATATTGATGAACACTTATTATTGTTCAAGTTGTCTATTGCTACATAACAAGCCCACTCAAACTTATTGGACTTAAAAGCAACCATGCTGTTATGTGCACAGATTCTGTGAGCCAGGAATTTGGACAGGACAGAGATGGCATGTTTTATGGATTGAATTGTGTCCCCCTAAAATGTGTGTCAACTTGGCTAGGCCATGATTTCCAGTATTGTGTGGTTGCCCACCATTTTGTGATCTGATGTGATTATCCTATGGGTTGTAAAGCCTAACCTCTATGATGTAAATGAGACAGGATTAGAGGCAGTTATGTTAATGAGGCAGGACTCAATCTGCAGGATTAGAATGTATCTTGAGTCAATCTCTTTTGAGATATAAAAGAGAGAAGCGAGCAGAGAAGAGATGGACCTCATTACCACCAAGAAAGAAGAGCCAGGAGCAGAGTGTGTCCTTTGGACCCAGGGTCCCTGTGCAGAGAAGCTCCTAGACCAGAGGAAGACTGATAACAAGGACCTTCCCTCAGAGCTGATAGAGAGAGAAAGCCTTGCCCTGGAGCTGGTGCCCTGAATTGAGACTTCTAGCCTCCTAAACTGTGAGAGAATAAATTTCTCTTTGTTAAAGCCATCCACTTGTGGTATTTCTTTTATAACAGCACTAGATAACTAAGACAGCTTGTCTCTGTTCCACGATGTCTGGGGCTTCAGCTGGGAAGACTCAAATAACTGGGGCAACTCAGACAACTGGGACTGAATATCTGGGAGGTAGGGGGTGTCCACTTCCAAGGTGGTTTCTTCATTTGCCTGTCTGACACTTTGGCAGCAGTGGCTAGAAGGATGGACTTTGTCCAGAAGCCTCTCCAGCATGGCAGTCTGTGGATACTTACACGCTTCTAGGATAGATGGCTCCTCCAGACAGACTGTCCCAAGCTAGACAGGTAGAAGCTGCAAAGTCTTTTTTGACCTACCCTCAGAAGTCATGCAACAATAATTTTGCCATGCCATAAAGCCAGGCCAGGTTCAATAAAAGATGAATTACACTCTACCTTTTGATGGGGAAATAGTGGCATCGTCACTTTGTAGAAAAGCATGTAGGATGAAAGATATTATCACAGGATCTTGGGAAGTATCACCTTCCACAATTGCCTTAAAAGGCAGAGTCCTTCTGTCCTTTCTAACATCTTTCATGCCATCCCAAATAACCCTCTCTTGAGAGTATTTCTTAACTCCCCACTTATACATGCCAGCATGTTATCATGTCTTGCTTAGAGAATACACACAGCACAATATAACAGAAACAACACTAGACCCTGATCAGGACATGTGGATTCATGTCAATGAACCACTCACAGCCCCAGTGTCATCATTAAAAGGAGGGAATTGGACTAAATTAGGTCCACATCCTCCCTCCATTATAAAATTCTGTCATTCTAAGATCCTACCCATAGATTTCATCTTCCAACCCCTTATTCTCAGGGCAAATAACAAAGGACAGAATGCAATTCCAGTTTTCTAGGCTTTTTCTCTTGCATACTCCCTGAAGAGGAGGCCTTACAGGGTAGAAGTGAAATAGTGTGAAACCTGTGAGAACTGGAACTCAATGGGACTGCCTTGTTTTTCTGGATCTTGCACATTTTCCACCTTTGACAGGGTGCAGTCACCACTTTTCTACTGCTCTCTATTTAGTGGAAAATATTTTAGCTTTCCTTCTCTGCCAGGTTTCTGCCTTGCATAGGTTCTGGCTTTTACAGGTTTCACTGTACAATGGACATTACAAAACCTGCGTTTGACTCTAACACTGCCACTTACTAGCTAAGTAAGGTTAAAAAAAAAAAAAGGATTGTAACACTTCTAGACTTAAAAATTAGCCTAAACATTTTCATTCTAGGACTATGCAAAAGTGAAAATGAGAGTACCAGACCTGCATTATGCAGAATCCTCACTTTTTTCCCTCTTTTTCAGAGCAAAGGATTGAAAAACGAAGGAAGTGAGTAGGTTTGGTGGGATGGGAAATGATTTATCATCAAAAATCAAAACCGAAACCCATTGCCATCAATTCCAACTCGTGGCTACCTTGTGTGTCCACAGGGTTTTCTGATTGTAATCTTTATGAAAGCAGATTATCAGACCTTTCTTCCATGGTGCCACGGAGTGGGTTTGAACCACCAACCTATAGGTTAGTAGTTGAGCACAAACCATTTGCTCCACCCAAAGGATGTCATAAATATTAAAAAAAAAAAATATTAGGGATTGTAATTTTAAACGCCCCTGTTTACACAACAGAGGCACCATGGTGGCGCAGTGGTTAAGCACTTGGCTGCTAACCAAATGGGTGGTTTGAACCCACCAGCCACTCTGTGGGGGAAAGATGTGGCAGTCTGCTTCCATAAAGATTATATAGCCTTGGAAACTTTATGGTGTAGTTCTACTCTGTCCTTTAGGGTCACTATGAGTTGGGATCAATTTGATGGCAGTGGGAATGGGTTCAAACATCAGCATCTCTGCCATATTTTCTACTGCATTTTAGCTTTATAACGTCCCGTAACTAAGTCGTATTGTGTAAGATACATTTCCAATTTCAGAGGTAAATTATCCCAGGGATTTATATCTAGCATATGAGAAGTTCGTGCCAGGCCAGGGAACAGCATCACACCAGTTGGGGTCTTGGCCCCCTGAAAGTTGGAAGGAAAGTCCTCTTCTTATTACCAGTAGGATTTGAGAGATGTTTAGAGGAAAATTCAGCTCTTGGATGTCACAACTGAAGGCAAATTACTGGCAAAGCTGGAAGGATGGGCAAAGGAAAAAGAGAAGGAACGAGAAAAGACAAGGTGGAGAACCTGATGGGTGTTAGTTCAGGCAGGGTAGTCTGAATGCTTCTGGTGCTTTTTCTGTCACCAGAGAAGCTCACAGGGTGGCTACTGTAAAGGACCATGCCTGAAATGCGAAGGCAACATGGGCCAGACAAGCGACCCTGTGCCAGGCGTGAAATATAAAATATGAGCCCTCTGAACTTCTCCTTATTCCCTGGCCTTTCGGGAATTTATTATGTAGGTCAAACTAACTGGCGTGGATAATATTCTACAGAGTTCAGAGGCTGGGCACTTTCTGACGTGTGAAGGAAGCACAGCCATGGCTCCAACTTGCTCCATGAAGGATAGGCAGCGAGAAGGAAAGATAAATTGCCAGTGAATGCCTTTCTTTTAATTTATTCAGTTTTTCCTTTCACCCATATGCTGCCCTTGCAAAGCAGGAGAAGGGAAAGAAAATCCTTTCTCTGGAGACATGACAAAAGGTTATTTGCTTTGGAAAATGGCTCTGTCTTAAATAAATGAAAGTTGTCTGTATTGTTCGTTTGTTTGGTGCTTTTATTTTATTTTATTTTTTGGCTCCTTCTCAGTCACCCCATAAATCAATAAAAATCACCTTCACAAAGGCATAAGAATGGGCCAAGGCAAACATCTCTAATGTCTTCTTTCAAAACCCAAATGCATTTTAATAATTTAAAGCTGCAGGTCTTTCAGTCACCTGATAAATTATTCACAAATTTTACAACCAAAAAGAAAAGAAAAAAATGTTCCCTTTACAAGTTCTGGAACATTAAATCATGTCAGAAGAGATGAAAAGGGCAAATCAGTTCCAAACTCTTAGAAATCATACATTTACTTCTTTATCTGAGAGTAGTTCCACGGTTTATAGGGCCCCTGGCAGCTGGAGAGGGTTTTTCATGACTTATGTTCAGGCACGGTGGCAGCACAGCAGTGTAAGGATGAGAGAGGGTGGCTATCAGAGGGTGTAGAGAAGATAGCTACCTGTTTGCCTCAGAACTGCAACGTTAAATACCATTACAACGTATTTTGGTCAAGACAACTCAGGGCAAAGGAGGAAGGTGCAATAATATTGGGTCCTATTGTTCTTCAATTCAAACACCCCCTTCCATGTCTGACTTAGTAAGGGCAAGTACTAGGAAGCTGCGTGGTGTGCAAACACTCATCAGGCATAACCTTTAGATGCCTAGCAAGCAGGGATTTTGGACCCCACGGAGTGGGAGATCTTCACTTAGAAGAGACTTTAAGATCTGTATCCAGGATGAGAAGAGTGCACTACCAATATAGTCACCTTCCAGCTGAGGATCCTGAAACTTTTACAAGAATCTTACAGCTCATTAAAAAAAAAAAAAAAAGAGTTACTGAAAAGTTGAAGTGAATGATAGCAAACAGCAGAGCAGAACTAAAAAAAAAAACCTGTTGCCATCAAGTTGACTCTGATTCGTGGTGACCCCATGTGTGTCAAAGTAGAGCTTTGCTCCAAAGGGCTTTCTTTCAATGGCTGATTTTTCAGAAGTAGATCGCCAGACTGTTACCAGGTAGAAACTCCAGGTACTTACTCGGCATGACTTGTATTAGCCAATAGATGAGAGATTGAGGTGGGAGAACAAGACAGGCACCTTTATTTCGTTGTACGAGAAAATGGAGTCAGCTGGTGCTTACTGCTGCCGAGCGCTCACCAAGGGCAGGCAGGCAGGTTACCTTTCAAGGGGTTACATGTAGAGAGTTCATACAAGTTACATCAGCAACATTCTTAGTCATACTACCAGGCTCCATGGGGTTTACATATAACCTCCAAGCAAAAGCAGGATTCCGATGCAAAGCTGGGGGGAGGGGAACCCAGCAAAGGAAATGATTTTGCAATACAACACTGCAGGGGTGGAAGCCAGGTAAGGAATACAGCACTGTGGGGGTTCTGTCTCAAGACTTTTCTTCTGAGGCACCTCTGGGTACACCACCCAGGGACTCTAGAGCAGAACTAGCAGGTTTTATTTCCAGATGTTTCCTGAGAGATTTTTCCTTCTTTTTTATCTAATGCCAAGAACATTACCCAAAACCAAAAACCAAACCCAGCGCCGTCAAGTTGATTCCGACTCATAGCGACCCTAGAACATTATAGGCATTAATATTTTTGTTATCAATATTTTGTCATCTAGCCTCTGTGGCCTTATTTTTTTCCTTTAAAGGAATGGCAGTCTTATGGGAGAAGCTATTAAGATGCTACACTGCAGTTAGAATGGGGATGAGGTTCTTATACTACCAATACTGGCCCCATACAGTGCTGGCACAGAGTAGTTGTCAATAAATACTTGCTGAATTAATCAACAAATTTTTAAATAAATAGAAGTTGCAGATACAAGTTAAAAGTCTAACTTCATGTGTGCAAAATGGGCATAGACACTGTTAGCCAAATACCATTTTAGTTGATAGAAAATAAAAGAGCTATTGAATTTTTAATTTGAGAATGACAAAAGCTGAAACACTTTGATGTTTTAGGCAAGGGATACCAGATGGAACTGAACCTGTATCCTCATTTACAAGGCAGTCTTTTCTCTTTGAGGGGCTTTTGTAATTGTTTTTCTACCTTCTAATGTCTCTCTCTCTTTTTTTTTAATGTCTCTTCCTTTTATAATTTAGATTTCTTAGTTTATTTTTTTAAATGCTCCAATGTCTATTTTCATAAGGAGCTCCGGTGGCACAGTGGCTAAGCACTCAGCTGCTAACCAAAAGGTTGGCGGTTGGAACTCACCAGCCGTTCCACAGGAGAAAGATGTGGCAGGCTGCTTCCGTAAAGATGTAAGCCTCGGAAACCCTATGGAGCAGTTCCAATCTGTCCTTACAGAGTCACTATGAGTCAGAATTGACTGAACGGCAATGGGTTTGGTTTGGGTTTGATGTCTATTTTCAGGAAATTCTGATGCTAGGGTTATCCTTGGGGCATTTGAACACCAGTTAAAATGCCTTACCTTCTACTTCGAAGTTCTATAGAGCTAGAATCATCTCCACTGACAACACCTTTCTTCACCTTTCAAAACTTCTGCTCAGCTTCTGAGGAAGGCAATTTACAAAGAAGCCAAATTTTTAGAAATCCATAGTTTTTTTTTTTTTTTTTTCATTTTCTTTCAGTAAGATTCAGACCGCCACATCAGTATTGAAGATCAGAGAAGTAAGGACCCAGAAAAGAAAAACAGTTGAGTTTCTAGAGTATGTTATTTATTTACATATCTAAATTTTTACCCTAAAAATTTGAGGGGCCTTACAAGAAAATAAAGATAAAATAAATTAAAAATAAAAATGACCCTAGGATAAGAAATAGGAAAAAGGAAGCCAGAGCATGGAGATCACAGCATAGCACAGCCTTCACTTCACCACCCCCACCTTCCCTGCAATGTATTCAGCATAATTTTACCTTGTGTTTGTCCTGCTTGCAATTTCTAAACAACATTCAAAGTTATTTGACTTAAATCAAAGTATATAATTAGAACACTGAAATAAATCAGGTAAGATAATTCTAGGTATTTATTGGTTACGCTTTTGAAAATCTATATCCCCACAATTATTTTCGTTTAGTTTCCCAAAAACATCTAGCTCCCTTGCTTCACCTCTCACCTTTAGTTAGATTACTTTTATATTTTCAAGAGGACAATTGTGGATACTCCTCTTCTACTTCAGATTTCAACTAAGATATCACCTCAGGGAGATATTCTCTTATGCCTTGCCTAGAGTAACTGTTCTCGCTCCACCTCTCTCTTTTCATGGCATTGCATTATTTTCCTTAAAATACCAACATTTGAAATTGAGCTTGTTGATGTGCAAATGGTCTCCTCTTACCACTCCCCACCCTCCACTCCCATCCCCTGACTAGAATATAAACTCTGTGAGAGCAAAGATTTGGCTGGTGTGCTTACTCTTAGGCCTCCAGTGCCTAGAAAGAGGCCTGGAATAGACTAAGTGTAATGTAAATATTTACCGAACTAATGAATAAATGACAAATGAATACACGCTTCTGTGTAAAAACAATGGACTTTAGGACAAAACTCTGTTTCCACTAATTCGGTTCAAATACTGTCTTTACTACTTATTCTTAGCTTGGTAAGCAAATTAGCTGCTTTGAAAAGTTCCCTTAACACCCAGACACCCTAACTTCAACTTTCACCTCTCTTTGTCTTGCCACATCCTCTCCCACCCACCATCCATGCTGCAATGGAAGAAGCCCTCCTCCTGTCTGAGGGTCTTTGCTCTACCTGTATCCTGGCCCCACCCATCCTTCTTCTCAAGGACTTCCACCTCTTCCAAGTCCATTTCTTCTGATACTTTTCCAGCACCATTTAAGAATACTTATGTAAAAGTAAAACTAAAGCATTAAAACATGAATGTACCAGGCCTCCTCCTCCATCCCTTCTAAGAGATAGGAGCTTTTTCCCCTAGAGCATCATGCAAATGGTATATAACTGTATCAAGAGTAGTAAAAGGCTAAAAGGGAGTTGGGGTGATGGAATAGCCAGAAATAGCCAAATCTATTGTGGTTAAGAGCTTGATTGCTAACCAAAAGGTTGGCAGTTCAAATCCACCAGCCACTCCTTGGAAGCCCTATGGGGCAGCTCTACTCTGTCTTGTAGGGTTGCTGTGAGTCAGAACCGACTTGACGGCACCTAGTAACAACAATAGTGGGAAGGGCAGAATTTTTCTCCTAGGACAACAGACTGATGCTAAAAGGGTGTTGAGGAGGCGAGAGGCTCAAGCACGTACTCTGACTGGGTTTATGGGAGAGTTTGGGATGACTGAGAAGGGGAGGAGAGCTGTTTGGGGCAAGGGGCCCACTGATGGTCACATGAAATATTGAGAGAAATATAGGAAAAAAAAATTTTAGGATACTTTGAAGTGTGTTAATACAGAGACCCCTTTAGGTTTTCAAAAGTAAAGGTTCTTTGCTTTCCAATACTATTTGTCACCACTGCTGCAGTACTGCTACTTATTTGAAAGGGACAAAATGCAGAAGCAGGGCCAAAGTTGGGTTCAAGGCTTCTCACCTGTATCTGGGCTACACTGAGAAGGCAGTGTTCTTGAATAAGCCCTTCCTAGAGCTGGCATCCTGTGCCTCTCTCCTTTTCCCAACTTCTATAAAGGGTTGTCCCCGTTCACTGTATAAAATTCCATAATTCCCACACATTTCACCTTTCCACCCCCTCTAGTTCACTCTTCTTAAGATCATCTTACTTTTTATTGTTTTGAATAATTTGGCAGTTCCCTTGGAGGGGATCTATGAAAACCTTAGGTCTAAACTTCCTAGCATGGCTCATATCTCATTGTCAGACTTTTGAACCACCACTGTTGGGAGTGCACCCCACATGTAGCCCTATTCTCAGCTGCCTCCAGGAACTCAGAAAGCCTAGTTGAGAGTGGTTAAGAGTTCAGCTGCTAACCAAAAGGTTGGCAGTTTGAATCCACTAGGCACTCCTTGGAAACCCCATGGGGCAGTTCTACTCTGTCGCATAGGGTTGGTACAAGTTGGAATCGATGCAACAGCGGTGGGTTTGTTTTTTTTTTGTTTCTGGTCACTCAGCCAGCCTACCACCTTTGTTCTGGCTCTGGCTCACTGGGATCTTCAGGTCCAGGATATCAAGCTCTATGCCTGTACGTAGCTTCCTTTTAGATTATCCACCTCATCTTGAAGAGAAGGAAAAGTGTCCTCCACAAAACCTCCCCGAGAGGGGTGCAAGTCACACTGTCACACTGGGTGTTCTCTAGGAAGGAAACAATAACAGCTCTCTAATTCCCACCCTTCTCTTTGCAAAACTTTTTTGAAGGCTAGAGGTGAGCACTAGCAAGGTTGTAAAACCAGTTTTTAAGTCAATTCCTTTGCAAGTACTGCTGGTGGTCCAGCACCTTGCTTTGGAATACAGAAGTAGTTGGCACCCATTGCTTAGCAGCCTCAGGCAAAACTGAAAGAGAATTCTACATTAAACCACAATTTTCAAAGAAGGCATATTCTCTTTCTTGCCTTCTGGCTTCAAGTGCAAGATAAATGTTTCTTTGTCTGGATCCCTTCATTAAACTATAAGCTTCTAGAAGATAAGTCTCTTTATATCAGACATATACAGGCACACGGAGGTGGGGGACTTATTCTATTACTCATATTCCTTCAGTTGTGGCTCTGATCTTTTCTTTGAAAGAATTGTCTATGTTTACTGTCTCCATTTCCTTGTCTCCAATTTGGTCCTCAACCCTCTCAAATCTAATCTCGTCACTTGACTGAAATAATGTCAATAATTATCTCTTGTTATTCAATCGGTCACTATACTTGACTTACCAGCAAGCAGCATTTGGTTCTTTGAACAATTCCCTCTTTCAAACAGTCTTTCTTGGGTTTCTGATATTTCAAAATAGTCTCGCTTTCTTGTAAACTGTCTGCCTGATCTTTGTCTCTCTCTGGGCCAAGCTCGAACTACCAAATACTGAGGATCCCCAAGAGTCTTTGAAAGACACTCACCTGAACTTTCTCCTCCATGGAGCTAACCCACGTCCATGACTTAAGTGAATGACACCACTTAACAGCCCATAACTCTCTTCTGAGCCTTCTAAACAGGAGACACATATGCCTTGCACTTTCCATAACAACTCCTAGCTCAAAGACAATTCAAAGTAGCCATGTTCTTGATGGACTTCACCTACCTGGTCTCATTTCTGTGCTATTTCGGGCAAGTCAGAAAACTGAGTGTTATTCTTGCTATCTCTATTTTCTTCCTCTCAGATCTACTGTCAAGCCTTGCTGATTGTATCACAAAAAAAGTCTTTCAGATCTGTACACTTTTCTCTGTTTCCACTCATCACTCTATTTTAAGCTACTATCATCTTTCATCTGGACTATCGCATTGTGTCCCAAAACCAAACTAACTGCCATTAAGCCAATTCCAACTCATAGCAACCCTATAGTACAGAGTAGAACTGCCCCATGGGGTTCCTAAGGCTGTAATCTTCAAGGAAGCAGACTACCACATCTTTCTTCCACAGAGCAGCTAGAGGGTTCCACACGGTGACCTTTATGGTTAGCAGCCGAGTGCTTTAACCACTGCACCACCAGATCTCCTTCTTTATATCCCAAAAGGTGTCCCCAGTTATACTCAGGCCTCCTCATATTAACTCTCCACACTACAGCCAGAATGATTTTAAAACAAACAAAAAATTGTTCTTGTTCTCTCTACCTCTTGCTAGCATCTTTTATCAACTTAATAAAAACAAACTACCTGACTTGGCTCCATGTTCTCTGACTTCTAGCTCCTTTGGCCTGCTTCGTGTCGTCCTGCCTTAGGGCCTTTGCATGTGCAGCTTCTTCTGTCTGAAACTGCCCCTAACCAAATTAATTCCAACTCAATCACCTGCAAGTAGGGAAGCCTCTCAAGCCAACCCCCCTTCTCAAATCCTTCTTCCCTAGGGCCACTGTAGTTCCACATTGGCTTATGTGATTGCTTAAAATTTGTCTCCAGTTTTCAGTCCGCATTGCATTTCCATTGAGCAGCACAGTGCCTGACACACAGAGGAAGCCAAATAAGCATCAGCTAAATTATTAAAACCCCATCAAAAAAAATTTACAGTGAACAGCACAGGGCCTTGTGAAATTAAATAAATGATTATTGAAATCACTTCTCTGAGCTTTAGTTTCTTAAAGTATACAATTAGAGAATAATAACTCATTCACAAAACTCTTCTAAGAATAAAGAAAGAGTGGATTCAAATAGCCTAGCTCAGTGTTTGTCAGGAAACAGACTCGATAAAAGTGAGCTTTCTTTATTTCTCTGAGAAGGGAAACACACATCATAATGTGAGGCCAGGCATGGAACTACAGCCAGATATGACTCCGCATTAGAACAACAAATGTAGGGTGCAGATCCCCCACTATTATAAGTGTAGCCCTGGATACTCCATTTTCCCCAGGAAAGTCTTTCTCAGGGATGGAGGGTACCTCTTCTGCTTTTACCTGGGCTTTTTATTTCTCTGCGACAGCAGAACAGTCATCAGTAGCAGTGAAACAGAAAAGATAAAGAGGCATTAAAAAAAAAAAAGTGAGTTTCAGGATAGGAAATAGGTTATTCAAATGCATCTTGATTTGTACATGACGGATGTGTCCCTGAGAAATATGTGTAAACTGAATCATACTTTGAATTCTCAAGGGAACCTTGGTATTTAAAGGAAGCTTCTATTGAATCCTTTTGGAAAAAGAATTACCAACAAGATGACTAACCTCTCCCCCTTGTGTATGTATCATGGGCACCATGTAACCCCTTTTTACTCCAGACTGAGGTAAATTTATGTATGGCTTATGGAAATGAAGATACTTTCAAATGTTAATTTCTGGTAGAAAGCCATCAACTGGAGACCGGCTCAGACGAAGCATTCAATAAATCAAAACTCTGGGTCCAAGTACCTATGGTTCGTAGCTTGTTGGAGCTTTTCTGATCTTCCCTTAGAGATCTTGGCTCCCACATACTTCATTGTAAACTGAGACTGAATGAGCTTGAGGTCACTTGCTCATAAATCACAGAAGAAGTTGTTACCTAGCAAGGAGGAGGCTCAAGAAGTCAGGAATGAGTTAGTTAATAGCTCATCTAACTTGGAGGAGTCAAAAGAAAGAACTTCTTCACAAGGGCTTCTGTGAGTAGTGAGAAGTGCTTGGCAGAATGTCTGACACAGTGGGTGTGCACTGGTGTTATTTCTGTGACTTAACTACTTAGCTGCTATCAATGCAGCTTACCCTGAACTAAGGGACAAAGACCAGAGAACCAGGCAAAGACTGTGCTGTGGGACAGGTAGGGAGGAGAAAGGAAGAATTAGAAGGAAATACAGGCTTTTTATTGGGCTATAAAGGGAAGACTAATCAAACGAAAAAAAACAATCCTGTTGCCGTCGAGTCGATTCTGACTCACAGCAACCCTATAGAACAGAGTAGAACTGCCCCAGAGAGTTTCCAAGGAGCACCTGGCGGATTTGAACTGCTGACCTTTAAGTTAGCAGCCGTGGCACTTAATCACTACGCCACCAGGGTTTCCAAGGGAAGACTAGCATTGGCAAATGTTACCCGTCTATGGTAAGAGTACAGGAGACATTTATGTAACATTTATTTATTTAAAGAGATCAAACTGAGTTCTATTACTCACTATACCTGTTCTTATTTATCTAATACCTGAGAAGCCTGACATTACAGTCAAATGATACAAGGTGTCTCAGTCATCTAGTGCTGCTGTAACAGAAATGTCACAAGTGAGTGGCTTTAAGAAAGAGCAGTTTATTCTCTCACAGTCCAATAAGCTAGAAGTCTGAATTCAGAGTGCTGGCTACAGGGGAAGGCTTTCTCTCTCTGTCGGCTCTGGAGGAAGGTCCTCGTCATCAGTCTTCCCTTGGTCTGGGAGCATCTCAGTACAAGAACCTCAGATCCAAAGGACATGCTCTGCTCCAGGCACTGCTTTCCTAGTGGTATGAGGTCCCCATGTCTCTCTCCTTGCATCTCTCTTTTATATCTCAAAAGAGATTGGCCGAAGACACCATCTAACCTCGGAGATCACATCAACATAACTGCCACTAATCCATCTTATTACATCATAGTGACAGGATTTACAACACATAGGGAAATCACATCAGAAAATAAAATGGTAGACAATCATACAAGGGAATCATGACCTAGCCAAGTTTTTTGGAGGAAATAATTCAATCCATGACACAAGGGTTCTAAAAGGTAGTGCTCGGTGGTGGAAAGAGAAGCAGGTTAGGAAATAGACCCTGGATCATAGGTGTAGCCTGACATCAACATCAGAGTTACCTTGGAAATACCCTAGCCTCTCTAAAGCACATTTCTCTCCATGAAGAGGCCCATCGTACTAAAGCATCTTCAAGCTCTAAGAATTTTAGGAACCTTTTGCACCAGGCACATGCCTGATGTAATGGACACTTTCTCAAAATGAGTTACGATTATTCACTGTTGAGAAAAAAAATAAGAGAGATCATAAAGATCAAGCCAGGGCTTTGAGGTCACCACCCACCCTCTTCTGGCCAAGATTAATATAAAGGGGTGGTAAGACAGTAAAGCAAGAACTATCTCATTGAACACTCTTCCCTAACCTCTCCACTCATGACTAGTTTATTCCTTCCCACTACTGTCTGAAGGCGAGAAAAAACATATGTATATGTTTGTGTACAGGCACACACACACACGCATGCACGAGTTTTCAAAGTTTTCATTGGTAATGGTTGACAGAAGTGGTGTTAAATTTCAGTTCAAAGGTGTGTCTTTCATAGATGGCATTCTCTATTTGGATTCAGATTGGTTATGTGGCTTTCATGAAATCATATTATCTTATAGGACTTCATTGTCTATATACAATCCTAGGTCACTGGTTCAGGGCCCAGTATTGCCTAGTGAATCTTTGAAGTTTTTCTTTGGACTGGGAAACACCAATAAGTCCTGTTTTAAAGTGTGGAAGAGGGGAAAACGGATCCTGGAAAACATCCTGGACACTCCATTTTTTGAGCTCCACAGGAATATTTCATCCATCTAGACATCAATACAGCAGGAATATCAAGCAGAGGAGGATGCATTTGTATCTAATTGGGTGACAGACGCTGGGAACTGCCCAACACTCATCCATTGTCAGCTTCCTTACTCCAACAAATTATAAAATAATAATAAAAAGCCTAAATAACAACAGCTACATTATTTCACCATCCCAATTGATTCTTCAGATGAAATGTCATCTTGACAGATCTATTTTGATAGAATTGTCTAATTGAATGGAATTCTTATTGCTCTTGAATTTGTGACCTCAAACCACTGTGAAATAAATGCAATTCGGAGAATTATTTCTAAACAACTGCTACTCCTCTGAGAACTTGCTACTGCTTCTAATATTTGAAATTGTTGGTGAACCACCTACTGACTAAGCTATTAAAATTAAGTGTCTTTTTTTTTTTTTTTGGATTCTACGCTAATGATTCTGTATATTCAAAAGCAAGAAATACCACAGAAACCTGAAAAAGGCTCTGCACTTAGGACAGGTAGCTGCCAGGCGGGTGATAAATGGACATAGCTGGCTGGGCCTCTCTGATCCTGACCTCATAGCAGGCTGGTTCCCTGGGGCAGTCTGAGTGGTGGTAATTACAGCTCTGGGACACTTGCCTAACAAAGGTGGCAAATTTGTTTGTATTACAGTTTTTCTCTATATCTAAAACTTACACTTAACTTGCCAAATTTTCAATAAGACATAACTTTATGGAAACCTAAAAGAGTTCTAGTTCTAGTTTAATTGAGAAACGCAGCACAGAAGTTCAATATCTTGGTTCCTTTCCCTTTAGAATGCCAGCTATTCCTTGGGTGTGCATTTATTGAAGAGGATGTGCCAGGCAAGGTGCTAAGTCCTAGATGCATCATCTCTTTTAGTGTTAACAACACCACTATGGAGTGGTAGAGATGCCATATCATTTTACATTCACTGGCTGAGGCTCAGAAATGTTACATAACTTGTCTGGTTCCTCACAGGGAGCAAGGGGCAGAGTTGGGATTTGAAGGGATTTTCAGTATTTGGAAATTATGCTCTGGTGATAGAAATGATGCTGGAGATTGCATGATAGAATTTTGCAAGACCAATGACTTCTTCATTGCAAATACTTTTCTTTAATAACGTACATGGTTACTATATATGTGGACCTCACCAAATGGAATACACCGGAATCAAATCGACTATATCTGTAGAAAGAAACAATGGAAAAGCTCAATATCATCAACCAGAACATGGCCAGGGGCCAACTGTGGAACAGACCATCAAAGGCTCATAAGCAAGTTCAAGCTGAAACTGAAGAAAATTAAAACAAGTCCACAAGAGCCAAAATATGACCTTGAGTATACAACAAAACAACAACAACAAACCAGACCTTGAGTATATTCCACTTGAATTTAGAGACCATCTCAAGAACAGATTCAACACGTTGAACACTGATGACCAAAGACCAGATGAGTTGTGGGATGACATCAAGGGCATCATACATAAAGCAAGAAGTCATTAAAAAGGAAAGAAGAAAATGGATGTCAGAAGAGGCTCTGAAAGTTGCTCTTGAACACTGAGTGACTAAAGTAAACGGAAGAAATAATGAAGTAAAAGAGCTGAACAGAAGTTTTCAAAGGGCAGCTTGAGGAAAAAAAGGCTTGAGAAGACAAAGTAAAATATCATAATGGACTGTGCAAAGACGTACAGTTAGAAAACCGAAAGAGAAAAACACACTTGGCATTTCTCAGACAGAAAGTACTAAAGGAAAAATTCAAGCCTCTAGTTGCAATATTGAAGGATTCTATGGGGGCAAATATTGAAAGTTGCAGGAAGCATCAAAAGAACATGGAGGAGAGGTGAAGCCAAGACGGTGGAATAGACAGATGCTTCCAGCGAGCCCTCTTTACAACAAAGACCTGAAAACAAGTGAAATGAGGATATTTGTGACAAGCTGGGAGCCCTGAGCTTCAAAGGCAAGCTTAGAGGACAAACTGAGGGGCACGGGGAGGAAGAGACCATTCAGAAGTGGAGAGGAGTTACTGGACCTGAATCGCGGAGAACCCTCAGGCACAATTCCTGGAGCGCCGGTGGCGGTGGGCTGGTACTAGTGTTTGGCCACAGTTTCCTCAGGGAGAAGCAGGCAGTCACACAGCCCACTAAAACCTCCGGAACCTGAGGAGAACGGTGCTCTCGGCAAAACCTAAGTACTTGAGTATATTTTAATGTACCCCCCACCCGCAAACTGGGTTCAGTGGCTGAATTCCCTGGGCCTGAGAGAGGCCCTGTTGAGCACCTACAGCCATCCTCCCGGCCTTGGGGAAGGAAAAAATTTGCATTTTGGGGAAAAGATAATTTGCTAGCTCCACTAACCGGGGGAGCTCAGGACAGAAGCAGCTCCTGTCCAGGCATAAAACATCCATGGACTTTGAGCACCTTTACCTTCTGAATGGATCTGTGTGGGCCTATTTTGGGAGAATAGGCCCTTGTTGGTAGACTCTAACCATTTCACCTGTGTCGTGGTGAAGAGGGTGTTTGATGTTCGACATTGCTTTGCCTATTAAACAAGGTCCCCACCTACCCACGTCAGGGACCTAAGGACTCTTAGCTCCACTCAGGTCACCCAGCCACCCACGACAGGGGACCAAAGACAACTGGTACCTCCCAGTCCTTACAGCCCAAAACTTTGGGTGCCCATGGTCCCTATGCAGAACCCACCCACCTGCACACTCTAGGGAACAGGGATGCACTTTCCTCAGAGACACTTGGGGGTTGGTTCTCAGCCCCCTGCCTTGTTCAGAGTGGGACTCCCTGCTGCAATCAGATACCGGTATACACGCCAATCACGCCTGCCCCTCTAAGACCTTAGGACAGAGTCTGCACCACACATTTGATGATCAGCTACCTAGAAACCTGAGCTGAATTCATACAAGAAAACTGAATGGACTCCTAGACTGATATACCTGATAACAGCTCTAGCCATCTGGGACAGGACGTCAGAGCTCCAAAGGCGAAAATAATCAAGCTAGCTCACTGGAGCAACCCATAGGGGTATGCCAAAACAAAACAAAGCAAGAAGCTACGACACAGTAAACAAACAAAATAAACTAATACAATAAGTTATAGATGGCTTTGAGACAACAGTCAAAATCAAGTCACATAAAGAAACAGCATGATTGCCTCAACAAGCTCTCAAAACAAAGAATCAAGGGACCTTCTAGATGAAAGTGCATTTCTTGAATTACCAGAGGCAGAATACAAAAGATCAATATACAGAACCCTTCAAGACATTAGGAAGGAAATGAGGCAGTACATAGAACAAGCCAAGGAACACACAGATAAAGCAACTGAAGAAATTAGAAAGATTATTCAGGAACATAATGAAAAGTTTAATAAGCTGGAAAAAGCCATAGACAGGCAGCAATTAGAAATTCAGAAGATTAACAATAAAATTACAGAAGTAGACAACTGAATAGAAAGTCAGAGGAGCAGAATTGAGCAAGTAGAAGCTAGAATTTCTGAATTTGAAGATAAATCACTTGGCACTAATATATCTGAAGAAAAATCAAATGAAAGAATTTAAAAAATGAAGAAACCTTCAGAATCATGTGGGACTCTATCAAGAGAAATAACCTACGAGTGATTGGAGTACCAGAACAGGGAGGGATAACAGAAAATACAGAGAGAATTGTTGAAGATTTTTTGGCAGAAAACTTCCCTGGTATTGTGAAAGATGAGAAGATATCTATCCAAGATGCTCATCGGACTCCACATAAGGTAGATCTGAAAAGAAAGTCACCAAGACATATTATAATCAAACTTGCCAAAACCAAAGATAAAGAGAGAATTATAAGAGCAGTAAGGGATAAACAAAAAGTCACCTACAAAGGAGAACCAATAAGAATAAGCTCAGACTACTCCACAGAAACCATTCAGGCAAGAAGGCATGGAATGACATATTTAAAAAACTGAAGGAAAAAAATTGCCTGTAAAGAATCCTATAACCACCAAAACTGTCTCTTAAATATGAAGGTGAATTAAGACATTTCCAGATAAACACAAGTTGAGGGAATTTGTAAAAACCAAACCAAAACTACAAGAAATACTAAAGGGAGTTCTTTGGTTAGAAAATCAATAATATCAGGTATCGACCCAAGACTAGAACACTGGGCAGAGCAACCAGAAGTCAACCCAGAGAGGGAAATCCAAAAAAAAAAAAAAAAAAAGCAAGATTATATAAAAAAAAAAAAGCTCAAAACAGGGTAACAGCGATGTTAGTATATAAAAGACAACATTAGAATAATAAAGAGGGACTAAGAAATGTAATCATACACCTTCCATAAGGAGAGGAAGATACAGCAATACAAAGAAATAAAAGTTAGGTTTAAATTTAGAAAAATATGGGTAAATAATAAGGCAACCACAAAGGAGATAAACTATCCTACTCATCAAAATAAAGCACAAGAAAAAAATGGAGACTCAGCAGAAACAAAATCAACAACAACAAATATAAGGAAAGGATAATGTACAAAGTTATCTACTCAGCACATAAAATTAAGTGGGAAAAAGAAACAGTCAACAACACACAAAAAAAGACATCACAATGATAGCACTAAATTCATACCTATCTATAATTACCCTGAATGTAAATGGACTAAATGCACCAATAAAGAGACAGAAAGTGGCAGAATGGATAAAAAAACAAGATCTGCTATAAGCTGCCTACAGGAGACACACCTTAGACTTAGAGACACAAACAAACTAAAACTCAAAGGATGGAAAAAAAATATATCAAGCAAACAACAATCAAAAAAGAGCAGGAGTGGCAATATTAATTCCTGACAAAATAGACTTTAAAGTTAAATTCATCATAAAGGATAAGGAAGGACAGTATATATTGACTAAAGGGACAATACACCAAGAAGGTATAAGCATATTAAATATTTATGCACCCAATGACAGGGCTGCAAGATACATAAAACAAACTCTATCAGCATTGAAAAGTGAGATAGACAGCTCCACAATAATAGTAGAAGATTTCAACACACCAATTTCGGTGAAAGACAGGACATCCAGAAAGAAGCTCAAAAAAGACACGGAAGATCTAAATGCCACAATCAACCAACTTAACCTCGTAGAAATATACAGAACATTCCACCCGACAACGACTAACTATACTTTCTTTTCTAGTGCACATGGAACATTCTGTAGAATAGACCACATATTCAGTTATAAAGCAAGCCTTAGCAAAATCCAAGACATTGAAATATTATAAAGCATCTTCTCTGACCATAAGGCCATAAAAGTAGAAATCAATAAGAGGAAAAGCAGGGAAAAGAAATCAAACACATGGAAACTGAGCAATATCCTGCTCAAAAAAGACTGGATTATAGAAGACATTAAGGATGGAATAAAAAAATTCATAGAATCCAATGAGAATGAAAACACTTCCTTTCAGAACCTTTGGGACACACCAAAAGCAGTGCTCAGAAGCCAATTTATGTCAATAAATGCACACATCCAGAAAAGAAGAAAGGGCCAAAATCAAAGAATTATCCCTACAACTTGAACAAATAGAAAGAGAGCAACAAAAGAAACCCACAGGCACCAGAACAAAACAGATAATAAAAATTAGAGCTGAACTAAATGAAATAGAAAAGAGAAAAACAATTGAAAGAATTAACAAGACCAAAAGCCGGTTTTTGAAAAAATCAACAAAATTGATAAACCACTGGCCAAGCTGACAAAAGAAAAACAGGAGAGGAAGCAAATAACCCTAATAAGAAATGAGATGGACGATATTAGAACAGACCCAACTGAAATTAAAAGAATCATATCAGATTACTATGAAAAATTGCAGTCTAACAAATTTGAAAACCTAAAAGAAATGGGTGAATTCCTAGAAACACACTACCTACCTAAACTAACACAAACAGAGGTAGAACAACTAAATAGACTCATAACAAAAGAAGAGATTGAAAAGGTAATCAAAAAACTCCCAACAACAACAACAAAAAAAGCCCTGGTCCGGAAGGCTTTACTGCAGAGTTCTACCAAACTTTCAGAGAAGAGTTAACACCACTACTACTAAAGGGATTTCAGAGCATAGAAAAGGATGGAATACTACCAAACTCATTCTATGAAGCCACCACATCCCTGATACCAAAACCAGGTAAAGACACCACAAAAAAGAAAATTATAGACCTATGGGTTTTTGGTTTTGTTTTTTATATCCCTTATGAACGTAGATGCAAAAATCCTCAGCAAAATTCTAGCCAATAGAGTTCAACAACATATCAAAAAAAAAATCATTCACCATGACCAAGTGGGATTCATACCAGGTATGCAGGGATGGTTCAACATTAGAAAAACAATTCATTTAATGCACCACATAAATAAAACAGAAGACAAGAATCACATGATTTTATCAATTGATGCATAAAAGGCATTTGACAAAGTTCAACACTCTTCATGATAAAATTTCTCAGCAAAATAGGAATAGAAGGAAAATCTCTGAACATAATAAAGGGCATCCAACAGCCAACATCACCCTAAACGGAGAGAGTCTGAAAACATTCCCATTGAGATCGGGACCCAGACAAGGATGCCCTTTTTCACCACTCTTATTCAACATCGTGTTGAAAGTCCTAGCCAGAACATTTAGCCTAGATAAAGAAATAAAGGGCATCCAGATTGGCAAGGAAGAAGTCAAAGTATCTCTATTTGCAGACAACATGATCTTATACACAGAAAACCCCAAGGAATCCTCAAGAAAACTACTGAAACTAATAGAAGAGTTCAGCAGAGTATCGGGATACAAGATAAACATAAAAAAATCAGTTGGATTCCTCTACACCAACAAAAAGAACATCGAAGAGGAAATCACCAAATCAATGCCATTTACAGTAGCCCCCAAGAAGATAAAATACTTAAGAATAAATCTTACTGGAGATGTAAAAGACTTATACAAGGAAAACTACAGTACACTTCTGCAAGAAACCAAAATACACTTACACAAGTGGAAGAATATAACTTGCTTGTGGATAGGAAGAGTTAACATTATAAAAATATCTATTCTACCAAAAGTGATCTATACATTTAATGCAATTCCAATCCAAATCTTGAAGACATTCTTTAATAAGACGGAGAAATAAATCACCAACTTCATATGGAAGAGAAAGAGACCCCAGATAAATAAGACATTACTGAAAAAGAAGAACAAAGCAGGAGGCCTTACTTTACCTGATTTTAGAACCTATTATACCACCACAGTAGTCAAAACAGCCTGGTACTGGTACAACAACAAATACATAGACCAAAGGAACAGAAGTGAGAATCCAGGCATAAATCCATCCACATATGAGCAGCTGATATTTGACAAAGGCCCCAAAACAGTTGAATGGAGAAAAGACAGTCTTTTTAACAAATGGTGCTGGCATAACTGGATATCCATCTGCAAAAAAATGAAACAAGACCTATACCTCACTCCATGCACAAAAATGAGCTCAAAATGGATCAAAGACCTAAATATAAAATCTAAAACGATAAAGATCATGGAAGAAAAAATAGGGACAACTTTAGGAGCCCTAATACATGTCATCAACAGTATACAAAACATTATAAAGAATGCAGAAGAAAAACTAGATAACTGGGAGCTCCTAAAAACCAAATACCTATGCTCATCCAAAGATTTCACCAAAAGAGTAAAAAGACTACCTACAGGTTGGGAAAAAGTTTTTAGCTATGACATTTCCGATCAGCGCCTGATCTCTAAAATCCACATGATACTGCAAAAACTCAACTACAAAAAGGCAAATAACCCCATTTAAAAATAGCCAAAAGATATGAATAGATACTTCACTAAAGAAGACATTCAGGCAGCTAACAGATACATGAGGAAATGCTCACGATCATTAGCCATTAGAGAAATGCAGATCAAAATGAAATGAGATTTCATCTTACTCCAATAAAACTCCAATAAGGCTGGCATTAATCCAAAAAACACAAAAGAATAAATGTTGGAGAGGCTGTGGAGAGATTGGAACACTTATACACTGCTGGTGGGAATGTCAAATGGTACAACCACTTTGGAAATCGATTTGGCGCTTCCTTAAAAAGCTGGACATAGAACTACCATATGATCCAGCAATCCTACTCCTTGGAATATATCCTAGAGAAATAAGAGTCTTTACACGAACAGATATATGCACACCCATGTTTATTGCAGGACTGTTTACAATAGCAAAAAATGGAAGCAACCAAGGTGCCCATCAATGGATGAATGGATAAATAAATTATGGTATATTCGCACAATGGAATACTACGCATCGATAAAGAACAGTGAGGAATCTGTGAAACATTCATAACGTGGAGGAACCTGGAAGGCATTATACTGAGTGAAATTAGTCTGTTGCAAAAGGACAAATATTGTGTAAGACCACTATAACAAGGACTCAAGAAATAGTTTAAACTGAGAAGAAAACATTCTTTTGTGGTTACGAGGGGGGGAGGGTGGGAGAGGGGTATTGACTAATTGGTAGATAAGAACTACTTTACGTGAAGGGAAAGACACAATACACGGGAGGTCAGCGCAACTTGACTAAGCCAAGAACAAAGAAGTTCTCTGAATAAACTGAATGCTTCAAAGGCCAGTGTAGCAGGGTCAGGGTTTGGGGACCATGATTTCCGGGGACATCTAAGGCAAGATGCATCAATTGGTCTCAACCCACCTGGATCAAAGGAGAATGAAGAACACCAAGGACACAAGGTAATTACGAGCCCAAGAGACAGAAAGGGCCACATGAACCAGAAACTAGATCATCCTGAGACCAGAAGAACTAGATGGTGCCCAACTACAACCAATGACTGCCCTGACAGGGAACACAACAGAATACTCCTGAGGGAGCAGGAGAGCAGTGGGATGCAGACCCAAAAATCTCATAAAAAGACCAGACTTAATGGTCTGACTGAGACTGGAAGGAGCCCGGTGGTCATGGTCCCCAGACTTTCTGTTGGCCCAGGACAGGAACCATTCCCAAAGCCAATTATTCAGACATGGATTGGACTGGACAACAGGTTGGAGAGGGATGCTGGTAAGGAGTGAGCTTCGTGGATCAGGTGGACACTTGAGACTATGTTGGCATCTCCTGCCTGGAGGGGAGATGAGAGGGTAGAGGGGGTTAGAAGCTGGCAAAATGGACATAAAAAGAGAGAGTGGAGGGAGAGAGCAGGCTGTCTCATTAGGGGGAGAGTAATTGGGTGTATGTATTTTTTTTATATATATATATAAGTTTTTATGTGAGAGACTGACTTGATTTGTAAACTTTCACTTAAAGCACACACAAAAAAAAACAGAACATGGAAGGAATAGATGGAGTCACTGTACCAAAAAGAATTAATTGGTCAATGTTCAACCATTTCAGGAGGTAGCATATGATCAGGAACAGGAACTGATGGTACTGATGGAAGAGGTCCAAGCTGCACTGAAGGCATTGGCAAAAAACAAGGCTACAGGAAATGACTGATTACCAATTGAGATGTTTCAAAAAATGAGTGCAGACCTGGAAGTCCTCACTTGTCTATGTCGCAAAATTTGGAAAACAGCTACCTGGCCAACCGGCTGGAAGAGATCCATTTTTATGTCTATTCCCAAGAAAGGTGATCCAACCAAATGCGAAAATTATCGAACAATATTATTAAAATCACATGCAAATAAAATTCTGAAGATCATTCAAAAGCAGCTGCAGCAGTATATTGACAGGGAACTGCCAGAAACTCAACCCAAATTCAGAAAAGGATGTGGAACAAGGGATATCGTTGCTGATATCAGATGGATCCTGGCTGAAAGCAGAGAGAGGCTTACCTGTGTTTTATTGACTACGCAAAGGCATTAGACTGTGTGGATCATAACAAATAATGGATAACATTTCAAAGAACGGGAATTCCAGAGCACGTAATTGTGCTCACGAGGAACCTGTATATATGTCAAGAAGCAATTGTTCAATCAGAATAAGGGAGTAATGAGTGGTTTAAAATCAGGAAAAGTGTGCATCAGGGTTGTATCTTGTCACCATACTTATTCAATCTGTATGCTGAGCAAATAATCTAAGACACTGGACTATATGAAGAAGAATGCGGCATCAGTATTGGAGGAAGACTTAACAACCTGAGTTATGCAGATGATACAATCTTGCTTGCTGAAAGTGAAGAGGACTTGAAGCACTTACTGATGAAAATCAAAGACCATAGCCTTCATATAGATTACACCTCAAAATAAAGAAAACAAAAATTCTCACAGCTGGACCAATATGCAACATCATGATAAACAGAAAAAATATTGAAGTTTTCAAGGATTTCATCTTACTTGGGTCCACAATCAAGTCCTATGGAACCAGCAGTCAAGAAATCAAATGATGCATTGCATTGAGCAAATATGCTGCAAAAGACCTCTTTAAAGTGTTAAAAAGCACAAGATGTCACCTTGAAGACTAATGTGTGGCTGACTCAAACTACGGTGTTTTCAATCACCTCATATGCATGAGAAAGCTGGACAGTGGATAAGGAAGACCGAAGAAGGATTGATGCCTTTGAATTGTGGTGTTGGCAAAGAATATTGAATATATAATGAACTTCCAAAAAATGAGTGAATCTGTCTTGGAAGAAGTAAAACCAGAATGCTCCTTAGAAGCAAGGATGGTGAGACTACGTCTCACATACTTCAGACATGTTATCAGGAGGGATTGGTCCCTGGAAAAGGACATCATGCTTGGTACTTGGTAAAGTGGAGGGTCAGAGAAAAAAAGGAAGATCCTCAATGAGATGAATTGACAACCTGGCTGCAACAATGGGCTCAAGCATAACAATGATTGTGAGGACGGTGTGGGCCTGGGCAGTGTACACAGCATTGCTATGAGTCAGAACTGACTTGACCACGCCTTGCAACAACAATTTTACCACTATCTTGCAATGTAACCTTATACAAGTCATCTAATGTTTCTAAGCCTGGCTTTTAACATCTGTATAATAGGAATACTGTCATTATCCATCTCATTGGTTGTTTTGAGAATTAAATGAACTGGTGTTTGTAAAACCAGGAAGTCATTGCCTGGTACATACCTGATGCACAATGAATAGAAATTGTAATTTGATTAATGATACATGTCTTGGCACTCATTACCTTCAACAACTTCTCAAGTACATACATTTTCTAAACTACAGGAAGGATGTTTCAGAATAAGTGCACAAAGCCACCCATTTTGGAAGGTGCAGCCTAAAACGTGACTGCAAGGTCTCCCACCATTACTGAGATGGCTTCCAGAAAGACTCTTGCAAATGGCCCTCAGAATCTTGCTGCCAAGCCCCACACTCTGAAGCTCTGCTTCCCATGCTCTGACACCGTGGAAATAAACAGTGAGTGTGCCGTGGGTCTCTTCCCTTGCTTCTCCCTGCTGCCTTTCTGCATTCTCTTCCCCTCTGCCCCTACCAGAATGGGGGCACCTTTCATCAATGTATTAATCCATAGCTAAAGTATTACTCGTGGAAGGAATACAAATGAAGGTTTTGTCTGTGTAGCTGGCAAGGGCCCAGGGGGCAGGTTCTCATTAGAATGCTTTACAATAATATCAATCAGTATTAAAAATGTATGTTCTGCTCAATTTTTAAAACATCTTAAATGAATCTTTAAATAAAGCTATTTTATTTTATCTTCAGGGCTCTGTGAACAATCAGCCCTTGGGGACCCTTGCTTCCTCAGATACAGCCCTTAAAGTACTTCCCACAAGAACTTGCCTCAGTACATGCTTTCTGGGGGGTCTCTGTGTGGGTGGGGTCAAGTCTTTTGGGTGACGTTAATTCTTTGGTTGGTGGCTGCACATTAACCTAGAAAAGGAATATTATTCCATTAGGCTCATTTCCCGTTTAAAACTATTTCACAGGAAGCAGCTAGTTAATCTGCACCCGTGAGGTACAAGCACTATTTTCCTAATGCCATGGAAAAGGTCAGTGGCTCTACAGGAAAGAAAGCCTGAATCATTCTTAGAGGGCTGGGGATACTGAAGGGGAGGCTAAAAACGGAACTAGGTATTTCCAGAAAGGAGCACACTGCCTCTATTATAAATACCTCTTTGGCTGACAAAGATGGCTTTCCTCTGCTTCCCACTAATACCTGCTTTACTGAAACCCAAGTGCCTACAGGGGTCTGATAGTTAATGCAAGAGTGAGACTGGCTGGGTGTAATGCAATAGAGAGTAGTGGGGGTTGCAGCAAAATGGAGAATGCAGGATTGTAAAAGGCACTCTACCTTATGTAAGCAATCATAAAAACAATTCTGAACGAGACAACCATAATATGTCTGCTCCCTGAAACCAATGACATGTCCCTATGTGAATGTGAACATCCACCCAGGCTGCTACAATAGCCTCCTAGTAACCAGGTTTTCCTGCTAACAATCTTGAGCCCCTCATAGATTCCAAATTGCCATCCACTTTATTTCAAAAACTGTTTTCTGTTCATGTCGCTGGCTCTCAACAAAGGAATACAATGCCCTTTTGCAATATAATCCCAGTATATGTTTTTTTCAGTCCTACCACCCTCTCTAGCCAGTAAAAACGCTTTTCGATTCTCCGGTCAGTCCACAGATTTCCACATCTGTGCGTATTTCCACGTCTGTGCGTATTTCCACATGCTCTTACCTTTTCCTGGAATGTTTTTCCTCCCCCTTTGTTCCTTATCAACAAATTGAGCATCTTCTGAACATGACTCAATCTACCTGGTCTCCCCAAGTAACCTACCTCTTCATCTCTCCTCTGCTTTAGCAAAATAAACCACTTTCTCATCCACACTTCTAACTGCCTTTTGCACATTTCCCTATTAAAGCGGCAGCACACTGTAGTCTAGTTTATCTGATTGTTTTCCCATTAAACTGTGTTGCCCTTGAATGTGAAGACTAGTCTAATTTGTCCTGGCCACCCCTCAGCTAGCACTGTTGTTGGCCCAGGGTAGACAGGTGACAGATATTTAATCAATCAATGAAGGAATAAAAACCAAAAACCCGGTGCTGTCGAGTTGATTCCGACTTATAGCAACCCTATAGGACAGAGTAGAACTGCCCCATAGAGTTTCCAAGGAGCGCCTGGCAGATTTGAACTGCTGACCTTTAGGTTAGCAGCTGTAGCACTTAACTACTACACCACCAGGGATTCCATGAAGGAATAGGGGAAAAAAAAAAAAAAAAAAAAACTTTGAATAAAAAATTCCAAAACATATAGTGCTCCCAGAAGTTATTTTACAGGGATGTTTATGCTTATCCTTTGAAATCTTTTGTGGACAGAGACCTGGTATCAGGAACAGAAATTTCCAAGAAGAGGCTGGTGGGCTGCCATCACCAGCACTGTTGTGCACTTTCAGAAGGCAAAAGAAAAGATGCTGGGAATAAAAGTAGGTGGGGCTTTTAGAAAGAGGATGGTTTTCTATTTATCAAATATGGCCCTGCCTAGTGATCAGAAGGTTGTCAAAAGGGCCATAATATTATAAAAACAACAATGAAAGAGATAGACTCCCTACCAAGCTACAGAACATCCCCACAAGCCCCCGGCCCCAGACAAAGGACTTGAAGCCAGAAGCCCCAGCTTTGAGTTCCCACTCTGCTGCTAATTAACTACCTGTTTAATCTTGGGCCAGTTAGTCACCCAGTATCTCTGGGACCCTGTATATACATTACTTAAGATTTTAAAAATCTCTGCACGTGAATTCTAAGTTCCACTTTTGCTGTAAAAGTGTATGCTCCTAAATCCCTTCCCGAGGATTTCCCGGTAGCCTTCTGATTTCTCGATGAGAGCTCTCTGGCACATGTTCAGATAAAGAACCCAAAGGAGACCAGAAGATATGGTCAGCATTGCATGGTCACCACCTCTCATCTGACCACACTCCCACCAATTCTGATCAGCTGCTTTCTTTTCTTTACTGTAAATACAGGGACAGGATATTGCTTGGTTTGAAAGACTTGAATAATTGATTTGAATATTGTGGAGTAAAGAACCTAGTTTTACTCTAAGTAAGGTGGCCTTTGTCCTTGGCTCTGGAAAAATGATCATTGAAGCAATTAGGGTGCCTTGTTCTGGGACATCTAGGCCACACCTGAGAATTTGTGCTGGTGAGTGGGGGCTGGCCGGACCACAAAGGCTCACCCAGGAGGCCAATATCAACTAGCTCAGGAGGTATGATTTAGCCTATTGTGCAGTACAGGCCAATAAAAGCCCTGAACAAGGGAGGCTCAGAAGTCTTCCTACTTGGTAAAAACATCTGCTCTTGGAAGGGTAGTGCATTTTTTGTCACATTTGTCACGTGGAAGCTCTGCTTTGGGAACCCTCTCAGACCTTGGAATAGGTGTCTCTTTGTTTCCTCTATCCTTTTTTGGTATTAAAAAAAACTAGTTTCAAGCAGAGGTGAATTATCCAATAGGCAAGATAAGCACAGTGCTTACCTTGCTTATCAGATCATCTGTAGGGAACAATTACACATTTTTTCACCACATCAAAGATTTTGCTTCTAGGTATGGCTGGCATCTGTCTCTCTTCCAACCCCACAGCACCTTCCTACAGAACCAGAGCCTTTTCAAATTTACAATTCCTGACAGGGGTGGATGGCCCAGTAAGCAAGACAAGCATGGGCTTACTTGTGCTTACTTACTAATCTATAAACGAAAAAACAAAACCCGAAGCCATCAGGTCAATTCCAACTCCTAGAGACCCTGTAGGACAGAGTAGAACTGCCCCGTAGTGTTTCCAAGGAGTGGCTGGTGGATTCAAATTGCTAACCTTTTGGTTAGCAGCCAAGCTTTAACCACTGTGTCACCAGGGCTCCTACTAATTGATAGTGAACATTTTCACCTTATGTGGCAAAACTCATATGAAATTGTTCACACAGATTAGTAAGCATGCACAAGTAAGCCCATGCTTACCTTGCTTATTGGGTCATCCGTCCCTAGTTGCAAGTATGATATACTCTGTGAATTCTGTGAGTTATTCCAGTGAATAATCAAACTCAAAGGTAGGAGCCAGCAGGTCAGAAAGTAAGGGTGCCATGTGACTTCCTGAGCTTCCAGCTGGCATCTTGAACAGGTAGTGGAAAACCAGCCCTGAATTGGTAGCCAGCAGGGCAAAAGGTAGGGGTGTTGTGTGGACTCCCCAAACTTGCAATTGGTTCTGCCTATTTGACAATCTGAAGGACACTGTCCTTTTAACTTGTCAGTTCTGAAAAAGAGTGCAGCCGGGGTGGGTGGTGACAAGGATGGAGAAAGGGAAATGTGAGGACTGGATCAATCCGTACACCCTGGGGTTTGGATTTATGCCGATTCTTAGAGTGTAAATACACAGTAAAATCGCTCGTAAATTTGCTCCACGTGGGTTCTCTAGATGTTGCATCTAGGGGATCATGGCTCAGAATCTTGAGCCTAAGAATGTCAAAGCTTGAAGCCAGAAGCCCACCCGGCAAGCCAGCCTGAGGAGCCTATACCACAGGAGCTTCCTGCCACATGGACTGCAAGCCCTCTAATCTCTGCCAGCCCTAGTTAGAGCATCAGTATTGTGTCACTGCTCAACCACTCCTCTTCAGAATAAAAAGGACACCTCAGAGACAGAAATGCCAGTGGGAGATGACTGGCAGCCGCTCATGGCAGAGTGACAGGCAAAAAGCAAATTTAGTTGCAACCCTTTGATTTCCCTGTTCTCTCAGCTACATGGTGTTAACTCCATGTGGCTACATGTAGGGAAGTTGAGGTTGAGGGGAACATTGTTCTGTCTCATACACCAGTGGAATGGTATGTCAATGATGCTCGATGGAGTTCCAGACCTCAAGTCTTGAGTGTAATGGAAATTTCATGTAGGTCAAACATATTTCTGGGTTCTTTACATCCAAAAATAGAAGTGGAGTTCAGGGATAGTTAAAGTTTAGAAGACAGTTTCAGTGATATTTATTATTCCTCCTCCTTCAGCTGTTTGTCTCCATGTGTTAGTCCAGGGAAGCTTCTACACCCCAGGTGCCAAAGGTTGCTGGAAGATGGCACCATGCACCCAAACCCACCAGAGTTTAAATGACATGGAAGGTTGCCAACATTTCTTTTATTGCAAAGGGCTTTTCTTTCCATCTTGTGGTTCATTCCATCAAATCTGCAAGATGGACTTCCCAACTGACTCCTCAGTCAAATTCCAGCCTCTTATGAAAGAGTAAGGGAGATTAAGACACAAGGAAGAATGCTTCACAGGGCATTCCTTTCAACTGTCGACCTATTACATCAGTGTCAACTGATGTCACTCTGAACAGGAGAGCTTTGGGGCCCAAGAAATGCCAAGAAAATGGCAGCTAGTGGGCAGGGCACTCGCCAGCCCTCTCTTGATACTATATGCAGAGGATGTGGCATTTCTGACAATATTGCTTCTGCCTCGCTTGCCATTTAATGTTAAGAGGCTTCTAGGGTCTACGTATTTAAAGAGTAAATGACTGTTTTCAGGGTAAATGCTCTGTTAAATAACCCTGGATTATTGGGTCGTGTTATTACATATATAAGATGGCATTTCAAAAAATAATAATTGTTTTAGAGTTAATTGATGTTTTTAACCATCATTCTGCAAAGAATTTTTATTCAGCAGACAGGGAGTGAGCAAGGGAGAAAGAGATTTCCATTGAGAGAGTTGGTACTGAAAATAGAAATTTTTCCTGCATGTGAAATCCTGGTACAGAAAGCCTCCTTCTTTGAATACTGCTTTCAATAAGCTTTTTTTACTGCAATTAAAGCAACCACAAGACAAAGGTAAACCTCAGCCACATACACGAATGGAGTCTGCGGGTGCTGGGACTGGCAGTGGTACAAGGGGGCAAAGAGAGGTTGGCACAGATTCACTGGCCATTATCACCTCATGTAGGCAGGCTGGCCCCTGAGCAGCCTGAAGCAATGACTTTTCAGTTGTGAAGTTAATTATGCAGCTGAGAGTCACGGAATTTTATTCTGCCAAAGGCAGGCTTGAATGCATGAAAATCACAGAATAAGCTTAGAAATTCTGAAATCTCCACATTCGGAGGGTGAAAATGGTAGGTAGCTCTGAACCCTACACATCTGGTCTGGAGGGGATGGTGTCACTTTCTTCTTTCTCTATCAGAATTCTTCCACCTCTATTCCTCAAGCATGTCAATGGAGAACTAAGACCCACTATGCAAGTGAGAGACTTTGGAAGAAGGCTTGGCAATGTACTTCCGAAAACTCAGCCATTGAAAATCTTACAGCACACGGTTCTATTCTGCCATATATGGGGTCTCTAAGAGTTGGAGTTAACACAGTGGCAACTAGCTTAATTAAAACACACCAGAAAATCATCATTCCTCTAGAAAAATACTTCTAAGAAAAGAAAATAGAGCTTGTGCAGCAGGTCAGGTACTCTGAATTAGGTTCAAGATTGCTTGAAATATCAGCATCCCAGAAAGAACTGTGAAATAACATGGAACTCTTTTTACATGTAGAAAACCACCACCGGGCCTACTACAGAAGAAATAGAAGACCCCAAAACTCCAACAAAAAAAGAAGACAAGCCGCTCAGCCTGTAGGGTCTTCAACTATAATATGAAAACTATGACCCTGTCTTTCATAAAGCTAGATGTTATGATGGTAAAACACCTAAAGAAAAAAATACGTATACAATATAGTAAGCAATGAACTCAGTGGGTGATGAAGATGGTTTGGGGTGATATGGAACTGTTATATTTGGACAAATGTACGTAAGTCACCAAGATGTAATTAGTTCCTTCCCCTTCTTGGTTATGAGGTCAGAGAAACACAATTAGTAATTAACTTCATAATTAATATTATTATTATAAAAATGTATATTTTCACAAAGTGTTTTACAAAACAAGTTAAATAAATCTTTGGAACCAGTAATCTAGATATTGATAAAGAAAAAAAAAAGAAAAATATCTCAAAAACAGAGGGTGGGCTGAACTAGTATTTTGAGGTATGGTCAAGAAAAAAATTGCCTTATTCCATCATTCTTCAAATCTAAATATTATATTTGGATCATCCTAAATCCAGTGAAGCCAATATTTTTCATCACAATCTGTCTTACCTAGGATGTTCATTTGTTTCCACTACATCCTTTCCTTCCTTCTTTCACTCCTGCCTTCTCTCTCCCTCTCCCTCTTTGTTTATTTCAGTAACTCCCATTGTGCAAACAATACCTAAGGTTGAAACAGAGGAAACAATTTCTGGGAATAATGAAGAGATAGAGAAGGAAAAAAAAATAAGAAAAATAGGGGTGCTCGTGCGTTATGTCATAAGCATTTACATAAATATCAGAACCATGTCAGACAAGTCACTGGCCAAAAGATGAACTTAATTTTGTCTTTACTCACAGAACCTCTCGGATTCCCCGGCCTGGTGAGTTAACCTTTATTATAGTTTCCCAAGCATTCATCTTCTCCTTATTTACATGAACGTTTCTTACGTTCAGGTCTTTATCATCTCTTGCATCAACTCTTTGGAATAGCATCCTAACCGGGATTGTTGGTTTGTTTTAGTTTTTTAGGGTCTCATCCCAGACCACATGACTCCATCTTCCATATACTGCTGCCAGAATGATCTATTGAAACATAATAACTTTGCTTAAAATGTTTCCGTGGCTCCCTATAGGATAAAATCCATTCCCTTAGCATAAAATGCCAGATCTTCCATAGAGCCTTCTGGAAACAAATGTAGGAAACTTTTTAACCATATACCAAATACATGTCAGGATCTATCTGATGGGTTCATATTTATAATCTTAATTGATCCTTAGACTAATCCATTAGAAGAGGTAGTAATGCATTTAGAGTTGCCTGGAGATACAATTTGGAAAACGCTATGTGTAACTTGGAAAATATTCTACCTATTACAGTAACTGCCTTTTATTCTATCTTTTCTTTTTTTATTTAAAATTAAAACATAAACAAATCACAGATTGTCAGAACTACATTGACTATAATTGATACACAGCAACATTATGAGATTTTATGCATTTGTGTTAGCAAAAGTAACTTAAAATCAATGATTTGGAGAGAAATTATTCAGGAAATCCTAATGACTTATTATAGTAAAAACACTTAAAAGAGAACATCCATTAATGGAGGACAATTACTGGAAAGTAAATTTATTATTCAGGAAATCAATTAACTAGTATTTAATTGCTTAAAATTATGATCCGTTAGTAAACATTGGTAGACTCTGCTTACAAATATCACTTGTGATAGTGGTTTATCAGGAAACAGAATGATGAATGTTATGTCACTGAAAGTAATTTGATTCACTTTAAAGTCCCCCTTTCTGTCTTTCTTTTTGAATCACTATTTTGTAGAATAGAGGCCATTAGAGAGCTAAAGACTTGCCAAGGTGATCTGACCCCCTCATTTTACAGAGCAGACTCTCAGCCTTGGTGTGGTGAGGGGGACTGCCTAAGGATGCAAGGCTGAGTCAGGCTAGTGCTGACTAGAACCAAAAAGTCCCTGGCTCCCCCTTTTGTGAGATAACCCACAACTAAAGATAAGAAATCAACATCCTCTTTCTTCTTTTTTGGAGTTGATAAAAATTTGTGTTGGCCTTAGGAAAGCATAGGACCAAAGTTGTTCTCTAAGCTACAGCAGAGAAGTGAGTGACCTGGCACTGGTTGACTTCTCACTCCCTGCCTCTGCAACATGCCTCTTGGTGCCTTTTGAGTCATTTTCTGGTGTGTTCTCCTTTGCTATTGGCATAACATCCTATCAGTGCAGTTAATTACATCCACTTGAGGTGTGAAGGACAACTTGTTTTCTCAAATAGCCAGAGGCCATATAGTCCATCTCACCGCTCTCAGAAAACAAGTTCCCAATTGACTCTGCTTCAAGGAGGTGAAAGCAACCAAGTCCGATGAGTTGCTGGCACCCACTCCATGCCACAAGTGGAAAAGTCACAGAGGAGTTAGCTGTTCCTTGCCCTCTGAGGGCAAAGAGAACTGCTTATGAGTTTGCTGCTCCAGATCCACACTGAGCCCTTTCTCTCCTCCATAATAATGTGATTATTTCTCTTATTATGCCAGTATGATTAATTCCTTTTTGACTATAAGTTCCCTGTCTAGGTACATATAACGTTTATATAATCACTTAAATTCACCAAATCCTATCCGAAGTCTTATTTCTGCATACAGAAGAGTTAGCTGCTACAAAAATCCCAACGGCTTCATTCTGTTGTCCTTAATCTTTGAAACTGAGAGCAGACTGAAAGAACAAATGGCTCCAGCTGAGGGGTGAGCCACTATTCAGGAAGGTGGCTCCTTACCTGATCTCACTCCCACCTAGCACCCACCAGACTTTACCTCACTAAGGCAACTTGCAAGACCAAAATGCCAAGCTGCTTATTATTTGGCTGATTTCTGAATGAAGTAGGCAGAGAAGATGGGGACCCTCAATGTCATGAAAGCAGTACCATGGCTAACTGAAAGGCCAATGGTTCGATCCCATTGGCCGCTCCGCAGGAGACAGATGTGGCAGTCTGCTTCTCTAAAGTTTACAGCCTTGGAAACTCTGTGGGGCAGTTCTACTCTGTCCTACTGGGTCGGTGTGAGTCAGAATCGACTCAGTGGCAACAGGTTTGGTTGATTTGTTTCATTAATATATAGAATTGCTGATCTGTAAAAATTTTTTTTTTTTATACTTCTTTTCTATATTCTACTAGACTATCCTCTTTTTTGTTGGTGATTTGTAGCTTTTTTTATATATACAATCCAAATATTAATCTGTTATGTTACACATGTTGCTGGTGTTTTGTTTGTTTGTTTGTGTTTTCCCAGTCTACCACTTGCTTTTTAACTGCTTATATTTAGGTTTTTTATACTTGATGGCAGTGGGTTGTTTGGTTGATACTTGATAAGGCCAATCTATCATTCTTTTCCTTCATGGCTTTTGGGTTTTCCATCTTAATTACAAAGTGTTTCCCTACTCCTAAAATTATATAATCACACATATATACATTTATAATTCTTTATTTTTCTGATGTCATCATAATTTTTATTTTTATATTGATATATAAATGTATCAGATCCATTTGCCACCAATTTTTGATTTTGTATTAGGTGTAGTCTCTTACCATTTCCTAATTTACGGTAACATATGATATCTTTTTGGTAACACAGGATATACATGTATCTCTTATAAATTCCCTTATACTACTTTGAGATAACTCACTACAAATAGTGATTTTAAAAACTACTTTTACAATGTCATCACTACCAAGAAAGATAGCCTCTTATCAGGGATTTATGCTGACAACCCCTAAAGAGCCCCTTTCTCCATGATTATGGGTTTCATCATCTAGCCAAGTCACTCCCTGCAATGTGAAGACCAGAGCCATGGACTACTCTCTTTCTGTTGTGCATATGCTAGCATTCTGGACAGGGATGGACATTATTGAACTTGTGTGTATAGTTGTCAAGAGAAAGATAAATAATCCTGATTTTTGGAGATACAGTCTAAATATCCAAGACAATCGACTTGAAAAGAAAATAGAAAAAAAAAAAAAGATGCACCATGGTAATATGAAAGTGTATGCAAAGTAAATAGCTTACTTAACCCTCTGTGCACTGAAAGTGATGGAATGAAGTGGTATATTTGGTAGAAGAGAGGGGAAAATAGGCCATGTGAGAATTAAAGCAAGAAGAATGTCATGGAAGATTGTTAAGACTATGCAAGAATGAGGCTACCCTCTACCTGGCTCCTCTCTTCATGTAGAAGTCTGAAGATCTCACTGTGGTGGGCAGTCTATGGCAATTAGTTGACGGATGAAAGACTATGCTTTTCTGATATGTAGGAAATTAAAGTTTAGCTACAGCAACCTAATTGTTCTCCTTCTGGTGTCACTGTAAAATGTGATGTGTGAGAGCTTCACATCAGGCCTCAGAGGCTATTTTGCTGACTGGCCCCTGGAGATGAGCCCCCCAGAGCATACAGAATGCACCGCTTCCAATAATCAAGTCCAAGCTACCATGACTAATCCATCATCTGTGGCCAGCAAGGCTGGCTCCTGAGTGTCGATGTGGAGTTAATTAGACAAATATCGTACGTTAAAGTCCAATTGATTATTAAGGCACCGTAACGAGGATTTAACATCACCCGTGTATGCGAAATGCTGTATTAAACTGTGCACATACCTGCTCACCATTGGAAACTATATGGAGTCATCAACTGACAATTACCATTCAAAAGTAGCTATGGACTGTTTTTATCCCTGCTGATTTAGTAAGACAGTTATTGTCCTCTATGTTAATTGATATCTATCAATTAAATTTTAAGCCTGGGCATCAAGTATACATGTTCTTGGTTAACTAAGGGTTGTTAGCATGCTTCTGTGTTCAGCTTGACTCAACACTTCCTATCTGCTACAAAAGCAAGTCATTCAGCCCTGAGAAAGAGTGACTGGTCTGGAAAAGTGGTGACTCAGCCACCTAAGGAGCAGATGGCTTCTTTCTGGGCATTTGGAAAAGAAGAAAATCATAAAGCAGTGTTCTGAGGTGCTTGGTTTTCTCAAAAGAGATTCCAAGTCTGGAAGCTGTGGATTTTCAGGTTTCCATGCACGTGGGGCTAGATGAGCCATGGTAACCCTGCTCTGGAGTCTGGGCGAAGAGTTTACTACTGTGCCTGGGGTTCAGTTTAATTTCCTTAACATGAAGAAGAACAGTGGCTGCACTCATCATTCTCCACCACTTTGGGTGAGCGGTTTTGTGGTGGTGGGGGTGGGTAATATAATTCCAGGACCTCCTCAGATCCCTCCAGAACCTGTCCCTTCATCCTGGAATGAAACAAATAAGACTTTATATCCACTGGGGCTTTACACACAAAACAGGCTTTATTCTATAGTAGTCCATGATTTTTGAGAGAAGCTCCTTGGTCTCCATCTCTATGTCAAGCGTCCCCTTTTATTCATTTATTTATTGTGCTTTAGGTGAAAGTTTACAAATCAAGTCAGTCTCTCATACAAAAAGTTATACACACCTTGCTATGTACTCCTAGCTGCTTTCCTCCTAATGAGACAGCACATTACTCCTCTCCACCCTGTATTCCCTGTGTCCATTCAACCAGCTCCTGTTCCCCTCTTCCTTCTCATCTCACCACTACACAGGAGTTGTGGCCACCTTCTTTATTGTTTTAATATGTTTTCCTACTTCATAAGGGTTAGTTCTATGTCACTGGTCTTGAGAATAATCTCATAGTAAGGTAAAAGCACAATGTAATCATTTAATTGGCTGACTTAATTAAATGCATAAAATTTGCTTTAACTTTTATTATAAAGCTCTTTATCATTCACTTTTTAAACTACTTTGCAGCTCTTTGCTTTTTGTTTGTGTTTTTTTAGCATTCTGTTTGCTGAGGGATAGCATACATAAAGTGCATGAAGGGCACTGATCTTAAGAGTACAGCTCAGTGATCTTTCACACATGTGGCTGTTTGTGTACTCACCATCCAGATCAAAATGTAGAGCATTCTCATCTCCATGCAAGTTTTCCTCATGCCCATTCTTAGTCACTAACCACCAAAACTCACCGTACCACCACCACTGGAGATAATGATACCAATCAATTTGTTGTGTCTGTTTTTGAACTTCATAAAATGGAATCATACAGTGTGTACTCTTTGGTGCCTGTACATTTATTTTTTAAATTAAAAGTAAGTGTATAATATCCATGGTTATTTGGTTTATTGGTTTTATGTCAGTTAACCCCACTTTATAATATCTCCAATAATCTAATTCTTTTTTTCTAGCATGTTTACCCAAATTTTAGTCTTTGTTAAATTTTAAGAATTCCAATATCTATCTTATAAACTAGGAGAGTTGAGAATAGGAAATATGGCAATATCATGCTGGATTCACTGTTGTCTTACCCTTGGACATGGTTGTTTATGGATCAACTAACTGTAAGGGAAAGAATCAGACTGGGTTAAGTCTAAAAGCTAGTGTGGATTTTGGTAGTTGTACTACAGGCAGAACTTGATATGCATGAAATGTGGCAAGATTCAGGACATTAGTTGGCATAGGGAACCCATCATTAATGTGGGCAGAGAATATTGATGCCATACCCAGAACTAGGCAAAGGTTGTCAAGGAAATCTCAGTATTCAGGGATTGGGCCCTAAAATGGGATTTAATTGTCAGCCTTGAGTCCTTATAAAGGCCACCAAGAGAAAAGGAAAGTCTCACCTCTAGGAGGATTAATCTACTAGTCAGGCTATGAGATAGAGGCTAACAAGGAAAAGGGCATATTCTAAAAGAGCGGTTCTCAAACTGACCAGCAGCACCAGCATTACCTGGAAATTTGTAAGAAATGTAAATTCTCAGACCTCACTCAACAACTACTGAATCAGAAACTCTGGGGTGAATTTCTAACAAGCCCTCGAGGTTCTGATTCTGCCATCAGCTAAATTTCTTTCTTATTTCTCAGGAGGTAGGGACCAGGGTTAGAATCATGGAAAACAAAGCTGAGTTTCAGATAATAGAACGCAACTCTTCAAGTTCCAACAGCCTGAGGATTGGTGTTAGGCTTGGAGACACTGCTGAACAAACAGCTGGAATCAGGGAAAGCCCAACAATATAGATACACATTTTCAGAAGGATCTTACCACTGACCAAATACATTGAACTGCTTCCTTGTACCTCTCACCACCTCGAAATTATGAGCTTTTTAAGGCTTATTCATCTCCACCCATGTTGTTGTTAGGTCTCATTGAGTCAGTTCTGACTCATAGTGACCCCATGTACAACAAAATGAAACACTGCCTGGTTCTGCACCATTCTCACAATTGTTGCTATGCTTGAGCCCATTGTTGCAGCCACTGTGTCAATCCACCTCACTGAGGGTCTTCCTCTTTCCACTAATGCTCTACTTTACCAAGCATGATGTCTCCAAGGACTGATCTCTCCTGATAAAATGTCCAAAGTATGTGAGACGTAGTCTCCTCGTCATCACTTCTAAGGAGCGCCCTGGTTGTACTTCTTCCAAGGGAGGTTTGTTCATTCTTTTGGCAGTCCATGGTATTATCAATATTCTGCACCAACACCACAATTAAAAGGCATCGATTATTCTTTGGTCTTCCTTATTCATTGTCCAGCTTTCTCATGCATATCAGGCAATTGGAAACACCATGGCTTGGGTCAGGCGCACCTTAGTCTTCAAGGTAACATCTTTGCTTTTCAACACTTTAAAGAGGCCTTTTACAACCGATTTTCTCAATGCAATGCATTTTTTGATTTCTTGACAGCTGCTTCCATGGGTGTTGATTGTGAATCCAAGTAAAATGAAGTCCTTGACAACCTCAATCTTTTCTCTGTTTATCATGATGTTGCTTATTGGTCTAGTTGTAAGGATTTTTGTTGAGGTGTAATCCATACCGAAGGCTGTGGTCTTTGATCTTCACCAGTAAGTGCTTCAAGTCGTCTTCAATTTCAGCAAGCAAGGTTGCGTCATGTGCATAATGGAGGTTGTTAATGAGTCTTCCTCCAGTCCTGATGCCTGGTTCTTCTTCATACAGTCCAGCTTCTCAGATTATTTGCTCAGCATTCAATTGAATAGGTATAGTAAAAACATACAATCCTGACGCACATCTTTCCTGACTTTAAATCACACAGTATCCCCTTGATCTGTTTGAATGATTGCCTCTTGATCCATGTACAGATTCTTCATGAGCACGATTAAAGGGTTCTGGAATTTCCATTCTTTACAATGTTATCCATAGTTTTTTATGATTCACACAGTCGAATGCCTTAGCATAGTCAATAAAACACAGGTAAACATCTTTCTGGTATTCTCTGCTTTCAGCCAGGATCCACCTGACATTAACAATGATATCCCTGGTTCCACATCCTCTTCTAAATCCACCTTGAATTTCTGGCAGTTCCCTGTCAATATACTGCTGCAGCTGCTTTTGAATGATCTTCAGCAAAATTTTGCTTGCATGTGATATTAATGATATTGTTTGATAATTTCCACTTAGGTTGGATCACCTTTCTGGGAAATAGGTATAAATATGGACCTCTTCTAGTCAATTGGCCAGGTAGCTGTCTTCCAAATTTCTTGGCATAGATGAGTGAGCATTTCTAGTGCTGCATCTCTTTGTTGAAACATCTCAACTGGTATTCCATCAATTCCCAGAACCTTGCTTTTTGCCAATGTCTTCAGTGCAGCTTGGACTTCTTCCTTCTCTCCACCCATAGTGCCTAAGTTTTTTTTTTTTTTTAACTCCACCCATAATGCCTAAGAAAATACTTGAACAGTGTGATAAACCCAAGAAAACTTTGTGGCATGGTGGTTGAGCAGCTCAGCTGCTAACCAAAAGGTAGGCAGTATCAACCCACCAGCAGCTCCAGGGAGAAAGATGTGGCAGTCTGCATCTGTAAAGATTATAACCTTGGAAACCCTGTGGGGCAGTTCTCCTCTGTCCTATATGGTACTATAGGTTGTTATGAATAGACTCTATAGCAATAGGTTTAACATAACCTATTGCCATCAAGTTGATTCTGACTCCTAGTGACCCTATAGGGGTAGAACTGCTCCATAGGGTTTCCAACTCTGTGATCTTTACGAAAGCATCTTTCTCCCGAAGAGTGGCTAGTCAGTTCAATTAACCAACTTCCAGTTAGCAGCCAAGCAATTACCACTGCACCACCAGGGCTCTTTCTGAATTATGGTAGGGGGCTCAAAAAATGTTTATGGAGTGAATGAATGAATGAAAGGATAGATAAATAAAAGAGAAGTGGGTGTATTGTATGAGTCTATTTTTTTGTGAAATACCCAGAACAGGCAAATCCATAGGGACAGATTAGATACGTGGTTTTCAGGAACTGAGGGGAGGGGAGAAAGAGGAATGACTGCAATACGCACAGGGTTTCTTTCTAGGGGGTGAAAATGTTTTGGAATCAGAGAGTGATGATAGTTGCATAGTCTTATACTAAAAATCACTGAATTATACACTTGAAAAGGGTGAGTTTTATGGTATATGAATTATATCTCAATAAAAAATTAAATTAAAAAAAGCAGAATGTGTGAATATCAAGCAAGACATTTTGGAAGAAACATTCATAAACCAAAAACTATGAAGGGACGAGGCTGAGAAGTCTTATACAATGAAATTAACCAACACAAAACACTCTGCAAATACAAAACCAGAATAGGACAATGGGATCACTCCCCTCCCCTCTCTTTATGCAGGTTCCACTTAGCTGAAACATCAATAGCAACTAGGTCCCAAGTATGAGCCCTACCTGTGATTTGTACCAGGCTGCATCAGATACATTCTCATTAGTATTTCCAAAAATTGTCATGCTAATAGAAAGAACAACAGGCAGTATCAGGAGAAGTGGATTCAAGGGCCTTCTCCCCTACTTAGGTTACTTATGTACATATTCAGGAAAATACTGTCTGCCAAACTCCTCTCTTGAGAGTTTTATGAAGATCAACTGAAACTGTCGTTGTTAGGTGCCATTGAGTCAATTCCAACTCATAGCAACCCTGTGTAAAACAGAAAGATGAGACCCTTTGTAAAACTGGTGAGATGAGAAGGCAGACAGGGACAGGAGCTGATTGAAGGGACATGGAAATCTGGTGTGGCAGGGAGTGTGCTGCTGTCAAGTTATAGGGGTAGCAACTAGGGTCAGATAACAATGTATGCATAAATTTTTGTATGAGAAACTAACTTAACTGGTAAACTTTCACCTAAAGCATTAAAAAAAAAAAAGATGGGAAAAAAAAAAAGAAGAAAAGAAACACTGCCTGGTCCTGGGCCATCCTCACAATTGTTGCTATTTTTGAGCTCATTTTGCAGTGGTTGTGTCAATCCACCTCACTGAGGATCTTTTTTTCGTTGATCCTTTACTTTGCCAAGCATGATGTCCTTCTGCAGGAACTGGTCCTTCCTGATAACATGTCCAAAGTACGTGAGATGATGTTTCACCATCCTTGCATCTAAGGAACATTCTGGCTATACTTCATCCAAGACAGATTTGTTCATTCTTTTGGCAGTCCACGGTACCACCACCATAATTCAAATGTATCAATTCTTCAGCCTTCCTTATTCATTGCCCTGCTTTCACATACATATGAGGCAATTGAAAACACCATGGCTTGGGTCAGGCACACCTTAGTCTGCAAGGTGGCATCTTTGTTTTTTAATACCTTAAAAAGGTCTTTTCCAGCAGATTTGCCCAATGTGATATGTCATTTGATTTCTTCGCCACTGCTTCCATGGGTTGTTGATTGTGGATTCATGTAAAATGAAATCCCTGAAAACTTCAATCTTTTCTCCATTTATTGTGATGTTGCTTATGGGTCTAGTTGTGAGGATTTTTGTTTTATGTTGAGGTGAAATCTATACTGAAGGCTATATTTTTAAATCCTCATCAGTAAGTGCTTCAAATCCTCTTCATCTTCAGCAAGCAAGGTAGTGTCATCTGCATAATGCAGGCTGTTAATGAGTCTTCCTCCAATCCTGATGAACCTCATGGGCAGTACCCTCCCAGGAAATAAACGTTATTGTTGTTGTTGTTTTGGATCCCTGGTGGCGCAGTGGTTGCTAACGAAAAGGTTAGCAGTTCGAATCCACCAGCTGCTCCTTGGAAACTATGGGGCAGTTCTACTCTGTCCTACAGGGTCACTATGAGTCAGAATTGATGGCAATGGGTTGTTCTTTCAGGGAAGATGGATTCTTTGAAAGATAATCTCTTTGAGAGAGAGTAAAACCTAAATATAGTACTGTGCCCTTTCTTGGCTCTCTTGGATAGCAACACTGGTGGAGAAGGAAGTAGATGCTCCCTCGGGCCTATTTCCACTCCCCTCACAAGCTGAGGGTTGCCAGTGTGGTCTGGTCCATCCAGCCACCACTACCCCACAGCGGGAGAATTACGGCCAGCTTTCTCAGCCTGGCTAGGATACGAGCTCCTTTTATGGGCTCTCGTTGTTATTACCACCTATTTCTTTTTATGCTACTGCCAAAATACCACCATTAATCTTTCACACTCCCTGAAGGCAAAACACGGGTAATTGGATTTATCTGGTTTTAGAATTTGTTAGTTTCCCTTACAAAATAAATAAATAACTGACCTAAAAAGAGAGGATAGTCTGCTCCACACTCTGCTGCCACCCCACAGGCCCTTCCAAAGGGGAAGCATGGTGTTCTCATTAATCTCAGCTATCTCTCACCAGCACCTTGTCCCTTCTGTCCTGGAGCAGGTCTCTGACTAATCTGGCCTGATTTATGAATCTGACTTGTTCAATTCCTGAAGCTTCCAACTGTGCATCATCTCCCCTGAGGTTTTCTCCTCACCTCAACTTCTGTCTGTCCCTCTTCATCACTTTTTCTTTCCCCTACCCCTTCCTACTGCATTTTCCTCTCCTGACTGTACTGCTTGAGGCTGCTTTAAACTTCCTTGGCTCGTTCTATTTCTCATTTTCTTGCTCCTTTCCACTCGTGTTGTTCCAAGCATGCACATGGGTGACTCTCTGAGTTTGCCCTTATGTGTTCCTTCATGTCAGGGTTGGATTGCCAGAAGAAGCAAATTATAATTTTTTTTTAATAATTTTTATTGTGCTTTAAGTGAAAGTTTACAAATCAAGTCAGTCTCTCACACAAAGACATTTGTGTTTTGGTTTGTCCTTTGAACCTATATTCATTAATACTTGTAGAAAGCACCTGTTGAGGTACCTGTCCAGGGCTCTGAAAATTCTATCTCCACCTCCGCCTTCCCTCCAGTCACAGTAGTAAGTGAGGTCCATGTTTGTATCATGGGAGCTGGGTATGACATTATTGTTTGCCAACCCAACAGCAACCAGCAACATGGTGACAGAGCCTGCCCCCTAACCTAGAGGCTGAAAATGCCAGAAACCCACTTATACTGTTATGTTTTATTACATGGAACTGGAAGTATCCTACTTGATACATGATCTTTCCCCCAAACATGACTTGATTGGCACCAGGGTGGACATTCAACACAAGCTGAGGCAGTCAGAGCTTATCTTCTGGGAATTTGGAATTGGGACCAAGAGGTGCTAGACAATCTGTCATGGCTGTCTAGAGCTGAGAATATATGTAATCCAAAGATGTAGGATGACCATCTCCTACCCTGTGGAAGTGGACAAATGACAGGTAGAGACAAATAAAGCAGCTATGTGGGAAAATAAGAGACAAAGGGCCCCTAGGAAGAGGCAGAGGACAGTAGCTTTCCTAAGATTGCTTAGTTGCTGCTTCCCCTCCTTTCAGAAGCCAATGTTCTCTGCTTCCCTTGAGATCCATCGGCCTTATAACACACCACTTCTTTGTTTAACTAGTTTCAGTGGGTTTTCGTAAATTGAAAAGACTAAGGCAAAATGATGTTGTACTCAGAAGCATAGACACAGAGATAAATGAGATATTTCCCTGCCTTCCAGGAACTCAAGACTTATGAACAAGAGACACATACAGTCAGTATTGGGGAAGGTGACAGATTATCTTAAAGTGAGTGGTATGGAAGTGATGGGGGTGTGAGAAGCGGGTCAGTTTGTTCCCTTGTATGCTCCTGTGTACAGGAATCACTGTAAGATCAGACCAACATTTCCAAACAAAGGTGCACAGAACTAGTTTCATCTGCATGAGAATCAGATTCTGGGGTGTGTGCCTCAGCATTCCTGATTCTGTATGTCTGGGGCTGGGCACAGGAATCTGTATTTTAGAAATCTTCCCAGGTCGTGATGGTGCCTATCCAGGCTTGGAAAACATTGAGATAAAGGAAACTGAGCTGAACAGAGAAAGTAATATTTGAGAGGGGACTGAAAATGAGTTAACAATAAAAGACACAACATGTAGAAAGAGGTTAGGAAATAACCGTCCAGGCAGAGCAATTATAAATCACCACGAGTTCCCGGGTGGTACAAATGGTTAAGCACTCAACTACTAACTGAAAAGCTGGGGTTGAAGCCCACTCAAAAGCCCCTCAAAAGAAAGGTCTGGCGATCTGCTTCCAAAAGGTCTTGAAAACCCTATGGAGCTCAGTCCTACTCTCCAACACACAGGTAGCCATGAGTCAGAATCAAATTGAAAGCAACTGGTTTGTTTTTTTTTTTACACAAATAAAAGCTGCTTTCGTTCATTTATCATTGCCATCTTTGTAATGGGTATTAATACGTAAACACCTGAGTTGCCTACTTATACAATTGTGAAAAAGATGAACACAGAGAAATGCAACCTACCTGCCTTTTGCCAAACCCGTCACCGTCGAGTCAATTCCAACTCATGGCAACCCTATAGGATAGAGTAGAACTGTCCCATATGGTTTCCAAGGAGCAGCCGATGGATTCGAACTGCCTACATTTTGGTTAGCAGCCTGAGCTCCAAACCATTGTGTCACCTCTTGCCAAGTGGACATTATTAACATGAACTGTTCGCAGAGCATTGCAAGGTTTTGTTTCTGTTTTTAGGACAAATTGAAATCCCATTCCTGCCCTTATAAAACTAAAAGCCAGTTGAAGAAAAGAGAAAAAAAAATTGTGTGTGTCATAAAAATAGACAATAAATAACTTTGGTTAGTAAAGAGTCAACTATACATATAAATGCCAGGGGTGGGGATGGAGTGAGGTACAGGATGATCACAGAACTAGCTTGGATTAATCAAAGGTTCCCATGGGACCTGGTCTATTACACTGTATTCCCTCCCTTTCTCTCCTCTCTCCCTCTGTTCTTCCCTTTCCCCTTCCTTCCTTTCTTCCTTCCTTTCTTCCTCTGCCTCTCTCTTCCTCCCTCCACCTTTCTCCCTCCCTCCTTCCCTTCCCTCCTTCATTTTTGAGGCAAAATTCACATCACACAAAACTAACCAATTTCAAGTGAACAGTTTAGTGGCATTTATACATTCACAATTCTATATTATTTTTTACCCCTCAGTCTCTTGCCACTTTGCTCCAGCTCCTCTGACCATCTACTGCTCCTAGAACATACAGAGCACACACTTGCTTTTGACACTTTGCCATGGTGTTCCCTTTCTCTGGAACAGTCTTCCCCTGGACATTTGCGTGGCTAACTCCTTCACTCGGATCATGTTTCCGCTCAAATATCATCTCATCGCAGAGGTGGTTTCTGACCACTGTATCTAAATGGAGTTGGCTCTCCCTCTTGATTCATTTACCCTGCTTTATTATTCTTCAGAGAACTCATGGCCATATAACATCATATTATATTTTAATGTGTTTACCATGTTTAATATCTGTTTCTATTAGAATGTAAGCTTGATGATAGCAAAGAGTTGGTCTGTTTTGTTCACCGTCTTAACTCCAACTCCTATAACATTCCCTGGCATATACTGTTCCATAAAATATGAGCACTATATGAACACGATAAATATGTTGAATAAATGAATGGATGAATAAACCCATCAATCACCCATAATCTATGAGAAGATATATGAATGACCAATAATCACATGAAAAGCACTGAATGTCATTAATCCTCAGGAAAATGCAAGTTAAAATTTTATAATGCCTACAATTAAAAATTAAAAAGACTGACAATGCTAAATGTTGGTGAAGCTGTGGAGCAGCTGGAACGCTCATACATCCACCACACTGGTGGAAGTGAATCGGTTAAAAACTTTGGAAAACAGCTGGCAGTTTCTTTAAAAGTTAAATACACACTTATATGACCCAATGATTCCATTCCTAGAAAATTCCATTTCCTAATAAAATATATATGGACTCTTACAGACTCATACTCAAATGTTTATTGTAAACTCAAATGTTTATTCATAACAGTAAAAAAAAAAAAAAAGGAACAATACAAATGTCCACCAACAGATAAATGGATAAACAAATCCATCTATAAGCAACAACATGGATAAATCTCAAATATATTCTGCTGAGGGAAAGAAGCCAGATATAGAAGACTTTTGTATGATAGGTATAATTCAACTTTATAATATCCACATCGCCTAGAATAGTGTTTGGTATGTAGTGGGTTTGCAATAAATGTGACTTCTTCAAATGGCGAATTCAGTAACTTTTTTTTTTTTTTAAATAGCTACCATCTATTGTGAGCTTGGAAACCCTGGTGGCGTAGTGGTTAAGTGCTATGGCTGCTAACCAAAGGGTTGGCAGTTCGAATCCACCAGGCACTCCCTGGAAACTCTATGGGGCAGTTCTACTCTGTCCTATAGGGTCACTATGAGTCGGAATTGACTCGATGGCACTGGGTTTGGTTTTTTTTTTTTTTGGGTATTGTGAGCTTGCTATGTGTCAGGCTTTAAGCTAAGCTCTTTACAAACTTGATATCAATGAGAAACACCCCTTTTTTTTAAACCAGGAACTTGAAGCTTTGAGAAGTTGAGTCACTTGCCCAACCACATATAGCCAATAAGTACCAGAGTTGGCATTTGAGGCCAGTCTTTTTGACTTTCAGGTCTGTCCTCCTCCCTTCTTTATATGGTTTGTACTTTATCTCAAATAAGCACCCATTGACTAGCCAATTCTAAAACAGAGCATATAATCAAGAGTAGTCTACAAACTCTTTCCACTGCACAAGTATAGCAGGATGCATGCTGTTGAGAGTCATTCAGGGTCATGCCCGTGGCAACTTATTCCAGAGCAGCTGCCTTTCAGGTGCCCAAGAAAATGGGCCCATAAACCGTTTAGCTCGAGATGCCCTCTGGGACAGAAGAGGGTCGCTCACATTGGCTTCTCCATCCCCTACAGTATGCAGATATACTTCTAGAAGATTCTGCCCTCTATTCTGTGATAAAAAGGGAGGAAGCTGGCACACCTTCCTTGTAACTACTCAGAATATCCAGACAGTGACTTAAAAAACATTGTGAAATTTGCAAATGCTGCAATTATAACAAACAGGAGGACATAGTACAAGTTAAATACCAACTATCTAGGGAGAGAGCATTATCTCAACTAGGATTTGAATGCCAGTCTCTGGTTGTAATTTCAGGAACTTCCCAATTGCTTCAAAATGAGTAAAAATATCTACATTAGAAAAAGTATACACATGTGCAAGGATGTGTGTGTGTGAAAGAGGAGAGACCGAGAGATAGAAAGAAAAGAGACGCATTCATCTTTTCAACAAACTCTGAGCACTTACTACCTGTTAGGCATTTGTGTCAGACACTGGGGACACAGACATACATAACCAGTGAACCCAGTGCCGTCAAGTAGATTACGACTCATAGCGATCCTATAGGACAGAGTAGAACTGCCCCCATAGAGTTTCCAAGGAGCGCCTGTCAGATTTGAACTGCCGACCCTTTGTTTAGCCGCTGTAGCATTTAACCACTACGCCACCAGGGTTTCCACAGACATACACGAAAAAAAATTTTTTTTTTTAATAGAGAATATTAATTTAATAGAAAGGCATGGAAAAAGCAATGAGAACAATTGAAAGAGGGATATTTTAAAAGACAGCCCAGATAAGGCCTCTGTTATTGCTGTTAGCTGACATTGAGTCATCCGCTGACTCATGGCAACCCCATATACAACTAAATGAAATGCTGCCAGGTCCTGCACCATGCAGACAGGACCACTGTGATCCACAGAATTGTCTTTGGCTGATTTTTGGAAGTAGATTGCCAGGCCTTTCTTACTAGTCCATCTTAGTCTGGAAGCTCTGCTGAAACCTGTCCATCTTCAATAACAACATGTGAGCCTCTACTAACAGACGGGTGGTGGAAGCGCATGTGGTTTCCTGCATGGAACCCAAGAATTCTACCACGGAACCACTAATGCTTTAGAAACCCATTGCCGTCCAGTCAATTCTGACTCATAGTGACTCTATAGGACAGAGTAGAACTCCCACATAGGGTTTCCGAGTAGTGCCTGATAGATTCGAACTGCTGACCTTTTGGTTAGCAGCTGTAGCTCTTAACTACTACACCAGCAGGTTTTCCAAACCTGCTGCTGTTGAGTCAATTCTGACTCATATTTAGCCACCTTAGGAGAAGGCACAAAACCAAAGCAAACCAAACTCATTGCTGTCGAGTTGATTTCAACTCATAGCAACCCTATAGGACAGAGTAGAACCGCCCCATAGTGCAGTATAAATTTATATGCCATAATTTTCATGCCTTCATGAAAAATAAAGAAGAGATTGAAGTTGTCAATGACTTCATTGTACTTGAATCAACGACCAACGTCCATGGAATACGCAGTCAAGAAATCAAGTGACTTACTGCATTGGGAAAATCTGCTGTAAAAGACCTCTTTAAAGTTTTTAAAAAAGCAAAGGTGTCACTTTAATGACTAAGGTGTGCCTAGCCCAAGCCATGGTCTTTTCAGTCATCTCATATGCATGGGAAAGATGGATAATGGAAAAGGAAAACAGTAAAAGAATTAATACATTTGAATTGTTGTTTTGATGAAGAATGTTGAGTATACCCTAGACTGCCTGAAGAACGAACACATCAGTCCTAGAAGAAATACAACCAGAATGCTCTTTAGAAGCAAAGATGCTTATACTTTGGCTCACTTATTTTGGATATGTCATGAGACCAGTTGCCAGAAAAGGACATCATATGCGGTAAAAACAGAGGGTCAGTGGAAATGAAGGAAACCCTAAATGACGTGTGTTGACACAATAGCTACAACAATGGACTCATCACAGCCTAACACCAAGAATCATGAAGATGGCATAGGACCAAGTAAAGTTTTGTTCTGTATACACAAGGTCACCATGAATTGAAGCCGACTCCTCAGCAGCTAACAATAACAACAACGAATTCCCTTCCCTTACACAATGTACCTTACCACAAGTATCTCAATGTGAGTATGGCAACTCTAGGACCCCTGACTGAATCAATTCCCTTCGTATACAAAGCTTGGCTTTACATTGCCTTTTCCTCCTTTTACTCATCAAAGGACATTCTAAGCAGAAATGTAAAAGCCCTTTGTTGTGATGGTATCAATGGGTGCTGGAGGTGGGTAGTATCTGATACAGCAAGCCCTATAGCCCAGAATGATTGAGAACCACTGTTTCACTGCTGAGAAGCAAGGCAGATGGGATCAAAGGTGACTTGGCTTAGACTTGTCCACTTAACTGCCTGCATGGGAGGTGGTCTGCAAAATGGCATTTGGGTGGGTGGGCAAGCAGTAAGCATTGGAAAGTCCATGTGCTATCAGGCAGAGAGGAGTGTGATCAAAGGCAGGCCCATGGTCTCTTAGAGGGGGGATCCTCGTAAGGACAAGGCAGGGCTCCTGATAACCCAGGGACTGGGGTAGGTCCAACACAGATTAACAAGACGTGGACTAGGACTCAGTGACAAGAGCAGGATCTATAGCTGTGAGGCAGGTGAGAACTGAGGTTCAGAAAGAGCCAGAGCTGAGCAGCAAGCGAAGTCAAGATCACTCTTTCCTGGGCTTGGTCAACACTGGACACCACTGTCCATCTGGTCTCGTGGCTCTAAAAGTCAGAGATGGAGGCATTGCATACCAGAAACTCGGAAGGTAGGGCACAGCAACTCTTGTCCATCACTTTCTTTCTTCCACCTTTGACTATTCAGTAGTTCCACTTCAGGCTTTTCTTTTTCCTCACATGAACACACTCTTATCCCCTCTGTAGTTCCTTTGTTTTTCTTCGTTCAATCCGTAACTGATACTTCTGGAAAATCTCTCTCCCACTCTCCTCTTCTATTTCTGCCTTTCATTCCCTTCATCTTTCTCCTCATCAGTATTTATAAAAAGATTCCCCATCATCAAAGTAGTGACAAATGTACACTCAAATCAAATCAAAGGGAAGCTATGCATTTTAAAATTAAATTAGGCAAGATAGAAACAATACTACAAACTCCCAAACTTTTGGAAGTACTCAGAAATATCTTCGAGAAAATGTTTCCATATTATCTTCCTCTAATTACACCTACTTTCTTCAGCATTGGCATTCACAATAAATAGAAAATTATCATATTCAGTTTTTTTTCCCTCTTTTGCATAATTACTACTTCTGTAACAATGTTGTTTTCTGTTATTCTTCATTACGAGTATAGAGCATTTCGGGTAATTATGAGTTAAATTATCTTATGTGGACTAGCCAGAAAACTTAACAACCACTTAAAGCATTCGTTGCTTCTATTATGCAATGGAAACATGGCCACAAAATCTCCAGACCCACTAAAAATCTTTAATATTCAAAACTAATTAAAAACATTTTATTGATCAACACTTTTAGGAGAAGCCAGGTCAAATCCTTCATCATCTCTTTGATTTAAGAAACATGTACTGTCTCCAGGAAAGAGGAAGCCAAAATGGGTCACATGATTTTCCCCAGAGTATGAATCAGCAAAAAATTGAGTAGAAGACCTGTGGCTGTTTTCACAGCCTTTATGGTTTAAATTAAAATGTGAACATAAAGATGTGGAAGGGGGTTATAAAATTACACATATTGTAGGCTTTAAACAATTACTTCTCTTCATTGTGTATTTTGGTATCACTGGTTCCCTCACAGTTCCCATGGGAATAGCTCTGGCTTTGGCTAATTTTTGTCAACGAATCACCTGCCTACTTTGTTTTAGTTTTGGGGTCCTATGAGATACTATATTATGCCCTCGGAGCTCACTTAACAGGACAGCACAACACTTAGGGCAGTTCCAAAGTGAAGAACACCAAGGATCACCTTGACAGCACGTCGGACCCTATGGTGGCTGTTACTCTGTGCATTTGTTTGCAGTGTGCATCATTTCCAGCCCCAAAGTGTAGATCAACATTGACTGGAGTGTGAGCGAGGGGACTCCAGGAAACAAAGGAGACTTCTAAAGGTAGGACGCCAGACGGCTAGAGCCCTCAATTGAGAGCTAGGTTTCCCAACCTTTGGTAAAATGCACGTCCAGGGAAAAGAAAGGTTGCTTTTATTTTGATCTACTTGTGGCACATGTACACGTTCTCTGTTTCTCTACGTCGGCAGGTGTGGGGGTGGGGGCGAGGTGGGGGGAACACCATGAAATTGAGAAGAAGCAAAAAGGTCTTGTAGGAAAAAATCCAGAGTCTGACGCCTAGTAACTGTAACCAAAGACAAGTTACTTAACTTTTCTAAACTTCGACCTCCTAGACTGTTAATTGAAATGATAGACAACTGGCCTGGCATCTATAACAGAACAAATCATAAATGGTAGAGTTTTTATTTGTCTTCAAAGACCCCTCACTCTTGCACATTTTATTAAAGGGTCTATAGTGTTGTCCTGTGGGGAGAACAGCCTAGATAGAGCTCTTACATTTCACTTCTTTAACCTTCTCGACCAGAGAAATGACACATAGTTCCAGGCAGTTTAAGTGCTAAGGAGCCCAGAGACATAATGACCTCAGTCTTCACTTCTTAAAGAAGACATGCCAGGGTATAAGGAACACTAGGAAGGAGTCATTTGTTGGGAGATTGGAAGGGACCAAAAACAGACCAAGATGAAAAGAATGAAGCCCTCTCCTCCAACTTCAGCTCCAATTTTGCTAAATCCAGTATCAGTAAAAGCATCTTCCTTTAGGGTAAATTATACATGGATAAACAAACAACCAAACCGGAAATAATCTGGCGCTGTCTTGTTTTATCAAAAAGAAATCAAGAAAGGTTAACCCTCAGTTCCTAATTTAACAGGCAATGCAAATTTCTGCAAGCCCTAAAGAAGCTTGGGACCTTAATTCTCTCTTCTCGTCTTATGACTATAAAGACTGCTTCCCTTTAATGAGTAATTTTAAAAGTCGTCCCCTGGAAAGGTCAAGTAAAACCCACTTCACTCCTTCTCTCTGCCACACCCACAGCCAGATACATCAGATTGTAGCAAGCTGCCAAGGGCCCTGCTTGCTGGCTCCCCTAGAGCCTGCCACAGCAGCAAGCATAGTCAGTAGCCCAAGGGCAGAGCTCTCCTTTAGAAGCTAGAGGAAAGGGAAATGAGAATGATGGGCTAAACTGAACCCAAGGGACAAATTCACTTAGAGGGCAAAAAGTGAGCTGCAGAGTTTTCCAGAACAATCCAGCAAGCACAGAGCATATACTTTAAGCTCTCAACCTCACCTTTCTCCCATCCTGGCTTTGGAGGATGGGCATGTGGTATGCAGGGTGGGGATGGTGAGGTGCTCCTACCAGAAAGTGATGTTAGAGATTGTCACAGAATCAAGCAAGCCCTGTACTTTCAGACCTGCAGCCAGGCTCCCATCCAGGACACGCCAGCTGCTCAGGTAGACTCGTTAGGGCAGCTCGTCTGCCCCTACTGCCTTGCTCAATGTAACTCCTTGCATCCATGGCAAAATAAATCCCTGCAGACGGGTGCCTCACCTTCCCAAGATGTTGGTCTACTGCTGCTAAGATTTCTTGTAACTCTGTTGCCTTGCTGATTGTCTTGCACTCAGGGATGGTGAAGCCTTTCGCATAGTTTCAAATCAGGTTGCAAGCATGGGCTGATTCAACTGTCCCCTCTGGCAAGTGATTTAAGTGGAAGCCAAAAGTCCCTCAGGCCTCCAAGATCTCTAATCACTGCTTTGCTGAAATGTTCCAGCATCATAATTTGAGGAGAATGAAATCAGATAAAAGTACTTAATTGCTGTAAACATACTAATACATTTTGAGGTTAGATCCAATTAAGACAAATTAAAGCAGTCCACAAATTCTTAGTTTTTTAATCCTTAGCACTTACCACAATATCTGCGCTCAGTCTGTAAGACATGGCTCCCAGACTCCGGGAGCTCAGTCTAACAGCAGGTCCAGAGTGTGTATGTGCGTCAAGTATCAGTGGAGCTTGAATCAGGATAAGTCTTGGCCACCAACAGTAAGTAGGATGCTAAGTGGAAGTGGGAGGAGACCAGCACATTTTAAAAGTGTTTATGTGTGTGTGGGAGGAGGAGGAAGGAGTGGAGCAGATAAGAACTGGAAAAGATTTAGAGTGTTGTATGTATGTTGACTGAGGAGATCCATTTAACACCACTACTAGCATGTTTATGTTGTTTCACAGGTAACAGAATAATGCCACACAATCCATCTCAACAGATATCATAAACGGGTAGATACTATTCCCACGTATATGCAAGGGATCTGAAGTTCAAAAGGTTTAAGCCATGTGCTCAAGTTCAGATAGGCAGTGAGAAGTGGAATGAGGACTCAAACCCAGGTATTTGGGCCGCTGATCCCAGGCTTTTTCTGTAGCATCAATGCTGTGCCTGGATTGTGGGCATGTGCAAGCATGTAGGAGGCTCTTAAATGGGAGTCAGGGACACTGAGGACAAGCCTCATCTATTTCCTCCTTGCAACCTGGGTCAGCAGGGCTGTATGATATAAATATATGACCCACAAACCACCAGAAATGAGGCTCCTCTTCAGAGGACCTTCTGGAACTTCCCCAGGGACATTAACAAATGTCTGGAAAACAATCCAACCAACCTTGCTCTTATGCCCTAGGGTAGGGCAGGGCTTTAGAGCAGTGGTTCTCAACTCTGTTCTACATTAGAAAGACTGGATGAGCTTTCCAAAAATGCTCACCTCGTTCCCAACTCCAGAGTGTTTGCCTTATTGGTCTGGGAGCTGGTATGTTTAAAAAGCATACAGGTAATTTCAAGATGCAGACAGGTGAGCCCCACTGCTTTCAGTGTCCCTGGGGGCCTGTGCCTGCTTGAGTGTCCTTTGACATCTTTATCTTCCCAGACCAAGAATAAAGCCTTTGTACTTCACAGGCATCTTTATTCAGGCAATTTAAACACTGGTATAAGAGTCCTATACTTGTTTTGAATAACCTAATTGCTACTCTGAGTTTCTTAATTTACACTACAGGAAAAGTTGCTGATGGTGAGTACAAAGTGCAAAAAAATACCAGACACACTAGAATGCTTCCTTGGGAACTGTACTGCCACAGTTGCTTTGGCAAAATCCTGTTCCTAAGGTAATTTGTTGACAGCTAGTAACCCTCAAATACTAAGATAATTTATTGGCAGCTAGTAACCCTCAAATACTTGAATGGATTAACACATAACTCTAAATGAAATTGTGGCGATGTTTTAGAAATGTTAGTAAGAGTAATCCTGGATCAACAAATCTACATCTGCAAAACTGATATCCCGCTAGTAAAGAAAAACCAGTTTGTGGATGGGAACTCTTCCCATTAAGTGGCATAGTTGCTGGACCAACCGCACCCATCTTCCCCACTCCTCAACACAGTTATGCACACAATGTGGTTCTATACAAAAGCAAATGTCAAAAAGTTTGAGGCCCACAAGGAAAGCACCTCTGAAGGCCATCTGCATGGCTGAGACAGCTCAACAGGCACCAGTGGGTCACACTGAGGACACTGGGCTCTTCTGACATGGTCACTGACTCAGACACAGCACTTCTCTATCTAATCTAACTAAAAGGCACAGGACTTTTTTTCCAAATTTTATTTATTTTGTTGTTGTTGAGAATATACACCACAAAACATACATCAATTCAACAGTTTCTACTTGTACAATTTAGTGACATTGCTTACATTCTTCAAACTAGATAACCATTCTTACCCTCCTTTTCGGAGTTGTTCCTCCCCCATTAACATAAACCCACTGCCCCTAAGGTTCCTATCCAATCTTTCAAGTTGCTGTTGTCAATTTGATCCTGTATAGACAGTCCTTAAAAGAGCATAAAGCTCAAGGCAGACCTTTTTTTACTAGTTAAGGTAAACTATTGCCTGGTTTTAAGATGACGGAAGGTGGTATTTTTGGTTTAAGGTTTAAAAATTACCTCAGGGCACAGAACATTTTTAACCCAACAGCAGATAATTGTAATGAAATGGTCTGGCCAAGAGCGCCCACATGTAATAATGAATTCAAATCAGATTCATAGACTCTATAATTCAACAATAATGAATATCAACTTAATTTTCCATTCCTCTGTCTTCTAAGAAGGCAAAATACCTCAGTATTCAAATAATGACTTTTACTTTCCAAGTAGCCCTGTGAAGTGGTTATGATGAAGACGATCCTGCCTCACTTATATAAAATGAGTTTCATCCACATTCAAAACTTCAGTGCCTTCATTGGGACATCACTCCTAAACGTCCCTCAATTCAGCCAAAGACCAATCATGACAAAACTGATATCCCCCAGTAAGGAAATCATTCTTCTCTAAGTCATGCAATTTTTCATTAGAAAATTCAAAGAAAGACCCAAGTTTCTTGACTCCTTTGCTTTTCTTACTAGGTCCTTGCCCTCTTATGTGACCTCATTCAAGATTTAGAAATAGGCATGGGATAATTTGATCCAGGACGGACACATTTGAAAAGGTTTTCTGTGGCTGATAAGTGTGGGTACAATCCAATTGTTTCGATGATTCTGAACACTGAATTCCCAAATAATGGATCCCCAATGGAACATATTAAAGAAGACCAGAGAGTGACCACACTTAAAAATTACAGTTTTTTTTTTTTTTTTTTTTTAAGCAAAAAACAACACAAAGTGGAGCATGGTTCTTTTATCTGGGATTGCGACCACGTGCTTTCAGAGCCTAGAAATATGCACTCTCCCTTAGAGGACCTGCAAATGAGTTTTCTGGTAGATGGTACCCAACTGTTAGCCAAAAAAGCAAAGGAGAGTTAAAAACATAAGGAGAAAGATTGGAACCCATAGAAATTTGCAGGAGGTATATATGTTGTTTTCAATATATATTGTTTAACATATATGTATTGTGATAGTAAGGAAATCATAACCTTAAAAAATCAGGATATAATAAAAATTAAGTAATAAACGGAAGAATGATAAACTGATTTAAAAAATGAAGGAATAAAAAAATAAAACAGAAGACCACGAACAGTAAAAGAAAGATGATATAAAGAGACCAAAAATGTGGACAATGTACTGGATTTCTCTGTCCAGGGAAAAATACACAGAAGGAGAGGTAAAATCATCAGAAAAAAAAAAAAAAAAAACATTGCTGTTGAGTTGATTCCGATTCATAGTGACCCTACATTGCTGTTGAGTTGATTCCGATTCATAGTGACCCTACAGGACAGAGTAGAGCTGCCCCACAGGGTTTCCAAGGAGTGCCTGGTAGATTCAATCTAACCTTTTGGTTAGCAGCCAAACTATTAACCACTACACCACCAGGGTTTCCAGAATCACCAGAAGACATGCACTTACTTAAACAAAAACTAAAACAGGCAATCAGGTATAACATTTAGATTTGAACATGGGAGTTATTTATTATTTATTAAAGCAACTACTCGGCTTTTCCTTTTTTTATTCCCATTCCCAAAGCCCAGCTGCTAAAAATTAGAATTGAAAATCAGGAAAATAGGCCAGCAGCTAATAAAAGAACATAGATCAAAGCTGGACCTCTGCTGGTGGGATCATCTTACTGCATGAAAGCAGAAAGTTCAAGTTTTTAAGTTACTGGTTTAACTTTTAGGGACATGAAGAGAACAGAGGATTTTGGAAAGTTGATCACTGAAGCCATATTTAGTCCTGGGCTCTTTGCCCCTCAAGAGTAGGCTAGAGCAGAAAGAGAGATTGGTGGCAGTATCATCATTTCTTGACATCCGTTAACATTTGCCATGACACCCTTTGTTACAGTACTTTGTGCCTTGTGAGCTACTCTCATCTTGGAACTTGCCAGTCTACTGGAAACATGCATCCCACAAGTCATTCCATTGGGTAGATAAAACTCCTCTGGGGCAATGAAGTAGGAATGTCTCATCCAGTCTGGGACAGTTTGAAGGGGGTCCATGTGGTCGGGCTTCTTTCTAATGAGGTCTAGGAGAGACATCTTTAACCTGCCTTTTCTCTCCCCTCCTTTGACACCAGAGCATCAGTAGATGAGGCCCTGGGACCAGTTTTCTCTCTCAAAAGAGGATTCATCTAAAAACTACCCAAAGTGGCAAGAATCCAACCTTAACACTTGGGCTTAGGAAAAAAAAAAAAAAAAATCTGCTAACCCAGAGGCCTTTCTTTCCTTCCCCAGGGAAAGGTTCATCTGGACATAGGGAGGGTTCCAACCAGGGAGGAGAAGGAAGATCAAGAGGGAAACCCCACCCTGATTCTCTCACTAGGAGAAACCAGGCTGTTTGGCTGCGGAACCTGGGGCAGAATATTTTATTTTGACCACAGCCGTCAAAGTCATAGACAGGGCAAACACATATACCCTGTGTATACCGTGAGACATAGTTAAGCTGGGACATTCCTGAATCTGTCTCCTAGGACCAGAGCTGCTTCAGTAAAGGGATAAAAGATGATATCTGCTGAGCTGGTGGAAAGTGGTGGCTGCATTTTTATTAAAGTCTCTGCTGCAACAGCCCAGTCCCCAAAGGTTCATATTCCAAGAATCTCCACCCCTGAGCCTGGAACATGTAAGTGATTCTCTGTAACTCATTAAGTGAAACAAAAAGCTTTCCCGTTGTGTTTTTCACAGGGGGTGATGTTCTTGCATAAAAGCTACATGTTTCCTCTCCTTGGCTCAAGCCTGCAAAGATAAAACTGACCTCATAATTTGTAACAGGGGCCTCAGGAGTACCACACAGTTGACATGAATTGCTGCTTTTCCAGCAGCCTCATAAAGGGCCAGGGCCTGGGCTGGTAACTCTGGGGCTGGAATTGGAGTTCCCTCTCCCACAGCGGGGAGCCTGCCCATCATGGCTACCTGCTCCCAAGCTGCCAGCCTATCAAAGTCACCAAGGCATCAAACAACACTATGTTTGCCACCCCCCCCATTCGGTCTCGGTGCCCTCGTGTTCTCATCTGCTGCCGACGCAAAACAGGACTAGCCATGCCGTGGCCTCTTAGATGCCCGAAGTCCCAGGCCTGGACCTCGGGTTTCACGGGTGAGACCCTGGACCAAAAAACCCAAGTAAGTGGCATGCCTATCCAGGAGAATGGATATCTCCTATCACAGAGTACGCAAGTGGGCACTTGTGGCCTTTGAAGGGCCCTCTCACATCCTCGAAGCCCACATACAAGCTTTCTGATCACCCAGGCTCACCCCTACCCAGGTGATCGCACCCTGGGGGCTCAGTTCCCCCACTGAAGTACAGCTCCCTACCTGAGGGTGGCGCTCTCCCCTTGCCGGACCGTCACGTTGTCCATAGCTTTGGGGAAGGTGGCATCTCCGCTGCGCACGGGCACTCCTGTGGGTACAAGGAACAGCAGCCTGAGAGACACGACCACGAGGCACTTCCAGGGCAGGAACAGGTACACACAGACCCCCATCCTCGACTGATACAACTTCCCAGAACTGAGCAGCAGCACAGTCCCTGTCCCCGACACCGGCTTGTCACAGGAAGTGGTGTGGGGAGAAAGGAAAGGGATGGAGCAAGCCAGAAGCAGAGAAGGGGAAGAAGGAGTCCAGGCTCTCCGGAGCCTAATATTTCTTCCTCAAATTCTGTCTCAGCTTTCCAGCCTAGCAGAACCAGATGCCCCTCCTGCATCCAAAAAGAGCTTTCTGGAAGCTCCCCTGGGGAGGAAGGAGGCTGCGGGAAGGGAGAGGAAGAAGGAAGGTGCAGTGATGAAGGTCACAGAGTGCTCCTTTCTGCCTATCTCTTCAAGATGCTACTTTCCGATTCAGTTGGGCACGCTCTGCAGAGGTCTGGCATCAAAAGTTTATAACCCAAAGAAGCAAGGCAAGTGTCTCTGACATAAAGATGTCATAAAAAACGGCTGCTTCGAGGAGAGAAGAACATGTTTTATTAGAGCACACATATGTATAGATATCTTTATGAGCCAGACCCGAATCTCCAATCTGTCACCCAGAGACGGTAAAAAGTTCCACAGCACGGGCCACGAAGCCAGCCCACGCCCGCGATCCTCCGGGTCTGGTGGCTTCTGCAAGCAAGCCGGGTCTGGCTTGGCTCCGGCCAGCGCCCACGCTGTCGGCGCCCAGGCGGAGAGGGGCGGCGGGCGCAGGCGGGGCGGCGAGCAGGACCGCGGCCCGGCGCTCCAGCTCCGACAGCGCGCGGTGCCGGGGACGCCCGAGCTCAGCGGCGGCCCCCGGGCTCAGCGCAGCCTTCCTCCCAGGAGCGCTCCCGCCTCTCACTGACACAGACTTCCAGAGTTGTCATGGCAGCAGCTCCATCACTGACCACCACTCTCTCAGTACGCGGACCCCGGAGTGTGCGCGCCCCGCGCAGACTTTGGTCCCGGAACCTCAGCGAGCAAGCGCCGCGCCCCCAGCTCCAGCTTAACCCCCGCCGTGCCGGGGCCACAGCCGCGTCGCCCCGCAGCGCCCACGCGGGCTCCGAAGCCATGCGGGGAGGTGGTCAGGCACCTCACCTGGTCTCCACCGCTCCCTTAACCCTGTGGGCCTTGGCACTGGGAGGACGCCAGAGCCAGCAGAGAGAATGCTGCGCCTTACTCTGTGGTTTCCCAGGCATGGAGAGGAGGGAGAGAGCGGGAGAGGCAGTACTGGGGACAGCAGCATAGTGGAACTGACACTGACACTTTCCCTCCACTGGATGCCTAGCAGAAGTTGCCAAACCCCACCCTGGAGTAGCTAAGCCAGCCTTCACCTAGCCAAGCTACCTGTACAGTCCTATGCCAGAGCCCTCCTGGACCTCTGAAAACAAGTGGAGCCAGCTTCCAGAAACGGTGAACCCTCTGCCGAACACTCTTGCCCCCGACTCGATGTCAGTCTCTCCTGTACTGAAGAATCCTGGGCTGCTTCTCACCACACAGAAACCCTGGTGACATAGTAGTTAAGAGCTACGGCTGCTAACCAAAAGGTCAGCAGTTTGAATCCACCACGTGTTCCTTGGAAACCCTAGTGGGCAGTTCTGCTTTGTCCTAAGGGGTTGGTATGAGTCGGAATTTACTCGACGGCAACGTTTTTTGTTTTTGTTTTTCCCTTCACTGTACAACCCGCAAAACAGTTCTCATTCTACCCTGTGCTTGTAATGGATGTGCCTTACTGTCATAAAGAAAGAGGGCTGGGGAAATACAAAGAGGTCCTGAAAAGTATGAGAACTGATTTTTATAAAATCCATCCAAGACATTATGATCACAACATGTGGTAGCACCATCACGGTGTTGGGAAGGGACTGTGTGATATGGTGGTCCTAGAAGCTAACCACATTTTCTTTGGGACTCAGATTAATTTTCATGTATTCTAATACCAAACCTGAGTGCTCAGGCTTTGCTTGGGGCTGTAGTGAGTGGGTTTCTGTTCCACCTGGCAGAAGCCTCCCTGACTGGCTCTTACTGTGTTTCCTAAACTAATGGTTGCCCTGTGTATCTGCTCTGTTGCACTCTTTTTTTAAATCTTTTTGTTCACCTGGACTCTGCACAATTACAAAAATAAAATTTAATTCAAAAAGTAAGCATCGAACTCTCATCATATCCTACTTGAGCTGCTGAGGGATACAAAGGCATGCTACCGGCTCTCAGGGACTGAACGTAAATAAAGACTGCCTCTTCTGTCCTTGTAAAATGTTTAGCCCATGTATATATGTATGTATGTGTGTGTGTGTATATATATATATATATAGTCTAAATTTTTTAATTAGCACAACATACCCCATAAAGAGAGAATGTTTATCACTAGTCACGTCAGTAACAGTGGAAAGATATATTAGAGTCTTTCCAGAAACAGAAAGCAAAGCTAAATAAAGGCAGGAGTAGAGCAGAACACACCATTGTGAGCTCTTGAGCTGCCGAGCTGAGAGGAGCGCTGACGAAGAAAGGAAAGACTGGGGGCTCAGAGAGCAGCCACACTGCTAAATCTTATATCACCTACCAGTTTAATGACACACATCTGTCATTAAGATTTGGGTGCACCTGGGCTTTCCGTGTGCACGTTGCACATGATCCTATAAACTCAATGCTTGTGCCCATAATCACCAGACTGGAAATGCTGTTTTGGGGATTTAACCTGTGAAAAGCTGAAAATGAGAGACTGTTCTTATACAATCACAGAGTTTGTATCTTGGACACACTCTCTCCCTGGGCCGAGGAAATGCACCTTGGATCTCAACAGTCTGGGTCAGGTGTGTGGCGGTGATGGGGTTGGATCTGGCTCTTGCCACCCAGTTGCAAGGATCTCAGATAACATTCCCAATGTGTGCACCTGTTGGTGGTACAGCTTCTCAGGAGATAGAAATGGGGACAGCTGGTAAGTTAGCACTAACTCATCCATGAGGTATTCTTTTAGATGGGAAGAACATGAGATTCAAAGTAGGAAAAGAATGGCTGAGGCCAGTAAAGAACAGCAGAGATAGGTAGAAATTATGCTTAAAATTTCTTCATAAAACAATAAGTCCTGTTCTTGAGAGAGGAATAAACCAAGTATCCTTATTTTATTTTATTTATTTATTTTTTTTGGCAAGATTGGCTCCCCCATCAAAAGTCATCTGGAACCCTAGAGAACATGGCCTGTCTATTCTAAGACTTGTTCCTAGTTGAATATTTATCAAGTGAATAAATAAACTCAAAGGCTAGCAAGTCAGGGAAACAAGTGCAAAGATATGATCCTTACATCAGTCTACAATTTCATCTGGAAGGTATTGCTAGGGACCAGCATGCACATTTATAAGAGAAGGTCAATATCAAAGAGAAAAAAGGGTGAAGTTCACAAAGAACAAAGACTACAGTAGTTTATGTTGGGAGTTTCCTATGAGAGGCTTAGCTGGGCACCATCTATCATGGTGACCCCAGCCAAACATCCCATGGATATTGGACTGTTGTATAAAGATAAATTAACAAAGTGACTAAGAGCGTTGGTTCTGAAAGATGGACTATCTGTTCAGATACTGACTCCTCCACTCTGTAGCCGTGTGACTGGTACTAGGTAATACCTATCTCCTCTTTCTCACAGGTGTAGGGGGATAATTAACGAGATCATACAGGCAACACATAACCAAAGGACATGGTACAATGGGAGAGTTTAATAAACATAATTTATGATTACATACAATAACTCCTGCTTTCATGTGATAAAAAATTGTGGCCTATAAAAAGATGTGAACGCAAGAATGTAAATGCCCTATGTACAAACTAGAGCTTGGAGTCAGGCTTATTATTTATTTTCTTGTTATTTACAGCAGGTTTTCACAGAAAATGCCAAGGTGGATCCAGGTTGCAGGGCTGTAGTGACCACAAAGAATGGAGACTGCTAACTAGCCAGAGAGAAGTAATTATGATAAAGCTTGAGAACAGGGACCCTGGCCAAAGGAAATTTCCTTGGGTTTGGAAAAACAGACATAAAGAAGGCAGAAAGAAGGGCTATAAAGAACCCTGAGCACCTCCATGTCAGTATTCAGGTAACTCTAGCAACTTGAAAGGTAGCAAGCATCTGGAAACTAGAGAAAATTTCCTAGAATGTCCAAAGAAGCTAGTAAAAAGTAAGGCAACCCACCTGGGAAACACGCCTGTAATAGTCTGATTACCACATGATTCCATTTCAAATTGGTTTAAACAAGATTCTGTGCCCATAACTTTCCGTCTTAATGCGCGCTGTGCCCAGGGGCGAAACGCCTATCACACTGCTGAAGAGTCACCCTCAGGAGAGAACTACTGACCAAAGGTGTGAGCACTACCACTCCACAGAGGGGAAGAAACAGGCACAGACAGGCTTGTGGGACAGCAACTCACGCGCCATACCCAAAGAACTGTCCTAATTAAGAGAGCCAACTGCTGCCTGCTGCCTGCTGCCAGCCAGAAGCACCACTTTGCAGCTGCGCTGGGTGTGGACGGGCACATCTAACCAGTATCAGGGGCTGCAAAAGCTACCTTGCCTATGGCACTGTATCATTTGTCTTATTTTCTTTGGCATGTCACTCCCACACAGAAGGGAATACCCAAGGTAGACAAACAAAGAAACAAAGCAATAAGAAAAAGCAAAGAGATTTTGAAAGTGACAAAAACCTTAACATTATTTTCATCTATTAATTCATTTAGTAGTTGTGTAAGTATATATTAAGTGCCTGTTTTATGTCAGGTACTGGTCTAGGAGGTGCAGGGGTAAACAAGAAATATCACCTCTCTGATACGCTGTCTTTCTGCAAGGGGGAATGAGCAGTGTTGAAATAGGGAGGAGAGACATAATAAATAAATACAAGTATTTAGATTGTGCTACATACTGTAAGTTAAAAATAAATAACCCAAAAAGTTTGATGAGCTAGAAAGGATGATAAATCAGACAGTCAGAGAAAGTCTCTTGAAGAGGCGCCATTTGAGCTAAGAAGGAACCAGCCACGTGAAGGTCTGAGCAGCGCCAATGACTAATGCAGAGGCTGACGGAGCCTGGCTGGGTCAGCGAGCAGGAGACCTGGCCACACTGCCTTGGAAGCCATGGTAACAGTGAAGAATTTTTTCTAAGTGCAAAAACTTTGGAAATTTTCAGCAGATAAGTGATGTGATGACTAACAAAGTTTTAGAACACTGCTTTAGTTGTCATGTAGAAAATGGGCTGCAGGATTTGGGGTGTAAGCGGTGATGGTGTCAAGTCTCGAACAGGCACAAAATGATGGCAGGATGATAGGGATGGGGAGAAAGGGAGAGATAGCGGATGCGTTTTAGAAATGTGGTGGTTAGGATTTCCTGAGTGTTCGAATGTTGGGATTGAGATAATGAAAGGGACTGAGGAGAACTTTAAGGTTTTGGTTTACAGCCAGGGTTTTGGTACAATTTCTGCAAGGGTGATGACCCAGAATGAATAGGCTAGGGAGGCAGGGGTTACAAGAGTGAATAAAGAGGTCTGACTATTTGAGATGTCTATTATTTCTGAGACAGCCAAATGGAGATGTTGAGTTGGCATTTGAACAAAGGATCTGGCACAGTACAGGGCTGAGTGTAACTCAGTGTTCCCTGTAAAAAAAAAAAAAAAAAAAATTAGAAAAATTCTTAACGGTGTGTATATGTGAATGCATGCATCAAGGAGTGCTATCGATGGGACTGTATCCACGGAACCCTCATCCCAGTTCTAGAGGCTCCTCTGCCTTTGGTTTTAACTTGGAATTAGGCCTTCTCATCCCGCATGATAGACCTGAGGCTATTTTACTGCTTTTACTTGGTCTCTTAATATATTTTCCCTGCATAGACACACCTCAGTTTTTGAGAGTAGATTTTAAATTGTTTGGAGAAGAGGACATGAAGTTATCACTAGGCTTTTTAAGAAACTAAGAAAACGCTGTCTGTTCACCCTTAATGTGAGTCACGTGCCCGGGTTAAGCAGTAGCTTGGCTGTAATGCACCTGCCATGATCACGGTCAATGAGAAGCCTGTCTCACAGTGTAGTGGGTAAGAAGGAGGCCGACGTCAGTGTGAACCTGCCTCCACTACTTACTGTCTATGTGACTTTCTGAGAGTTCCTTAACTGCATTAATCCTCAGTCGCTGCATCTGACAATGGGGCAATAATAGCAATGCATTTATAGAGTATTTGTGAGTATTAAAGTCTGCATATAAAGTAATCAGCATCATGCCTGGCACTCAGCAAGCACTCAATAAATCTTAGTGCCAACTACCTGCAGAGAGAGGCCTCACTCCCCCAATATTCACAGGCTCCTTCTCTGAAGTGGCTCTATAGGCAGATAAGCTCTACAGAGCATGGCGAGAAAATCCCTGAGGTGTGTGTGTGTGATGTGAGAAACAGGACATGTCTCCCTCTGCTTTTGAAGGAGAGCCCATTGCAGAATTAGAAGTCATCTAAGGGCCAAAAAGTTCACGTGGTTATTAATAAGCTTCCATTTTACCATCCAGGGGCTGCCAGGATGAGGATGGCTATTGCGGAATTCTGGATCCAACGGAGGTGTCTGAATTTATCTAATGAAATTTGTATCCAGTCGTGAAAGCAATCTCAAACTGTGTGTTATTCTTAAATAAGGAAAACTTACAGCTTGTGTTTATCTGAGGGTGGGTTGTACCAAGCTGCTTTGTATGAGCATTAGGAAGGAACATGAAGGAAGGGCCCTACGTTTGATGCACATTTATCACACCGAAATCTGCCTAACTCAGCACAGACCCAGTGAAGTAGAACGGTTGAGGTGATATCCTGGGCTAGCATGAAGAAGTTGGCTCTCTCAGGGCCTTCAGGATATGGAGGTAGTCTTGGCCAAGTTGCTTATCCTCTCAGAATTTTTACCTCCTCATCTGTAAACAGGGTTAATAAGAGCTAAGTCACAGAGCTGCTGCTGTACTATTAAGAGAGAAGATACACGTGAAATCTCCTGGCAGTGCTGGTACAGTGACGATTGTGGGTAACAGGGAACATTTGGACCACCGACCCTTCTTTCTTCCTAATGTCAAATGACTGCTATTGACCAAACTAACCAAACGAAACAAAAAAATATGGAGAAAAAAAAAAAAAAACCTGAAATAAGCACACTGTAAAGAAATGAATGAATAAATACGGAAATGTAGTACACTGGAAACATTGCTACTGAACAGAGGTAAGAATTAACAAACCCAAAACCCACTGCCCCACTCAATTCCGACTTATAGTGACCCTATAGGACAGAGTAGAACTGCCCCATAGAGTTTCCAAGGAGAGCCTGGCGGATTTGAACTGATGACCTTTTGGTTAGCAGCTGTAGCACTTAACCACTACACCACCAGGGTCTTCAATTTTTAAGCTCAAGAAATTCCATGAGATAGAAACGCATCCCAGAATACAGTACTTTGGTTGAGGCACGGCTGCTGTCTTCTATGTGATCTATGGAAGACAAATGAGAAACCTCATTTCTCATTCTACTTTTGTAGCCCTGAAAACAACAACAACAAAAGAAAAATCTATTGCCCTTAAGTCAATTCCGACTCATAGTGACTTTATAGGACAGAGTGGAACTGCTCCCTAGGGTTTCCAAGGAGCGCCTGATAGCAGTTGGTAGATTCAAACTGCTGACCTTTTGGTTAGCAGCCGAGCTCTTAACCACTGAACCACCGGAGCTCCCCACTTGAAAACAAATGTGTGTTAATGGTTTTCCTAGTCAGCTGCTGGCCTGAGACCAGAAGTCAAGTCAGTTCAATCATTTCCATCACAGACAGCATGGCTTGCTCTCCAAGGAAGGACTCCTCTGCTGGACTAGCAGGAAGAACCAACTTTGGACATGAATTCAAATTCCTGGTTTCAAACCCCAGCTCTGCCATTTACAAGCTCTCTCCTATTAGAGTTGTGAGGTCCACGAGAGCAGGGTGTTTGTTTTGCTCATCCTGATTTCTCTTCTACAGATGCAGGCCTGGCACAGGGCAGATATGTGCTGAATGAAACAGCTGATATCCACTCTCCATGGTCTGAGGAAAGCTGGTGAAGCTGACAGCAGAGAATTCAACCCCATCCCCACTAAGTGACTCCCCCAGTAGCCCCCATTCTCTTCATGCTCCCAAACTCCCCAACAGTGGGACATCTCAAGGCACCACTGAATTAAAGCATCGCCTCCTAGAAAGATGGAGACTCCTATAAAGGTACCAATTTCCACCAGACACACAGTAAAATCAGCCTCACTGCTTTATAGTCACACCTCGTATGGTTCTATAAATCAAACAAATAAACAGTATATCGAGACCTACAAGTAATAACATGTGGTTTTTTAAAGCTCCATGGGAGTTATGATAGCGTTGCCCCTCCCAAGTTTCAATATAGCCTCCACTTCAAAGGCTGCGTGCATGGAAAGTGGATTCTGCCATGAGAGGGTGCACAAGAAGCTCAAGTGTAGAGGAAAGAAATACCTTTCAGGGGTCTACTTGCCTGGCTGCAAATCTGGACCTGCCACCTCAGAACTGGGGGACCTCAGGCAGTAGACCAGACTTCTCTGAGCCCAAGCTTGCTCACTGCTTAGAAGGGAAAAACGTCATCTTTTAATTTCTTTTGTTAAAGGAAAGAACAAGTTATATACAAGATACCTACCAGAGGGCTTGGCACATAGAAAGTACTTGATAAGCAGGTGTTCAGATGTTGCTTCACCTGGGCTCTATCCCCTTCTTGCCAAATGAATATGATTCTCAGTCTTACAGAGAGACCAAAACTTGTATTTTATATTATATATTGGTTATTTGCAATCTTAACTCCCTTGCTAAACTTTTTTTTTCTATTGTTCGTGTATTTGTTAAATAATTCATGAATTAATTCAGATGTTAATGGGGGGAAGGAAACAACATTCATTGAATATCTAGGCACTTTTTTTTTTTTTTTTTGCTGGACTGAAGAGTACAAAACACATTATAAGTTACCTTCCTCAAGGAGTGTAGTCTAGCAGGGGAAATAAAGCAGATATCATTGTGCAGTGTGATAAGATTTAAAACAGAAGCATGTCCAGAATGTTATTTGAGTTCACAGTCCAGCTGTCAAAATTAGATTGGGATTCTTGGAAAGCTGCTCAAAGGATATGCTCTTAAGCTCACTTTAAAGAATGAGTTGTAGTTCAGCTGCCACCTGGTTTCTGATTTTGGCAATGGAGTGAATGATGTTACCAATCACAGAGAAAGGGTAAGAGGAGTCAGCAATGAGTGGACGGCAAGACAATGAATGTTGAATTTGAGGTGCTGGTGAAACATACTAGCAAAAATATTCTTTTGGCACTTGGATATTTAGGTTTTGAGCATGAAAAAAGTTAATGTTTATAGTTATAGATTTTGGAATCATTTTGTATAAGCGGGGAGCTGAAGCTCTGGGTACCAGTGAAGCCACTCAGCAAGAGCCGTAGAGTGAGAAGGAGTAAAGCAGCAAGTGTGCGTTCTGGGGAACATAGACATCTAAGGGGCAAGTGGAAAAAGAAGTCATAAAGGATTCTGAGGAGTGACCAGAAAAATGGAAAGGAAATCAGGGATCAGTGATGTGACAGAAATCAGGGAAACTTTCAAGAAGAAGTGGTTAGGAATGTCAAAGACCAACTAGAGAGCTGACACAAGTGTAGGACCAAGAGTCATGCTGTCACGATTTGACACGGTGGAGAACACTGGTGACTTAGTAGAAGCATTTTCACTGCCAGGGCAGCAGCAGAAGTTAGGTGGTAGCAAGCTGAGGAATGAACGTAACCCAAGGAGAAAGCCCAATCATTCAAGCTTAGTTGTGAAAGAATGAGAAAAGAGAATGGGCAGACTGCAACTGGACAGGGTCGGGGCTTTGAGGGAGGCTAGCTTTGTGTTTTGCTTTATTGCATCTTCAGTGTGGGAGACTTGAATACATATATACATATATTCTGGGATATATATATATATATATTCTTGGGTATAAACATAAATCAAATAACAACAAAAAAATGACATTGAGACCTACAAGTGCCTGTATACAGTGTCTGAAGATTAAAAGGTCCTTGAAGGTAGTTGTAGCTCTGCCTGTGCTAATCACAGCATTTTGTGTGTGGTGGATGAGTCATAAATATGCACAGAATTGAATTGTGTCACATGAGAAGTTACTTCTCTGGACCCACTCGGGCAGACCAGTCAACTAAAACTTTAAAAAATAATAACAGTAATTATCATCATTGTAAGGAGTCCTGATGGAGCAGTGGTTAAGCACTCGGCTGCTAACCAAAGGGTCAGAGATTCGAAACCACCAGCTGCTCCTCTGGAGAAAGGTATAGCAGTCTGCTTCTGTAAAGATTTACACCCTTGGAAACCTTATATAGGGTCACTGTAGGGTTGTTATGAGTCAGAACCAACTAGGCGGCACCTAACACCAACAACTGCATGATTCAGAATCACCTCAACGGCAATGGACTTGGCTTAGTTTTATCATCATCATTATTATCTTACTAGGCACTGGAATGAACACCTTATAGGCACTATCTAAAGCAACTGTTTTAACAATTCTATGAGGAAGATATTACATAAAGAGAAGAAAGATTATTTCTAGTCATTTCTAGGAACTCAAAGTAGGATATGTGAAATCTTATTCATTAATCAGCTACATCATCGTCATCTAGAACTAGCGCTGGTTGCTGGCACATCATAGGTGTTACCAGCTGAATTATGTTCCCCCAAAAAGGTATGTCCAAGTGCTAACCTCCAGTATCTGTGAATATGACCTTATCTGGAAAAAAAGGTCTTTGCAGATGTAATTAAGTTAAGGATCTTGAGATGAGATCATCCTGAATTAACTTGGTTGGCCCTAAATCCAACGACAAGTGCTCTCAAAAAGAAGACGATGTAGTCAGGAGAGGAGAAACACAGAGGAGAAGACAGTCATGTGAAGACACAGGCAGCGATTGGAGTGAGGCAGCCTAGAGCTAAGGAAAGCCTGGAGCCACTAGAAGCAGGAAGAGACAAGAAAGGATTCTCCCTTAGAGTCTCCAGAGGAGGGATGGCCCTGCCAACACCATGATTTTAGACTTTTGGCTTCCAGAACTACGATATTAATAAAAGTAGTTATTATTTCTAACCCTCCAATCTCACAAAGATTATACCTGTTAAAGACTCACATACCCAAATATCAATAATAAAGGATATTTGTCCCCATTGGAGCATTAGATAAGATTTCACTGGAATTTGCCTAGAGGTAAGAAGAACAAGAATGAGAGTGGTTCGATTTGTATCCTGTAAAGGAAGTTCATCACGGTGGATTGATGATAACAACAAAGGTAGGCTTCAGATACTAGTATTCTAATCGATAATATATAATCAAATTAATCAGAAACATAGCTTATGAATTACATGATCATTGTAATATGTGATTTGTTGTTGTTGTTAGGTGCCTTCTAGTCAGTTCCGACTCATAGCGACCCTATGAACGACAGGATGAAGCACACCTGGTCCTGTGCCATCCTCACAATGGTTATCCTTAGCCCATTGTTGCAGCCACTGTGTCAATCCACCTCATTGAGGGTCTTCCTCTTTTTTGCTGACCCTCTGCTTTACCAAGAATGTGATAATGAAAATAAATAGTAAGCATCTCATCAAATACAAAGAGAAAAGCCTTAATTCATTTATTTGACCACATCTTAAGCTCTTATGAGTGTACTTGTGTTCTGCTTACGTTTTAGAATATATTTTTACTGTGGGTTTTGGCCAAAAAAAAAGTGTGAGGTACATTGTACTGGTCAGTCTCTAAAACTCTGCTAGCCTTTAAGCACTATTACCACCACCACCACACATTTCACACCAATATCTAAGATTTCTCTCAGAAGCTGCTCCCTAAGATTTGTCTCTGAAAATTTCCGTCACCACTAAAGGTCCTACCCACTCCTTAACCCAGCACTGAAATTGTTCTCTGTATGTAACCCCAAAAGTCCTCCCTCATCTCCTCCTACCCCTCTAGCACCCGGTCACCTTGCTGGATGGATTCTATGTTACAAAAGTTGAGACAGAAAAAACACTGTCTAGGTCACGAGGCCCTAAATTGCCTATGGTGGCAGAAAATACAGCCCTGCGTACAGGAGAGGAGGACGTAGAATCCACTATTGGAAAGGAGAGGACGTAGAATCCACTATTGGCCCACCCTTGTTCAGGCATCATGGAGTCTCCAAAAAGAGGGAGGGGAAGGGAATGGCAAAAAGAAAACAGGAGAGGAGGGAGAGGCGCGGGAGAGAGGGAAGATGAGTCGAAACATCTATCTCACTGTCCCTTTGAGCATCTCGCCTAAAAGAATCAAAACAAGCATGCTTTCAGGAATGTTACAGAAAACAAAGGGAAGAAAAACCCCTCTTCTCCCTCTCCACATAGTGTTGCCAAGGGCAAGCTAATGCCTAACTTTTCTTTCTCAAGAGAAAAAGTCCAATTAGTGTTTAAATCATTTAAACTACAAAATATGTGGAGAGAGTTAGTGCATCAGTTTGAATGGATTTTACCAAAAGTGAAGTTTGTTTTTCTCCTTCCTAAGAGGGGAAAGAGGTTGTAAAACAGTGTGTTACAGAAGCAAGGGATTAGATGCCACAGGGAGTACAAACAAAAATGTGGTGTAGACTTTATAGAAGTTATCATTGTGCACAGAGCCTCATTTTATCTACACCTACTTGGGAAAAGGTCAAAATCTATACCCAATAGTGCTGCATGCAGCAGCAAATGCAGGCCCAGAGTACCATGAACATCACAAGTGCTGGGCTGGAATCTGGGGAGGAAGAAAGAAAAACAGGAGGAGAAGAAACATCAAGGCAAACCCAACGAACCCAAACCCATCTCATCTCACACATAGTAATTTCAATTGTTCTTTCAAAATGAAATTGGGTGATTGCCTGCATTATGTTCCAGGGTGGAAAACCATCCAACAGAATCACTGTTAAATGTGGCAAAATTCCAACCGTCATCTGCCCAATTAAGGAGTGGAATTTGGGAAACATGCATCTGTCTTGGCTCTAAACCGAGCTTAAATAAACACTGTTTGACCTCATGACCTTTACCTGAAGGATTGAACTACTAGGTATAGAACACTAGAAAGCAAATTAAGAATACTGAGATACTGCTGCTGCTGTTGCTGCACTACCATTAATGTTAACACTAATAATAGTAATTAATTATAGCAACACTAAGTGCATAAAGCATGCTAGCTCCTAAGATAAATGACTACAAGCATTGCGCAAAATCTCATTCAGCCTGACCAATAATCCTAATGTTACTGTAGGAGACTTAGGCTCAGAGAGGTTAAGTAACCCCTACATGATCAGAAGATGCCCCTCTGAAGCTCCAGTTCTCCTGGGTTTACCAGGGGCATATCAGAAGTTGGTGCTTTTAGTGCAGAGAGAGTCCCCTTCTCAAGAAGCTGGGAATCCCACTTGTGTGAAAAGCACAACTGTTAGGAGTGGGAGTTTGGTGTGAGGCCAGAAACAGGGGCTGAGGACGGGAGAGGTTAGGAGGGGATGGAAAACCAAAGGCAAGGCAGCTTCCTACAAGAGCAGAGGCTGCTTCAGCTGATGGGGAAGCAAGACTGTGAAAGAAAACTGTGACTCCTCTTCTATTTTCTACATCTCTCTCTCTCTCTCCCTCTCCATCTGTCTGTCTCTTCCCTCTTCTTTATTCCTGTCTCTTCTCTCCTTGCAAATCTTCAGCTGCTAATTTTCATCCAACACGTTTATGAATTAGTTCTAATACTTTTCTCTTTCTGTCAAGGTATCCTGTGTTCCAGTCTCTCCCGCACTGTGGTAATGTGTGTGCTTTATTCTACAGACTGTTTTTCCAACAATCCCCAGGCATGGTTATTTGCTCTGACATCGTTGTGTATGCAGTCAACCCATGCCACTGATGGTCTGAAGAGAATATGAAAGGTCAGGTCTGCAGCTGGGCTACTTTGTACCTGTGCCAGGGGTGGTGGGGCTGAGAACGAGGGCAAGGAGATGGGTCCTGGGGAAAGGAGAGAGTAAAGGAATACAAAGGTCATCTATGGTACAGGCTATGCCAGCCTCCATCTGGAGCACAGCTCCCCACACTCCCAAATAGGTCATGTCACCCTTTCTTCTGCAAGTACCAAGGGTCTTTCAAAAATGAACTTTTATCCTTCTTCTCCCCTTAATTAACACAAACTAATTTTTTTTTTAATGGGGCTGGGCAGGAGTCCTAAAAATATTTTTCTCAGAAATACGTAACCTGAGATAGACACATAAATAGTTGTTGTTGTTAGGTGCCAGAGAGTTGGTTCTGATTCGTACTGACCCCATGTACTACAGAACGGAACACTGCTCAGTCCTGCACCTTGCTCACAATCGTTATGCTTGAGCCCATTGTTGCAGCCACTGGGTCAATCCACCTCATTGAGGGTCTTCCTCTTTTCCGATGACCCTCTACTTTGCCAAGCATGATGTCCTTCTCCAGGGATTGATCCCTCCTGACAACATGTCCAAAGCATGTAAGACATAATCTTGCCGTCCTTGTGTCTAAGGAGCATTCTGGTTGTACTTCTTCCGAGACAGATTTGTTCATTCTTTTGGCTGGCAATCCTGGTGGCGTAGTGGTTAAGTGCTACAGCTGCTAACCCAAAGGCCAGCAGTTCAAATCCGCCATGTGCTCCTTGGAAACTCTACGGGGTAGTCCTACTCTGTCTTATAGGGTCGCTATGAGTTGGAATCGACTCGACGGCACTGGGTTTGGTTATTTTTTGGTTTTTGGCAATCCATGGTATATTCAATATCCTTCGGGAACACCACAATTCAAAAGCATCCGTTCTTCAGTTGTCCTTATTCATTGTCCAGTCTCCACGTGTAAACGATGTGATTGAAAATACCATGGCTTGGGTCAGGCGCACCTTAGTCTTCCGGGTAACATCTTTGCTTTTCAACACTTTAAAGAGATCCTTTGCAGCAGATTTACCCAGTGCAATGCGTTTTTGTATTTCACGACTGCTGCTTCCATGGGTATTGATTATGGATCCAAGTAAAATGAAATCCTTGACAACTTCAATCTTTTCTTTGCTTATCATGATGTTGCTCATTGGTCCAGTTGTGAGGATTTTTGTTTTCTTTATGTTGAGGTGTAATCCATATTGAAGGCTGTGGTCTTTGATCTTCATCAGTAAATGCTTCAAGTCCTCTTCACTTTCAGCCAGCAAGGTTTTGTCATCTGTATAATGCAGGTTGTTAATGAGTCTCCCTCCAATCCTGATGCCTGCTCTTTTTCATATATATCAGCTTCTTGGATTATTTCCTCAGTATACAGATTGAATACTGTATACTGAAATGATACAACCGTGACACATACCTTTCTTGACTTTAAACCACACAGTATCCCCTTGTTCTGTCCAAACAACTGCCTCTTGATCTGTATACAGGTTCCTCAAGAGCAATTAATTGTGTTCTGGAATTCCCATTTTTTGCAGTGTTATCCATAATTTGTTATGATCCACATAGTCAGATGCCTTTGCGGAGTCAATAAAACACAGGTAAACATTCAAAAAAAAATTTTTTTTTTTTTAAACATTCTTCTGGTATTCTCTGCTTTCAGCCAAGATCCATCTGACATCAGTGATAATATCTCTCATTCGATGTCCTCTTCTGAATCTGGCCTGAATTTCTGGCCCTCCCCTGTTGATATACTACTGCAGCTGCTTTTCAATGATCTTCAGTAAAATTTTGCTTGCATGTGATATTAATGATATTTCCGATAATTTCCGCATTCTGTTGGATCACCTTTCTTGGGAACAGGCATAAATACGGATCTTTTCCAATCAGTTGGCCAGGTAGCCATCTTCCAAATTTCTTGTCCTAGACCAGTGAGCACTTCAATTTGTTGAAACATCTCAATTGATATTCTGTCAATTCCTGGGGCCTTGTTTTCTGCCAATGCCTTCACTGCAGCTTGGACTTCCTCCTTCAGTACCATCGGTTCCATCATATGCTACCTCTTGAAATGGTTGAACTTTGACCAATTCTTTTTGATATAACTACTCCATGTATTCCTTCCATCTTCTTTCGACGCTTTCTGCGTCATTTAACATTTTCCCCATGGAATCCTTCACTATTGCAACTCAAGTCTTCAATTTTTTCTTCAGTTCTTTCAGCTTGAGAAATGCTGAGCGTGTTCTTCCCTCTTGGTTTTCTATCTCCAGCTCTTTGCACATGTCATTATAATGCTTTACTTTCTCTTCTCGAGCCACTCTTTGAAATCCTCAGTTCTTTTACTTCATCATTTCTTCCTTTTGCTTTAGCTGTTTGATGTTCAAAAGCAAGTTTCAGAGTGTTTTCTGACATCCATTTTGGCCTTTTCTTTCTTTCCTGTCTTTTTAATGACTTCTTGCTTTCTTCTTGTATGATGTCCTTGATGTCATTCCACAACTTGTCTGGTCTTCCGTCATTAGTGTTGTGTCAAATCTATTCTTGAGATGGTCTCTAAAATCAGGTAGCATATACTCAGGGTTGTACTTTGGCTCTTATAGACTTGTTTTAATTTTCTTCAGTTTCAACTTGAACTTGCATATGAGGAATTGATGGTCTGTTCCACAATCAGCCCCTGGCCTTGCTCTGACTAATGATACTGAGTTTTTCCATCATCTATTTCCACGGATGTAGTCGATTTAATTCCCATGTATTACATTTGGTGAGGTCCACATGTATAGTCACCATTTATGCTATTGAAAATGGCATTTGCCATGAAGACGTCGTTGGTCTTGCAAAATTGTATCATGCGACCCCCGGCATTGTTTCTATCACCAAGGTCATATTTTCCAAACACTGACCCTTCTACTTTGTTTCCAACTTTCCCATTCCAATTGTCAGTAATTATCAATGCATCCTGATTGCATGTTCTATCAATTTCAGACTGTAGAAGCTGATAAAAATCTTCAGTTTCTTCATTTTTGGCCTTAGTGATTAGTGCATAAATTTGAATAATAGTTGTATTAACTGGTTTTCATTGTAGGAGTATCACATTATCCTATCACTGACAGTGTTGTACTTCAGGATAGATCTTGAAATGTTCTTTTTGAAGATGAGTGCAATGCCATTCCTCTTCAAGTTGTCATTCCCAGCAGAGTAGACCATTTGATTCTCCAAGTCAAAATGGCCAATACCAGCCCATTTCAGCTCACTAATCCTTAGACTATCGATGTTTATGCTCAATTTTTTTTTGACCTTAAAACATAAATAGTACACAGAACTATATCCCAGCATCCCTTCAGCTTTGAAATACACATGCTACTAGGAATATTAAGAGAGTTGAACAAGAATGCATTCTAAGATTTTCATATCTTAAGTCAATCAAGATTAAGTGCATTTTAAGAATAAGCAACACAAAGAAATGTGTAGTTCTAAAGAACCAATAAAAGGAGCCCTGGTGGTGCAATGGTTAAGCCTTCAGCTACTAACCAAAAGGTTGGCAGTTTGAACCCATTCAGTGGTTCCAAGGGAGAAAGATCTGGCTACCTGCTTCAATAAAGATATAAATATTATGGTCAAGAAAACCCTATGGGGCAGCTCTACTCAGAATTGACTCAATGGTACCCAACAACAACAAAGAGCAAGAGAAATAAACAGTGTATAGAGTGTCTGATGTAGAAGTTTCCTTCAGACATGCTTAATAGACAGAATGATTGATTGGTAAGTTGACTGATGTATTTAAGGTGAATGAGCAGAGAGAATGCTCTTTGTAGATTTGGCAAGGGGAGAAAAGCCAGCTCCAAGTGCATTGCTATGAGATATAAGTAACTCCATCACACACTTTTGCTCAAAGAATGGTAAAATACAAATACACATTCAGAATTGGAATCAAGTAACTGAGCAGAACAAAAACTCAGATATTGGAGAAGTCATTTCTCCTGGCTTCAGTTTCCTCACCTATGAAATAAGCCATTGGATTAGAAGATTTGCAAAGCCCCTTTCAGAAGTAATAGCCTGTATAGGCTTATTGTTTTGGCCCTCCCAGGAAACTGCTGTTCACATCTGCATCTCTGCTTTAGCCCATGCTGCTTCTCCTATGTGACATGTACTCCTCTGCCAATCTGATCTAAGTTCAAAACTCATATTTAAGACCCAGCACAAATGTTACCTTCTCCGGGCATTTTCCTGGTTTCCTTGTTGTTGTTGTTAGCTGCTATCAAGTCAGCCATGACTCATGGACAATGGCACAAAATGCTGCCCAGTCCTGAGCCAACCCCATGACTCGTTCGGAATCAGACGGTTGTGATCCACAGGATTTTCACTGGCTGATTTTCAGAAGTAGATCACTAGGGCCATCTTCCTAGTCCATCTTAGTCTGGAAGCTCCACTAAAGCCTGTGTCAGCACCTTAGCAAAACACAGACGAGTGGTGACTGTACATGGGGCATATTGGCCAGGAATTGAACCTGGGTCTCATCTCATGCATGGGATGCAAGAATTCTACTACTGAACCACAAGGGACCCCCTCTAATTTCTGATGCATAAGTAATTGCTCCCTGCCGCCCTCTGGGCCTCCTCGGAATTTTATTTCCTTGTTTTATTACAATGCATTTCACCTAATTGAGTAGGGAACACTTTTCTTTCTGCTAATTTATTACAAATTAGGTATTTTCAACACCCAGCACAATGAGTAGCAAAAAGTAGATGCCCAATAAATGTTTATTGAATGAATGAGTGTGAAAATTTCCACAGGAGTTGCATTTTCATAGTGGTGTTTGTTTTTAACTGCATGCTGATAGCACTGTACAGTGGAGGGCAGAGAAGACTTCTTGATGAATCATCACAAGAAGTAAACAGAACAAGAGAAAAACAACACTCAGAAACTAGCCCAATTATCTTATCTGATCTAGGCCTGTGCTCTCCCTTCCTATACACCCTCTCCTGCTTTGGCAAAGACAGCATTGCAAAGACAAAGAAGAGTGTGCCTGAGAACTCAAGTTTCTTTGCAATTAGCAAACTCCCACATGGTAAACAGACCAATTTTGCCCGTGCATCAGCAGTTTGCCTCATCAGTGATTTCCACTCAGAGCTGGAGGAAAACATTTTAAGTCTAGACTATGGTATGAGAGAATGGAAAACTGTGGTCAAAAGGAAAAGTCTGGCTGTTTAAGGACCTGGTCATTTATTTCTTTGTAAATACTCTTTCTTTCTAATTTACTCAAATTGCAAATCTGGCTTTACAACTACTGTCCACACTTACCGTAGGCTTGGCTGTTGTACTTGTGCTGTTTTGACTTTAAAGACAGCCCACCTTCACAGAAGACCCTGACAAGGATTGGAGGAGGCATTATTTGGACCCATTTAGAGGCAGGCACTTAACTGCATTCAATTTTTCATACTTTGCCTTATTTTGTACATTATTTACTTTGAATCAGAAGCTCTCTACCAACTTAGCTTTTAGCTTTAGCACCTCTGACCCCATGATCACTGCATTCCCACCAAATTCTCTCCCAAATGGATGAGAAAACAGACTGTTTTGTCTGTCAGACAGAACAGAAGCGCTGCTTGACAAAACACATAGAAATCCATAAATGTAAAGCTACAACTGTGAAGCCCCAAGGCATGGGAAACTGTCATGATATTATTTATTCCATATCTAACACCTCAAATGCATGGCTGAGTGGTCTCAGAATACCAGTGGAATCACTGTGTCATATAATTTTGGGGTTGGGAAAGATCATATACACCATCTTTTCTAATGTGAAGTTAATGCTAAGATCTCCCACGTGCGATTCTTGGCTCGTAGCCATCAGGTTTTGCTTGAACGTTTGCGTGGATGCAGGACTCACAACACCACATATTACCTTATGCTATTACTGATAGCTCTTTCTATCAGAATGTTCTTTCTATTTCCATTTACTCCACTGCTTAGATCTACCAGGAGAGAGGTGTGAGGCGGACAGGAAGCCACATTCTAAGTTTTCAGTTTCATCATTACAATATTATTATTACTAATTGTTGCTACTGTTATTATTATTGTTGCTGTTAATATATTACATTAGATCGTTGTCCTACCTATCTATATCCTAGCTACTTATTAGGGCTAGACGTCTGAGATTTCAGAGCCAGCAGCTGCATCGTGATCCCTTCTGTCATTACAGACTTGGAATTGACTTTAGTTTCTACACTTTCAAAATCAACCAAGGTCAGTGAATGCTGACTGCAGGACGAAGCCCACGCCCATTCTGCAACCAGAGGTTGTGTGGGGAAGGACCCTCCAGAGACAGGGAGCTAAACTCTGCTGCACTGAAGCCAGAGGACAAAGCACACGTACATACAGCTGTGAAAGGAAGAATAGCTCAGAAATACCTCAGGGTGGGAGAGAGGGTGGCAAACGAGGTCAGAGAGGAGGAAACACGGGTAGAATCATCTCTGCACAGACCTTGTCTGAATAATGCTGACTCCGCACACACATGGAAATATTATTTAAATGAGCAAATCACCAACTGAAAAGCTTGATTTGCCGTCTTCTCCTGCAGCATTGCTTTTCATACAGTCATGTTATGTTACAGATATGCAACGCTCATTAGCATGATAATGTGGTAAGAGTATGAATAGCGGGATCCTTCAGACTCAGGTTCAAACGCTTGTTCTGCCACTATGTTAACTGAAGATGTATCTCCTAACTCTCTGAGCCTTAGTTTTCCTTTTTGAAAAAAATGAGAATAACAGTACTTATCTATCAAGTTGTGAAATGATTACATGAGATAACATATGAAATATCTAGAACCTTTTTTTTTGTTAGGAAAGTCATTGTTCATTCTCAACCTCCAGGCTTCCCTGGGCTCCTTCCTGTTACGCATATCCTCGTTCCTGTCCCTATCACTACCTTCCAAGGCTCACCTGACTCCGGCTCCTACATGGCATTACCATCCTCACTGTCATCTTCTGACCCCTCCAGCAGGTACATGCAGTGACAAGTCACTTGTAATGTTATACTGCTTGCCATGCAGACTTTATTACCACTTATCGACAGCCAAGGAGAAGGCATTACGATTATTGTATTCTCATTTTGCAAATGAGAAAAATGAAGCTCAGAAAGTTTATGTGATTTGCTCAAAGTCACACAACCAGCAAGTGGTGAATAAAAACTCAGGTCATTTGACTTCAAGTCCTGTGTGCTTTATAATAACAGTTCTACCTTATAGGGTAATTACCAAAAAAACAAACCAAACCCTTTGCTATCAAGTCAATTCTGACTCATAGCCACCCTGTAGGACAGAGTAGAGCTGCCTCATAGTGTTTCCAAGGAGCGCTGTTGGATTCAAACTGTAGACTTTTTGATTAGCAGCTGAGCTTTTAATCACTGAACCACCAGGGCTCCGTAGGGTAGTTAACAGGGTTAAAATTGTTAATTCCTATAAAGCACTTATTAAACACTTAATATGGTTCGATTCTCGTCGTTGTGGTAGATACGGAAAGGAGTTGCTTATATTCTTTTTCAAAGAAAAACTTACCGCTTCAGCTGCTGGGAGTGCTCTCAGAAACAGGGATTTCCTCTGGAATTTCCTCACTCACAACAATCCCCCCCCACCAAGTCCATGCCCTTCCATGGCAGCCACTTTCAGTGACTGATCAAGTGGAGAGTAAATGCCTGGTTGTTTCCACCCATCGTGGGGCTACTCTGATGGGTTCTCCAGAGTTCACTATAGAGTCAGCCAAGGTTGCCATTGTGTGTAACACAGACCTCTCCTTCTGCTTAGTCCTGCTTCCTGACCCTTCCTCCCATGGATGTTGATCTCAAGGACATTCCCTAATAGACAGCATGTGCAATAAACTCCATCTCTGAGACCCAGCCTGGGACAATCATGATCACTATCACCATCACAATCATCATCAGCTTATTGAGGTTCCATTTACTTACATGCAAACCTACCTCGGGAGTCACTGGGTGGTGCAAACATTTAAGTGTTTGACTGCTAACCAAAAGCTGGCAGCTTAAGCCTACCCAGATGTGCCTTGGAATAAAGGTCTGGAGATTTACTTCTGAAAAATCAGCCATTGAAAACCCTGTGGAGCAGAGTTCTATTCTGACATGTGTGGAGTTACCATGAATTGGAATCAACTCAAAAACAACTGGTTCTAAAAGCATTTCTATTTCACAATGTGCTTGGGAGAATCAAATAGAACCCTGTGTGCTAAGTGACTGGCACACGTCTCATAGGGCTGGCCGTCTACTCGAGATATCTACTCCCATTTTACCTTTAAGTGTAATGGTGAGTGATGCCGGAGTGCAGTTCCAAGGCTCTGTGAGAAAGGAGGGGCTGCCATCTCAGGAATCACTTCCTCTTAAACCCAAATTATTGCAGTCCCTTTGTTCTCACTACACCAGAGTGATTCATACTTCTGTGTAAAGTTCCTTGAATTATTTTGTATATATGGTTTTGTACCTTTAGCACGTATCATTTTTCTCATGAATGAAATATTTTATTATTATGTCCTCCTACCAAGAACAATGTTTTAAACACTTGCCTAAAATTTTTTTTTGTGTGTGAAGACAGGTAGTGTATAAACAAATAAATAAAAATGAACATTTTATCCATAGTAGGTCCTTAGTTAGGGTAGAGATTGTCATGCCCATTTATCTGATTTTAATACTGCCAGGACCGACCTTTTAATTCTACGAGCTAGTTAGCACATCTGAAAATCTACTTCGCAGAGTGGATATCTACTAAAAAAATCATTCAATTTTTGAAAGCTAGGCTCAACAGAGTTTTCTTTCTAATAATTTCATGATGTTAGTTTTTACACTTAGGTCCTTAATCATTTGAATTTGTTTTTGTGTATGGCATAAAGTATAGATCCTGTTTCTTTTTTCTGCATGTTAATATGCAATTTTCCCAACACCACTTATTGAAAAGATTCTTCTTTCCCATTGAATGGACATAGTGCCCTTGTCAAAAATCAGTTGATCACAAAACTATATTTGTATAAATTTTTGAATGAGAAACTAACTTGAGCTGTAAACTTTCACCTAAAACACAATAAAATTAAAAAAAAAATCAGTTATTCGTAGATACGTGGGTTTATTTCCGGACTTTCAATTCTATTCCATTGGTCTGTGTTTTTTATTATGCCAGTACCAGACTGTTTTGATTACTGTAGCTCTATAATGTTTTAAAATCAGGAAGTGTGATTCCTCATACTTTTGTTCTTCCCCTTCAACACTGCTTTAGCTATTGAGGCCTCTTGCCATTGCAGAATGGTTTTTCCATTTCTATAAAGTGGGCCGCTAGAAATTTGATCAGGATTGCATTGAATTTATAGATCACTTTGAGTAGTATTGACATCTTAACAACATTAGGTCTTCCATAACATGAACACGGAACATCTTCCCATTTAAGTCTCCTTTAAGCTACTGACTGGGAGAATATTTTCAGGAACCACATGTCCAATAAGAATCTAATAACCAAAATATAATAAAACTTTGGCAAGTTAACAACAAAAAGACAAATAACCCAATCAAAAAATGGGCAAAGGACTTGAATAGACATTTCACCAAAGAAGAAATTCAAATGGTCACCAAACACATAAAATAGTGTTCATGTCATTAGCCATTAGAGAGATGCAAATCAAAACCACAGTAAGATACCTTTCACTCCCAGTAGGATGGCTAAGATTTTTATAAAAAACATGGAAAATAACGAATGTCAGCAAAGTTGTAGGGAAATTGGAACCCTTATCTATTAGTGGTGAGAATGCAAAATGGTATAGTCTTTGTGGAAAACAGTGTGTTGGTTCCTCAAAAAACTAAAACTACCACATTATGAAGCATTTCCACTGCTAGGAATATACCCAAGGGATTTAAAAGCGGCAACATGAAGAGGCTTATGTACACCAATGCTCACTGCAGCATTATTCACAATAGCTAAAAGGTGGAAACAACCTAAATGCTCATCAACAGATGAAAAGGCTAACAAAATATGGTACATACATACAGTAGAATACTGCTCAGCCAGAAAGACAAATGCAGTCTCGATATATGCCACAACATGGATAGAGTTTGAAGACATTATGCTGAGTGAAATAAGTCCATCACCAAATGACAAATATTGTATGACCTTACTAATATAAACTTGTATAAAATAACAGACAAATGTATAAGGACCAAAGTTCATTAGCGGTTAGAAGGAGTAGGGAGGCAGGAGGAGGGGTTTATTATTTATAAGAACTGAGTTTCAGGTTACGGTGATGGAAAAATCACATTGTATTAAGGGTTGGGTTGCACAGCCGATTATTGTAATTGCTATCAAACCCTATGGGGAAGTTCTACTCTGTCCTATAGGGTTGCTATGAGTCGAAATCAACTCTGTGGCACCAGGTTTGGCTTGGATCAATAAGTTATACACTTATAAAAAGTTGAATTGGCAAAAATTGTGGTATAGATGTATTTTCAACAACCACAACAAAAAGAGCAGCTGCTGAGGCTGCTTATGCACAACCAAACACCTGATGGGATTTACTTTCTTGGTTTGGAGATTTAGGGTCACGCTTTCATGAATATTCCAGTAAATTGGCCTAATATGGTATTTAGTGCTTTTGTTCTACCTCCTAGGTTGGTGCATAGTGCCTGGGGTCTTAAAAACTTGCAAGGGCTATCCAAGGTACAACAAACGATCTCTGTTCTCCTGGAGAACAGAGGAAGAAGAAGAGACAGGAATAGGAGGAGGAAATGAATGTGTGGCTGATTGCTTCCATGAACAACTGTCTCCTTTGCCATGAGACCCAAAGAACTGATTGGTCCCCAGCTACCATTGCTGCACATTTTGATCAAAGATTCTATAGAAGAATTCTGATCAAAGGGGGGAAAATACAGAACAGAATTTCAAAGTCCAATTGGCCCCTGAGTTCTACCTGATGAAAACAAGACTCAAATTGCTCCAAAATACTGAGCGGGCCAGACTGAAACCCAATCAGCTCCAACTGTATTAAAACAAAACCCATTGCTGTTGAGTCGATTCCAACGCAGAGCAACCCAACTGTATTAGTTTAGGAAAACATTAAAAAAAAAAAAAAAGTAGGAGCAGCTGGTGGGCTCAAAACCATGACCTTTTGGCTAACAGCTGAGTGTTTGACCACTGCGCTATCAAGGCTCCTAAAAAAAATACAATGAGCCCTGATTAAATCTGTGGGAAGTGAGGGAAAAGTCAAGAGACAGGTTTTCTAGTAGAATGAACAGGACTTGGTAACTTACAGTCACCAAGGGTGCTGAGGAAAAGAAGGAAATCAACAAGAATCAAGCATTCTTTCATCATTCAAGGCTAATAATGCTGTTGTTTAACAAAATAGTGAACATAATAATGGCAGGATTTGGTTTTAAAAGGATTTAGTGAAACATTAACAAAGTGAAAAGATGAACTACAGAATAGGAGAAAATATTTAGGGACCATATATATGATAAGGATATAATATCCAGAATATATACAGAACATCTCCATCTCAACAAGAAAAGGGTAAAAAATTCAGTCAAAAAAATGGTGAAAGACTTGAATAAACATCTCCTCAAGGAAGATATACAAATGGCCAGTAAGCACATGAAAAAATATGTAAGCCATTAACCAAACCCAAACCCATTGCTTCTTGTTGATTTCAACTTATAACAACCCTATAGGGCAGAACAGAACTGCCTCAAAGGTTTCCAAGGCTGAAAATCTTTACTGAAGCATACTGCCACATCTTTCTGCCACAGAGTGGTTGGTGGGTTTGAACTGGCGACCTTTCAGTTAGCAGCCAGGTGCTTTAGCCATTATGCAACCAGGGCGCATGTGCAAATCATTACAAAAAAAAAAAAAAATTTGCCCCAGGGTCAAAATGAGATAACAGTTCACTTCCACTAGGATGGCTATTATCAGGAAAATGGAAAACAACAAATAGTCGGTGAGGAGCTGGAGAAATTGGAACTCTCTTCCATTTTTGGTAGTGTTGTAAAATAGTACAGCCACTATGAAAATCAGCTTGGCAGTTCCTCAAAAAGTTAAACATAAAATTACCATATGACCCAGCAATTCCACTCCTAAGTGTATACCCCAAAGACTGGAAAGCAAAGACACAGATAGATGCACTATTCACAATAGCCAAGAAGTGGAAATAACAAAAATGGCCATTAAAAAGTGAATGGATAAAGAAAAAGTATTAGCCTTAGAATATTTACGAATAGGGTTGGTTGATAATGAATGATGTGATTGCTAATTTTTTTTTAAATGCAGAGACGGAAAAGGCAAAAGACGAAATCTTGGAGAACAGCATCATTCAAGCAGTGAGACAAATGTGTGCCAGTGGAGAAGACAGAGAAAGCAGCCTCAGAGATATAGGCTGAGAACCAAGAAAGTGTCAGTAAAACTGAGGAATAGAATGTCAAAAAAATATATGGGCAAAACTACCACATGATGCAGAGAGGTTAAAATAAAAGACAAATGTTAGGCTACTACTTTTGGCAATCAGAATGCCGTGTTTTGCTTTGGAAAGAGAAGGTAACAGTGCTCAAGAGAGACGCCAAATGAAAATGGGTCAAGTAAACTGCAGATGAAATATAGAAGAAATTTCAAGCTATTATTTCAAGAAATTTGACAACAAAGAAAAAAGAACAACTTGAAAGAAATGGAGTTCGGCAAGAAGCTTGTTGTTGCCATCTTTGCTGTTTGACTTATAATTTTTTTTGGAAATTGAGTATGATTGTACTCAAAGAAGGAACACACAGTAAATAATCTATGAAAGAGAGGACATAAATGAAGCAAGATTCCAGATGAGATGGGAGAGAGGGAGAGAGAAGTGATCAGAGAGAACAGTTGAGTAGAGGTAGGGGAATGCCTTCCTATGAGACAGTAACACTGGAATTTCATAGAGGGCAGCGCAGCTTCCCCATCTCACCTGATCATGATGTCAGCATAATGGGGTCAGGAAAAAATGCATGTCAATCCCGAGTGATCCATGTAGGAGGCTCTTGGTATTCCCTCACTCATTGTGATAATGGCTGGACAAGTGCAGCAACCCTGACCTGAAAAAAGCTTGGTGACCAGGGCTCAGACTGCTCAGGAATGAGTGCCTGGGTCGCATCGCCAAGTAAACGATGGATACCAGCAGAGGTGATAAGGTGAGAGAATCTAGAATGGAAAGTGAAGGAAAGAGAAGATGAGCATCATTTGTAATCCCAAGGCCAGCTGCAGAGGTGGGAGCTATAGTCCATCCTAGTAACTTCTTTTAAGGTTCCTTCAGGAAGAATCCTGTAAATGCTGCTATTTGAACACAAATGAAGAAATGAATCTGAATGGTGCAAGGGGTGAGCTATGGTGGATATGGAGATGCACTGTCCAAATCCTGTTTAAAGAAATAGTTGTGGCCCCGCTATCATAGGGAATGTTGTCAACCCCTTCAGAGATTCCCTCAGCTGGAGAAAATGGCCTTGCCCAAGGTCATGCCCTTCTCAGGGTGACCCCCAACCAACAACTAATTGAGGTATGGTTTAAAGGCCATGTCCAACATGGGACAACACTGACAGGCCATTTTAGCTCTAAAACTCCAGGTGCAGTCAGCTGAGGCTGCTGGTTATACATTGCAGCTCAGTTTCTCCTTCTGTCCAATCCTGATTCCTTTCCTCCCTTCTCTAATGGTTGCTCCCTGATAAATATCTAGCACATTAAACTCCATCTCAGAGTCTGCTTCCTGGAGAAACCACTCTGCAACTGATGCCTGTGATATTAAAGGAGATGTAGGCTGATGGAAATTGAAAAAGTTCATATTTGACAGTTTTTATTTTCTTGGAGTTATGGGAATCAAGGTCATTTTTAAAGAATTTGGGGAATGAGAATGAATAGGGAGCTTGAGGGGAGTAATTTGTATTTTGGAGGCACCACCGTGAGGAATAGAAATGGGAGCTATCGACATGGCAGGAATGTGGGTTTGTGCTTCATATTTGTGTTTTAATTTCAGCGGAGTTGCCAATTATATTAAAGATCAATAGAAGAAGAAATCTCTAAACAGCCATCATGAGGTCCACTGGAATCTTACAATTTTGTGAGATACTTGTGCCAAAAAGCTTTATATCCTCATTACATTGGTCCAAATCCAAGGGAAGGGAAACCCAGGAATCAAACATTTTATGCCATTACCAATTCTCTCATCTTGTGACAGAAACTCCTAGTGCCCCACCCTTATATCTTGAACCCAACCATTTCTCTGTGATATGGATGATTTCTAGCTATGACTATCAGCATCTCTGTGACTTTTGTGGGACCTCAGAAGGCCATTCTGTCAGTGCATGCAGCAGGTCAAAAGTGCCAGGAGCAGGTCTCAACAAATGATTGGCAGGAATAAGTGTAGAAATAACCAAGTTCCTTAACCCTTGTTTGGAATAATTTAGAAGCACATGTCCCACACCATCTCCCCAAGTTCTCCTGGGTGATTCATCTTCAGCTGCCCGCAGTGGTGGCTGTCTTAGTAACATACTCCTTATTGGATGCCTGCTCTTCCCATATCGCTTACTCATTTCCCTGTGGCTATTCCAAAGAGCGTTGAAAGGATTCTTGCTTCATATACCTCCCTCACTCCCTTGCCCTTCTCTTTACATAAATATAGATATACATACAGGTATAGATATACGTATAGAAGAGTCCTTAGGTGGCATAAATGGTTAAGTGGTCACTTCTAGACAAAAGGTTGGTGGTTTGAATCCACCAGTGGTGTCTTTGAAGACAGGCTTGGTGATCTGCTTCCAATAGTTCACAGGTTTGAAAACCCTATGGAGCAGTTCTAGTCTGCACACGTGGGGTCACCATGAATTAGAATCAACTCAACTGCAAATAACAAAAACGACATAGGTATAGATAGATACAAAAAATATATAAATGGATGTATAAAAAAATCTGTGTCTATATCTATAGATAGATATAAAAAAATAGATATAGACATAGATATTTCATTGAAATATAATTGACATACCATACAATTAATTCTTTCTTAAAGTACTTAAGTCTGTGTTTTTAGTACATTAAAGACTTGGACAACCATGTTGTTAGGTGCCATCTAGTCAGTTCCAACTCATAACAACCCTATGTACAACAGAACGAAAGACTGCCTGGTCCTGCACCATCCTCATAATTGGTGTTATGTTTGAATCCATGTTACAGCCACTGTATCAAACCATCTCAGTGAGGGTCTTCCTCTTTTTCCCTGATACTTTTCTTTACCAAGTATAACGTCCTCTTCCAGGAATGAGTCATTCATGACAGCGTGAGACAAAGTGTCACCATCCTTATTTCTAAGGAGCATTCTGACTCCTTAGATTTGTTCTTCTTCTGGCAGTCTATGGTATGTATATTCAATATTCTTCGCCAACACCGTAATTCAAAGGCATCAGTTCTTCTTTGATCTTCTTTATTTATTGTCCATCTTTCATATGTATATGAGGTGACTGAAAATACTATGGCTTGAGTCAGGCACAGCTTAGTCCTCAAGGTGACATCTTTGTTTTTCAACACTTTAAAAAGGTATTTTGCAGCAGGTTTGCCCAATGGAATGTGTCTCTTGATTTCCTGATTGCTGTTTCCATGGGTGTTGATTGTGGATCCAAGTAAAATGAAATCTTTGACAACTTCAACCTTTTCTCCATTTATCAACTGGTTCAGTTGTGAGAATTTTGGTTTTCTTTAGGTTGAGGTGCAATCCATACTGATGGCTGTAGTCTTCGATCTTCATCAGTAAGCACTTCAAGTCCTCTTCATTTTCAGCGAGCAATGTTGTGTCATCTGTATAACTAAGGTTGTTAATGAGTCTTTCTCTGATCCTAATGCCCCGTTCTTCTTCATATAGTCCAGCTTCTTGGAATATGTGCTCAGCATACAGACTGTATAACTATGGTGAAAGGATACAGCTCTGACACAAGTTTCCTGATTTTAAACCCTGCAATATCCCCTTGTTCTGTTCAAACAACTGCCTCTTGGTATATGTACAGGTTCTGCATGAACATAATTAAGTGTTCGGGAATTTCCATTCTTTGCAATGTTATCCATAGTTTATTATGACCCACACATATGACTATGCCTTTGCATAGTCAAAAAAAACACAGATAAACACCTTTCTGGTATTCACTGCTTTCAGTCGAGATCAGTCTAACATCGGCAATGATATTCCTTGTTTCACATTCTGTTCTGAATTTGGCTTGAATTTCTGGCAGTTCCCTGTTGATGTACTGCTGCAACCATTTTTTAATTATCTTCAGCATAATTTTACTTGCATGTGATATTGTTCATATTGTTTGATAATCTCCACATTCTGTTGGATTACCTTTTTTTGGAATGGGTACAAATATGGATTTCTTCCAGTCAGTTGATCAGGCAGCTGTCTTCCAAATTTCTTGACATAGATGAGTGAGTGCTTCCAGTGCTGCATTGTTTCTTGAAACATCTTAATCAGTGCTCTGTCAATTCCTGGAGGCTTATTTTTCACCAGTGCCTTCAGTGCAGTTTGGATTTCTTCCTTTGGTGCCCTTGGTTCCTGATCATATGCTACCCCATTCAAATGATGGAATGTGGACTAATTCTTTTTGGTACAGTTACTCTGTATTCCTTCCATCTTTTTTTGATGCTTCCTGTGTCTTTCAATTTTTTGTCCATAGAATCCTTCAATATTGCTGCTAGAGGCTTGAATTTTATCTTGAGTTCTTTCAGCTTGAGAAATGCCTAGTGTGTTCTTCCCTTTTGATTTTCTGACTCCAGGTCTTTGCATGTATCATTATGATACTTCATTTTTTCTTCTTAAGACACCCTTTGAAATCTGTTCAGCTCTTTTATTTCATCATTTCTTCCTTTCGTTTCAGGTACTCTATGTTCAAGAGCACATTTCAGAGTCTATTCTGACATCCATTTAGGTCTCTTCTTTCATTTTCTTTTTAATGACCCTTGGCTTTCTTCACGTATGATGTCCTTGATGTCATCCCACAGCTCGCCTGGTTTTCAGTCATTAGTGTTCAATGTGTCAAATCTATTCCTGAGATGGCCTCTGAATTCAGGTGGGATATACTCAAGGTTGTACTTTGGCTCTTGTGGACTTGTTTTAATTTTCTTCAGCTTCAAATTGAACTTGCATATGACCAATTGATGATCTGTTTCACAGTCAGCCCCTGGCCTTGTTCTGACTGATGATATTGAGCTTTTCCGTAGTCTCTTTCCACAGATGTAGTCAATATGATTTCTGTGTATTCCATTTGGCAAGGTCAGAGTGTATAGTCACCATTTATTTTGGTGAAAAAAGGTATTTCTAATGAGTAAATCATTGATCCTGCAAAATTTTTTCATGTGATCTCCCACATCGTTTCTATCATGAAGGACATATTTTTCAACTACTGATCCTTCTTCTTTGCTTCCAACTTTCATATCCCAATCGCCAGTAATTATCAATGCATCTTGATTGCATATTTGTTCAGTTTCAGACTGTAGAAGCTGGTAAACGGTCTTCAATTTCTTCATATTTGGCACTAGTGTTTGGTGCATAAATTTGAACAATATTCATACTGACTGGTCTTCCTTATAGGCATACAGATATTATCCTCTCACTGACAGTGTTGTGATTTCAGGACATTGTAATTTTTGACAGTGAATATGACAGTGTCCTTCTTCAATTTGTCATTCCTGGAGTAGTAGACCACATGATTGTTCAAAGCAAAATGGTCAATACCAGTCCATTTCAGCTCACTATTTCCTAGGATATAGACCTTCAACAGTTCCTTTTCATTTTGACAACCTCCAATTTTTCTGGATTCATGCTTCATACATTCCAGATACCTATTACTAATGGATGTTTGCAGCTGTTCCTTCTCATTTCGAGTCATGCCACATCAGCAAATGAAGGTGCTGAAAACTTGACTCCATAGGTTGGCTCTACTTTTAGAAGGTGGCTCCTTCCCTAGTCATATTTTGAGTGCCTTGCAACCTGGAGGTCTCATCTTCTGGTACTGTATCAGACAATGTTCCACTGCTACCAGTAAGGTTTTTACTGGCCAGTTTTTCAGAAGTAGATCATGGGGTCCTTCTTCCCAGTCTCTCTTAGTCTGGAAGTTCAGGTGAAACCTGTAAGTGACCCTGCTGGTATTTGAAATATCGGTAGCATGGCTTCCAGGATCACAGCAACATCCAAGCCACCGTACGACAAACTGAAAGACAAGTGATGACTTGTGAAAACATAACCACAATCAATTTTAAGATATTTTCATCACCACCAAAAGAATACTGTAAAATTTAACAGTCATATATCTAAGAAGGCTTTGCAGAACTCTAAAGTCACAAAGATTTACTCCTATATTTTCTTATAAAAGATCCATAATTTTAGCTCTTATATTTAGGTTTATGATCCATTTTGAGCTAATTTTTGTTTAAGGTATAAGTAAGTGGCCCGTTTTCATTTTTTTCATGCAGACGTTGTCCTAGCACCATACCTTTTAAAGACTATCCTTTCCCATTGAATTGTCTTGACATTCTTGTCGAAAATCTCTTGACTGTAAATGTGATGGTTTATTTTGGGGCTATTAATTATATTCCATTGACCTATATGTCTATCCTTAGGCCAGTACCACTTTTATCTTTTTTTTAACTGTAGTTTTATAGCAAGTTTTGAAATCAGGAAGGATGAATCCTCCAACTGTATTATTTTTTTATAAGATGATTTTCACTTTATGGGGTACCTTGAATTTCCACATAAATTTTATGGTCAGCTTGTAAATTTCTGAAAAGAATGCAGCTATGATTTTCATAAAAATTGCATTGATTCTGCAGATTAATATGGCGACTATAGTCATCATAACATTAAGTGTTCTGTTCCATGAACATTAGATATCTTTCCATTTATATGGGACTTCTTTCATTTCTTTCAACAATGCTTTGTAGTATTGCTAAGTACTGTATTTATTTTGTTAAATTTATTCCTAAATATTTTATTATTTTTTATACTATTATATGTGAAATAGCATTTTGTTTAATTTTTGGAGTATTCATTGCTAGTATATAGAAATTGAATTTATTTTTTTGTATAAAAAAATTTTTTTTTTCTATTGACCTTAAATCCTGCAGCATTGACCTTGGTAAAATTGTTGATTAATCCATGTGTTTTTTTAGTGGATTCCTTAGAATTTTCTGTATGCAAGTTATGTCATCTTCAAATAGGGATAGTTTTATTTCTTTCTTTCCAATCTGAATACTTTTTATTTATTTTTCTTCAATAACTGCTCTGGCTAGAACATCTAGTACAGTGTTGATTAGAAATGGTGACAGTAAACATTTTTGTCTTGATCCTGTGTCTTAGCAGCAAAGAATTCAGTCTTTTACCATTAAGTGTTATGTCAGATGTGGATTTTTTATACATTCCCTTTCTCAGGTTAAAGAAGGTCTCTTATACTTCTAGTTTGCTGAGTGTTTTTATCAGGAAGGGTTTTGGATTTTGTCAAATGCTTTCCCTGGCTCTATTGACATGATCATGTGTTTGTTTCCCATTATTCTTTTGATATAGTGTATTACATTATTTGATTTTTAGATGTTAAATCAACCCTGCATTCCTGAGATAAACCCCACTTGGTCATAGTGTATAATCCTTTTTCTTTCTTCCTGTGTTTTGTTAGTATTTTGTTGAGGATTTTTACTTCTACAGTCATAAGAATAGTGGTCTGTAGTTTTTTCTTGTGACATCTTTGTCTTGTTTTGGTATCACGGTAATATTGGCCTCATAGAATGAGTTAGGAAGCATTCCCTCTTCTGTTTTTTGGAAGAATTTGTGAAGAATTGGAGTTAATTCTTCTTTAAACATTTGGTAGAATTCACCAGTGAAGCCATCTGATCCTAGGCTTTGCTTGTTGGAAAATTTTAAAATTCTTAATTCAATATTTTTATTTGTTTATGTAAATTTCCTATTTTCTCTTGAGTCAGTTTTAGTACTTTATGTCGTTCTAGGACTTTGTCCATGTCGTCTGTTATCTAATTTGCTGCCATACAATTATTGATAAGATTCCCTTGTATCATTTTTACTTATGCCAGGTGATTAGTAATGTCCCTTCTTTTATTTCAGATTTTAGTAATTTCAGTATTCTCCCTTTTTTTTTCTTGGTCTATCTAAAGTTTTGCCAGTTTTGTTAATCTTTTCAAAGAAACAACTTTTGATTCTGTTGATTTTCTCTATTTTTTTAATTCTCTATTTCACCGATTTCCACCTTATTCTTTATTTATTTATTTCTGCTTCTTTTAAGTTTAGTTTGGTTTCCTTTTTCCATTGTCACAATCTGGAAAGTTAGATTTGATCTGAGATTTTTTCTTATTTTTGAATATTGTGTTTACAGCCATAAAGTTCCCTTTAAGCTCTGCTTTAGTTGCAAATCATGCTTTGCTATGCTATGTTTTCCATTTTTATTTATGTCGAAGTGTTCTAATTTCCTTTGCAATTTCTTCTTTGACTTACTGGCTATTTAAAAATCTTTTGTTTAATTTCTACATATTGGAGGCGGGGCCAAGATGGTAGAGTAGCCAGACACTTCCTGTGATCCCTTTTACAATGAAGATCTGAAAACAACAAGTGAACCAATTATATATGACAATCTGGGAGGCCTGAATATCAAAGACAAAGTTGAGGAATCAGACTAAGTGGCCGGGGGAAGGAGAGACAGTTCAGAAGCAGTGAGGACCTGGCTGGCACTGGCACTCTGCCGGCTGGACTGGCTGGAGCGCAGTGAGGCTTGAGATGTGTTGTCCACATTGGGAGAGATTGAGTGGTAGAGAGTCTGCTCAAGCCTCCAGAACCAGTGAGAAATGGTGTCAATTAACAAAAGACAAGTACAAGCATCTAACCTACCATACAGATCCCCCCTCCAAAAAAAAAAAAAAAAACCTGTTTTGGGAAGTACCTCTCTCCCATTTACCTGCTTCCTCCCCACTCTACCCCAGGTCCCAGTATGGCTTCAGTGATTGCTGTGCTCCCCGGGCCAGAAGTAGGACCCATCTTGCAATCTGAGCCGTTCTCTTGTCTTTGGAGAGGGAACAAATTAACAAACAGAAAAAAATAATCTGCCAGCTCTCTTAAGTCAGGAACTCAAGGCAGGCACAGTCCCTTTGCCTAGGCACAGGCATAAGGGATTCATGAACTTTGAATGCCTTTCATTCCTATACAGACCTGTGTGGGGCCATTTCAACAGCATAGGCCCTCATTAGCACAGTATAACAGGGTATATACCTGAAGCCTATTTTCATCTCTATCTGCTATAAGAGGAAGTGGCAGATTCGTGACATTGGACACTGCCCTACACATTAAGCAGGGTCCTCACCTACCCACATCAGGGGCCTGAGAACTGGTGGCTCCACCCACTCCACCAAGTCACCTATAAGAGGGGTTCAAGAATTAGTGGTGACTCCTAGTCCTTATAGCCAACAGCATTGGGTGCCCATAATCTGGCTGCAAAACTAACCTATGTATGTGCTCTAGGGAACAGGAACACGCCTTCCACCCAGACATTCAGGGGCAGCAGTCAGCCCCCTGCCTTGGGCAGTGCATGATAACCCACTACTGCAAAAAGATACCTGTGCCTACTCCAATCACCCCTGCCTGTCTAGGACTTTAGGTGAGAGCCTGCACCACACACTCAGTGACCAACAACCTGGACACCAGAGCAGAAACCACACAAGAAAAGTAAACTGACTCCTGGGCTCACATACCTAGTAACAGCTCTGGCCACCTGGAGACAGGACATGAGAGCTTCAAAGATGCCAGTAATCAAATAACCTCACACAACAAGCCTATTAGGGCATATCAAAACAAAACAAAACAAGAAGCTAGGACACAGTAAGCAAACAAAAATAAATAAATATAATAACTTATTGATGACTCAGAGACTACAGTCAATATCGAATCACATAAAGGGCAGACCATGATGGCTTCAGCAAGCCACCAGAGCAAAGGATCAAGAAACTTCCCAGAGGAAGAGAACTTCGTGGAATTACTGGGGGTAAAATTCAAAAAAACTAATAAACAGAACTCTTCAAGAGATTGGAGAGGAGATCAGGCAAAATGCTGAACAAGCCAAGGAACACACAGACAAAGCAATAGAGGAACTTAAGAAGGTTATACAGGAGCATAATGGCAAATTTAACAGACTGCAAGAATCCATAGAGAGACGGCAAACAGAATCCAAAAGATTAACAATAAAATTTAAGAATTACACAACTCAACAGAAAGTCATAGCAGTAGAATTGAGGCAATGGAAGTCAGAATTAGTGAGATTGAAGATAAAACACTTGACATCAATTTGTTTGAGGAAAAATCAGATAAAAGAATATGAAAAAAAATGAAGACACTCTAAGAATTATGTGAGACTCTATTAAGAGGAATAATCTATGATTGGAGTATCAGAATAGGGCGCGGGGGGGGTGGTAACAGAAAATAAAGAGAATTGTTGAAGATTTATTGGCAGAAAACTTCCCTGATATCATGAAAGATGAGAAGATACCTATCCAACAAGCTCATCAAACCCCACACAAGGTATATCCCAAAAGAAAGTCACCAAGAAGTATTATAATCACACTTTCCAAAACCAAAGACAAAGAGAGAATTTTAAGAGCAGCTAGGAATAAATGAAAAATCACCTACAAAGGAGCATCAATAAGACTAAGCTCTGACTACTCACAGAAACCATCCAGTCGAGAAGGCAATGGCATGATATATGTATAAAGCCTTGAAAGACCAAAAAAAAAAAAAAAAATTACCAGCCATGAATCATATATCTGGCAAAACTGTTTCTCAAATATGATGGGAAAATTAGGGCATTTCCAGATAAACCAAAGTTTAGGGAATTTGCAAAAACCAAACCAAAATTACAAGAAGTACTAAAGGGAGTCCTCTGGTTAGAAAATCAATGACATTGGATTACAACCCAAGACTGGAACACAGGACAGAGCAACCAGATATCAACCCAGATAAGGAAGGCACAAAAATAAATCAAACCCAAAACACTGAAAATAAGGAAACAGAGTTGTCACTATACAAAAGATGACAATATCAAAACAGAAAAGAGAAATGAAAAATATAGTTACAGATCTTTCCTATTGAAAGGAAGTCAAGGCAATATCAAGAAATGAAAGATTGGTTTAAACTTAGAAAAATAGGGGTAAATATTAAGGTAACCACAATAAACACTAACACCTACACGTCAAAATAAAAAAACAAGGAAACAAAGACTCAGCAAGTACAAAATCAATAACAATGAAAATGATGAAAGAAAATACAGAAAGGAAAATGACTCAGCACAGAAAACTAAGTGGAACAGAGAAACTGTTAACAACACACAAAAAAAGACATCAAAATGACAACACTGAACTCATACCTATCAATAATTATGCTGAATGTAAACAAACTAATTGCACAAATAAAGAGACAAAAAGTGGCAGAATGGATTAAAAATCACCATCCGACTATATGCTGCTACAAGAGACACCTTAGACATAGAGACACAAACTAAGACTCAAAGGATGAAAAAAATATATCAAGCAAACAACAATCAAAAAAGAGCTGGCGTGGCAAAATTAATCTCTGACAAAATAGACCTTAAAGCAAAATCCACCAGTACACTAGTAGGATATAACCATAAATATTTACGCACCCAATGACAGGGCTCCAAAATACATAAAACAAACTCTATCAGCACTGCAAAGAGAAATAGCTTCACAATAATAGTAATTTCCACATATTCATGAGTTTCCTCAATTTATTTGTTGATATCTAGTTTTATTCCATTGTGGTCAGATAACACACTTTGTATGATTTCAATCCTTTTAAATTTATGGGAGCTTGTCATATGCCTTAAAATATGGTGTACTCTAGAGAATATTACATGTGTAAACCAAAAAAAACCAAATCCAGTGCCGCTGAGTCGATTCCAACTCATAGCGACCCTATAGTTACATGTGTACTTGAGAATAATAGGTACTCCACTGTTGTTGGATGGAACGTTCTATAGATCTTTCTTGGTTATAGTTGGTCTAGTGCTATTCAAGTCTTGTATTTCCCTGTTGATCTTCTTCCCAGTTTTATTAAAAGGGGGCTCTTGAAGTCTGCAAATACTGATTTGTCTATTTCTCTTTTCAGTGCTCAGTTTCTGCTGTATATATTTTAGAGCTGTGTTGTTAGGTACATACATTTTTATGGTTGTTGTATTTTCCTGATGGATTGAGCATGTTATCATGAGAAAATATTCCTCAATTTCTAGTAAACTTTTTTTTTAAGTCTGTTTTGTATGAGAGTGATGTAATTACTCTAGCATTCTTATTGTTTGCCTAATATATCTTTTTACATTCTTTCTCTTCCAATCTAATTTGTATTTTTGAATCTAAAATGTTTTTCAGGTAGATGGTACATATTTGAATGTTGTTATTTTTATCCAGTTTGATAATCTCTGCCTTTTGATTTGATTTTTTAATGCATTCATATTTAATGTTATATTGGTATAGTTGATTTTACATCTGCCATTTTAGTAAATTACTAAGCGTTCTTTTCTCTAGTCCTTTACTGCTTTCTTTTGTGTTTAGTGAATATTTTCAAGTGTAACATCTTAATTCTTTTTATGATATTGTTCACTTTATCTTCTTAGTTGTTGCTCTACTTGTGGCAACCCCATCTGTGTCAGAGTAGAATTCTGCTCCATAGGTTTTCAATTACTGATTTTTTTAGAAGTAATCAGGCCTTTCTTCCTAGCAACCTCTGGGTGAACTCAAACTTCCAACCTATCAGTTAGCAACTGAGAACTGTTAACCATTTGCAACTCCCGGGGACTCCATTAGTTGCTCTAGGGATTGCCATATATATTTTAACTTATCTGAATCTACTTCAGATTTATACTAATTTATACTAATTTAATTTCAGTGAAATACAGAAATTGACTATAGCTCTATTCCCTCTTTCAACTTTTGTTGCTATTATTGCTGTGTATCTTTCATCTACATATGTTACAAATCCAACAATACATTGTCATAATCATTATTTTATATAATTTTATATTTTTATAGACACCAAGAAAAGGAAGAAGAGCACATATGTATTTATGACTTTTGTTATATTAAACACCTCATTCACAGTTTCCGGTTCTCTTCATTTTTTTCCCCCCCTGGTGTATTTGAGTTACCATCTGGTATCATTTCTTTACTCCAGTACAGCTTTTCTCCTACCCACCTATGTTGTGCTATTTTTTCATATGTATTATAGACCCCAAAATTATACATATATTGGTTTATACAACTGCTTTTTAAATCAGTTAAGGGAAGAAAGGAGAAGAAAGAGGCATTTGTACTGTCTTATTTTTTTTTTATAAGACTACATAATTACATTTGTCAGTGACCTTTGTCTTTTCTGTTTGCATTTGAATTACTTTCTAGGGTCACTTACTTTCAGCATAAAAAACTTCATATAGTATTTATTATAAGATCATCTGATAACAAATTAATCTTGCTTGATATAAGATCCCTGGTTGGCATCCCCTCCTCCACATTTTGAATAAGTTGTATTATTTCTTACTGCTAGACTTTTATGTTTCTAATGAGAATTCAGTATTAATCATATTAGACTACGTTTATGCTTGGTGAGCCACTTTTTCTTGCTGTTTTAAAGATGTTCTTTGTTTCGTTTTAAATTCTATTTTTGTTGTTTTTGTTGAGAATATACATAGCAAAACATACACCAATTCAACAGCTTCTACATGTACAAGTTAGTGATTATGATTACATTTTTCGAGTTGTGGAATCATCCTCACCCTACTTCTCTGAGTTGTTCCTTCTCCATTAACATAAACTCACTGCCTCTAATGTTCCTGTCTAACCTTTTGAGTTGCTGTTGTCAATTTGATCACATACAGATAGTTCTTAAGAGAGCATAATGCTCGGGGCAGAGCCAACATGGTGCTATAGATGGAAGCACCACACCATCCCACCACAGGAAAGAACCGAAAAACTAAGTAAAACAGAGGCAAATGTCAATCCTTGGACTCGAAGCATCAAATGAAGAGTTAAAGAACTCAGCCACAAATGAAAGGAATCAGAAACTGACAGAGAACAAAGAGCAAAGGGAGATGCATGCAGAGGTCCCATATCAGCTAACATAGGATGGATTCACCATCTTGGACTCCTGTCGGAGATCAGCAGACAGGGAATATGGGAAAGCAGCTTCATGGAGGTCCCAGCAGAAGACTGAACTCCCAGCAACTAGCAATATACACTTTCCCACCCCTCATCCTTCTCCCCACTGCTCAACCTCCCCCACTTCATAGCTGGCTGCAGTTGCTAAGCCTGCCGGGAAGTGCAGTGTCCACGCTGTGTTGGTTTGCCCCAAACACGTCAGAGAGCGGTGAACAGAGATTATGGGAAAGCAGCTTCACAGAGCTCCCAGCAGAAGACAGAGCACCTGGTAACCAGTGATATATGCTTTCCCACTCCCCACCCTTCTTCCACACCACTCGGCCTCCTATGCTTCCCACCAGCTGCAGTCTCTTGGGTAGGAGGCACTGGCTTCGGGCCCGTACACCTTGGATTTGCCCCATCCACACTGGCCAGCTCCCTGAGCGCCATTTGTTTGTTGGTGGTGTTGCTTTTTTTTGCTTCTGTTTTTTATTCAGTGCCTCTCACCACCTCCCTCTGTCTCTCGAACACCTGGGTCCATGTGACATCTTTACTACTTCTTGAAAGGTTGTGAAGCACTGCTCAACTGAGGAACTTCTTCCCTGTCTCATGCTGCCATGCTGGTGGGATCCCCAGTGCTTTTGTTGTTTGTTTGCTTTTTCTTTTCACGGCTTAGGAGCCCTTTCTAGCTGGGCTGTACTGTGTGACTTTTCTGAAGTGGAAAGCCACACCAGTGGGATCCCTGGGGGCATTTCTTTTTTCCTTTTTGCCTTTCTTCATTTCTCAGTTTCTCATCTCTCTATACTTACCTTCTTTTCCTATCTCCTGAATACCTGGCACTGTGTGACATCTTTACTCCTTCTAGCCAGGCTGTACTGTGTGGCCTGGGAGCTACTTCTCCAGTCTTCATGGCCACACTGGTGGTATCTTTGGAGGCTTTTTTTTTAAAATTTATTTGTTAGTCTTTTTCCCTTTTTTCCCTCAATTTCTTTGTTTCTCATCTTTCCACTCCAATTGCAAGCTGCTTTAGCACTTTTTCTTAGTTTGTTTTTGGCTTTTGTTTCACCTTTCTCTCTCTTATCTTTCCCATACCCATCTTAGCTCCACACATCACAACCTCCTCCCTCCTTCCTGCCTACCTTCACCGTGAACTGACTATCACACCCCTGAGCAGCACAGGCGCAGCCTACTGGAACCTACCCTGCACTGATTCCCAGCCCCACCATAAGCCCTAGTAAGTGCCACAGACAACCCATTCTAGCCCCTCCCATTCAACTGGACCTGCCATGCTGCACAATAGCTGAATGACTGCTTTGACCATTTGATAAGGAGGTGAAAAGTATCACGCCCACAGATAAGCAAAAAACAAAGAACACACAGCCCGCCTGCTCAGATATAACCAGATAAAACAAAAAAGCAGGATGAAACAAATCTACAATCAATAAATGAAGAAAACAACTACTGAATGTCCTGAAGACATCAGACAGTATCAAAACATATTAAAAAACACAACAGGATGGTTTTAGTAGGCATCCAAAATAAAACACCAGATGACTGTCCAGTAGAAGAAAAGGCACTAGAACGACCTGATAGGGAATTCAAATCCCTAATATTCAGAGCCATCCAAGAGTTGAAGCAAAAAGCAGACAAAAATGAGGAAAAGCCAAGCAAATTCATGGAAAAGGGAGGCAAATTCATAGAAAATATAAAAAAATGGAAGAATTCAGGAAAAATAATACAGAAACAAAATGCCAAAATAAATCCACACTAGAAATCATTAAAAAAAAAATTAGTAATCCAAAACATAAACAACAAGATTTCAGAAACGGACAGAGGCATACAAGAGCTGAGGAGTAGATTTGAAATGATGGAAGACAGGATCAGCAAAATTGAAGACAAACCCTTGGATACAACTCTGTTTGAGGAAAAATCAGAAAAAAGTAGAAAAATGAAGAAACCCTGAGAATTATGTGGAACATAATCAACAGCAAAAATTTGTGAGTGATCGGAGTTCCAGAAAAGGGAGAGAAAATGGAAAATACACAGAGAACCATTGAAGAATTGCTGACAGAAAACTTCCCTAATATTATGAAGGATGAAAAGCTGACCATCCAAGTAGCTCCACGAAACACATATAGGATAGGCCCCAAAAGATAATCACCAGGGCATATGATAATCACATTACTAAAACCAAAGAAAAAGAAAGAATCCTGAGAGCAGCTTGAGAAAAGTCACATACAAAGGGAAAACAATAAGACTAAACTCTGATTATTTGGCAGATACCATGCAGGCAAGGAGGCAATGGGATGACATATTTAAAACCTTGAAAAAAAAAGTTGCCAGCCAAGGGTAATATATGCTGCAAACTCTCATTCAAATATCAGGATGAAATTAGGAAATTTCTAGATAAACAGAAATTAAAGGAATATGTAAAAACCTAACCAAACTTACAAGAATTATTAAAGGGAATCCTTTGTTCTGAGAACAAACAACATCAGACCACAGCCTGAATCTCGGATGCAAGATTGTACCAGCCAGATACCAACCTAGGAAATGAAGTCTCAAGGACTATCCAAAAAACAAAAAAGAGTTACAACAGGGAACTAGAGACATTAATCTGTAAATGACAACAATGTCAAAACAATAAAAGAGGGAATAAACTTTCTAATGGAGAGGAAAGTGAGGTGATACCAAGTAATAATACACTGGTTCAAACCTAGGAAATAAAGGGCAATTTCAAGGTAACCACAAAGAAAATTAACAAACCTACTAGTCAAAATGAAGAAAAAAACCACAAAGTCTCAGTAAAAACAAAATCTACAAAAACAAAAGAAATGTAAAAAATATCCACAAACAAAAGGAATTCAGCACAAGAAAGTAAGAGGAACAAAGGAAATGTCAGAACCATAAAAAAGCACTACAAAATGACAGCAATAAACTCACACCTATCAATAATTACACAGAATGTAAATGGCCTAAATGTACCCATTAAAAGACAGAATGGATTAAAAAAAAAATTAAAAAAAAAACAGGATCCATCAATATGCTGTCTACAACAGACACACCTTAGAAACAAAGATGTACATTTTTTAAAATTCAAAGGATGTAAAAAAAATTATCAAGCTAACACCTACGAAAAAAGAGCAGGAGGGGCAATATTAATCTCAAATAAAATGGACTTTAAAACAAAATCCACCATAAAAGACAAAGAAGGGCACTGTATAATGATTAAAGGGATGATCCATCATGAAGACATGACCATAATAAACATCTGTGCACTGAATGACGGAGCTCCAAAATACATAAAAAACTAACAGCACTGAAAAAAGAAATTGACAGTTCCTTAATAATAGTAACAGACTTCAACACACTACCCTTGGTAAAGGACAGAACATCTAGAAAGAAACTCAACAAAGATACAGAAGAGCTAAAAGGCACAATCAGTGAACTTGACCTCATAGACATATATAGAACACTCCACCCAACAGCTGCAAAGTACACATTCTTTTCCAACGCCCAAGGAATTTTCTCCAGAATAAACCACAGCTTAGGCCACAGAGCAACCTTCAACACAATCCAAAACACTGAGATAATACAAAGCACCTTCTCTGACAACAATGACATCAATGTAGAAATTAACAGGAGGAGCAAGGAAAAAAAAATCTATTAAGAGGAAACTGAATAACACCCTCCTTAAAAACCACTAAAAAAAAAAAAAAATTCTTTTTTTTTTAAAAAACCACTGGGTAATAGAAGAAATCAAAAATTGGAATAAAAAATTCCAAAAATCAAATGAGAATGAAAACACATCATATCAAAACTTTTGGAACACAGCAAAGGCAGTCCTCAGAGGTCAATTTATAGCAATAGATACACACATCAAAAAGAAGAAAGGGATAAAATCAAAACTTTAGCTACACAACTCAAACAAATAGAAATAGAACAACAACAACAAAAAAGCTCACAGCCACCAGAAGAAAGGAAATAATAAAGATCAAAGCATAAATAACTAGAGATTAGAAAGAATCAACAAAATCAAAAGTTGTTTCTTCAAAAAGAGCAACAAAATGGACAAACCACTGGCCAAACTGACAAAAGAAAAACAGGAGAGTATGCAAATAACCCAAATAAGAAATGAAATGTGGGACATTAGAACAGATCCAACTGAAATAAAAAGGTTCGTAACAGTGTATCATGAAAACTATACTCCAACAAATTTGAAAACCTAGAGAAAATGGACAAATTTCTAGAAACACACTGCCTCCTGAAAACAATGAAAAATGATGTTAAAAATCTGAACCGACACATAACAAGAGAACACATTGAAAAGGCAATCAAAAAAAAAAAAAAAACTTCCAATAAAAAAAGCCCTGGCTCAGATGCCTTCACTGGAGAATTCTACCAAACATTCAGAAAAAGAGCTTGCACCAGCACTACTCAAACTATTTCGTAACATAGAAAAAGAAGCAATACTCCCAAATTCATTCTATGAAGCCGGCATAACCCTGATACCAAAACCAGTGAAAGACATCACAAAAAAAGAAAATTATAGACCACTCTTTTTTTTATCTCTCATCAATACAGATGCAAAAATTATCAACAAAATTCTACCTAATAGAATTCAGCATCATCAAAAAATAATGCACCATGACCAAGTAGGATTCATACCAGGTATCCAAGGATAGTTCAACATTAGAAAACCAATCAACATAATCCACCACATAAACAAAAGGAAAGAAAAGAATCACATAATCATCTCAATCAATGCAGAAAAGGCATTTGACAAAGTCCAATGCCCATTCCGGATAAAAACTCTCAATAAAATGGGTATGTTGTTGTTAGGTGCTGTCGAGTTGGTTCTAACTCATAGCAAACCCAAGTAGTATAGAATGGAGCACTGCTGGATCCTTCGCCATGCTCACAATCATTGTTATGCTTAAGCCCATTGTTGTAGTCACTGTGTCAATCAATCTCGTTGAGAATCTTCCTGGTTCTAGCTGGCCTTGTGCTCTACCAAGAATAATGTCCTTCTACAGGGACTGATTCCTCCTTATAATATGTCCAAAGTGTGTAAGACACAGTCTCGCTACCCTTGCTCTAAGGAGCGTTCTGCTTGTACTTCTCCCAAGACATATTTATTGATTCTTTTGGCAGTCCATGTTATATTTAATATTCTTTGCCAACACCACAATTCAAAGTTATCAATTCTTCTTCTGTCTTCCTTATTTATGGTCCAGCTTTTACATGCATAAGATGTGACTGAAAACATCACGGCTTGGGTCAGGTGCACCTTAGTCTTCAAGGTGACATCTTTGCTTTTCAACACTTTAGAGAAGTCTTTCACAGCAGATTTGCCCAACACAATGCATCTTTTGATCTCCTGACTGCTGTTTCCATGGGTGTTGATTGTGCATCCAAGTAAAATGAAATCCCTGACAGCTTCAATCTTTTCTCCATTTATCATGATGCTGCTTATTGGTTCAGTTGTGAGGATTTTTGTTTTCTTTATGTTGAGGTAAAATCCATAATGAAGGCTGTGGTCTTGATCTTCATCAGTAGATGCTTCAAGTCCTCTTCACTTTCAGCAAACAAGGTTGTGTCATCTGCATAATGCAGGTTGTTAACAAGTCTTCCACCAATCCTGATGCCCCGTTCTTCTTCATATAGTTAAGCCTCTAAGATTACCTGTTCAGCATACACATTGAACAGGCATGGTGAAAGGATACAACCTTGACGCACACCTTTCCTGACTTTAAACCATGCAGTATTCCTTTGCTCTGTTCTAACAACTGCCTCTTGATCTATGTACAGATTCCTCATGAGCACAATTAAGTGTTCTGGAATTCCCTTTCTTCACAACGTTATACATAATTTGCTATGATCCACACAGTCAAATGACTTTGCATATTCAATAAAACACAGGTAAACATCTTTCTGGTATTCTCTGCTTTCAGCCAGGATCCATCTGATACCAGCAATGATAACCCTGGTTCCACGTGCTCTTCTGAATCTGGCCTGAATTTCTGGCAGTTCCCTGTCAATATAGTGCTGCAGTCGCTTTTGAATGATCTTCAGCAAAATTTTATTTGTGTGTGATATTAATGATATTGTTCTATAATTTCTGCATTCAGTTGGATCACCTTTCTTGGGAACAGGCATAAATGTGGATCTCTTCCAGTCAGTTGGCCAGGTAACTGTCTGCCAAATCTCCTGGCATAGACAAGTGAGCACTTCCAGAAGAAGAAAAAAGTCAGAGGACTCACACTACCTGACCTCAGAACCTAATATACAGCTACGGTAGTCAAAACAGCCTGGTACTGGTACAGCTGAAAATAGGCATAGAAGGGAAATTTCTCAGCATAATAAAGGGCATCTATGCAAAACCAATAACCAACATGACTGTTAATGGAGAGAGGCTGAAAACATTCCCCTTGAGAGCAGGAACAAGGATGCCCTTTATCACCACTTCTATTTAACATTATGCTGGAAGTCCTAGTAGAGAAATAAGGCAAGAAAAAGAAATAAAGGACCTCCATATTGGTAATAATGAAGCTAAACTCTCCCTAGTTGCAGATGATATGATACTATACATAGAAAACCCAAAAGATTCCACGAGACAATTACTGGAACTAACAGAAAGATTCAGCAAAAATCAATTGAGTTCCTATACACCAATAAAGAGAATAATGAAAAATTAGGGATAAATGTAACCAGGGATGTAAAGGACCTATACAAAGAAAATTACAAAATACTATTGCAAGAAAGCAAAAGAGATCTACATAAATGGAAAAATATACCATGCTCATGGATATGTAAATTCAACATTGTGAAAATAACAATTCTACTCAAAGCGATTTACAAATACAAGGCAATCCTGGTCCAAATACCAACAACACTGTTTAGAGAGACGGAAAAATTAATCATTAACTTATATGGAAAGGGAAGAAGCCCCATATAAGTAAAACACTATTGAAGAAGAAGAATACTTGAATACCTGACCTCAGAACCTACTATACAGCTACGGTAGTCAAAACATTCTGGTACTGGTACTGGTTCAATGACAGATACATTGACTAATGGAACAGAATTGAGAACCTGGATGTAAATCCAACCACCTACTGTCACCTGATCTTTGATAAGGGCCCAAAGTTCATTAAATGGGAAAAAGACAGTCTTCTTAACAAATGGTGCTGGCGAAGCTGTATGTCCATGTGCAAAAAAATATATAATAGGACCCATATCTCACACCATATACAAAAACTAATATCAAAGATCTATATATAAACCCAAAAGCATAAAGTTCGTAGAAGAAAAAGTAGAATAAATATTAAAGGCCCTATTACATGGTATTAACAGGATACAAACCATAACCAACAACACACAAACTCCAAAAGATAAGCTAGGTAACTTAGATTTTCTAAAAATTAAACACTTATGCTCATCAGAAGACTTCACCAAAAGAATAAAAAGAGAACCTACAGACTGGAAAAAAAATTTGGTTATTACAAATCAGACAAAAATCTAATCTCTACAATCTACAAGAAAATCTAACACCTCTACAACAAAAAGATAAATAATCCAATTAAGAGAAGGGCAAAGACATGAACAGACACTTCACCAAAGAAGACATTCAAGTGGCTAATAAACACATGAGGGAATGCTCAAGATCACTAACCATTAGAGAAATGCAAATCAAAACCATAAGGAGATACCATCTCACCCCAACATTACTGGCACGAATCAAGAAAACAGGAACTAAGAAATGTTGGAGAGGCTGCAGGGAGATAGGAACTCTTATGAACTGCTGGTGGGAATGCAAAACGATACAACCATTTTAGAAAATGATATGGTGCTTCCTTAGAAAGCTAGAAATAGAAATACCATATGATCCAGCATTCCCACTCTTAGGAATATATTGTAGAGAAATACGAGTTGTCACATGCATAGACACATGCACACCCGTGTTCATTGCAGCATTATTCACAATAGCAAAAAGATGGAAACAACCTAGATACCCATCAACAGATAAATGGATAAACAAACTATGGTACATACACACAATGGAGTATTATGCAATGACATAGAACAATTGTGAACCTGCAAAGCATCTCATAACATGGATATATCTGGAGGACATTATGCTAAGTGAAATAAGTCAATCTCAAAAGGACAAATATTGTATGAGGCCAATACGGTAAAAACTCATGAAAAGTTTTACACACAAAAGGAAACAATCTTTGATGGTTACAAGAGAGGAGAGGATGGGGTGGAAAAAAAAAAAGAACAATGTTCAAGGCAGAGGATTTTTACTTGGTAAACTGTTGTTTGGTTTTAAGAAGACTTCAGGGAATATTTTTGGTTTAAGGTTTTAAGATTATTTCAGGGCAATAGTTTCAGGTGTTCACCCAGTCTCCGTTGCTCCAAAAAGGCCTGGAGTCCATGAAAATTTGAAATTATGTTCTGCATTCCCCCCTTGTGATCAGGATTCATCTCTTTGTTTTTTATTTTCAACATTTTATTATGACGTATGGGTGTGGATCTTTTTGTGTTTAGAATTTGTTGATCTTATTGATTGAATACATGAATACTTTTCATCAAATTTGGGGATTTTTCAACCATTGTTTTGAATATTTTTTTCTGTTCCTTTCCCTCTTTCTCTCTCTTTTCTTAATACGCCCACTATAGGTATGTCGCTGTGCTTACTAGTGCCCAAAATTTCTCTGAGGTTTTATTCATTTTTCTTCATTCTTTTCTGTTTTCCAGATTGAATAATTTCTGTCAATCTATCTTTAACTTTACTGTTCCTTTTTTCTGCAAGTTCAAATCTACTGTCAAGCCCCTCTAGTGAAGTTTTTGTTTCCATTATTATAGTTTTCAACTTGAAAATTACCATTTGGCTCTTTACTGATATTTCTTTACTGATATTTTCTATTTAATGATGCATTCTCATCATACCTTCTTTTCCTTCTCTAAGTATTAAAAAAAAAAAAAAAGTTGCCATCAATTTGATTCCAAGGCATAGTGACCCTATAGGACAGAGTAGAACTGCCCCATAAGGTTTCTAAGGAGCACCTGATCAATTCAAACTGCTGATCTTTTAGTTAGCAGCCAAACTCTTAATCACTATGCCACCAGGGTTTCTTTTTTAAGCATGGTATCCCTTAATTCTTTGAACATATTTATAATGGCTGATTCAGTCAACAGTAGAGTTGAACAGACAGAAGACAGAATACATAAACCAGAAGACAAAATAATGAATTTATCAAGTCTCAAGAGAAACAAAAGAACAAAGAAAAAAAAAAAACCAGTAAGTATGACATTCAATTAAGAAATCTAACATCAGAATTATTGGAATCCCAGAGCATTATGACAACAGTAAAGGCATAGGAACAATTTTCCAAGAGATAATCAGAGAATTTCCCAGATCTGAACAGAGAATCAAGCCTGCAAACACAGGAAAGTACAAGAACCCCAATTAGAGGAGATGTAAAAAGATCAGCTCTGCACCGTATCCTAATAAAATTCCTGACAAGGAGAGAAATCTGAAAGGAGCAGGAGAAAAACACAATATAACACACCACGGGCCTTTCATAAAAATCAGTGCAGATTTCTCCCCAGAAACTCTAAAGGCCAGAAGAGAATGGAGTGACATATTTAAAATACTGAATGAAAATAATTGCCAACCAAAAATTCTTTACCCAGCAAAGTTGTCTTTCAAAAACAAGGGAGAAATCAAGGCATTCCCAAACCAACAGAAGCTCTGGGAATTTGCTACTACCAAAACAGCTCTGCAAGTATTACTCAAGGGAGTGCTCATTGGAAAGGCAAGAGCATTAAATAAATACTTGTATCTATACCAGGAAAAAAAAATACAAACAAAAAATAAGAGAGCGAGAGATCTCAAAAAAAGAAAAAGAAAGAAAACAACATGGGTAATCATAAGAACCAGGAATATGACATTTTCAGGGAATAAGCTCAATAATTAAATCCCACAAACAGCATCAAGTTTGTAAGGAATAAGTACAAAGTAAACTTATTGAATATAGGTTGTATATTGATGTTAATGGAGACACATCAACAGAAATAGGGGAGGGAAGAGTACATCAGGAATACATTTACTATGTTAAGATTGTATGTTAACAGCTGTTCATATGTTAAACATCTGTTGCAATTGTAAATTGTGTAATGTGATATAGGTGGTAACTACTAAGAAATCACCAAGACAAAACATCCAGAAGAAAATAGTAAGATAGCAAAAGGCTCACCACAAGAAAGCAACCAAATACAAAAAAAAACAGAAAAATAAAAAAAACAAGACATGAAACACCGAAAAAATAGCAAAATGAGTGAGGTAAAAAACACTTCATTTTCAGTAGTAATCTTAAATGTAGATGATCTAAACACCTCATGCTAAAGGCAGAATGAATAAAAAAATATGATCTATCTTTTTGCTGTCTACAAGAAAAACACCTCAGGTATAAGGACACAACAGGTTGAAAATAAAAAGATGGAGAAAAATATTCCATGAAACCAGTAAACAAAAAAGAGCAGAAGTGGCCATACTGATATCAGATAAAATAGACTTTAAATCAAAATCTGTTACGAGAGATACAAAAAAAAAAGGACATTATATAATAACAGAAGGGCCAATCCAACAATAAGACATTGCAATTATAAAAACATATGCACCTAACAGCACTGCAACAAAATACATGAAACAAATACTGACTAATATAAAAGGAGAAACAGACAACTCCCCAGTAATAGTTGGGGACTTCAACACACATCTAAAAAGAAGATCACTAAGGATACTGAGAACTAAAATAAAACCATAAGCCAACTGGACCTAACAAATATGTATATAGAGCACTCTACCCAGCATCATAACAATACACATTCTTCTCCAGTGCATATGGATCATTTTCCAGAATAGACCATACTCTAGGACACTAAAGTAAGTCTCAACAAATTTTAAAGGAATGAAATCACACAAAGCATCTTCCCTGACCATAATGGTATAAAGCTAGAAATCAACAACAGGAAAAATAAGAAAGAATAAATAAACACATGAAAACTAAATAATATACTACTAAAAGAATTACTGGGTCATAGAAAAAATAAAAAGTGAAATTAAAAATCCCTAGAATCAAACAAAAATGAAAATACAACATATTAAAACCTTTCGGACATAGCAAAAGCAATACACAGAGGGAAATTTATAACAATAAATTTCTACATTAAAAAAGAAGATCCAAAATCAATTACTTAAGCCAATAACTTGAACATATAGAAAATACAAAAACCATAGAAAGGATCAACAAAACCAGAAGCTGATTCTTTGAAAGGATCAATAAAATTGACAAACCAGTGGCTACACTGAAGAAAGAAAAAAATGGAAGAGGCAAATAACTAAAGAAATGAAATTGGTCATTCCATCCAACAAAGACAAAGAAGATCATAACTGATTACTATGAAAAACTGTAGTCCAACAAATTTGAAAACCTAGATGAAATGGACAAATTCCCAGAAACACACTATCTACCCAAACTAACACAAGCATTAAAAAAGAAGTGAATGAAGATGTCATCAAAAAACTGCCAGGGGAAAAAAAGAAAAAAAAGCCCAGGACCAGAAGTCTACGCTGGAGAGTTCTACCAAACATTTACGGAAGACACCAACTCTACACAATCTCTTCAAAAACATCAAAGAGAAAAGAACATTACTAAACCCTTTCTGTGAAGCCAGCATAGCCCTGATACTTAAACCGGGCAAAAACATCACACAAAAAAGAAAATTACAGAATAATATCCATTTTGAACATACCAACCAAAAACATAGATACAAAAGTTTTCAACAAAATTCTAGCCAACAAAACATAGTTTATAAAGAAAATGTTCTACATCCTGCTTTGGTGAGTAGTGTCTGGGGTCTTAAAAGCTTGTGAGCAGCCATTTAAGATACTCCAGTGGTGCCACCCCATCCGGAGCAAGGATGAATGAAGAAAACCAAAGATACAGAGGAAAGATTAGTCCAAAGCCTTCACCAGAACAACTAGATGGTGTCCAGCTACTACCACTGACTGCTCTGACAGGGATCACATTAGAGGGTCCCAGATAGAGCAGGAAGAAAATGTAGAACAAAAGTCAAACTCACACACACACAAAAAAGACCAGACTTACTGGCCTGACAGAGACAGGAGAAACCTGAGAGTATGGCCCCCAGACACCCTTTTAACTCAGTGCTGAAGTCACTCCTGAGGTTCACCCTTCAGCCAAAGATTAGACAGGCCCATAAACAAACAATAATACTCTTAGCTCAACCATGTATATGATGCTAAGTGAACACACTAGCCCAGGGCAATGATGAGAATGATGCAGAAAAGCTGATAATGCAGAACTCAAGGTCAAGGAGAGAGTGTTGACACATCATAGGGGTGGCAACCAATGTCACAAAGCAATATGTGTATTAATTGTTTAATGGGAAACTAATTTGCTCTGTAAACTTTCACCTAAAGCACAATAAAAAGAAAGAAAAAAAAATCTAGTCAACAGACTTCTGCAGCACATCAAAAAAATCATACACCATGATCAAGTGGGATTCATACAAGGATTAAAAGAGTGATTCAACATTAGAAAACCAATCAATGTAATCTACAACATAAAGGAAAAGAATTATATGATCATATCAACTGATACAGAAGAAGCATTCAATAAAATTCAAAATTCTTTCCTTACAAAAACTCTCAGCAAAAAAGGAATACAACAGAAATTCCTCAACATAACTAAGAACATACATGCAAAACCAACAGCCAATATTATAACCCAGTGCCAACATTATACTCGATTGAAAAAGCTCAGAGCCTTCCCTTTGAGAACCGAAATTCAACAATGTACTGGAAGTCAGTCCTAGCCAGGGCAATCAGAAAAGAAGGAGAGATAAAAAATATCCAAATCAGAAAGGAAGAAGTAAAACTACCTCTATTTGCAGATGACATGATCCTATACACAGAAGACCCTAAAGAGGCCCCAAGAAAACTGCTGGAACTAATAGAAGAATTTAGGAATGTTGCAGGGTACAAGATCAACACACAAAAATCAGTTGTGTTCCTCTACACTAACAATAATTACTCTGAAAAAGAAATCAAGAAAACAATACCATTTACAATAGCCTCCAAATCGATAAAATACCTAGGAATTAACCTAACCAGGGACATAAAACTCCTATATGATGAAAACTATAAAACACAACAGCAAGAGGCTAAAAAAGATCTACAAAAACGAAAAGACATTCCGTGTCCGTGGATTGGAAGACTTAATATAGTGAAAATATCAATTCTATCTAAAGCGATCTACAGATACAATGCAACCCTGATACACATTCCAGCAACATTCTTTACTGGAATGGAAAAACGAATGACCAACTTCATATGAAAAGGAAAGAAATCCCAAATAGCCAAAGTAATACTGAAGAAAAAGAACAGATCAGAAGGCCTCACACTCCCCGATATCACAACATGCTATACAGCCACTGCAATCAAAATATCCTGGTATTGGTTCAACTACGGACACATAGACCAGTGGAATAGAATTGAGAACTCAGAATTAAATCCAGCCATACATGGTCAACTGATTTTTGACAAGGGTTAAAATCCCTTCAGTGGGTTAGAAACAATCTCTTTCATAAATGATGCTGGCAAAAGTGCAGAAAAATAAAACAGGACCCATACCTAACACCATACACAAAAACTAATTCAAAATGGATCAAAGACATACATATAAAATCTAAAATGGTAAAGATAATGGAAGAAAAAATAGGGACAATGTTAGAGGTCTTAATACATGGCATAAAGAGAATATACAGCATAACTAATAATGCACAGATACCAAAAGATAAACTATATAACTGGGAGCACCTAAAAATTAAACTTATGCTCATCAAAAAACTTTACCAAAAGAGAACCTACAGACTGGAAAAAAAAAAAAAAAATTGGCTAGGGCATTTCAGACAAGGGTCTAATTTCTAAAACCTATAGAAAACTTCAACACCTCAATAATAAAAAGACAAATAGTCCAATTAAAAAATGGCAAAGGGTATGAACAGACACTTCACCAAAGAAGGCATCAGGAATCTAACAGACACGGGAGAAAATGAACCCTCTTTTATAAAAAGACAAAAATAGATAAAAATAGGCCAATGGTCATTGGTGGTTACCAGGGAGAATAGGAGAGGGGAAAGTACACTTTAGACTGTAGGGACCTGTTATTTTCGATGATGGGAAAAATGGGACCGAATGTGGATATAGTGAGCACAGCACAGCCAAAGTAAAAACGAGTGTTTGAACACGTATGGATGGGTATAAGCAAATCGGTATATGGGTAGGTACAGGTATGTACATAGGTAAGAGGAGATAGAAGTATCTATAAAACCAAACCTGTTACCTTCGAGTCAATTCCAACTCCTAGTGACCCTATAGGACAGAGTAGAGCTGCTCCATAGGGTTTCCGAGGAGTGGCTGGTGGATTTGAATTGCTGACCTTTTGGTTAGTAGTCAAGCCCTTAACTACTGTACCACCAGGGCTCGGTTAGGTTTAAATACTGGTTAGGTTTAAATATGTGGGTGCAGGTACATATATTCATTGAAGATACAAATACAGATACTCTTCAGACATAAACACTCTCCAGGATTGATTTTCAGGGTTTGAAGGGTTAGGAACATAGTCTCACGGGACAAGTCAGTCAATTGGCATAACGTAGTTCACGAAAATCATGATCTGCCTCCTGGTGAAGTTAGTAGCACATGGTGTCTTAAAAGCTTTCGAGCAGCCATCTAAGGCACACCTATGGGTCTCACTTGCCAGGAGAAAAACAGTAAGAAATTAACTAAAACTCAGAGAAGAAACAAGTCTACATGAGTCACAACCTTATCTACCCAGAGACCAGAAGAACTAGGTGGTGCCTGGCTACCACCACTTACTGTTCTGACTGGAGTCAAAATAGTTGATCTCAGATAGAATGGGAGAAAAATATGGAGCAGAACTCAAATTCTTGTAAAGGAAAACAGAACAAACACACAACAAAAGAAAGTCCAAATTGGAACAGTAGAAAACAGAGGACTCCCTGAAACTATCACCCTAAAAAAAACCCTAAGACACTCTTTAAACCTAGAATCCAGCCTATCCTCTGAGATCACCTCTTAACAAAATAGCAGATTGACACATAAAATAAAGGATATTACCCATAGGATGGGTGCCTGCCTTAGTTGTGTAGTGTTGCTATAACAGAAATATCACAAGTGGATGGCTTCAGAAAGACAAATTTAATCTCTCACAGTTTGGTGGGCTAGAAGTCCAAATTCAGGGCACCAGCTCCAGGGGAAAGCTTTCTCTCTGTTGGCTCTAGAGGAAGGTCCTTGTCATCAATCTTCCCTTAGTCTAGGAGAGTCTCAGCATAGGAACCCCAGGTCCAAAGAATGCGCTAAGCTCCTGGTGCCTCTTTCGTGGTGGTATGAGGTCCCCAGCTCTCTGCTCACTTCCCTTTCCTTTTATCTCTTGTAAGATAAAGCATGGTGCAGGCCATACCGCAGGGAAACTCCCTTTATATTAGATCAGGGAGGTGACTGGTAAGGGTGTTATACCTCACCCTAATCCTCTTTAACATAATCTAACTTTGCCTCATTAACCAAACGCAGAGATTAGGATTTACAGCACATGGGAAAATTACATCAATCACAAAATGGAGGACAACCACACAATACTGGGAATCATGGCCTAACCAAGTTGACATATATTTTTGGGTGCACAATTCAATCCATGATGGTGCCCTAGTTAAAAACTAACAGTATGAGACCAAAAGGTCAATAATTACTCAAAAGCAAAGATAAGACGGAGGTAGGGAAACTAGAGTACTGGAAAGGGAACAAACAGAACACAAAGAGAATGTTGACACCTTGGGATAAATTTAACTAATGTCACTGAACAGTATGTGTGGATATTGTCAAGTAGGAACCTAACTTGCTGTGTAAACTTTCACGAAAAACTTAATAAAATGTTATTTAAAAAAGAAAATTTTCTTCTGGTAATGGCCCTCATAAAATCAATGAATGCCTTAATTCCCTTGAGAGCAGAGACAAAATGTTATTTTGCTCTTTATAATAACTTGCATATAGCACATGACCAGTAAGTATTGAATGAAACTACTCAATAGCAGATATGTAATTTGCTGTGTCATTTTTTTTCCCCCTTTCTCTTAACTAACACTTGTGTTCCTAATACATACAAACAATTACAGGCTTTCGTGATATTTCCAGTATCACAGGCAAGCCTTCAGATCCACTGAAAACACTGAATTTTCTTTGCGTGCTTCCAACCAGGACCATATGTTTAACTCCACCCCTTTTCCTGGTGCTCCTGCAGTCTCAATGTGCTTTCAGCCCTGCGGCTTTTCCTGCCCGTTTGTGAAAGTTTCAGTGGCTAAGCACATTCTTTCCCTTATCAGACTGTAATGCAGTGATGAGGCACTAAGTGAAGCATTGAAGACATGCCATTATCCAAACTTCAGGGAAGCCTGTCTGACTCAGTGAGAACAGGTTGGTTCATTATTACATGCTTGCCTTTATCACCCTCTTCTTCAATCTCCTTCCCTCTCTCCTCCAACAGCACTGGTATTGGCCTCATCGTTTACTCCTGAATCTGGATTTATAGAATCTTAAAACCACCAAACCCCTGCCAGCCTCAGCCTACCAAATCAGCTTGTGTGTAATTTACTGGATTTCAGGTTCTTGTACAAGAGCTTCAGCCTTCTGCTGTTGTTGCTGCTGCTGTAATTCCTGTTGGCAAGCGTCATTGTGGGGACATTTTTCTTTTCTATGGCAGCACTGGTGGCTTAGTTGTTAAGTGCTATGGCTGCTAACCAAGAGGTCGGCAGTTCAAATCCACCAGGCGCTCCCTGAAAACTCTATGGGGCAGTTCTACTCGGTCCTATAGGGTCGTTATGAGTCGGAATTGGCTTGACAGCAGTGGGTTTTATGGCAGCACTAGCAGGAGTCAAAGTACCTAAGTACTTGCTCTCTCAGGAGCCCAGAGACAGAAAAAGGGGCATCTGTGTTGGTGATGGTCACATATGCCAGCATGCTATGCCTTCCTGCTCAAGCAGCTCCCCAACAATCGTTGCTTGCTGACAATAGCAGCTTCCGGATTCGGTGGCTTTGACTGAGAGTGATGGCAGCTTCTTGGTTGTAAAAGAGGGTTTCTTGGTGGCCCCAGTCTCTGGTATGGCTTTGGAAATCATTTCTGAAAGTTCAACCTCTGTAATGATTGTATAAGCCATCGAATCCCCCACACTGAGTCTTTCTCTGCTAGAATCAGCTTCCATGTATTCTACTTTCTGCAACTGAAACCTGACTGACACTGGGCCAACCACCTACCGGGGTTGTCTGAAAGTAACTGGCAACACACTGTTACTGAGTTCCTATCCATTGCCGAGTGAATAAGCTCCACAACATGTCGGGACAGAAAGCTCCATTATTCATTTTCTGGTGCTGCATCTCTGTGTGTGCATTTTTATTAAAGTCATCATTTGTCGTGTTAAGCAGCTGTTGCAACATAAAGAGAAACTGTCAAATAATATGGCATTTGGAAATGGTGACATTTTCCTTTTAATGTCTTTTTCCTATATTTCTCGCTACCCTCTTTCAAACTGTTGCTGCAGTAGCAATGCGCAAGGACTAACTAGCTCCTCTGTTTGCTGCTGAGAAAATATACAAAGCAGAACTGGGAGCAGGCCCTTCCTTGTTCTCAATGAGTTATGCTGTCTTCATGAGAAATTGCAGCCCTCTGTTCTCTCTCCTTCGGGTGCCAATTAACTGACTCTACTCATGTTACAGAACAGAGGTTGGTTACCTTTGGCCCTGTCTTAGTTATCTAGCGCTACTATAACAGAAATACCACAAATGGATGGCTTTAACAAACAAAAGTTTATTTTCCCATATATTAGGAGGCCAGAGGTCCAAAGTCAGGGTTTTAGCTCTAGGGAAAGGCTTTCTCTTTGTTTTGGCTCTGGAGCAAGGTCCTTGTCTCTTCTGAGCTTCTGCTCCTGGGCCATCTGGCTTGGCATGTGTCTTACCCCATCTCTGCTTCTTTCACTTGCTTGTTTAATCTCTTTTATATCTCAAAAGAGATTGATGTAAAACACCCTACACTAATTCTGTACCATTAACATAACAAAGATAAAAAAAAAAAAAACCCATTCCTAAATGGAATTATAACCGCAGGCATAGAAGTTAGGATTTATAACACATTTTAGGGGGACACAATTCAGTCTATAACAGGTACATAATTATGTTGTCGAAAAAGAACGCCTTTCACTCCTTAGAACTGACGGCCACCTAGAACCACTGGTCAGGAACAATAGGCGTACAGGATCTAACAAACACCTCACATGGTTCACACCTGGCCCTCTTCCTTCTTCTAGCTCGCTCCCAGAAGCTGTGTCAGCAAGTACAGCAGTTTTGTGTTTGTTGCTTGTTTGTTTTTAATCAACTTGTTCACTAGTGCCAGAGCTTGCCTTGGCAACCTTTTTCTCATGGATGAATCATGCCTCTTAATCCCCACATCAGGCTCAGTCCTGGCCTAGATTTTAAGACAAATGTGGACCTCATTCTAAGGGATTTTATGAAGCTCATGATGTCAGCCTGGCCAGGAGCAAGTGGACCTTGACACAAAATATAGCCCCCTCCCCCCAGTTACTATTTCAGATAGTCTGCTCACATACCACAATTCCCTCTCCTTCCAGCGTACTGGTCCTACTATCCCTTGTTGGGGCTTCCTGTCCTGACTCTACTTACTCCCAATTTACACAGCCCCTCTACTGTCTTTGCTTCTCTCCTAAACCAGCTTGGATTCCATTGTTCTTTATTTCAATTGGTCCAACACTCTAAACTCTTCTGCTTCTTAGTATTTTGTCACAATCTTGTCACCAAATCTCAACCCGGGGATGAACGCAGCATTCTGCTTTCTCTGAGCCTACAGCTTACAAACACAGTTAAAGGCACAACAGGACATGCCCGATTACTTTATAAATATCACCAAAGTCAGTGAACCTCTCAAACACATCCTACCATTTTCTGGTATACATTGGTCAACACATATTTCTACTTTCCACAATGACTTTTTCAAACCTGCTCCACTCATTTCAAATCCTTTGAATCCCTACTCATATCCCTTTGTTTTCCATACAGCATCAGCGTTTAGTATAGAGAGAAAGAGAAACAAGTGGAAATGTCCTAACCTTCCCTGACTAGGCTCACAAACATAATCTAAATTTGTATACTCCTCCTCTTGCTACAGAGAAGCTGTCTCTGCTTTTATTTATTTATTTATTGTAATGACATCGCTTGTGTTTTGGATTTCATCTCTTCTGGTTTTCTCAAGAAAACTACTCTAACAACTACTCCCTGTCTCTATCGTATGTTCAGCTGCACCTTTTCAAGTTTATCCTTCACACTGGCTTTTAAATATATGAAAATTTGAAGTGCCGTAAACGTTTTTTTTTATTTGAACTTTCATCTTATTCTACTACCTCTCTATTGCTCTCCTCTTCACTTTATCAAATTATCTCAAGTCTTCCAAACCTGTTCTGCCCCATTTCTCTGTCACACTACTACCCGCTTGTAACTCATTGCTCCCCCAAAGAAGTTCTTCCTATGGTCAGCAGTGACCTCGGAATTGTTAATTCCATTGGCTATTCTTAAATCTTCATCTCTTTGTATCATCAATACTTCTTCCTCCTTGAAGGACTACTTTCCTTGGCTTTTTTTCTGGCTTTATGCCTTTTTCTTTTTTGTTGTTATCGCAAATTCGTCTTCCTTAACTTGACTTTGACTGTTGGAGTTCTTCAAGGCTCAGTCCTAGGCCCTCTCATCTTTTAATGCACACTGTTTCCACAGCCTATGGCTTCAATCATTACCTATGTGCTGATAACTCACTAATCTGTCTTTTAAGCCTAGAGCTCTCTACATACACATACAAAAGTCATTTTAACATATTTTATGGGGCTCATTTATTCATTCTTTCAGCAGTTATTGAGCACCTACCATAAGCCAGGTAATACAGAGGTAAACAAAATATACAAAGTCTTTGCCAAATGAAATTATTCCAGTGTAGATTATAAATAAATGAAAGGTAAAAATACAATGATAGGAAGTGATAAATGCTATAAAAAAAATAACAATAAAGTAGTGTAGCAGAATCACAAGTGGTGGGAATTCTATTTAAAATTGGTTATGGAGGTCCTCTCTGAGGAAGTGACATTTGTTCAAAACTCAAGATGAGGAATGGCCCATGTGAAATTTTTCAGGAAAAGAAATCTAGGCAGATAAAGTAGCAAGTAGGAAGACAATGAAACGGATCATATAAGGTACACTTATACCCAGTGCCATCTACATAAATTCAGCATAAAAGATAGAACTTTAAGATTCTATCCACTTACCTAACCCCTCCAAATTGGCTGTTCATCCATATTTTCAAACATGATACCCAATCCATTACTAAGTCCGGTTAAGTTTCTTTCTCTGAAGATTCTGTTTTATTTTACTTAGTAAGAAATTTCCTATTACCAGCAGGTGGTTCCCTTACTCTAGGATCTGCCCCAACAAAGTAGGTGCATCTTCTAGGAAGTGGCCTCCCCTGGTTTCCTCCATGAGATGGCAATTAACCCATACCTCCTAACTATGTCCTGAAATATAAGACCAAAGTTGTGTTCAAGGATTCTGACTGTCAGTACTTGCCCAGCATTAGGTGTTAATTATCTTGTCATGTGAGACAGTGAGTCCTTACAGGGGCATTTTTTTTTTTTTTTTAAGAAAATCTGAATGAGAAGTAGTATTACCAGCAAGTGAAGTGACTTCCTAGTGTATGTGTGTGCTGTTTGTTGGTTTGTTATTACAAAAAGCGAATAGCTGCAATACTTAAGTAGAAGTCTGGGTAGGAAGAAAATGGGAGAAGGAGGGTGCTCCAACCAGGACATAGGATTTGATGATGTCTCAGCTCCTGTTCTCTTAATGAAGTGGTGTTTGCTAAAGGAAGCTATTTCTTCCATCAGGGTTACTGCTTATACAAAAAGGGGGAGGGTGATATTCATTTATTAATCTCTAACATTTGGTGTGACCAATATCATGCCACCTCTAACTTGTGTTTATTTCCCTTTTGGAGACCAAGGAAGAAGTTAGCAAATGTAGAAACAAACATTCCCAACTGCCATCAGGTGTTCAAGTGGATTTGCAGAAAAATGAGATGATGATTTTATAACAGCTAATAGTTTCTGATTTCACACAGCTGCTAGAAATTAGCAAAGACTCCATTGAATGCTTCCCAGTCACTTTTAATAACAGGATAATAAATCATTCCCAGTACTTTCTGGCATTTATGATTCTATTAGAAATAAAAGACTTGGTTCAGCTACTCTTCTCAGTTTATTTTTCATTTATTTATTAAATTACCTTTTAAAGTTCAAGAAACAAACAAAAAAAGCATCACTTTTACTTTGCTGCCAAATTATGTGAATGTGTGATAGTGTCTCCATGCGATTACATATTTCAAAAAGCTGTAGGGTAAGAAGTGGCATAATCTTTGGATGAAGCTATAGGGATTTTTTTGGGGGGGGACATTTCTGTTGTTTGGGGGTACAATGCAATAAATGACAGAAAACATAGGATATTGGCTTTGAAGTACCATGTCCCATACATTTGCTCTTCTGCTCCCTACCTTGGTGACACTAGGCCAATTTCTGAGCGTCTTAGAGCCTTAATTCCCTTATTTATAGAAGTGGGATCATCATCTCTTCTTGACATCAATTTTGCAAGACAGTTGCTATGTGTGATAAAATAATAAATGTGAAAGTATTTTTAAATTGGTAGGCTCAGTGGATGCTAGTTATTTTTGTTTATAGGGTTCTGTTTTTTGCTTGTTTGAAATAGTTATTCAAATTAGGAAGCACTGATTTCTAAGCTATTTACAGCTGCTTTGTTTCCCCTGCCCTGGGCTCCTAAGGAAGGTCTATCTCTCTCTTTTTCTGTGTTGAATTTCTGAGCTGAATTCTCAACTGTGTCAATAACAACTAAATAATGCCCCAAAATACCCAGAATCTGGAACTGGGCCAGACCCCTGTAGATTTAACTCAGATAGCTATTTGTTCAAATTGCATTTCCCAAACACAAGAAAATATGCACCACACTTACTGCACAGGCAGCCGCATACACACACCCACTTCGTCACAATTTTTCATGTTCTTATAAATTCGCTTTGGCAGAGCCTGTGTCACCTTAGCCTTTGAATTGTAATATAACGAACAGATATTTGGGAACCCTGAGAGCTACTGTACCCAACAAGATCTGACAGATAGGATTATATAGAGTATGTGTAGAGGTCTTTGGTGACCCTCCTGATCTATGAACTTGCAAAAATAGAAAGCAGGTTCAATATATCTAATTCAATTGAAAAAGTATTTAGTAAAATGCCACTTCCCTGCTTAGTGCTACAGTGAATAGAAAAGAAATATGGTACAGTTTTTTTGGGGGCCTAAAGGAGTTTATCAGCTTGTTGGGAAGAGAAGATATGCACACAGAAAATCATTAGAAACCTCATATGATGATATGTGATTGACTAAAAGCTGAAATGGGCCAGAATAGGTGTGAAAGTCCTAGAGGAAAACGTAGGAGCTGAGCTGAGCCTAAAATACTTTGCGGGCTGGACAAACAAAGAAGAATGGGGAGGAATCCTGAATGGAGAAGTGGCATTGTCAGACTGGTGGAGGCAGAAGCGAACAGTGGATGCTGAAGAGTAATTGGGCTCCTGGCCTCACTGCAGAAGATGAGGACTTGACATTCTGAACAGATGTGGCACACAGAAATGCCAGTAGTTGAGGAATAATGTGTAGTCAGGTCAGGTAGGAGACAAAGGTACCAAAATAGTTTGGGCCAAGTTTGTGAAGGCTTTAAAAAAGCTTAGCCTTTAATCTCTAATAAGCGAGAAGGAACTGTAGGTTTTTAAGAAAGGGGGGATGTGATACGATTTGGGTTTAAAACAGTTACCTTGTCACAGTGGAGAGAAGAGATGGGTAGTAGGGAGACTAATCAGGAGGTCTTTGCCATGGAGAAGGCTTAAAATGATGAGGACTTGAACTTAACCAGCTGTAAAGCAAGACCAGTACTATCGCAAAACAGGTATTATTTATGTCGTAGTTGTCCTCCAGAGGGGTTTTATTTAAATAGATCATAACGCAAATGGTACTCCCTACAGGTGTGCAACTTGTGTTCCTCAAGAAGATATAGATAAAAGATATCTCTGGGGTCAAACTGACAAGCTTTGTAACCAAGGGGATATTCAGGGTGAGGGACAAGAATTCAGTCTGTACTTCTCTCCCTTGGAGACCTGATCCAATTCATGGCTTTAAATGTCATTGCTATGGTGATGACTCAAGGGATATGTATACATCGTTCTCTGAATTCCAGAATCGAATATCCATCAAACTACTCACCCTCCCCATTGGATTTCTCCTGACATTTGGCATTTACTGTGTCAAAAACCAAATTTTCTCCTTATTTTCTCCCATTCCCAACTTTCTTCTCTCATATATTACACATCTCAACAAATGTCAGCTTCATCTTTTCTGTTGTCCAGGACCAAAGTTTTGGAATCATCCTTGACACCTGTCATATTTTCACACCTCACACCCCATTCATCAGCAAATACTGCCAGATCCACCTTCAAATTACATTCAGAATCCTGTCCGTTCTTACCACCTCCACTGCTGTTGACCTGCCCTGAGCCACCTTCACATCTCTCGATGTTAGTACAACAGCCTCTGAGGTAATCTCTCTGCTTCTGTGCTTCCTGCCATACAGTGGGTTCTCAGAACAGCAGTAGGGATAAATCTGACTTTTTAAAACAAGTCAGATACATCACCCCTCTGCCCAAAACTTTGTGCTGCCCTGTCTCACATAGAGCCTTGCAAAATCTGGCTCCCCATCAACTGTCTGACCCTTTCGTACCACACAACTCAGTCATGTCCAAACATCCACATGACTGGCCCTCTCTTGAGGTTTATTCTCCTATGCCATCTTCTTTCTTAGTAAGGGCTTCTCTGACTATTTAAAATTACAGCCCTCCCATATTCCCTATTTCTCTCCCAAGTTTTATTTTTCTACTACTTACTACCACCTAATCTATTGTATTCTCATTTAGGAATTAATGCATTACTGTCTCCTGCACTAGAACAAAAGCTTCCTATAGCACTCAAGAAATATGTGGATGTGATCACCATCATAATGTGAGTACTATCTGAAGCCCTGCAAGTGTGTGTGTTTAACCAGGGAAAGCTTACAGCTGAGAAAGACAATATTTAAGGGATATTAGAAAGAAAGGGAAGCTGATGGTGAAGACAGAAAGAACATAAGGTAAGAGAAGAACTGACTATTCAGAGTGAAAGATTAGAGAGTTGTGTAACGACAACAACAACAAAAAAATTAGCCATCGTGTCAAATGTTGAAAGGCTAAATAAGATAAAAGCTAAACACTGGGCACTGTGCCTGACATTTGGGAAGACGTTGGCGACCTTAAGGAAATTAGTTTCAGTTGAGTAGAAAGGAGCAGAAACCAGATTGTAGTGGATTAAAAAGTGGATGGCAAGGGTAATCCTTCCTTCCTTTCAAGAAATATGACTGCGAAGGGACAAAGATTGCTGCTGAGTAGAGAGTAGCTCTGTGTGTAAGTAAGTATCTGTTGAGCAATCACCAAAAGAAACCCAGAGATGCTGCCTGGTATTTTTAAGTTGCTATGGGTAATTTTCAGTAAAAGAGATCTTACTTGGATCATCAAAAATTAACATTCAATGTCAGCAAGAAACTCCCCTTACTGTCTTAATTGTCTGTTTATATTAAATTCCTTCAAGAGAAATTAAATAAATGTTTGACATTTCCTGCTATTATTAAAAATACTATGTTAATAATAGCCTGACATCTTTAATTCTTTCAACTAGAAATTACTTGTTTCCCCCAGAACTAAAAACAGGGAGTATAAGGAAAACAAGGTGTTTTTATTTGTTCTAAGTATTTTTTATTTTCTTAAAAAGATGCCTGGGCCCTCTGGATTTATTGCTAAGTACCTTGTAATGAAGTGTTAGCAAGGAAAGCACTTGAAATGGCTTTAGCAAATTTAATTTTTAAGTGCATTATATAGTTAGAAAATTGACTTTAAAAGCAAGCACATTCATCTCCATCTTTAGGCTCACTTGGTGGTTTCCGAGCCATCTCTGATAAGTTCACAAGTGAGAGATAATTTGGTAAATGATACATTCTCAAACTCTGCCTGGAACTGGGAGAACATTTCCAAGGGTTTCCTTTCAATTTACCATGTCCTGTGGGCAGCAATGGAAACTCTGCTCTGGAATTTTGTTTTTCTTTTTTTGATCCTTTAGCAGCAATAACAGAGAGAATATGTAGAGGAATGACTAGAAAATGGTTTTCAATAAGTACCTGTGTAATAGTGTGATGGAGATGGACCAAATTGTGGTTATGGAAAAGTCAACAACGACAGGCATTGGCCCTATATATGGCAGCAATGGGCCCTGAAGGCAGAGTCCTACTTGGATTAGTAGATGAGGGGGAAGAGGCTGTAAAAGTAACGGAAAGCACGACGAAGAGGTGATGTACGTGTTCATTATATCCAAGAATGGCCTGCCATAAGCACAGAGGACAACTTGGAGGAGCAGTGAGAGATAAGGTTGATTAGGTAAGGTGGGCTGGTTGGACAGAGACTTGATTTTAAGAGTGAGAATGTGGCTTTGCTACAATGAGAACAAACAGTAACCAGTGCACACTTAGAGGTAACAATTGTCTGAAGAGGTGTCTACAAACAGTCACATATAAGGATGACTAAAAAAGAGGGGTTTAAAGAAGGGGAACCAAAAGAAGGCAAATTACTAAAGTCTTATTTAACAAAGTAGATTTTGGACTTGGCTCATTAGAAGAGCCCTGTTGGCACAGTGGTTAAGAGCTTGGCTGTTAACCAAAAGGCTGTCAGTTTGAATTCACCAGCAGCTCCTTGGAAACTCTATAGGGTAGTTCTACTCTGTCCTGTAGGGTCACTGTGAGTTGGAATTGACTTAATTTTTTTTTTTTTTTTCTTCCTTTAGTTCTAGGAAGAAGACAAAGGTAAAAACAAGTCTGAATTTCCAAACCAAGGTAATGAAGAAACAAATGTGTTTATTTGGCATACATTTAGCTCTAGGTACTCTGTTAGACATTTGCCATCTTCATCATACATTATCTTTACAACAACCTTGTGAGGAGGAAAATCAGTTTAGAGGTTTAAGTTACCGGTGTAAGGTAAAATGTCCAGTCACTGGTGGAGGTAAAATTCAAACACATGCCTTCTGGCAGGCCAAAAGTGTCCTGCCAAAACATAGCCTCAGTTTACTGCTCTAACAGTGCTAGAACTTCAGTAGCTCTCTACGCCACCACGCCTCCCCCATCCATCACCAATAGCTGCCGTCAAGTCAACCCTGACTCATGGCAACCCCATGTGTGGCAGAGCAGAACTGGGCTCCAGATGGTTTTCAATGGCTGACTTTTTTGGAAGTAGATCACCCGGCCTTCCTTCTGAGGTGCCTCTGGGTGTACTTGAACTTCTAATCTTTCAGTAGCAGATAAGCACATTAACCATGTGCACCACCAAGGGACTCTATACTCTAAGCCAATTCAGCTGTTATTGTGTCTCACGCAAATCTCCTATTTACCCTGCCTTTGTTGTTACTCAGCTGCTAACTGTAAGGTTGGTGGTTCAAACCCACACACTGCTCAGTGGGAGAAAGATATGGCAGTGTGCTTCTGTAAAGGTTTACAGCCTTGGAAACCATATGGGGCAGTTCTACTCTGTCCTATAGGGTCACTATGAGCAGGAATCGACTCTATGACAATGGGTTGTTACTATAATTCCCATCATCTCCTATGTCTTTCTTTTCTCCTCTCCTTATCTCTGTTAAGATCCTACCCATCATTTCAAGGCTCTTTTCAAATATCATGACATCCTTCAGTGCTTTCAACTATATTGTTACTCTTTCTTTTGAACTGCTTCTGCCATTCTCTACCTTCTTACTCTACTTTATTGGAGTCCTTTGGGTATCTGTCTCATCCATTATACTAGGCTGCAACTTCTTGAGAATAAAATAAGACTTCTTATCTGTCCAGTGAGCCTCTTAATTCCTTTATAAAGGCAATTTGTTGGACAGGAAAAAAGAGGACGTTAAAAAAAGGAGAGAAGAAAAGGCATAGGGCTTAGGTAAAGGCAAAATATGTTGTAGTAATGTGAGTTTAAGAGACAGCAAGGTACTAGGTTCTGGTCCAAACATCTACTGAGTGACTTAGACAAGTTCTCTTACCACTCTGGTCCTCAGTTTCTCCTCTAAAATATAAGGGGTTTCAACACCTGTCAGTCTCTAAAATCATGTCCAATTTTAATATTCTGCTTCTGGTATTTGGAGGTAGAAACTAAAAATCCAGGTCTTGATTATCTTATTAAACTCAAATATTTTCACTCTTTAAAATATCAGCTGCACTCTAATGGTCAACCTTAATGACCTAGTTCTCTTAAAGCACAACATCAAGACAGCCCAGATGAGCCCCGAAAATGTGATATCCACCAGAGCGCTCTGGGGCCCTGGGCCTCTCGTAAATCAGAGTTGATGGACTGTTATCACTCAACTCACTGCCATTGAGTTGATTCCAGTTCGTAGAGACCCTATAGGACAGAGTAGAACTGCCCCGTAGTGTTTCCAAAGAGTACCTGACAGAATCGAACTGCCAATCACTTGGTTAGCAGCCTTAGCACTTAACCACTACTCCACCAGGGTTTCCAGTCCTGTTTTAGTCTGGATTATTTGCTGTGGCTTCTTTGCATAACAATAACACAGTTTCCGAAGGCTACTGATTGGAGCTGCCCTTGCTTAACTATGATGGTGGTCTGAATGAAGCTGTCGCTCTTGCCTCTGAACAGCTGCAGGCAGTTCTCCGTAGGAAGAATGGCACCCACCCTGTCTTAGGCTGGGTTCTCTAGAGAAACAAAACCAGAGAAGCATAGAGAGAGAGAGAGAGTCTTATATCAAGGGAATGGCTCACACGTTATAGAGGCTGACTATGTCCTCATAGCCACCTGAGGCTTAGATTTGCTGAGACACGGAAAAACTTGAAACTATAGCTAAGTTTTGTTAAGCATTTATTATTTTTCAGAAACAGAGCTCTGAGAGACCTTATGATTACTCTGTTATTCGTTCAAGACAAATTTCACAAATATTTGGTAAGCATTTATGATGAAAGCTCAAAAAATATGTTTCACCTCTCAGTGTCAGAACCTTGGAGAAACAAAGATACAACACTTATTATTTGGCACACTAAATAAGATGTACTAATAAATAATTATATTACAAAACATCACAAAATTTATGATTTAATTTAATCCTTGCAACATTTAGCAACAGGCATTATTAACCTTTTTTTTTGCTCTTAAAAAAAATTTTTTTTTTTTCATAGATAAGTAAGAAAACTATAGCTTAAAAATGTTAAGTAACTTGTTCAGGGTAAAGGTGCTAACTGGTAGAGCCAAAATTTGAACTTCGACTTTCTAAATGCATTGCCTAGAGTTCTGTGTCACTATGTATACTGCCTTTCAACCTAACACCAATGATCTCTCACAATTCCAACCGAAGGTCAATGATTGTTGATTGGACCCCAAACAGTAAATACCAATCAGCTTCAGAGACCACCTATTGCCTCCGCATCGTTAGTTTGACAACATTATATAATAATTACAGTAAGAATCTTGACAGTCCAGTTAATTGCATCAAATTTCTAATCTCTATTATCTTATATTATTGTTGAATTTGAAAGTCTCTTCATTTATCTATACTTTGTTACATTCTCAACCCTTTAGCATTCTGTACACCTCAACGCCTATTTTCTCCACTTTTCTTATCCTGTTTTCCATTGTTTCCTTCCATTGTGCACGGTAGATCTGTTATAAGCAAACATTTCCTTCATCTCAGCCTAATCATCAAGTATATCTCCACCTTCTTGGCCATAAAACACCTGTTTCTATTATAAGAAAAAGCTATTAATTCTTCTCTAATCCATTGTTGTTGAGTCATATCTGACTCATAGCAACCCTGTGGGGCAGAGTAGAACTGCTCCACAGGGTTTCCAATCTTTTCAGAATATTTATGGAAGCAGACTGCCACATCTTTCTCCCTTGGAGTGGCTTGTGGGTTTGAACTATCAACCTTTTGGATAGCGTTCAAGTGCTTAACTACTGCACCACCAGTGCTCCTCTTATTCTTCTCTACCCACCATAAATTCATTATCTTCCATTCACTCCTTAACATGCATAACCGGGCTTTCATTCTCACCCTTCCACAGAAACTTCCCTGGCAAAGAACCCCATGACCTCCTCTATTAGCCTCCTGTTGCTGTTAACAAATTACAACAAAGTTAGCAACTTGAAACAACACTTTTTTTTTTAATCTCACATTTTCTGTGAATCAGGAGCCCAGTATGGGTGATCTAGGCCCTCTGCTCAAGGTCTTACTAGGCTGAAACCAAGGTATTAGCCTGGGCTGTGATTCTTCTCTGAGGCTCGGGGTCCTCTTCCAAGCTCAGGAGTTGTTGGCACAATCTAGCTCCTTGTGGTTGTTTTCTAACGCTGTTAGCGAGGTACCATTCTGAACTATTAGAGGCCACTCTCAGGTCCACCTGTAGGCCCTCCATAAGCAGTTCACAATATGGTTGTTTGCTTCTTCAAGACTAGCAGGAGGAACCTTTCTCACTTTAAGTCCCACTCATTCAAAGGACTCACTGGAATAAGTCAGGCCCATTCAGGATAATCTCCTCATTAACTTTCAGTCACCTGATTGTTTTTTATTGTTATTGCTCAGAATTGCTGTCAGGTGGATTCTCGTTCATGAATACCCCATGTGTGCAGAATAGAACTGTTCCACAGGGTTTTCTGGGCTATAATTTTACTAGAAGCACATTGCCAGGCCTTTTTATCCATGGTACTGCTGGGTGGGTTGGAGCTGCCAACCTTTAGGTAGCAATCAAGTATAAACTGTTTGTACCACCTAGGGTGCTAGTTTATGTAATATTTACATAGAACCTGTATTTATTGTTTTGTGATGCAATCAGAGAAATAGACTCATTTTTAATACTATCAGTTTGCATTTCTATCTGAAGCAAAGTGGGTAGTAAGCATGGACTTTTTTTAGGAAGATTATTTCCTATGTGTGTGATATTATCCAAGAGAAGCTTATGACAAGATGCAGAAGATCGGGAAAAAAAAACAACTCTTAGGTATCTGACAGGGTGTTCTGAGGGAAATTATGAGATAAATTTCTCAGACATAAGTCCATGTGAAGTAGATACAAGTCTGAGACAGGCAGGGAGGTAATGACATAGAGACATTGCCCCACATTGTATACTCTGGTTGCACCTGGCTCACTAGCAACCAACACTAACCTGTTTAATTAGAGTCTTATAATGGCGAACAGCCATTTAGAATAATTTAGCTTGTCCCGTGTGCTATGAGTCAGAAGTGACTCAACAGCAACAGGCTTTTTAGGTTTTTTTTATTCCTCAAAGACTGTCCCAATGTTTGATACCAAAGGTCATTTTCTTGTCAACTGTTTGAGGCCTGTACATAAATCACAACCAACAACAACCCACTGCTGTAGAGTTGATTAGGACTCGTAATGACCCTATAGGACAGAACAGAGCTGCCCCACAGGATTTCCAAGGCTGTAATCTTTACAGGAGAAGATTGCCACATCTTTCTCCATAGTATATAAAGCCTCCAACTATGCAACCATTCTTTTACCACTGCCTGGAATGTCTTTCCCTCACCCTCTTCTTCTTCTAACCACTTTTTGTTATCTTTGAAAAATAAGATCACATATAATCTCTACCTGGAATCCTTATTTTGATACTCCTCCAGCCCCTCAAAATAACTGAAATGTCCAGCCCCTGTTTTCCAGTAGCATTCCTTACAAAATTCTGTCTTAGCACTTATTTTCTTTAGAATAATTCATTCAGATAATCTCACAAGTTATCCAGATCAGCAGAGTAATCACTGATTTTACTTGTCTATCACTCTATCTTATCACTCTATCTAGGTTCCTTAATACCAGAGAAAAGGTCATATTTGATTTTTTTTTTAATACCCACTACACCTCCACAGTTACTCAATAAATGCTCTCTACATTTTTTTTTTTTTACATGAATGGAAGTAGAATAATCATTTTACAGATAAAGAGACTAAGGATAATTAAGTTTAAGTCTCTGAGTAGACATGTTCAGTAAGAGACAGAGTAGAAGAAAAGAAGCCCACCGCAACACACTTGGGCTCATGCAGTCATTCACAACTAGAAATTTGGAATTAGGGGCTTAGAAGTGCAGTATGGTTATTATCAAATTGAATCCAAAAATTGAAATAAATACTTAGCATTTTTTTTCAGGAGGCGACCTACTCAATAAATGTTTTTGAAAGAAAACAAGAGTTGTTCAAACAAATAAATAATTTGAATTGAAAAAACATATAGAGTATTAAGCCTGTAGACATTCTGGATCTGTGTAGATTTAGCAAGGATATTTAAACTTCGTTTTGTAATTTAGAGTACCAAAACAAGAATGGGTAGTAGAGAAGTCATTGTGATCGTGGACAAAGAAACATCCAGTAAACTAAAATAAGAAGTTCCCAGTAGATGTCGAAAGCATTCCAATAATGAGACTTATAAAATATGAACCTCTTAAACTCCATCTTATGGGTAATCTCACAAGTTATATTCTGCAGCACCCTAAGACAAATGAAGAAAGGATGGGAAGCTTATATTCATTCAAGAAAATGAGCCAAGAAGATCATGTGGATACTGAAAACAGCATGGGATTTCAAGACTAGGTTCTTAATCCCTCCTTTTCTAAGTGACCGAAATTCATTTACACTCTTGTTTATTCACTCTCTCAATCATTCATGTATTCTTTTCACAGCACTTTATGCTAATATGATGAAAACCAAAAAAAAAAAACCATTGCCATCAAGTCAATTCTGACTCATAGCAACCCTATAAGACGGAGTAGAATTGCTCCATAGCGTTTCCAAGGAGCATCTGGTGAATTTGAACTGCCAACTTTTGGTTAGCAGGCTCTCTTAACCACTGAGCCACCAGGGTTCCACTTATGCGATAGGTAGTGATGATATCATTCTGTGGAGATGGCTAGATAGTAAATAAGAAATGACAATACAGGACGGTAAGAGTTGTAACATAACTAGAAAATACTTTGAAAACACAGTTTTTGTGGAGAAGGATAGTCAAGAAAAGCCTTTGGGAAAGAATACTTTCTACACTGAGACCCTGATGAGCCAAGTGAAGGAACAGAAGGGAAGAAAGCTTTCAAGGTAGAGTTAAGAAAATAAACAAAGATCTTGGGTCCTTGCTTGTTTCTAGAACAGAAAATAGTTCAATGTGGTTGGAATATGGAGAAACATAAGGTGAAAGTAAGACTGGCCAGTGGTAGGATGCAGAGTTTGTGGTTTGTGAAAGGGCCAGGCCTTTTATGCTATTCAGGTCAAATTTGAACTATCAAAAAGTTTAAAGCAGGAGTAATTCAATCAAATTTGTAATTTCAAATGATTATTATTTTTTTTTTATTCAGATACAGTTTGGAGAATGGATTTTAGCAGGGGCAAGAGCAGAGACCAGGGTTGTGGCTAGAGCTAAGACAATGGTAATGGCAATGAGAGCAATGAATGATATGAAGAAGTGTGGCCATGTTATCAAATTATAAATGGAAAAATAGTAACAATTAGCTCATAATTTTGTTATAAAATTTAAATAAGGTAATGGATTTGGAACTGCTATATGAACAATAATGGGTTACTAGTTATTACTATCAACAAGATGGGGAGTGTGGGATTTTCTTTCAAGCTGCCCAAATAATAAAACCAGAGAGCTCACCCATCCCTTTGAAATATTACCATGTCTTTTTCTATCAGAATTTAGAAAACAGAAAAGGAATATGATTCTCCAGGATGGAAGAAGGTGATCAATGTTCCAGCAGGACACCATGTTGATAGTCTACTCAGGGGTCGGGTCTGTTTTCTTCTCCTCTTTTGTTTTAATATCGGGCTAAAATGGAAGTTTTATTAGTATTAACACACTGGCATAAACTGCTAATTTACTCCATCATTTTCCTAATTAGCTCTACTGAATTGTGGGACTCATCTGCATTAATAATGAATCCTTATATTCTTTTCCCAGTGTCTGTTTCATGTCTGCCAAAAGGAGTAGAGAAAGAAAGAAATACTTATCTGTAATTCTTTGATTGTATTGGAGAAAGATAGTCTACTTTCTGAGAAGATGCCAAAGGCATCAAGAAGGTCCATTAATTAAACCTAGACAAAAAAATGGGAGAACTGATTCTTTCATTTAGAATAGATAAAATGAAGGTTTTGTTTTAGGCCTTGCTGGCTCTGTCATTTCCTTTTGGGGTGTACTAATGAATATTGCCTTCTCTGCTGACACAATTTCATTCCATCTGCTAGTGTTGCAGAAGAGATTAAAGGGGAGGAGATGAAGTCAAGAATAGTGAGTTTATTTGGTCAGAGAATTAAACAAATCAATATTCCCGTTTATTCTCTAGGCTAATTATTTCAATTGGATTGAAAATAGAGCTACTCATAAAACTGACAAAAATTAATGTCAAGAAAATTTAAAGAACTCGTAACAAAAAGTCAATGAGAACAATACAGCGACCCAATTGAAAAATGGGCAAAAGAAATTAGCAGGCATACTAGAGAGAAGAAACTACTTATGAAGGTGTTCTACATCATTCTAAATTAAGACTTTAATGACGTAGCATTTTATACAGAATCAACTGGAAAAAAATTAAAATACCTGACATACAAAGTATTAGAGAAGCTATGATTTGTCAGAAGCCTTGGTGGCACAGTGATTAAGAGTTTGGCTACTAACCAAAATGTTGGTAGTTCGAATCCACCAGCCTTGGAAATCCTATCAGGCAATTCTACTCTGACCTACACAGCAGTGGGTTTGGGGTTTTCTTGGTATGATTTTTCAGGATCCCTGTGTACTGCTGGTGAAATTATAAACTGAAATTTTGGTAAACAGTTCAGTATTACCTTCTATATTTAAAATTCCCAAACTCTATGATACAGCAATTCTGCTCCTCAGTATGTAACAGGAGATATGCACAAGCGTGTTTATAACATCCTTGTTTATAATATACTATAATTCAGCCAAAAAACCTTCATTATCAAAGTAGATAAATCAACTGAGGTATATTCACAAGCTGGAATAATATACACCAGTCAAAGCAGAGAAACCATAGTAATACGCAAAATACAAGGGATACTGGAAGTATAAGCGGAAAAGTCCCAGAATAAACAGGGTACATGATAATGCATGCCCTTTTACGAAGATGAAAAACAAGATAAAAAATTAATTTTTAGAGAATCATCTATGCGTGATGAAATTGTACAAAAAATGAAAGCGTGAGGTGAACACTGAGTTCACCTTGACAGTCACCTAGGGGTAGAAGGGAGGAAGGAAGATGATTAGTGGAGGGATCATACGGCTGGGGCTTAAATCGATGTCAAGCTCCTAGCTTTTTATATATTTTGGAGGTAGATCTGTGGGTGCTTATTACATTATTTGAAAATTATATCAATAAAAAAGGTGTCAAGCACAGATTACTGATAAGAGTATATCATAGATCAACAGTTATAAATAATCCAATTCTGTGTACCTGAGAAAAAGGAAAGGGAAAAAAATTAAAAAAACAAAAAAAAAAACTATTGAACATATTCTACTCCTATACAGATTTGTTGGTTTTTTAAAGAAAAAAAAAAAAACTTTTATCGTTAGCTCCCTACAAATTTTATCACCCTTTGTCTTAGTTATCCAGTGCTGCTGTTACAGAAATACCACAAGTGGATGGCTTTAACAGGTAGTTTATTCTCTCACAATTTGTTGTTAGGTGCCATCAGTTTGGTTCTGACTCATAGTGACCCTATGTACAACAGAACAAAATACTGCCCAGTCCTGCACCATCCTCACGATCGATCATTGTTATGCTTGAGCCCATTATTGCAGCAGCTAAGTCAATCCATCTCTTTGAGGGTCTTCCTCTTTTTCACTGACCGTCTTGTTTACCAAGCATGATATCCTTCTTCAGGGACTGGTTCCTCCTGATAACATGTCCAAAGTATGTGAGATTTAGTCTTACTATCCTTGATTCTAAGGAGCATTCTGGTTGCACTTCTTCCAAGACAGATTTATTCATTCTTTTGGCAGTCCATGGTATAGTCAATATTCTTTGCCAATATACCACAGTTCAAAGGCATCAATTCTTCTTCAGTCTTCCTTATTTTTTGTTCAGCTTTCACGTACATATGAGGCTATTGAAAACACTATGGCTTGGGTCAGGCTCCCCTTAGCCTTCAAGGTGACATCTTTGCTTTTCAGCACTTTAAAGAGGTCTTTTGCAGCACATTTGCCCAACGTAATGCATCTTTTGATTTCTTGACTGCCTCTTCTATGGATTGATTGTGGATCCAAATAAAATGAAATCCTTGACAACTTCAATCTTTTCTCTGCTTATCATGATGTTGTTTACTGGTCCAGCTGTGAAGATTTTGTTTTTTTCAAAATTTAGGAGGCTAGAAGTCTGAATTTGGAGCATCAGCTCAGGAGGAAGGCTTTTCCCTGTGTTGGCTATGGAGGAAGGTCCTTGTCTCTTCAGTTTCTGCTTCCCAGTTCCTTGGAAATCTCCTCATGGCTTGACATCTATCTTACCTTATCTCTGTTTCTCTGACTTGCTTGTTTAATTTCTTTTATATCTCAAAAGAGACTGGCTCCAGAACACCCTATACTAATCCTGCCTCATTAACATAACAAAGACAACTCATTTCCAAATGGGATTATAACCACAGGCATAACCAAAAAAAAAAAAAAAAAACCAAAAACACCACTGCCATGGAGTGTTCTGACTCATAGCAACCCTATAGGGTTTCCAAGGCTGTAAATGTTTACAGAAGAAGACCATCACATCTTTCTCCCGAGGAGCAGTTGGTGAATTCAAACTGCCAACTTTTTGGTTATGCCAGGTTTAAACCAGAGGCATAAAGGTTAGGAATTACAACACATATTTTGGGGGGACACAATTCAATTCATAATATCTTTGGATGATTTTCCTGATTTATTTACGTGGTAGTAAGAAAAGGAAGGCAGAGGGAGCAACAGTATAAAAAGATATGCATAAACACTAGATTAACTGAGGTAAACTGAATCCTGAGTGGTGGAGAAACATCAGAGCAGGCAAAGAAGAAAACTTAGGTCAGTCGGTTCTCCGTTCCAGTTACACAGCAATTGTGGTGGTTGAAACAGGATGGGTGACCCCAGAAAAATGTTGCCAGTGGACCAGAGGGATGAAATTTCAGGCACATCCTGCTGGGATAAGTGGTTAAAGGGGGTGCACCAGTCTTGTGTGTACAGGGTGTTCATAAGTTAGACGTGCACAACTCAGAATGCCTGTACTCCCCTTAGAGTGTCTGCAAAGAAAGCTCTCGTACAGTTTGTATTAGGCATCTCTTCCCCCCGTGTTCCTAAGTCATGTCTACTTGGCCTATAATGAAGAGAATAATTGTCAGCAAGTGCAACAACATCAGTTTATATTTGTATAGCATTTTCTTATAAGCTGCCCCACTGATTCTCACTACATCCTTAGGAGGGAGAGCGCAATTTTGTTCTCTGACTTGTCCTCTGAGAGACTTGAGGTATAAAGAGAGTTTACATAGGCCAACTAGAATGGAGGATTCTGGGCTCCTGTCTAATATGTCCTTTCCAGATGCTACCCTGAAAGTAAAGGGTAGGGTGAGAACAGAGAATTCAAGCAAATGTGGATTGAATAAGATGTATTGAACACGTTACAATCTTATTTAATCCTCACACTAATCCTATATGAGGTAGGCATTATCATTATCTCCTTTGTAAGAAAAAGAAAATGGAAAACTGAGAGAACTTCAGTTGTTAGCTGCATGACCTAGAGCAAGTAGCTCAAGCTCTCTAAGGTTCACTTCTCTTTTCTATAAAATAGAAGATCATAATAGCTACTAACATCAAGGGGTTACTGAGAGGATTAATAAGATGAGGTAAGTAATGTGTTTACGCTAAACAACTAAATTTCACCAAGCTTATAAATAGTGGAAATGTGATCAAACCCAAGGGTTTATGATTCCAAGTCTTGCCCTTTCTAATAAAGCCATGTTACCCCATAGGGCAATCAGGAATGATAATGCAGACAAGATGGACTTGACTTCGCAAAGCATAATTGCAACCCAATTCTCTGAGACCCACTACCCAAAGGATTGCCATTTAAAAAAAAAAACTACAGTTAATTCTCACCAGATACCCCCTCTTCACACCTGCCAGGACTCCTCTTCACTCTTTGGCTATCATTAGAATCACCAACTAGAAAATCTTTGAATGGCAAGAAACCAGGAGGTCGACTTTTATCCTGCATCTGCTTTAACGAGTGGGAGTGGAGTTAGATTATCAGTGACGTTTTCTCAGTGGAAAGATTGTCTGGATCATATTTGTATTCATTTTCATAAATGCAATAAACAAGCCACTAATAGAACAAAATCTACTAATTAAATTTCATTCAAGAATGCATTTTCACCTTAGATTAGTGGTGTCCTTGTACATTTCTGCTAGTACAGTGCTCATAATGCCTTATTCAGCTTGTAAACGGTGCTTGTCATTAAATTTGAAATATTAACAAGCATCAATGAGCCTAAAGTGACAGCACAGTAAATAATTTGAAAGGGTTTTACACTGTAAACCTATTTTATTTATTAAAAATTAAGCATATGGATTCAGAAGGATGCTCTCTCAGCTGCCAGGTAAGCCCAAAGCATTACTGTGTCTGCAAAATAGGAGGTCCTGAAATGGCAGCAAGTCTGAGACTCACACCTCTGAAGGAAAGGCTTCCTTGATAATTCCTTTATGTCTTGGGTAGACAAACCATTTAATGTCCTCTCCAAGACTGAGTTTTGATTCTTGTTTCACTGCAGTTTACCTTGAGAGTTAAGAGCTTTGGGCTTAGTGAACATGTATGAATTATTTGGAAAAGGTTTATAATTTTCGTATTCATCTTTGAAAAAGGACAAAGGAACTAAAATATCTACATTGTCGATACTGTGTGTATAGGGCTTCTGTGTGTACAGCATGTGTGTACTGGTGGTGTTCATGTGCTGTGTTGGGGCGTGTGGACCCAGTATATATTAATCATGGCAAAACACATTCAGAGTTAACATTATGACGTTTGATCTCATAAAACCCTTAAGGGATAGGATGGATCAACATTATTATGATTATTCTGCACTGGCTAGGAAGTGGAGGTCCTGTTATCTTTCCAATTCTACAAAACAAGATAGAGGCAGAGCTATGATTCAAACTGAGATAAACCCTCAGAGGCTTTATTTTAAATCTCTTCCAAACCTGATATTCCATGAGTTCATGCATCTGCTTCTGTGCCCGTTTCTCTAGCCATCCAAACATCTTTCAGAGTAGAAAGGAGAATTTCCACTAGTATTGAGGTAATGTCTCTGTCTTCACTGTTATTTATTGCCCACATTTCTTTAATTCATTTATTTATTCAAAATAAATAGTCATCAGACACCTACTTTGTCCCACGCACAGTTTTAAAAGCAGAACACAGTGCTGAACAAAAACAAAAGACCCCTGCCTTCGTGGAGTCTACCTTATAAAGGGGAGGCAGACAATTATCAAAATTAAGGAATATATTCTATGGTATATTAAAAAAATAGGAGGTGATAATTGACAGTAAGCAATGCACAGGGAAAGGAATGAGGGAGTACTGGAGTCCCTGGGTGGTGCACAGTTAACATGCTCAGCAACCAGCTGAAATGTTGGATGTTTGAGTCCACCCAGAGGCACCTGGGAAGAAAGGCCTGCAATCTATTTTTCAAAAATCAGCCATTTTAAACCCTCTGGAGTACAGTCCTACTCTGACACACATGGGGTTGCCATGAATTAGAACTGACTGGTTTGGAGAGAAAGTGTGGGGTGATGAGGAAAGGGCAAAAATTACAAATTTAAAATCTGATGTTTTTCTCTTTTGGGCTCTACCCCTCACCCATTCTACTGTGTTCGTACCATAAACCCATTAGTGACTAAAGCTCAAACTTTCCTTTTACAAGACAGAAGAATATTGGGATTTCTGTTTGTTCTGTAATTGGCTAGAGCAACGTTGACATCCAGTGGTGAATTAGATTAATCACAGGTGCCCACACTTGTGTTCTAACCGCTGTGTCTGTGTATGGGTTAGGGGGAGGGGGTGTGCAGGGATATAAGTACTGGTTAATGGTTCATTCTGCAACTCAACCCAGGGCTCCACTGCAGCTCCACACCCTCACCAGCCCCCGCTTTCCATCACCACCACCCTCTGCACTGTTAGCATGCTGGCTCAACTTGGTTTCGACAGCAGGCATGTTGCCATAGTGACGTAACCGTGTCGTACCCAGTACATATGTGGGTATGTGCATATATCTATCTCCACATGACATTTGTATATACAGACATGTGTTTACCATGTATACATGTGCATCAGTGAGTGTGTGTGTATGCATTTCCTATGCTACCTTCACAGAAAGAGTCTGGCTGTGGTCCCTCCTTCCTCAGCTGTTATCTTCTATCCTTAACAGCATGTGATTAGGAACATGGAGAGAAAACTGCCCTGTGTCCTGATTGTGTCCTTTCCATCTGGCTCATGTTCTATTGCTTGTGTTTCTAATGAAGTAGAAAGAAACATGGCTGCCTTGGGCTCCCTTCCTCCTTGGTCTGCTCCCAGCCGCTCAAATGCCAGCAAGGATATGCTGTCCCTCCATAAAGGACACCAGTCAGGAAGCAGCTCATTTCCTTCTCCCCATGCGCATCAGTGAGCATTTGTCTTGAATGGGCACCACCCCATTTTTAGAGAGCGGAACACAGACAAGACAAAGCCACTGTCCTCTAAGAGACTGGAGTCTACAAACACAGCAAACACCGCGGAAAAAGACTATGGAATCAGACCTTGCTCAGCCTTTACCATTTAATTCAGCAGTTATCCAGATTGCATGCCGCTGCTTATTAATTAGTAAACTTTTATGTGTTCAGGTAATTTTTACTCAACATTGACAACTCTCAGACACTTTCCCCACTGGACTCTCAAGCTGTGGCCACCCCCATTAAGTTGCATTTTGAAGTCCTTTTTACTTCTGGGTTTGGGGAAAAGGGAAGAGAAAAAAAAAAAGCCCTCTAACGAGTTTAACACACGACACAATTAAATATTGATTGGAAATGTTCCCTGAGCGTTTTCCCCTCCATCTCACCGCCTGCACGGGGAGATGTCTAGATGTGATTCCTAAACTGTCCCCATCCAGCGATTCTGTTCATTAGGACACCAGCCTTGTGGTTAAAGTACTTTCCTTACTGTTGCATGTTTAATTAGACAAGTCTTCCCCAGAAATTATTTATAGCCAGGCTCTGGAGCTATTGTTAGTCCGAATGTAAATAAGATTCAGGAAGGAGTTCCCAGAGGGCTGCTGCGCTGGCAAGCTTGCACTCTCTACCATTAGTGGGACTCCCAGAGTGCCGGCTCAGGACCACATCCAGGGGCTTTACAGCTGGAACTTGGGCTATTAAAAAAGTCTAGGCATGATTTTCTAATTAAAGTTCTGATACAGGGACCCACAAAAGACTAAATCTTCGAGATCAGTGTGGATACAAAGAGGAGGGGCAAGGAGAGAAGAGGGAAGAGTAGAGAGAGAAGCCAGGCAGCCCCAGTGCCACTAACACAGGCGGAGGCAGGAAAAAGTGGCCCCACGGGAGGACTCTCGAAGATGAGTTCATCCTCCCGGTTCTTGTTTGTTGCGATTCTCTGCGTGTGTTCACAACTGCCTTTAAAAGAATTTTCTAAAATTTAGAGCATGCAGGAATAAGTGTTTAGGGAGTGGGTGCGGTATGAAAGGCCAGAGCAGGGACTTTTCATGTGCAGACATGCATTTACAGTCCCTGAGGGCATACATGGGGACCTGACTGCAGCTCCGGCCATCTACATTGTTTCAGTGTGGTGTACATGAAATGTGTTGAGTTGCTTCCCAAAACAGGCATTTTACTTGCTGCTGGAACTATAACAGCTGAATGGCACAGAGCCCTCCAGATGCTTGCTCTCCAGGTACTTACATGCTTGTAAATAGTACAGTCATGGTGTCAAATTAGTGCAGAAATAATAAGACATAATAATACCAACAATTACTCTTGATTGAGCAGAAAGTGTACACACCTTGCTTCATTTGATGTGCACAACAACCTTGGGAGGTGAATGCTATTTTTATAATACCCATTTTTCAGCTGTGAAAACTTAAACTTTAAAAGAATAAATAACTTTTTATAGGATACACATGTAAATAGCAGGAGCCCTGGTGGCACAGTGGTTAAGAGCTACAGCAGCTAACCAAAAGGTCGGCAGTTCAAATCCACCAGCCACTCCTTGGAACCCTATGGAGAAGCTTGACTCTGTCCTACAGGGTCACTATGAGTCAAAATAAACTGAACAGCAATGGGTTCTTTAGTTTGCTTGTTTTGTCTTATGTAAATAGCAATTACTTTACTGTCTACCAATATAATGTGGTAAGCGCATTAATAACCAAATGTGTAAATTGCACACAAGGCAATACGAAGGAATGGATGTTTAATGTCACAGGAGGAAACAGGGGTCAGAGAGAACTTTGCCAAGGAGACTAAGGATGAGCTGGATTTTTGAAAAATGAAAAGAAGTTTACTAGGCAGACAGGACTGAGAGGGAGGATACTGTAGTTGAAATGTCACCTAAATGAGCTACAATTGTCCCATTTATAAAGGGAAAACTTGGGTTCAGGGACTCTGGCTCTTGTTAAATAGCCAAATAGTAGTAATAATCAGAAAAGAGAACGTAGAAAGTTGGAATTGGAATCCAAAATGCTAAAGAAGTCAAATTCTCTTGGATTTTCTCTGTCTTCAAATACTGGCCCCATTCACATAGCGAGGGAAAGGGGTAAGGGGAGCAGAGGGGAATAGACTTGGAGGACTAGAATTAGAGTCTTCCAACAGACACCCCAAATATACTTTCACTACAACGTGTTCACTTCAGATGAAAATTCTGCATAGACTTTAGTACACTGCATATGTTTGACAACTGTCAGTCCTCATTGGAGGTCAGATGATTAAGCTGGTAGTATCGCTGGGAAAATAAAAGAACAGAGTATACCTCGCTTGAGATATGCTTGAGTACCAGTTGTTCATCAGATGGTTGAGTCCTGGCACACAGGGGAGGGCAAAGATACCATGGTGGAGGAAGCAAATATTAAAACTTGGTTCCCAACTTCCTTCCTACATACTTTCCTCTTCTTTAACCAAAGCAGACAGCCTGGCCGTGAGCATCTGTCTGGGTCATCATTTCTGTCCACCTGGTGCAGAAGGCAGCACAGAGAGCCACGCCCTGTCCTTACCTCTGAGACCAGTCTAAACCATGACACCTCCAGTAGGGAAGCTGGGAGATATCTATTATTTTAAACACATAATTGATTCTAACTCATCACTTATCGCTCTGTGACAGATTTTCGTACCGTTTATTATCTCGGCAGTGACATGGGCCCTAAGGGCCTTCTCCTATTGTTCCACGGCTCTTGGTGTGCCCTCAGTCACTGCTGCTCCCGTTATCTGTCTGATTAAGTTAGGGAATCTGGTATCTCAGAGTCCCTAGGTAACTGTCAGCAGTACACTTCCTCCAATTGCAGGATTAAAGGAGGCTTTTACCCCTCTCCTCCTTGACCTGTATGTCACAGTAAGTCTTCTTGTGTGCTGATTAATTTGGGACTCTGGGTCCCCAGGACCTGAGAGATACCTATCACTCCTGTCTCCTCACCCTCACATCCTCACAGAGCTCTCTGAAGGCCCTGGGAATGGAGCAGAGACACAAAATTAGCTACAGCAATCTTATGATACTATTGTTTCTGGTTGTTCTGTGCCTTTGCTATCAGCCCAAGCCACAAAATAGCCCACCATGTTAATCTTTCTAATGTGTCCTGGTGTTGTCTCTTAGAAGAATACTAGTGAGCTGGTACTCTGCCATTCTCCCCGCCCCCCCCCAAAAAAAATGTTGTTCTTTTCACATGCCTCTGCTTTACACAGCCCAGACATAACTGGTAAGTCAAATGGACAGGTATATGCTGGTGTGTATCCACATGGTATCCACACTTGTGAGGTTAGAGAGTCTCTCTGGCTCCTAGACAGCAAGGGAGCCAAGCAGGACACTTGGATGATGAGGAAAGCCCATCACCATTTCACCATCAACTCTCAAGAAGATCCTGGATGCACTGAACCAAAACCAAACCTGTTGCCGTTGAGTTGATTCTGACTCATAGCCACCCTGTAGGACAGAGAGTAGAACTGCCCCATAGAGTTTCCAAGGAGTGTCTGGTGGATTCAAACTGCTGACCATTTGGTTAGCCTGGATGCACTAGGGGGCCTAATATATGCAGTAATAGGATACAAACCATAATTAACAATATACAAACACCACAAGATAAGCTAAATAACTGGGATCTTCTAAAAATGAAACACTTATGTTCATCAAAAGATTTCATCAAAAGAGTAAAAAGAGAACCTACAGATTGTGAAAAAAAAATTGGCTATGACATATACAACAAAGTTCTAATCTCTAAAATCTATAGGAAAATCCAGTATCCCTAAGAAAAAAAGACAAATAATCCAATTTAAAAATGGGCAAAGGGGGGGCGGGGCCAAGATGGCGGACTAGGTGGACGCTACTGTGGATCCCTCTTGCAACAAAGACTCGGAAAAACAAGTGAATCGATCACATACATAACAATCTACGAACTCTGAACAACAAACACAGACCTAGAGACGGAGAACGAACAAATACGGGCAGACAGCGATCGTTTTCAGAACCAGGAGCCAGCATACCAGGCAGGTGACCTTCGGAGCCCGATCTGGGGCAGAGCCCAGGGGGGCAGATGGCACAGACAAGGGGCCCAGCCCTACCCCCCGAACTCATCCCGGGAGAGAGCCTAGCCGGTTGGCGCAGGCGGCGTAGCGGCGCAGCTGGTGGGAGAAGCACCCGGGAGGCACTGACTGATCTTGGAGCAGGGAGAGCAGCATCCCAGCCGCGGAGCCATCCCGCCGGGAGTTTGGCGGGAAGCGGGCATGGTGCGAGCGTGGGGATCAGCTATATTTCCCTAAAGCGACCCCGGGGGCGGGCCCAGCCGTTCGTGCGGGCAACTCCCACCCAGTTCACGCGAGCAGTGCGGCGCACCGGAGGAAGAAGTCCCCGGGAGGAAGTGACTGGTCTCAGAGTGGGGAGAGCAGCGTCCCAGCCGGGGAGCCGTCCCGCTGGGATTTTGGCAAGCGCAGGCGGGGCGTGAGTGCGTTCCCATGAATAGACCCCGGGGGCAGGCCCAGCTGTTCCTGAGGGCGACGCCCACCCAGTTCTCGCAAGCGGTGCGGCGCACCGGAGGGAGAACTCCCCGGGAGGAAGTGACGGGTCTCAGAGTGGGGAGAGCAGCGTCCCAGCCGGGGAGCCGTCCCGCCGGGATTTTGGCGGACGCGGGCGGAGCGTGAACGCGGTGATCAGCTCTATATTCTGAGGTGATACACTCCTAGCTCTCTGATCCCTCCCCCACCCTCCCCAGGCGGCTCCATTAACATCCGAATACCCTGAGCCAGAGGGAGAATTCAGATAGGGATCTGACTGCATTTTTTTTTAGCTGATTACATGGAAAAACTAGTTTCCCAGTGATGGCTCGGAGACAGCAGTCCATATCAAACCACATAAAGAAACAGACCATGACAGCTTCTCCAACCCCCCAAACAAAAGAATCAAAATCTTTCCCAAATGAAGATACAATCCTGGAATTATCAGATACAGAATATAAAAAACTAATTTACAGAATGCTTAAAGACATCACAAATGAAATTAGGCTAACTGCAGAAAAAAGCCAAGGAACACACTGATAAAACTGTTGAAGAACTCAAAAAGATTATTCAAGAACATAGTGGAAAAATTAATAAGTTGCAAGAATCCATAGAGAGACAGCATGTAGAAATCCAAAAGATTAACAATAAAATTACAGAATTAGACAACGCAATAGGAAGTCAGAGGAGCAGACTCGAGCAATTAGAATGTAGACTGGGACTTCTGGAAGACCAGGGAATCAACACCAACATAGCTGAAAAAAAATCAGATAAAAGAATTTAAAAAACTGAAGAAACCCTAAGAATCATGTGAGACTCTATCAAGAAGGATAACCTGCGGGTGATTGGAGTCCCAGAATAGGGAGGGGGGACAGAAAACACAGAGAAAATAGTTAAAGAACTCCTGACACAAAACTTCCCTGACATCATGAAAGATGAAAGGATATTTATCCAAGATGCTCATCGAACCCCATTTAAGATTGATCCAAAAAGAAAAACACCAAGACATATTATCATCAAACTTGCCAAAACCAAAGACAAACAGAAAATTTTAAAAGCAGCCAGGGAGAAAAGAAAGGTTTCCTTCAAGGGAGAATCAATAAGAATAAGTTCAGACTACTCAGCAGAAACCATGCAGGCAAGAAGGGAATGGGACGACGTATACAGAGCACTGAAGGAGAAAAACTGCCAACCAAGGATCATATATCCAGCAAAACTCTCTCTGAAATATGAAGGAGAAATTAAGATATTTACAGATAAACACAAGTTTAGAGAATTTGCAGAAACTAAACCAAGACTGCAAGAAATGCTAAAGGAGATTGTTTGGCCTGATGACCAATAATATCAGGTACCAGCACAATACAAGGTCACAAAACAGAACGTCCTGATATCAACACAACTCAAATAGGGAAAGCACAAAAACAAACAAATTAAGATTAATTCTAAAAAATAAATAAATAAACAAAATAATACACATAACAGGGAATCATGGAAATCAATAGATAAACGATCACAATAATCAAAAAGAGGGACTAAATATAGGAGGCATTGAACTGCCAGATGGAGAGTGATACAAGGCAATATAGAAGGATACAAGTTAGGTTTTTACTTAGAAAAATAGGGGTAAATAATAAGGTAACCACAAAAAGGAATATCAATCCCATAACTCAAGAAAAAAGCCAAGAAAAACGTAACGACTCAACTAACATAAAGTTAAACATTATGAAAATGAGGATCTCACAATCTACTAAGAAAAATGTCTCAGCACAAAAAAGTATGTGGAAAAATGAAATGGCCAACAACTCACATGAAAAGGCATCAAAATGACAGCACTAAAAACTTATTTATCTATAATTACGCTGAATGTAAATGGACTAAATGCACCAATAAAGAGACAGAGAGTCACGGACTGGATAAAGAAACATGATCCATCTATATGCTGCCTACAAGAGACACACCTTAGACTTAGAGACACAAACAAACTAAAACTCAAAGGATGGAAAAAAATATATCAAGCAAATAATAAGCAAAAAAGAAGAGGAGTAGCAATATTAATTTCTGACAAAATAGACTTTAGACTTAAATCCACCACAAAGGATAAAGAAGGACACTATATAATGATAAAAGGGACAATTGATCAGGAAGACATAACCATATTAAATATTTATGCACCCAATGACAGGGCTGCAAGATACAGAAACCAAATTTTAACAGAATTGAAAAGTGAGATAGACACCTCCACATTTATAGTAGGAGACTTCAACACACCACTTTCGGAGAAGGACAGGACAGCCAGTAAGAAGCTCAATAGAGACACGGAAGACCTACTTACAACAATCAACCAACTTGACCTCATTGACTTATACAGAACTCTCCACCCAACTGCTTCAAAATATACTTTTTTTTTCTAGTGCACATGGAACATTCTCTAGAATAGACCACATATTAGGTCATAAAACAAATCTTTGCAGAATCCAAAACATCGAAATATTACAAAGCATCTTCTCAGACCACAAAGCAATGAAGCTAGAAATCAATAACAGAAAAACTAGGGAAAAGAAATCAAATACTTGGAAAATGAACAATACCCTCCTGAAAAAAGACTGGGTTATAGAAGACATCAAGGAGGGAATAAGGAAATTCTTAGAAAGCAACGAGAATGAAAATACTTCCTATCAAAACCTCTGGGACACAGCAAAAGCAGTTCTCAGAGGCCAATTTATATCGATAAATGCACACATACAAAAAGAAGAAAGAGCCAAAAGCAGAGAACTGTCCCGACAACTTGAACAAATAGAAAGTGAGCAACAAAAGAACCCATCAGGCACCAGAAGAAAACAAATAATAAAAATTAGAGCTGAACTAAATGAATTAGAGAACAGAAAAACAATTGAAAGAATTAACAAAGCCAAAAGCTGGTTCTTTGAAAAAATTAACAGAATTGATAAACCATTGGCTAGACTGACTAAAGAAAAACAGGAAAGGAAACAAATAACCCGAATAAGAAACGAGAAGAACCACATCAGAACAGAGCCAAATGAAATTAAAAGAATCGTTTCAGATTACTGTGAAAAATTGTACTCTAACAAATTTGAAAACCTAGAAGAAATGGATAAATTCTTGGAAAAATACTACTTACCTAAACTAACACATTCAGAAGTAGAACAACTAAAGAGACCCATAACAAAAAAAGAGATTGAAATGGTAATCAAAAAACTTCCAACAAAAAAAAGTCCTGGCCCAGACGGCTTCACTGCAGAGTTCTACCAAACCTACAGAGAAGACTTAACACCACTACTACTGAAGGTATTTCAAAGCATAGAAAAAGACGGAATACTACCCAACTCATTCTATGAAGCTACCATCTCCCTGATACCAAAACCAGGTAAAGACATTATAAAAAAAGAAAATTATAGACCTATATCCCTCATGAACATAGATGCAAAAATCCTCAACAAAATTCTAGCCAATAGAATCCAACAAAACATCAAAGAAATAATTCACCCTGATCAAGTGGGATTTATACCGGGTATGCAAGGCTGTGGCACTAGTTTTTTTTTTTTTTTTTTATGCAAGGCTGGTTTAATATCAGAAAAACCATTAATGTAATCCATCACATAAATAAAACAAAAGATAAAAACCACATGATCTTATCAATAGATGCAGAAAAGGCATTTGACAAAGTTCAACACCCATTTATGATAAAAACTCTTACCAAAATAGGAATTAAAGGAAAATTCCTCAACATAATAAAGGGCATCTATGCAAAGCCAACAGCCAATATCACTCTAAATGGAGAGAAACTGAAAGCATTTCCCTTGAGAACGGGAACCAGACAAGGATGCCCTTTATCACCGCTCTTATTCAACATCGTACTTGAAGTCCTAGCCAGGGCAATTAGGCAAGACAAAGAAATAAAGGGTATCCAGATTGGCAAGGAGGAAGTAAAGCTATCACTATTTGCAGATGACATGATCGTATACATGGAAAACCCTAAGGAATCCTCCAGAAAACTACTAAAACTAATAGAAGAGTTTGGAAGAGTCTCAGGTTATAAAATAAACATACAAAAATCACTTGGATTCCTCTACATCAACAAAAAGAACACCGAAGAGGAAATAACCAAATCAATACCATTCACAGTAGCCCCCAAGAAGATAAAATACTTAGGAATAAATCTTACCAAGGATGTAAAAGACCTATACAAAGAAAACTATAAAACTCTGCTACAAGAAATTCAAAAGGACATACTTAAGTGGAAAAACATACCCTGCTCATGGATAGGAAGACTTAACATAGTAAAAATGTCTATTCTACCAAAAGCCATCTATACATACAACGCACTTCCAATCCAAATACCAATGTCATATTTTAAGGGGATAGAGAAACAAATCACTAATTTCATATGGAAGGGAAAGAACCCCTGGATAAGCAAAGCCTTACTGAAAAAGAAGAAGAAAGTGGGAGGCCTCACTCTACCTGATTTCAGAACCTATTATACAGCTACAGTAGTCAAAACAGCCTGGTACTGGTACAAAAACAGGCACATAGACCAAAGGAACAGAATTGAGAACCCAGATATAAATCCATCCACATATGAGCAGCTGATATTTGACAAAGGACCAGTGTCAGTCAATTGGGGAAATGATAGTCTTTTTAACATATGGTGCTGGCATAACTGGATATCCATTTGCAAAAGAATGAAACAAGACCCATACCTCACACCATGCACAAAAACTAACTCCAAGTGGATCAAAGACCTAAACATAAAGACTAAAACGATAAAGATCATGGAAGAAAAAATAGGGACAACCCTAGGAGCCCTAATACAGGGCATAAACAGAATACAAAACATTACCAAAAATGACGAAGAGAAACCAGATAACTGGGAGCTCCTAAAAATCAAACACCTATGCTCATCCAAAGACTTCACCAGAAGAGTAAAAAGACCACCTACAGACTGGGAAAGAATTTTCAGCTATGACATCTCAGACCAGCGCCTGATCTCTAAAATCTACATGATTCTGTCAAAACTCAACCACAAAAAGACAAACAACCCAATCAAAAAGTGGGCAAAGGATATGAACACACATTTCACTAAAGAAGATATTCAGGCAGCCAACAGACACATGAGAAAATGCTCCCGATCATTAGCCATTAGAGAAATGCAAATTAAAACTACGATGAGATTCCATCTCACACCAACTAGACTGGCATTAATCCAAAAAACACAAAATAATAAATGTTGGAGAGGCTGCGGAGAGATTGGAACTCTCATACACTGCTGGTGGGAATGTAAAATGGTACAACCACTTTGGAAATCCATCTGGCGTCATCTTAAACAGTTAGAAATAGAACTACCATACAACCCAGAAATCCCACTCCTCGGAATATACCCTAGAGAAACAAGAGCCTTCACACAAACGGATATATGCACACCCATGTTTATTGCAGCTCTGTTTACAATAGCAAAAAGCTGGAAGCAACCAAGATGTCCGTCAACGGATGAATGGGTAAATAAATTGTGGTATATTCACACAATGGAATACTACGCATCGATAAAGAACAGTGACGAATCTCTGAAACATTTCATAACATGGAGGAATCTGGAAGGCATTATGCTGAGCGAAATGAGTCAGTTGCAAAAGGACAAATATTGTATAAGACCACTATTATAAGATCTTGAGAAATAGAAAAAACTGAGAAGAACACATACTTTTGTGGTTACAAAGGGGGGAGGGAGGGAGGGAGGGAGAGGGTTTTTTATTGATCAATCAGTAGATAAGAACTGCTTTGGGTGAAGGGAAAGACAACACTCAATACAAGGAAGGTCAGCCTAACTGGACTGGACTAAAAGCAAAGAGGTTTCCGGGATAAAATGAAAGCTTCAAAGGTCAGTGAAGCAGGGGCTGGGGTCTGGGGAATTTGGTTTGAGGGGACTAAGTCAATGGGCAAAACAATTCTATTATGAAAACATTCTGCATCCCACTTTGAAATGTGGCGCCTGGGGTCCTAAATGCCAACAAGCGGCCATCTAAGATGCATCAATTGGTCTCGACCCACCTGGAGCAAAGGCAAAGGAAGAACACCAAGGCCACACGACAACTAAGAACCCAAGAGACAGAAAGGGCCACATGAACCAGAGACCTACATTATCCTGAGACCAGAAGAACTAGTTGGTGCCCGGCCACAATCGATGTCTGCCCTGTCAGGGAGCACAACAGACAACTCCTGAGGGAGCAGGAGACCAATGGGATGCAGACCCCAAATTCTCATAAAAAGACCATACTTAATGGTATGACTGCGACTAGAGGAATCCCAGAGACAATGCTCCCCAGACCTTCTGATGGCACAGGACAGGAACCATCCCCGAAGACAACTCATCAGGCATGAAAAGGACTGGTCAGTGGGGGGGAGAGAGATGCTGATGAAGAGTGAGCTAATTAAATCAGGTGGACACGGGAGAGTGTGTTGGCAACTCTTGACTGGAGGGGGGATGGGAAGATAGAGAGAGAGGGAAGATGGCAAAATTGTCACGAAAGGAGAGACTGAAAGGGCTGACTCAATAGGGGGAGAGCAAGTGGGAGAAGGGAGTAAGATGTATATTAACTTATATGTGACAGACTGACTTGATTTGTAAACGTTCACTTGAAGCTCAATAAAAGTTAATAAAAAAAATATATAGTCTGGGCGTACTGTAGAGAATAAATTTGATTAAAAGAAAAAAAGGAAGTGGGGAGATAATTTAGACTGATATCATGGTCATCTATACAAGATATCATTGTGGCTTTGTCTAGGGTTGTGACAGTGGGGATAGACGAAAATTAATAGACTATGATTAAATATCTTGGTGAAATATGACTTGATGGAAGTTAGGAGTAGAAAGAGTGAATAACTTGAGTATTAGAAGGGTACAGATTGGAGTAGGGCACAAGAGTTTAGTTCTGAGCATGTTGACCTCAAATAAATAGGTTTATATATACCACAGAGGAGCAATATTAGATAGAGGAAAAAATCTGGCATTCATCAATAAGCCAACAGTTTTTAATGTCATGTGATGGAAATATCTAGAGTGAGAGCACAGGACTGAGACCCAAGAAAAGCGAACATTTCAAGGCTGGCTTAACATGGAGGAATTTGCAGAGTGTTGAAGGAACAGGGAGGGAAATATGTGGAAAAATCATACTTATGTGTTGTTATCAGGAGGGATTAGTCCCTGGAGAAGGACATCATACTTGGCAAAGTAGAGGGTCGGTGTTCCTGAGCCTGAATTGTAACCTGTAAGTTCCCTAATAAACCTCATAATCGTGAAAAAAAAAAAAAAGACCAGACTTACTGGTCTGACAAAGACTGGAGAAACCCTGAGAGTATGATCCCTGGACACCCTTCTAACTCAATACTGAAGTCACTCCTGAGGTTCACCCTTTAGCTCAAGATTAGACAGGCCTATAAAACAAACAATAACACACATAGTGCAACCATGTATACAAAACTAAATGGGCACAGCAGCCCATGGGCAAGGACGAAAAGGTAGGAAGGGACAGGAAAGCTGGACGAATGGAAATGGGGAGCCCAAGGTCAAGAAGGGGAGAGTGTTGAAATGTCGCGGGATTGGCAACCCATATCACAAAACAATATGTGTATTAACTGTTTAATAAGGAACTCATTTAATCTTTAAGCTTTCCCCTAACCAAACCAAAAACCAAACCCAGTGCCGTTGAGTTGATCCCGACTCGTAGTGACCCTATAGGACAGAGTAGAAATGCCGCATAGAGTTTCCAAGGAGCTTCTGGCGGATTCAAACTGCCGACCCTTGGGTTAGCAGCCATAGCACTTAACCACTACGCCACCAGGTTTCCATTTCCCCTAAAGCACAATTAAAAAAAAGAACATCCTGGATGTAGCTGATTCTTAGGAGCCACATCATGTGTCGTCTTATCTTGTTTGCTTCCAAGACCTGTGTATTTCTGACAAGGATCAATTTGTCCCTCACAAAGGTAGCTGTTTCTCCCATTCTTGAAATCTTGATCTATACCAGCCACATCTTAGAGATGAAATTTTTGCCAGGGTGATCCTGGACACAATTTTTGTATCTCCAGATTCACAAAATCCAGCTCTTCTCTCCAAGTTCCCTTTGAAATTTGGTTAGTTTTAGCTCATAACAGAGGTTTGTTTGTGTCCTGTTTAAACTGAGGCCAAGAACTTGCCTAACCTCTAAAAATACCCTGTCACATTCTGACTTCCTGTCAGATTCTACTCATTTTGATTTGGGCATACTTCCACTATCTGATTTAAATGTCCTGTGGTCATTTGTCTATTCTTCAAGATCCAATTAAAATATTCAATATCCTTTGCGACCTTCCCTGCCCTGAGTTCCCCAAGTAGAATCCTTGCATCTGTTCTCTGTCACTGTTCCTTTTATTATGAACTCATTGCACCATAGTGTGATAATTGCTTTATATATCCTCACCAGCAGTGTATGAGTTCAGTAGTGTTTGGTGAATTTAGCCGGGTGAATTGAGGGCACTCGTCCAATGAGTGTTAAACTACATTGGGCTATAAAGCAAGTGTCATTTTCTCCCTGCCTTCCTACTGGGAGGAAGCATGCACTTACTTGTTAGTATGGTTATTGTGGGCCTATTCACAGGAAAGTAAACACGGCTCTCCCCCAGTGAGAAACTTTCTGGGTACTCCAAAGGCTTTTATTCCCTTTAGTTTCTTTATGATCACTCACTTTTTGTCAACTTCCATAGGTATTAATAACGATTAAGGGTTGATTTGAATTCCCAAAAAGATATGTTCAAGTCCTAAACCCCAATATCTATGAACGTAACCTTATTTGAAAGCAGTACCTTTGCAGATGTAATTAATTGATAGCCGGAGGCCATACTGGAGTGTGGTAGCCTTAATCTCTTTATGACTTGTGCCGTTTTAAGAAGAGAAGAGATACATAGACATAGAAGAAAGACAGCCACAAAGGCAGAAGTTTGTCTTCTGCCTCAAGGCAAGATGGGACCTATAGAAGCTAGGAAAGGCAAGGAAGGATCCCTCCCCTAAAACCTTCAGACCATGCTGACATTTTGATTTCAGACTTCTAGCCTCCAGAACTATGAGACAATACATTTCTGTTGTTTTAAACCAGCTAGTCTGTAGCATTTTGTTAAAACAACCCTAGGAAACTAATATGATAGTCAAGATTGAAAACAGTCCCCAAACTAACCCATGTTGTGGTTAGTCGTAGATAAAGGTTTTCTGGAGAGAACTCCAAACCTCAAGGTACAGACAAGTTTTATAGACACAGAAGACCTCTGAAGTCATGCAGCCAAAGCTGCTTCTACAGTTGAGGAACTAAAAGACATTAAGAAACTTCTCCCAAGACAACCAGTAGCTAGTGGGTAGCAAAAGAAGTCCTCATTTTCAAAAAATGCTGTGGGGATTGTTTCTTGCTCCCAATAAGCTGCCCTATTGGCAGCAGCTCTTCTCAGTGCATCATGAGGATGAGCTTTGCCTCTGGAGAAGGAATTCATGTCTCTAAACCTACTATCATTTCTCTTCCAGATAGTACCCTCCCCAGGGAGCAAGGTCCCTCTGTCCTCGCCCCTCCCTAGAAATAACACTACTGTTTTCCACAGCAAGTGTATAGCACACAGAGACTCAGTTTAGGGACAGTTAATTTCCAATTCTTTCCAGATGGGTTGGAATAATATCCCCAGGTGGTAAATACATTATTAAGAAGGCAGTTTGGTGTGAAATTGGCTATTAAAATATAGATAAAGTTTAATATATTGAGCTCCTTGTCAGAAAAATCACTTTAGAGGGAGCTTATTATTTGTTTGATATTAAAAGTCACAGCTCGGCTCCAAGTGACGAATGGGGGAGGGGGGAGGAATGCCACTGGTAATGAACAAAAGCTTTTTCACATTTAAATTTAGGTTTTCTCTTAGCTCTGCAGGCTGCTGTGAGCTTGCCCACGTGGTACAGCCAGAGGAGGAATAGAAATGTCAGGGGCTTGGAGCCAAGGAGGCTGCCAACCTGGCTTTGAGTAGCTTGAGTCTTCCCAAGAGTAAGACCTATCAAATAGCAAAAATAGAGTCTCAGGATGGTTCCTTTTGCAACACAGTAGAGGAGAGACAGGTGTCTAGTGACCCAGTGGTTAAGAGCTCAGCCGCTAACAAAAAGGTTGGCAGTTCAAATCTACCAGCTGCTCCTTGGAAACCTATGAGGCAGGTCTACTGTGTCCTATAGGGTAGCTATGAGTTAGAATCGACTTGATGGCAACAGGTTTTATTTGATTCGGTGGCATCAATTCAACCTAAAAATTGATGATAGAGCAAATGTTATAAAGAGTTCTAGGTATTTCACCTAGACTCTTGTTGTTTGGATTAATTTGTCTTATCCCCTAATATCCATGGTCATTTGTTGTAATGGAATAATAGCAATGGTTTATGCAAAACTTTCTCTGCTTTTCAAAGTCCAGCCAATAGCTGACTGCATCACTACCCCTTGCTTGAAAATTGGAAAAACAATTATGTCACATGTTTAGTGTGACCAATGAGGAATAAATAGGGCCATGATGAGCCTTCCAGGTGTGCCTCAGTAAAACATTTCCCACCATGGAGACCACTGCAGGTACTGGGATGAACACTACAAGTCTGTAGGCCACTTCAACATCAGAGCAGTAGAGTATTGATTCCTATCTCCACTGAATTCCAGGGGGACTGAGGGCTTACCAGTGATGACCCTGCAGCTACGGCACAAGAGAAGTATGCTTGAAGTGACCTTCACAATCTGCCAAGGACATTTACAATGCCCTTGCTTCAATGTAGTGTAGCTACTGCAATAAGTGTCTTCTTAGTTAAAAGTAATACATTTCCTTTTTCAAAAAGCAAGTGACTGGGAGTCACTTTACTTTGATGAACAGGAAGAAAAAGCATTTGAACACAAATGGCTTGAAAGGGGTAAAATAGGTCAGATGCTAAGTAAGACTGGTGTTGAATCCCTTAACAACTGGGCAGGAGTAAAAGGAAGCCCTATGTTTTTGAAAGAAGACTTCTTAGGACTAGGAACAAATCCAAATATTTTTTCTTAACTTATTCTATTTAGCACCCCGTCACCCCCATACTGGGTGTACTATTATAATCCCAGTTTTATAGATAAGGAAGGTAGCATAAAGTTAAGTAACGGGCCAAAGGTACAAAGTCACCAAGGGGCAACAAAGGGATTTAAATCCAGGTCCACATACATGCAAAGTGCCTGTTCACTTGTGCTGAATTACACAGACTAGAAAGCCCTTTCAACTCTTCAGTTCTTCATCCATGCATTCATGGAGATGTGTGTTTGAATTCTGGCTCACTGCTTACAGTCCATGTTACCTTAAGAAAGCCTATTAAGATTTTCTGGCTTTGCTTTCTTTCTTCATAAAACGAGGATAATGAAGCCAGTTCTGTGTGCCTCATAGGGGTGTTATGAAGATTAGGTAGGATGACTGATACAAAAGTTCTCAATAAACTCTAAAATATTATTTAAATGCAAGGCATAAGTATATTTCTATTGTTTATATTTATATAATATTGTCATATTTATACAGAATCATTTTCTATATGTAGCATGTATGTGTGGCGGGGGAGGGTAAGAGAGATTGGTTGTAGGTTATTCTATAAATGAACCATTCTGGTAAGACTTTATACTCAACTTCGCATGCTGCTGGACAGTTTAGAGGCTACTTAAAAACACTTGATCTCATTTGAACTTACAAACAATCCCATGAATGCTGGGTATTATCTCCTTTATATTAATGGGGGGAAAATGAGACTTGAAAGCCACAATGCCTTTTCTGATGTGCCATAAAATATGGAGTACAATTTGCTCATTTGTTGTGAATGCTAGCATATGCCAAAACTTTGAGAATAAAAATGTGGTGGAAAACTTAAACTTTTATTCATCAGTTCATTTTTTCTATATATTGGGAAAATGTCACTCTTGGTATTTGTAGTAGTTTTCCATGGCTGTGGTAACAAACTACGAAGAACTTGAGGGCTTAAAACAACACCAGTTTGTTCTCTCACAATTCTGGAGGCCAGAAGTCCAAAATCAGCATCATTGGGCAGAAATCAAGTGATCTTGTGCTCCTTCTGAGAGGGCTTTAGGGAAGAATTCATTTCTTGCCTCTAAGAATTCATTTCAGCTTCTGGAGGCTGCCAGCATCCCTTGGTTTGTGCCCACATCACTCCAATCTTCAATGCCAGCATCTTCTAATTTCTCTCTGCACTATTTTCACACTACTTTCTCCTTTGTGCATCCTAAAATCTCCTTCTGTCCTCCCCTTATTAAAAAAAAAAAAAAAAAAAATGCAAGTGATTGCATTTAGGACCTACCTGGATAATACCAAGCAATTTCACAATCTCAAGATTCTTAATGTCATGACATCTTCAAAGACCCTGTTTTGCTGTATAAAATAACATTCACAGGTTTCAGGGATTAGAACATGGATATCTTTTTGGTCCATTTCAGCCAAAACAGTATTCTATTGCCTTACAGGAGCACACTTGGAAACATTTCATCCTATTACTTTTTTTAATGAATTAAATTCTTTAACTCTCAAAGATCAAACTTCCTGGAGGATACAGAGTAGATTGAAGAATGAGCAGAAAATCAACAGAGTGTCCTTCACACTGATTACTAAACAAGACCTTCAAGAGAGTGATGCAAGAATAAAGCAGATCATTGTCTTACATCTTGTGACCTACACCCCTTTTGACAAGTATCAGAATCCACCTCACACTTGAGGTGGGCATGATGTGACAGTACCAGTCACACTGCCCCTTATGAAGTAGAGAACTCTGAGAATCCCTGAGCTTCCCAAGGAAGCTGGCAGACCTCTCACTGTGCTGAAATTGGGCAGAAAATCCAGCTGGGAAAGAGGAGACAAACAGGCAGAAGAACAGGGACATTGGTGACTCTGTTCCAGTTTGTCGGAAGTTGGACACCCAAGCCTTTCTATAGAGGGACAGGCATCCTAGAGGGTGGATCTTACTTTCTCTGCTCTCTAAGCTGAGGCCTTCTCCATTTATGTCACTAGAAAGTCATTTCCCACAGCCAACACCTTTTGGGACATAACTGTCTCCTTAGGGACCCCAGGGAGAAAATAAAATGTGATTTCTCTTCAGCTCTGACTTATTATTTAATCTCTATTTTGTAGACTCTTTTAGACTCCCATGGTTTTGATATTTTATTAATGGTTCCCCTCTGTCTTCTGAGGCAGTTGGAATGCTGTCCATCATCTAGCAATTGACAGCTGAACGTCAGCAGAGGCAGGGAGGAGGTGCTGCGGAGTGCTTGACAGAGAAGTGGGAAGGCTGTCTGAAAATACCTCTGTGGACCACTGGGACCTGACCTCATTACCTAGCGTTTTTCTAATTAAAACAAAACAAAACAAAACAAAAACACGTTGCTGACTCATAGTGACCTCATGTGTTACAGAGTAGAACTGTGCTCCATACGGTTTGCACAGCTGTGATCATTACAAAAGCAGATTTCTAGGCCTTTACTTCTATAGTGCCACTGGGTGGATTTGAACCACTAATCTTTAGGCCCTTTAGGTTAGTATCAAAACCAAAGCCAAACCAACTGCCATAGAGTTGATTCTGACTCACAGCAACCATACAGGAGAGAGTAGAACTGCCCCATAGGGTTTCCAAGGCTCTAAATCTTTATGGAAGCAGACAGCTACATCTTTCTCCTGCAGAACAGCTAGTAGGTTTGAACCACCAACTTTTCAGTTACCAGCCAAGCACTAACCACTGTGCCAAGTTCAAGCATAAATCTTTCATGCCACCCAGGGACCTTGTTCTTCTAATACGTGATGTAGTGCAGTGAATTACGCAATGTGGCCTTTTTAGCCATAGTCTTTGTGACCCCCCCACACACAGTGATTGGGTGGGACAAATAAGGTGCTTGTGGCCCACCAAGGGGATTGGACAACTTGCTAATAACGTAAATAAGGTACACAGAACCCTGCATGTGCGGGACCATGCAAACAAGGTATATGGAAACCTAATGAGGGGATTGGTCAGTTTTCCATGCCACTAGGCTTAAAATAGCCAATCCCAGAGTGGCGACTGGGCCTAACATCACCAAGAAAGAAGAGCTAAGAGTACAACGTGTCCATTGGGCCCAGTATCCCTCTGCTGAGACTGGCAGGAGACCAGCAGGAGAGAGCACCATGGGCTTCCCAGCCCTGGAGTGAAAAACTTGAGTGCCTTTAGGCAGGAGGCTTGTTGGTGGAGTAGGGTGCCTCTGAGTATCTGGTGGAGCTGCATTTGCTGACCCACAGAGCTAGAGCTGAGCACCTTCAGGCTGAAGCTTACTGGCAGAGTGGGGCGTCTCTAGGGCACTTATCAACAGAGCTAAAAGAGCTTTGTAACAGATTCCTGAGCAGGGCAGAGGTCAGTTCGAGGGGCTAAGGGACAGAGAGAGACCTGCCTGGGCACAGCTAAGAAAAGGCTGTCCTGATGTAACCTGAGTGTTCCTGAGCCTGAATTGAAACCTGTTACTTCCCTAATAAACCCCGTAATTATGTGTATGGTTTGTGAGCTCTGTGTGGTCATTGCAGCAAATTATTGAACCCAGAAAAGAAGTAGAGTGTGTCATGGGAGGGACAGATGGTGTCAGAATTGGTGAATAGATTGGAGGGTGGAGGAGGCATGTCTGATCTCTGCCTCAGAGGAATCAGCTTTCAGCTGTCGCTATTGATCCTCTGCCACCCCCCTACCCCCCACCCCCAGCCGTGAAGTTAGAGGAGGTCAGGAGCCACTGCCAGGCCTTTTTTTACAGTCGGTATCAGAAGTGGGAATTGTTGCAATGGCTCCAGGTTCACAGAAGCATGGGACATTGTAAGAAAAAGGACAAAGGGGCAAAGGGAGTGAAATATTCTATTCTTACGTGGTTACTTTGGTTGTTGTTATTTGTAATGGCTGAAAGGAAAGTAAGAGATGTTATGCTGCAGCTGAGGGGAGAAAAGTCACATCTGGACTGGCCTAGGGCAAAAGCCAGGCTGACTAAACAAGATGATTGATAGGAGGCCAGGGTCTACTGGATCTACCCAGCCAGTGGCCTGAGGCCATATGCATATGAATGGGAAGATAGACAAGAGGTGGAGAGGATGAAACTGGGATGTTTTTAAAAAGGGTGATGTGTTTATTTGAAGGCACTATGGATATTGAATGTTTCTCCCACCCGGTGTTGTAAAGCAGACCTAAATGTATGATAGAAATGAATATTGAACACTATAGATAACTGAGTGTGTAACTCTGCCTTTAGCCAATACTTAATGAGATATGCTAAAAGGGGAACTGAGATACTTAGAATGAAATCCCTGACTGTTCTGGTATCTATCTACCTCTCCACCCAAACCTTTGGGATCTTTTTTCCACCACATCCTATTGAAAGCACATTTCATGGTGAGGAGGAGATTCTAAAATATTAATGGTGGGGCAAATAATTGAATGAATCAGCAATTAGATCCTTTCTCCCAGGTCAGGTATATACAACATGACAGGAAATATGATGCATACACAGTCCAACAAGGAGGATTTCTGCCTCAATTGTTGCTTTTTCACCCTAACACTAGTGTTCTCCATTTTCACTCTCATTCCCTCCATAGTATTTTAGTATGTGCCCCCTTCACAGGAAATAGCTGACATTTCACAATGGGTAAAACCTGTGCAGTAGTCTCCTGGACATTTCCAGAAGTGAGAGATACTCTTTAAGGATTACAATTTTTTTATGACTCTTAGGAGTTAAAGATTTACTCCAAGCCTTTACATCATACTTCTCTAATGGCTTGATGATCTAAGAAGTAAAGTGTTAGGATGCATAAATATTTATCAGTATATTAAACACACCTATTTGCATTGCAATGATCCAGAATCCCTCCATGGATCTCTTCCTTGAATCCCATTGTCTTATAAACTGCTTAATTTCAGGAGAGGAATATCCCCTGGCCCTGAGAGGCAGAAAAAAAAAAAAAAAATTTTTTTTTTTTTTCTGAGGGGCAGAGACTATTGACCGTCACCCACTAATGATTTTTATCTTTGGCCTTAGTCATGTTGTTGTTAGTTGCCCTGGAATCGATTCAGACTCAAGGCGATCCCACGTGTGCATTGTAGAACTTCTCCATAGGGTTTTCAAGACTGTGAACTTTCAGAAGCAAATTGCAAGGCCTGTCTTCTGAGGTGCCTCTGGAGGTAGAGTTCAAACCTTCAACTTTGCAGCTAATAGTCGAGCCCTTAACTGTTTGCACCACTCAGGGACCCATAGGACCCTGGAATTATAGCTGAGCATAGAGCCATCAAAAGCAAAGACTATATTTCTAGGCTTTCCTTGGGTTAGCTGTGGTCCTATGACTAAATTTTGGCTAATGAGATGGGTGCAACTTCTAGGATGAGTTTGTGTGGTGAGAGTACCCCTTTTTTTCTTTCCTTGTCTTTCTTCCTTCCGACCTGAATGTCGACTTCATGAATGTAACAACATTAGCCATTCTGGATCATAAAGCAACATTGAGAATGGACGCTATGCAGAGCAGAACAGTAAGACTTGGTTCTCTGTTGCTAGGTCACCATAAGACCTTGAACTATCTACTTCTTTACTTTTAAATGGCTAAGAAAGTCCTATCTTGCTTTAATCATCATAACTTTTCGTCACAGATTAGCCCAATTCCAATTAGCAAACTCTGAAATTTGCACAAGTTTGGTATAAGTTGCTGTGCACTGTCACTGGCTGACTCATGTGCTACCCTGGCCAGACTTATGTGAAACGTATAACATCTGAAAGGTGGCCATGTCCTTCCACAGTCCCACAGGTCTGCCATTTCCACTTTTTTTTTTTTTTTTGCTAGATTGTTCCTTACACCTTTTTGCCACTGTTACCTGTTGCCATCAAGTTGATTCTGAATCATGACGACCACATGTGTTAGAATAGAGCTGTGCTCCATAGGGTTATCAATGCCTAATTTTTCAGAAGTAGATCACCAAGACTTTCATCTGAGAGACCTCTGGATTGTCTCAAATCTCCAACCTTTTGACTAGCACAGAGCATGTTACCCATTTATACCACCCAGCAATGGCTTTGCCACTGTTAGATGCATTGGCTTCACAGCATCTACATATGCTCCTTGTTCCTTTCTTCCACTCAGGTGTGAGCAAGGCTCTGGTGGGGAGGAGGTTAGGCACAAAGTGTGAGACTATGCCAGAATGGCACAAAGCATCCCTCCTACAAGTTACAGGGTGCTAGACATAAAGCACACCCACCATGGGTCACAATGGGCTTGTGCTCACAGCCTGGGCAGAAGGCCTGCCACATAATTTTCTGCAAAATACCTGAGCCATTAATCCTTCACTCTCAAAAGCAATTCTATTCACTTAATTTAAAACAAGAGGGGGAAGGGGGGGCAGGGAAAGAAAATTTCTCTTCTCTCCTGCCTTTCAGATCAGAAGCCAACTCAGTTACCCTTTCATGACCAGTGGTACATATGGTATACCACCTCCTTTTTCCAGCTCGCAGGTTCTTTGGGAGTATATTTTTTACCACTGAGAGTATTTACTGCCCTCCAGTGAGGACTTGTGTAATGGCAAAATGTGAAAGAAATGTTAGTTGAAGCAAAAGAGCTGGGTTAAGAGGCTTGCAAGTAAGACAGTGCAAGTGAGGAAGCGTGATTGGGTAAAAATTTTGTCTTTTTTGGCTTTTGTATCCCTAGATAAGCCTTGTAACCATATTTATAGTTTCCTGTGTTAGGGAGCCCTAGTGAGTTTGGTTTGTTTTTTTTTGTATCATATTTGGGAAACCAGAGATTCTCTATGTAACTTAATGGAAGGTGTCACAAAAATCATCACCAACCAAGGTCTGTGGTACAGATGGGCAACTGCTAAGAATGGGTTTGAGAACCTTAAAAGTTCTATGGTAACCATGTAGTACCAGATAATATTTCTCAAAATCCATATTACCAATCAAAAATTTAAATACACTCTATATGACTCAGAATGCTCCTATTAATGAAAACGCATGGTATTTTTTTAAAAATTCAAAGCAGAAAATAATTGGACTTTGAAAGGGTTAAGAGCAGACATATCCCAAAAGCTTTTTGTTTTTTTTCCAAAAATATATTAAGCACTTACACAGGTGCTGCCCCAAAAAACCCGGCCCTGAGGATTTTGCACTGCACAGCCAGCCCAGCAGGACATATTTTAGAGTTTGGGTGTGTCCCCTTTCTAAAAAAGATTCTCTTTTATCATATTCAAAAATGCCTGAGCCCCTTCCTGCTGCTGTGGAGTGCAGCACATCTACAAATGACCTCAGCAGAACTCTGGATTGATTTAACCTCCCTTATCTGTGTGATTAGCTCAGACACAGAGCAGATACTTGGTGCTTATCCGCCCATTAGAGAGTCAAAGAATGCTGTTACCAGTTTTTTATCTCTAAAATGCACACAAAGCCCTGCTGATTATTCTATTAATTTGTTAATGAACTTGTCCAGTAGACAGATTCTCTGTTCCTTTGGAAGGTAGGGTGGGGAAATGAGCTTTTAAAGGAGTTCGAGTCCTTAGAGCTAAAGCTTAAAACTTCCTAAGTACTTGTGAAAGCTGAGATTCACCTGTTTGTTTTCACTTTGTGTTTTTATTCCCTTTTAATTTTTTACTGAAATAGCAGGCACACAGAAAGACAGATAAGGAAATTAGGTTGGGAACAACTCAATGTTCAATACAAACAGAACCAGGCCCAAGCAGAGTGGGCAAAGATGCCAGACATTGACATTTTGAATAAGTTAGCACATTTTCAGATCTTCCTACAGCCAGATCTTCTCTCAGCTTTCTGCAGTTGGTACATGGACAACAATTCTATCTAAGAACAAAGAACCCTGGGGGAAATGGTTTATGTTTTTCGTGCATATTTTTTGCTCTATTTGGGGGCCATTACAAATGTATGTTTTTTTTTAATCTTCTTAGAAATGCAGAAGATTCCTACAGAATTGCAGACACATCTCCACATACACCTCAAGTGTACATGGCTGCTGTATCATCAGAGGGCCTGTGGGGTCCTATAGGAAGGCAGTAAGCATTGAATGCTCTCTGGTTCTTCAACGGGTTTATCTTCTACTGAAACTCTTTAGATTTCTGACACTTCTGGGCAGAAAAATGGCTTAAAGATGGTGTCAATGACGTGGGCTGTTCCACTGGTGACAGAATCAGCCATTTGTGTTTTATAGGAAGAGACTGAGTCAGCCATAGGAGCTGGTACTTGGTCACTTCAATTCAAACCAAAGAACTTCACACAGCCATGGTTCTATTTCAGTGCCTTTGCATATGTTGTTCTAACTGTCTTTTATTCCCTTCCCACCTGGAATAGTTCTGTTCACTTTTCAAGGAACAGTTTAGAAGTCACTTTCTCAGGGACACCAGCTCCTTCACATCAAGTTAGCCATTCCCTTCTCCATGTTCCTGCAGAGAAGCTCGTTCATCCTTCTCTCCTAGCATTTATCACAACTCTTTCCCCTTCTCATTATGATAATCTACATGAGGGTTGTCAGGGCATCATATCTTTGTAGTTCCAGCACGTAATGGAATGTCAGATATATGAAAAGTGTTTAATAGTTATTTGATAAATGAATAAAATCTGTGACTAAACGAATGGATGAACAAATGAATGAACATGTTCTATATGCAGGAAAAGGCAGCTTGGAAGTGAACAGACTTGTCAGAGAAGGGGAAATCTTCAAATATTTAAAGAGTTATTAAAGTATCCTTGTAACACAATAAAGAAATATGGACTGAATCATAGTTTAATGGAGTGAATCTTAATTAATTTAATAATTATAACCAAAAGTTTCTGATCAATGAATGAGTGGCAGTCTGAAAGGAGACCTCTAGTGATGACTTTAGGACTCTGGCTTTTTAGCCTTAACCTATTTGATATTTTTATCAACGTTTTGAATAAAGATACAAAGAGAATATTTGTCAAAATTTATCGATGACATGAAGCCAGGTGGAATAATAAATAAATTAGAAGACAGAAAAAAAGGATCCAAAAATATCTCAAGAGGCTAGAATTATGAGCTGAGTTTACCAAGCTGACATTAAAGAGAGAGAACTAGAAAGCCATGCAATCAGATCCCAAAACAACTGTAAAATATAAGATGGGAAAGATGTAGCTAAGCAGCAGCATTTGTAAAAATCTGCAGGGAATTTAGTTGAGTATAAGTTCATAATGAGTACACATCGTGAAATGACTAAAAAAGAAGTTAATACCAACTTGGGAAACATGATCAGTGGTAGAACATCTCAAAACTATTTAGAAGAGTATAGGTAAACTGCTGCAGGTTGTGTTCAGAAAAGAGTAACCAAACTGTCAAAAGGACTTGAACCCATCCATGTTGTTTAAGGAAATGAGAGTCGTGGGCAGGTTAAATCTGGAGACAAGGACATTTAATACAGACCTAATAGGAGCTAAAATATTTGCATCTAGAAAGTGCGATCAGACTCTTTCTGCAGGTTCTAAGTGGTATAATGACTTTTAATGACAGTTATTGTTAGCTGCTGTGAAATTGATGCTGACTCGCTATGAGTCAGAATCGACTCGATGGCACTGGGTTTGTTTTTTTTTTTTTTTTTCATGGTGACCTTAGGTACAAGAGAACAAAATGTGGCCTGATCCTGTATCATTCTCATAACCACTAGTATGTTTTAGCCCATCGTTGTGGTTATCGTGCCAATCCATCTCACTGAGAGTCTCCTATACCTTCTTAATGGCAATTGGTAAAAAAAAAAAAAAAAGGGGAAACTTATTTCAACTTAATAAACGGAGGGATTTTTAAAGTCACAGCTATGTGATAATAGTGTAGGCCATCATAGGAGAAGTAGCTTCAGTAGTTACTAGTTACTAGAGGCACTGAGGCTGTGACTTGATGAATGGCCAGTAGAGACACCCTTGTGAGAATTCATGTATGCATAATTGGAGTGGACAAGCTTTTAGTTTCCTGAGATTCTGTGATTCTACCTAAAGAAGGTATGTTGTAAAGTTCCAGAAAGCATGGCTAATTGAAGGAAAATTTTAAGGAGTAATTTAAGAAGAAAACTTTCTAAAAATTAGTTATTAAAAAAAATTGAAAATCAATGATTTCTTTCTCCCTCCAAAGATATTGTTATAGTAGGGATCCTTGAATTTGGCAGAAAGCTAGAGTGGGTGATCCGTAAAGTCCCTTCAGCATCCAGGATTTGGAGGTAAAGTGGAAAGAACTTTGTGCACTCAAAAGGCATCAGTTCTAGTCCTAGTTCTGACAGGCATTGGCAGTCATTTACCCACATTTAGCCCAGTGTGCTCATCAGCAAAATGAGCTGATATTAACTTCTGTGGGTCTTACAAGGTTGTCAAAAGATCAAAGCTTCTAGAAAATCTAATTAGGTATAATACAAGACTAATGAGTTCTTGCCATCATTGCCATTGCTCTATTATTTGGATCTTCTTGCTCCTTCATTCACCTCCATCCCTGGCCTCACCCTACTCTCCTCTAAGCAAAACCAAAAAAACCAAACCCATTGCCGTCAAGTCGATTCCAACTCAGCGGCCCTACAGCACAGCTGTAATTTATTCCTGGCAGGGAGGGATGAGGCTAAACACCCTACAATGCAGACGACAGCCTCCCACAACAAAGAATTATCTGGTTCAACATGTCTAAATGCCAAAGTTGAGACAAATTAAACTGTTCCTGGTCTAGATAAAGAATAGAATCCTTTGTGCTTATCCAAGGTCCATAGCAGTAAACTCAACCCCCTGCCTGACTTTTGGCGCCCTGACGTGATCAAAACTATTACAAAGCCTAGAAGATTTTGACTGAAAGCGCTTGGAAGACAGAGAGAGGACATGAGAATTTCTCTGTTAATTTAGATCAATTGTAAAACAATTCAATGTAACCATTTCTCAAACAAGAGCTTGATTTTTTTTTTTTTTTTAAATAATTATTGTCATTAGGTGCCGTCGAGTCAATTTTCAACTCAAATTGACTCCATGTGACAGACAGGAACTGCCTCATAGGATTTTCTGGGCTGTAATCTTTACAGAAGCAGATCGACAGGTCTTTCTCCCTCAAAGCATCTGGGCAGGATCAAATCACCAATCTTTTAGTTCACAGCCAAACACTTAACAGTTTTGCCATAGGTTGCATATAGCAGGAGCTCAATTCATATTTTAAGTTACCTAAATTAAAACAAAGGTAGGATCAAAAGATCCTCTAATGATGAAAACATAGGCTTGCTCTAGGCTTTCTCCATCCCATGCTGGGTATATTAGAATTCTGTCCAGGACTTTGGATGTCTCACTCTCTGTTGGCTTTGGATGTTTATCTCTACCTGAACTGGGCTGGCACCTCCCCACAGGAATTAGCCCCAGTGTTATTTAATCTACCCTTTCATTTTAAAGACGAGGTAACAGGCACAGAGAAGCTAGGTAACTGACTTTATAGTGGTGGGCCTGATACTAAAACTAGTTTTCTTGGCTGAGGCCACTGGCTTTCCCACATCATGCAATGCGTGTGTGGGTTCTGCTGCATGGAGCAAAGGGCAGTTAATCTTTATAAGACTTCCTTTGGATAAAAAAAAAAAAAAAAAACCCAAGAAAAAACCCAAGAAGCTTCTCATGTCATGACAATAATAACTTTTTGTTTAGTGTGTGTTGTGGATTGAATTGTGTTCCCCCAAAATATGTGTTGGAATCCTAAAATTGGAACCCTGGTGGCATAGTAGTTATGAGCTCAGGCTGCTAACTAAAAGGTTGGCAGTTTGAATCCACCAGCTGCTCCTCGGAAACCCTATGGGGCAGTACTACTCTGTCCTTATAAGGTCCCTATGAGTTAGAATTGACTAGATGACAATGGGCTTAGTTTACAACTGATTTATGCCTGAAGTTATAATCCCATTTGGGAATGGGTTGTCTTTGTTATATTAATGAGACAGGATTAGTGTAGGATGTGTCTTGAGTCAATAATCTCTTTGGAGATACTGTGTAAAAGAGATTAAACAAGCAAGCAAGCAGGAAGAGATGGAGGAAGAGCCACATGGAGATCTCCAAGGAACCAGGAAACAGAAGCTGAAGGACCTTCCCTCAGAGCTGACAGAGAAAGTCTTCCCCTAGAGCTGGTGCCCTGAATTTGAACTTCTAGCCTCCCAAGCTCTGACAAAATAAATGTCTAAAAAAATTTTTTAAAAAGTATAGTGTGCTTACAAAAATACCTGGTTAGGAGGGTATGGTTGGCAAACAAATGTAGAAGGTGCACCTTATTTGCCTAAAAACATGGAATTTCAACATGAAGGAAGGATGGGACAAGCCTAAACGACTCAGTGCTTATTCTAGTGCCAGGAGACTGCTGCCCAGAGCTGTATTTCTTTCCATGCAGGAGAAGATTCTTCTTCTTCTTCTTCTTTTTTTAAGTGATGCACAGCATGTACTGATATTTTGCAAAGGATGGAGATATATACTTGCCTCTGCTCACTTAGATCACAGAGGTCAGCTAGATGAGGCTTCCATTTGTATGGACACAACATGAGGTCCATTGGAAGAAGGGAAAGAGAGAATGTTTTTAATCTGAGTTGAACAAAAATATTTCCTGTGCCAACCAGTTTGAACATTGGACATTTTCAGTTTATCTATTAATCAGGTTCTAACCTGCCTTCTCTTTTCTAAAACATCTTGACAGCCCTAGTATTGGTGTTACCTTTTCTCTTAAGAGAACATTTGCGTAAACTTCCCAAATTCTCAGTGGATAAATTCTTCATGATGTTTTCACCCAAAGAAATAATATTCAGCAGTCAAAATGAATGTAGCATAGCTACAGGCAACATATATATAGGATGGAATTTAGCAATACAGTTATAAATACAAAACGTTATAAACAGCATGAAACCCTCTTCTAAGTTAAAACAAACAAAAACCCTAAAAATATATGGTTAAGAATTATCCTGAGACCAGAAGAACTAGACGGTGCCTGGCCACAGGCCAGGAAGGGAGGGAAGAAGGGAGGGAGGGAGGGAGGAAGGAAGGAAAAGAAAGCCATGCACAAAACAACCTTGAGAGTGTGGCATGAACCCATCATTATAATTCTGTGTGCCTGAGTTTCAAGTAGACACAAAAATCTGACTAGTCACTCTTCTGCTTACCAACTTCCAGGACTCCCTATCACAAGTGTAAGACACACTCCAGTCTCTTTGGCATGGCTTTTCCACAGCCTAACTACCAACATCATCTCTGGTCATTGCCCATGTATTACAAGCTCTGGCTACAATTAACTCTTTGCTCATCTTTCCTACTCTCTAGAAGCACTTTCAGACCTCTCTGCCTTGCTTCTGCTTTTCTTTTTATTTATAGAAGGAATACACAGAGTCACTGTCCCAAAAAGAATTGATATTCAAATATTTCAGGAGGTATGATTAGGAACTGCCTAGTATTGAAGAAGAATTACAAGCATTACAGTAAACAAGGCTCCAGGAATTGATGGAATAGCAGTTGAGATGCTTCCACAAACAGATGAAATGCTGGAAGAGCTTACTCATCGATGTCAAGAAATTTGGAACACAGCTGCTTAACCAACCAACTGGAAGAGATTCATATTTGTTTCCATTTCAAAGAGAAAAATACCAAAGAAAGGAGGTCAAATAATATGAAAATTATGGAACAATATTATTACTATAACATGCTAGCAAAACTTTGCTGAAGATAACTCAAAAACGACTGCAGCCACACATTCACAGTGAACTGCCAGAAGTATAAGCCAGATTCAGATATCATTGCTGATGTCAGGTGGATCTTGGCTGAAATCAGAGAATACCAGAAAGAGGATTTCCTGTTGTTTTATTGACTGTGTGAAAACATTTAACTGTGTGAATCATAACAAATTACGGAAAACATTAAGAAGAGTGGGAATTCCAGAACACTTAACTGTGATCATGTGAAGTCTATATATGGAACAGGCAGTCATTAGAACAGAACAAGGGGATACTGTGTGGTTTAAAATTCGAAAAAAATGTGGAGACAGGGTTGTATTCAGTGGTTGCTTAACAAGTAAGCAAGGTACGAATGGACTTAATTGTGTTTATTTACTAATCTGTAGTACACAATTTCACACGGGTTTCACCTTTTGATGTTTCACATCTTTGATGTGGTGAAAAACAGGTGAAATTGTGTACTACCAAACCATAATCAAATCCATTGTCGTCAAGTCGATTCTGACTCACAGCAACCCTATAGGACAGAGTAGAACTGCCCCATAGGGTTTCCAAGGAGCGCCAGGTGGATTACAAATGCCATCAGTACGGCTTGTAATTCTTCTTTCAATACCAGCAGTTCCTGATCATATGCTACCTCCTGAAATATTTGAACATCAACCAATTCTTTCTGGCACAGTAACTCTGTGTATTCCTTCCATCTTCTTTTGAGGCTTTCTGTGTCATAATTCGTCCACAGGATCCTTCAGTATTGCAACTCTAGGCTTGAATTTTCTCTTTAGTTCTTTCAGCTTGAGAAATGTCAATTGTGTTTTTTCCTTTTGGTTTTCATTATAATACTTTACCTTGTCTTCTCAACCTGCCCTTTAAAATCTTCTGTTCAGCTTTTTCATTTCATCATTTCTTCTGTTTGCTTTAGTTACTTTATGCTCAAGAGCAAGCTTCAGAGTCTCTTCTGACATCCACTTTGTTCTTTTCTTTCTTTTTAATGACTTTTTACTTTTTCATGTCTAATGCCCTTGATGTCATCTCACAACACTTCTGATCTTCAATCGTTAGTGTTCATTGCATTAAATCTATTATTGAGATTGTCTCTAAATTCAGGTGGGATGTATAGAAGATAGCATCTCGGCTCTCTTGGACTTGTTTTGATTTTCTTCAGCTTCAACTTGAACTTGTATATAAGAAATTGATGATCTGTTTCACAGTCAGCCCCTGCCTTTGTTTTGACTGGTAATATCGAGCTTCTACATCATCTCTTTCCATTATTTGATTCTTATGTAAACCATCTGGCAAAGCTTACCACCTTAAAGTTGCCCTTTGTGTTGGTGAAGAAAGTATTCTCAATAAATAAGTCATTGGTCTTACATAATTCTATTGATTTTCTATTGCTGTGTAACAATCATACAAATGTAGTCACTAAAAATGTTACCTCACAGTTTTGCAGGTCAGAAGCATGGGCTGGCGTGGCTAAGTTCTCTGCTTAGAGTCTCACAAGATTGAAATCAAGATGCCAGCCAGCTTGAGCTCTTATCTGGAGGCTCTAAGAAAAACATGTCTACAAGCTCATTTAGGTTGTTGGTTAAGTTTAGTTCCTCATGGTTGTAGGACTGAGGTGTCTGATTCCTTGCTGGCTCTCAATCATGGGGCATTCTTAGCCCTAAAGATCACCTACTTTCCTTTCACATTGCCCCTCCATCTCCAAAGCTAGTTCAAAGGCCTGCCAAATCTCCTGGGTGCTTTGAATCTCTCTGACTCCTCCTTCTGCTACCAGCTGAAGAAAGTTCTCTGCTTTAAGAACTCATCTGAGCACATCAGGCCCATTAGGTAATCCAGGATAAACTTCCTATTTTAAAGTTAACTCTGCCATATAACAGAAGCCCTGGTGGTGTAGTGGTTAAGTGCAACGGCTGCTAACCAAAAGGTCGGGAATTCAAATCTGCCAGGTGCTTCTTGGAAACTCTATGGGGCAGTTCTACTCTGTCCTGTAGGGTCGGTATGAGTCAGAATCAACTTGATGGCAATGGGTTTGGTTTTGGTTTAGGTGCCATATAACATACTCATGGAGTAATGTTTCCTTATAGTCAGAGATATCTGGGATTAGGGTAGGGCATTATTAGGAGGCCATTTTAGAAATTTTGTGACCCACATTCAGTAACTACAACACTGAATAAAATAAGGGAGGAGAGAAAGGAAGTCTCTAAAGCTTACTTCAAAGCTTCACACTTGCGCACCACCCCCCCCCCACACATGCACAAACAAAAGTACAATCACAACAATTAAAACACCCTGGGAAGCACAGTCCATGCTGATCCTTTGGTCCAAAGAGATATTGGAGAGATGTCCTAAGACAAGAAAAGTCCTAAAACAAGATAAGGCTGCATTATTAACCTTGACTAATATTTGTTCAAGTGAGCCTTGGGAAACACTTAAATTAGAAGCACCTCCAAGTACTTGTTAAAATGCAGAGATCTCTGGGCCCTACTTCAGGTCTTGCAAATCAGGATGTCTGAGGATGGTGCCCCATAATATGTATTTTTAGCAAGCTCCCTAATAATTACTAGGCGATTTGAGACTACTCTGGACCCAGGGCTGGATTACACAGTAAGCAAGGTACGAACGGGACCAATTGTGCCTTCCCACCAATTAGCAATGCACAATTTCACCTGTCCCCCACCGTGTCAAAGATGTCGTGAAACCCATGGTAAATTGTTCACAACAGATTAGCAAGCAATTACAATTATGCCTGTGTATCCAGTACAGACTATGCTCACTGGTTAATCTGTCCCTGTTCGGCCCCCCGTTCTTTGATGATACTTTTTATATTGAATGCTTATTTATGATACTAATCAATGTCCATTTGGACAATTGATGCCAAACTTTTTCTTATACCTGAATTCCAGCAAATATCTTACCCCAACACACTCTCACTGCTTGCTAGCAGTTGGAGGAATAATAGCATACACACTTTTGGAGGGATGAATGAGTAATTGGCCAGGAATCTTTTTAATAAAAGTCTTCCAGTTTTGTACAACATATAAAACTGATCCAATGAGATGTGGTTTTCTTTGTCATAGATTTTATATGTCCTCATTTTTCAAACATCTGTCTTGCTGACAGCACTGTGGGAGAAGGGCATCAGACCTTTAGTAACTGCAGTACCAGGTTGGGGACTCACAGTCTATTGGGGAGTTAGGATCTTTCTCACAGTATTTCAGCTATAATTGTTTTTATTTATTTGATTAAAATTAATTATTCTCTTATTTAAGAGTCCGGTAGTTAGGACTGTTATTTTTGCTTTTGAAAAGTCCATAAAGGTAAAAAAATATATATATATATATGTCACTTGATCTGGAGGGGAAGGAATGGATGTAAAATTAAGATCCAGAGAAAATAGAGAAATTTCTGGGACCAAATATGAGTACAGAATATAAGAAAGGGAGAAAGAAAATTCATATCTATAATGTATATTCTTCCTCCAGCTCCCTTTCCTTCCCTTCCATCCTTCCATCCTTCCTTCCTCCCTCCCTCCCTCTCTTCCTTTCCTCCTTCCTTCTTTCCTTTCCTCCTTTCTCCCTCCCTTTCTTCCTTTCTATTTTTATGTGCTGTATGGCCAGTCAGGGCAGCAAAGCATAGCCTGGAACACCACTACCAACCTCCAAAATGAATGTCAACTCAGACGTGTTCTTTTGCAGATCGGGAAAGTCTGACCCTTTTTTGAAGCCAGATTACAGTCAGATAGAGGAAAAGAGACATTAATTGTTCTCTAAGCTGTATTTATAGGTCAGATAGTGCATAGTGCTGCTGCTGGTTTCACACCAGCCCTTGAGAAATCATAAAGGGCTTCAACTGGGCTTGTACTTGGAAACAACCTTTCCTGCTCCCAGAGGACAGAAGTGTATAAGGGACACCTTGCATCACCCTGTGGCCCTGTATACCCGGAGGCACAAATTATCTCATCCCCAGTAACAGTTATCAGAGATGACTCAGCTAATGTGGCTTCACCAGGGTCAGCACTTAAATGAGAACTGACAAAACTGAGGCCCTTTGATTCCAGCTCTCCTGAGCCACACAGATGATGCTGGAAGGCTGACTGCCCCTGCTTTTTCAGTTTGTTATGTGAGTTTGAGCCAAGTCCCAAATCCCCTGTGTTCTCCAACAGTTCTCACAGTCACTGGGCTTTGTTCTCAAAGGTGATATCACTGTGAGTGATCATAATCGCTGCATGCTGGTGGGACCAAAAAAACCCAGAGAGGACTGTCACTCTTTTGTTTCCTGGCCACATGACATCGGGCCAGATTGTGGCTTTGGTTACCTTTTGAAAAGGCAGGGTAAGAAAATCCAAGTCATGGACTCCTATATATAATAACTCGAAGCTGCAAACTGTCTATACTAGTACTAGATTTAATCATACTCCACAGCTCCACCAAATGTTAGAAGTCCTCATGTCCTTGAGTGTTTGAGAAGAAACTGTAGGTATATAAACAATGTTTGGGTAGGGTTAGGGATGGAATCATCAAAGTTTGGCCAGCCTCAAGTTACCTCGGAACCAGTTCCTCCAGTAAGCAGAGATAAGTGGGGTCAGGCTGCTCCTTCTCCATGCCTCTTTTTCTTGACAGTACTTGATATTTGAATCTAAAGGTTAATTAAGTGCAGCTGCCAGGAAGAAAGGCCACAATCAATTATCATGTCTTCTTGTCCATTCCAGCCTATTCTTAATTATATTCATTGGGTTTTGGAAGGGAGCTCTTTAAGCCAAGTTTTAGAAAAAGGGAGCTATTTTGTTTTGTACAGACAGCTCTGCCCTCCTACAACACAGCTTTCATCTTCATCATCCTATGGTGTCCATGATCTGCCTGTCACAGCAAAGGGGCATGAGAAAGGCTCTGCAGAGGGTTATTTCCCTAAGTGTACTAGAGGACAGCCCCTGGGCAGCCACCCTTGGGCAGAGAGCGTAAGACACACCATCAAGAGCTTCACTGACAGGGTCCTCCTGATATGAAGGACTGCTCCTGGTTAGACCACTGGAGGCTTAGGGCTGCTACCCAGAATCACTCTCCCTGGCTCGCTGCAATGGTTTTTGCACTCACTTCAAGTGGTAGCATGGCAACCTTTATAAAGAGCACATCCATGTTGTCCCCATTGCACACATGTGCACATGCTGAACCCTTTGTCATAATTAACCATTTAAAATTTCACTGCTGTTAATTGAAGCAATCCGGGCTGTGTTCTCATTAAGAAGGATCAATTTCTGTTGAATATTTACCTCCGGGGGCGATGTGGTCAGAATGAGTTGATGGTTTCTGTCTGGCTCACTGGAGCTAATGAGTGACTGCCGCTATTGTAGTGCAGTCACTTGCCTGCAATCAGTCAAAATAACAAGCAGGAGCAGGGATGCTGGATAGTCTACATAAATATACATAGACACTTTCAAAAATGGCCTGCACATCTCAAAGAGTCATGCCTGAGGTCTGGGCCTCCCTGAATTGAAAATGGATTGCAAGCCCAACTCAAGGTTTTGAATCTCAGCAGCAAGTCCCTTCCTCTGCCATCTCTCTCCCTCAGACATTCACCGACAAACACTGTGCATGATGAACTGGTAAAGCCCACTAAAACTCTCTGACTGCCTCTAATCTAAATGTGCTCCGGTTAGTAAGTCTCTACCTCAAGAGAATTACGCACTGAGAGTCTTCTGAGAAATGAGCTTGAAAGCACTCTTAATGGGAGGTTGTTGGTGGCACTGGAACTGCCTTAGGTTCCATCTGCTGTGAGCTGTCAGCACTGCAGAGCAGGCAGTTAGAAGCCTGCCTCCTCTTTTTCTTTTCCAAGAATTCAGGGTTAGAGAAGGAGCGTGCAAACTTCCGAAGCTCCTGTCTGGCATCTGGGGACATCAGAGGATAATTATTCTGAGCTATGTGGATGAGGCCAAACAACTTCGGAGACCCACCACCACCACCACACACCCCCCACCGCACACATAATGACTTAATGGCATGGAGAAGCAACTGACTCTTAAGATACAGGTCAGTGCACACCAATTAGAATAGATTCCATTAGGAAACTTTTTTTCCCCCCATTACTTGGGAAAATCTTGCATTAGCAACCTGAACAAGTATTGAATTTTAATTTTTTTCTGTCCCTCCCCCCACTCCCCTGGTATAAATAAACCAAGCCCACTGCCATTGAGTTGATCCTGACTCATAAAGACCCTATAAGACATAGTGGAACCGCCACTTGCGGTTTCCAAGAAGCCCGGTGGATTTGAATTGCTGACCTTTTTATTAGCAGCCATAGCTCCTAAGCACTATGCTACCAGGGTTTCCCTGGCATAAATGGACCCTTGTAAAATTAGCCTAATTGATACATATGGCATCACAAGACATTAGCCTAAGATACAAATGCATCCTTCCATCTATACACTGATATACCATTCCTGTGTTCACTGAAGAACTCATCCCCTCCTTACTTCATTTCTTCACTCATTTAACAAACATCTGTCAAAGCACCTGTCATGGTCCAGACACTGAATTAGGTACTGGGAATACATGGTCTTTATGGGGCTTACAGTCTAGTAAGAGAATTGTTGTTAGGTGCTGTCAAGTCAGTTCTGACTCATAGTGACCCTATGTACCACAGAATGAAACACTGCCTGGTCCTGCATCATGGTTGTTATGCTTGAGCCCATTGTTGCAGCCATCATGTCCACCCATCTCGTTGAGGGTCTTCCTCTTTTTCTATGACCCTCTACTTTACTAAGCATGGTGTCCTTCTCCAGCAACTGATCCCTCCTGACAACATGCCATCCTTGCTTCTAAGGAGTGTTCTGGTTGTACTTCTCCCAAGACAGATTTGCTCGTTCTTTTGGCAGTCCATGGTATATTCAATATTCTTTGCCAACACCACAATTCAAAGGCATCAATTCTTCTTCGGTCTTTCTTATTCATTGTCAAGCTTTCACGTGCTTATGAGGCAACTGAACACACCATAGATTAAGTCAGGCGCATCTTAGTCCTCAAAGTGACACTTTTGGCTTTCAACACTTTGAAGAGGTCCTTTGCAGCAGATTTGCCCAATGCAATGCATCTTTTGATTTCTTGACTGCTGCTTCCATGGCTGTTGATTGTGGATCCAAGTAAAATGAAATCCCTGACAGCTTCAACCTTTTCTCTTTTTATCACGATGTTGCTTATTGGTCCAGTTGTGAGGATTTTTGTTTTTTTTATGTCGAGGTGTAATCCAAGGCTGTGGTCTTTGATCTTCTTCAGCAAGTCCTTCAAGTCCTCTTCACTTTCAGCAAGCAACGTGTGTCACCTGCATAATGCAGGTTGTTAATGAGTCTTCCTTCAATCCCGATGCCATGTTCTTCTTCATATAGCCCAACTTCCCTGATTATTTGTTCAGCATACAGATTGAATAGGTACTGTAAAAGGATACAACCCTGACACACATTTTTCCTGACTTTAAACCACGCATTATCTCCTTGTTCCATCTGAACAACTGCCTCTTGATCTAGGTAGAGGTTCCTCATGGGCAAAATTAAGTGTTCTGGAATTCTTATTCTTTGCAATTTTATTCATAATTTCTTATGACCCACATAGTAGAATGTCTTTGCAGAGTCAATAAAACATAGGTGAACATTCTTCTGGTATTCTCTGCTTTCAGCCATGATTCATCTGACATCGACAATGATATCCCTGGTTCCATGTCCTCTTCTGAATCCAGCCTAAAATTCTGTCAGTTCCCTGTGGATATACTGCTGCCACTTTTGAATGATCTTCAGGAAAGTTTTGCTTGCATATGATATTGTTCGATAATTTCCACCTTTGGTTGGATCACCTTTCTTGAGAACAGGCATAAATATGGATCTCTTCCAGTAGGTTGACCAGGTAGCTGTCTTCTGAACTTCTTGGCAAAGACAAGAGAGCACTTTCAGTGCTGCATCTATTTGTTGAAACAATTGATATTCCGTCAATTCTTGGAGCCTTGTTTTTTGCCATTGCCTTCAGTGCAGCTTGGACTTCTTCCTTCAGTACCATTGGTTCCAGATCATATGCTACCTCTTGAAAATGGTTGAACGTCAACAAATTCTTCTTGGTATAATGACTCTGTGTATTCCTTCCATCTTCTTTTGATGCTTCCTGCATCATTTAATATTTTCCCTATAGAATCCTTCACTATTGCAACTCAAGGCTTGAATTTTTTCTTCAGTTCTTTCAGCTTGGGAAACACTCAGCACGTTCTTCCCTTTTGGTTTTCTATCTCCAGCTCTTTGCACATGTCATCATAACACTTTATTTTGTCTCTGTGAGCCACCATTTGAAATCTTCTGTTCAGTTCTTTTACTTCAACATTTCTTCTTTTTGCTTTAGCTGCTCAACGTTTGAAAGCAAGTTACAGAGTCTCATCTGACATACATCTTGGTCTTTTCTTTCTTTCCTGTCTTTTCAATGACCTCTTGTTTCTTCACATGTGATGTCCTTGACATCATTCCACAACTTGCTTGGTCTTCAGTATTTAGTGTTCAAAGCATCAAATTTGTTCTTGAAATGGTTTCTTAAATTTGGGTGGGATATACTCAAGGCTGTGCTTTGGCTTTCATGGACTTGCTCTGATTTTCTTCAGTCTCAACTTGAACTTGTATATGAGCATCCATGGTCTATTCCACAGTTGGCCCCTGGACTTGTTCTGACTGATGGTATTGACTGAGTTTTTCCATTGTCTATTTCCACAGATATAGTCAATTTGATTCCTGTGTATTCCATCTAGTGAGGTCCATGTGTATAGTTGCTGTTTACGTTGGTGAAAAAAGGTATTTGCAATGAAGAAGTCGTTGGTCTTGCAAAATTCTATCATTCAATCTCTAGTATTGTTTCTATCACCAAGGCCATATTTTTCAACTACTGATCTTTCTTCTTTGGTTCCAACTTTCCCATTCTAATCACCGGTAGTTATCAATGAGTCTGGATTGCATGTTTGATCAATTTTAGACTGCAGAAGTTGATAAAAATATTCAGTTTTTTCATTTTTGGCCTTATTGGTTGGTGAGTAAGTTTGAATAATCGTCGTATTAACTGGTCTTCCTTGTAGGTGTATGGATATTATCCTATCACAGACAGTGTTGTACTTCAGGATAGATCTTGAAATGTTCTTTTTGACAATGAATGCAATGTCATTCCTCCTCAAGTTGTCATTCCCAGACTATATGATTGTCTAATTCAAAGAGTATACAGATGTGTAATTCAGTGAGTGCAACCAAGTGTAGAGGTCACTGACTTTTAATGTGGGTTGAATCTTGTCCCCTAAAAAAATGTGTTGAAGTCTTAACCCCGGGTACCTGCGAACATGATCTTGTTTGGAAACAGAGTGCCTGAAGATATTATCAGTTCAATTAACACAAGGACATACTGGAGTGGGGGCGGGGGTCCTAACCCAATCAGAAAGAGAAGAGACAGGGAGACACAGACAGAGGAAGAATACCATGTAAAGATGCACCTACAAGCCAAGGAATGACTGAGGCAACCAGAAGCTGAGAGAGATAAGAAATGTTCTCCTAGATCCTTTGAAGGCAGCATGGCTTGGCTAACAAGTTGACTTGGACTAATGACTAGTCTCCAGAACAGTGAGACAATAAATTTCTGTTCTTATGAGCCACCCAGTTTGTGGCATTTTGTTAAGTCACCCCTAGGAAGCTAATTTGACTTTTGATTTTGAATTTTTTTTTTTCAAAATTTTTAGGCCAGAACATCTTCTTGGAAATGATTATGACTTCTGAGAGGAAAGATTTGTTTTTATTAGCAGCCTCAAAAAGCAAATGGAGGCTCCAAAGGAGAACCACTCAGAGTACTTCTCTATTTAGGAAGGAGTGTTCCCTCGTCCAGGTCTGTCCAGGGGTGGCTTAACCAGTAAGCACAGTATGCACTGTCTTACAGCAAGTAAGGTATGCACAGGCTTAACTATGCTTACTTACTAATCTGTAACGCTCAATTTCATCCAGTTTTCACCACGTATTTCGTGTGGTGAAAACCAGGTGAAATTGTGCACTACAGATTAGTAAATAAGCATAATTAAGCCCATGTGTACCTTTCTTACTGGGTAATCTGTCCCCATCTAAGGACATCGTGGCTCACCAGCCAAGGACTCAGTTGTCTCATGTGGTCAGTGCAGTTGTAACCGAAATTTACTCAGTAGCAATTAGGTTTGCCACATCTCCACTGGAGAGAGGGTATGCAAGTGAGTGCATAGCTCCCTCCCTTTGGCACACACAGGAGAGAGACTCTCTTGCTCACTTTAAGCTATGAGCCACATCATTAGGGAAAAAGTGGATACAGTAGGATGTCATTTCTAATCTTGCTGCTCATAGACAAGGCTAAGGACAGCAAGGTCATGGGAAATAGCAGCTGGAGCCACTCAGCATTCCAGCTCACTCCATCTTTGATCCTTATCAGCCATTAGGAAAGGTAATTAAGCCAATGTCCTGCTCACACAGCAAACAGTGAGCTGGTGGAAAATAATCTGCACCCTGCATTCACAACAAAATATCTGACCCTCAGTCCTTGGCATCAGGGGACATTCCAGTCCATGCTTGCCCGTGATGCAACAGTGTGCTGTGCCCTGTGGTGGAGAACAAAGCCGACTCAAGCTTTATTCTTCAGAATTTGCATCCACAGTGACTAAATACATGTGCAGAGGTCAGCCCTTGGTGGAGTAAATCCTCTCCACCTCATCACAGATAAGAGAAAGACACTGGCATACTACATAGGATCCCACTGGTGGATGGCCTCGGGGTGAGGGTGGGGGGAAGAATCCGAATTATTATTAGAAACAGGGCCTGGGAAACTCACCTTGTGAGTTCCTACACAGATTGGGAGGTGCAGGCAGTTTCCTTGACAATAGAGATGGCAAGTTTTTCCACAGAACGTGCAATTTCGGGAGATGTCACAAGGGTAAGAAAAATGACAATATAGGAAATACTTGAAAGAAATAACCTATAAATCCCAATAGCAAGCTCCTTTGAAGGGAAACTTCATAGATGAACTCATCATTCTTTCCTTTTTTTTGGTTAATGATTTTCCTTCCTAATGAACTAACATTTAAAAAAAAAAAATTATGTGCTTCCCACCAAGGCTGAGGAAAACATCTAGATAAAAATTAATCATAGGTAATTCAAAGACTAATCTCCAGTTTATGAATAACAAGAGGGATGCTGCTCACTGACACTGAGTGGAAAACCTTGTACGTAGATGGTCTCATCTAGTATGTAAACAGCCCCAGGAGATAGGTGCTGTCATTACTCTTTATAGAGGAAACTGAGGCAGAGAGGTTAAGCCACTTGCCCAAGCACACTCAATCGGTAAGCAACAAGGTGGCAAATCTCCCCTTTGAGGTTTATCCATTAAGCCTGGGCAGTCATTCTGCCATATTTGCCTTTTTGCAAATAAGGCAGGACACTGAAGCCTTGAAGAGGAGACACTCAACTGTGTGGGGTCATCATAGCACTTCAGGAAATAATATCACTGCTCAGCCTGCTCTTGGATGAAGTGCAGTCACACATCTGTACACATATTACATCTCACCAGGTTTATCTAGTTAATTTTGCCCTTTTTTCATGGAAGGGAGGGAAATTCAACATTATTCTTAGTTGAGTTAGCTGTTTGAGATTATCCACTTTGTTGCAACACTGACCCTGTACAGGGCTTGGGAAGTTGATGCAGAACCCTGTGCATCACACTGGCAGGTGCTGGGTCACAGGGCTTAACTCTCTCCAGTCTAGGAACCTGAAGTCATCTTCTTAAAACAGCTTTGGCTGGCCCTCACCGCCCCCCTGGAGTCCTACACTGAACGCAGCTGAGTTTTGTAGCATGCGGCTGCTGTGGTTAGCCTCCAGGATAGGTGAAGAGTCTCTCCATACAGCATTATTACATCTGCAAAGCACCTCACAATGCTTGGGGATAAAAGGAGTTATAAATGAAAGATATTATTATTAATAAGAATGTAGATGAACAAAGGGAAAATGTACTCGCTCTCGCTATCCATCACCTTACCACACTTCACATATAGACCATGATCTTCTGGAGCCTCAAGGAAAGCCTCTCTGTGGAAATCAATAGCTAGTTTTAAAAAATAGATCTGGCTTCATTGGAGCTGAGTACTCAGGGGTTTCTCATAATTCTATGTAACAGTCAGTATTAGCCATCACTGTCTCAAATAAAGATTGCATTCAAATTACTTTAAAACTGGTTTCATATGCTAATCTACCAACTGATTTATTAAATGTATTTACTGAGGGTTTTGAAAAATAGGCGGTAGGGAAAACAAGAAAAGAAAAGCCTGCATGAGTCTCTTTGATGTGAACTCTGAGGTTAATCCATAGCAATGAGCTCCCATGTGCCCGGTTCTCCTAGTTAATAGAGTTAACACTTGGTGGAACTGAGTTTCACTTTGTGGGTGGCAGGAGGGGTTTCCATCCGCTGCATCTTAAGGTGAAGGAACATAGCAGTCACCCAGTCAGTCAGTCAGCAGCATTGATCACCCATCCCCTTTGTGCAGAAGCCCCAAGCTAATGGCTGTGCAGAATGTTGGGTTAAGTATCATTATGTATTATAATGGAAGCAGTCTACAGCCTCATCCCTTGAGATTGTTATGGTCCACAGGGAAATGAGACCAATACCAATCCACAGGAACATATGGGACAGTGAGTGGGAAGGATGGGAAGAGTTACCAGACTTCAGCCAGGTTAGGGTGTGAGAAGGTAAGAGAAGGCTTCTGGACCAAGCGTGTCAACCAATTTTGATAGCAACTAGGAGTGTGCTTTGGGAGAAAAATGTATTCTTATTAGGTGAAACAGCACACATATTGTCGCGGACTGAATTGTGTCCCCCAAAAATGTTTGCCAACTTGTCTGAATCATGATTCCCAGTGTTGTGTGTCTACCATTTTGTCATCTGATGTGAATTCCCTGTGTTGTTAATCCTATCATGTTAATGAGATGGATTAGCAGCAGTTATACTGATGAGATCTATAAGATTAGTGTCTTAAGTCAATCTCTTTTGTGATATAAAAGAGAGAAGCAAGCAGAGAGACAGGGGGATCTCATAACCACCAAGAAAGCAGTGCTGGAAGCAGAGTATGCCCTTTGGACCCGAGGTTCCTGTGCTTAGAAGCTCCTAGACCAGGGGAAGATTGACGACAGGGACCTTCTTCCAGAGCCAACAGAAAGAAGGCCTTTCCCTGGGGCTGATGCCCTGAATTCAAACTTTTAGCCTACTAGACTGTGAGAAAATAGACTTCTCTTTGATAACCCATCCACTTGTGGTATTTCTGTTGTAGCAGTACTAGATAGCTAAGACACATACTCACTGGATTTAACTATTAGATGGTGAAACTTCTGGAGAGGAGTAAATATGGAACAGTTATTGGTAAAGCAAACACATGAAGAAGAGGAGAGCCACTCCATGTAATTCATGTACAACAGAGATCTACATATAAATTTTTGCTCTGAGAATATTTAATTTCGCCTTGCAAAATATGTCAAGCAAGCCTCTTATTTTCCCAGGATAATTTAGATACTGGTGAAGACTTCGTCAATAATAGATATAAGGGATGGAAAATCTCTGCTTCTATGCTTTTTTATGCCTTTTTGCCAGTACTTTAGCAATTTAACCTGGGCTAGTAAGGTTGTTTGCTGAAGACCTAGAGCACAAGATCACTCACTTATCCATGACTCAGTTCTACCCCCATGTCTCAGGGGGCAGGAACTTGTTCTCATGTGCTTTCTATGCCAGTGATCTTCCTAATCAGAGTGTACAAGAACCACCTACAGTGTAGAGTTTTTGGTACATCTGAATTTCTGGACCTATACTCCATGCAGGCAGGGCCTGTGAACCAGTATTTTTAACATCCTGATGATTCTGAAATCCAAGTGCTTAAATCATATTTTGAGAAATACTGCTAGGCAGATGCTCTGGGGTGACCAGAATGTGCATAGATAAGCCTATAGCTCATTTCCCTCCACAGAAAGGATAACAGGATTGCACTGGGAGTAATTAGAATATGAGACTGCAATACAACTCAGTGGTAAGCATAAATATGATTTATGCTATAGCTCACAGAAATGTAAATTATTTTTATTTATGCAAATATATGCAGTCCCCTCTCATTTGTGAGTTGCACTTCCAAATATTGGGTCTGTCAGTTTTTAGTGTTGGCATTTCTGTGGGTGATTATGGCTGTAATGAAGATCTTAAGAACTCAGATTTTTGTCTCTTGGCTTAAAACCAGTGCAGGGCAAAAGGACCCACCAACTTTGTGGCTCGAATGGAGTTTGGATATATGTATTTAAGAAACCTGAACTTTGTAGGCCTTAAATATTTCTCTGGAAAAACCGTCAACAGGATCTCTCAGAAATACTGACTTCTTTTTTTTTTTTTTTCAATTGAAAAGCAAGTTGGAAGTTGTGAAAGCGAATTCTCTGGGTATTTGTTTTTATGTTATGTTAATTTGATTTTAATGTATTATTGTTTCCTCTACCAAAAATCGACATGTTCTTTGGGCAAATATATTAAAGTTTTTGTGCCATACATAATAACTCCGAGGCACACCACTGATCTGAATAATTTTTTGTTTGTTTTCATAGCCTTTATAATAGTGAAAAGTATAAAGTTGTCGAGCCAGGTTATGGGAGCCAGTTAGGGAACTCCTCCTCCCACACTAAATACACATGTGTAAATAGAAGTGGAAAATGAATCTTCTGTTTTGGCTGGTTCAAAAGATTTAAAAAAAAAAATGTATTTTTTAGTAGAGATGTAATACTCTGATCAGCAGCTGTTTCTTTCTGATGAGTGAACACGATTGTCCTGCCTTTTCCTTAGGGAAATCTGGTCCCAGCCTCCTTTCTTGTCCCCATTCCCCAGCCACATCATCCTTAATGTCCTCCATTTCCTTGGTTTTGTCCTGCCCTCCTGCTTTTTTGTCTTGTTTTCCCAGCTAAAAGCCTCCACGTATCTAAATGTGGTATAAGTAAAACAGAGACTCCTAGCTAGCGTCCCACATTTCCATGATGCTTTCTCTCCTGCCCTGCTTCTCACTTCTTTGTTCTCTCAATTCCTACAGCTTTTACAATTAGTAACATGTGCTTAGCAGTAATTGTCTTCCCGGTAGGTGCATAAGGATGAGGACTGTGGGTTATGCCCATATATGTTGTAGTTTTGGTTTGTATTTTTTTTTTATTAGGTGTTTAACATGTTATTATTTCCTATTTCTACTTTATATGTGGTTTGGACAAATGCATGACAGTGTCCTGATGTACACAATAATTTATGAGATACATCTTTAACCTTGACTTTTTTTTTCTAAGGTTAATAGCCGAATGATGTTGGGACATTGTAACACAAAAGAATTGAGCCAGGTTATGGTGGCCAATTGGGATGGTCTCCTAAGATGCAGAGATCTGCAGCTAAAATCCTCCCATAGATTCAATCCCAGCTGCACCATTTACTGTCTGTATGACACTGGGAAAGTTACCTAACATCACTCTGCCCCAGTTTGAGTTGGCCTGGGACTTTCCTGGATTTAACTTTGTAAACTTTGAGTCTCAGGAACCCCTCAGTCCCTGGCAGACCGGGATGTTGTTTATTCTATTAGTTCCTCTGTATTTAACAGAAAAGAAAATAATAATAAGTACCACGTGGGGTTGTTATGAATTAATTCATTGTAAGTTCTAAGAAAGTGCTGAGTAAAATTTAGCTCTTATTGTATGACATAGTCTCAGTATATGCATGACAAAGAAGGTACTTACTATAAACTTACTAGTCAAAGCAAAAATGAAGACTCAGTGTCCTGTTGCTCAGGCTATGGACAGGTGCAATCTCTACTGCAAAGATTATTTCCCTACAACGGAGGAGGTCCCCATGAAGTTGGTGGCATTGTCCAAACCAAACCCAGTGCCGTCGAGTCAATTCCGACGCATAGCGACCCTATAGGACAGAGTAGAACTGCCCCCATAGAGTTTCCAAGGAGCGCCTGGTGGATTTGAACTGCCGACCCTTTGGTTAGCAGCCATAACACTTAACCACTACACCACCAGGGTTTCTGCATTGTCCAAGGGCAACTGCATATATACCAGTCTATCAGTGAGCTAATATGGGTGTGTACTTGGCCCAGTGCTATGAGAGGCTGTGTGATGCATGCAGGGTCAGTGCAAAGGCCTTTTATGTTGGCCCTGCATTAAGAAGCACTTCCACCAGTCAGCTGAAGGCAAATGCTTGCTGACCTCTAGAGCATTGTGTGGCTCATAGAGCACTTTCCACGTGGCATCCCGGTCTTCACACCAATTCTGATGGAGAAAGCAAAGGTGTTAACTATCCTCATCCCTTAAGGGAAAAACTAAAACTTAAACTAAGACTTAAGAAGGTAAAATGACTGACCCAGAGTGACACAGCAAGTAGCGACAGAGTGGGGATGAGAATTCACATATGCTGGGTTCTTTTCTATGCCCTTGTGTGTGTCTGTGTATGTATATGTTTGTTTTCAGTCTCTGTGCTGGTAAGTCTTTCCTACGTGAAACTAGGAGTCTTTGGGTGGCACAAACAGCTGCTAACCAGAAGGTTGGAGGTCAAATCCACCCAGATGTGCCTCAGAAGAAAGGCCTATCAATCTACTTCTAAAAGAAATCAACCACTGAAAACTCTATGGAGTACAGTTCTACTGTGACATACATGGGGTTGCAATGAGTCAGAGACTACTCAATGGCATCTGTTTTTGTTTTGTTTTGTTTTTTATATGATGGGTGACTGATAAAGCTTGAGTCAGAACTCAACAAAGTGTCAGTATGCTTTTACAAATCACACACATATGAATGAGTTAAAAAAAAAAAAAAAAAGAAGGTGCCTTTTAGGTACATGAGAATTTCGCCCCTTCTTCAGGGTCAAAAATAAAGTTTGAAGAATTTATCTCAGAGCTGAAAACCTCCCCCCTCTTTCCTCACCTAGTAATGTTTTGGTACTTGCTTCTTTCCAAACTTCTAGGCACCAATAAGTGGTGTACTTCAGGAGAGTCTGGTTCTTTAGCATTTGCACGTTGAGTGTTCTTTAGAGAATAAATAAATAAGACCCAAAGAATAATTTACTAATGGTGGGATTTCAGGCACTATGACAGGCTAGGGAAAGATATATTTGGAAATAATGTATTTCCTTAATCACCCTTTCCTCAAGGTGGTTGCCAAAAATCTAGATCTTACCTCATTTATTCACAAGAAACTTCCTGAAATAATTATCCTATCTAAATCCCATCATGTCATTCATGTTGACAAGCGTACACATCACTTCTTGTGAGGCGCAAAAGTTTGTAGCCTGTTTGTGGCATACGTGAAAGTTCGAGTTATTTGGTTAGAAGTGTGTGTGTGTGTGTACGTGTGTGTGTGTATATGAGGGGAGGTTGAGGGAGGTAGAAAGACATTCTTTGAATTAATGGTATGGACTACCTACTCCCCATACAGTTGCTCTAACTCATTTGATACTTACAGGAACGTAAGTAAAGAATGCTAAAACCCCGCTGCTATTAAGTTGGTTCCGATTCATAGAGACCTTATAGGAAAGAGTAGAACTGCCCCATCCGGTTTCCAAGAAGTGACTTGTGGATTCAAACTTTTCGACCTTTTGGTTAGCAGTGAGCTCTTAATCACTGCACCACCAGGGCTCCAACGAATACTATTATCTTCATATTACAAAGGAGGTACATAAAGCACAGAAAGTGAAATAACTTGATCAGATCAGCCATGACTTAAAGAGGGGATACCAGGATTAGGGCCCTGGCAGTACAGCTCCCGAGACCTATTTTAATGTGTCCTACTCAACCACCTTAATACAAGCAATGGATTTATGGAACAACACCCTCTTCTGGCCACACTCCCAGGGTGGATTCACTTTCTGGTTATAATACAGTGTAATGTCAGGCCACTCCTCTAACCAAGGTCTCAACATTAAAGATGTCTCAGAACTTACAATGAATGCTGCAGTGCAATGGATCAATTTTATGTGGCCTTTCTCACCATGGCTTCTAATTCTCCCCAAGTGATTGGGTGGGACTGTGCAGACAGGGTAATTGCGGTCCACCAAAAGGATTGGTCAGTTTTGCCATCTTGCTGGGTGGTGGGAGAGAGGATCCCACCACCACCAATGCAGAACAGCCAAGAGCAGAGAGCACGTCCTTTAGACCCAGTACTCTGCACTGAGAAGCTCCTGGAATCAGGAGACAGAGAGTTCAAGACGTGGTGGCAGAGAAACGAATGGCAGCAGGAGATAGCACAGTGGGCTTTCTGGCCCATGGAACGAGAAAGCTGAGTACCTCTGGGCAGGAGGCTTGCTGGTGGAGTAGGGTGCCTCTGGGCACTTACTGGCAAGCTAAAAGAGCTTTGTAACTCTTGCCTGAGCAGGGCAGAGGCTGAGGTACAGAGAGGCCTGCCTGTGAGCACAGTTGGGAAGAGCCTGTCCTGATGGAAGAACTGTATCCTGAGCATTCCTGAGCCTGAACTGTAACCTGTTAACTTCTCTAATAAACCCTGTAATGGTGAGTATTGTCTGTGAGTTCTGCATGGCCATTGCAATGAATTATCAAACCCAGCAGAGAAGGAGAGAATACCCTGGGAGGGACAGTTAGTGTCAGAATTGGTAATGATGGCTGAGAGAGGAGGCATGTCTGACTTCCGCCTCAGAGGAAGGCCGATGATCTTGATTATCCTTCCCCCTTCTGAAGTTAGAGGAGGCCAGACACCAGCCCCCTCACACCATTTTTACAAATACAGAGAAAAAAAAAAAAAAAAACCTTGAAACAGTAAGTTAGAACACTTACATTCAAAGGTCTACAAAGTAGGTAAATATGCCTCATATCTTATCCCACCACCTGCTCCCCAGACCGCCAGGTGCAATGCAGAACTTAACCCAATAGGGCTGTGTCACATTCTAGCCCTGCTACTCCTAACCCCCTATATCTGAACCAAATATTCAAGACCCCTAAGCCTCAGTTTTCTAATTTGTAACATAATAGGGAAACCCGCCCCCGTCTACTTAAGCCAGAATCATCGTAAGGCCCATAGAAGAGAATGCGTATCAAGACCCCAACAGGAAAGTGCTATAAAATGCAACGTATTATTAACATTCACAGCAGTCAGAAATTATACAGCATACAAAATTCAGCCCCACTGCTTAATAAATTTAACCTAAAATTAATATGTTTGCTATAATATTCATTAAAATTTTAATTAACAAAACTGCTCTTTTTAGATTTAAAAGCCTTATTTGGAGATGATTTCGGTTGTCTGGGACTTTTAAAAAGCCATCCAGGAAAGTTTGAACTCCTGCCTCTTTTTTTGTTAATGAATTTCTCTCCCTTCCAAGCACAAGTGCCAAAATCATTACATTAGCCTTTGAACTATGCTCAGAGTTTGGACTTTTTTATAGCAAAGTAAGCATTACAGCAACTACACATTTAAAAGTATCCCTGAAGCTTGTAAGTGCTTCAAGTCCTTTTCACTTTCAGCAAGCAAGGTTGTGTCATCTGCATAACACAGGTTAATGAGTCTTCCTCCAAACCCGATGCCACTGCTTCCTCATATAGTCCAGCTTCTCAGATTATTTCCTCAGCATACAGATTCAATAGGTATGGTGAAAGGATACAACCCTGAAGCACTTACTAATGAAGATCAAAGACCACAGCCTTCAATAAGGATTGCCCTTCAACATAAAGAAAACAAAAACCCTCACAACTGGACCAATGAGCAACGTCATGATAAAAGGAGAAAAGATTGAAGTTGTCAAGGATTTCATTTTACTTGGATCCACCTTTAACAGCCATGGAAGCAGCAGTCAAGAAATCAAAAGATGCATTGCATTGGGTAAATCTGCTGCAAAGGACCTCTTTAAAGTGTTGAAGAGCAAAGATGTCACCTTGAAGACAATGGTATGCCTGACCCAAGCCGTGGTATTTTCAATCTCATCATATGCATGTGAAAGCTGGACAATGAATAAGGAAGACCAAGGAAGAATTGATGCTTTTGAATTGTGGTGTTGGCGAAGGATATTGAATATACCATGGACTGACAAAAGAACAAACAAATCTGTCTTGGAAGAAGTACAACCAGAATGCTCCTTAGAAGCAAGGATGGCAAGACTGCGTCTTACATACTTTCGACATGTTGTCAGGAGGGATCAGTCCCTGGAGAAGGACATCATGCTTGGCAAAGCACAGGGTCAGCAGAAGAGGAAGACCCTCAACGAGGTGGATTGACACAGTGGCTGCAACAACGAGCTCAGGCATAACAACGGTTGTAAGGATGGCGCAGGATCGGGCAGTGTTTCGTTCCGTTGTGCATAAGGTCGCTATGAATTGGAACCGACTCTATGGCACCTAAGAACAACAACTGAAGGTTGTATTGGGAAAGGTTAGGGAATAGGCTTTTGACTGTTTCCCTCCTACTTCCTACCCCAAGACAGCTTAAAAGGCTATAAATTCCAAAAGACAATCTCACAGTCTAGCTCCAGAAGGCAGGGGCTTTGTTCATGGCTACATAGTTTTGTTTTGTTTTTTTTACATAGTACTAGCACAGCGCCTGCCGTACAGTAAGTGCTCACTTGAAGGATGACCCCTCAAGTCTGTGATAAAATCCAGGGCAACTAATCAGAACTCATAACAATAAATGGCAAGAGATTTTATTTAAGTCTCATCTTCTTCCAGGTATAATGGCACACACATACACAAGGTAGGTATAGAACTCCACTACTTTTAAGCCAAGAACCTAATGTAAGATATGAATAAAAGAAGGCTCTCCCTGTGTATATGGTTCACTACTGAACATATAGGGTATTAAAAAAAAAGAAAAATGGTAGCTATTATAAAAATCAGTACAAACTACAATAAAATAAAATAAAACTACAATAAAAAGCAAGTTGTTAGTAGCTGCAGATGAGAAGATACATACAACTATCTTCTCACATCTATTTTTGTTTGAAATTTCAGAATGCATTGATCTGAATGCTATGTGTGATTTTTGGAGTGTCTGAAATTTCAAGGCCAAGTAGAGGAGACAGAATACATGCATAGTCCTAAGCAAGCACACCTCTCTTTCCCTCTTCTCTCTTTTTTTAAATTGTGCTTTAGGTGAAAGTATATAGCCCGAGTTAGTTTCTCATACAAAACATTGTACACACATTGTAATTTGTCTTAGTTGCTATCCCTATAATGTGACAGCACACTTTCCTGTTCCACTCCAGATTTCCCATGTCCGTTCCATCAGCTCCTGTCCCTTTCTGCCTTCTAATCTTACCTCCAGGCAGAAGCTGCCCATTTAGGTGCATATATCTACTTGAACTAAGAAGCACACTCTTCACAAGTACCATTTTATGTCTTATAGCGCAGTCTAATCCTTGTCTGAAGGGTTGGCTTCTGGAATAGTTTTAGTTCTGGGTTAACAGAGAACCTGGGGTCCATGTCTTCTGGGGTTTCTCTAGTCTCGGTCAGACCATTAAGTCTGGTCTTATTAGGTGGATTTGAGCTCTGCATCCCACTTTTCTCCTGCTCTATCAGGGACTCTGATGTGTTCCCTGTTAGGGCAGTCATTGGTGGTAGCTGGGCACCATCTATTTCTTCTGGTCTCAGGTTGATGGAGTCTCTGATTTATGTGGCTCTTTATCTCTTGGGTTAATATTTTCCCCATATCTTTGGTGTTTTTCATTCTCCTTTGCTGCAAGTAGGTTGGAATCAATTGATGTATCTTAGATGGCTGCTCACTACCTTTTAAGATCCTCGATAACACTCATCAAAGTGGGATGCAGAATATTTTCTTAATAAACTTTGTTATGCCAGTTGACCTAGATGTCCCCTGAAACTGTGGTCCCCAAACCCCCATCCCCGCTACACTGGCCTTTGGAGTGTTTGGTTTATTCAGGGGACTTCTTTGCTCTTGGTTTAGTCCAGTTATGATGACCTCTCCTGGATTGTGTATTGTCTTTCCCTTCACCTAAAATAGTTCTTGTCTACTATCTAATTAGTGAATACCCTTCTCCCTACCTCCCTCCCCACTCTCTTAACCATCAAAGAATATTTTCTTCTCTGTTTAAACTATTTCTTGATTTCTTATAATAGTGGTCTCATACAACATTTGTCTTTTTGCAACTGACTAATTTCACTCAGCATAATGCCTTCTAGATTCATCCATGTTATGAGATGTTTCGAGGATTCATCATTATTCTTTATTGTTGCACAGTATTCCATTGTGTGAATATAACATAATTTGTTTATCTATTCATCTGTAGTTGGGCACTTAGGTTGTTTCCATCTTTTTGCTACTGTGAACAGTGCTACAATGAACATGGGTGTGAATATATCTATTTGTGTGATGGCTGTTATTTCTCTAGGATATATTCCAAGGATTGAAATTGCAGGATCTTATGATACTTCTATTTCTAGCATTTTTTAGGAAGCACCATATCATTTTCCAAAATTTTGTTTGTTTGTTTTGTTTTGTTTTAATTACCTCTTCAATCTCTTCTTTTGTTATAGGTTTACTTAGTGGTTCTACTTCTGTTTGTGTTAGTTTAGGTAGGTAGTGTGTTTCTAGAAATTTGTCCATTTTCTCTAGGTTTTCAAATTTGTGGAAGCACAATTTTTTGTAGTATTCTGTTATTCTTTTAATTCCAGTTAGGTCTGTCGTGATATCACCCATCTCATTTCTTTTTGAAGTTATTTGCTTCATCTCCTGTTTTTCTTTTGTTAGTTTGGCCATTGGTTTATCAATTTTGTCGATCTTTTCAAAGAACCAGCTTTTGGTCCTGTTACCTCTTTCAATAGTTTTTCTACTCTCTATTTCATTTAATTCTTGCTCTAATTTTTATTATTTGCTTTCTTCTGGCACCCAAGGGCTCATTTTGCTGCTCTTTCTATTTGTTCAAGTAGTAGGGTTAATGTTTTGATTTTGATCCTTTCTTCTTTCTGGTTGTGTACATTTATTGCTATAAATTGACCTCTGAGCATTGCTTTTGCTGTGTTCCAAAGATTCTTGAAGGACATGTTTTCATTCTCATTTGATTCTGTGAATTTTTTTATTCCATCCTTAATTTCTCCTATAACCCAGTAATTTTTGAGCCATGTGTTGTTTAGTTTCCATGTATTTGATTTTTTTTTTTTTCTCACTTGCTTTTTGTTATTGATTTCTACTTTTATGGCTTTAAGGTTGGAAAAGATGCTTTGGATTTCAATGCTTTAGATTCTGTTAAGGCTTGCTTTGTGGCCTAATATGTGATCTATTCTGGAGAATGTTCCATGTGAGTTAGAAAAGAAAGTATACTTGGCTACTGTTGGGTGGGGTGTTCTGTATATGTCTACAAGATCAAGATGATTGATTGTGGCATTAGGTCTTCCATGTCTTTATTGAGCTTCTTTCTGGATGTTCTGCCCTTCACTGAAAGTGGTGTGTTGAAGTCTCCTACTATTATTGTGAAGCTGTCTATTTCTCTTTTCAATGCTGTTAGAGTTTGTTTTCCACATTTTGGAGCCCTGTAATTGGGTGCATAAATGTTTATTATGGTTATGTCCTCCTGGTGTATTGACCCTTAATCATCATATAGTGTCCTTCCTTACCCTTTGTGGCGTATTTTGCTTTAGTCTGTTTTGTCAGAGATTAATATTGCCACTCCTGTTCTTTGTGGATTGTTGTTTGCTTGATATGTTTTTTTTTTTTTTTTTTTTTGAGTTTTAGTTTGTTTGTGTGTTTGAGTCTAAGGAGTGTCTCTTGTAGGCAGCACATAGACAGATCATGCTTTTTAATCTGTTCTGCCACTCTCTTTTTATTGGTGCGTTTAGTCCATTTACATTCAGCTTAATTGTTGATAGGTATGAGTTTATTGTGGTCGTTTTGATGTATTTCTTTTTGTGTGTCTCTGTGTTGTTGACAGTTTCTTTCTAATTTTCTGTGCTGAATTGCTTTTCTTTATGTATTTTCTTTTCATCATTGATGATTTTGTATTTGATGAGTCTTTATGTTTTTCTTCTTTTTTTATTTTGATGTTTGGATTGTTAGTTTCCTTTGTGGTTACCTTAATATTTACCCCTATTTGTCTAAGTTTAAACTAATCTTTTATTTCTTGATATCGCCTTGACTTCTTCTCCATATGCAAGTTCTATGACTACATTATTCAGTCCCTCTTTTTCATTTTAAAGTTGCCATCTTTTATATATTGACCTCTCTGTTTCCCTATTTTCAGTGTTTTAGCTTTGATTTAGTCCTATGACTTCCCTGTCTTGCTTGATATCTGGTTGTTCTGTCCTGAGTTCTAGTCTTGGGTTGTTACCTGATGTTATTATCTTCCAAACAAAGGACTCCCTTTAGTATTTCTTGTAATTTTGGCTTGGTTTTTACAAATTCCCAAAACTTCTGTTTATCTGGGAATGTCCTAATTTCACCATCATATTTGAGAGACAGTTTTGCTGGATATACAATTCTTGGCTGGCATTTTTTTTTTCCTTTGAAGCTTTACACATGTCACCTCATTGTCTTCTTTCCTGGATGGTTTCTGCTGAGTCTTCAGAGCTTAGTCTTATTGACTCTCCTTTGTAGATGACTTTTCATTTATCTCTAGCCACTCTTAAAATTCTATCTTTGGTTTTGGCAAATTTGATTGAACTATGTCTTGACTTTCTTTTGGGATCTACCTGGCATGGGTTTTGATGAACTTCTTGGGTAGATATCCTCTCATCTTTCATGATATCAGTGAAGTTTTCTGCCAATAAATCTTCATCAGTTCTCTCTGTATTTTCTGTTATCCCCCTGTTCTGGTACTCTAATCACTCATAGGTTATTCCTCTTAATAGAGTTCCACGTAATTCTTAGGGCTTCTTCATTTTTTTAAATTCTTTTATTGGATTTTTCCTCAAATAAATTGATGTCAAGTGCTTTATCTTCAATCTCACTAATTCTGACTTCCAGTGCCTCAATTCTACTCCTATGACTTTCCACTGAGTTGTCTAATTCTGAAATTTTATTGTGAATCTTTTGGATTTCTATTTGCAGTCTCCCTATGAATTCGTGCAGCCTGTTAAATTTGTCATTATGCTCTTGTGTAACCTTCTTAAGTTCCTCTGTTGGTTTGTCTGTGCGTTCCTTAGCTTGGTCTATGTTTTGCCTGATCGCCTTCCTTACGTCTTGAAGAGCTCCGTGTATTAATCTTTTGAATGCTACCCGAAGTAATTCCAAGAAGTTATTTTCCTCTAGGAGATTTCTTGGTTCTTTGATTTGGTCATTTGCTAAAGCCATCATGGTCTCCCTCTTTATGTGATTTGACATTGATTGTTGTCTCCAAACCATCAATAACTTATATTTATTTATTTTATGTTTGCTTACTGTGCCCTAGCTTCTTGTTTTGTTTTGATATGCCCAAATAGGCTGATCATGTGAACTACTTTGATTATTGGTGTCTTTCAAGCTCTCATGTTCTGTCATCAAGTGGTTAGAACTGTTACTAGGTATATGAGCCCAAGAGTCTATTTTCTTTTCTCATCTGGATTCAGCTTAGGTGTCCAGGTCATCAATCACTGAGTACATGGTGCAGGCTCTCACCTACAGTCCTAAACAGGCAGAGTTGATTGGAGTAGGCACAGGTATCTGACTACAGTAAGGGGCCATGTACTGATCAAGGCAGGGGACTGATGGCTGCCCCTGAGCGTCTGGGTGGTCGGTATATTCCTGTTCCCTAGAGCTCATTGGTGGGTGGTTTTGCAGCTGGACGTTGGGCACCCAATGCTGTTGGCTTCAAGAACTGGAGTCACCAATTATTCTTAGACCCTTCTCATGGGAGGCTAGGTGGAGTGGGTAAAGCCACCAGTCCTCAGGCCCCTCGTGTGGGTAGATGAGCACCCTGCTTAATGGGCAGGGCAGTGTCAACTGTCATCAGTCTGTCACTTCCCCTTATAACTGTTGCATTTGAAAATAGGCTTCAGGCATATACCCTGTTGTACTGTGCTAATGAGGGCCTATGCTGTTGAAATGAGCCCACATAGGTCTATGCAGGGGTGAAAGGCATTCAAATCCATGGGCCCCTCATGCCTGTGCCTAGGCAAAGAGGCCATGCCTGCCTTGAGTCCCTGGCTTAGGGGAGATGGCAGATTGTTTTTTCCTCTTTGTTAATTTTTCCTTTTCCAAAACCAGGAGAATGGCTCAGGTTGTACAGTGGGTCCTACTTCCGGCCCAGGGAGTGCAGCAATCGCTGAAGCTAGACCAGGATGGGAGCAGAGAGGGGAGGGGGCAGATAAATGGAAGAATGATAATTCCCAAATGGGAGAGGTTTTTTTTTTTTTGATCTACACAGTAGGTTAGATGCTTGTACTTATCTTTCACCAATTGAGTGCCACTTCTCCCCTGGTTCTGGAGGCCTGAGCAGACTCTCCACCTCTTGGTTTCTCCTGCTGTTGAAAAGGCACCCTGAGTGCTACTGCTTGACTCAGCCCACACTCACCAGCCTATCCAGCCTGCAGGGTTATGACCAGGTCGTGTCTGATAAATCCTTGATGCTTCTGAACTGTCTCTCTCTCTCCCACTGCTGCTCAGTCTGACTCTTCAACTTTGTCTTTGATGTTCAGGACTCCTAAATTATCATATATAATTGTTTCACTTGTTTTTTCAGGTCTTTGTTGTAAAAGGGGCCACAGGAAGCACCTGACTACTCCACCTTCTTGGCCTTGCTTTAAGCTCACGTCTCTTGAATGTGGTCCCACTTGTGCAGGAGAAGAGTGTACCAAATGCTGCTGTGACAATGGAGTCATCACCTTTAGAACAACCAGAGTACTTTGGTCTGTCAGCTTGCTGTTATTTATCAAAGAAAATAAGCAGACAGAATGACTTGTGTGAATCTAATCTGCCCTCACCTACCAGCCTCAGTCCCCAATAAGAAAGAAGATGGGACTCAGACTGGAGCAGTGGGCTAGAAAACATGAAAGGGGACATTTTGGTGGCAATCTCTATGCATTCTTTTATTATTATTATTATTAATCTATTTTCAGTCCTTGAACAAATGGATATAAATAATTCCAACTATTAGCAGCTAAAAATGGACAACTTTTGCTGGCTCAGGGGAGAAAAAAAAGTTGTGGGAGAGACAAACTAATTATATTAATGTAGAGTAATTATATATATTTATGTGTAGTATCCTCACTGTGGTTCTGAGATAAAATTTGCTCCAGAAGAAAATTGGTGAAGGCAGAGAAGCAGCAGGGTGTTAGGCAGATGTGTGTCAAGTTTTCTGTGAAATGCCAGCTGTCTGTAAGCAGAATAAATTTTTGTATTTGAGCTTTTGACTTGTCCCAAATGCAGGTCTGAATTATATACTGGTGTCTAAGAAACCTGCACCAGGTGATGAGTGAGTGCTATGAGTCAGACTTGACTCAATGGCAATGTGTTTTTTACTCATAATAGAGTTTAGATGATTAAATTAGATGTAAAGAGCATTTAGAACTGTGACCAAGATATAGTATCTGCTTAATCAAGTTAGTTGGTTTTGTTGCTTTTATTGTTATTAAAGCTTAAGGAATGAGCCTGTGTATTAGCTTGGAAAACCCCTCCATCTGAACTCTAAGTCTTCATTTTTCTGGCACCCCTCACTCACACACCTACAATGGTGGTTCCAACAGGTTACGGCAAAGGCACTTTCTGAACTCTGGCATGATGAAATGAGAACTCTTTGCAGTTACTATCATCCTTCCCTCCCACCTGCATGTCCCCCTCCCATCAGGTTGATGTGATCTTACATACCAGATGGATAATGCGCGAGGCAGAAAGGAGGGGATATACTGGGCTTGTTGCTTTCAATAAACGTTATCTCCCCTGATTTATATGTAGGGGAGAGCTCTGGTGACCTGCACTCCCTCTCATAGATTATCTCCATTCAGGCTTCAGCCATCCAACAGGGGAGGGGTGTGCAGTTTGGCCTGACACCCTATCAGTCATGTTGCCAGAGGCAGCTGCAAAGCCTCCTCTTCCTGGAGAAAATTTCTACTTCATCAACCATAAAAGTAATATTTCAGGTGCATGTTCATGGGTCTCCCCAGAAAACTCCATTTCCAGGCTCAGTCCTTGAATCAAGGGTACAGGAAAAGGATGAAACAGGACTTGGAGACACAAGAAAGTTCCTTCTCATATGCCACAAGGCTAATGAAAAGAAGTCAGGAAGGGGTCAAAATGAGTCTAGACTAGATGAGCTAGCTGTTTCAGTGGCACTGTCCCTTCACAGACTTGGTGCCACCTCAGCCCACGCCTTCTACTTTGCTTTCATTCTCTCACATGAAGAACAGCTTCTGTCAAGGTCATTGAATTCTTGATAAAGTAAAAATTCAAAATCTACTTAACAAGGCAAGAGTAGAAAGGGAAGAGGTCTGTGATCAGACATGGTTGAAGGACGGGAAACATGATTACGTTTTAGGGGTCTCTGCCACTGTGCACAAGAGACGGTCAAGAACTTTTCTACATCCCATTCTTTCCAGGGCAATGTCAAAGCATATGTGTTCTTTTTCTTTTTTTTTTTTTTTTTCTGTAATAAATGTCGAGTGAATTTTTATTATGTGCCAGGCACTGCTTTGCTGCCAAGGCTGCAAAGATCAACAAAATATTCTCCATGATCTAGTGAAATATTGAATTTCACTCTTAGCATTTGTTTACATGTCTACAGGTGATCTGATATTTCTTTTACATTGTTATCTCTCCTATCTCTCCTTAACCCATATTAAATCACAAAACACCACAATAGATTATACTCAAGCTCGTCTACTACATGCCAAACACAGAATTGTGCTGCAGGGCTCCGGACATGCCCTTTCTTATTGTATGTTTAATTTAACCAATGACCCAAGCAAAGAAGTGGAGTGTATCCCAATGTTTTCTATGGACTTAGCACTCAGGGAGATAGATTCAGGATTCAAAAGGATCTTGACCTTAGTGAAGTTGATTTAGAATAAAGTCTTGTGTTTGGATTCAAAGAATCAGCAGCTCAACTTTGTGATGAGGTGGGGCCAAAAGAGGGTCTTGGTTTATCAGCATGAGAACAAAACCTACCTCTTTTAGCTATCTCGTATATACCCCTCTTTCTCTTTCATAGTTCATCTGCTTTACTTTGATTGCACCTGTTTCTTTGCTTGCTTCCACCCTGCCTTAGATGACAACCCCTGTCCACTGCATGATGGAAAGCATTCCATCATACATTGATTCAGTTCTACCCAGACCCTGAGAAGAGGGCATTGAGGATAGTGAAAGTCTAGAAATCGTAAATAATGCCTAAATGAAAAGCACTGAAAAGGCAGTACTTATTTGTGTCAACAGGGCTAACTTCAAAATAGCTCAAAGAATTACCATGAGGATGAGGACTGTTTTTTTTCTGGGAAACAGCCTCAACATATAAGAGATACAGGAAACTGTGGATGAGATTCAAGCAAGAACCTCAAAAAAAGGTCGTTCAAAACTGTATTTGATTAACAACAACAATCACTCCCTGCTATTGTTGTTAGGTGCCATCAAGTTCATTTTGACTCATAGTGACCCCATGTAACAGAGTAGAACTGCTCAAAAGGGTTTCTAGGCTGTAATCTTTAAGGTTGCTATGAGTCGGAATCAACTTAACAGCACATAACTACAACAATCTTTATGGGAACAGATCACCAGGTCTTTCTTGTGAGGAGCCACTGGGTGGGTTCAAGCTGGTCAACCTTTCCATTAGCAGCCGATCGCTTAACCACTGAGTCACTAAGGCTGCCTGTGATTTAAAGTATTCAAATTGAGGCTGCAGGGCCATCTGCAGGACCTTACAAAGGGCACTCTTGGATTGGGTGAGAAGTAGGTCTGAGTCACCTCTAATGTTGTTCCTAAATTTAACATTCTTTTCATCTAACCTAAAAAAAAAAAAAAATTAACCTATCTGGACTGTATTTTATTTAGAGCCAGGCAGGAGAGGAAAGTGTAAGCTCCTATATATGAGTACATTTTGCCACCTTTTTAGAGAGTGAGGGAAATTTATACTTAGCTCAAATGTCAATTTTAGGCTTTACAGCTGCTGGGTAAGAAATTCAGATCCTGCTGGCGAATGAGAAGGGAGCCCAGCTGTCTTTGACTCATCACCCTCTTCTGTTGCCAAGGTCACTGTCACCTTGCAATTAGCACCTACCTTAAAATAAAAGCAAGCTCATCGTCTGTGCTATGCTGGTTAGAACTCTCAGTAGATAGAAAAGTGGCCAAGGCTTTGAAATTGTTGGAATTTGTGTGAATTAAGACAACCTTTAATCTTAACAAGGAGCCCTGGTGGTACAGTGGTTAAGTGCTCAGCTGCTAACCAAAAGGTAAGCAGTTTGAACCCACCAGCTGCTCTGTGAAAGAAAGATGGGCCAGACTGCTTCCTTAAAGAGTATAACATTAGAAACCCTATAGGGCAGCTCTGCTCTGTCCTTTAAGATTGCTATGTGTCAGAATCAACTCAAAGGCAAAAGGTTTTAATCTTAACAGATAAAACTAAGTGTCTGTCACAGCTTTTATCCTTCCTGCTGCTGCTTCAGGCCAAGCTCTTGAAAACAAGTCCCACCTGGAGGCAGGCTGCTGTCCTCTTGAGTACCAAATTAATGCAAACTACTAGGAAGAAGGCTGTGAAATCATTCTTTATGTTAAATTCCATATTTCAGCAGGCATTTAGGTCCGTTTCATTATTGGACCATATTCCTGCAAATAGGGTGGTGACCCCCTTTCTTTCCTTTGATGCCACCAGGGAACAGAGAGAGGAGAAGGTCCGGTAATGGTAAGGAGGCCTGTGTCTTCACACACTGTCTTAGGCTAGGTTCTCTAAAGAAGCAAAACCTGTAAAGTGTATAAATATATAGAGAGAGATTTATATCAAGAAATTGGCTCATATGTTTGTAAAAGCTGGAAAGTCCCAAGTCTGTGGGTCAAGCTGGAGGCTTCTCCTGACTCACATAGCTCAGGGGCTGGTGAAGCCAAGATTGGCGGGTCAGATAGCCTCTGGCTCACAGGCAGTGGAGGCCAATGAATCCCAAGATCAGCAGGCAAGATGCCAGGTAAGCTACTGGCTCAAGTCCCAAGAACTGTAGGTCAGATGAGCAGAAGCCAACTGCAGGATCCAGAGTGAGAAAAAGCCTGAAAGACTTGTCAGAAAGTCCACCTATATTGGATGCAGGCCACACTCCAAGGAAACTCCCTCTCAACTGATTGGCTACTCACAGCAAATACTATCATGGAGGTGATCTCCTTATGCCAGATCTCATCATGGAAGTGATTACATCACACTATGGCTGCCAAACTACATCATAACTGACAATCATGGCCCAGCCAAGTCGAAACACAACCTTAATGATCACATACACTCACCCATGTGGCACTGGAAAGGTTGGGGTACGAACTGATTTCTGCTGCTTTAGTAAGGCAGAGGTCCCCAGGCTGTGAAAATTACACTGCCTTAAGCAGCTTTGCATCAGGATTCCATTTCCTTTGCTTGGCCTGCCCCCCAACTTTGCATTAGAATCTTAGTTCCTTCCCTTGGCCTACCCATAAAACTCCTGGTGATGCATGAAGTTATATGTAAACCCCACTGCACCTACATAATATGATTAAGAATGTTGCTGATGTAACTTGTATGAGCCTGCTACTTGTAAATCTCTAAAATATAACCTTTCCCTTCACCATCACTGAGAAGTCTTGGTAGCAGCATCTCTGACTGCCTCCTTCTTGCACAACACAGTAAAGGTGTCTTTTCTGCTCTCCAACCTCAATTTCTCGTATATTAACCAATATGTGTCATGCCAAGCAGAACCTGGGGTTTCTACCTGGTAACATTTCTGGTGAGTTAGCCAGGAATCATTTGCTTGGTTCCTGAGGTGAACTGGACAACAGACCAGCTGCGATGTCAGTTACCAACAGGAGATTTCTCCTGGAGACCTTGGAGCAACTCTGGAAGCCAATCCACCTCAGGCCAATGTGACTCTTCCATGGGAGACATGAAATGTGCCTGGGTTATATGGTAAGTACCTAGGTAAAGCCTTAGACGAGTCCCAAAAAGCAGGTGGAATTGACCATAGAAAGCATAAGCTATCTGAGATTATTTGGGAAATAACATGGTAATTCCTAGGCAAGGCCTTGGAAGAGTCCTAAGAAGCAGGAGAAATTGATCATTGAAGGTTCTAGTTTTCTGTTATAAGGTTGGTGCACTGGATTAGGTTGTGTGAGTGTGTAAGTCTGTGTGTCCAGAGAATGGGGAACGTTCAAGGGATCCCGGAATACAAACCTCTAGAATGCATCTTTAAAAACTGAGAACAGGGACTTGGGCAGACATGGCTCTGACAGCATGCTTGTCTACTTCTTACTTTTGCCTCTTTAAATATAAGCTGAAAAAATGTTGTTTTTGTTTACTAAAATTTGTGGTGTTTTTACCCTAGAACAGTTAATGGTGTAGTCACTGCAAGGATTCTAAAGTCACAAATCCAGTTGACCTTGAGGAGACCTGGACTGTGGTGCAGAAGCTGGCAAAGAGAGGTCCTATCTTCTGGACCCACACATTTGCACTCCATGTCCCTTCGACACCAACAGGATGGGTGCTCTAGGAAAACGAGTCTTTGCTTATTCTTTTTGCTCTATTTCTCATGTTTTCTTAAGTTTTGTTTTACACATTTGTTTTGAAAACCAGTTGTTTGTTTTGAAAACCAGTTGTTTGTTTTGAAAATTGATTAAGGAGAATCTTTCTTAGATTTTTGTTTGGCCATTTGGTTGAGAGTGACATTTATTAACTCTTTTGGTGAACTGCAGTTTAGTATCTGGATTCAGGCCCTTGAAACATTAATGAGGTAATTCTATTTTCGAAGAGCTCCGGGTCATTATAAGCTGCAAAATTTGGGCATGAGTTGACCAGTAAAAGCCATTAGGGCAGTCGACAGTGCTCATCACCATGTGTTAAAGACTCCTGTGACAGGATAAGGTCGTTATGAGACAGGCTAGAGCACTAGACTGCCTTCCACCCACAAGCAAACTCTCACCCAACCAGGGTACGCATTGGTCCACACTAAAAACTGTCCAAACCCCATGACATTCCTCATTAGAGTTCTTTCTGTGACTCAGAGAAAACCTAGGAAATAGAGCTCTGTTTTGCCAAAATTGCGGGGAGAAACAATAGCTCTTGTTTTACGAAATTCACAGGGAGAAGTGGTGGCTCCATACCTGCTTTATGATACAGCTTCTCAATAAAGAATCTTGGTGTTAAAATTAAAAACATCAGTAACTACTTTAAAATATTTTCCGATTGATTGTTTCCAATTAAAGAACCTAGTATATTTAAGGTCTAAAATAAGAGACTAGGTCTCTGGCCAGAAGAATGAATTAAGTTCAAAAAAAAGGAAACCAACAGCTTGAACCTTAGAGCTTAACATCTTTGATAAAGGAGCCTGGATTTCCCCCTAAAAAAAAAAAAAATTTTTTTTTTTTTCCCTGGGACATTAGTTTGTGGTTCATATTTAAAAACACTATAAACTGAATATAGTAGAAATAATATGAAATTTCAGTGACCACTTTGGCAAGATGGGCTCTCACTTGTGTTGTTCTTTCTTTTCTCTGTGGGGAACTTTTGCTTGATTCTCAGGTTTTGTCAAAAGGTCTAATATTCCTCCCTCTGAGGCTCTGATAAGTTAATAAGTTTTTTTTTTCCATTGCTATATACATTTTAAGAAACTAGTATCCTCATATCCTTGTTTTATCTAGTATCGTCTGGTGAGTTTGTGTGGTCTTTCTGTCTCCTTTTGTCCTGAGAGCTTGCTTCTGGTCTAGAGTGTAGTGTCTTAGTTTCTGTCTTGTATCAGATTGGAGGCTATGGCTGAGAGTTGCTGGGTTTGTTTTTTGGTTTTTTTGTAAGGTTGTCTTAGAACCTCAGTTCTTTCCTCATCCCAGAAAAACTGTCTTATGCCTGTCTTATGATTTAGGCTTTTAGAAGATCCTTGGAGAAACTTTGATATAAATTGGTGTATTTGAAAAACACACTGAGATTCTTCAAAGCAAAACTTTTCTAAGTAACTTAAGCTAAAAAAAAAAAAAAAAAAGTAACTTAAGCTAGATATTACAAAATGTGTTTTATTTAAGGAAAAGGAATCATTTCATCTTAAAGTAAAACTAGCAGTTCCAGAGTTGGAAAAGAGAGGCATAGAACAAACCTAAAGGGGGGGAGGGGAGGCTAGGTAAGAATTGATGGATTCATTTACAAAATTGTTAAAGAGCTTTGGTGTTTACCAGGTAGATAAAGAGAAAGTAAATCTACTTACGAAGAGAATAGTAAAAGGGAAATAAATCAGTTATCTTTTGCCCTTCAAAATGCCTAGGTCAACTTAAGCATATGTAAATGAATCAGAACCACCCAATCCTGTCATCCATGAGTTGAAAGAGTGAGGGTGGGGAAAGATCAGGCCTCCCGAGCACCCAGTCTCTGAAGTCACATAGCTCCAGGCAAGCTTTTGAAAAATCCTTTTCAACTAAGTAGAGACCCTTTTAAGACAAAAGAAAATTAAAAAAAGAAATTGCTGCTTTACTGTATTTCCCCAAAATTAGGTAGATTCCAATCCTAAAAGAAGTGTAAAGAAGTTCTATTTATTGTAGGGGAACTCTAAGAAGACATAAATAGGAATCACAATGAAATACACCTGAAATGGCCTGGAAAGTATTTCCACTTCTAGCCAGAGACTTAAGGTTATATTCATATCAATGAATTAGTCGGTCGAGCCAGCTGATGAAATCTCTAAGGGCTCAAATTAGACTGGGAAAAATATGAAAAATGGTAAAAGCTGAAAGAAAACTTAGAATGTTTAAACAAACTTTATGTTTACTGTTATGTTTTACGATATATAGACTTAAAATAATTTCCAAGACCTTTTAGACAACTTACTAATGTTAAATTAATTGGTATTTGTCATAATTTAAGTATATATATATATATTTTTATTTTTATACCACAAGAGAAAGGATATATATATATCCTTATATATTCCATATATATATATATGGAAACCCTGGTGGTGTAGTGGTCAAGAGCTCGGTTGCAGTTTGAAAGGTCAGCAGTTCAAATCCACCAGGTGCTCCTTGGAAACCCTATGGGGCAGTTCTACTCTGTCTTACAGGTCTGCTAATCAGTGTGTTCATTTTTCGCCATATTAAAGGGATGTAGTATAAGAGATGCAAAAAAGATAACATTTAAGAGGTTTATTAAAAAAGAAATTTGTTTGATATGGCCAAAAATTTTATCTGTCTGACTGAAATTTCATGGTTTAAAATTTGAAAGATTTTTAGGAGCTTTAATGTTAAATAGCATATAAAAAAGAATAGGGCTTCTTGCTGTTAAAATAAAATTTTCTTTTATTACTGAGTTGAAGAGTTAATTTATTCTTTGTGAAATTTGCCTTGAATACAAAGGTTTGATCTCTCATTAGAATAAGATTCCTGAGTCGAAAACCAAGCACATGGCTTGGGGGGAAAAAAAAATCCTGGTTTTTACCTTTAAGATCTTTGATTAAGTAATTTAAATATTGTTTCTTGGTGACCTGTAATAAGCCTCTGACAATCTTGAAACTTCATGGAAAGCCACAGGAAAGAATTTTATAAAGGGAAAGTAAAAAAGATTTATTTAATATGTTATAAAGTATAGGGAAAGAGTTGTTGATATACAGAGAAATGCCTGATTCTCTTTGGGTTAAAATTTATGTGTTGGTATTTCCTCTTGTGCTTTTGCCTAATATTAGAAAACAAATGTATAATATTATGTCATAATTTTATTACTGTTTCTTTATTGCTAACTTGATCGCAACTTTATTTTTTTGAGCCTAGCCTCATCAAAGCCAATTGTTTGATTCAGGAATTCACACAGTTTATCTATGAAATACTTTTTTTTTTTTTTTTTACTATTCACTTATTTAGAGACTCAATAATATTGATATATGCTTGCTATATCCTGACTATAAAGTATTATGTCTCAAGATTATTGTGTATTATATCTGAAGCATAATAATCTTGAGACATAATACCATATAGTCAAGATATATGAACCAGGTCATGCTTTTGATGTGACATGACTCCAAATGAGAAGAAATAGCTATAAACATCCATTAATAATCGGAACATGGGATGTATGAAGTATGAATATAGGAAAATTGGAAATCATCAAAAATGAAATGGAATGTATAAATATCAATATTCTAGGCATTAGTGAGCTGAAATGGACTGGTACTGGCCATTTTGAATTGGACAATCATATAGTCTACTATGCCAGAATGACAACTTGAAGAGGAATGATGTTGCATTCATCGTCAAAAAGAACATTTCAAGAGCTGTCCTGAAGTACAATGCTGTCAGTGATATGGTAATATCCATACTGCTACAAGGAAGACCAGTTAACAAAAATATTATTCAAATTTATGTACCAACCACTAAGGCCAAAGATGAAGAAGTTGAAGATTTTTATCAGCTTCTTCAGTCTGAAATTGATGAAACATGCAATCAGGATGCATTGATAATTATTGGTGATTGGAATGAGACAGTTGGAAACAAAGACAAAGGAGTGGTAGTTGGAAAATATGTCCTTGGTGATAGAAACAAAGCTGGAGATCAAATGATAGAATTTTGCAAGACCGTCAACTTCACTGAAAATACCTTTTTTTCACCAACATAAATGACAACTATACACATGAACCTTACCAGATGGAACAGGCAGGAATTAAATTGAGTACATCTGTGGAAACAGACAACGGAAAAGCTCAATATCATCAGTCAAAACAATTCCAGAGGCTGACTGGAACAGACCATCAATGTCTTATATGCGAGTTCATGCTGAAACGGAAGAAAATCAGAGCAAGTCCACGAGAGCCAAAATACGACCTTGAGTATATCCCACTTGAAGTTATAGACCATCTCAAGAACAGACTTGATGTGTTGAACACTAATGACTGAAGACTAGATGAGTTGTGGAACGACATCAAGGACATCATACATGAAGAAAGCAAGGCATAATTGATAAGACAGGACAGAAAGAAAAGATCAAGATGGATGTCAGAGGAGAGTCTGAAACTTGCTTTCCAATGTCCAGCAGCTAAAGCAAAAGGAAGAAATGATGACGTGAAAGAACTGAACAGAAGATTTCGAAGGGAGCCTTGAGAAGACAAATTAAATTATAATGACATGTGCAAACACCTGGAGATAGACAAACAAAAGGGAAGAACACGTTCGGTGTTTCTCAAGCTGAAAGAACTGAAGAAGAAATTCAAGCCTTGAGTTGCAATACCAAAGGATCCTATGGGGAAAATATTAAATGACGCAGGAAGCATCAAAAGAAGGTGGAAGGAATACACAGAGTAATTATACCAAAAAGAATTAGTTGACATTCAACCATTTTAAGAGGTAGCATATGATCAGGAACCGATGGGACTGAAGGAGAAGTATAAGCTGCACTGAAGGCATTGGTGAAAAACAAGGCTCCAGGAATTGACCAAATATCAATTGAGATGTTTCAACAAACGGATGCAGTGCTGGAAGTGCTCACTCATCTTTGCCAAGAAATATGGAAGACAGCTTCCTGGCCAACTGACTGGAAAAGATCCATATTTATGCCTATTCCCAAGAAAGGTGATCCAACTGAATGCAGAAATTATTGAACAATATCATTAATATCACAAAATTTTACTGAGGATCATTTAAAATAGGCTGCAGAAGTATATCCACAGTGAACTGCCAGAAATTCAGGCTGGTTTCAGAAGAGAACATGGAACCAGGAATATCATTGCTGATGTCAAATGGATCCTGGCTGAAAGCAGAGAATACGAGAAGGATGTTTACCTGTGTTTTATTGACTACGCAAAAACATTTAACAATGTGGATCATAACGAATTACGGATAACATAGAGAAGAACAGGAATTCCAGAACACATAATTGTGCTTCCAAGGAACCTGTACATAGATCAAGAGGCAGTTGTTCTGACAGAACAAGGGGATACTTCATGGTTTAATGTCAGGAAAGGTGTGTGTCAGGGTTGTATCCTTTCACCATAACTATTCAATCTGTATGCTGAGCAAATAATCGGAGAAGCTGGGCTATATGAAGAAGAATGGGCATCAGGATTGGACAAAGAGTCATTAACAACTTGCATTATGCAGATGCCACAAACTTGTTTGCTGAAAGTGAAGAGGATGTGAAGCACTTACTAATGAAGATCAAAGACCACAGCCTCCAGTATGGATTACACCTCTCCATAAAGAAAACAAAAATCCTCACAACTGGACCAATAAACAACATCATGATAAATGGAGAAATGATTGAAGTTGTCAGGATTTCATCTTTCTTGGACCTACAATCAACAGCCATAGAAGCAGCAGTCAAGAAATCAAGATGCATTGCATTGGGTAGATCTGCTGCAAAGGACCTCTTTAAAGTGTTGTAAAGCAAAGATGCCTGACCCAAGGCCATGTTGTTTTCAATTGCATCATATGCATGTGAAAGCTGGACAATGAATAAGGAAGACCGAAGAAGAATTGACACCTTTGAATTGTGGTGTTGGTGAAGAATATTGAATATACCAAGGACTGCCAAAAGAAGGAACAAACCTGTCTTGGAAGAAGTACAACTGGAATGTTCCTTAGAAGCAAAGATGGCGAGACTGTGTCTTACATACTTTGGACATGCTGGCAGGAGGGATCAGTCCCTGGAGAAGGGCATCATCCTTGGTAAAGTACAGGATCAGCGGAAAAGAGGAAGACCCTCAATGAGGTGGATTGACACAGTGACTGCAACAATGGGCTCAAGCATAACAACAATTGTGAGTATGGTACAGGACTCGGCAGTATTTCCTTCTGTTGTGCATAAGGTCACTTATGAGTTAGAACCTACTCAAGGGCACCTAACAACAACATACCTGAAGCTCTTTTTTAAAAAATAAGGTTAATCATTATATTAAGAAATATTTTTGTCTAAAGTTTTTTTAAGACAACCTTTTGACTTCACGTTATTTTTGTAGTTAATTTATATTAGGTCTTTCAGTTTAAGAATATTATTTTTATAAATTAATCATGGCTATATCGAGTTTTGTCATCTGCAGATAAGTTTTTTCTTTGCCGATTTGTTGAAAATATTTAACCAAAATATCTCATCAAAAAGATGAACTATATTGGATTTATGCAAAAGACTGTGACTAGACTGAATCAAGATTTCCAGAACTCATATGTAGAAGCAGACATGTTCACAGACTGCAGCTGACACAGAATCACATGGAACAGAATTTAGCTACATAAGACTGAGTAAATGAAAGGATTACTATGGATTTTAAGTGGGAATATTGCTGATGTTTTAAGAGCCTTCTTTCTGGATGTAAGAAGCTGTTTTCCTCTTTCCTTCTAAATGAGCTGACTAATGGGTTTAGATATTATAACTCTTGAATTAGAAGTTCTTCTTGGTAAACTGGTAACCCTGGTGGCGTTGGGGTTAAATGCTACGGCTGCCAGCCAAAGGGATGGCAGTTCGAATCTGCCAGACGCTCCTTGGAAACTCTGTGGGGCAGTTCTACTCTGTCCTATAGGGTTGCTATGAGTTGGAATCAACTCGACGGCACTGGGTTTGGTTCTTGGTAAACTTAGCAATGTTATAAATATCATAACTCCAGAGAAATGTCTGGAGTTCAAGCTATGATTTTAGAAAATACAATAGCATTAGATTTATGTTTTAAATAGATTAACTGAAGACCTCCAACAGGAGAGGTCCATCCTGTATTAGCTTGCTAATCATGTATTCTCTAATGGAATCTTGGTTTTCACATGTAAATTTTCTATACCTTCTATTTCCTCTATACAAACTTTGTGTGTATGTGTTTTCACGTAGTGGATCCAACTATACTAGTTTAGATGATCCCTTTCGGACTGACAGTGAATTTATGTGGACAATTTCTTGTTTAGATTTCTAGCAAATGCATGGGCAATACACTTGGGGAATTTTAGGATTGATTACCTTTCGATATTTGTAATAATGATGCTGTTAAATAGTAAAAAGGTAATGTTAAATTGTTCTACATTGTAAAGTGAGAGTCAGAAGAAAACTCATTGATCCAATACTGAGGATATGGTTAGTAGCTTTAATTCTTAATTACGGTATAGTTGAATTGGAGAGATCTTTAAGAGATTTGTCAATCCCTATATGACAAATAGCAGATGAAGTTGCTAATGGGATAGAATTACAACAGCAATCTCTGACCTCATTAGCCAAGGTGACATGAGATAACAAAATAGTCTTAGATTTTTTATTAGCCCAAGAAAGTATAAGCTGTACTGTAGCAAATACCTCTCATTGCATTCAGATAAATAATACAGGAGAAAACAGGATATACATAGAATTAGACAGCAAGCTACTCGGTTACACACTGTAACACTTTTACAAATACCAGATATCTTTGTTAATTACTGTCAAGAATAAATACATGAGCTAAATCACTATTACAAGAAACGGTAATAATCTTAGTCTGCATCCTGATAGTATTAGGCATAATAAAACTTATCTTCTATTGTCTTACACACTTAAGAAGTCTCAGGCTAAAATGATGTACATTGAGTCTGCTCACTTCGGCCATGAGCTTGATGGGAATGCTGCTTTTACTTTAAGACCCTGGTGAAGAACCAGATGGTATCCAGTGGAAAATCACCACCATGAGTTTAAAGAGCCTGTCATGACCACCATCTAGAAGCTTGACTAAGTCCAGGTATTAACCATCAATGTGTTATCTCCAATCTCCAATCAAAAGAAAAGAATGATTTAGGAGATAATATTGGAGTCATTAGGAAACCTGGTGGCATACTGGTTAAGTTCTAAGGCTGCTAACCAAAGGTCAGCAGTCTGAATCTACCAGGCGCTCCTTGAAAACTCTATGGGGCAGTTCTACTCTGTCCTATAGGGTGCTATGTGTCGGAATCTACTCGATGGTTTTTTGGTTTTCGTTTTTTATTGAAGCCATTACTCCCTGTCCTTGAGCATAAAGAATATGACCCAGCGGGAGCTGGACTCACAAAGACGTATCAACCAGGCCCTGGATTATAAAGACAATAGCTAAAACAATCTTGAAAAAAAACATCTTTTAAAGAAACATAAACAGAGCATAAAACCCACTCTAACCTTTTCCTTGTAACATTTAGTGGATAAAAAACTCAATAGTAAACCATACTGCACAGGCAATAGACAATCAACAACAACAACAAAAACAGTAGATCTGTGGCCACAATGAAAGGCCAACTATTCAAGCCTAGGTCCAATATTTGCCCCTCCCCAAGAACATGCCAAACAATTTGGAGCTGGGCGATAGCCCAAATTGGACGCTGGTCCTGAATGATCAATGTCCAAAAAGAAATGGAAGGAATAAGGCAGAGGTCCCCAGGCTGTAGAGAATTCCACTGTCTCATACAGCTTTGCATCAGAACCCTATTTCTTTTCCTAGGCCTGACTTGCAGCTTTGCATAAGAATCCCAGTGCCTTTGCTTGGCCTGCCTCGTAAAAATCCTGGCAATGCAAGAAGTTACATGTAAACCCCGTCACATCTGCATAGTATGATTAAGAATGTTGGCCATGTAACTTGTATGAACTCCCTACTTGTAAATCCCTTAAAAATAACCTTGCCTTCGCGAGCAGCCTTAGCAGCAGCAGCTCCAACTGCCTCCTTTCCTTGTGCAAAGACATGCAGGTGCATTTTTTGCTCTATCACCTTGGTCTCTCCTTTATTGGCCAATATGAGTCATGCAGAGCAGAACCTGGGTTTCCACCCAGTAACATTAACACACCCCAAAAGGCTGTTTATAGTTCAGGTAGGACACTGACCTCCTAGCCTTTCCTTGTCCCTCCTTTCACTATTCTACAGAGCATCATTGAGCTTCAGTTTCTTTATCTACAAAATGTAGGAAAATAACAATTTCCCTGCCTCTAGGTTTTGGTTAACCAACATGGATTATTATCAGTAGATTGCATTGATCAAAGTAAACAATTTTACTTATATTTAAGAAAAAAAGATATGATTATTGAACAAGAAAATTGATAACAGACATCTTTGATTTTAAGATTTTTCTTATCAATGAAAACTAAATATTAACCATAAGAAGCCTGACCCAGACTTGGAAAGCCTGACAGAAACTGTTCTATAGCAATGTAAATTTGTCTTATCCTGGTAGAAGAGAATAGCCATCAAACCATTACCGCCTGATTTAAATCTCAAAATGTCTCATAGCTGCAGGTAGGTGGAGGGTCAAATTATTGTCAGCCAACCCAGAAGTGACCCGGTACCAGTTGAGCTCAGCAAAACGGGGAAGGCAGGGTTCAATCAGTCATGTTAACATTAGCCAGTGGTTGATCTTCCATGTCTCCCTCCTCATCTCTGTATAAGCCTCATCCTACCTACCTTCCTGGAGCCATTTGCTTTTTCTGGGGTCAAAATGGTCTCCCTCTGTGCATACAGAATAGAGCTCATAATAAATCTTATGTACAAATTTTGGTGAGTTCTGATTATTTTAACATAATTTTAAAATATGTTTATCTAAATAAGGCAATTAAAATTGAGCTATCATATATTACCAGGCTCTAGGCCACAGGTATTAGACAATGTCTAACTTAGCTTTCTCAAACATCGTTGTGAGGAGATATTATTTTTACCCCTCATTGCAGATGAAGAAAATCCAGTGCAGAGAGGTCAAGCACATTCCCCAAGGTCACACAGCTAGCAAGTGGCTTATCTGGGAGAGAATCCCACCTCCCTGTGCTGTCTCTAGCGAGGTCAGGCCAAGTGTTTTAAAAAACAAAAACTGATTTTAATAGGGTTGGGCCCTTCTTATTCTTCTGACTCACTGTTGCCCCAAATGCTCATTTTTTTGGTTGCAACAGCTCCTCCCCTAAGTCTCTGATCTTGGCAAGGGTGCCAGACTGCAGTCTACAAAGCTGTCCTGTCATTTCCTGCTGCTTCTCATCCATGACAGTTTCAGAGTCAGCAAGACCCACACCTGTCTTTTCTGTTCAAAGCAGTTAGCTGTTACATGGTGCGTGCCTGGCCCATTCCCCTGTTGGCCAGGGCTTGTTTCTCATTTGCATGCTGAGATTTCAGGATTCCAAGCCTTCCTGGAGTCTTTAGAAAGAATTCCTGAGGCAGAAGACTGGAGGAGGAGATGCAGGGGAGAGGGAAAGAGAATGGACGTTACCCCTCCCCATAGCTTCATTTCAATATCTGTGCCACTGAAAAGGTGCGTATAAAGGGAACAGCAATGTTTCCCTGGTGCCAACTCTGCCCAGGTAACAGCTGGGTTCTCAGGTGTCCTTCTGTTCCAGGACACTGCATTCAAGGCCATCAAGACAGACCTGGAAGGGCTAGTGGGAAACAGGGAATGTGCTTATGTTTATTAAACTTTCATTCAGACCTTTCCTCCATGGGCCTTCCAAAGACCTTATCACTTATCAGAGGGTTCCAGGACAGGTGCATTCCAACCATGACAGAGACATCTATGCACACTCCTATCACCTGGAGTGAACGCCCTGACAAGCAGTCATGAGGACCTGTGCAATACTGTGCAATGGGCAGGCTTGCTTTCAGCAGGAAGGAGAGCTAGAGTACCAGGCTGGGCTTCCCAGTAATTGCCCAGGTGCGGGGGCCAGAGTGGATAACGGCTGATCAGGCCCACTGACGTAATTCGTGTCGTTACTCTTCCTGGCAATCTGGGTAGGTGCATCTATGCTTAGGTGCTAATCAGGCTGGAAGTAAGGCTAATCACTGAGAATCTGGGAGGAAAGAACCTCCCTCTTCTTACGTCTTCAACCAGCCAAAATTGTTTTCAACCAGCCAAAATTACCGACATCCTCAAGTCACCTCCTTAACTCTGAATGATGGATTAAAAAAGTGTTGCGTTTACTGGATTTTCTTAGGCAGACTGTTTGACCCGCCCCTAACTGAGAATACCTCCTCTCTGAGAATGCCTCACGTGACTTGCATCTCAAGCCTGTACCCCTGATGAACTCTGGTTCTTCTCAGGCTCATTCCTAATATTCATCCAACCTGCCCCATAATCTGCAGCCAAAATTCATCTCCTGAGAACACTGTCTCTTCCTCAAACACCCTCACTTGTTTCTCACTGCTCTCAGTTTGAAAGCCAAACACTTTGGCCTGTCAGTCAAGACCTTTCCCCATCTGGCCACACCTGTCTTTCTAAATTGATTTTCTACTACTTGCCCACAGGAATATTTTCTGTGAATTTGTGTATGTGTGCTGGCAGCTTTGGCATAAAGCTAGAAAGATGAGTGGAAGCGTGCCCTCTATCAAAGCTGTGGGAGGGAGCCAAGGCAGCTGAACGATCAGGAGCAAGGAATAGTAAGTGACGGGGGTCCTCTGCTCGCCTGGGGGCAGAGAGTCATTTAGGACATCACTTACACAATTGTTCCTCCCTACGCTTGGTATAGAAGGAGCCCCGGTGGCACAATAGTTAAGTTCTCGGTTGTTAACTAAAATGTCAGCGTTTCGAACCCACAAGCTATTCCACGAGACAAAAGACCTGTTGATCTGCTCCCGTAAAGTTTACCACAATCAGACGTATTGCCATCAAGTTGATTCCTGGCTAGGAAACCCTCTGGGGCAGTTCTACTCTGTGTGTGTGTGTGTGTGTGTGTGTGTGTATAGTTGTTATGAGTCAGAATCTACTCAAAGGCATACAACAACAACTCTTGGTATGTCATGCAATACTAAACCAAAACCAAAAACCAAACCCATTGCCTTCGAGTCAATTCCAACTCATAGTGACCCTATAGGACAAAGTAGAACTACACCATAGGATTTCTAAGGAGAGCCTGGTGGATTTGAAGTATTGACCTTTTAGTTAGCAGTCCAGCTTTCAACCACTGCACCACCAGGGCTCCTGTGCCATACTGGTGCTCAGTAAATGCTCTTAACTTAACACAAGAATAAATGCCACTGGGATGAGAGAGCAGAAAGGGTGAAGAGAGAGGAGGCATAGCAGGCACTCTGGGAAGAGGTTTGTGCAGTTTATAACACAACTGTACCTCTAGATTTTATAACACAAAGAACAATATAAAATTAGAGCAAATATCTTTTTTTTAATTTTTATTATGCTTTAAGTGAAAGTTTACAAATCGAGTCAGTCTCTCATACAAAAATTTATGAACACCTTGCTATATACTCCTAATTGCTCTCCCCCTAATGAGCACACACCTTCTCTCCACTCTATTTTCATGTCCTTTCGGTCAGCTTCTGACCCCTTCTGCCCTCTCATCTCCCCTCCAGACAGGAGATGCCAGCATAGTCTCATGTGTCTACTTGATCCAAGAAGCTCACTCTTCACCAGTATCATTTTCTATCCCATAGTCCAGTCCAATCCCTGTCTGAAGAGTTGACTTTGGGAATGGTTCCTGTCTTGGGCTAACAGAAGATCTGGGGACCATGACCTCCGGGGTCCTTCTAGTCTCAGTCAGACCATTAAGTGTGGTCTTTTTATGAGAATTTGGGGTCTGCATCCCACTGCTCTCCTGCTCCCTCAGGGGTTCTCTGTTGTGTTCCCTGCCAGGGCAGTCATTAGTTGTAGCCAGGCACCATCTAGCTCTTCTGGTCTCAGGCTGATGTAGTCCCTGGTTTATGTGGTCCTTTCTGTCTCTTGGGCTCATAGCCTTGTATCTTTGGTGTTCTTCATTCTCCTTTGCTCCAGGTGGGTTGAGACCCATTCATGCACCTTACATGGCTGCTTGCTAGCGTATAAGACCCCAGACGCCACTCTCCAAAGTGGATGTAGAATGTTTTCTTAATAGATTTTATTATGCCAGTTGACCTAGATGTCCCCTGAAACCATGGTCCCCAAACCCCCACCCCTGTTACGCCGGCCTTCGAAGCATTCAGTTTATTCAGGAAATGGCTTCTAGTTTAATCCATTTGTGCTGACCTCACCTGTATTGTGTTGCCTTTCCCTTCACCTAAAATAATTTTTATCTACTAATCAGTGGAAACCCCTTTCCCTCCCTCCCTCCCAACTCTGTAACCATCAAAGAGTATTTTCTTCTCAGTTTAAACTATTTCTCAAATTCTTATAATAGTGGTCTTAGACAATATTTGTCCTTTTACAACTGACTAATTTCATTCAGCATAATGCCTTCCAGATTCCTCAATGTTATGAAATGTTTCACAGATAGAGCGAATATCTTACCTGGGAGAGATCAGCAGGGAAAAGTACAGAAAGCTTTGTGGGGGCTTGGATTATAAAACACTAAAAAATACTGCAAGTTATAAAAAAAAAAAAAAAGCCAGATGAAAGGATTAACTGTTTGCAACAGTTTGAGCTCAAATTTCAGCTTCTTTCTTAATTCCAAAGCATTTTTTTAGCTAGTGACCTGGGGAAAGTTACTTAGACTTTTTACATTTTGGTGGCTTTTTCAAGACTGTGTTTTGTTTTTTAGTCTGTGTGATAGGAATAATTGTCCTCCCCACTTCTTAGGGTAGCTGTGAGGATAGAATTAGATACTGCACATAATGCAGTTGGCACAGGTTTTTAGCACCGGTAAGTGCTCAATGAATCAATGAATCTTAGGTGATGTTATCATTGTTATTATTATTGATCAGATCAACTTTCAAACAGAAGTGAGTAACCTTATGGCTTGGAACTGCTTCCTGATTGATTCACTTTCTTCCCTCTCTATTTGGCACTGCATCCGAGCCCGCTAGCCACCTCTCCCCTCTCTGCAGTCTGTTTTTGCACTTGGGGATTGCCTTTGTACAGTTTTGTCAAGCAGCAGCTGAGGAAGGACTTCTAGGAAAGGAGAACACTATGGCCCATATCTCCCAGTACCCTAAGTGTACTCTTCTGCTATGGGGTCACATACACCCTCTGCTCTTACCTCTAGGATGACATTTTAGTGTTCCCCTAAAGGAAATGTGTTGTGCCCCTCAGTCTGCTCAATCTGTATGATCTTTAATCACCACGCTGGCAGAGCGTCTGTCAAGAATAGAGCTATATGAATTAAGAATGGAAAAAGACAAAAAAATGTATTAAAAAAGAAAAAAAAGAAACCTCAAAGACCTGGCATTTCAGATGTCACTCTTATTTGGGATTGGCAATGGGTTCTCTTTGAGCCCCTCTAACCCCAAAAGGGCAGTGGTCTTCCTGGGCCCTCTGGGCTCTCAGAGTCCTCCAAGAAGGTGAAGCTGCTTGAGTTCCATAAGAAGTTGTGACTTGCCTCTAAATCCCAAGGTCTTGCCTCTCATATGGATACCTAGTGCTGTTGGCTACTGATCTTTCCTTCCCATGATAGCATGCCTGCAAGGGTGGAGTGGCAGCAGGAGCCCCTTGTGCCCTCACTAGACACTGACTGATCACCAACATTAGGCCCCCAGCCACATGTGACAGGGAATGCAAAGGGTCCAGCTCCTTGCTTACTGAAGGCAGACTCCTGGGCGTGGCATGGCTGCAGTGCTAGAGGTGTGCCGATGTGCCTCACCTGCTCAGCACCCACCTCACTCCTCACAGCTCACCTTCCTCAGAAAGTGACCTTTTCTAGTATTCATGAGAAAGGGTCCTGGGAGCCACATGGCTAGGAATGGCTTCCTGTGTACAAAGTACAGGAAAAGTAAATACACTGCCCTCATATGCTGAGCACATACCAATTTATAAACCCTAAGTTGTTGAAGGAGCCCTGGTGGCACAGTGGCTACAGCACTTGGCTGCTAACATAAAAGTTGGCAGTCTGAACCTACAACCTGCTCCTCAGGAGAAAGATGTGACAGTCTGCTCCTGTAAAGATTACAGTCTAGGAAACCCTATAAGGCAGTTCTACTCTGTCCTATAGGGTCTCTACGAGTTGGAATCAACTCGACGGCAATGGGTTTGATTTGGGGGGAAGATATACTCTCAGTCTTTTCGAGGATTCAGTTAAGTAGGTGTCTCTTGATCATCACATTACAGGTGGGGCCATAGAGGTTCAGAGAGGCTAAGCAAGAGGACCCAAGTTGTATGATTAGCAAATGCAAGTGCCGGTGTCTGGCTTATTGGCATCTGCTGGTTCTTCCCACCACACAGCTGCTCTGCTGGTCCAGCTGGAGGGGCTTTGCCCCACATGCTGTCACCACACTGGCTCCATAGCTCGTAAAAGCACCGTTAGTGAGTTCCCTCTTACCTTAACTGTTGCCCTGTTTCCTTTGTACTACTGTATTTTGCTCAAGACTAACTCTGTTGTTAAATTCTTCACAGTCAAATGGTTAGACCTTGGCAGTTTCCAAACGTATCAGAGTGCACCTTTAAACGCTGAGGTTAACACCAGAATCCTTAGCTACTCAGTTAAGTAAAAAGTCTCAGTATAGCCAAATCATATTTCTGTTGCAGAAATAAATTAATTTTGAAAACATTGAAGACACCCCCTCTGTTTTTGGCATCAACCTGTTTCTGTAATTTAATTATCAAGGGAGAAAATTAGGGGATGAGATTCAGAGTGAAAAGAAGGTGTCTCCCAAGTGGGGCTGCAGACAGAAAGGTCTCCTGTAAAGCGTTTCCAGACACCCTCCCTTTCCTCTGTGACAATACTCTCCACGTTTCCTCAGCCACTCTCTCGACTTGCCCAACACAAAAAAGTCCGAACCCCTGCATGGCCAAGAGGGCTACAGCAAACCCCAAATGGATTTCCTTTCATATTCTACATCATCAGCTCTCTTCCTGTTCGAGAATCTTTATTACGAAGGAGGATGCAAGAAGTGGAGAGAGCCCAGCTGGAGGTGCGGGGTCCAGGTGCAGTTTCCTGTTCTGGCTGTTAGAGACATCCTATTTTGAGTTGAAACCTGACTATATTTTCCCTGGAACTGATTGTGAGACTACACATATGAAACCCCACCAACTCATCCTTTAGGAGTCATTTCTTCTCATTACCTCCTACTTTAAGGGAACTGGGCTAACCAAGGCCTCTACCTTGCCATGCCCCTGTGCTCCTCAGCTCCTAAATTAACCAGCCTTTCCTCTCTGTCTTCTTCGTGAACCTCCTGCTGTTCCGCAAAGTATATGGTGTCAGCTGTACACACCCAGGAAAATAGATTTCCAGCTTCATCTTGATATTGCTTTCAGAGGTCTGTGCCTACAGTCTATAGTACTGGTGTGTAGATTGACAATATGCATTCTGACAAACGAAATTGTGTTTTCCTACCCATTCATTGATGCTCTCGATTGTGAGTGATTGTGTGTGGTTGTTTGCGCATTACGATAGAGAAGGAAAAAGAGGGACAGAAGAATAATGTTCATATAAAATTGTTCTTAACAGATAGATCTCAAATAATTGCAAAGCAGTCAAGACTTTAAATAAAAAGGAGTATATTTAAGAGTGAATTCATTGGTTTGTATCTGCATTCATTCATTCAATTAATGAATAAACACTTATTGGTCACATAACAGGCATCAGACTCTGGACTGGTGGGTGGGTACACAACAGACAATTAGTGTTCTCAGCAAGCATCCATGGGAAGTACAGACATGCGAATAGACATTGGAGTAGCGTATTGAATGCTATGCTGGAGAGGTCCAAGATCTTGCTGTAACATGAAGAGGATCGGGAAAGATTTCCCCAAGGAAGGCAAGTCTAAGCTGCATTCAGAAGGACAAGTAGAAGTAGGCCAAATGAAGAGGGTTTATGTGTGTGCAGTTGAATGCATGCAGGTGGGTATGAACGTGCACGTACAGGTGTGCACTCATTTGCACCCTCCTGCTTGAGGTGGAAGCTGACAACATAGACTGAGTTCAGGTGCAAAGCATGCATATAGAAATACCACAAGAAATGAGACAGGCAATGGCCAGGTAATGCAAGGGATTATACGCTACGATACAGAGATTTTGTTGTTTTAAATTATTCCCTCGGGAAGGAAATAAGCAGGGGAATGACAGGCTTAGCAGCACAATTTTAAAACATTACATTAATCCTCAAATTTATGTGGGAGGGCAAGGAACCCTGAATAGCTAAAGCAATTTTGAAGAAAAAGAGTAAAGTAGAAAGATTCACACTTCTTGATTTCAAAATATGCTATAAAGCTACAATAATCCAAACAGCCTGTTACTGGTATAATGATAAACATATACATCAATGGAATAGAACTGAGAATCCAGAAGTAAACCTGAACTTATAAAGTCAACTGATGTTTGATAAGAGTGCTAAGTCCATTCAATAGGGAAAGAAGAGTCTCTTTAATAAATGGTGCTAGGAAAATTGGATTTCCACATGAAAGAAAAAAAAAATGAAGCAGGATCCATGCCTCACACCATACAGGAAGGCTGATTCAAAATGGATTAAGGACCTAAATATGAAAATTAAAGCCATAAAAGTTTTAGAAGAAAACATAAAGGTATGGAGAGGACCTAATTTTTAACAATGGATTATCAGATGTGACACCAAAAGCACTAGCAGCAAATGACAGAATAAATAAATGGGAACTCATAAAAAATAGTTTTGTACATGAAAGGACTTTATAAAAAAAGGTGAAGAGACACAGATTGGGAGAATTTTTGTGGGGAACCATATATCCTATAAAATATTGCCATCGAGTAGGACAGATTAGGGACTAACATACAAAATATATAGGAAAAAAATTCTACAACTTAACAACAAAAAGACAAGCAACCCAATCAAAAAATGGGCAAAGGGTATGAACAGAGAATATAGAATTGGCCAGTCGAATACATGAAAAGATGCTCTTTGTTAATAGCCATTAAAAAACAAAGAAACCAAACCTGTTGCTGTCAAATCCATTCCAACTCATAGCGACCCTATAGGACAGGGTAGAACTGCCCCATAGAGTTTCCAGGGAGTGCCTGGCAGATTTGAACTGCTGACCCTTTGGTTAGCAGCTGTAGCACTTAACCATTATACCACCAAGGTTTCCTAATAGCCATTAGGGTGACACAAATCAAAACTAAAATGATATACCAACTCACCTGTTAGAATGGCTATGAGTTAAAAAACTGAAAACAACAGGTGTTGGTGAGTATGTGGTGAAATTGGAACCCTCATCCATTGCTGTGGGAATACAAAATGGTACAGTTGCTGTGGAAAACAGTTTGGTGGTTCCTGAAAAAGTTGAACATAAAACACCATATGATCCATCAATCACCGTCCTGGGTAGCCACCCAAAGGTCTGAAAGCAGGAATACAAACAGAAACCTATATACCAACGTTCATTGCAACATGATTCACAATAGCCAAAAGGTGGAAACAACCTGAAAATTCATCAACAGGTGAATGGATAAATGTGCTACATACATACAATGAAGTATTACTTGGCCATAAAGAGAAATAAAGTCCTGATATACACAAAAACATGGATAAACCTTAAAAACATGCTGAGAGAAAAAATTCAGTTGCAAAAGAACAAATACTGTATGATCTCACTTATGTGAAATAGGTAAATACACAGAAACCAAAGCTTATTAGTGGTTACCAGGGGTAGGAAGGAAGGGGAAAGGGAGAGTTACTTTTTAGGGGGCTCTGAGTTTATTTTAATGGCGGTGGAATAAGTCAGAAAAAGATAGTGGCAATGGTTTCACAACATGAAGATTGTAATCAATGTTACTGAATTGTACATGTAAAAATTGTTGAATTGCCAATTAAAAAAAAAATCACACTAGCTGCCGAGGGTGGTAATAATGATTGCAGATAGTTAGCTGGGAGGTAAGGAGATAAGTCCTGGCAATAAATGATGTTGCCAATTCCGGCCATAAATAATATTGTCCTGAAATAGGGTAGGGTCAGTGTAGAGAGAGTGAAGAGGGAGAAATATCTGTGTCTATGTCTACATTTATATCCATGTATATATGAAAAAAAATTTTTTTTATATATGTGCATGTATGTGGGTGTGCATGTATGTATATGCATTTACACATACATATAAGGGAAGTCCCTGGGTGGTGCAAACGGTTAAGCAATTGACTACTAACTGAAAATTTGACTGTTCGAACTCACCTGGAGGCACCTTGGAAGACAGGTCTGGTGATCTGCTTCTGAAAGTTCACAGTCTTGAAAGCCTTCTGGAGCCCATTTCTACTCTTTCCTCATGGGGTTGCCATGAGTCAGAATTGATTGGGCAGCAACTAACAACAACTATATATATATATATATGGAGTTCCTGGGTGGTGCAAATGGTTAACACACTCAGCTGGTAACCAAAAGGTTGGCAGTTTGAGTCCACCCAGAGCTCCTCAAGAGTAAAGGCCTGATGGTCTACTTCTGAAATATCTGGCGTTGAAAACCCTATGGATCCCAGTTCTCCTCTGACACATGTGGGGTCACCATTAGTCAGACTTGACAGCAGTTGTCTTGTCTCTGTTAAATGTATGTATACATATCATCATGGATTGAATTGTGTCCCTCAAAAATACCTGTCAACTTGGCTAGGACAATTGTGTGATTGCCCACCATTTTGTCATCATCTGATGTGATTTTGTTATGTACTGTAAACCTTACATTTATGATGTTAAATGAGATAGGATTAGTGGTAATTATGTTAATGAGGTAGGATTCAATTTACAAGATTAGATTTTGTCTTAACCAGAGAGACATGGGGACATCATAGCACCAAGAAACAAGAGCCAGGAGAACGGTGCATCTTTTAGACCCAGGGTCCCTGCGCTGAGAAGCCCCTCAACCAGGAGAAAATTGATGGCAAGGACCTTCCTCCAAAGCTGAAGAGAGAGAAAGCCTTCCCCTGGAGTTGACGCCCTGAATTTGGACTTGTAGCCTGAGAAAATAAATTTCTCTTTGTTAAAGCCATCCACTTATAGTATTTCTGTTATAGCAGCACTAGATGACTAAGACACACACACACACACTCACGTGTATATATACATACATATATATATATATACACATATATTTTTTTCCAATGGGATGGTTGGATTGTTGGCTGATTGGCTGATTGGTTGTGGAAAATAAGGGAGAAAGAATGGCCGTCATAACATCCAGGTTTCTAGACAAGCAACTGGGTTCCATTTTCTAAAACGGGGATCAGAGGAGGAGCAGATTTGGGGGAAAATAATCCCATTAGTACTAAACATATTGAGTATGAGCATCTATAGAGCACCTAGTAGACACATCCTTTAGGCAGTTGAATATATGGGTCTGGAGGGGCAGAGAAGTATGCTAGAGGCAGAGGTGTGCTGTAACTGTGTAACAAAAAGTTTTCTGAAAGAAGGGGTAAGCCCCTGATTTCTATGGTGTATGTACTCCCACCGTGTTCAATTTTAAGCTCCCATAGGGTTGTCATTGAATGTGGAGTTATGAAGGGATGCATACATCTGTGTTTCCCAAGTGGGTGGGCACACCACTGTCTGGAGATAAATATGGGGAACCTTTTAGCCTGGGGGGAAAGCTAAGAACATGGGGGCAGATACGATCGTCAAGGAGAAAGTTTAAATTGGGAGGAGGGGAAACAGGCTAGCCTGTTGTAAGAAACAGGGGTTATTGTTATCCTTATTTTACAGATGAAGGAACTGAGACCCAGAGAGGTTAAGTAAGTTGTACAACTTCACAGAGCTAGCAAAGCTTTGAACCCAGGCAGGCTAATTTGAAGTGTGTGGTCTTAAAATCCATCCTGTAACAGGATAGTATGGCATCACGAGACTTTAAAATCAAAGGAAAATAATAGTCACAAAATCATGGAACAATAGTGAGTCAGAGGACATTAGAAATAATTCTCTCATTTAAAAACAAGAAACTGATGACCAGCCACGAATCTCTGATCTAATGGTCATCTGGGCGATGATCTGAAAAGAAACCTCTGCTCCCTCAGTGCTTCCCCACCTGTTGTAAACACAAGCATAAACAAATTTTCCTGAATCCACATACATTGTCTTTAAGAGAAATTTTTGCGACAGTTCAAGAGCTGGTCAGCACCCTCTAGTCCAGTACTCCAGCTTGCAATGGTTAATCACTGCCCCTCACCAGCACACTTGGTTCTGTGTGCACTTGGGGACCCCTGAAGCAAATGACTTCATCAAGTCTGTGCTCTGTTATTTTGTACCTGCTTAGAGGGTGATTTCTGATTAATTTCATGTCATTTCACACTTATGCATTTTTGTCTTCTGAACTCTTCAAGTACCAGGGAAATGGCCTCAGGGTTTTTTTTGTGTTCCTCTGGTCCTGTCTACAACTCTATTCAAGCCTGCATGTAATAAGTGTTTGTTAAATGAACAAAGGACCCACCTATTTTAACGGGACAGGCCTGAAGACTTAGGTCATTCTGTCCTAAAATACAGCGGCTTCTGGGCTGGATCCCTGAAACAAAGTAACTCGAATTTGCTCAGGGAGGCAGCAAGGTCATTTGAGAGGTAAAAAAAAAAAAACGAGGACATGGCAAATTCAAATAGATGGCGGAGTCCCTGGGTGGTGCAAACAGTTAACGCACTTGGTTGCTAACTGAATGCTTTGAATCCACCCAAAGGCATCTTGGAAGAAAGGCCTGGTTATCTACTTCTCAAAAATCAGTTCTTCAAAACCCTATGGCACACAGTTCTACTGTGACACACGTGGGGTCATCAGGAGTCAGAATCGACTAGACGACAACTGGTAACTTGTGGTAAAATACATGCTCAGAGATAATGAGTTAGGGTCCCATGGCTTGGCCAAGGCACAACAAAGCCTCCCAGTGAGAAGGCTATGCCCTGTGAGTGAGTCTCTGCCATCATCTTCCCACTTCCTATATCAGAAGCATTACCCATCTCCTGCACCACGTTTACTGAGTAACGTACAACTCATTCAGTGGTGTCTGCATCCTCTAGGATGTTAGAGATGTTTACTTTAGACTTTTCTAAATTAGCTGAGAGATGTGCACAAGACTGCCTACTGGTAGACAGCTTCATAATGGTTAGACAGCCTGCCAAGAGGAAGGTTTCTTTTCAAAGTTACTTGCAAATTAGAGCACAGTAATGGCAGTGTTATTTTTTAATGGTTCAATAGTCACCTGCTTTAGATGGCTGCCTATGACCAAGTTAGAGGTGAGCCAAACCCTGACAGCCACTGGGTGCTACTCTTCTAACACACCAGGCTGCAGGATGCTCCCACAAAAAGGGGCTTATGTAAATGGAAGACATTCCTCTTCCCTGCTGTCCCAGGATCTGACACTTAGCCAAAGATTTTCCATGTGTCATACTATGAAGATGGCAGCCTGAGGGCTGACCTGAAGATGGGTAGGAGAATCAGTGCCCCCTTTAATTCTCAACTTGCTGTGTGTTCCCAAGTGACTTATTTAGGCTTCCTGGGGCAACTAAGTGAAGGACATCATACTCACTTTGCACCAGGTTGATGCCTTAGATAATTCTCTAAATATGTAAATGCTTATTTGGGAAGAGGAAGTGTATATGGGGAGACAAGTAAGAAGCAGTAATCTACATTTGATGACCTGAAAATGAGTGATCATTGAATTTGCAGAATAGCTAGTCCACAAAAGAACCTCATCATATCTAATGTTCTTCCTGCCAGATGCTCAGAGCACTTGGTCTTCTCCTTCTTAAACTCTTCTCTTGCGTGAAAGAGCCATAGCATCCCTCCCCTTTATTATCCTCTGCTAATAGATTTCAAAGCCAGGAAACTTGTCACCTAACATCAGAAAGTGTCATATGCATCATATGAAGAGAAATCGGGAGGAAGTTACCATAGCTCTAGGCTCCTACTAGCTCACAGCTCATTCTTGCTCCTCTCCCTAGTACTCGCTAGACGTTTGGAGTCTGTACGATTTAGGCTTTGGGATGCCTACACAGGGTCCACTCTTCCTTTTTCTTTGCATTCTTTCCTCTACACATACTATGGCCTACAGCATTTTAGTGCCACAATAGGAGATAACAGAATTAAAAAAAAAAAAAAAAAACAAACTACATAAAGCAGTCTTCTCTCAGATGTAAATATTTATAAACATATCAACTCTTCCAGACCCATCACAAATAGAACTGCAGATGACACCCTGCTGCCTTAGGTGTTGTTCTAATAAGTTAGGAGCAGGAGAGGGGAAGGGGATATTTTTAACTGGAGTTTTTTTTTTTTTTTCTTCTTATCCAAAAGCCATTTTAAAATTCCCTGCTGGGAATGGAACTGGGAAGAAGCTGTTTTCTAGAAACTGAGAATGTTCTAAACAGAGCTGTAGGTCAGATCTGAAATGGCGATTGAGCCAATGGGATCATATCTTACATTTCCATAATACAGGCCTCCCGGAAAACACTAAGTAGAACAAAGCCTGATTACAGCTCCACTTGGCCCAGCTTTGAAATGTGTCCAACTTCTCAGCAAAAAGTGGCTGTCTCAGCCTGAAGAAAACATGGCACTTCTAGGAGGAACCCTGGAGGGCTGACGGACAAGATAGAGCCCTGAATGTTCCTCTGAGTGTATTCTCACCATCAATGAGGGGCTCTTTGCAAAGCTACAGGTATTTATGCTACGGTGTTTCAACTGGTATACCCACGATCACATTATCTGGGCATAAGTCCTTGATAAATATGTTTCCTTGATTCGGTTGTTATTTATTATTCAATAACTGTCCTATTAAACTTAAATTAATGGGGTATTTGGAATACATTCCTGAATGCTTCCTTCACTTGTTTCTGTCAAGGGGATTCTGCTGGCTCTTTAATAACACTCAGTCTGTGGATGACACGCAGCCCACGTGCTGCAGTTGGGGTCTGGGTGGGGAGGCTCCGGCAGCCCTAACAGGGAGTAGGGTGAGTGCTGCCCTTTATCAGGGCCATTCATCCCTGGCTCTGAGCTTCAGTAAGGTAGCTCTAAGGTTGCTTCCCCCACCCCCGCCCCTCAGGCAGCATCTTGAAAGATTACAGCTCTTAGGCAGACAGGGAGTGAAGGAGAGAAGGGATTAGAGAGAAAATAGATTCACGAGAAGATTGATAACAGAGTTGTTGGTGCTCTGTTAATTAAAAAAGCCGCAATTTGTCTGAATTCTGAGTGTGAAGAATCCCCTGGGAGATACTAGCCAAGCTTCCTCTGAGAATCAGAGGAGCTCAATTTCTACAGTGTGATAGAGGGCTGGTGGGAGGTTCCTGCTTTATCTGTCCTTGTTCAGAAACCTAGGCAGGCTTGGTGGACTAAAGCCGAGGTCGTAGCTGCCTATCCCCCACCCCCAACATTCTTACAATGCTTGAGGCCCCAGGTTTTTGAAAGAGGTTAAGACAACTTCGTCACCAAACAAAATTGTCTGCTGATTCAATAAAAGGTAATAACCACAATACTAATACTGAGAACTTCCTCTAAGTCAGGCATGTTCTAGGTGTTTTACATAATTCATTCATTTTAATTCTTACAACAACCCTCTGAGGCAAATACTATTATTACCCCCATTTTATCAGAGAAGAAACTGAGACATAGAGAAGTAAATTAGCTTAATCAACTGATAAAAGTTGAAATTAAATTTCAAACTCATACTGAGTGACTTCCAAGGACATTTTCTTAATCGCTAAACTATACATCATAAGAAGCATTTGCAATGTCACACAAGATTTCTAAAATTACATAAAAGAATGCAGCCAATATGTACCACTTACAGCCAGAAGCTACACACTCTAAATGGACAGCAAGTGCCCACTGGATAAAGAGCACTTCTCACTTTATTGCAGGTTAATTAATCTTGTGACTGTGTTGCCTTGAGAAAAAATGAAAGTCCCCATTTGTCTGTGGCATTTACTTACTTGGGAAAAAAAAAAAATCATTTTTCTTACAGGCTTATCATTTCTACTGCAATATTCCCCAGAACAAGGAATTATAAAGCACTAGGCGATACAGCTGATATAAGACGCTTTGCTGTTATATCCCAGAGGGACACTGTCGTTCAAGATTAGACTATGGAACTCTTTCTGTGGATTGCTCTAGGTCCTGGCTTTTTGGAAATGTTTAGAATGTGTTTCTCGGGAATGACCAGCATGCATACTGCCCATTTTGACCATAAAGTGGCAGGTAAACTAGTATGGATAATAAACCCATTATGTCTGCAAGTTAAGATGTACTTCTTTTATGAAATACAATAACAGATAGATGTTTCCCATTTAAACATGAAACATTGATTTTTATATGTAGTTATTTATAACCTGCTGTGTCAGACTCTACTCTCAGGAGAATGGATACAACAGTGAACAACACAGACAGAAACCCTGCCCTCAGGGAGCTTACAATTTATAGCTTTCCTTTGAATACTGAGCTTCCTGTGAGTATAAAATTGGATTTTTTTTTTTTTTTTTTTTTGGTGATTTTCAATTTTCCAAGATAACATCAATTCCATAGAGTAAGGTATGTGGGACTTCTTTGTAGCCATCATTTGGATATAATCTCTTTAGACCACTTTCTAATTACTTTAGAAGATGGATTGGCAACTGAAAGTTCTACCAAGGGAGGCAGTGGTCTGGACACTGCCAGCTATGGCTCGTTCTGTGCAGCCTAGGGCAGTGGAATGAGCCCTGCACTCAGAGTGAGAACACCCAGACATGTCTGGCTTATGACACATAAACGGTGGCCTTCAGCAAGCGGGTTAACTTCTCTGGCCCTCAGTGATTTTCACTGCGAAATGAGGACGAGTGCTGCTTACTGCACCTATTTTAAAGTGTGTGTAAAACTCAAAGAAAATGAAAAGAAACAGACATGGATGTGGACATGGAAATGCTTATTGTTGTTGTCGTTAGTTGCTGTCAAGTCAATTCCAACTCATGGCAACCCTATATGTGCAGAGTTCCTCCATTGGGTTCTCAAGGCTGTGACCTTTTAGAAGCAGATCACCAAGGCTGTCTTCTGAGGTGCCCCTGGGTAGACTGGAATCACCAACGTTCTGACTAGTAGCCAAGCACTTAACTTTTTTTCCCACCCAAGCATGGAAACACTTGGAGACTATGAAATAGATCTAAACGTAAGGCGGTGATACCACCAAAATACCGTGTGTGTAAACTATAGTAAATATAGTGGTCTTAGAAGCTGCTGAGGCTGCTCATGTCAAACCAAACATGGGATATGGTTTCTTGGTATGGAGGTTTAGGGTCATGTTTTCATAAGATATCCCAGTTAATTGGCCTACTTTCACGTTTAGGGCTTCTGTTCTACCTTCTGGTTCAGTGCATAGTGCCTGGGGTCTTAAAAGCTTACAAGTGGCCATTTAAGGTGCAACAATTGATGTCTATTCACCTGGAACAACAGAGAAGGAAGGAGGGTCAGAAATAGGATGAGGAAATGCAAGGTATTAGTAACTGCCTCCATGAACAACTGCCTCCTTTGCTATGAGACCAGAAGAACTGGATTGTGCCCAGCTTTTTTTTACCATTACTGAACATTTTGATCAAAGATTCTATAGAAGAATCCTGGCTAAAATGGAGAAAATGCAGAGCAGAATTTCAAATTCTCACGGAATTCAGATTTTCTGGAGCAACAGAGGCTGGATAAAACTATGAAAATATAGCCCTGTGGTAGTCTTTAAAACTTAAACCAAAAATATCCCCTGAAGTCTTCTTAAAACCAAACAATAGTTTAGCTTAACTAGTAAAGAATGTCTGCCTTTAGCATTGTGCTCTTTTAAGAACTATTTATACGGGAGCAAATTGAAAATAGTAACTCAAAAGACTAGATAGGAAACTTAGGGGACTCTGAGTTTATGCTAATGAGGGAGGAACAGTTTGAAACGGAGGGTGAGAATGATTGCATCTCTTGAAGAATATAATCAATGTCACTGAATTGTACACGTAGAAATTGTTGAGTTAGTGTATGGTCTGTGTATATTCTTAACAAAAACAACAACAAATAAAAATAAATTTAAAACAAATAAAAATATATTTAGCAGTCTTATAATTTAATCTGCTCCCAGCTTGACCACATGCAAGCAAAAGTCCCCCTGAAAGCCTGCTCATTCTTGCCCTTTACTCTCGAACTGTGATGGGTTTTTGGTATGTCAGTTTGGTGAGCCTGAACTACCAAATCTGTTGCCGTCGAGTTGATTCCCACTCATAGTGATGTGGTAGGACAGAGTAGAATTGTCCCATAGAGTTTCCGAGGACCAGCTGGTGGATTCGAACTGCTGGCCTTTTGGTTAGCAGCCAAGCTTTTAACCACCGTGCAACCAGGGTCCCCATTCATTTCCTATCAAGTGTGTGTCTGGCCAAGGAGATTAACAGGAGATATTTTCTCAGGAGACTTGGAGTATAGAAGGGAAGCAGAGGTCAGTTCGTAGCATACACATACCTTCTCATTCAATCAAACGATAATATATGTGGTTCTATGCAGGGATTTTGAAATGTAGCTAAATTCCCTAATCAGTTGACTTTAAGTTAATCAAAGGGGAGATTATCCTGTGTGGCCCTGACCTTATCAGTAGGAAGACTTTTAAAAAGAGAGCTTCACTTTCCCTGAGGAAGAGACTCCAACAGCCCCTGTGTCTGCTCTCCTTCCCCCTGTTCTTCCTTCTTTACTGTCAGCTTTGGACAACATGCTTCAGCTCATGCCTGTGGGATTCTAGCCTGTTTGTGATCTTTCCTTTCTGATTACCTGCCCTAAGGACTTCACACCTGCTTAGCCAAATCCTGCAACTGGGTAAACCACTCCTTGTAATAAATCTATTTATATACCTATATACCTCCTACTGACTCTGCTCCTCGGGCTTAATCCTGACTGATACACCATCCTATCCTGCTCCTCCAGTGTCTTCCTGCAATGGTCACATTACTTCCACCCATGGAGTGTTCTTATATTTAATGAAAATTACCACTGGTTTCCAAGTGAATTGGAGAGACCCAAGTATCTAGCACACCATGTGCTCGAGGAATGTGCTGAGAAAGTAACCTTGTAAAGCATTACAAGGCAAAGCTCAGTAACGACTTGCTTTGGAGTCCTTATTACCATCTCCTAACACGCAGGAGAAGCCCTGGTGGTGCAGTGGTTAATCGTTCCGCTCCTAACTGAAAGGTTGGCTGTTTGAATCTACCAGCTGCTCTGGGGGACAAAGATGTGTCAGTCTGTTTCCGTAAGGATTGCAGCCATGGAAACCCTATGGGGCAGTTCTACTCTACTCCATAGGGTCGCTATGAGTTGGAACTGACCTGATGGCAACGGGTTTTGTTTTGGAAACCATGCATGACCACTTCATGGGTGCATGATTTCCTGTATGTAGTGTTTCTCTCATGATTTTCAGGGTAAAACTAGGAGGTCTACCAGCTTTTTTTTTTTTTTCTCTCTCTCTCTTAAGGACACTTTGTCAAGATAGATGGCTAGCTCAGGTAAGTTTGTGCAACTATCTCAGGGAAAGAGATACTGTATCAATCTATTGGGGAAATACTAATGCTTTCATTAGGATGGTTAATTATTCACATCAGCCTCTGGTTCTTGCCATGACATCAATTCGTTTCTGACTTCAGAGCAATTGTTCTTCTCTCACTTGTGGGACACCCAACAGATGTTCTCAGCTTCCGCATGTCAAAAATATTTTGTATACAATTGAGAGAGATCAACCTCAGAACTAATATGTCCTCCTTCTCCTCCTAGACACACACACACACTCACACACTCCACAATTTATTTCCTCTCAATATTCAGGCCAAAGCGGCTAACATCGCCTGAGCACTCAGACTTACATTCCCATCTTTACCCTAATCAAAATAATAATAGAAACAAGCCCACAAATATTGATTTCTATAAGCCAAGAACTGTTCTAAATGCTTTCAATATATAAACTTATTTCTAGTCTATATGAGGTAACATTATTATGATCTATATTTTACCAGTAAAGAAGCTTAGATATAGATGACTAGCATCTTGCCTGAAGTCACCTAGCAAAAAAATGGAAAAGGTAGTGTTTGGAACCACATAGTCCAGCTCCAGATCCCAGGCTCTCCATCTTTATTATAAATCACTGCTTCCGTTACAAGATGCTATACTGTGGTTTTCTTCTGTATACTTACCCATAAGGTTTTGCTAAATAAATAAAGAAAAAAAAAAAAGAAGAAGAAAGAAATGCTAACTTTTTCCCTACGCTTTCTGCCTCCTTTTACCCATCTTCCTCACCAGCACATAATCTCAATGACTATTCTGGGAGAAGACATCAAGTTTATGTAAGACAACATCTGCCTTCCCAATTTTTCACTTAAAAGCCTTCCCCAGAATCATTTCACAAAAACTCAGGTTTATTTTTATGCAGTTAAGGTCCTTTCAGCCTCCTCACACTGACATTCCACACAACACAAAATTTCAGATGATCTACAAGGATAGTGCAGTGTTCATCTCTCTACCCCCTTGAGAGTTTTCCAGATGGATAGTTCTGCCACAGGCACTTTGGTATCACAAGAAAATACACCCCAAACAGCTTTTTGTCATATACCTGTCCTTCCCCAGAGCTCTGCCTCACCTTCCAGAGTCAGTGGGGAAGAAACAAACCCCCGGGGATTAGAAAAGCAAAGCTGTATTAGAATTTGTGAGGATTTCAAATCAGGTTTATACCCTCAGGGGATATCACAGATGTAGAACTTTTGTAGGATGAGAGTTTTTCCCCTTTGTATAAAATAACATCAAAACACAATTCTTATGAGTAGGACATTAGTAAAACATACTATTCCCAAATAAGCTAAGGGTTTTGGAAAGTTGAAGAACTACAGACAGAAAAAATAAAGAATGAGTTTCACATATAGGAAGGGCTCTCCAACTAAAAATTTAAAAAATGAGTACATAAAGTGAAACAGGTCAGCATTACAGGAAAACCACTGGAGGTCATTCATTCATTCAACAAGTCACTGTGGAAGGTATATATTTGATAAAAGGAAGACTAAAAAACATCTGTCTTCATAAAACTTATATTTTAGTAGGATGTTAGGAAGCACACCTTGACATGGTCTGTGAGAAATTTGACATGCATTACTGGTTTACTGAGCATCTGCCCTTTTTTGCCTACTCAATATCCTTGCTTTGTTAATTTTTGTTGTTAAATGCCTTGGAGTTGCCTTTGATTCATGCGACCTTACGTATAACGGAACAAAATGCTGCCTGGTCCTGCACCATCATTATGATTCTTGGTATGTTTGAGTCCATTGTTGTGCCTAATATATCAATCTATATCATTGAGGGTTTCACTCATTTTTGCTGACTTTCTTCTTTACCAAACATGATATTCTTCTCAAGCGACTGGTGTTTCCCGATGACATGCCCAAAGTAAGCAATTCAAAGTCCCACTATTTCCTTTTTTTTTAGATAACACTATTTCCACATCGGTATTTGTCCTGGCTTGGGAGGGTCTGACCCACATGCTCTTGGGTCAGGCATGTGGTGCAGACCTAGTCAATGAAATCCTCACATGCCCCTGAGGAGAGCAATCATGGCAGAGATGAATTGATGGCCCAAGTCTTGTAATAAGAGGCATCCAGTCACCTGGGACTTTGACTGCTGGAGTTTCTGAATTTGTTGGAAGTATGCTATGAGCAGCTAGAGACTACTACATGGAGAAAGCCTGCCTGAGAATAAAGGCAACAGAGAGGAGAGAACAGTCCAGTGGTACAGAGGTAGAGAGGCTGAATCCTAATTATGCCATTTGAATGGGGGGTTTAATTCAAGAACATAAAAAGCCCAGAAGTATATCTGACTTTACTCAGATGAGCCCCTGAATCTGGCTATAGCTGAATTAACCCCCATCAAACACACACACACACACACACACACTTTCATTTTTTTCTTAAGCCAGTTTAAGTTGGGATTCCATCCCTTGGAAACAAAACACATCTTGACTAAGTATGGTTAAGAATTGAAGTCATTTCAACTGGTCCTCTAAAGCGAACATATCACTCTGGTGTGTTTAAGAGACTTTAATTTAGAGTGAAACACATCTAGATTGGCTTCCAACTCTATCTTTACCAGATTTAGGACCTTGGCTCCTCAGTTATCTCACCTTTACACTGGTGATAATATCAGAGTCTTTACAGCTTGCTGAAAGATCAAATGAGATAATGTACGTAAAATGTTTGGCACAGTGCCTAGCACATGGTAAGCACTCAATAAATGCTGGTCATTATGATTACGATGATAATGGTTATTACCATAATTATCATCATAAACATCAAAAAAAAAAAAAAAAAAACCCTCCAGCAACTTCCCTGCTTTCCCTGCTTCTCTTCACAACAAAACTCTTTTGAAAAAATCTCTTTGCACTTCCCAGTCCCTGATTTCCATCCACTCCAATCAATCGTTAGTTCCCATTACGATATTGAAATTGCTATTATCAAGATTGCCTATGAACTCCACCTTAAGGAGCATTTATCACAGTGGACACATTCTTTCTCCTGAAGCCTTTTTATCACTTGCCTTCTGGGAAACTGTACTCTTATCTTCTACCTACTCTCTATCACCTCAGTCTTCTTTGATGGCTCTTTTTCCTCTTTGTGATCACCCCTCTCCACACTCACTCCCTAAGCTACCTCATCCAGGCTGTGGTTAGGAAAATCACTTATTCAATAATGGCTTTGAAAGGTATACCACCAATTCCAAACTCTCCCCTGAGGTCTGGATTCTAGATTTGTCCACCCATACCGCATCTTTACTTGGATGCCTAATGTTCTTGTTAGGTGCAATATAGTTGGTTCCAACTCATAGTGACCCTGTGTACAACAGAACAAAATGAAACTCTACTCAGTCCTTCGCCATCCTTAAAATTGTTGGTATGTTTGAGCCCATTGCTGCAGCCACTGTGTCAATCCTTCTTGTCAAGGGTCTTCTTTTTGTTGTTTTTTTTTTGCTGATCCTCTCTCTACCTTACCAAGAGTGAAGTCCTTCTCCAGGGACTGGTCCCTGCTGATAATATGTCCAAAGCATGTGAGATAAAGTATTGCCATTCTCACTTCTAAGTAACATTCCAGCTGTACTTCTTCTAAAACAGATTATTCATTCTTTTGGCAATCCATGATATATTCAATATTCTTCACCAGCACCATAATTCAAAGGCAACAATTTTTCTTAGGTTTTCCTTATTCATTGTCCAGCTTTTGCATGCATATGAGGTGACTGAAGATACCATGGCTTGGGTCTGGTGCACCTTAGTCCGGAAAGTGACATCTTCTCTTTTCAACACTTTAAAGAGGGTTTTGTTTTGTTTTGTTGCAGCAGCAGCAGATTTGCCTAATGCAATACTTCATTTGACTTCTTGACTGCTGCTTCCATGGGCATTGATTGTGGATTCAAGTAAAATGAAATCCTTGACAACTTCAATATTTTCTCCACTTATCATTATATTGCTTATTGGTGCAATTGTGAGGATTTTTGTTTTCTTTATGTTGAGGTGTAATCCATACTGAAGGCTATAGACTTTAATCTTCAACAGTAAGTGCTTCAAGTCCTCTTCACTTTCAGCAAGCAAGTTTGTGTCATTTGCATAATGTAGGTTGTTAACGAATCTTCCACCAATGGTGTCGTATTCTTCATATAATTAAACTTCTCAGATTATTTGCTCAGCATGCAGATTGAATAAATATGGTGAAAGTACACAACCTTGATGAACATCTTTCCTGATTTTAAACCACACAATAGCTCCTTATTCTGTTTGAATGACTGCCTCTTAGACTGTGTATAGTTTCCACATGAGCACAATTAAGTGTTCTGGAATTCCCATTCTTGGCAATGCTATCTATAATTTGTTATGGATGCCTAATAGGACTCTTACATAATCATAATAGAAACAAAACTACCTTGTGAATTTCTCTGTCCTTCCCTGGAATCTGTTCCTCCTCAGGGAGTCTTCAGCTTGATTAAAAACACCGCTTATTCTCTCAAACCCAAACCCTAAATGTCTTCATTGATCTCTCTCTTTTCCAAGCTGTCACATCCAATCCATCAGCAGATATTGTAGATTCTGACTTCAAATTTATTGTAAATCTGATTTGTCTCATTCCTTCCAACTTGCCACACCAGTCAAAACACATGACTACTGCCATATTTGTCTCCATGCCTCACATTTTCCCATTATAATCTGCTAAATCAAATCACTCCTCTGCCACCTCAAAACCTCCAGTGGTTTTCCATTACACCTATGATAAAATCCAGATGTTTTAAAAATGTCTCATAAGCCCCTGATTATCTGGTTTTGCACCACCATTTGTGCACCACTCTGCCTCTCACTGTGCTCCAGCCACACTTGGTATGCTCCAAGTATTCCTCACACTGGCCAACCCGCTCTTGCCTCAGGGTCTTCATTTTGTTGTCCTTCCCGCCTAGAACACTGTTCTTCCAAATCTTCTCATGGCTGATGTCTCATCATTTAGTTTGTTGCTCAAATACCCTGTCTCCAAAGAAGCCTTGCCTGATCCTGCCATCCAAATAAATTTCTCCCTACCATCATTCACTCTCCACACTGTGCTCTGCTTTATTTTCTTTAGGTTAATTAATTATTTATTTATTTAAATCTATGTACTGTCTACCTTTCTTGGTTGACTGCATTGCCACATAACCATAGATGAAAGGCCTACAGGGATTTAAAAACAACAGGCAAGAACTGTCCAGATCTATTAGTCAACAGGAAGGGAACTTCTGAGTCTTCTCTCTACTCACAATAACTTGGAGAGCCCAGCTGCATCTTTTCATTCTACCCGGAGAACTTGGAATTGAGAAACATGCTTCCAAGTGGTGAGACTTACCCATTGGCGAAGCTATTTTCTCTCTACTATAAAGAAAACAGTTTTTAAAATCTTGACATTGAAACTACACAATAAGCTCAATGACCATGGATTACACAAACACTGTCCCTCAATGAGATAGACTGACACAGTGGGTGCAACAATGGGTTCAAACATAGCAACAATTGTGAGGATGGCACAGGACTAGGCAATGCTTCATTCTTTTGTACATAGAGTCGCTATGAGTTGAAACTAACACAAGGGCACCTAACTACAATAACACACAAAAATACAATAAAGTTGGGAAATGAGGGAGGTAGAGAATGAGTTGTAAATAATTTTCATTCTATATGCAGCATCTATGGAGCCCTTGTGGCAAAATGGTTAAGGGTGTGTCTGCTAACTGAAAGGCCAGTGGCTCAAACCCGCCAGCTGCTCTGTGGAAGAAAGATGTGGTAGTCTGCTTCCATAAAAATTACAGCCTTGGAAACCCTGTGGGGAAGTTCTACTCTGCCCTATAGGGTCACCATGAGTTGGAATCAACTTGATAGCAATGCGTATGTGGCATCTACTGAAAAGTCATCAGTGGTCGTTCCTGAACATTTGTTATAAAGTAGATTATAGACAGTGGGACCAAGATGGCAGAGTAGTCACACAGTTCTGGTGGTCCCTTTTACAACAATGACCCCCCAAAAACAAGTGAATTGATTATATACATGACAAGCTAGGAGACCTGAACATCAAAGGCAAAGATAAGAAATCAGACTGATTGACAGGGGGAGGGAGAGAAGGTTCAGAAGCAGTGAGGAGCTGCTGGACCTGACTTGGTGGGAATCAGCTCTTCTCAGCCCTGATCCCCTGGCATGACTGCAGTGGGGCTGGTGGTACTGTTCAGGACATGGTTACTTCAGCAAAAGAAGGCAAGCAAGTGGCACAGCTCCAATCCCCTGGCACAACCATGGCGAAGCTGGTGGTAGTTTTCAGGACACAGTAACTTCAGCAAAAGAAGGCAAGAGAGTCGCACAGCCCTAATCCCCTAGCACAACCGTGGCAAGGCTCCAATAATCAAGTTAGCTCACTCAAGCAGCCTATTCAGGTATATCAAAACAAAACAAAGCAAGAAGCTAGGACACACTAAGCAAACTTAAATAAATTAATACAATAACTTACAGATGGCTCAGAGACAACAGTCAGTATCAAATCACATAAACAAGCAGACCATGATCATTTCAACAAACTCCCGAATTGAAGACTCTTCCAGATGAAGATGTAATCCTGGAGTTACCAGAGGTAGAATACAAAAGATTAATATACCAAAACCCCACTGCCGTCGAGTCTATTCTAACTTATAGTGGCCCTATAGGACAGAGTAGAACTGCCCTGTAAAGTTTCCAAGGAGCTCCTGGCAGATTTGAACTGTTCACATTTTGGTTAGCAGCTGTAGCACTTAACCACTATGCCACCAGGGTTTCTATACAGAACTCTTCAAAAGATCAGGACGGAGATCAGGCAAAAATGCAGAACAAGCTGAGGAACACACAGATAAAGTAGTTGAGGAAATTAAGGAGGTTATTCAAGAGCATAATAAAAAACTAATAGGCTGCAAGAATTCATAGAGAGACAGCAATCAGAAATTCAGAAGATTAACAATAAAATTTCAGAACTAGAAAATGCAATAGGAAGTCAGAGGAGAAGAATTGAGGAAATGGAAGTCAGAATTAGTGAGATTGAAGATAAAACATTTGGCAAAAACGTATTCAAAGAAAAATCAGATAAAATAATTTAAATAAAAATGAAGAAACCCTAAGAATCATGTGGGACTCTATCAAGAGAAATAACCTACCAGTGATTGGACAGGGACAGAAAACAGAAAATGCAGATAGAATTGTTGAAGATGTGTTGGCAGAAAATTTCCTTGATATCATGAAAGATGAGAAGATATCTATATGAGATGCTCATTGAACCCCATAAAAGGTAGATCCCTAAAGAAAGTCATCAAGACATATTATAATCAAACTTGCCAAAACTAAAGGTAAAAAGAGAATTTTAAGAGTGGCTAGGGATAAATGAAAAGTCATCTACAAAAGAGAGTCAATAAGAATAAGCTCAGGGGGGACCTCATACCACCAAGAAAGCAGCACCAGGAACAGAGCGGGTCCTTTGGGCCTGGAGTCCCTGCGTCTGAGAATCTCCTTGACCAAGGGAAGATCGATGACAAGAAAACTTCCTCCAGAGCCAAGAAAGAAAACTGTCCTCAGGAGTTGACACCCTGAATATGGACTTGTAACCTACTAGACTGTGAGAAAATAAATTTCTCCTTGTAAAGCCATCCACTTGTGGTACTTCTCTTATGGCAGCACTAGATGACCAAGAGAGAATTTGGTACTGAGAGAGCGGAGTGTTGCTCTAACAGATACCTAAAATGTGGAAGCAGTTTTAAAACTGTGAAAGGATGGAAGACTCAGAAAGTAGTGAGAATTGTTAACACCAGAGAAGGCACAGATGGTGAGAAACAGCAGCAGTGAACCAGCAGTAGCAGAACAAGAAGAACAGCATAAGACAGTGCTGGACCCATCCCACAGAGTAAGAGAGCTGCGTGGCTGTGCGTAGGAGGCTTCCTGGTGGAGTGGGGTGCCTCTGGGCACTTACTGGTGGAGCTAGGCTTGCTGTCCCATGGAGCAAGAGATCTGAGTGCCTGTGCACAGGAGGCTTTCTGACAGAGCAGGGTGCCTCCAGGCACTTATTGGTGGAGCTACAGAGCTTTGGAACACTTGCCCCAGCAGGGCAGATGCGGGCATGAGGCCTGAAGAGCCGAGAGGCCACAAAACCAGGAAGCAGAAGCTGAAGAGACAACCCAAGAAGCCAAGCTTCCTCAGTCTTAAAAGTTCAAATCTTTCATTTCCATCATAAAAGAGATGCTTAATAGATTGTAGTCTGAACATAAGACTAAACTGGAACAACTTCATATAATGCAAGAACAGCAGAAATCTTTGGACATAGGAAATCAAATGAACGCTTCTGAAGAGACAAAATTACAAATATTGGTAATCAGCAGATTGACAAGGTCTTTAACAGCATCGGAGCTGACCTTGCTGGTGGTGAACCAGGCAATAAGAAGAAAGGGCTACAGAGTAAACACAAAGGAGCATCACTAAAACTTGGAGAAAAAGGAATATTGGCAAAAGAACAAGAGCAGATACAGAAGTTGAAAAGCCAGCAGCCTCTTAAACCCCAAGTGCACATGCATTTTGATCCAGCCAAACAGACTAAGGACTTGAGAGATACATTAACGGATAATACGTTGTCTTTGACCAGCCTTTCTGTTAAGTACTCCTAAAATTTCTTCTCCAAGTACCTTCACTTCTGTGCCTTCTGTAGGTCTTGGCTTGATGTTTTCTACACCAACTGATAATACAAAGAGAAATTTGACAAACTGCCTCAATGCCAACATAGGCTTTCAGATTTTGGGATTCAACATGCCAGTTAATACAAACCAGAACTTCTTCAATAATCCAAGCACACCCAGAGTGACCAGGACTACCCTGGGAACACCTTTCTCTTTGCCAAAATTCAATGCTATGAGTGCTTCTCCTGCTGGTGTGAAGCAGACTCAACAGAGACCCACAGATACATCTTCTCTTAATAACCTCTTTGGCCCTCAGACACCCAAAGTTAGCATGAAGCAATTATCACAACAGAAACCAAATCAGTGGCTTAATCAGTTTGTACCTCCTCAAGGGTCTCCAGGTATGGGCAGTACAGTAATGGGAACACAAGTGAACAAGATAGGATAATCTGCCTTTGGTATACAGGGTAGCCCTTTCTGTAACTCACAGAACTTGGGACAGCCACCAACCACTATGACCAATAGCAGTTCAGCTAGCAATGATTTAAAAGATCTTTTTGGGTAAGATGTCTTGCTCCTATTTTTAAAAAAAGATTACTTCCATTTGAATCATAGGTGAGCTGATTTACATCTTTGTATTATTGGCTTGGAAGAACAACTTCTGTGGGAAATTGATTCTGTGACAGAAAACATCTGTTTCCATGCCAGCTTAGTTGTGTGGACTCCTAACCAGTTGAGTTTTTAAAGCACTGAGGATTTTCTTCCTCTCACCAAGTCCTTCAGGTTTTTAGAGACTTAACCCTTACCAATCTCAAAAAAAAGGACAATTAAATATCTTGAGTAGCTGAATTTTTTCATCACATGTTTATTTTGGCTTGTAAATCTTAGTGCTATCAAAATGATTGAGTTGGTGGTAATTGCAAGCTTCATCTATTAAGTATACATGGTACACATTCTACCTTCACAAATGATTAGTCTTCATTTTAATATGTGAAAAACCTTGATGCTGTATTAACTTATTTGCATTAGTATGACTGAGTGAGAAAATGATAAGCATAAAGAAAAGGATCAAGTTATTTGCTTTTTCCAATCTTATTTACATCTCATATGAACTAATGTTTTTTTTTTTTTTATGAACTAATGTTTAGTACAAAAGACTGAGCAAATACTGCAAAATTCAACTTTACCTTATTTTCTTTGGTTCAAACTGCAAGCATTATTAGCCATCTTAAATGCAAACTAATCATTGCAAATTATATTTTAGCATGGTCTACCTCAAGTACTAAAGTGTTTTTCTGCATTAACTTGGCTGTATTTAGAATCACTTTTTCCCACTGTACCACAGACAGAAGAGGTATATACTGATTTGTACAAATATCTGACAAAGCACTCCAGTGTGACTTCCTTGACCATTGCCTTTATATTTTCTTTTTGAATTCAAACTTCTGAGGTTGCAGCATATATTAATTGCATTCTAAAAAGGATAGTCATAAGAATTAAACTATATTTAATGAATAAAGTTTTGAGATTCCTTGCTGTATTGTTTCAAACATAATAAACTTTAATTTTCAAAAAAAAAAAAAAAAAGATTAAGCTTGGACTACTCAGCTGAAACCATGCAGGCAAGAAGAAAACAGAATGACATGTGTCTCTCAAATATGAAGGAGAAATTAGGACCTTTCCAGATAAACAGAAATTTAGGGAATTTGCAAAAACCAAACTAAAACTACAAGAAATACTAAAGGTAGTCCTCTGGTTATAAAATCAATAACATCAGATAACAGCCCAAGACTAGAGCATAGGACAGAGAAAGCAAATATCAACCCAGATAGAGAAATCACAAAAATAAACCAAGATTAAAAAAAAAAACACTCAAAACAGGGAAACAGAGGTGTCATTAAGTAAAAGATGACAACATTAAATCAATAATGAGGGACTTAGAAATGTAGTCATAGATCATTCTTATAGAATGGAAGGTGATATAGAGAGTTAAAAGTTTGGTTTAAACTTAGAAAAACAGTGGTAAATATTAAGGTAACCACAAAGGAGATTAACAATCCTACACATAAAAATAAAATACAAGAAAAACATAAAGACTCAGCAAAAACAAAATCAACAACAATGAAAAGGAGGAAAAGACAATTTATAAAGGAAAACTACTCAGCACACAAAATTAACCGGGGAAAAGAAACTGTCAACAACACACAAAAAAAGATATCAAAATGACAACACTAAACTCATACCTATCCATAATTACACTGAATGCAAATGGACTAAATGCACCAATAAAGAGACAGAGAGTTACAGAATGGGTTAAAAAAGAAAACAAAAAACAAAAAACCACAATCCATCTATATGCTTCTGCTTACGAGACACACACCTTATACTTAAAGACACAAACAAACTAAAACTCAAAGGATAAAAAAATATATATAAAGCAAACAACAATAAAAAAAATAGTAGGAGTGACAAAACTAATTTCTGACAAAATAGCCTTTAAAGTTAAATCCACCACAAAGGATATGGAAGGACACTACATAATGATCAAAGGGGTAATATACTGGGAGGATATTACCATATTAAATATTTACGCACCCAATGGCAGGCCTTCAAGATACATAAGACAAACTGTTAAAGCATTGAAAAGTGAGATAGACAGCTCCACAATAATAGTGGGAGATTTCAACACGCCACTTTCAGTGAAGGACAGAACATCCAGAAAGGAGCTCAATAAAGACACTGAAGATCTAAAGGCCACAATCAACCAACTTGACCTCATAGACATATACAGAACACTCCACCCAACAGCATGTAAGTATACTTTCTTTTCCAGTGCACATGGAACATTCTCTAGAATAGACCACATATTAGGTCACAAAGCAAGCCTTAACAGAATCCAAAATATCAAAATATTACAAAGCATCTCCTTTGACCATAAAGCCATAGAGGTAGAAATCAATAAGAGAAAAAACAAGGAAAAGAAATCAAACAGATGGATACTGATCAACACCTTGCTCAAAAAGCAACTGGACTATAGAAGAATTTAAGGATGGGATAAAGAAATTAATAGAATCCAATGAGAATGAAAACACTTCCTACCAGAATATTGGGATACAGCTAAAGCAGTGCTCAGAGGTCAATTTATAGCAACGAATGCACATATTCAAAAAGAAGAAAGGGCCAAAATCAAGGGATTATCCCTACAACTTGAACAAAGAGAAAGAGAGCAACAAAAGAAACCTCCAGTCACCAGAAGACACAAAATAATAAAAATTAGAGCAGAATTAAATGAAATAGAGAACAGAAAAACAATTGAAAGAGTTAACAAGACAAAAAGCTGGTTCTCTGAAAAGATTAACAAAATCAGTAAACCATTGGCCAGGCCGACAAAAGGAAAACAGGAGAAGAAGCAAGTAACCCAAATAAGAAATGAGATGGGCAATATCGCAATACAACCAACTGAAATTAAAAGAATCTTATCAGATTAGTATGAAAAATTGTACTCTAACAAATTTGAAAACCTAGAAGAAATGGACAAATAGAAACACACTACCTACCTAAACTAACACAAAAGAGGTAGAAGAAATAAATAAACCCATAACAAAACAAGAAATTGAAAAGATAATTTAAAAACCCCCAACAACAACAACAACAAAAAGCCCTGACCCAGAGACGGCTTCATGGGAGAATTCCTCCACACTTTCAGAAAAGAGTTAACACCACTATTACTAAAGGTATTTCAGAGCTTAGAAAAGGATGGAATACTCCCAAACTCATTTTATGAAGCCAGAATTTCTCTGATACCAAAACCAGGCAGAGACACTACAAAAAAGAAAATTACAGACCTATATCCCTCATGAACTTAGATGCAAAAATCCTCAACAAAATTCTAGCCAATAGAATTCAACAACATATCAAAAAATAATTCACCATGACCAAGTGGGATTCCCACCAGGTATGCAAGGCTGGTTCAACATTAGAAAAATAATCAATGAAATCCATAACGTAAATGAAAAAAAAAAAGTTAAGAATCACATGATCTTATCAATTGATGC